>NC_134038.1:148393614-149652448 GCF_965140245.1 Athene noctua
TCCTCGTATCTAATCTGAATCTACCCTTTTTCAGTTTAAAACCATTACCCCTTGTCCTATTCCCTACACTCCCTGATCAAGAGTCCCTCCCCACCTTTTCTGTAGGCCCCCTTTAAGTACTGGAAGGCCGCTATAAGGTCCCCCTGGAGCCTTCTCTTCTCCAGGCTGAACAACCCTAATTCTCTCAGCCTGTTCTCATAAGGGAGGTGCTCCAGCCCCCAATCATCTTTGTGGCCTCCTCTGGACCTGCTTGAGCAGGTCCTTGTCTTTCTTGTGTTGGGGCCCCAGAGCTAGACACAGGATTCCTGCTCCACTCTCGTGAGACCCCACCTGATGGGGAGAGTCCCCTCCCTCAACCTGCTGGCCACACTGCTCTTGATGCAGCCCAGGATACGGTTGGCTTTCTGGGCCGTGAGCACACATTCCTGGCTCATAGCCAGTTTTTCATCCACCGGTACCCCCAAGTCCTTCTCCCCAGGGCTGCTCTCAATCCACTCATTGCCCAGCCTGTATTTGTGCTTGGGATTGCCCCAACCCATGTGCAGGACATTGCACTTGGCCTTGTAGAACTCCGTGAGGTTTGCACAGGTCCCTCTGGATGGCACAGCCCTTCCCTCCATTGTGTTGACTGCACCACACAGTTTGGTGTCGTCAGTAAGCTTGCTGAGGGTGCACTCACTCCCATTGTCCATGTCACCGACAATGTCATACAGGACAGTTTCAAAAATTTTGCACAGGTCCAGGTAGATTGTATCAGTTGCTCTTCCCTTATCCACCAACACTGTAACCTCATCATAGCAGGCCACCAAATTTGTCAGGCACGATTTGCTCTTAGTGAAGCCATGTTGGCCACCACCAGTCACCTCCTTATTTCCCATGTGCCCTAGCATAGTTTCCAGGAGGATGTGCTCCATGATCTTACCAGGCACAGAGGTGAGACTGACTGGCCTGTAGTTCCCTGGGTCTTTTTTGTTTCCCTTTTTAAAAACTGGGGTTATATTTTGCCTTTTCCAGTCAGTGGCAACTTCACTGGTCTGCCACTACTTCTCAAATAGGATGGATAGTGGCTTGGCCACTTCATCCACCAGTGCCCTCAGGACCTGCAGATGCATCTCATCCGGTCCCATGGATTTGTGCACCTTCAGGTTCCTTAAATGGTCTGGAACCTGATCTTCCCCTACAGTGGGTGATTCTTTCTCCCAGTCCCCACCTTTGCCTTCTGCATCTTGGGTGGGGTGCCTGGAGCACTTGCCAGTGAAGACTGAGTACCTCAGTCTTCTCCACATCCCAGATAACTAGGTCCCCTGTTTCCTTCTGGAGAGGGCCCACATTTTCCCTAGTCTTCCTTTTATCACTGATGTACCTAACATTAACCTTTTAATATTATTTTTGGATGTAAGACACCTAAGTCTATTTTTGCAGTGTACAGTAATCAAGTTAACTGCAGAAAAAAATCTAATTAAAATGTTGGCTTCAGTCTTTGCTGTTTATGATTCCCTGAATGAGACAAGATGCTGTGTTTGGCGTTTTGGTTGATTGGTTGGTTTTTTCCCTGTTCTATCTTAGAACAAATTCAACACATTATAGAAGACTTTGAGTTGTGTTTTTAATAAAGGATATGAAAACATGGAGTTGATAATATCTGTTTGGTATACCAAAATATACGTGTCAGTTCTTCATAAAAGGTCTCATTCAACAAGACTTCTGAAAGGAACTTTCAATGTGTTTTTTCAAAACTTTCTTGCTACTGCTTTAAAACACAAAACACAGTAAAATAACCATGGTTTCAAAGTGAAGAGGTAAGACTCTAGTAAGAGTAAAATTTCATACTCTCATCCTACTAAAAAAGTCCCAAGGCTACATAGAAATGTGCAAGTCACAGTTCAGTGGAAGAGTCTTGGTAGCAGGGTCGATGCCTACTGATGTTTACAGTGCAGTTTGTTTTTTTCCTTTCGACCGTTGTAGAACTAGCCCTCTTAATATGCTCAGGGTTAAGATGCACTTGAGTTTGCTGGCCATGAGCCTGCAGCCAGCCTGGATTCTGCTTTCCCCATGTGAAGTGTGGCAGACCTCTGCACAGCAGAGTAATGTTCTCTGTGATAAACAGCAAGACTTATGTATCAGGATGTGGTTTGTAGTGGTGGTACTTCTTCACTGAGAAGTAACTGCCAGTACTGTATCTAAAGTTGTGTGAAACTTGCTTTTGCTTCAGAAGGTTCACATGTTTTGTGGCTGCCTCTAGTAAAATTTCACATAGGCATAACAAATTTTATTTTAGTGCCTACATTTAAGTTTTTACGGCAAAAGCAAATTCAGACATGTCCTCAGCCCAATATATTATACAAAGTGAGTGATAAGTGAGGCTTTTTAATAAATGCAGAAGCCTTTGTGTAAAATTTTTCTGCATATTTCCTAGTAAGGGTTTTGCAACCTAAACAGTGTAGCATTGGATTTGAAAGAGCAGCTCTGTGGTGATATGCTAATGTTGGTTCCACCGATGAAATAAAAAGAAAAATCAACTCAATTGGATTGACCTGAAACAGTTTTTGCTATCGCTGCTATTTTTGTCTTGTTCTCCACAAAATCAAAACAAAAGAAATGGACATGCATTTCATAGTAGGACATTAAAATGTTCCAGAGAAAAATGAAATTCTACAGTTTGAATTGGTACTTGTAATAAAAGCCATAGAAATGATGGACTGAATTCACAAACATGTCCATTCTACCACTTTTTTTTTTCCCCAGGAACGTGAAGTATTGCAGTCAGCCAAGTACAAATCCTGCATCTCCCCTGAGAATGCAGTAGTCACTGTGCTGTAACGGTGCTCCTGAATGGCTCGTGGCTTCTCTTGTGACCTGTGGTTCACTTTCAGAAGGCGCCTAGTTCAGAGCTATGTGGTGCTACCAGAGTTATGTCATTATAACACATGATAGCAGAGTGTATGGGCAAGGATATATGGTGCTCAGTACTGCTTGGGGGTTCTGCTCAGTGCTGCATTTGTGCATTACAGATAATAAAGCTTCAGAGTTACTGGTAGGACTGCTTTTCTGAGGAGAAAGTCCTAGCCCAGATGTATTCAGAATCACTTGGAAATCAACTATTTCACCATCTCCAATGCTCCTTATTTTAGTCAAAATATTGTAGTGTGTTGGGTCAAAATTCATCAATATAAAAGGCTGCACTGAAATGGCATATTTATTTTGGTGAACAGATAACTAATCCCTAAAATTCACCAACCTTTGTTTGAAAATGGGACTTGTCTGGCTGTCACTGTCCAGGATGGACAGAAAGCATATATAAATTTCCGTGAAGTGTCTTGGCTGTAACAAGTCTTCAGATTATCAGAGAAGCCTGAATAATTTGGGGCTTGTTGGAAACATGGCCAATTAAAAAAAAAAAAAAAAAAAAGGAGAGATAGAATTTGATGTTTCAAAATCTGTGTTTAATTTTAGACTCATTAAAAACTTGACCTTCAGTTTCTTCTTGGGTCTCTGTGTCATATTCTGCAATTGTTTTATCGAATTATTGCTCACAGATAATGCATAACTGATGTGCCAGTCAGCCTTTTTAACCAGAGATGAATACTGCTATAAGACTATCAGGGAAAGATGTGAGTGTTTTTAATGTTTTATTTTTTTAGATCACTTAATGGTTGTGCCATACATAATGAATGTTGCAGGCTCCATTATAGCTAGCTAGGCTTCTGAGAGGGATTCATTTTGGAGATGCATGTAAGTTCTGTATTCACCCAGAGCTTTTCAGACCAGTGTTAGCACTTGACACACACTAAGAGAAATCGATTTTTTCGGTCTTTTCTCTCCTTCTCCTTGCCATTTTTTTTTTTGTTTAAAAAAATGTTACAGAATAAACTTAAACTGTGTTTACTTTCTCCACTGTGTTTCCTCAGGTTTCCACTATTCACTGCTGTGTATCAAATCTGCTATGAGGGGAAGCCTGTCAGAGAGATGATATCCTGCCTTCAAAGTCATCCAGAGCACATATAAAATCGATCAGGCCATCATACTAATGCAGCTTTCTGCCTTTGAAATTTATATCTGGGTTCAAGTGGATGTATCATTAAGCTTCGTTCAAAGCTGCTCACTAGACAACAGTAACAGCGTGAATGTCTCTGAAGGGGTATTGGTTTTTGTTACACAGCCTAGTTTGACATAGCATGCAGTGTTGGCTTGGTGATTGTCATTTTACTGGCTAAAATACAACTGGTTTAAGATACGCAATGCAAAAGTTGCACTACATATCTAGTGTATATATACACAAGTGTACTTTGTGTGTGTTTCTACACCATAAAATGCAATGTTTTGTTGTCTCTTACTAAGGCCTAGTCCAAAATCAACTGGACACTGGTGGGAAGAATCCTACTGGTTTTGATGGCAACTGAATCAAGCCTGTAACCTTGAAATATTAAGAGTCTTTTTATTAGAACTTGGTTTTATTCTGTATACACAATGAAATTTTAACGTTTTGCGTGCTTATGATTATGTTAATTTAAGCACTATTAATGCAAAACAAGTGATAGCAGTTATTTGGGGGCTACAGGAATATTTTAATGAATTCTGGTGAAGCATATTTTGATTTTTTAAAGTCTTTAAACTGTCAAACTATTTTGAAACCAATTTCTAAGTGAATTTGAAGTTTTTAATTACACTGTTTTAAAGGGAATATGCTAGAGGGGGATCATTACCTCCTCTTCTGTTTTTTAATCCTTGCATTTTCGTATTTCTCCCTTGCTGTTCCCAGGTATTAAGCTCTTCTAGAATCCCATTCCCCAAAACAAGTGGGAGATGTTGACCTGGGGATTCTGAACCCTAGAGTCTAGGGTTCGTTTTAGCGTTGTACCTGTGGTTGTTCTTAATGGTGTTATTTGGGAGGTGGAAAAGGATACTCTTGGGGTATCCACCACTCAAAATTGTCAAGCTGCGTTTCTAGCTTAACCATTGGCTGTAAAGTGTTGCACTCCACACAACACTCCAAGGAAGGTTCAGGGAATTCCCTGGTAGATTATGCCTGTGTTGTCAAAAGGGTTACATGCCAGTAAACTGACAGCATTCGTTTCAGTGCCTGTCAGTGACTGGCCCATCAATTGGACTGTAGTTCTGAACCAGTCTCCCCAGAAAAATGGTGAATTCTGAAGTTCCTCTTTTCACTGGACAAAACTTTAATGGGTGCTGGATCAAGTCTTTTATGACCATTCTCCCAGTAAGCTGCTCAAAGTCATCTGTCTCTTTTATTCCCCAGGTATCTCAACTAGGTTTTTTCAGGCACTTTGCTTTATTGAGGGAGATTAATTTTATTTGTTATTGGAAAATTTGTGATTTTATGGAATTTGGGGTTGGCTTGGCTGGCTTTTTTTTTTTTTTTTTTTTTTTTAGAAGGTTAATGCAAGAGAAGATAGATAAATGAAATGCGTCTTGCTTTTCTTGTATACTAAACTAATTTTTTTTTGTGAAATAGATGATAGTTACATAAAGAGTGGACTCATTCTTGGATCAAAGGTTAGCATCAAGATTTACAGAGCTCAGCAAGAATGCCCATCCACTCTGAATATCCACTCCCAGCCTCTGAGCAGTATCAGAACTGTTGTTCACTGTTCTCCATGATGTTTATCGACCAGAAATTACAAGCACGAGCCCATCCTGAAGCTTTAAGTTGCCATTCAAAACTTGCTAAAACAAAGGGGGCATGGCCTGGGAATAATTGTCGTATTTACTTAAGTAGCCTGGGTTACCCTAAAATAGGCGAGCATTGGGGCAGCTCTGTATAGACAGGAAGGTGCTTCAGCTCAGGGGTACCATTTCTTGTGCTCCTATAATGTTTTGCATTAATTTTTGGAAGTTCTCATGAATTTCATCAAATATTTGTTGATGAGAAAAGTTATTTTGCCTTATTTCTGATTTAGTGCTAAATATAACAGATGGTTAGAAGTTAAGTAACAGCAGATGTTTGTGGCAATTGAGGAAATCACTGGTAGAGCTGACTTGGAGTAAGCACTCTGCTTAGACAGTTTAAAGGATGTGTTAAGGTTGGAAGCACTGTTACACTATCGCACACGTGGAGCGTACACTCCTCATTACTGCATTACTTCCAGTGTGTCTGCTTATGCTTGTGTTGGTTTCTTTAATACCAAGCTGATTGGCTTTGCCTTTATATGTGTACATATACATATATATAAAAACTTTTTTTTACATGCAGTATGTAGAACAGTAGCATTTTGTAAGATACATAAAGGGCTATATGAGCTATATGTGGTAAATTAATATATATTTTAAAATTATTTCTTTATTATTCCAATACTACTTCTACCGCTGAAACCCCAACATCTTAATTGTTCTTGTTTTCTACAGAAGCCTGTTCTAAGGCAATTTCAGAGAAAAGGTTTTTATAGAATTCTTTCCTTCGGTCTGTAGTGATATTCTTGTTCTTTTCAGACAAAAAATGAGGTTTCAGTAATTAAAATAATTTATTTAAATTTCTATAGATCGTCCACCATTTGTATTTGCTTTTCAGTGCTTGAGAACATTCAGCTTGGCACTAGATTTTTTTCTTCCACTAATATTTACTGCTCATTAAAAGACTGTGATATGATACTGGAACTGAATGACTAGAACCCTGTTCTACAAACAGTTTTGCTTAGTACTGGGGTAGTCTTACTGAAAACATTAACCCCTGGATAAGGGGTCGTAAATTTGTAACTAATTCTTGATTTATGAACGTTAATCACTAAGGAAGGCATTATCTTCTAATGATACATACTCAGCTTGCCCTAGACATGTGTACTGATTTTGTTTAAAGATTGTGAATGTGTACCCATTTGAAGACTTGGTACAAATAAACATTTTTGTCTTGGGAATCATTTTGGTTTCTGTTGTCTCATTTGACATGGCTTGCGATTAATATTTTATTCACTTGATGGAATGTAGGTTATTAAGGATATGGTAACTAATGACAGCAGATATGAGGTTGCCATGCAAGAGCTTAAATTTTAAAAAGAGCTATTTGATATCCAGAAGTCAGCATTTTCATTTCTGTCCATTAGTGAAACAATTACGGTGTCTGACCTCTGAAACAGGTTCCTTGTCTTCAGTTCCTTGAGTTGCTGTGTGAGCCACTGGAGGGCACTGGTGGGTAAGTGACCAATTCCCCCTGCTGCACAGTTACGTTTCTTCCCATTTATTTCTGAATTTCCTTCGGTTCCTGTACGACTGCAGCTGTCTTACACTGTGTTCCTTGTGTTTGGAGGTGGTTATAGTTCATCACCAGGTGCATGTGTTGTAGATCCACTGGAAGTGAGAGAAAGAGCTTGCTGTAAAACACCCAACATTTATTGCTCCTGCCCAAGGGTCTGTCTTGCCTGTCGTCTAAAACGCTCCCAGACCAGGGCAACAGCCGCTACCTCTGCTCTTGGACACTATGTTCTGTGAGATCTTTCAGCGTCACTTGGGTTCCTGTAATGTGCACCCAGCAATGCTTATTTCTGTTGCTTCTTGAAGTTGCAAGAGCCTGGAAAATGATGAGAGCACGCTGTGCTCAGTTTTATCAGCCTTTACATCAGCTAAAGGGGTAGGAGGTGTTGCAAGTGTTTAACCAGGGAAAGGAAGGTCTACTACTTAGTTGTGGGGCACCATACTGCAAAAGAAGTATGGTATTTTTGGTGAACAGAGTAATACACTGTGTACCTGAAAGCCTCAAAGCGTTTCATAAAATGAGAGCAATGTTGTAATTCCTCATTTACAAATCAGGATACTGAGACAGGTATAGGTGGTTGCGCAGCAAACCTGTGGCTGGATGCATTTTACTCCTAACTGTAAGCCAGAGTTTCAACCATAAGGTCATTTCTCATTGTACTTTTTGCTCCAAATTGTATTTATTTTAAGGGTTCATGAAATCAATTAGTAGAAATAATATGTAGGTATTTAACATACCATCCAAAGGGCCTTTAATTCTAGTGAGTCAATGGGAAAGGAAAAACCATCACCAGAGAATTAGGATGGATACGCTTCTTTCAGATGGGCATTATCTTCTGAAGGGGTGGTGCTTTCTCACCAAATCCGTGCTTACAGGCTGTGTGTCTTTGATCATCCGACTGCAGATAACACCCAGGCTGGCCCTGAGATACAGGAACCATCACAGACAAGAAGCCGGTTTCCAATGGCCTGTGCTGATGCTTCTTCATAACGCTCCTACCCTGGACTTATTGTGAGGGGGGAGTCATATGAATGAAGTACACAGATATCCCAGGGACTGGTTAATGCTGAAATAAAATGTCCCAGAACACAGAGCACTTCAGATTATTAGAAAGAGTAAAACTATTTCTCTTCTGCCTGTTTCTTGGCCCCACGGAATTTTCTCCTGTGATTTGCTATGAGCTGATGGAAATCTGAGCACTAGAAGGTAACACTTCTATTTTGAATAATGGATGAGACGAGTATGAGCCTTCAATCCCAGCATGTGCAAAGGAGAGGTGTTTGGCATTCAGATTAAATGAAACCTCCTTCTCTTATCAGCCTGTTCTAACTTGATTTCAGATTCCTGCCAATATGCTTTGGGTAGGGACTTTCAGATACTCTCGATCTATCAGTCTAGTCCTGCTCTTCCTGAAAGCAATTGCAGGACTGGATTCTAAGAGGAGAACAGAAGGTGATGCCCAGCACAGTGGCATCTCTGTTGGAGTTCCCCATGCATAAATTGAATTCACCTATTTGTTATATTTACCTATTACCTACAGTATCTGTTTTAAAGAGATGATGTGAGGAGTAATTGTAGGGAGCACTGGGAACCGTATGTTGATTATTTCATTAAGTTGCTAGAAACAGCATGACATACTGCTTTTAAATGTATGTGCTGCTTGTAACTCATGCTGAAGGAATTAGTGGATAATAAAGCCCAGCTCTGACCTGTGAGCAGTCTTGATTGTTTAGGTGGGGGTAACTGGCAAGGTCTGCCCAGTATAATCCATATTGCACTCTGTGACGTTAGTGCTGCTTGTTGTGGCTACACTACACATTCTGTTTTCCTAGCTGGATGGGAGTCAATGAGTGGCTTTCACCCTACAGCTTTTCTTCATATCTATTCCAGCTTCCCTCTCATCTCTATTGAGCTGCCCTTGTATGTGCTATTTTGGAATGAATCTTAAGAAGGGTTCTTCATATCTAAAAGTGGCTGTGTGTACATCCACACACGTATGTTCATCTATACAGGTTATCTCCTACCTATCTTTTATTGAATGTCTACATGCACAAGGAAACTTTGCAAGGGGTTGGGAATTTTGCACAGGTTTTTAGCAAGGCCACCAGGAGGACAGATGTTCAGCTGCCTTTGCACCAGCTGTGTCCATCCATTCATTTAAAGCTGCTTGGTACTGAAGTTAGTGCTTAGATCTCTTCCAGACCATCCTGCAGTCTCTGGGATGGCAGCAAGTCAGCTTGGGTTAATTGAAAACACTGCTGCTGTTCTAGGGGAACAGTATCACATCTATGCTACCAGTTTTTAAGCTCTGAAATGCCGCATTTGTAAAAAATAGAGCATATTCCATGTTTAGGTGAAAATAATAATATTAATTGAACTAGTTCGCCTTTTCTTTCTACAAATCCAGGTTCATTATAAAACCCATTTTAAAAATTGCAAACTACCGCATCACATTCTTGTCACAGAAATATGCTTCAGCTCTCAGTGTGACAGATTCTTTATGAATAATTTGTTTTGAGGACTTAGTGAATATCTTTCAGCTTGATGATTATTGAGCACAGGCATGTGGTGAGCTCAGAAAGTAACAACCTTGGGGATTTTTAGTTCACTTTTTTGCTTTTTGAAGGCTGGAGGGAACTGGAAAGCAAGCCAAATCTGTTAGCAAGCACTGGCTGGGTTCCTGATGTATGTAAATAGTAATACAGAAACATTTATGAAGCATTAGCTAGTATTTAAATGCAAACTACAAACACAAAATACATCACAGATTTTCAGTAACTGTAAGCCATTTTTTTTAACATGTTATTATTTTTGTGGTACCTGATCCCTATATTGTTGCATCAAGGATAAACCAAAATGTATACATGATTATGAAAGCTTAAAATACTCACTTGAAAGCATTTTAGCAAAGTGAGCTCAAAGCAAGCTGCTCTGTATTGTGATAGCTGAGCAGAGACAGCCCTGCTGTGCCTGTGCTTTGGATTAAAGCCTAATTTTTGTACAAGTGTTTTTAGTGGTGTATTTAAACCCTGTTTAGGGATTTTTCTAATTTCTACTTACTGTGCAGAGTTGCATTTGAATGTGACAGAGATGCTTCGGTTTGGTTTGGTTTGGTTTTTTTTTTTAATGTAGGCTTCATCAGCATAATTTTCTCCAACCTTCAAGTTAGGTGGTAATTGCAGTAGCACTTAGTCATGTCAGTTTTCCCTTGTCTGTGTTTAGTCTTACCCTCTGTTTTTCTTCATATGAATTTTTTTCAGGCTGTAGGCTATTACAGAGAAGAAATACCTTTTGGTACTTCCAGAGTTTTAGCCAGCATGGCAAAAAAAGGTCAGTATACTGCCATCTGCATTTAGCCTTGTCTTGTATTTGTTGCCCAGTAGAGAGCTTAAGTGTGGAATAAGGTCTTACAAACATTCATACTTTTGGGTTTAATCCTTCTACCACTTAGATCTTTCTTCATATATTCACTTTTTCAAAACCACAGAAGCTCAGGGTTTTTTTCGTAGTGGTATTCCCTGGTGCAGTTGCTCGGGTTGCTTTGAGCCTCTAGAATATGTAATCACACCAAAATCTTGGTAGCTAGCAATGATCTTCATCGAGTCAGAGAACTTAAACTTTGTAACAAAAGCTGCTCAAGTTGAGTCTAATGTATTCCTACTCTATAGCCGTAGTATCCTACACGTATGTTTAGCATATCTAGTTACCATACTAATTTAAATAATCCTTTTTTTTTTTCTCAGAAATTTTGTCTCCAACTTATCCATGACTACACATTATTCACAGATATATTCTAAAACTGGTAATTCAGCTGCTTGTAACCATTTGGCAGAGGAATGTACAGTTGTCCGGTATGATAATTTCTAGGTGTGCCTTTTCTTCCAAAATACAATGTGGTTGCCTTGACAGTGCTGGGTACTGTAGAGCAGGAGAGGTGTTTCCCAACAGAAACAATTACCCTTCTGAAAGTGATCAGATTAGAAGTGACAGAAGAGAATGGAATGGGCTTGGACAGGTACATTGTTTTAAGTGTAACTTGTATATACTGTGTGTGGAGAAGAGAGGGAACAGAATTAAAAATACTGCACTTACTGGAAAATGGTGAGTGAGACCAAGTCAGTTGTAACCAGTGCAAGAGGTGGTAATGCAAGAACATGCACTAAAATGCAGGAGGAGTGAAGACAAAGCTGTTGAGAGTTGATTCGAGCCCCTTTTTGCCCATCATTCTGTACCAGACATGGCTTCACAGTAACAGCTTAGTGCAGCAATGTTCTCTTCAAAACTAAAACCTGGGAAATGTCTCCTCAGAGAACTTAGCAGTTGCTCAAGTGGAAGAGAGATTTCACAAGCACACTTGGTATTATCAAAACGCACTGAGATGTAACAATTGCTGTTGAAGTTCCCCCTCCCTCCCGTGTATCGCTCTCTAGGCAACAGATGGAAAACTCTTGAGATGAGAAGAATATGCTGTTCATGCACTCCAGACAGCTTATACAGAGGAAGTATGCACTTTACTCACTTTGCAGTGGGATCATGAAAGTTCAGAAAAATGCACTGATAGTCATGAGAAAGACTAGCAAGAGAAATAACTGCAACCTCCTTGGAGTAAAGACCCCCATTCTTTCTTGCACGTGCTGCATTAAGCAAGTGAGAAATAATCAGAGGTGTTGGCTACCCCACCATCAGTTTGTGATTTTTCATAGAGCTCAACTAAGCAGGACTAGATCTGACTAAGCAGTCAGAGATAAGCCCTCAAAGGAAAGCTCCTCAAAAATGTTCTTCCTGAAATTCTGAGGGAATTTTCTTCCTTCTCTTGTGCAATTGCAGATTCAGAGCTAGAAGTGGGAGCCCTAGTAATAGCCAGGTACCCATAACCCTGGCTGTTAAGGTTTTTATGTGTTCTTAACAACCTAATATTTATAATGCTACCAGCAGCTGTGGCCTGGTGTTAACAGAGGTTGATGCTAAATGATAGAAATGGAGGAAGAGCGCTCCAGGGACACTCCTGACTCCCGATGCATTTTTATCAAGCTAAAATAGGTCCTGACCCACAAGTGGGCTGGAAATCTTGCTGGTTCCTTCCACCCGAGAACTCATGTGGTGTACACAAGCCCTCCCCTAGCACAAGCCAGCATCACTCATTTTCTCATTGTTACTGTAATCAATCCTTAAAGTGAAGAGCAGGGGACTTGGTTACATGATTTGTGAATTACTGCATCTTAGGGTGGTGGGGACACAAGAAGCACTTCTGTGAACTGGTCGCATTTAGATAGAACCCATTATGTCAGCATGTGGGCTGGGTCAGGGGAGCATCCAAAGAGTGGTATTGGGAGGTTTGAACATCTCTGCCCCACTAATGTTGGGACAGTAATTAGGCCCAGACTGGATGGGCAGATGGACTTTAAGAAATGGAGTGGAAAGGCCTGGTATGGGAAAATGAGAAGCACAGCTGCAGGTACCTTGTTTTAATTACTGAGTTGGACTAGACTGATTTAAAACTCATTATGTTACAATGACTGGGAACTCTGCACCAGGCAATCAGGCCTCAGATGAGTCCCTCTTGAATGCATCACTAAAAATGACAGTGTGGTTTATTGTCGCAGAAGTTATAGAGTAAATAAGCAGGGAACTGAAATGATTCAAGGCAGCCTGCTTGAGTCAGGATGAAAGCATTTCATCTGCACTGTTACAAGGAAGTTCCTGGGATTGCTGACTCTGCTGAACATGTTGTAAGGAATCGGTGACTTCATTCCCCAGGACTGCTTGTTGTCTACCTGCCTCCATGTGTTACATTCATGTTTTAAAAAAAGAAATGCATGCACGTGCACAGACAACACCTGAACAGGGAAAATGCTTAATTTTCAAGTCTGCTCTGAGTTCTGAAGTATTAGTGTTAACATACAATTTATCTCTATTCAGTGCAGTTTTCTTGGGCTTACTTAGTTACAAGTGTTTGTGTAGCTAGATAGCGTTTTGGAAAGATTATTCTGTTTTCAGAAGCATTATCTGGCTTGAGATGATTAATATATTGAAATATAGTAGTCAGATCTCAAGAAATAGCTGATCTTCATGTGAACTTTAATACAGAATTGGAATGTTTGGGGTTGGTGGTGGTTTGGGTTGGCAAACTTTTTATTTTCTGTACTGTCTTTGAGTGAACACAGCTGAGTGCATCTGCTTTAGTCCAGTATTGTTGACTGATTATAATGCATTGGTGGCTTTTTTTAGCACAACTTATGTCAGGGGATGCACTATCACACACACACAGGGTAAAGGTAGCTTCTCTGTGTAGTGCTAATGGGGAGGGGAGACTACACCTCTTGCTGTCACTCATCTTATGGCTGATTATTTTCAATCACATTAATGAAATACTGTGAAATAATGGTTTCTTTTTCAAGGCAGAGATACATACAGAGCAAGGATGTGGGGGTTGCAGTCCTTCAAGTCTTGCCTCTTCTTCCCCAAATTTGGAGGTGAACTTGAACTGTATCACTCACACTCAGATGAGGTAGGCTGTGGATCTGCTGTCCCTCCATTGCCCTCTCCTACGAAGGCACTTGTCACATATCCTCGCAGCTTCCATTCTGCGCTCTTGCAAGAAGACACGACTGGATATTTGTCTCTGCAGTACAGGTGCCTTCACCACCATCCTTTTTTTCCCCTTTTCTGTATGTGTTTTTTTCTTCCTGCTGGATGCCTTACATGCAGTTGTAAGGAGTACTTTAGCAGGCTGGAGGATTTCACCTATAACTCATTTTCTGATTAGATAGATACCTTGAAATACCCCTTAAAATATCCCATTGTTGTTTATTGCCATTTATGAAGATAATTTATCAAATCCTGCATTTTAGCACTGATGAATTTAAGCAATCCCCTTACTCATATTTCTGTTACTTGTGGATTACATCAAGAACCTTCACTAGTGAATTCAGATAGTCCATAAAAGTGCTAGAAACTTACAAAAGGAGTGTTTGTATGCAAGAAATAATCTCAGATTTCATCAAAGCAACAATTAGTTTGAATACATCTTTGCTAACTTTGATGTTTTTCCTTGTACTGCCTGCTTGAACAGTGAATCATAAAAATATGACCTCCCTGATTAGTACTTCACTGAAATAGTAATCATAATGTCACTTAAAAAGAGAGCACAGCAGTTTGATGCGTGACCTTCATTTGCACGCGCTGACAGAGTTTGTTTCCTAAATCTTTGATTGAATCCTTGCGAGGAAGGCAAGTAAATTATTTGATTGGCATATTCGGAGAAGCACACATAAGATCATGTATTTGATATATTTAGTGATTACTTTTATATATATATATGTAATTTTCTGGGTCTAGGAGACATTCCTTTAACTGTATGGGTATGTCTGTGTATTGTATATATGTCTCTGTGTGTGTACATACATGCACACACACATATATATAAAAAAACAGTTTTCTGATGTGCTGAGGAGATAAAGGTTAAGTTATTGTCTTATGTGTCCTCATCTCCCTTCATAGTCTTTTAACCTACTGGACAATTCTAGCTGAACATAACAAATTGGAAGAGCACCAAAAGATGTTGAGTTCTTATAAATGCCAAGAAAACATGCTGAGGATACCCTCTTAATAGAAAAAAAGGTACATGGAGTAGATGATTGACCTTATAAATACTCTGACTGCAGCAAGCATTTCCAATGGAGCCTGAACGTTCTTGAACATTAAGGTGAGCCAACCTCAAAGTTCATAGGAAACAAAGCTTCTTAATTGTGGGGCTTATGGGGATGTCTGTTATAATAAATCTCATGTCAGAATTGTCTCATAGTTAGCATTAAGCTAGACATTCACAAATATATGATGGACTTAATTAACCTCGATATTAGTAATTAGAGCTGCAACCTCTACATACTCCAGATCTAATACTGCAGTCCACAGGGCTGTGCCTATTCACATAATTTAAATACCTAGGTAATGAGGTTGACCTCAACAGAAAGGCTGTATTTTAGCTGCACTATGAGCATTTAGTAAAATCCTTCTTGGTACATTTTTCTCATGGTTCAAAGAACTTAGCCTAACTCCTATCAGCTCTTCTCCCAATCTCCTAAAATCCCCAAATGAAAACCTTCTTTTCTTCTGAAATTATCTTTTCCCTCACTGATCTAGAAAAAAAGCATTATCCATGCTCAGTAGCTAGTTAGTAGGGTGATAAATTACTTGACAGGATAAGCTTTCTCAAGACATGTAATAAATGGGATAAGCGTTTGTTCTGAGGAAATCCCAGTCCCTCCAAAATTCAGCCTATATCCATTCCCTGGCAGCTCTCTAGTCTGATCCCATGCACCATTCTCCCACAGCACAAAGCCTGCAATTTTCAACGCAGACTAAATGAATGGAGAAATTTAACAAAATTTGGTTTTCTGATTCCTTTAAAAATCCCAAAAGGTTTTGCTAGACTGGCAACAGAAAACGCACTCTATTCCCCATAAATATATGCAGCCATAATAGAAAAATCATTCTCTCTCCTATTTATCTCCTATTTCTCCATTTTTCTTGCAATAGTTGTTTTCAGGAACCTAGAATAGAAGAATGGACTATGCGGGAGAGCTGAGCACACGCACGACCACTGTGATCAAGCAATGCCCGTTTATTACAACTAAGAAAGCCCTTTTATAATGTTCTCCCACACACGTGAGTAACATGCAGTACAAGTCCTCAAGACTGGACAGTTAACTCAGCCCGCGCTTTAAACCTTCTTACGATTGGATAAAAAGTGCCACATCAGCCTTGCCAGGCTTCCTGCCTTGGGTAACTTCCTCTTCCGTCCCAACCCCTTCCGGGGGTTGTTTGTCTCGTCGAGTTTCTCCCCCCTCATTCAGGGTCACATCCTTGTTGCATTCTTGCTCAGGCTGAGGCTCTTATCAGTCTTGTTGTCACGCAGGATTGCTCACATGGCCGTTCTCTCGCAGAAAGTCCTCTTGAATCCCAACATGACTAGGTGCCTTGCATCACTTCATCTGTTTTTTCATTCACTGACACAAGACTTACCAGGTATCAGCAGCTCTGCATGCTGGGTTTGTGCATATTTGTAACACTAATCCTGTGAAAGCATCCAATAATTATTTATAGCCATGAGCATTGTTCTGTGTATTCTAAAAAACTGGTGCCTGCTTTGAGTTGAACTTGACTTTGTTTTGTGCTGGGGAGATTTGTTCGGTTGGTTTGGTTTGGTTTCAGGGCTAAGACTGTTTTATGAATACAAATAATAAGGTCATTTTGTTCTTTGTGTTCACAGAAGTCTGTTGGCACTGGTCTTCTTGCAAAGATAAATTGCTGATTTGAAAAATACCAGTACTGGATCGCTCAGTCACTTGGAGATTTCAGACCATTAGGTGGTCTAATGTGTTCCTCTGTTAAAATTTTTCTTTCCTTCTGTTGATGGTTGAATGTCAAATGTCTTTATCCCATACTACCAGAATGGCTGTACAAACCAGTATGAAGAGCAGTAAAATACCTGCCTGCAGTTCTCTGCCTTCTCCTTCCATTGCTGTGTTCTCCAAGACTTAGGTCAGTGCCCTGCTGAGCTCTCAGTTCTCTCCAGCACTTCAGCGCCCTGCAACAGAGCATGTGCACTCTGATGCCTCTCCTCAGCCAGCTGCCACCTTTCTCCACTGATCCTGTAGCCAGACCACTGGCCTTCTTGTTTTCTCTAGATGATGATTTTCCACCTTTAAATCTCACAGCCCACCTGCATAAAACTGATTCTCCCAGTGCACTTTTGATTACCCAACTATTGCCCAGACACAGCCCAGCCAGCAAAGTTCCTGAGATCCTTTATTCTGCTACTGCTTCAGCACAAGGAGGTGATGTGTCGGGCATTGGTACTGCATGTGTATTGTACAGCTGGCTGACTAGAGCATTAACAAGATTGTAGCTTTATGGAATTCACTGGAATTCATTTCTGTGGTTTCTCAAATCACTCAGGACATCTCTTACCATGTTCTGTATAATACAGACAAAAAAAACTTTGTCAATGTGAGTTTAGTAAAGACTGTATTTTAAATAAATCCATAGCTTTGAATTATAGATTTAAAATGATGGAGAATCTACTGTTTTACTTAATATTCAGATAGCTAATTATGCTGTATTAAAAAGATAAGTTAAAAAAACCCCAAACAACAAACATGCTTTATTTCAGTCTGAATTTGTCCAGCTTCAGCTTCCAGCCATGGTATCTGGTTAGGTTTTTGCCTGCCAGCTACTGGGTATCTTCTCTCCGTGTACATACACAGCAAACTCAAGTCACCTCCTAATAAATCTGCATAATATAAGGCACACTTAGGTCTCAGGCATGTTTCAGGGTGTTGTACCAACCACAACAGAGCAAGATAGCTGTCTGTTAATAAAGCTGATGGAAGAAGTTATGAGGTGGCTGTGAATTCTCTCCCTAAACATGGATGATGCTGTGATGAAACCAGAGTGGGATTGTTCGGTCTTTCATTAATTATCTAAAACCAAATATGGCACTGATAATTGTTGAAGGTGATCTTTTCCTCCAGCTGTTTTGCGCTGGGCTTGGGTGCTGTATAAACATTGCCTGCTGTGATTTACATGAACACTTAGGCAAGCACCATCCTTAATGAGTAGAAAACACACATGTCTTCAGTGGAAGAATTTATTTTCTCGAGTACTGTAATCATTAGCATGTGTTAGTACTGTAGCAATATTTAAAGATCTGTGGAGGACTGGTGACCCTAACTTACGAATGTGCCTCAGGGACAGCATATCTGGATGTGCTCAGGGGCAGAATAAGCTCCTTCCTCACATAACATGACACCGGACACTCCTTAGTATTCAGGTGACTCGTGATTTGCACATGGGAGAAGGCACGGCCACCAGCTGTGCTTGGAGCTGTGCTTGCAGGCTCACTGTAGAGAAAGACAGCTGAGGGCAGCTGAGGAGCAGCCTGTGAAACACAATACGGGCATCTGTAATGCAGGTGCATTACAGATTTGAGGTCCCTGACCCCAGAGTATGAAAACCACAACTCCCCTTCTGAGATTTGTGCATAGACTTCACACTCCTCACTATGAACTCTTCTCGTAATTTGAGTAGATGTGTTCTCCGCCCTGAAGTTAAGCATATGAGTACAGCCTGCAGGGACGGTGTTCTAAGTACAGATCGGTGCTGGAAGAAGTAAGCAATTTTTCCTCAGCACAGTATCTAAGACACGGTTGTGTTTCAAAGCTGGGTTAGACTCCCAGAGCAGATAAAAGAGCTGATGAAAACCTAATGCACAGAAAATACATGGCTTATGTAATTTGTGATTTCTTTTCTTAGCACAGTCTCTATCACCAAACAGGTTACTTAGTGTCATAATGGATTTCAAAACTGGAAAAACATAAATTAAAAATAAGATCTAAAAATCAGTATATTACTGTTCACAGCATGGAATTAGTTCTCTGTATGGCAGTGCGTATGTTCTAAGACAGCTTTTTGGCAGGTAAAATGTCTGTGCATCTACAGTCAGACCTTTGTCCATGTAATTCAAGTAAACCTCACATAAAGAAAGAAATATTTGCTACAAAAGGTGTACAGAACATAAACCAACTAAATTTTGCCTTTTCCAGAATTAGGGTAGTAACTTATGTATCTGATGATCAAATCCCATGCGCTGTCACTGCTTGGACTGTAGTTTCAATTGGTGTTGATTTTATGGCCATTAATTTTGGGGTGCTCAAGCTGTAAAACCAAACAAGCCTCATGTTCAGTAACCCCATGCACAAACACACACAGATCCTCTACAGATTTGCAGAACAGCCATTTTGACAATAGGGGCATCTCATCTATTCACTCTGTTGCAGCAACATTAGAAGATCCAGGTATCTCAATCATGAAAGTCATCTTTACTTTGCAGAATACCAGTTCATACACAGAGTCATTTACCTTGATTGATCATCAGGCATGCCTATAGCACGTGTCACTACCAAAGAACAAATCAAGTATTTCTGGTTTGGGTTAGTATAAATCAACTTTTCTGTGGGGTCATAAGCCATCATAGAGTAATATATGTTATTAATTATTTACTTAAATATGTTTGTAGATCAAAGCCTACATTTTGTTGACTCAAAAATGCTATTAAGAAATATTCCAGACATTTATTGATGTAATGCTAACTAAAAATATCTCATCCTCAGATTAGCGCAGTGGGATGTCAAGGTTGAGAATATCTGTCCTGGACACCCAACCGGAATCCACGTTCCTTATCCATGACCTGGATTCCACAGAAAGTACAATTCCTTCCTTTCCCTCTTCAGAATAAGTTCCCTTGGCTTTCTTTGATCACTCCTAGGTGATTTAAAAGCAGTAAGATTTTGTTGTTGACTGAAACCTGCTGATGACCTCTCCTTTTATCTGTTTACTTGTTTTACTTACCTAAAAAGAAGGTCTTGAATAACCTTGGCATTTTAAAATTCTAGGATTTGGGAGGGGAGAAGGGACAATGATCTCAAAAATGTTGATACCTCAGGATCTGAGAACCAAACCACCTTAAATGGCAGAATCTGTTCATTAGATATTGAGACATTCAGGAATAAGCCCTTTACTCAGAAACCTGATAATACTTGCATCAGCTATTTTGCTTTTACCAAAACATCTACATTGAAAGGCTTCACCAAATTAAGTATTTTTTTTCTAATCAGAGTTTACTTCATTATAGTAGTTGACAAATAGAGGTTACAATCTTGACTGGTGGTTAAAAGCCTCACCAACCCTTCCCTTGAAAGGTTAATTTAACATACAGAAAATAGGCCACCTTCTTCTCTCTTGGTAGTTCTGTAATAAAAGGTTGATTGTTCAAGCAGCAGCATTCAATTATTTTGCTTCTGATGCTATCTACGTGTAAAAAAATCCAGCTAAGTTCAGATGGTCCCTGCAGGCCTTCCAGTTCTAACTCTCAGTGCAAGGATGCAAAACAAAACATTAGAGCCTCACAGTTAACATTCAAAATGGAAAGTATTATGTTGTCAAGTTAAAGAATGAAATTTGCTTCCTGGAATATCAATGACATAGAAAAGCTTCTGGAGTGTTTGTCCTTTTATCATGAAACTCATTCTTCAAATGTGTTTGCCATAGAAAAATGTGCTAAGGAAGTCAGAGTGGCAGCCAGTGTTTAGAGAAGTTGCCCAGAAATGTAGCCATCCAGTTCTTGTTGAGTTAGCCATGATACTAGAGCTCTACATCAGATATTGAAAACTTATGCTATAATAATAGATTTAATATAGTTGAAAAAGAAAACAAATGTTTCCCTATCTATGTTTTTGTTGGTGGTTTTTTTTTTCCCCCACAGGACTTGGGATGCTCAAATGATAGATGTGCAGAGCAAAAGCAGTGAAATTTATTGCTCTGATTGTGATGGTTGAAAGAGAAACAACACTGACCTCCAGAAGTTTAGGGAGCGAAATAAATAGTTTTAGCATTATGCATCAAAACTAAGACCACTGAAAAACATCCAGGAAACACTGTGAGAATATACATTCAGTGTAAAATAAATCCGCTTTCAAAGAGAAAGTAATTTGAACATCTCAAACCATTTTGAAATTTGTGTTAATTTTGCTATTGGCCTGAACTTTAGTCACACATTTACTCACTTTTACTCACTAATCTTATAGGTGGAAAACTGAAAAGGCAAGAGTCTTTCAGAGGAGAAAATCAATGCTGTTACAATGGGTCCTCACGAGCAGCAACAGGGGCATCTTAAAGCGGCTCTGGCAGTGGAAGGAAGGTTGGCAGTGCTGAACGATCAGATAACTGCACTTTTTACGTGCAAGCCAGTTGAAGAAGGTCTCTAAACAGACCAGTACACAGATGTGTGCTGTTCCTTTAAAATCCGAGCTCTTACTTAAGAGAAAGGGATAAAATAGGAATGCAACCAATACAGAAATGCTGGTAAATCCACAAAAATGGTGGTTTTGTCAAAAAGTATAGAATTCCTTGTTCATGATTGAGATGTTGTGTTAAATGGTGTGCGTGGTTTGCTAATGATATCTTTTTCTCACAAAGAAGTTATATGATCAGTATATCAGACCATGCTGAGTGGCTGGCATCATATTCTTATGACCTGTAGTTCGTGTTTGCAAAACCCTGCCACATTTCTTCTGCCATCTTAAATAAAGTCACTAGTGCCTATGAGTACAGGAGGGCTCCACAGAGCCCAAGCCAAGACAGACATTCCAAGAAGCCCATGGAGCCTGTGCTGTGACACGATTACACTGTGAGCAGAGGTACAATCATGCATGAGAACCGGTTCCTTCGGGTAATTCATGTTTCCTGTATTTCTGGGAGAAACTCTGCCATCCTCCTCCTCCCTCCCCAGCTGATTCAATCCCTGCTGAGAGGTAATACTGCAAAATCCATCCTTTGTTAGCCAGTAGGAGAGCAGCAGTAAACAATTTGAGGACAATAGGCACCAGACATATGGAAAACGCTTCATTTCTACTGAGCTGGCACATGCAAATGCTTTGTTAATGAGAATTCCTGAACACTGAAAAAACTATAACCTGCTTGCTTGAGGTTTAAACACCATACTTTTTGTGGAACGGAAGGTTACTTTAGACGCTCTTAAATGACCTGGAAATTATTTTTTTTTAAAGGCAACACTTAAGACTAGGCTGGAAGGGTACTACAAAATACAGCTTAGGGAACGGCCCAACACTGTCAGGTAGTAGGCCAATAATGACCTCATAGTTTCCATTTCCAGTGGCTTCTACAGCTTTTAACAAGTCTTTCGCACCAGGGAGCCTCTTGGTTGTTTAGAAGATCCCAGCTAAATCCCCATTTTCAGCTCGGAGAGGTCCCAGCCTCCTGTTAGCTGCCGGCGGCACTTCACAGCGGTTCCTCTCCCAACAGCATGCCGCCGATGAGCGATGGTGGCCAGCTGGGACCACAACCCGCAGCACCTGCACGTCTCCTGTCGACGCCTGCTGCCCACCGAGCCGGGGTGACAGTCCAGACAATGACAAGCGGCTGGGGTCGGGCCCCCAAACCCACGCTCCCCCACGAGGCTGTGGCATGGCTCCCCACGGGGTGTTTCCCCAGAGCGTGCCTGGCTCGGCCTGGCTCCTCGGCCACACTGGGAGCAGACACGGTCCCCCGGCCTCCCTCTAGGCAGATCAAAGTTGCTTCGCGGAAAAAAAGACTCTACAACTCGAATAGAGTTATAAAGCAGGTATGTTTACTCCAGCCGGGGTGCAAGGGGATTTCTCCACAAAGCTTGCACACCCACCACACATTTTACCAAAACTTATAGAGTGTAGATATCCATATTCATTGGGTTGCATAACACAAACATACATATGCGTGAATAGGGCTGGGTTAGTTAGGAAGCATGGTGTCAGCAGTTTATGTCACTTTGCACCTGCGCATTGCCTCCTGGTGGTCGTCTTCGGGGGTCTTTGGGAGGAAGGCTCGTAGTCTTTCTCACCCTGTTTTTTCCACGGAGCATGCGCAGGTTCTCTTGGCCAATTTCTTGAATAACAAAAGTGTTTTCCAGCTGATTTATTTTTCTATCTTATCTAAGAGAACCAATAGAACTTCTACCACTCGTCTATGACTATCTCTACTCATTAGCAAAATTCCAACTGGTTAGTGTCAGCCACCTGTTTCTCAAGGACAGAGCATAATATTTTGCTGAACATTGTAGCCCCTGGTAGATTTTCACAGTACGCTGTTTTGTTTTGATGAATACTGTAGTCCTTGGTAAAATTTCACAGAACAGTCTGAGAAAGCAGGATTCTTAACAATATTAAAACCACTATAAGTAAGTAAATGAGTTGCTAAACAGTTTTCTATAAGTAAATGAGTAAATAAATCTTAAAACAAGTAACCATTTCTCAAAGTCCCGGAGGTCAGGAGGCCGCTTCGGCGGGCCCTTCCCTAGCACCGGGGCGGCCCCGCACCACCAACCCTCGGCCGGGGTGCCCCGCACCGGCCCTGGCAGCCGGTCCCGGCAGCCGGCGCCTCCCCTCAGCGCCCCGCTCCCGCCCCGGGGGCAGCTACGGGCGGGCCCCCCACCGGACCCGCCTCTCCACCCGGGGCCGGGCGCCGAGCACCCTCCCCCCGGCGCGGAGGCGAGGGGCTGCCGGCGGCGCCGGGGCCACACAAAGCGGTGGGCGGCGGCGCCTTTCCCGCCGCCCGTGAGGCGGCAGCCGCCCTCTGCCTCCGCCCCGCCGCCGGGCTCGGGGCTGGCCGGCAGGCGCGGGGTGGCCCCGCGGCGCCGACGACGATGGAGCCGCCGCCGGTGGTGCCGCCGCCGCCTCAGGAGCAGCCGCCGCGCCCTCGCTCCCACACGGTCACCACCACCAGCAGCTCCTTCACCGCCAACCTGTCGGCCAGCTCCAGCACCCTCGCCTACGACCGGGAGTTCCTGCGGACCCTGCCCGGGCTCCTCATGGTGACCGAGATCGTGAGTGACCCCGGGGGGGGCGGCCCTGGAGGAGCCGGGCCGGGCCGGGCTGGGGGGCGGCGGCTGGGGGCGAGCCTCGGCCCGGCAGCAGGTTTTCGGGTCACGGCCGTGGAAAGTTCCCGCTGCAGTTTGGCGGTTGGACTGGCCCCCCCCCCACTCACTTCATCCCCTGAAGCGGCTTCGGAAGCCTCGGGGTGGCTTCGCGGGGTCCGTACCTGGGGCAGGTGAAGCGGCGGGAAGGGAAGCAAGGCCGGGGGGGGCACAGCGCTCCCGCCCCGAGGGAGAGTGTGGACGGGTGCAGAAGTAATACAGGGCACGTGCAGTCTGTGGTGTCCCGCAGCGTTTGTGGTATCACCAGCTCTCGTGGCGGAAAAATGAGTTTTGGCAAGTCGAGAACTGATTTTTGGAGGCTTTTCCTCTGTATACACTTCGTGCTTTTATAGCGCACTGATAACCGTGATGTGAGAGTTAATTGGGCAACTTGCCTTCATTTTAGGTCAATAAAAACCCATTTCCTTATGGTCTCAGTGGTTAGATACACCTGTGCAGAGCAAGATACGAACTAACACCTTTTGGTTTTGCTAGTGATTTTATTTTTGCGGGTACTTTATAAAGTGTAAACAAATTCCCAGACGGCCAGGCAGTATGGGGTTTAGTCACTTGTCTTAGTGGTAGGCAGTGAACAGCACAACGCTGGGATGCCTCTGCAGGACTGCCTACTCTCAGTGTGTCAAGCAATAGATGCACAGCATCTCCTCTTAAAAATAATACATTTCTTTTAGGTCTGCTCATCTGCACTATTAATAGTTAAGGAACTTAAAAAGCTGGCTGCCCCACCTTGGTTTTTGAGTTTTCCTGTGTGATATTTTCGTTTTGATGATGCTGGAAGGATTAACTTATCTGTCCAGATTCGTTTTCAAGGCGTGAAAGCATTGTGCTTCACCAGAGCAGTGGAACGACTGTTGGTTTTGCTGACTTCAAAGTTAAAATAACCAAGCGAGGCTTCAGGCTAACGTGTGGTGTAGGACCTCTGGCAGTAACAGTGCCGTCGGAGAGAGGATACGTGTTGAGCTGCCAGCTGCTGTGTGGCAAGTAGTGGTGAGGGTGTGAAGTCAGAGCTTGGTACCAGCTGGTACCTTGTATGCCAGCGTGGTTGGGAATTCTGGCGACCTTTAGTAGGTAGGTGTTTGTAGGGGATGCTTCACTGTCAGAGTTGTGGTAGATCTGTGAATAAAGATGTCTTAGTTTTTGAAAGAAAAGCCGCTTTCTTTTCTGCTCTTTTCCAGTTACTAATTACCACAGAATTATGAACTTTTCTTGTACTTTATCTGAAGAGTGATCCCACTGTAGATTGTTACAGAGGTGCCCAAGGCTTTTCCCAAGCCCTGCTGGAATGTCGTATATTCAGCTTGGCTGAAAATACTGCATCAGCTGCACTTACATGGAGCTACATGGCCACAGGGCATGGACAGGCTCTTGCTTACTCTTTACTGGAAGTGTGATTTCTAGTTTGTATTGACAGGTGATGATATTTGTGAGGCTTACCTTTCTAAACATAGTGATGATGGTTTTTAGGGGACTTTGTTTCCTATTATCCATTCCCGATTCCTGGAGTAATTATAAAATGATTCTTCAGCCACCATTTTATGATGCTTGAGTCCATTAATACTGACATTTAGAGCCAGTTTTGGTTTAAGTTTTTTAAGCACTCGATAACACATATGCCAGCTTCAGAAGGAGCCTCAATGCTACCTGACTTTGAAGGCTAGTGTAGAGTTGTGTCTGTGCTACAGGTTTCCATGTATGTATATTTATTGATCAACTGTGTGAAAATAAACAGTTCCTGGCCAACCCAAAGGAGACTACAGAAGTCTGTAATGTGGGTGAACTTACACGGGTTTGTGATGACGTATTTGAGAGAATGGAGGACAGTTTTAATACAAAGTTGAAAGCAATGAGGCAGGTCTCACAGAAGTAGAATATTGCTAGATACTGCCTTTGAAGAAATACTTGTGGTTCTCAACCCCACATTTTTAAAGCATGTAGAGTAGCTGTGAAATTAAAGGAAAAGAAAAACATACTAGTGAATACATTGATAGGGAATTAGCTGAAATAAAACCAGTTATTAAAATCAAGTAAGTGAGTTTATATGTGTGTGTGGTTGGTTTTGGTCAAACCTTTTCCACCAATTCTGTATGGTTTTTTTTCCAACAGAAAATGTGCTTTAAGAGAGCATGACTAGCTTTATACAAGATCTCTATTTCAAAATTGGCTCTGCAGGTTCAGCAGTAATAGTTACGTACCCTAAATCAGTCAGTTCCTTCCTGTTGTGATTATCCTTTACATATAAAAGTTGTGGCTTGCCTGCACAGATTGGCTCTTCAGGATATTTCTGACCCTCAGTACTCATTGCTCAGCTCAAAGCACAGTCCTCCTGCGAAGGATTTGCAAACCTGTAAATGGGACCAGCTCGTATGTGTGTCTGTGTTTCAGTCTCAGGGGTTTGCAGCCTGATCATTTTCAGTCTAAGCACCAAGCACTGAAGTACAGCAGCTGTTTTAAGAGCATACCTTTGCTTCGGCTGCCCCTGCTCTGGAGACACTTGTGAGATGGACAGGGAAGAGGACTGTTCTTAGCAATATCTGTTATTGCAACTACTTTTCTGTCAGACCCTGTGTTCATTAGGGTGCTATGTTAAAGCTAAGCTAGGGGTGTTAAACAACAGTGCTAAATGTTCTGAGAGTTTGCACTGTGGGACTGCATAAATATTTGATTATTGCTTCTGTCAGTCAGCGATGTGCATGCAGCAAGAGGAGTGCAGTCTGTGACTCCGGGCTCTGAAACTGGAGCTTTCTTCTTTGTACAGGCAAAGGGCAAATCTGTGTTTTTCTTCACCAGAGAGAATGGAAAAGCACAGTTACCACATAAATCTTTCAGTCACTTAAATGAAGGATCTCGATCAGGTTTTGCTCTTACCTCCCTAATTTGTGTGCTGTGAAGATGAATTGACTGCTGTGTGAATTTCCATGTGTGCTGGTAACCAGCCTACTTCTGCACTGAGGCTGTGGTTTAATAACACAGTAAATTCAGTTTAACAGCTCCTACTAAGAGATTCTTTGCAATGCTGCAAAACACTGGTCTGCTATTAACTCAGTCTACTGTTTCCAACTTGTTCAAAATGAGTTAGCTTTATAAAGATGTTTTTTATGATGGGTCAAGCATTATCTGTCCTTTACATAGCGGCTTTAAAGCCAGCATAAATCTGGGATGAGGTTGACTGTGCATATCCAGCAGCAGTAATGGAGTCATGTACCAAGACCTGGTTCAGCTTAAATTTTGTAATGCTGTTTGGTCTAGCACTGCACACATCTAGTATGAACAAATGCAGAACTGTAGCCTGAAGTGTAGGCTAAATTACCTGGCACTGACAGATTTCCATTGCCTTCTACATCTGCTTCCATGACCAGAGAGCGTGTGAGGTATCCTGCCACTCACTGGGAAAGAGCTGGGGTCAGTTTATTTTCAGTGCAAAGAACGAAATAGAAAATGCCACTGAATTTCTGAGAGGCCTTTTGGAACTGGCATGAAACACAGCTTTGGTGTGTAGACGCTTATCCAAATTGCTTATATACAGAAGTAATGATGCTTGCTGAGCAGTGCAGGGGCTTCTGACCCAGGAGACTTGGATTCAATGGCCTTAGTTGGCCAGTGACTACTGACAGTGGATTTACCTGTGGCTCTCTAACCTCTCTGAATTACTTCTCTGTTCATAGAATATGGATACAAATCTTTGTAAAGCACACTGAGATCTGTTGGTGAAAAGTAGTACATAAGACAGTAAGTGGTGTTACATAGTCTTTAATTCAGTTGTAGATCAGTGCAGTAAAAATACATCCTATGGAAGATAGGGATACTTATTCCTATAGTGTAAACACCCCCACCCACTGAGGATTTATAGTTTCAAAAGAAACAAGTATAGCAATTTCCAGAGATGTCTTTTGAGTGTTTCCTTTCTGTACAATAATGACCCAGAAAGACTCTGTATTTGTCTTCCTGGGAATTTCATGGCCAAGATAAATGATGGCTAGTGATACCTTCTCAGAGCTTTAAATCACCTCCTCAAGTCAAGTCTTATGGATGACTTTGGAGAAGTGGAGAGTTTGGTCGTTGCTATGGATGTGGTTATAAAAATATTTACTTTCTAGCATGATGACATTGATTCCTTCAGATTGTTGCTTCACACCAGTGTGTTGCTAGATACAGTCTCCTGTAAAACTTGCCTTGCTAATTTTAAGGCTTGTGATGGCTATTTGTCCTTAACAAGAACAGGTTTGGAATTTGTTACATTGCTGCTGCAAGTGAGATCTTGTGATGGTGTAAATTTTAATAAATTGTAGTTATAGTTGCATTTCTTCGTGCTGTTCTACTCAGATTATTCTTTGAGTAAAATGCCCAGAATAAGTACTTGAAATAGAAAACTTCATAGGACGTTATTTGTGTTATTGGCACCACATAAAATTATGGTTCAAATTTACATTTCTGGATAATAGAAATAATTTTGATCACTGTTTCATTGTTTTTCAAACGTAAGATCTTTGAAGGCCTAATTCAGAAAAGAAATCTTGTTGAATTTATTCTAGTAGAGTGGTGAGCCTCAGCATATTAAATAGGTATTGAAAGTTATGTCAGGTTTAAGATACTGAGGTTATGAAAACCAGACAACTGGACCTGTCCAAATATAGGCTTCCCCCCCCCCCCTTCTTTTTTCCAGAGAGATGCATCAAAATCTTCTACAGATATTCAGGTTTTGAATTAAGTTAGCAATAAAATCAAATAAATGTGAAGAAAAGCAGAAGTAATACAATGGGACCATCTACTGTGAAAAAAGTTAAAAGACAAAAACATTTACTTATTTTTTTAAAGCTCTCCTTGCATTTAGCTTTTTCTTTTAGCCATGACCTCTCTGACTGCAGTTCAGAATGTTTTGTATAGATCCCATGCTCTTCCTACATGCCCACTTCTTGAAATAGTCCTCGGAAACACAGGGAATTTCATAAAACCCCTTTCCTCACCTGAGTAGCAGGAAGACGTTTTTGTCTATCAGGAACAGTAGAGATTTTTTTCTTTTTGTTTTCTTCTTATAATGCAGTTTTTAATCCAGTCACAGTGAGTCTGCTTGCATGTAGTTGACAACGCTGAGGCACCTTCTGATGTGTTGAACAAGTGCTTTGCCTAGAGAAGATGTACATAAGCATGGTCTTAAAATGACTCACTTTGAATTACTGAGTTCAAAAAAGTATCCTGTACTAGTCAGTCACTTCATCCAGTAGCTTCATCTTCCTGTGCATGAATAAGAAAACACACAATATAAAGTCTAAGCTCTCTCCTTTACTCTTGATCAGACAAAACTCTTGCTGACATTAGGTTTAAGTTCTCCCTTTTTCAGGTGCTGTTGTTCCATGCTAACCTGTAGTGTAACTGTCCTTAGTGTAGTGGATACACACATCTATATGATTTCCATCTTCCTCTAGGATCATATCATTGTTTAAAGTTCTGTTTCCTTAAAGGTCTTTGGTTTCCTGGACAAGACCAGGGTGTTTTCCTTGGGAAGAGAAAACCGTTTGGGTGGCACACAAGGAAACAGAAGGTTTGGGAAGTCCTGTCTGGAACGTGCTCCAAGTGCAGATGGAAACAGTATTAGTACTGACATGGTAAGAGGCTGAAAATGCCTCTCAAATTGAATGCAGATATTTTACAGAAGGTCAGAAATGCAAAGTATTCTCAATACCTCAAGGTTAAAGTAGAATATGTCATCTCTTGATGAGAAGAGTGCATTAAAGACATACTTAAGTATCAGCTTTGCCTTTATATATATATATATAAAATTATGTATTTTTTAGCTTGGTTTTTCTTTCAGATAAAGTACATATTGAAACAACATGATATTTCTGCACTTGTTCCTGTTTCAATTCCACAAAAGTAATAGAAGGTGTGTCCTTGCAGAGAAGACCAAGCCCTCTTTTCTGGGGTCAAGTAGCAAATAGATTTTAGCATTCATCAGACCTTTGGCAAAGTAGTTCTGTTCATGTGGCTTGAGCTGTTCCCGTGGAAGCTGCTGGCACTGATTCACCTGTCTCTGAAAGACGTGGCTCAGGTATAAGACTGGTAAACCTCCAATGAAGAAGGGACTGAGTAAGAAAAGAATCAAGTCACTGCTTTCAGTGAGAGCTAGATCTGGTCCAGGGAAGGCTTGGTGTTAAGCTTAAGTTAGTGAACTGAAAGAGTCTGGGGTCTGGGTTCTGCATTAATTAATACTGGATTGAGTCTTTACCAGATCACTTCACTACTTGGATCAGTCCTGGGCATGACTCCATTTTTGCCAAATCAGAGCACAATATTGAGTGTTTACACTGTTCTTTTTTGCAAGGTATGGGTATGCAGATGTCGCTGATGCAACCACAAGTTTGTCAAGACAAAAGATCTTTAAAGCAAAACAAAACCAGTTTCAACAAATTGGTGTCATTAGAGGGATGCTGTCCCAGCAGTTTGTTCTGGTACAATGAGAGGTGCACTAAAATCGAATTTAGAACTGAGGCAAACTAAGTAAGCATGATAATAATTAGCAAGATGTTGTCAGTCTTCAGATATATCATAATCTAGTTACAAGGAATAACTACATTGAAAAATCTTGGGTAGTACTGTAGGGAATATAGGGAAAGCAGCCCCTCTGATCATACTCAGGTAGTTGCTGTTTGTGTTTAGCTGATGGCCTGATGTGCAAAACTTGAAAGGAGACCTGTCAAGAACCTATGCTTCGTACCTGGAAGCAACATTGGTTTGTATCATCACCTTCAAATGTCCAGGCCTGGATTTAAATATATTCGAGGCAACACTGTTTCACACAGAATTAATTAATTTAATCTGGAAGCTGTACAGCCGTTAACAGGGTTCCTTTTTTTTTCCCCCTGTGTGTGTGTGTATAGTGATTACATGAAAGAGTCCCTTTAATACGTATTTTAGCAGCATTTGCTTTCTTTGTTCAACAGTAGTGCTATTCCCAAGGCTGCTGCTCCTGCAGCAGGTAATAGCTGAATATGGCAGCAGAGTTTTGATAGAAATACGAGGAACTGTAGGAGAAACTTAAAAATGGAGACACAAGAGTGTTGCAGGCAGGAATTAAGCATTGAGGGCCAGGAGAACAGACAAGAAAACCTCCAACAAAAGGAAAGCATCTGCAATGTGTCTTTAGTACACTTCAACTGATAAAATCAGCCTTGGTTGTCTCCAACTGGAGACAGCCACTGTAGGGCAGACTCTGACAAGGATCATGTGAGGGGAGGGTAAGTCTGTGGTTGGATGCCTGTTGCTACTGCTGTAGATTAGAAAGCATAAACAAATAAAAAACTGTCCTTTACAGGCTCAGAGCACAACTGTGATATGTGTTGGGGAGGATGGTGCTTTTATTCAATCCTTAGAGGGGGGGAAAAAACCCACCAAAAATGACAGCATCTGAATTGATTTGATTTTAATTTAATTTCTAAGCCATGATGTACCTTGGTACCAGTAAATCACATGCTGTTTCAAAGAGCTAGCATGTGTATAGGCACATACAAAACTATTTTTAAAATATTATTGTAGCTGAAGGCCTTGGAAATTAAGAAGCATCAGAATTGATGTTTGCCCTGGCAGTGTTGGTTTGGTATTGGATTGTGTGCGGATGCTGGAATCCAGTCAAAACCTGCGTGATCACATTATTTTTTATCGAGAAACTTCTGTCACAGTCATTGCACAGGAGAGTGTTTCTGGGAGTGACTGGGACATTGTGCACACAGCGTTGGAAGAAGACATGTCCTGAGTAAGGAAAGGGACTATTCGCAGAGAAAGGATGGTCTCCTGGCTAATTGCTTCTCTGGAAAATTTTATTTTCTGCTTGCACCACAGTGTTCCTATGGGATGCTAGATAAGGCAAGTAAGCCTTATGTTTCAGTGTGCTCACTTTTCTCCTTGCTTTCTGGATCCCCAGCTTGGGTCTGAGATGCCAAAGAAATTATTATTTGCAGTTGTAGCTGGAGTCAGTAGGAGCTATGTTCTGAAGAGGCAAAATGCAGTGCCGTATTAAGTGCTGTGGGGAAAAAAAGAGCGTTCCAGTGGAATTTGGCAAGAATTTTTACCTTAATTTTAGTGTACTGTCTGTAAAATCGGGATACCATACTTCCTTATCTCACAGAGATGTGTTTAATAGTTTACTAGTGACCTGTGACATAATTCAGGTAACAAAGTACTCTTAAAGAACCCAAGTAGACACAAAGCTCCAAGATAGGATCAAGTCTGCAGGCCACATAAATAAGCAAGGAGAAAGCAAAATAGTGGAAGGCATTAGTTCTGAAGAAGGCTCTCCCTTCTGTTGCTGCATGCAGGTGGTGTTGTGGAGAAGGGGAAAGTACGTGGACAGGTAATTACAGACTGTGCCATAATGAATATTTAACTAATGATAGAATTAAGATGTGTGAAGAACTTATTTCCAGCAGTGTTGCATACTTAATTGAAAGTATCTCAACATATGTTTGTGCCTGTCTCTCTTGTCTACTCTTCTGTCTCTTTGTCCCAAGTCCTAATTTTCTAACTTCTTCAGTTGTGGGGTTTGGGTTTTTTGTCCTTTCATTCCTTCAAGCCTTCTCCCCAGCAGCTCAGAGCAACTTGCTGAAGGCCTGCTTTGCATTATCTTCATCCAGTCTTCTTCAAACTTAACACAGATAATCAACATAGAAGATGCAGCTCCTACTGTAAAAATCTGGCAAAATGGGGTCTTAGGAGAGGAGGAGTGAGGCAACTGAAAGAACAGGCTCTACTCAGTATGAGACATCCATTTTTAATGATTTCATAATGTTGTAGGCAGACAAAACTATGAAAAATACTGTAGTATTTTAGAACAATACTAGAAATACTGATAGCGATAACAGTGATTTAGGGGGTTATTGGTGAATATTGTGACATATTTGGTTCTTGCATTCTGGAAGGGGCTTTCTTTTAAATAAACATGCTGTTGGCTGAGCCATAAGCATAGAGCAGGTTGGACAGACTTGGGTTTTGTCAGACCTGCTACAGTCTTCTGATGACCTCAATGAATGATTTTTAGAAAACGGCTGAAAAGTTCTTCGATAGAAGTAGTTCAGGATGCATGGAAAAGCAGGATCTCTATTGGGATTTCTGATTGATATTTTGAAGCCTTGCTGTGTGCGTAAGCCATGGTCATTGAACTGTGCCATAGTTACATGTTATTTACTACTGTGTATTGCCAGTTGACCTCCAAGATGAAAATATTTCTCCTTCCCTGTGGTGTTACTAAGATATAGCATAGTATAAATGAATACATTATTAGCCTTCTCTTTCTTCTCCTAATGCACAGGAATTTGGCTAATGGCAAAGTCTGGGTGCCAGATAAAATTCATATTGGACAGAAAAACAGTTGTCATTGGGAAACTACTATATTTAGTTTTGGAAAACCACAATCCTTATTTTACTCTTTTGAGTAGATTCTTGCATTAATGGGACTGAACTTTGAAAGGCAGTGTGTAAGAGGAAAGAAAGGATCTACTTGAAGAGATGGCTCCTCTTGTGGTGTGTTTTCTGTTTGAATTATGACCTCTGTCTGCAAATGTATAAAACCAGTTTTGAACATACGGCACAGGCCTACAGAACTATAACTGAATGATGAGACTTAGCAAGAGTGGAATAATGATAAACAACATATTATGTTACTAGTTAGGTCTTCATTGTTCCGTTTGGTATATTTAAAGAATTTTCCCTGTTTGTCTTGTCAGCAAAAAGGGGAGGAAACTTAGCCAGGAGAATAAGGTTTCCAAACATTTTGTTCAAACTTGGGGTTTCTTTCTAGACTTTGGCAATCATGAAACACGACCAGACACTTGTACAAAGAATTGACAGTCTCTTTATGCAGTAACAGAGACCTATCTAGCAAATGTTTGCCTAGAGTAAGCAAGTCAAGATAATGTGTTAAAAGGTGAGATGGGGTCTCTTAGAAAGTGTTTTACCAGGTCAGGTTAAAATTAAATGGAGTACACAGCAATAAATGAGATGGAATTCTCTAAGGTTGGTTAGATCTAATTTTCACTTTCTTATTAGCTGAACAATGGAATGCTAGATTCAGAAAACACAGGGAAAAATAAAACAATATAGCAATCCAACCCACCCCATAATACGTCTGAAGTAATTTTCACTTAAAAAAATTAGGTTTATTTCAACATGCCTCTTCAGTTTAGGTCTTGGTTTAAAAAAAATAAAGGTGGAGAAATGCATTTTAAAAGGACGCTTAATTTGACTTGTGGTGGTGGTTGTTTCTGTAAGATTACATAGACAATGTACACAAACAAGATGACCCTGAGAAGAGATGCACATAGAGGCCAGATGTGTTGATGGGAGTGAAATCAGATTAAGATCTAACATACACAAATAATATTGTTATGAAGAGAAGCTTAAAATGATGGATGCTATTAAAACCTGTTGTAGATTTCCCTTTGACTTCAGTCATCCCAACATATCCGCACTTGAAATGAGAAGAATGTAAAAGCCTGCCTACTGTGAAGGCTGTATGCGCTAATTGGCCCTTATATTGGTTGCCAGACTCTTCAAGATCAGCAGCTCCTTTCCGATAGTCATTTCCTCTCCACTTGTTAGCATTGCTGAAGGGGCGGCTCTGTTGTTCCTTCCCTTCAGTGCTGAAGAAAAGCATATGCCCAAAAACTTTCCTCACTTGTTTCTTTTGCCAACTCCATGGATTAGTCTAATAAAAGAGATCACCTCCCTTAAGACCTTTCCTCTCCAGTACCCCTGGTGCGGAGTACTTACTGTCAAATTAGACTGAGATTAGGAGGAGCCTAATTAACGCTTTTTACCTTTTTTGTGTTGACCTACTGTGCTAAAATTGACTTTGGGAAAATGAAAGGCACAGTTAACCCACTTGTTACTGAGATTCCCCCCCAAATTCTTACAAAGCACTGTTGTACTACCAGTTTGTTTACCTGTTTCATATGCGCAGTTTGTTTGGCTTGAACAGAGTTGGTGATAGATGATAAAAGAGGAAGCTGTGCAGATCCATTCCTCAGACATGCCCTTTTATAACCCAAATGTCTAATTTACATATTTCTTTAGAGCTCCCTGTAGTCATGTGTCCCACAGTACAAGGAGATATCCTATTTCATGATGAAGCATTGGTCATTTTGTTATAGCCACATCACCGTAACCTCATGTTACTATTAAATCCTAGATGTCCAAACAGCTCGACATCACAAATGTCAACCTAAACATGCTTCTTCAGTCCAACAAATGAGTGTGCCCTGTAGCTTTCCTGCCTTATCGCTGGGTTATCAAACAACATATACCTTCTCCTGTATCAAAGGCAAATCACTGTGCAGGCTGTGTTCTTCCTTTTCCCTTTGTGTGAACTGGAAAGCTCCCAGCTAGTGATGTCTTTCAGTGGCCTAATTCCTTTCTGCTTTCTTGGTTTTATTTGCTAAGACCTGTAATATTGTTGGTAGTAGGAGATTACATTACATGCCTCTGTGTGCAAGCTCATGATAGTGGGACGAGTTTTTAATGTGTGTGGATTTCAGCATTTTGATATAGCAGTAGTTGGTAGCTTGAACAAAAGGGTACCTGCAAAATACAACTTTTGGAGTAAATTTCTTTTTTTTTAGTTCCCTAAAGAATTTATCCTCTTTCATTTGAATTGTCCTTCCTTGATTTGAAACTAGTAATATCATGCTTTGGGGGAAAAAGGTACTAAATATCTCTGCACACAGACTTTTTAAACAAAAGGCCACCATATCACTATACAGGCTTATGGCTTTCCCTTCCCCACTCAGTGGGAAAACAGGAACTTCTGAGCAGGAGGTAAATAGCTGAAATACTCAACAAAGAGTACTTGAACAAAGACTGGGTAACACCTCTTTATTATATCTGCACTGTTGTCATTCTAGGGTAGAAAATACTGGGCAGAAGAAAGCTGTGATCCAAATCTGCGGAAAGAGAAAGGGGAAAAGGTGTGGAAGTTAGCTAAGTAAATATAATTTAGTTGGTTGTGTATATTGGGGTGGTATAATACAAACAGAACTACAGGAAAAGGCTTGTTTTTTTCAGAAGAACCATTTGGGTGGGAAGGGAGCCTGCAGCCAGTGCAGAGCATGCCCTCAGCCTGTAACCCCTCAACTTCTTGGCTTTTTTACCTTGCCTAGAGCTCTCCTCCTTATAACTTTGATTTGATGTGTGTGCTGCATCGCTTGTGGCTAATAAATTGCAGGTCAGATGCAGATAGCCTTCAACAAAGTCAGTTGTTGCATTTTTTGATATTGGTACTGCCTGTCAGGTCAGGTCATGGTCGCCTCCACTGAACCAGCAGCTGACCCACTCACAGTTCCCGTTGCCTTAAACCACGATGAACTGTCACTCTGAAGGCTGCCAAGGTGTCTGCCCTCTAGTAATCTGCCTTACTTATCTGCCAGTGGTTGATGGTGTAGTAGCCTTGTCCTCTCTTCTCACAATTTAGTCTATGCCTATGCATGAGACCATGCCCTGAGACAGAGCCAGCGTCCTGATCTGCTGACTCAGGTTCTGTAATACAGGGGATAGCAGGAGGTTGGATGGGATGAAGAGCAAGAAGTGCTTATATTTTAGATCAATATTTTGATCTCATGCTGAGGAGATTTGCCTGAATTTTAGGACAAAATTCTAGCCTGTGCTAGGATTGTGGTACACTTTGCTAGATATGTTTGGGGGTTGTACCAGATTTCAGTCTAACAACATGCTTCTCTCCCAGAGGAAGGTGCTATGCCTGCAGAGGAGCTAGAAGGTGAATGCTTGAGGAATACCTTTCCACTATGAGGTGTAACAGCTCTAAACACTTACCTTTCAGGCATGGGAGATCCACTAATCCATAGTAATTGTGTAGTTTGCAGCAGTTCTGACATCTGTGAACTGTATTGGAAAATCAGATTTAGAGAAAGAAATGGAATTGACTGTGCTTGAAACCCCAAACTCTATTACCTGTATTGTGGGGACAGTGAAGCGTTAAGTGCATGCAGTTAAGAGCAGCAGCTAAGAAGGACTTGTTCCTGCTTGTTTCCTGATTTTTCTGTGTTTATGTATTACAGGAGCCGAATACATGAGTTCTGATTTCAGGCTGGTATCTCTTAAATGCAGACAGCTAAAAAGGTCTCCATACCTCGCTGTTCACTGCAGTTCACAACTTAGCATATGGTGATACCCCAGACAAGTGATTTGTTTACTTCAGGTACACTGGGCAGTTGAGTACGGTAATTCAGGAGCAGCTTTGTATGCAGTCACCCTTGCAGGGCAGCAACCTCTGGCAGAAAACCAGAGCAGATATCAGAGGGACATTAAATCATTTCTGCTCACGTACTTAAATCTGAATAAGCCAATGTCTTCAGGCCCTGAAAATTGTTTTTTTCTTGATTGGGGACTTTTTTTTTTCCTTGTACTAGAAAGCTGACATTTGTAGCCAGTTGTTCTGTTCTTTGTTTACACAAGGCCCATTGAAACAGTTGGAGAACATTATACCCTGCTTCACACACAGGCATATATACTTAATTTATGACTTCGGTAGTTTGAATTTCAAGTGTCAGGTATCCCATGGAGCTTTTTACTTTGTTCTCTTATGCTGCATGCACCACTTGAGTATTTATTATGGAGAGCAGACAGGCTGTGGGAGGTCTTTCAGGCTTGTGGGCTTTTTTTCTTCAGAACCTTAAAAAAGTTATGGAGCACAGTAAAAAGGACTTGTCTAAAAGCATGACTGATCTGCAGCATCTTTTTACATGTTTGTCCAATTAATTTTTTTCCTTTGGCATCAATATTTTCATTTGTGTATCTTCATCTTAAAGTTGCTTTTGTAGCCTAAACTTCTCTGCAAACATTAATTGTGGGACAGTGGTAACAACTCTTAAACAGATCTCTATTGAAAACTTAATTCTGGATTTGCTCTGGTTTTGTTTCCTTCAAAGTAAACTCTTTCTGCTACTACAATGAAAAGAAAAAAGATAAAGAAAAAAAGGAGGGGGGAAAAAAAAGAGCATGGCTTGTTGTCAGAAGCAATGTTAGTATTGGTGATTACCTCCTTGTTCAGTTGTGTCTTGTCAACAATTTTAAATATGGCTCTTAGTACCAAGTTATCTTTGATATATCGATGACAGATGGAGATTTCAGAAAAGGACATGCCTGGAAACTGACTTCAGACATATTCAGATGAGAAGTGGAGCTGAGGTTTTTCAACAATGAGAGTAGTAGGCACTATGGCAGCTTATTTAGAGACAAGATGAATCTTATCATTGCAATGTCTATACCAAGTCATCATCTCTTTCCAAAAAGCATGTTACAGGTTGAAATCTTTTTATCATTGCCCACATGGCCATAATGGTCCTTTCTGACTGTGAAGTCTGTGAGCACAAATGCCTCCAGAAAAGCATATGCAAATGTTAAATATTTATAGGCATGCTGTTCTATGTTGTTAATGCAAAAGATATTCAGAAAGAAGCAATTTTGCCAGAGAAGGAAAAAGATTTTTCTATGAGGTACTTCTACAATGTGTGGATCAGTCTTTGTAAAATCCTTAATCCTTACCTAAAAACATGAGTAACAACAGTTCCTGGGGTTGGACTTCCGTATTTGAGACTCAGTAAAGAAATAGAAAAGAGGTACAATACGCATCTAAATAGGCAGACAACAACAGATCTGGATGCAGACTTATTTTCTCCTGTCTTTTGTTTGCCAGGTAAGAGGAACTGTTTCAACTTTTGGTGACTAGAGGATTTTGTCTCACAGAAAAAAAAAAAAAAATTGTTGTACAAAACCAATTTCTGTGGTGTTCAGCTGGAAATTAAAAGATACTTCTAAGCATTTAATTTTTTTTTTTTGAATGAGCAGTTAACTTTTTCCTCATGTTTAAATGGATGTGGAATGCAGCAATAGGCTTTCTTAGCAGATGCTCTTTTTGATTTTTCCATTGCATCATATCTAGCTTTATGACTCTATATCTTAAATACAGGGCAAAACAAAAGTTATTCCCCCCAAAGTAATAAGCTTTCTATTTTAATGTAATAGTTAAGATTTGTGAAACAATGCTGTATGTCAGCTAATTATAGGCATCTCTATTTACATGGCCTAACAGGAAGGTGAAGATGTAAAAATAGCAACAAAGAGCCAGTGATATTATTAATAAAGCAGCTGTATACAGCATTGTTCTCTTGAAGAACATAGACACCACTTAAACAAAATGGACTACATAAATAATCAGTCATAATTCATAAGTAACCATTGTTAGGAATTCTCTTTCAAAAATAGCTCACATTATTAATGGCAGAATGACTTTCTTTGTGAGTGTGTGTGTATTTTATGCAGACACATGCACCAAATGTTAAACGTAACTTGCACAAATCATTGCCATTTATTGAGAAGCTGGTATTTTTCTACCCTCAGAAACTATCCCTTTAGGGAAGATGGGAAAAAGGAAGATAGAGTGCTCTAAAACCTCTGCCAAAGGAAGAGATTGTGTGTAAATAGAAGAGGCAAGATCAAGGTAGAAGAACTCTTTTCACTCATGAGTTTATTAGAACAAAAGAGCAAGCCCTTCCTACTGTTGTGTTCCATTAAGAAACAATAGTAGTTGTAGTAATAAAAATAATAACAGCCACATTGGGGAGGATGAATTCAGACAAATATGACCCTGTATCTTTTGAACTCCAGAATCTACTGAGCTTTTTCACTTTAAATAATATTAAAAAGAGATTACTGACAGAGTACTGAAGCTAATAGTCTTTTCCCCCAATTTTTCTGTGCAACAGAAGTAATTTTCTCACAATGTATTTCCCAAAAGTATGAAAACAAGCATGTATTCAGTGTATGCAGCAGGTTAAACTTGCGTAGTCACAGTTTTTATGTTAGCTTTATAAAGGAGAAACTATTCAAAGCACAAGGGCTATACCGTAGTCTTAACCTCCAGAAATATGTCTCTACTACTTGACTTGAAATCCTGTGGCCCTTCTCAGAAAAACTTCCATATGTTTGTGAACCAGGTACTGCATTTGCAGAAACAAAAAGTAGTATGTTAAGCTTGTCATCTGCCCCACGAAAAAAATGCCTCCCCTAAACTCTAAACTGAGAGGGGGCACACCCTATTGCAACAATTCAACTGCAGCTGCATTCCTGAAACTCTTTCTTTCTTGAAAAGAGATATGAAATTCATCATCATTTGAAATTCTTGCTAAATGTGAGGAATCTTCTCCTTTTGTCCAATTCTTGTCTTCAAATCTCATTTCATAAAGCCGCCAGTATGGGGTGTGTTTTGGTGGGTTTGTTTTGGTTTATTTTAAATAGAAATTGCTACAAAGAGAGCTGCAAACCCTCTTCAGTCCTTCCACCAAGTAGTTGATGTTCCCTATTAATACCAGCTCTCAAAACTGCACATTATTTTATAGTATGAAGGTCTTCTAAAATTGACATCATATGGCATTGTATGAATTTGATGACAGGACTTGTCACAAATCAACTCAATGAATTACCCCCACGTCTCATGTGGGTCATATAGGATGTATTTTCACTTCTCTACTGTTTGTATGGGGACAGGACTGCTTAGAGGACCCACTTGTGAATGTTACTTCTTGAAGAAATCAGCCACAACGTAGAGCTCCAAAATGTGAACGTTAAATACAAAAGCATTTAACCTTGTAGTTTCACCTATCTTGATGATTTATAACCAGGCTTTTGAAAAGAAAACATGATTGGAGTGTGGAATTTATTTGTTAGTTTTAAATCTGAAGGTGTTCGCACTGCATCTTCAGGTTTTTCCTAAAAAAACCCCACCTCTAGAGGCTGAACAAAAGCAAACAATAGGAAACAAAGAAATTTGTGTCCTGTGCCATGTGTGTGTCTCTGTGTGACTGTTTTGCTTTGTAATTGTCTGCTTTAAAATTCATACTTGAAAGCAGCAGTAAGTGAAAATTTTCTCGGAAAGTAACTGAAAAGGCAGATTATTTTGTGTTTGGATCTAATATACTATTACTTTACATTTTCCTTTCTCTGCTGCTGAAGAGCAAAGCAAAGCATAGTAGCATACTCCAGTGAGTAATTTCTAGCGCCATGATACTGCGGTGTTTGCTGTAGCAGTACCATTTCTCCAACTCTGTCAGGAAACTGTGGAGACAGTGAATTTGAAATCGACGGCATTGCTGCACAATAGCAAGGTATTTCATTTGGGGAAATGCTAGGTGGTGGGAGTAATCCCTCCCACAGCCAGACCTTGCTGAAGTGGAAGGAAAAGGGAGCAGTGGCAGGATTCCATTTATTCACATCCCTCATGATTGCTAGATAAGAGGCCAGGCCATCTCCTTCTTGTGTTGAGGTCACGTTTGGAGATTAAGCACTGTGCAGGTCATTGCCTTCAACTGTTTTACCGGATGCCCTTCCGGAAAGGTGAGTAAGTGCTTTTTAGGACAGGCTGTTTGTCTTCACTGGCGTTTTGCACCACCCCTCTTTATTTTTACATTAAACTGTGGCCCTGATGGAGCCGCTGATAGCAGTAACCAGTGCACTCCCGGTCAGCTGCAGCAGCTCTGAGGCTGGTTGCAGGTTTTTCTTCCGACTGACCTGGGACGAGGCCATGGCCTTGTATTCTGTGTAAATGTACTTTTGTCAGATAATAGAACATTATGGGCAAAGATGAGGCTGTGTCGTCTGCTGTGGCTATGCAGATAACATAATGGGTTAGCACTGTGTTAGTGAGGGTGCAGAAGTTAATATATGCACAGTGCACAGTAACCTATATAAATGTCTCCGTGTGTGCAGATCCTCAGGCAAAACATAAACGTTAAATTAGAATTTGCAGGCATCAGTAAACAGTAGTGTATTCCTGAATGCAGCCCTCAAACCTTCAAGTATTTAATGTGGAAAGTGCCCTGGGACAAGGACCAATCTTTATGCTTTGTACACATTTTAATGACCTGTTAATGATCAACCAATGCTCTGCCAAGAAGATAGATTTTATGATGATATAATTCAAGCCAGTTTCTTCACCATTGCTTGAGATTATTCCTCATAACTCTACTTCAGAAACAAACGGTATATTGATGGGGCATGCAGTCATCCTATCCTATTCTGTTAACACTTGCAGCTTCCAGTATTTGGTTGCTAGGGTCTCCTGCAGGAAAGTAAGGCAAATTAAAACATAATGGATCTGGTCAGTGGTCCAGCACTGAGTCTCTGATGATGACTGATACTGAAAACTAGGGAGAATTGTAAGAAGGAGCACATAGGGCAAGATTCTTCTCTGCTATAGTTTTCTAGCTTCTAACTGCACATTTAAGTATTTCCAGAGCTAAAGGTTGCATCTTGGCTATCATGTATAGATATTATATACAGACAGGGCTGACCTGTCCTCCAGGAGTGTGTATGATCTTTCCTGTGGTAATGAATTCTGTAATTTGCTTATGTATTGTTTTTTTCTTCTTGATTTTCTTTTTTTTTTAAATACCACTTCCCTCTGTTTTTCTACTTTCTGCCTGATAATTTAGCTTCATGCTTCTTGTGTTTTGCGTCCTAAGCCAGTCCTTGTTCCCTTCTTTGACACCTGCCATTCTGCAGACTTCTGTCATATCCTGCAGTCTTCAACAGAAAATTGGTCTCATCTTTTTTCCAACTTTAACTTTATTTTCTTGCAGGAGCCATTCTTTGTGCCTTGCATAATCCAACTGAATAATTTTAGAAATGGGAGAGAAATGATCACAAAACATACTCAATGTGTGGGTAGACCACTGATTTATAAAGCACTGTGATATCTTCTTTTTGGTGGAGTTTTTGTTATTTTATTCCTTTCCTAACAGCTTCTAATCTTCTGTTGTGAGGTTTTTAGTCACATTGAACAAAATTTACAACCCAAGCACAGTCTTATTTCTTGTTTAACTTCTGAATATCCACTACCCTACCTCTAGTTATTTTTTTCAGACAAAACTTCCTGAGAAACTGTAAGAAATAAACTCTTTTGTAGTGATTTTACGATTTTGATGAGACATGGGACAGTGTGTTTTTCAGAAAACATCTCTTGCTTTTTTAGTTTAAGCTACCTCCTTTTGGTCTGTGTTACTGGTGGTAGCTTTGGTCTTGCACATTCCATGCATATTTCTCAGGTGAAGCAACGTTTGAGCGTTGTAATATCTTGCTGGGATGGACACAGAATGGTTTCCTTACTCTCTCCCACCCCTGAGTTATTTTTCTCAGCTGCCAGTTGCAGTGAGCTGGAGCACTGTATCACAGAAGATTCCTCGTGCATGTGTTGCAGTGTGGTCAGTGGAGTGAACAGTGGAGGATAGAGGAGGAGTACCTTTGTGATTTGCTCGCTTTAGCAGGTGGTAGACTCATTAAGGTAACATGAAATTGGGGTATGCTGCTGCATTTTGCTCAGGTACTGTTGTCTTTACACCTAGGTAGCACTGCAGTATTGCAGTACCCGTTCTGTGTAGAAAAATAAGTTTTCCGTTTGCATGCCAGCTACTAACTACCTCCTCTCTGCTCTTCCCAATGAGACTTAGAGTTTCTTGGGCACTCCTGCAAACTCGGCCTCTCAGTGTGAATCCTTTTGCAAGTGCAAGCCGATACCCTTCTTTATGCATGCCACTGCCAGTTCAGTACCTCCTCACTGCATGGCTGATCTGAATAATGAGTGACACGGTCTGAACATCAGGACACTAGCCCTTCTGTAGTGGCTTGGGTGTGGGGAGGTCCCTATTTTGGTTTGTTTTTTTTTTAGATGAAGGTACTCTTGAACTCTTTTCTGGGGGATTGGCATAGGTGTAGAGCTCCGTTAGGCACTGGAGGTTTGTCAGCTGTTGAAGGGCTCAGTCTGAATTTTCACTGGGAAATAGCATGCTCCCTAGTGGCTGAAATGCCTGCCGGTGAGGCCTTGGCTCGTTTCAGTCCTGGGTCAGGAAGTTTTTCTGTGTGGTTTGTAATAGGATTTGGACTAAACTCTTGAATAAGAGAGTTCAGTCTTTAGTGAAGACTTACTTCTAGAGCTTACATTGGCGCATGCTGCTTCCAGTAGTTTTCTTGCTTAGGAAATCTATCCTGAAAAGCAACTCTGTGGAGGAGTTCTCTCAAGTGATGGTTAGTACTGCCAGTATTTTGAGCCCTTGGATTTGGTCTGTAGTGAGGAGGGCTTCCTGGTGCTGCCACGGAACCGGAGCCTGACAGAAAGTTTGAAGACTTGTGGGAAGATTCAACAGTGAAACTGGTTGCTTGAAAATAATTTTAAAAGTATTCAGATGATTTTTAGAAATTCTCTGAAAGTAGAAGAGACTGAATTTTGCAGCCTTATTACAGATATAAATGTTTTCAAAGATGGGAGGGACTTAAGATCTGTAGCTGCTACTCAGTTTGACACTATGAGTTGTACTGTATAAATGATAAAATACTTCATTGGTATGTCAATTATGACCACTGGAGTGTTTCTGCAAGCACTGTGAATTTTAAAAATTCTACTAGGAAGGCAAATCCCTGAAAAGTCTCAGCAAAACCACTAGCCTTTTATTTGGTGTACAACCTTCAAAAACATGCAGAATTCAAAGGAATTTTCTTCCTTTGTGTGTATGTAGAGCCCGAGTTCTCTTCTGCAGGACTATCTCAACCGAAGACAGTCTGGGTGAATCAGAAAGCTTTCTTCCACCAAGGAGCTATTAGCAAAATAAATGCTTCCAACTGCAGATGACAGCAAATGCTTATGGAAGAAAAGTGTTGTACAGTGTTGTCAGTAATGAGGGGGACGGTAGTGATTGGCTGATGTCAACTTCTTGTAATGTTTTATTATTCTCTTGAGAAAGAGTAGCAGTAGGCAAGGGCAATGTATTGTTTAGATTATTACACAGTACATTAATTTCAGACACTTAAGTAAGGATCTTATATCTCTAAAAAATATAGCTGAAAGATGTTTTTGAATTTCCTCGTCTTTGCATCTTTACTCAGAAGTCTTACTTAAGTTTGAATCCTTCTAGTTTTAAAAGCTAAGTTTTAAAACATGTTTATCACCTTTTCTCTGACTGCAGCACAGACAAGTATTTTACATTTTGTATTTCAGTGTGGATTGATATTTGACTGATTTATCCAGTACGTGTAGGCTTTCACATTATTTCTTAGACATTTTTCCTCCATGGACATTAAAATACAATTTTCTAAATAGTGGGGAAGTGTGTGTGGGTTTTCTGGAGGGTTTTTTTTGTTTTGGTTGGTTTTGGTGGGACTTGTTCTGTTTAATTTATTTATTTATTTATTTATTAAGTAAAACAAGTGATCCTTATTTCCAGTAGTTTGTGGATAAGCCTACATTTGATATTGCTCTTGTAGCCAGTATGGAAGTTGAACCTATCCAAGTTGATTCATGCATACTCTCTTAACTTAGCATAACCCTTGTGAAAGATTTCTCTCTCTATATGTCGCTTCTTTCGAGCGTTCCCCTTCAACGGTTTGGCACTGTATGCAAATCGCCCCTTTGATGTTTCTGCTGGGCACCCGAAGCCTGCGCAAGTGCCCCCTTCTACAGCGTTTTTCTAAAAAAAGCGATGATTGTGCTCACTCTAGTGGTAGAAGGCGGAATTGTTGTATGTCACTTCATAGGTCGTGTATGAGAGCACCAAACCTCAGATTTAAAGAATATCTTTAAGTGCAGTGCAAACATTTACTGCGTTTAGCCATAGCTGGAAGAAAAAAAAAATCATCCTGTATCTGTCAAATCTAAGACAGTTAAATCTGCCTGTTCTTACGACTGACTTGTCTTGGGTATGTCTTCAGGAACAATAGAAGAGGAATGTCCTTTTTTCCCCTCTTTTTTTTTTTTAATTCCCCGATATTTTGATTCACAGTATAAGATCCTTGTGTGACCCATGTCATGATAGGTTTGGAAGAAGGTTTCTTAATCTTACCAAATTCTTAAAAACACCCAAGGGGTGATTGACTAATTGGCATCAAGTAAGAGGAGCCCCTATAGTACTGAACCGCTGGTCTGGCTGCTCTTGGGGATCCTTGCCTAACCCCTTAGTGCCTGATGGAAAGCATCTCCAACCTTGTCTTAACAAGGGCCATGAAAGGTGAGATGATAAACTACGGAGCAGGCATGAGAAATGCTTGTGTTCTCCCTGCCCACAGAAGACTCCCTGGGGTGGCTTTTTTTGCTTGCAGAGAGTAGCCAAGGGAAGAAGAGGGTGGAGGTTGAGACATTGATAGGCTGCTTGTGCTGCTGCTGAGGTAGCTCCTACCTCATGATTTAGTACGGAAATAATGGTGTGCAATAATTTAGAATGGCCTCTCTCTCTCTCCTAGTTGTAAATCTTCTTTCTTGGGAAGGAGAGGCAAGATGTCTTGCTTTCTACTTGCTGGATTCTGTCCATGTTTAGGTGGTTTGAATACAGGAGACAACTGTTGCTGTAAATGCACAGCTCTTCTAGTTTCTTTCTACTGTCATTTCCATCTGTGCCAGTAGCAACTCTGTGTAAATCGTACAATACTTACTCATACAGAGAACTGAAATCCAAGGAAACATCTCTAGGATAAAAAAATAGGAGAAGCTTCAGGCAAACATGCCAAATAGCGGGAATTTTTAAAATTTCATTAAACTCCGTGAGCCTTGGGTTTTTCTCCCTGTCGGTTCTGCCACAATGACACTTCTTTTTCCTTTGAAAGGAATGCATAAACATTTTTAAGTGTGATGCTGAGTTACCCAGTCAAGATGAATAGTGCAGAATTTGTAACTTCAGCATCACTGGAGAGGAGTCACTACATCATAGGCTTTTTAAGTACAGTTTGAAAGTACGAATTCAGTTCTTCAATTTTTAAGACGCTTCAAAAACCAAAAATGGATACATGGATTACAGCTCACACCTGCTTTCATACCTGCTGACTTGTAGGAGCAACATGAGACAAGATGTGTCTCATCTACTAGGTAACAAAGCCTTTTTTTTTTTTTTTTCCTTAAGTCAGATACAGTTGAAGTTCTGGGCACTGCAGAAAAATTATGGCACTTATTTAAGGGTTTGAATATGCAATTAAGTATCTAATCTTGAACCTGCACACTCAATAATATTGGACTTTGCTACAAAGTTATTTCCTTTTTATGGTATCTGCCAACTGCTGAAGTATGCATTAGTACATTTGGCATATTAATGCATTCTAGTGATGGAGGTACCTGATCAAGCAGCAGCCAAATGGTCAGAAAATAGATGTCCAAGGTGAAATCAGAGACTGCAGTAAACAAGGAAAAACTGCTTGCCTTTATCATATACTGACAAGTGAAATCCTAGTCTACCATTTGACTTGAAAAACTGGACACAGTTGGTGGAGGAGTCCTTTATAGTCTTAAGACCCAACATTCCCTGTCATTGACTACCACATGCATTATTTTCTTTGGTCTTTTTGATGCTTTTTCCTCCCTTTCTCAGTCATTTTTGACAGGATTGTAGCGTGTTCCTGTAATTCTCAATAAGCATATTCTGACTTGCTCATAAATTAAAATCAAATACTTAGCTATTGCTAATACAGATTAGCATACCTGGTTATAACGAGATCCAGGCTTTTCCCAGTTACTGAGTGGAGCTTCCTCCCTTGTCTTTCAGCTGCTCTGAAGCAGTGAAGGTAGCTGTGTGCTGTCTGTGCATGCTGAATTACTGTGGGCACTCCCCAGGTATTGTGGTTGCTGGTCTTTGCTTTACGGTATCGCATACCTATCACTCACTTGCCAGATTCTGTACACTAGATGCTCATTGAGATGTCATTTGAATATAGTCCATTTATTCCCAGTGGGCAGGTTTGTTATCATATCAGCAGGAAAAGCATCATTCTCGGCTCCAGCAGATGCACAAGTGTCATCCAGTTTGTACTGATCTGTTGAACAGCGAACATGTAATGTAAGGGACAGTCAGAATATTACAAGATAGGCTTTTAACACCACAGAAGCTATCTCAGTATTTAACATGCTGAGAAGACAAGCTATTCACAAAAGACTTGTCTAGATGCCTATGTTCCTTTGACTCCTTAGGGATTTTGTAGATGCTGACGGCCAGTGTGAACTTTAAATCAATTTATTGCATATGTTTACATATGCAATAAAACCATTTGCCATATCATTTAACTACACGGAGAGTGAATTGTTGACCATGAGCTGATCTGACCTTTTCAGGTCTAATCAAGAAATCCGAAATACTATTTCAGCCTGTCAGCCCCAGTAATATGCAGTAAGAGTATCTGGATCTAACTGAAAATGTCAGATGTGCTCTAATATGCAACCCGTCAAAATTACGATGCATATGAACCAAGAACTGGTTAAGAATATAAATCTGTAACATCCAGGGTGCATCTCAATTGCTTAGATAAATTGTTCTGCCATTTGTACAAGCTAGCTAAAAACAGGCATTAAAAGCAGTTCTTTGGAATACATGTGAGATGTACAGCCACTTAAATATTAAAGTGATCCTGAAAGAGGGGTGATAATACCAGGTTAGAATATTACTGGACAAAACAATGATCAGTGAGAATACCAGCACTCTAATTAACGTCTTGCTAGCTTTGTTGTGTGGTAATGTAAGACCAGTGGTCTCATGTAACCTCAACATTTTTAATTTTAGTAATTTGCTGCTTGTGAAGTTTTTACTCTTTCCAGAAATAATCCATTATATAAGCTGAGGTGTCCTTATCAATCTTATTTGTGTTGAATTTAGTGTTAAGCATTTTTCATAGTCTTGTGCTTTTTATAAAAATGTCTATTTCTGTTTTTAAAAGCTTTCTAAAAACCAGCACTGTTGTCAGTAGGTTATGGTGTTTGATGATGTTCAGTTTCTTTGTTTTCTTTGTCTCATCTTCGAAGTTTCTCTTCTTGGTATTTTACTAGATGTTCAGATCTAGGATACATGTCTTTAATAATTATTTATCAAACGTAAGACTAATTATTCGTTGGTATAATTTCTGGATGATGAAGTTAAATTTGGATTAAAGTGGATGGGCACAATGAAAAGCAACTTTACATCCTAAGAAAATAGTATTTTCTTAGCTAAACATTCTATCAAGATTGTTTAATCTTAGAGCAGTTGTTAGACTAAAATTGAGTTTGTTTTTAATCTAATTTCGAGTAGTTCATGCAATTTGAGACATTATTAACTGAACTTCTACCATTAGTAAAATGTTGTTGGAACTAGAATTAAAGTGAAGTATGGGAAGCACTGCTGAACCGATAACTTTGCATTAAAGAATAGTGCATATTTTAAACTGCCCAGTTAATGCTATTCAAACTGTTCTTGTGAGGCAATGCTGCCCTCCCCTGGTATGCTGCGGAAAATAGGAATTTATCCCAGTCCAGCTAAATTCTAGGGCTTGCTGTTAAAGAGAAATTGCTGAATTGGTGAAAACTGTGGAAAAAAATGCTCTTAAAAAGACTATTATGTGCCTTCTTTATTACAAGACACACACATAATGTGTAACAACATTTGTGCAGTGCTTTTTATATATGCACGGTGCAGATGTGGATGAATGTACGAATAACATACAGGAATATATGGTGAATGCACAAGACAACAAATTGAGGGCTCAGTTAAGTTTGGGTGGCAATTTGGAGGATGAATTAACAACAAACAGATACCAGCTAGCTGCTGGAAGTCAGCAGAATCAATTACAATAAACTTTTGTTTAACAGTATAGTTTTGTCTTGTATATAATCTTTAGAGATTTATTATTGGTGTTTACATGTTCTGCAACAGAAAAGTAAATGGGACCACGGTCAACAATTGGTTAGGAATAGGATTAGCTCTTGTGCAAATGAGGCTGTAGCAATACCATCGTTTCCTGTCAGGGGCTATGGATTACAAAGACACCATGTAGGCTCAGATAGTCCCTCCACTGCACATTCCTGAGAGTTGAGGAAGGTAATCCAAGGAAATATAATTGCATGGTCTATTCTTAATATATTTTTTCAGACATCTGTTATTAACTACTGCTGGAGACAGAATATTGGGGTAAAAGGTTCTTTAGATTTGTTTTCTTTGTTTGTCTCATCTTCGAAGTTTCTCTTCTTGGTATTTTACTAGATATTCAGATCTAGTATTCTGGCTATGGCTGGTGTCTGTTAAATAATGTGTTGCTGTTTGCTTTAATTTTGTCTTCCTTCCATTTCTCACTGCTAGGCAGTTTCACCAGCATCCAAATAGCAGAGAGAGATGAGCCTTGTTTCAAATACAAGAATTTTAGTTTCTACATCTGACTCCAGTAAAGTGTCTGTGGTGGGGTTTGAGTTTGTTTGTAAGGTGTAAAATGTCCCTTCCTTTTTACAATTAAGACTTTTCTAATTGCTGGACAACTTGCAAATTACTGCTCTTTTTCCTGAGGAATATGACTTGACTTCTGTTTTGTTTGCTCCTCATCCCTCTTGCTGCACTGGAGATCACCTAACGCTAGAGAAAACTGGAGACAGTATGTTAAAATATCTGGTTCATGTATTTTTTTCATATCTTAAATGTGAACAGATTGCCAGACTCCGGATCAGAGGGGGTTTTTTTTCCCCCAGACTAGTTTGCTAGAGGACTTCTGCTTGAGCGTGAGTTCTTGTCTGCTACTTAGGGTCAGGTCACTTGGGAGATGTTTTAATAACTACGCAATATAATGACATTCCCAACCTCACCAACTCTGGTCCAGCAGCATGAACAGTGGTGGTGGCTGTTGATATTTTACTACTACCTTTTATAATAAGGTCCTAGGAGTTGTTTTGTGCCTATGGTGTCTGCCAGTCCACAGGACAGGCGTGGACCATTTTGAACTAGACTCCAACTACTCAGTTACCTGTGACTGGTAGATGGGACCTGATGATCCCAGCGGTCCTTTACAAGCTTCTCTTTCTAAAGTGACTTTGCTGACTGCAAAATAGTAGTATTTACCTTCATGCACATAAGCTAGTAGGCTATATAGTAAGCAATCCTTTTGAGGGCTAGCTGTAAAACCACTGCAAGTATGGCTTCACAATAGTTAAAGGTGACCTAAATCAACACTGAGATGCCTTGTTCTGTCTTTTCCTTTGTGACACCCTGCCACAACAAAACCAGTTTTATATGTGTGGGGCTTTTTTTGTTGTTTGTTTTTTTTGGGGGGGTGGGGTGTTAGATTAGTGTTCTGTCAGTGTAGCATCCTAACTCAGGTCATCAGATGTTTATATAAATGGCAGCGGTGACATTCCTTGACCTAGAAAAAAAAATGTATGTGGGTAACAGTTTTCTTTCTTCATAATTTTTGCAGGTATTGGGGCTGCTGGTGTGGACCCTGATTGCTGGAACAGAATACTTTCTATATCCAGCCTTTGGCTGGGTGATGTTTGTGGCTGTGTTTTACTGGGTTCTCACCGTCTTCTTTCTGATCATCTACATGACAATGACCTACACCAGGATCCCCCAGGTGCCATGGACCACAGTGGTAAATACATCCATTCTTTATTGTTTCAGGTCTGCTGAACTATGAAGAGAATAAAATATTGATACATTCTATGGGTGTAGTTAACCAACTGTACTTGTGCTTGTTGCAGACTTTTGCCTAATTACTCTGTGCCTGTGTACCTGCAGTGTTTAACCTTCATACCACCCAGACATTTTTAAAACACTTTTCCTATGATGTTTCACCATTTTTTTCAGCAGTTGATGTAGTGACTTGTTTTTTAATAATGTGTGTGCAACTGATATGTACACACAGTGACCTCTTTTTTCCCCCTGTAGTGATTACATCCCACGAAGAATATATCTGTTGCTGTCTCTGAGCTAACAGACCTGGCCATATCGCTTAAACAGCAGAAATCCCTACTTGAATCAACACCATGAGTTGGAAGTGGGACCCTGGCTCTTAAAACATGAGTCTTCCTCTGCTAAAGTAAAAGCTAAGGTGGTTCAGAGGCAGCAAGTCTGACAAGCCATATATGGCCTACTGTGAAAATGGTGCTGAAAATTAGTGTTATTTATATGTAAAATACATGCCATGTAATCCTTTGCTTTTAGCTCAAGACTTAATGCAAATCAGATAAACAGCTAATGTAATTACAGAAAAATTCACAGGCACTTAAAATTCAGATCCAGTTTTTGTTGTTTGAACAAGCCTAGCTAGCTGTACCTCTCAACAGTATATTTTAACACCATTTTCATAACAGGCTGGTGTTCAGGATAATAGATCCTAAAATTCATTGTCATCTCAGCCAACTGGCTATTTGTGACCCATCCAAGAATTATGATAAATTTCAGCTTTGCATTTGTCTGATACATGAGATACTGATTTGTTGGGGTTTTTTAGCAGCTAAAGATTATTGACTAGAGTTCTGTTATTTTTATGATAAAATACATTTGACTTCTGTGTTGCAAACAGCTTCTTATCAGCTATATTGTGTACGTGACTAAAACTGAATACTTTTATTTTTGTCTTCACCTTTGCTGCTGTAATAAATAGCTAGCTATAGCAATTACTAATAAGAACAACTAGGATTATGTTCAGATAGCTTCCCTGGTTTTGGGTTTCATGACCAGCAATTACCATTAAGGCTATAACACTGCTATAGAAATGTTGGATTATTTCAATTACAGCAGTAATGTGTCTGGGTACATTTAAAGGTGTGGATTTTTTAATTTTCCCATTGCATTAGATGTAAGTAAAGTACATTCAAAGGGAAAGCATCTTTGTATTCATTTGGATACAGCTTTAGTCATTACCCCTCTTTCATCAGTTTAACGCTATTATCAGACAACAGCTGCATATAAATGAGTTGCCCCTGATCTATGTGGTAGACAAGCTGGAGTACTTGATTTGTTTCTACTTCATACTGAGTATATTTCTTGCTCTGAGTTCCAAACATACTGTAGAGAAGATCACATAAATGTAGGTCCAAAAGATAGTCGTCTTTTATAGTTAAAGGGTAATATGAAGAAAAAATAAATGCAAAATAAATAAAAGATGCTTGCATTCCAGCCTGTTTTGCCCTGAGGTATTAAAAGAGCTGTTGGGAGCAGCTTTTGAATTGGACCTCTGCCGCTCCGGGCTGACCAAGAGGAATGTTGGGTCTCTTTTCAGAGAGATGTTGTTAATGTCTTCATTCAAAAGAGCACGACACACACCTTTTTGAGCGAGTGAGTTTGTCCACCTTCCCCCTATTCTCTGAAGTATCCTGAATTTCAGTCCTGACTAGTTATTGCTCTGCTTCCTTAGACAACACTTAGCTCAAACTGTGCCTATTGTATGCAGTATCCAAAATTACATCTGGACTTCTCTGTCATAAATTCACTTTTTGCAGGTTAAGCACATTACCAAATTGCTTAAGATGCAGTTACTTTTACTGCAAATTAACCCAAAGGACGTGCTTCAAAACTGTCTCTCCTTAATAGTGAAAGTTAGCTAAAACAATCAATGGAAGCTTTTAAAATCTGGTAAATTTGAATTTAAGAAGCAGATGGTAATTTAGCATGAACCATTTGGTTTGAGTAATATATTGGCAGTAAAGGCCCAATCAGCTTGCATTGCATTCCATCTTCCCCAACAGTGTTATTTCCCAGAGCAGCACTTCTAAAAATTATGTGCTTTTTTCTTTTCTACATGACAAGATATTGCAGGGATTTGTAGCTTTCCAGGGTAATTGAGTCTTTTTGGAAGGGAAATCTAAAAATAACAACAAACACTGTAGGCAATCAAATTTAGAGTTTGTAAATCAGTGCTTTACAGAAGTTCACCTGAACCTGCCAATTGTTGGCATATTATCTTCAAATTGACAGTTTGATATTTTATAACTGTAATGCCCAGATAAGAGAGGCAAGATTTGTGAATAGAGATAATACCTTTTATTAGATCAGCTGATATAGATGAGATAAACCCCACTCATTTATAAGCGTGTGAATCAGCCCTTAAGTGCCAGGCCTTGGACTCCATCTGAGTGCTGAGGCACTGCCCATGGTTCCCTGCGGAAAGGTGGCTAAGGGGCTTTTTTCCAAATGCCCTGAAGTTGCAAGGACTTAGGAGCCACAGGAGGACGTGCAATGCCCTTCAGCCTACTCTGAAAACTGTAGGGAGGCTTTTTGCATGGGAAGTCTCATATAGGGAGTGGTGACCCTGAAGACTGACATGTTGACAGATGACAGCACAGCATGCTGCTCTCTGGAGGGGCCTGCAGTTGAGAAAGCATGTGTTTGGGAAATGGCTTCTCTTCAGAACACTTTGAACCCTGTGTGTCACAGGAGTGTGCAGCAGACTCCACCGTGTCTGAAGTAAACTCTGCCAGAACCGAATGTCCTGGAGATAGATGTGAGGAGCTTCCATACTAACCATTTCAAGCTGTTGATCCATGCTTCAGTGCACTGAGGGAATTGCTGATGTGGATACAGCTGTTGTTGCTGCCTTCTGAACTTCTCTTCTTGTGCTGCAGCTCTTTTTTTTAGATTCTGCAAGAGTTGGTGACTAGTGAATTCAGTAATGAATAATTGACATATATTCCTAGCATCCACTGAGTCACACCATGGAAATTAATAAGTCAGAACTGCACCAGTATAGCAACATTTAGAGACAAATGGGGCAATAGAGTTAGGGTTATGGTATTTGTGTGACACTCTGGAGTGCAAATGTGGGGCCAGAAGCTGAAGGGAGCAGATCACGTGCAGCATCAGGATCTGGCCTAAGCTGAGTTATCAATTCTTGCAGTTGTAACTAGGTGCAAAGCCTGTCACGGGTATTCCACTTAAACATGGCACCAGTAAACTAAAAGTATAGTTTATGGCCAAATCCATATGCCTTAGACAAGTAGCAGGGTAGAGGTTTGAGGGATTTATTCTTTTTAAATAAGAATGAACTTTCTATAGCCATGACCAAGTAGTGAGTAAGTAAAGGACAAAGTATTAAAATTATGTACTTAAAAAAAAGAAAAAAATCCCTCATACCTTTGTATCTGTCTTTCATCTTCTTAGACTTCCATTCTCTCTTCCTTTCCTGTTCTCTCTCACATGCATAACCCAAGCAAATGCCTTTGTTTGTTCTCTATGGCATTATGAGACATCAAGGTTATCTGCTTTGCTTCTTTCTTAGTAATGAATGTAGGTACCCTGAGATATTAACTCTGCTCCTTGAAAGAGAAAAAGCAGCATCTGCCATGGATGGGTTTTGATGACCCATGTAGTCCATTCAGACTGTTTTCCTCCTTGGTTTTATCAGTTTCTTTCTCCTTTCAAAAACGGGCAGAAGGGAAACGTACTGAAAGGTGAAAGAATACAACTGAAAAGATTACACCTTCTTTATCTCCTTCAGAAGTGGAGAAAACAAAGTTTTGGAAGGTTTATAGACATTGTTCACATGCCATGAGTTACTGATTCCTGCAGTGTATCTTTGTGTAGATTACAAATGTAATCAAATTGCAGTTTTGTTTTGTTTTTTCATGTTGTGTTGTATTCTTACTGCCTAACACTTGGATTGTGATATCCAAGCTATGTCCTTATTTTCACGTATGGAAAATCACAGCACACCAGCTTTAAGACTTTTCTGGATTTAATGTGATGGAGAGAACAGTTTGTCCAACACGTGCTTTAATGTTTATGGATCTTCAAAATAAGCAGTTAAATTTTAATCTTGCAGACAGAAGCTTGGAAGAAGGTAAAAATAGTTAAGAATCACATTGTGTACATTATATTTCAGAGGAGAGTTTTGTAGCATTGGAATAGAAAATGGTAACAAATGCATGTGCATGTTAATTATTTGTTTGGTTTTTCAACAGGGTTTGTGTTTTAATGGCAGTGCCTTCGTTTTGTACCTCATTGCTGCTATTGTAGATGCATCTTCAGTTACCAAAGAACTGGACAGTCACAATTACAACAGCTGGGCAGCTTCTTCAGTGAGTTATTTTTTTGTTTAAATCAGTTCTGTGTCCAAAAAAGTTATGTCAAGCGAAGGCTTGCTGGAAGTGTGGGTTGAAATGCATGCATTCTAGATTTTGAAAATCTGCAGACATCTGCATACAAAACCTACAGGTAGCTGTAATATGGCTCATAGTTTCTCAAAGTGACTAGAAATTCCAACAGGAGATGACAGTTACGTCAGAGAAGGCTGTAATGTTTTTAAGATCATACTGCTTTTCCCCTCCCTGCCCCATTTATTACTACCTCTCTGGCAGAAGTTACAAGCTGCACATCAGAGTAGACCACACAGATTGTGTGAGTACCAAGTCACCTCCATGTAGCTCCATGAGTTGGGTGTAAAATGCCTGAAAAATCATGTAACTTCCCAGTGTTTTGTAGTGGATGTAAATCACTAATTAGTCCAACATTACTGTCTTACTACTTAGATTTGAAAATCCAAAGCAGGCAATCAAAGTGGGTTAAAACCAACTTTTTTAAAAGAGCCTCGTTGCTTTCTGAGTAGGTGAACACCTTGTCTAGCTAAGTTAAGGGAGTTGTAAATGAACTTTTCACATGTTGTGGCAACAGTAGTCAAATTCAATTGTATACAACAATTGCAAATTACAGTTACTTTGCTAACTGTTCATGCTTCTGCAGTTGTCCTCTGCAGAATCCTGTCTTCTGTCTGAAGCTTATTGTTATACGGCCATCAACACAGACTTGAACACCTGCTCTGTTTTTGTCTTGGGAATTGAATAACAACGTCCCTGTCATTTCAGTGGTGTTCAGGGTCTTCTCCCCTTGGCAGTTCGTAACTATTGATCTGTTACTCAGCCGCTGCTGTTGACAGGCGCTTGCTTGCTGCTAGATAAGCGTCCATGCTGATTCAGGTTTTATGCAAAATGCATGAATGCTCAGTGTCTCGCGGGATATTTGGAATCTCTTCTAATACCTCTAATGGTGTTTATCTAATGCACTGTCTAAATAAACTATTAAATGTAGATTGTTGCTTTCTGAACCCATTGAGGGTTTCATGGATAGATGTTTGCGAGAATTTAGCAAATCATTTATCCCCAACAGTTGTTCTCTGTTAGAAAGATTTTAGATGGAATTTTTATATCATAAGAAACAAAATTATTGGGAGAGAATGCTACAATTTGCTATTGTAATAATATTTTACATCTTCATCTATGATTTTCAGTGCCACAAATTAAATTTGCATAAGACAAGACTCACCAAGAGCCCTCTGTTGGAGGGCTTAGATTTACTGCCTGTATGCATGCTTAATAGCAACCTGCTCTCAGAGCTGAAGTGTCCATCCAAGCCAATGATGGTATATAAGGAAGAAACATTGGTAGAATCATAAAATATTTTAGGTTGGAGGGGACCTCTGGAGGTCATCTGCTCCAATTCTCTCCCCCTTTAAAGCAGGGCTAACTCATATCAGGCTGCCAGGGCCCTGTTCACTTAAGTTTTGAGTATTTCCAAGGACAGCTATTCCACAATGCTTCTGGACTTCTGCTGCCATGTTTGATTACTCTCGCTGTAATTTTTTTCCCTAATATTTAATTTTAATTTTGCTTCTTGTAACTTGCGTTTGTTCCCTTTTGTCCTATCATTGCCCACCTCTAAGAAGAGTAGTGTTAATCCTGTTTGCAGCGTCAGCTTTATTTGGTTCAGTTACCAGCACAAAACATTCTGGTCTTATCAGAAGACCATTCTGAACATTGTCTATTTTGAACAACATGCAGCGATTAACAGGAACTTAACCACTGGCACTGAATTGGACTTTATCAGTACAGCTGAAATAGTTCACAGCTGTTCTTTGGTTTCTCTGTGCCTATGCTACAAGGACTGCAGAAGCAGCACCGCTGATACTGTGTAGTTTTAATCTTTAAACAAAATAAATCTAGCCTGATACAGAAGGCTTGTTCTGTAATTAATTTCAGACAAAGTAGCAGTATCTCAGCATGGTTGCCGTCACTGCTCTTTGCGCTGAGGAGTATCTTTATTCATCAGCAGAGGACCTCTGGAATTGGGAACCTAATCGGTACTGCTGTTTGAGAACATGTCTGGGCCTGTATTTGAATCCAAGTTTTCTCTGTAAACAAACCTGTTTTGATGCACAGTGTGGAACGCTGAGGTGCAGGTGGGCTGTAGGCAATTCTTGGAACATAACAGCAGTGTAGGAGTGTTAGCTTGAGCTCACACTGTCCCATGGACTATCCCTCAGTCTTTACCAGCAACTGATGTTAAAAGCAGCAAGTACAGGATTGGTGAGAGTCCAATCTATAAGATTCATGCTGAGGCCGTTACCGTGTGGAGATAGGAGTTGAAACATGCCATGTTTTGTCTGTTTCTAGGCCCATATTTCTAAGCATAGCATAAGCTTATTTACACAGTGTTAACTGTGATGGTGACACAAGTACAAGGAGGTGAAACGGTGCCATTTTAGTCAGCCTGCTATTTCTCCTTTTTCCAAATCCCGTAACCATTTTTTAAATAGAAATGATGGTATTCTCATATATCTTTTTTTTCTAATATTTTTTTTTTCCCCCTTCTCTCTACAGTTCTTTGCCTTCGTGGTTACCTCCTGCTATGCTGGAAATACGTATTTTAGCTTTATATCTTGGCGATCACGAACTTTGCAGTAAATATTTCATTAAAGTGCTTTCTGTAGTATAAAACATCTTGAGGATTATACTCTTGACAAAAGCTTGGAAGAAGGATGAGGTCTTTTTGAATGCTTCTGCTAGGATTGACACAATATATGTTAAACTGAGATTAAATGATTATAATACAGTTCCATCTTTAGAGACATCTAACACTGACTTTGTACTGTATAATAAAATTTCACACTGCTTCCTTTAGAATTAACATGGTATTTTTCTAGACATTGTATAGATGATATTACTGAAGTTTTAATAAAGCTTACTCAGACAATGTGCCAATTTTGTAAATGTAACTTTTAAAATGTTACAGGTATACTTTTGATACTGACTGCTACAAATCAAAACTAAGATTGATACTGTCTTATTATTATGTATAAAAAGTGACATTGTGAAGAAAAAACCCACCCAAAACTTTAAAAATAAATAATTGACTGAACTGTGCATGTTTTGTAAACTGGGAGTAGAAGGTTGCTTTTCAAATTTCTGTCAGAGTAAAATATGCACTACTAAGAATTCTGATGATCCTGTCAGTTTGCATATTCTAACAGCTTCTCACAATCATGAGATTGTTTTGGAACCTCTTAGTGTAGGTCTGAAGCTCGCTGAAGGAAAGTTGTGCCCAAAACACATTATCTTAACAGGTTTCTCAAATCCAGCAGGCTCCAAGGCATAAGTCTAGACAACAGTCCTTTAGTGCTCAGTGTTGAACCTACTGAGAATATCACAAAACACCTACTAAAGATAATACATTTTATTTCTCAGGGGACTGTGTTTTTCTCTTTTTCTCCTCATATTAGGCCATTAATCTGACCTAATTAAAATCTGGGCTTCTAAATCCTGTTAAGTGATAGAAAGATTAAATCCACAGAAGAATTGTCAAGACACCAGTGTTAAAACAATTTCCTCCCTCTTTTCTTGTCTGCTGGCATCATCTGTGAGTTGTTAGTTTAACAAATGAAGTTTTTAATTTGATGCTTATATTTAAATATCTTTGACTCAGGCAGAAGTATGACAGAAGATTGACTTTCAAAACAGATACCTTTGAAAATTACTTTAAAATACAAATTACCTAAGGAATTTTTTCTAGGAATTATGTGGAGAGTGTAAGGTCATCATTGTTTGTGATATTATATAAAGTTTTCCTCGCTTAAAACTCCTGGTACATCTTTTGTTCCTGGATTAAGAAGATGTGAACTCTCTTCCAGTCTTCAAAAACTTACTTGAATGATTATATATGGTAGTAGAGAAATCTCACTGCTTAAAAAAACTTAATTTCTCCCTGTAACTAAATGGTGTGTGCTTACTTATGTGCATGCCCTGCAGCAAAGAAGATTTAGCAGCAGCCAGCTAATTCTGTTCTCAATCACGTTGTTTTGTTTTTGATTATCTGTCCAGTCACAGGGTTTCAGTGCAAGGGAAGCCAAGATATTATTTTAAAACCTATATTTGTCTGCAGATTGCATCTGGCCTGTACAACAAAGGTCAGGCTGTCTGCTGCTTGCTAAAATTACCCAGTTGTGAGAAGGAAGAAGGGCTACCAACTATGCATTTTATCTACACAGATAAAATGTGCCATTAAAATCCCATATGCTCTTTTCCATTGCTGGAAAAAAATCAAAGGCATAAAAATGATCCAAATGTCAACTGATAAAATGTGACTAGAAATATAGCCAGAATTAAAATCTCATCAATGGTTTCTCATAAGTAAAAATGCTTTTGTAGTAATAGACATTATTTCTCAAATGGTATTTGATACACCTGTCTCCAAAGGACGTGACTATGCACAAATGTTTCATGATTTTGTGGTAACTGCGATGGTCTGGTCCTAACCCAGACAACATCTGTGGACAGAGGTAATAGAGCTAAGAGTGAGTAATATTTTTCATCCAGTTTACCAAAAACTGTCATGGAAACAGTGTGTTACGTGTCAGAATAAACCTATTAATGGAGGACAAAACCACACTGTTACCAGGTAAGGAATGATTCTGGCAGAATATCCACCACCTCTCTCAGTCTCTCAGCTGTCTCGTTTCTCAGCTGTTCCCCAGGTACCAACTGTCTGTTTTTCAAGCATTCTGAGTATCTAGTTAAAATTGGAGGAATCAGTACAAGCTGAGAATTACTTCTGAAGTTTGCTCCTGCTGTTTCAGGCCTGAAGAAAGGCATAAGCATCCGAAAGGTTATCTGTTTCTTCCAGTGTATTAGTCTTAAATACTGATTTGCAAACTATGACTTATGCCTTTGTATGTTCTAATACTGATAAAAAAGATAAGCTAGCTGTGGTTTAGCATGTAACTATTGAAACAAGACTTGTGGCTGCAGGCATTGCTTAGCATTCGTAAGATTGAAAGAAACCTTATTTAAAAGAAAGCTGGTCAATGATGAAATCATTAGTGAAATTCTTAATACAGATAATAAAAGGCTGATAAACATATAGAATGAAGGTATTTGACATAAATAACTTGTTTCAGACAAACAGTCTCTCTGAAAAATCTAAGTCACCCACACATATAAAGGATACTTGATGTCAACTTATGGCCATCCATTTATTAAGGAGTTGTCAAAGGAGTTGTCACTACCTCTTATCATCATGCAAGAAGCACTTAAGATGAGGTAAATAGCGTGAGAACTGTAATAAAGACTTCAAATTCAGCAGTGTTTTAGATGGACTTCGTGCCAGTGGTTTACAGAAGATGCTTGTATTTCTGAGTAGAAAATATGACTTGTTACTCTACTGTTAATTTAAAGGCATTTCTCTTTCACTGGGCTGAACTCAGATCAGCAGGGCCCCAGTCATATACACACTTTGAAAAGAAGAACTAAAGCTGAATCAGTGGGTAAGAAAAATATAATTCTTAACAGGAAGTACAGAAGTTACTAGAACCTTCTCCTGCAGGGCTTGCAAGAAGCCTATACCTGTGCCTGCTTCTGAACTTTAAGAAGAAGAGGGGGAAAAAAGCAGCTGTTTAAAAAAACCCAAACAAAACCTCTTTCTCAGCAGCTAGCATTTTACTAGCAATGTTGTAGCTTTGGTATCTAATGAAACGAGATAAAATATGGTGAGATAGGTAGCATCTCTTATCGCAACTACTAGCTGGCTTAATAGAAGCCCAAAAGTATGTACTGCTTAGTCTGTTACAGACCATTGAGCAAACTCTGCCTTGCTCATGTAAATTACTTGTGCTAGCCCTGTACTTGTGCTGGAGATTATCTGAATTTGCCTGAATTTTAGTTGCTGAAGGAGCTATTAAATACCAACTATGAACAGAATGTGCATCCAAACTGCAGCCCAGAGCAGCAGGTGGGGTTGCTACTCTAAAAAGCGGCACATGCCTAGCTCAGGGGCCAGCTCTTACCTCACTTGTCAGAAAGCAAAACAAGTTATTTTTAAACTTGAGGAAATATATAGTTTCCTCTGCTGAGTTCTGTTAGTATCGCTGCATGATTTAATTCAAACAGTGGCATCGAGACAGTTGGAGAGTCGCTACGGTTTTGCCTGTCGCTGCTCATTTAATGCAAGTGTCTTATTTCTTACCAGGTCACGAATCGGAAGGTTTGGGGGCTCTTTGGTGGCAGTAACTGTTGGGCGGGAAGACGCCGCCGCCCACCTCCCACAGGCCCAGGGCTCTTTTCCCCCTTCGGGTGAAGCTACAGACGTCCGCGGGGGCCGCCGCAGGGCGGAGCTGCCCTCCCGGGCCCGTACCCCGAGGGGTCCCCTCTCCCCGCTTCGAAACGTTCGCTTCGGCCTCGGCTCGCCCGTAACCCAGCTGCGGCGGGGGGGTGGCCCGGTGCCTGGGGCAACCCCCGCGCTCCTCCCTCCCTCCGTGCCCCCCGCCCCGCCGGCCGGGGAGCGGGGGCGGGCGGGGAGGCGCCGCGCTCCGCCCGGCCCCGGGCAGCCCCTCCCCGTCCCGTCCCGTCCCGCTGTCCCGGGCCGGGCGGCGCTGAGGGGAGCGCGGGAGGGAGCCATGTCTCACGGGGCGCGAGTGATCCGCACCGGGGTGAGCAGCGGGGGACCCGCGGCCCCGCCGGCCGCCGCCGCCTCCTCCTCGGCGGGCTCGGACGCGGAGCTCATGGACGGCGCCTATTTCCGCTCCTGCGCCGGCATGCTGAAGGTGGCCCAGATGGTAAGGGGCGAGCGCGGCCCTCGGCCCGACCCTCGGCCCGCCCGGGGGTCACAGCCGCCCCTGCCGGGTGTTTCCTTCGGCGGCGGCTCTGGAGGGTGTCGTCGGGGGGTGCCGGGGTGGCCCCTCGCTGCCGTTTTGGCTGCTGCGGTTCTGCTCCTCGGGGCTGGCAGCTGGCGGGGAGAAAGCCCCGGTCCCTGTGGTGAGGCGAAGCGTTGAGGTCTGGCAGGAGCCGCCGTTGCGTTTTCCCGAGGCGGGAGCGGGGTCACAGCGCTTGCTGGGAGCAGCACGGAGTTGCTCGTGGTAGCAGCGGGGACTGTTAGTGTTTGATCGCGGTAGCCAACGGTAACTGTTAGTATTGGCAACTCTTTGCCGTTAATAACGACGGTGACACCGCGATGGAGGGTGCAGCAGGCCCCGGTGGAACACCTCGTTCTTAGCGTGGGTCAGTTTTGGGGGGGAAGCGGGGCCCGGTGCCTGCGCCGATAGTGGGCTGGTAAGGTGGCCACCACTAGACTGCTGGTCCAGCTGGCTCCATGCCCCGTGTGTCAGAGACCTCCAGGCAGTGACCCAGGCACCCCCGGAGGGATCTCAGGTACACGTGGCTGAAAAGCAGAAACTCAGAAGAAGTGGGTAGCAGAGCGCTGCTGGCATTGGAGTTGATGCCGTAACTTGACTCGGTGCGGGAAATGTTGCACCATCCAGATGTGGAGAGGATTCACAGGTGGATAAACTCTTTCTCATTTCTGTGGCACATAATCGGCCATGGAGTGATTTTTCGGTTTAATTCCAGTAATGGCAGTGAAGGCTGGGAAAGAGCGTGGAAGACGACATATAGCAATATTTCTTCACGTACATTCTCAGCCTGCAAACGCTTGTACCTTGACAACATTTTATGCTGGAGTTGTTGCCTTCATTTTTTGTAAAGCCCAATGTCTTTTTTCCCCCTCACCTTTATTCGTCTAGTCATTTTTTTAAACTTGTCTAAGTTATTAGCATCTAGAGTCCTAAATTGACATCAGAAGTTAGGAATCTTTTTGTTTGCAAAACAGTATTTGTAAAAAGTAGTATCAGATCCTAAAGTTTCTCTTTAGAAACTGCCCACTTTCTTCCAGTTCATTGATAGCCATCAGCTGCCCTTCGCAAGTGAGCCTCGATAGCAAGAGACGTAATTGAATGTGGCCGGCATGGCTACCTGCACCTGCTGAGCATTTGTACTGCGCTCCCGAGACCTCCGAGTCATCCCTCGCTGTGAATTCAGCGGGAATACAGACAGTTGTCTGCTGCTGCCTGACCTTCGCGTGGGTTGCTCCCAAACCATGACGTGGATCTGGAGTATCTTTTCAGGAGATGGGAAGCATATGCCTACATTGCAAATAAACCTGTAGTCCTAAAATGATAGGTTTGCCCTTTGCTGATTAGCTAAAAGTCTGTTTATCCTTTTGCTTTCGCTGCTGTGGAAAAAATAGTTCCTTTTATGGACTGAAATACCTAGTCCTTTCTGCTCTCCATTTTGCCATGGTGTCACTACAGCTAGGATGTGTGACTCTTGCAGCTAGCAGAAGCGTGCTTATTCATGCTGAAATTTCAGGTTTTGGTGCCCATGTAAACTGTTTGTGTATACTTCACATACTTTACATATTTTTATGTAACGTATGTAATTTTATGTAATTCTTCACATACTTTACATCAAGTAATATTTTATCAGTGCCGTTCAGTATCAAATTCATCAAATCTAAGCTAGTGGCTTTCTGTGGTGACTTTAACAGAAGTTAAAATAGTGTAAATTTTTTTCCCTTTAGCACTCTTTCAGCTTCACCTCCTTACATTTTTCTGCTTTCCAGCTTGCCTCTATATAACTTCAGTAGGAGTTACCTCAGGTATCCAAGGAACTTTGGGCAAATGAATATCTTTTAACATGGTATCACTATAGTGTCTTCTTCTCAAGTAATTCCCTAAGAAAACTAAACATTTGTGCTGCAGTGTGTAGAAATAACCAGGATAGGTTAGTTCTAGATTAAATCCTGCACCCAATAAAATAGGGAGAGTCGAATATTTTCTCAACTCTCTTTCATCTCTTCTCAGGCAGTTTCCACTATATCCATGGGTCCATTTTTATCACCATTCAGTTCTTCTAGTAAGAAGTGTTGGCAGCATCTGTCTTTTAAAAGAATTCTTTATGCTAAATCTATAAACATTCTGCACTAGTGTTAATGTGACTGGTGGGACTGCAGTCTTATTAAGAAGTACAACCATTATGCTGGCAGAGGACAAAGGTAAGGTCTTTTGGGTTAGACATATATCACACTAAATTGCGTATTGGGCCTCTGAATAGTTGTGGTTATGAAGAGGGAACATTACTGTTTGTTTCTCTTCCTCAGTCCCTTTTACCAAGAAATAAATGATAGAAGAAGAAAGAGAAACATTTAATAATTTCCTGTAGTGTTAAGGGCTGTTTGCAGTGCTTGCAAGCTAAAAAAATAATCTGTATATATATGTGCATGAAATAATTCTAATAGATGACGATATGCTATGGAAATTATAGAAAGGAAATAGAAGATGTTACAGCTGTTCTTCTGTAAGAAGTATCATGACAGAAGGACTAAACTCAGCAATCTTGGACAAAATAAAGAGATTGCACAGTAATCTGATGATTACTGAATTGTTGCTAGTGTCTAAATGTTACCAGTGCTTTCTCTTCAAATTCTGGGTGTGTGGTGTCTAGCATAGAATGAAATTAGGAAGTAAAAAATGTGTTTCTTGCCTTTAAGCCTACACAAATTCCTTAACTTTTTTTGCTAGAGAATTTCTTTAACCTTGCAGAATGATTACAGCTTTGAAAAGTTTTAAATTCAATTTTATGCATAGAGTTCCTGGCTTTCTAATCCTTAGGGAATAGTCTGTAAATATTTTGAAAATAAAATGGAGGAGAAAACATAGTTCTGTGGCTTGTGTATTTCACATGGCACTAAGACAGTCTGAAAGCTGTTTTCATGCGTGAGTATTACTAATGTTAGTAGGGGCTCCATTTTCAAAATCCAGTCTGAACAGACTCTCTGATTTTAACAGGAAGTTATGAAGTATCTTCAACATCTAACCCACTTCAGCTGCTTTAACTTGGTGGTGATTAATATAGCTTTTGCCTGTTTCTTTTCTTTTTTCCTTTTTTTTCTTTTGTATTTGCAGTTTTGCCAAGATTTCTTGTATTCACGGGGATACATGCAGGATCTCACTGTGACCACCTTGATTCTATAGCAGCAGTGTACTAAGTAAGTGTGTGAGTGTGCGTGTGTCGGTGTACACAATTACCAGAGAAGCTAAATAACTTGAATTCTAGCCAGCATGGCAAAATCGACATACGTGGCAGTCTTCAGTGTGCCACACTAACTGTGCTGATTTGTTTGAAGCATGTTTGCTCTGTGTCCATGCTCCTGCTGGCTTGTTTTATTGTAAGACTTTATTGGAACCCATGTTATATAGCTTGGCAAATTCTTAGTAGATGGGTTCTTGGAAGCTGCCTGAGGCATCAGTATGAATTTGCATCCATATTGTCACCAGGGTGGCTCAAGTGGCAAGTGTTCATGGATTGAAACAAGTCGGATTCAGCTGAATTTCTTGTGGAGCCCTTATGTGCCTTTTTGGTTTTTACAACTGAAGACTGGAGGATGCCACAGATGCGGTATTGGATTAGGTCCTGCTTTCAGCACAGCCCATGTTTGTCAGTGGAGCTTATATATATGTGTCCCACCATCTGAGGCAGTAGCTGGTAGCAATGGCTGTGATTGTATCACCTGTCCAAAGTGCGGAGATTTGCAAGAGAGCGACCAATACAGACTGAAGAGGGAAGAGAAGCGTTGAGAGCTCACATGTAGAAGGAGAGCCATCACAGCACAGCACATGCTTGTGAAGGTCTCAAACTGTTCCTGGACTCTGAGAGGTGCAGAGGTGGCCCATGACCTTTTTGGCCTCTCTTTCACCTCCTTCAGTTTGGGCCAAACTAACTTTGACCACAGTTCAGACTGAAGGTGTTTGTCCCCTGTATGACAACACTGTTGTTACTGAGCGAACAGTAGTTGTGACACAGTAAGCACAGCCTCAGAATACAGGGTGTTTTAAGCTAAAAACAATGCTGATTCTTTCAGCTCAATATGAGCCAAGAAAGAGCAGTTTCACCAGACAGAAAATAAGAGAATAAAAATTATCTTCTCAAGGCTGAAGAAAGAATTTACAAACAATTACAGGTAAAAAAGGATAAACTCAGTAAAAGTTGACTTAACATCATTTTAAATTGTTAAAAATGCTAAGGCAGTAATTAAGGTTTTTCTGCTGAGTATCTAATTTCCAAAGTATGTCTTGACAAGAGCAATTACATACTTGGTAAGTGAATGGCTAACACAGTAGTCTGTAATTCTGGGTAATTTTGAAGGGTGCTGAAACCTCTCTGGGTTATTCATGTACTAACATACAGTTGGATAATAGTATTCAAGAGAATATTAATATGTCTAACACTGAAAGCTAGAAGATGCTGGTAGTTAGGTTGCTGGAGCCAAGATCAATTTCTGAATGTTTTGGATGATACTGGACAGATTTACTGGGGAGCTAAATTTACATGAAGTTAAAATATGAAAAGCAAGCAAAATCTGTTAGTGGAAGAAAACAATTCCTAATCAAACCCATTGATACAGGAGAAGGAAATTCATGAAAGCAAATAATGGCCTGGAATGATTTGAGAGCTACTCTGTCTTCTAACTTGATCTTGAGCCTGAAACATCGTCCATGGAGGTGATTGAAGTAAAACATCTAATTCTTTGCAGCAGCACATCCATCAGTGATGTATGATTTTGACTGTATGGTAATAATGCTGCTCAGTCAGAAGAGAGGGATTCTGGTGATATGCAGAGATGCTGAAGCTAAGCCTGTCTCTGAGTCCTGTGTAGACTGTACTTTCAACATTCCCCTACTATCAGTCTATAGTTCTTCCAAAGGAAAACCATGGCCAGAAGTAACAGGTTTGGTGAACGTTGCCAGATGCTAACCTACAAAGCTTAGATTCAGCCTGTTCTGTGTTCTGCTTGACTTTTCATCTGGCTGATAAGAGAAAATACGAAAAATTATGCTAATAGCTATCAGTGATGTCATGACATATTATACAAAAAGTCTTTATTCTGAGGCATGCAGGAGGCATTTTATGTTTTGAAAGAAGATAACTGAGGAATACCACCGCAAGAACATGCAGGTGCCTTCAGTCTGCAACTATGTGATAAAGTATTGGTTAAACAATAAGGAATGGGATATGTCTTTTAGCAGCAAAATTATTTTCAGGCCAAGGTCAGAGCTGGCTGTTGTAGCTGCTAATTATTTTTTGTTGTTTTGCTAGAAGCTGCAGTAAAAGGACCTTGCTTGGCATGCTGAGCAAAGAGAGAAAAAAATTATCTAAGTCTTAGGTGGCTCCAAAGCAAGCAGGAGCAATTGAGTGAGGAATGTCCAAGTCTAATAGTTAAAACCAATAGGTCTGGGAAGTCCTGTTATTTCCACTCTGAGATCACTGAAACAGGCTGGCTTGACCAGTTGTATTTTTTCCATGCCTCTGCTCTTGGTGGCGATTTTACAATTTCTGCCCAGGTATTTGCATAAGAGCTGGGAGCAAACAGTGTGTTCTCTGTGTGTTAACCAAGGAGTGCTTGGTGGTAGGCTGACACAGTTTTATTTGATGAGACAGAACTTCACAGGCAACACCGGTTTAAGGAATTTTCCCTTTCTGACTCACCTCCATGCAGCCATTCTCAGCTGCAGTGAGGCAGCTGTTCACAAGGTTACACAGTAAACCAAACCAAGGAATTGATGTAGCTTTACTTCAGCTCTCCTTTGGTTTTCTTTTTTCCGTAACAGTTTTTAGAGAACAGTGCAGCTGTAGAGACTACTGACAGCAAGAGCAAGTGCCTGGCATATAAGGGCAGGAACTACACAAGCCTGAAGTGTTTCCATGTGCTTCAAACCACAAGCTGAGAATGTAGTCCTTTTTCTCTTGGGCAGGGGAAGGTTTTGTACCATCTGTTTGAATTTTTGTCTCTTTCAGCAAAAAAAGAAACTAGTAATTTTTCTGATGCTGAAACTGCTCTAGAAGGCTAAAAAATCAACTCCAGCATGTTTTGTAAAAGGACAATTATTGTCATTGTTAAACACTATGGAATCTGTTCTGTATGTCAGTGAATGTTTTATTTGTATCTTAAAAGAGGCTTCCTAAAAGCACAAAGTTTGAGCTACCTTTCATTGCTTATTTGACATCCATTAGGATTTGGTGCAGTACATTCATTAGCAACCTGAGTGCATGTAGTGCTCTTTGTATAGAGGTGATTGAACAAATGTTAGCAAATACATTTTCTGAAAAAAAAAAAAAAAGGAAATGAAGCCTAGAAATTGACCACATCACCTGAGACGTGTTTAGTATGCTTGAAAGAGCAGAGTGAAGTATTGGCAGTGGTTTCCTGGCACAGTTGTTCTACAGGAAGTTAGATTTGCAAATGCCATTTAAAAAACTTAATCAAGTGTACATGGTGTCTATGGATAATAAGATGTGGTGAAAAGCATGGATTCTTACTGCTCTGTGACTTTGCTTTAAGACATCCAAGTGCAGTGTATCCCCTCTCTCTGCTGTCTTTGGAGGTTGTGTCCCTCTGAACATCCTCTCCTGCCACAGAGAAACAGAAACCAGGGGATTGGTACTTCTCAAGTGCGATCTCTGTCTGCTCAGAGCCTATAAATGATAAAGGGCATCGTGCCAAACATCCTTCACTGTGTTCCAGAGCTGTAGATGGTGGAACGATCTGTTATGTCTCATTGGATCCAGTAGAGCTGTGGCCTTACCCCAGGAGGGCAGTATACCGGACCCTACAGCTCTGTTAGGTGCCTACTCTGCATTACTAGGGTAATGGAGTATTGTCTCCCAAAAGCCAGACAGTGTTTGCTTACTATGAGTAAGTGTTTCCTCTGCTCCCCTCCCTGGGGAGTCCTTGCGAGGTATTTGCTCAGTACTGCGGCCGAGTTGTCTCCTCTGGCGCTATTGTCACATCATGTGCGCTGTGGCCTGGTCATCCTATTTTGTGGCGAGATGTAAAGTATATAGCAGCCAGAAATTGCTACTTTCTGTACACAGAAATCAAACTCTAAAATTGCTGTGATTTTCTTTCACCCACCTGTGACCTTCCTCTTTTTTGCATAACTCAGATTCTTAAGGGATCATCACAGCTGAAGCAACTCCCTGCACTGCGATGCTGGTAATTTGATGAATGTAATGGTGAATACAGACGTGTCTGGTCAAAGCTAGGTGACTGCAGCTTTCAAAGCAAAAGCAAGATTTGGCTGCTGTTCTTGCAACAATAGCAGCAGCTGCAACACGTAGGGCTTTCGCTTCTGTTCACAGCTACTCTTAAGGAAAATGGCAATGTGAGGACGACAAGATTGAGAAACTGCTTCGAGGGGGAATTTTCTTAGAGTGTTTTTGGTGATTTGTTGGGTTTTTTTAAGAAAAATGCCATCAGTGAGTTCAAGAAATAAGTACTGACTGTTGGGAGAGAAGTATGCTGTTAACCTGAGATGACCAGCAGCAGCTGCAGAACTACAGAACGATTTAGCATACTTCCCTGCAAGTCTGTAATCACACTCTGGGAAGGCCACTTTGAGAGCTCTTTTATCTGTTTGGGAAGAACACAGTTGCTGCTTGTCACCTGCTGGCTAATTGAGCCTTTTGTCAATTGCTTGAGTGAAGCTTCCTAGTAGACACAGGAATGCTGTCCCACCCTGTTTGAGAGGCCAGCCAGTCTCCAGGCAGTCACTGAAAGCTGTCAGCTGCGATAGTGCCACTGGGGAATCTCATCTAGTCTCATTTTTCCCCCTCATTTGTCGCCCTTCACTTCTCTGGCACCTTGCCAAGCATCAGGTGCTTGCATTTAGGAAAGGTGCTAAGGCCCAGTCTGATCCAGCAGCCGAGTTGTGGTGATGCCATTTGGTCTGGAAATTGTCAAGACATTAGCATTTTTGGGAATTCTCACCATTTTTTTCCTGATAAAAACTATGATCTGCCTGCACAGCTAACAACATGGGCTTTGGTGATGTAAACAAGTCCTCCTCTTATTTTGGGAGACCTTGCTCGCTCAAGGCTCTGTTGCCATGGCTAACAAAACCTTTGCTGGAGTTGACAGGTACAAACTTTTAAACTGCTGTCTGCGCGACTGCCAGATGTCAGTATGATGTTCTCTGGGGCAGGGAGAGATGTGGCAGGTGTTAACTGAAGATTTGAATCAGTCAAGCAAGAAATGCCTCAGACAATGAGAATGGGTTGTGTTGTGAGCAGCATCTTTAAAGGCGAGTGATGAACAGATTGCTTGCTGAGGGTTAGCAAGGCATAGGCACTGAGACTCACTGGGCAGTTTGCAAGGTATTCCTTATCTCAGTAACAACTTTCAGGAAGATGAGATGGCATATGCTTTTTTGTGCATCTAGTTTGATAGGTTCCTAGCGTGATCGTTGCCATGAGGTACTGGTTTTGTGTTATATGTTTCTATTTGAGTTTTCAGTAGCTGTATGCTGTTAGATATGTATTGGATATCCAGGTCAAGGGGGAAACTTTGCAGCTTGCTGTGCAGAGTTTGTGGGTGTTTGTTAATAACAACTGTGTACCCTGGGCTTCAAGCAGCCAGCCAGTCTGAGCCAAGCTTGGCTGGTCAGCCAACGTGAGCTCCTTCTCTGTAGGTGGTATTGCCATGCGTGGTTGGTAAATCCATTTTTAGACAGCTGTGAACTTTATCTACAAGAGCTCTATGGCTCACAGATAAGGATTAAGTTCCTTCTATATTGTATATTACTGACAGTATGTGACTTTATTGACTATTTAGAGGGCAAACAACCCAAGCAATATACCTGAGAATGGTTCAGAGCAGTGGTTTCACAAGTGTGTGGCTCCTACAAGGAGCTCTTCTTCCCATCTGACTAAAAGGAAGTATGGCAGGTGAGGTGGGCCGTCTCCTGCCCCCAAGGAGGGCTCCCTCTCCAGACCCAGGGATGGTGAATTCTGTTGCTGCTTTTGCAGCAACAGCCTCAAAGGACAAAGTTCTCCATCATTGTTTACATACCTTAGGTGTCTTTGCACCTCCATGAGCATGGATATTCCTGTACATCGTTGTTGGATTCCTTTCTGCCATTGAGAGCCACTTTTCTGCCATTCCTTAAGACAGCTCAAACCTCTTAATTTTTAGGTTCTGCCAAACCCACTTTTGTTGGCCTACAGTTCTCTTCTCCTTCCTCTCCTTTTCTTTTTGTTGCCTCAGAAGCACTTAGAGTGCTTAAGGCAGTCTTTCTCTGTTTACACAAACCTACCCACACTCTGGACCGTCTTCTGTCATTCTGTCTGACTCTCAGGTTTACCAGACTGAGAGAACGGTGAACACGGCTCTCCAGGAGGATCTAAGATGTTGAAGGTGCTTGCCTGGCAGAGTGGAGAGGTAACAATCAGGGCTTGCTGTGCAATTTCTGAATCTGCAGAGATTCGGTTATATTAATCCCTACATTTTAGGTTGCTGTCACCAGATCCTCCCCTTTTTACTAGAGGACTCTGGAGATTCAAGTCTCTTACAATGCTTTTTACTTCCTGTAATCTTCTGGGTTGTGATATAGGGATTCTCCCTACCGTGCAGGATGGGTGGTCTTCCACAGTGGAGTGAATTACAGCAGGAGCCACATGCATTCATACTTTTTGCAGCAACCAGGTAGTATTCTTCTAAATGGGCAATTGGCTTGGTGGTGTGGGACACAGGTTCCCAGCAAGTACCACAGCCAGTACCTTGCCTGGGAGGAGGGCAGAGAGCACAGGCTGAAACAGTGATTGTATCTGCAGAGAAAGCCAATTATAGAAGATGTGACCCTGCTATTGCATAAGCCATCAGCTGCATCTATGATTTGGGGATTCTGCCTTGAGTTGAGATGGGAGAGACCACTGGAGTGGGTGGCAGGCTAGCTGTTAGATGGGGGCTGTTGCCTGCGTGGGGAAGTAATTCCTTATTAATAGATGAACAAGCTGAGTGCTCACAAAGTATAGGGGTCTCCTGGCTTTGTCCAGAGTAGTACGTTCAGTCATTGCAGGTGTGTAGAAAGACATAAGCACCTCTTTGAGAGTTAGAGGGAAAGCAGATGTTTTTCTCAGAGTTAAAACCCTGCTAGGTATTTAAAATTCTGTTCCTTTGCAGACATGCTAACAGTCAGCTGTGCCATTAATACTGTTTTGCAATGAGTTTTCTGTGGTTTGGGAATTGTTTGTGACTTGAATGTGGCACTTGTACAATGTTACTCAATTATTACTTACATTGCTTCAGTATTTGGAGTGTTAGGTGTGCATCTTTTCTGCAGATTGGAAAAACTTACTGATGATGCTTTAACAGCTGAAATGTTTTAAATTTAAGTTGGTTTCTAAAACAGATCTGTTAATCTTGGATTGGAGAGAAAAGAAATAAAATTATGAGGTTGTTGTTGGTAACAAATTTGTATTGTGGTGAGGTTTTTTTTAATTAATTCACTGCCTGATGAAAATACAGCATATTCTTTGCCATAATAACTGTGAAGTTCTCAGCTCTCAGTTAATAACATACAGGTTTGTGTGGTGCCTTTCAGTGTGGTGGTAGAGGCAGCTGTGGGGATTGAGGCAGGCAGCTAGTTAAACTCTCACTGGTGGGATGGAAGTATTGCAAACACTGTGATCAGTGGTAGACAGGACTTAATTCTAGCTAGTCATTACAAAGAATTGCCTTTTTAATGATTATGGCAGCCCTGTAACAAGGACTTTTTAATAATGTCATTCATATGCTGGTTCTGTGATTACCCCACATCCTTTTCTACTGCTGAGGCCTGTGCCTGAGCAGATATATAACTTCTTACTAATAGATAAAGAATACCACTTGCTTGTACTTAGGATTGTCCTCTTATCTGAGTCGTAGAGGGCCTGAATAAGATATTTTGCCTCTTCTCACCCTCACGCCATTTTTATCTTCAATAAATAGTCTATGGATGGTGGTGCACAAGAGAAGTCAGTTATCAGAGGCCAGGCAGCCTCCTTATTTTAGTAAAGCAGCCAGACAAGAAGGAAATCTGCCCAGACGCAGGGGCTGCGAGATTATTGTGCAACCAAAGACTGACTGCTTTGCAGAACCATGCACTTGAAGGCAGCTGATTTCATCTGTCATTAGTGAAGTTTTAAATGGACTGGGGTTTTATCTTCTTATTCTAGTAGGGCTTTGGCTGTTACAGCTCGCATTTCAAACACCGCCCTGGAAGAAGAAAATCTCAGTTACAGCAGCAGTCAACATTGTTGCTTAAATTAGCTGAACCAGTCTTGCATGAACTACAGTGGTAACCTTGGCCTGCACTTTGCTCATCTTTCTGTTTTGGGAGGCTGTTAAAAAAATTGTTTTATTCTGTCCAGAAATATGTGCTTAATAATATGTGGGTGTTGCTTCATTGTGTTGAGGTGTAATATTCAGAAATACACAGCTGCAGTTGGTGACATTTCTCCAGGGCATGGTTATCCTGATTGGCTTGGTTAGGGATGGAAAATTCCACTTACTATCTAGGCTGGTGTCACAAGCTGGAAACTTTGACTTTTTTCGTTCAAATACAAAAAGCATTTAGCTCTTATTATATTGCTTTTTTAGAAAGGCTGTGATAAAACTGGGTATGAGTCAGTGCTGTTCCTTGCTCCAAATCTGTAGACAGACAGTTTCTGTACTATTGCTTGTTACTAGAACTTGGGTAAGTTTTAAGAGATCGGAAAGTAGTTTTTATCAATTTTAAGGAGAGTTCTCAGGGTTCTCCTCTTTTCAGATTCAGGAAGAGGGATGTTAAAGCAGTACAAAGGTTCATCAGTGCTCCAGCAAGCTCAGTGGAGAAGCTCTCCTCTCAGTGCTGTTTTACAACATTTGAGGGTGGGGAGGGGGGCGGGGAAAGTTGTTTCTGTCTTCCAGAAGGTTAAATTGCCAGAGAAGGATGGAAAGGAAAAGCACTTTCAGGTATTCCTAACTACCAACTGGAGACTGGTAAACCAGAGCTGCTACCTATCATCTTTCTACAGGTGTAGTACTATGCTGAATCCTGTCCCCTGGTCTGTTTCCCCTGAATGGTGCTATTTTTTACTTAGCTAATTGCAGTCTGTGTCATGATTCAAGGGAGTGGGGAAGAGAGCTAGGAAACATTAAAAGATGGCATTATGGTGCGTTTGCATGTATAGAGGGAAATTTGGATGGAAGAGAATGAGAAATATAAAGGAGAAGACATATGGAGTGTCATGTAGGCAAAGAAAAGGAAAGGGGAATAAAGAGCAGAAAAAAGGGAAAGGAAACACTGGAGACAAAAGTGGTACTACAACTTCTTACAGGAGAGGGTAGCAGAGGGGAGTACAATCCAGAAAAAAATATTCTGAGAACGGCAAGAATGTGGTTGTACACTACATGGCAAAATAATTCAATGAAAAGATAATGCAGTGCTGGGTGGATTATACATGACGACGTGTGTGTCACAGTGTTATGATAAATCTTTGAGATGAGAGTTACAGTGTTTCTCTAGAACTGGGCACCTTGAGGCAATTTTGCTTCTTGTTGACGTTATCTTTCCTCCCTGCAGTTTAGCTGGCATTTCATGTCTTATTTCTATATAGAAAAAGAAAATTATTATCCATAGTTAAAAGTCACACAGTAAGACAGCAGTTTTAGCCTGTCAGCTCAGTATATGATCTTGGGATTTGCAAAAACCACATTCAGTTCCTTTCTGCAAAGAAGATTTTTAATATGGTTCTTTGTACTACCGCAGCCGCTAAAAGTCCCAGGCAAGGAGTAAGCCACCTTCAGTGGGCTGACCCCAGTCAGCAGCCAGACACCCACCCAGCATCTCACTCACTCCCCTCTCCTGCAGGATGGGGAGAAGATAGAAGGAAGGCAAAAAGACCTGTGGATCAAGATAATGACAGTTTTATAAGGAAAGCAGAAGCTACACACACGAGCAAAGCAAAAAGAGGAATTAATTCACTACACCCCGTCGGCAGGCCAGTGTTCAGCCACTTCCTGGAAAGCAGGACCTCAGCATGTGTAATGGTGGCTTGTGAAGACAAACGCAGTAGCCTCCAATGTTTCCCTTTTTCTTGAGCTTTTATTGCTGAGTGTGACATCATATGGTCTGGAATTTCCCTGTGGTCAGCTGGAGCCAGCTGTCCTGGCTCTGTCCCTTCCCAGTGTCTTGCCCACTTGCAACCCTACTTGCTTTGGGGTGAGGGGAGGGAGAATAGAGAAAGAAAGCCTTGCTGCCCTGCAAGCAGTGTTCAGCAGCAGCCAAAAGACTGATGTGTTATCAATGCTGTTTTAACCACAGATGCAAAGCACAGCGCCATAGGAGTTGCTGTGACGGCAGTTAAGCCTATCCCAGTCACAGCCACTACATCACCACTGTACAGGCACAGTGGGAAAGGGTGACCCTAATAGAATTGAGAAAGAACAGCTGGATATGGGCAAGTGATAATGTGTGGTACAGAACAGTCAGGAATGGTCGAGAGGATGAATAGTAGAGTAGCCTTAGCATTAAAGATTGCACTTCCAGTACTTTATTTGCAATGTCTCGTGTGTAGTGGTTTCTTTACAACACGTTAACAAAGTCCACTGTAAGTAAATAAGTGACAGTCAGGAAATAAATACTAATTGCCATTTTGCAGTGAGCTAGGACTCTAATTTTTGTTTATTTTGTGTGATGTAATGGCAACAAATCAACCAAAAAGCATCCCCCAATAGGCTAAACTTTTCCTATCAATTCCTTGTTCTGTGGCTTCCTCCCTGGATGTTTTAGGGTCATTCCCACACATATTTTCACCCATGCTTGTCTGTTACATCTATGGTCTGTTGAGTTGGATTTTTTACTCATAGGCATTGTTGTCATTCACACTAAAGAAAAACAGTCATCTTGACCTAGAGGTTTATTAGCAGTGCTCAACATTTTTGCTTATTTTGCATGTCTAAAGTGTTCTGAAGGTGAAAAACTTTGGCACAACACATGTGAAGTCTTTATTAGCACTCATGTGGTGAATGGGGGAGCTGAAGCAGTGAAATACATGATATACCGAAGTTCAGACAGTAAGATGGTTACAAAACTGGGGTCAGTAGTCAAGAGACAGTGACATTCAATTCCTCCCTTGTGTCAGTCTTTGTGTAAATGTGTCTCTAATGCTCAGAACATTAGGCTTTCCTTTAGAGTAGGTTCTTGTCAGTATTGGAGATCATTCTGGATTTATGTTTGTGCAGGTAGCTGTGTCTGAGGAAAATTTAGTTCTCTCCAAACGTTATAAAAGAATTAAGTATTGGTAATAAAGCCTGAGCTTTATTTATTATATCCATTAAAGCAGGACAGTAGAAAAAGATCATTCAAGGCAGTTGCACAGATTGATTCCTGGGTTATAAAATTGTTCTGTGGTCAGATAAACTACAGTCTTCTGCCACCTGATCAGAAAATACTTAGCGGTGCCAGCTGGCCTGTGGGTACATGTCCTTTCTTATGTTGTGGTTCCTTCATTACTCTCAGGGCACTGGTGAGGAAAACTATATCTGCAATCTCTTGACTGGTGCGCATGCCCTTGTGCTTGCCCCTTCCTTGGAGCAGGTGATTCTATGTTAAGCTGCTTTGAACTTACCAGCTTGGTCCAGGTTCTTCCATTTTTTGCTGGTACACTCCAGCATGATTGTGTTAGTGGAGTCCAGCCTCTTAGTCCTGAGATGCAGGCAGCTCTTGGGCATTTTCATGGTGGCCCATGTGACTGACAACAGGTCTGGAAACCACAGGAGGATCTGGCCACCAGAGAGGCTGAGGACTGTGTTGCTGACTTGCTCTTGGTCCCAGCTTCATGCCCAGTCCACTCCTGTAAAACTAGGATGTTTGGAGCTGAGCTTTTCTGTAACCTAATTGCATTTGCAGGACTACAGCCAGCCAAGAGTAATTGCAGGGAGTTAGGTGGAATTCAAACCATCTGAAATCAGGAGTACAATGGCATCTGGGCCTAATGCCACAAGTCTTTTCTCCAGTGTGCATTTGCCTTAGGAGTAATGGGAAGTCGGATCTGCCTCCTGTGTATAATCTCTTCATAATACAAAGGCATGATTCCTCTCCTTTCCTTAAGAAGGTGTTGAATTTTCCTGCAGTGGAAGATTGACTTCCTTGAAGTCTTGATACACATTTTGCTTGGTTTTTATTGAGTGTGATCAATGACCAGTGGACTTCAGATGCTCATTCTTTGACAGGATCAAGAAGTAACAGGGAGGAGAACAGCTGATTTTTAAAAAGGAACAGCATTTCCAGGGAACACTTCAAGTAGCATTTTATAGCACAGGGAAAGAGAATTTATCACTCTTGTCCAGTCCTTCATTATCCTCTCTAGCCTGAGAGGTGCAGAAGGAAAGGGTGCCATTCTGAACAGATTCATGTCATCTCTATGGGCAGAAAGAAAGATCCAGGGAACTACGGGTTGGTCAGCCTCACCTCAGTCCCTCATAAGGTTATAAAGAAAATCCTCCTAGAAAGTATGTCCAAATAAATGAAGGACAAGAAGGTGATCAGGAGTAGTCAGCATGGATTTACAAAGGGGAAATCATGCTTGACCAGCCTTACTGCCTTCTGTAATGAGGTGACTAGTTTGGTGGACAAGGGGAGAGCAGTGGATGTTGTCTACGTTGATCTTAGTAAGGTTATGGTCTCCCATAACATCCACATAGATAAGATGACAGGACATGGATTAGCTAAGTGGCTGTGAGGTGGATTAAAAACCATCTGAATGGCCAGGCCCAGAGGGCTGTGATCAGCAGTACAAGGTCCAGCTGGAGGCCAGTCACTAGTGGCGTTCCCCAGGGGTCAATACTGGGGCCAGCACTGTTCAACTTTTTCATTAATGACCTGGACGATGGGGCAGAGTGCACACCCCTGGCAAGTTTGTAGATGCCAAAAAACCTGGGAGGAGTGGGAGAGGAGCCAGAGGGTTGTGCTGCTATTGAGAGGGACCTTGGCAGGCTGGACAGAGAGGAATCTCATTAAGTTCAACACAGGAAGATGCAGAGTCCTGCGTCTGTGGACAGGCTGGGGCCAGCTGGCTGGAGAGCAGTTTTGCAGAGAAGACCTTGGGGTGTTGGTGGACAGCAAGTGACCATGCAATGGACTCCTGTGGCAAAGGCGGCCAACAGCATCCTGGGCTGCTTTAGGAAGAGTGTTGCCAGCGGGTCGAGATCCTTCCCCTCTCCTTGGCACAGGTGAGGCCACATCCGCGGTGGTGTGTGCAGTTCTGGGCTCTCCAGTACAAGAGAGACATGGACTTACTGGAGTGAGCCCAGCACAGGTCCACGAAGATGATGAAGGCTCTGGGGCATCCTTCCCATGAGGAGAGGCTGCAAGGGCTGGGAGTGTTCAGCCTGGAGAAGAGAAGGCTCTGGGGAGTCCACCAATGTGTATAAATACCTGGTGGGAGGGAGTGAAGAACAGGGAGCTGGAGTCTTCTCAGTAGTGCCCGGTGACAGGATAAGAGGCAGTGAGCACAGGAAGGTCAATGTGAACATCTGAAAATGTTTTTTTTACCATGAGGATAGTCAAACACTGCCTAGAAAGGTTGTCGACCCTCCATCCTTGGTGATATTCAAAACCTAGCCAGACACAGTCCTGGGCAACCAACTCTAGATGTCCCAGCTTGAGTAGGGGGGTTGGGCAAGATGACCTCCAGAGGCCCCTTCCAACCTCAACTGTTCTCTGATTCAGTGATCCTTGCTGTGTGCATGAGACACATAACTGGATCACACCTTACATTTCCCACATGACGGGGACACAGATTGTGCTGATGCAGCCCCACTCTCGCCCCCCCAGCCCTGGGTGTGGCTGGTTGGCCTGGCCCATGCCTGGTGCCTTGAGCCAGGAGCATCATAGCACAGGGGAAAAAGGGTCTTGAGCCTTGCCCTCATCACTTAAAGGCAGCAGTGGCATAACATCTGGCACTTTTTTGTTGTGAGGGTCAGATCTCCCAGCCCATGTCCCATTAACAGCCTTGAAAGTTCTGTGCTTGTTCACCCTATTTTAGGGACCATGGGTTGGCTTTTGAAGGAAGACCGTATCAGGAAAGAGCAAATTATGTTTCATTTTCAGTAGAGCTGTGCTCACTTCAAATCAGAATGGAGTTTAGGCTTGGGAGCTTATGTCAGTGCTGTTCAAGAGCCAACATTTTCCACAGGCACATTGCAGAGGATGTGGTTGCCTCGTCTCCAGCTCAAAATAGAGAAGAGAATGCAGACTCTTACCATCTTTCTTTTATGTTGTCTGTTCTGTCTGGTAAGGTGTTGAGTGCCTCCTGGCAATTGCTGACTGCCTTTAGCTCATGTTGGCTTCACTGTGAGATAGTTTCTGACACATACCAGTGTTCCTAAGCACATTTCATGACTCACTGGTCCAATGGAAAGTCAAGAAGTGGATTAGTTTAAGCCGATAAACTTCTGTGAGAGTAAATACGGAACTTCATTTAAATCCCAAAATCCCTCCTTGGAATTGATTGATGCATATGTTCTATGTTCTTTGTTTTGCTTTTCAGGAACTGGAAAGCACCTAAATAGTAGTCCTGCAATGTGTCCCTCACCTCTTTTTTAATGCAGGTCTGAAGCCTGAGTATATTTTGTGGAGCACATTGAAATCTTCTAATGAGACTGACCATCATTTGACCTGTACTTCTGGTCTAACTGGCTTGCTGGCTATGGGTCACATGTCTGCTGCTTTCACAATCTGTGAAAGACTATATCGAAATGGAAATGGCAGTGCCCTCATTTTTTTGTGCCTCTAGGTTTTATTTTCAGTATGTATTAAGCTGCTCCCCTGAGCACAGATGCATAAAGAACATTCATAACATTTGATCATTTTAGTGCTTTGCCATTCATTTCTCTCTTTCTCTGTGCCACAAACTGACTTCTAATATACATGTTGAACTGTATCACAGACAGTTACATATTAATCATTTTATTGCTCGATTTCAAGTTCCCTGAAAACAGGAATTCCAGCGGGGGGAAAAAAGTACAGTCATCACCCACTATATCACGATAAACCAATATCTGATGAAGGAACTTTGGTATTTGTCACTTTTAAAGTACAAATAATATTATGTGGCTCCATTTCCGACATTTGTGGCAAATGCATGTAGTGTGTTGAGTACATGTAGTGTGGCAAACATGACATAGCTTTAAATAAAGTTGTTGATATGATCCCCTTTGTAACTGCCCTGTGAAATAGCATTATGTACCTCCAGTCAGAGAACTCTCTTTAGAAATTGCATCTAAATCTCAGGTTGTGAAATTTATGCTAAGAAAGGAAATCTTTGAAAGAATTACCTCTTGCAACACAGTGATTTCTTTCCACCTGGGTGCTGAGGCACACGTAAAATCAAAGAAACGAGTATCTTTACTAATTGGTTTTGGAATTGTTTTAATTGTGAAGTACACTTGAAATGGAAAGTATGTTTGTTCAAATCCGCATTTCTACCCTGTTCTTAGGAGCTGAGCAGATTCTTCACTGACTAGTTGGTACCTTGTATCTTATTTCTGAGGAATATAACACCTCAGATGAATTTTCTGACCTTGTCCTTGGATGGCTCACATTCTTTATGCTTCTTGATTTTTTAAAATCTTTTTTTTCCATACCTTTTAACTGAAAAAACCCCAACCTTTTTTGTTTCCATGAAGTTGAAAGAACTTGGTCTAGGTTAAACTGAGTTTTTTTACTACTGCTTCTTATTATTTGGATGGTGCTTGTACTTTAAGGATGCAGTCCTTCTTATCTTTTGTACACAGTAAAAAAGTTGCTGAAGTTAATGATTCGAGCATGAAATGAGCCAATATGTGATTTAATATTTCTGTGAATTCACGCTTCCTTCTTGATTTCTACAAAGTAACTGAAACTGAGAGCTGATTATTGTGAAGATATCTGAATAAGGGAGACCTCTTTTAGCCTTTGGTGGCTGAGAAGTGTTGCCCTCATCCCACCTTTATCCAAACCAAGATTCAGCACTTACTGTGACTTCTCGTTGAGTCTTCCTATAGAAAGAAATTTCATTAAATTTAGTTTTCAGTTTCTCATGAAAATAATAGCTGCGTGTCTTGCATCACTTCAGGTGTTGTCCTAGATTATAGGGTAAATGTCCTATTGATCTCCTTCTAATTGTTCAAGTTATTCAACAGCAAAGTCAGATGACTCTTTGTTTAACTGACAGTAAGATTCCAGGAACCAAGATGGATGGTCTGTGGCAGCCTGAGCCAGCATGATTGTCTGGCTGCTACTGCCACTGCCTGCTGCCACCCTGTCTTCTCAGTCCTTCTGTTGCAGTCTAAGCTTCTCCCTCGCACTCCCTTGCTCACCTGATCCTGCTTTGTGTGACAGCAGAGTCAGAGTAAAGCTATTTGCTTTTTTTCCTGCTGTCTTTGTACACTGAGGTGGCTCAGCACAGATGAGTGGAGGAGCCAGTACGTGACAGGGAGTGAAATCAGGGTGGGAAGGAGAAGATGTAGACCTGGTGTATGTAGACACAGTTTGCACAGAACTTCATTAAAATTGCCTCAGAATTAGAGAACTGGGCCAGAAGTCTTTAAATGCTGAATTGTGGAGAGCATTGCTTTGTTGTCTTCTAAGAAATGTAGCACCTCAGAAAGTTCTGCCATGCAGATGATGCAAGACTGTGTGCATTTAGGATTCCTCAGTGGCTAGTCCATGAGACCCAGAGAAAAGACATGGTACAGCAGAAGCACTAAACATGCAGGATGCTGCTATGATGTTACACTCCCACACCAGAGGGCAGGAACATATTTGGGGAGACAGGGACTGGGCAATACCATGCATTTTCAAAGGCACATGAATCACTGATCATGATCCAGCCCTGCACCTCAAAGTCCTGTCTTTCCTACCCTGTATCTATTTCAAAGGTGGGAAGAGATGTAGGCTTGCTCTAGTGCAGAAGCCTGTCACTGGCTTGGATTGAGCATCACTTACAATGCTAATATCAACTACTTGGACTACCACAGTAGAAATAATAGACCTGTACTAGATCTAACAATAAATTAGCCAAATGTGTGGGAAAGGATCCTGGAGCATTGACTTTTCTCTTTGAAGCCACCTTTTTGATGTTGTTCACTGTCACGACATTGATGTGGCTGTTTGGATTGAGTTTGGCCAAGGTGACCAGTTCTCCTGAACTTCTTGTGAAGTTCTTATGTGTGTATAGAGCTTTTGGTTGCCGTTGAGGATGCATGTTCAGCCTGTCTACTTAGTGAGCAGGTGAAACTCAGTTAAAATTACAGCAGGGAGAATCTAAGCCATGTTGTTTGGGTGTTGGGGTTTTTTTCCCCTTTTAATCTTAAGGAAATTATTCTGATAATGGATACAGTTGGTTAGGAGTTTGGAAGATGAGTGTGCAGGAAAGGATGGTGCAGTCTTGAAGTTCTGGCTTCCTCAGTTTTTTAATGTCTTGGAGAAACAAAATGTGAATCATTATTGCTTCTGGCTGACTTTGGATGAACTAAAAATTACAGTGGCTGAAAGCATGCATTGACAAAGTCTGTAATAAGAAAAAATTTGGGTATATTCTAGGTGGATTTATTTTTGTCACCCAGACTAGTCAGGCTGGTAGAAGCAGCAAGATTAGTAAAATAAACAAGTAGTTTTAGATTAAAAAAATAAAATAGCTTTTGTCCTTTGCAAGCCTACAACTGAAATAAGTTGTATAATAATGCCTTATTGTTTTATGTGACAATGCTAACATTTAAAGCTTTATAATTATTGTATTGGGATGGGGTGAATTAATCCTTCCAAATGTTTATATGATTTGCTATGTTACTACCTTGTAGTCTGCTACTACTTCTGCTCTGTATGTGGTAGAAAAGGAAGGGTAAAACTGTTAGCTCAGTTGCAGCCAGATTCTCCAATTTTGCATGTGAGAAATCTCACTAAATGGAAGTAAAGATGCATGTGTTTATGGGCACCTTAATTTTTACAGCTTTCAGCGATTTCCTTCTGAAAGTCTGTGGGGTTTAGATGCTTCAGTCGCTGGTGCCACTCCAATGCTGGTTCTCTGTTTGAGACCTCTTGTACATAGAGACTTCTTCAGGTTGTATTCCTCAGGCCGAAACTCTGTTTTTCTTCTTGCAGTTGGCTCTTACCCCACTCCCAATGCTCATTTAACAGCAAATTTTAAAACGTTATTACCATGTTCATTACTTTGTTCTTCATTTTATTGAGATCCTCCAGTTTACATTTGGTATTTGTCCTCTGTTTCTAAGTGCCATTTTGTTGTGTTTAAAATAATCTCCACGGCCCTCTGAGCACCACTGTAAAAATGTAATGTCCCTTTTGTCTTTCAGATCTCACTGCTGATTGGATTCATCAGTGTAAATAACTCTCCGTGGACAGATTACAGTGCATACAGCTACTTTCAGATTGTCACCATGTGTGACTTGGTTATGATTTTGTTCTTCTACATTATCCACATTTTCAGAATCTACAGGAAGCTCACTTGCGTTAGCTGGCCGCTTGCAGTAAGTCTGTTAGATGGTCTGGGTTCCTTGCCTCTCCTGTGGGTTGATGTCTCCATTACTTAGTCCATTTTCTTGTGCTATCACACAGTGATAGGTCATCTTTCACATAATTGGTTTTTTTGCTTTGTATACAAGTCCTTGTGTTGCTTTTATTATTAGTACTCAGTTCAGCAGATGCTGTTAATTGTAAGTTTTTTAGTTTATCTGGATATGATTCTGCCCTCCTTCATACAGAAGTAAATCCAGATTTACTCCAGAGAAGGCAATAGTGTTATTTTGAGACAAATGAAAAGAAGAAATCAAGCCTTCAGCAGATGGGTCCTAGCTCAGGTCATTTATAGCAGCTAAGGGATTGCTAGAGTACCAAATCATAGCATTAGAATTAATGTACTACATCCTGTCCCAAAATAAAGTTATGAGTGCTATTTAAGTCTTAGGTGTCTTGTTTCGGTATGGTTTTAGGTAACTTAAACAATAGCAAGAAATAGGAGCCTCAGCTTGATTGCCATAGCCTGGGCATTCCTGGGATATCCTGCAGGATGTTCCTGCCTCATTCCCACATTTCCGCTGCACATCCATCTCTCGTATCCTAGCAGAGAACTAACAAGCAGCACAGAAAATGCAAGACCTGAACTTCCTCAGTAGCTTTGGGTCAGGTCAACTAACAGAAGAGTCTGGCATCCTAGTGTGGGATGATAGATTTTAATAACCTCTTAGAACATGTCTCCCTTATGCATAGTGACATTTTAGTTCCACAGAGGAAGGACCAAAGGGATGGGGTAAGCCAGCTTGGAGAGATATAGAGGGATTTTGAAGTCCAGGAAGTGGTTGGTGTTTAATGGAAGTTATGTAATAGTTTACAGATTTAGGATAACATTTTTCCATCCATCCACTTCTAACCAGAGAAAAAAACTTAATTTTCTTTTTTGCTGAAATATATGGTTAGACTTGTGCCCCTTTTTGTTTTTTCAAATGTGTACCACCTTTATCTGTCTCTAGAAAGTACTTCTTTAGAGATAATACAGATGCAGGGATTGAAATAAGCTAATAAGTGACAGTTATACAAAGCAGCATTTAATGTATGCATTGGTGTAACAGGACTATGCCATTTTGACCTCTGCATAGGCTGCTTTTGTTTTTTGTTGGGTGCTTAATCGTTCCTAAATGTTCCAGAGTCACCAGTGAGTTTAAGGACTGCAGTTTGCTGCTGCTTAGCTTCAGAAAGCTTTATGGGATGTGATGCTTGAACATTGCTGTTCTTTTACAACCAACCTCCTTTTCAGCCACATATTTTAAGTAACTTTAGCACAGAATAGGAAAACCTGTAAGAGACTTTGGGAAACGGTAGCTAGTGTCTGGCTGAGTTTGCTGGCAAGATCTCTACATGGCAGTCAGGGGTGTGGTTTGCAGTCAGTAAAGTTGCAGTGGCTCAAGAAGTTGTTCAGCACTGACACTTTTTAAAGCTGGGAAGTATTTCTCCAGAAGGGCACTCTCCTGGTCCTGCCAGGGGTTGGTTCTCCACCTCATTTAGCCTTTGATGATTCATTTGCATCTTTACCCATCCCTCAGATTCCTCTGAGTTAGTGGCCTGTGTACACTGTTTTATTTGGTGTCTCTATGGAGGCAATGGCTTGCCTGGTTAGCCTGCTGCATCATGGACTAGCCAAAGGACCCTCCTTATGGAAATAATTTCCTCTAGCAAAAGCAAGGGTTGAGATTATGGTTACAAATGAGGAAAGTAAGTTGCAGTCTCAGAGCCTACTTTATGGCAAAGATCCTTCTCAGCTGTTTATAAAAAACACCTGAACAGAGGAAAACTGTGGTATCGTATGATAGACTATTTCTCTTCTGGGATTTCCTTGAACAATTTCCTTTGGGGACTATATTCTCTCTCCTTTGGTTTGAGACAGAATCTCTCCTCTCTCTTATACATGGTATTTGCTTGGCTCATGCCAGTAGTGCAATGCAGATAAAACAAGCAGATACCCTCCTGCCCACTGCACTGTGAAAAAGAAATAACCCATGTTCAGTTTGCAAACATCCATATTGGATGCCGTAAACTTTGTGAGGATTCAAAATCTACATCCACAGATAACCCCTGCTTATAACAAGGTAAAATGGACCGATACTCATCACACTAGAAAAGAGCTTAAATGTGGTGCCCCAGTGCTCGCTCAGAAAAACCCGTGGCACTGTGTTTTACTGCAAAACAGCTGCAGTCACTCTGAGCCTGGGTGTTGGTTATGAGTGTCTGCATAATTGTGCTTTTTGTGGCTTCCCTCCTGTTTCCAGTCTTGGTTGATGTGAGTAAATCCAGCAGTAAGTCCATTGCTTGCTTTTTAAGATTATCAGAAGTAGGAGCATTTGGTTTTCCACTGATGCCATGTACTGCCATTTACTGCCATTTCATATAGGCTAGAGAAATATGCCTTTAAGGCTTCTTCCTTCCTCCAGAACTGTCTCTAAGGTGCATACTTGATGCAATAAAGATACGTTTCACCATCAGTACCATGTTGAATTGAAAGGATTGCATCCATATCCAGTAAGTAGATCTTATTTCAGTGATGTTAGTAGGCCCGAAGATTGGCCCTCTCTCCTTTTTTGAACAGAAAGTCAGGTATGGTACAAAATCCACTCACGAGGTGGGATTTTTTTCTGCTGTGTTTTTTTTTTTTAATTGTTTTTTTTCTTTTGGCTAGTGTTCTGTCCTCTGGGTTTGAGTAACTTCTGCCAACTTTTTCTCATTCTGAGGCACACTGAAATGCTTTCCTTATAAGTTTCCCCTTCTGATGCAGGTTGTGCTTGTCTTTACAGGAGTTTCTTCATTATTTAATCGGTACAATTCTGCTTCTCATTGCATCAATTGTAGCAGCATCCAAGAGTTATAATTTGTCTGGACTTGTGGCTGGAGCGGTAAGACTGTGTTTATTAGTCTTGACACTTTTTTAATTGCATTATATATTAAGTAGGGCACTGGAAATCTATTACTCGTAATTTTATTTTCTTACAGATTTGTCTTGCTTGTGTGACCTTCTAGCTCATTTCAGTGAATGTTCTGTAACACAATGACAAGAAAAAAATTTTGTCGTGAGACTCTAGACTCACCACTAAAGTGGGTATTTGCCCTGTCAGAGTGGAACCCAAAATTCAGCTTTGACAAATGGCTGTTCTAGCATCTAGAAGTTACCTGAATGATTCCACCCCAGTCTTCAGGCTTTGATGCTTCCTGCTCCTGAACATAGCCCTGTTCAAGATAGTTTCTCCTGAACTAAAATCCACTGGGGTCCTGGGCTGACTTATTGGAAGATACTCTCTGCCTCTGTTGGCTGGAGGGCATTATAAAGACAGGCATGACTTCTGAGTGTGGGCAACAGTATTTTCATAGCAGCAGGACCTGAAATACAGCTCTTCCAGAATAAAGAATTACTTTCAGAAACAGTCCAGATGATTCAAATGGACTAGAACACTTACTTGACTTGTTTATTTGGCAGACTTCAGGGAATGACTTGTTTGAATAGGGCAGTAAAAGCCGTAATCAGAGGTGTTAGAAAAAGTCTTTGTTGCAGAACCCTAGTGAGAAGTCTAGAAGGTGAGACTCTATGCTGCTGTCCAGCTTTTTCTCCCCACTTGTATATGACATTCAGTCTATCTTTTAGTCATTCCTTTCACCAGACATAAGCTGCTATTATAGTATGGAAACAATTTTTTTAGTATGTTGGCAGAATGGAGTAAAATAAAAAACTTGTTTGTGTCTGTTAACATCATAAAATATGTAGCTGGATATACAAGTGTGTCCATACATTCATGGAATATGTGTCATCTAATGCTCTGTAAGTATTTGTGGTTTGTTTGTTTTCTCATCCAGACTTTCGGGTTCCTAGCTACGATCCTTTGTGTTTTAAGCATATGGTCATCCTACAAGGTTTCGTGCATCACACAGTCAACAAGTAAGTATCATGCTTAGCAACTGCCAGAATGCTTCTCAAAATGAGTATTTATATTTTCTGCCACAGGGCTGTGTCTACCTGGAAGGATTTATTAACGTTCTGTTCCTTATTACTCACAAAGCAATAAATCCGTATTTTCTGTCAACACAGACATATCACAGCTACTGCCAGCTGTTAACAACTACAAGAGCAAAATAACTTGCTTGTAGCAAGTAGTGAATGTATCAGTGTTTTCTCATCTCCCTCCCCCACCCGCTACCAAAATAAGGTTTCCTATGTGTTTCTTAAGTAAGTAGGTAAATCTGTTTGTGACCACACAAGTGACACTGTCTTCCTTTTCAAAGATGCATCTGTATGACTTCTTCACCTCTGCAAGACATCTGCCTTACAAAATAGGATACCAAAGAGGAGCATCCACTACTGAGGAGAGAGCATGGGTATTTTGTTACTAGACTGTGCAACCAGTACCTTTTGAAGATCTACTTCAATGCAAAACAATGTTGTGAACCAAAGTTTTTTTCCCCCACTTCCCCCTACCCAAGAAGTTATATAATGGAGAACCTGCTTTTTATGAGCTTTACAGAGAAAGACAACTTCTGTCTCACCAGCTGGGTTGTGGTTATTTCCAGTTATTTGCAATAAGAGCATTTAAAACTAATTTGGAGAGTCATTTGGCTCTCCTTTCAGAGGGATGGAAAAATTGTTTCTGATTTCCTCCATCTGTTTACAGAAGGGAAATCCTGCAAATTCCTACCTGATTCTTAACTTCTAAGGATGATTTGTTTAACAAAGGAACTGTTACAAACTGATTTGTGCTTGCATAAGATGACCCAAGTCTTTGTTACCTCTATCAGAACTGTGGACTTTTTCTAACATCAGTTCAGCCAGCATCAAAAATTATGAAATGCAACTTGAATATATCTGTGCAACCACTCCCTCCTAGACCCAACAGTACATGATGAAATCAGTTTTTTTCTCCGTGAATTTTTACAGGTTATTAACAATGAAAGATTGGTCTTTAAAACTTCTCTTTGCCAAATACAGGAAAATACATACCCAAGAGTATGTGTTTAATGTCTTGTGGGATATTTTTTTTTCCTTTTCACAAATAGTCATTTGTAAAATGGGTATTTATAAGACCTGTTCTGTAGAAAATTTCTGTGCATTTCCTGTAAATTATTCTCTTTGGAATCTAACTGTTTATAGAAAGCCCATTGTGAAAGACTCAATGCACTTTCTCTTATGTGTGGTTTGTCCCTTCCTCTGCTGGGATCCATGCTTTTGGACACTGCCCAGAGCCTGGTCAGGCAGAACGGTTCTGTCCAAACCTGGTATTGTCATGAAGTTCTATGTAACTTTGAGGCTGAGACAGTGCCTTCTTGGGCACTTTTGTCTTTCTTTCCTTTTGCAGTCCATCTCTGGTAGCTGGAAATTCTTTGCAGGAAAAAGGGAAGCGCAAGCCCTTCCTCCTTGGTTCTTCCCCTTTCATGTCTAGCTGTGAAGTAGAACTTGTACTTATAAGTTGGTCTCTTCTGTCAGAACAACTGCACAATGGTGCAGCTGGTTTCTGCAAAAAGTAGCATTTATACAGTTTACCACGTCCACTCTGGAGGAAAAAAGCATTTTCTGGCCTGCTGTGCATTTTTCTATTTGTCTGAAATTCTGCATCAATACTGCTAAGTAATTTAATAGTCCTCTGAGAAAATTCTTTTTGTACTTCATAGCAGGTCATTATACACTGCCATTTGTTGCCACCTTTTTTTTTTTTTCTCTCATCCTGATATACCTGTCTTCACTTTGATTATTTTTTTTCTATGACAAGAGAAATTGGCCCATTGTTAAAGTGTCAAAAATTTTGAGTAAGTAGATGAAAATAACTGAGCAGATAACCTGGAAAGGTAGAAATCCCCTTCCTCATGGTGCACAGTTTCTGTGATTCTTCTTGCTGTTCCTTTTCGTGAGTGCCCCATTTACAGCAATATAGAGCGGGGAAACAATTTGAAAGTGCAAAAGTCTGCTGTTTGTGAGTGAAGATATATATATATATATATATATTCACTCCAAGATTAACTGCTTTGACATTACTATAGGGGATTATTCAAATAAAAGTATATAACAGGCAGTTATAATGCTATTAACTTCATATTGACCAATTTTTATTTCTTCACAGTCCCACTTTGGCCTGCTTTTTGCCCTGTATCTTCAGATGACATATTTTGTGTTTGGTTAGAAATCATAGAATGGTTTGGGTTGGAAAGGACTTTAAAGACCATCCAGTTCCAACCCCCCTGCCATGGGCAGGGACACCTTCCACTAGCCCAGGTTGCTCAAAGCCCCGTCCAACCTGGCCTTGAACACTGCCAGGGAGGGGCAGCCACAGCTTCTCTGGGAAACCTGTGCCAGGGCCTCACCACCCTCACAGTAAATAATTTCTTCCTGATACCTAATCTAAATCTACCATCTTTCAGTTTAAAACCATTACCCCTCATCCTGATGAAGAGTCCCTCCCCATCTTTCCTGTAGCCCCCTTTAAGTACTGGAAGGCCACTATAAGGTCTCCCCGGAGCCTTCCCTTCTCCAGGCTGAACAACCCCAACTCTCAGCCTGTCCTCATAAGGGAGGTGCTCCAGCCCCCTGATCATCATCATGGCCTCCTCTGGACCTGCTTGAGCAGGTCTATGTCCTTCTTATGTTGTGGATCCAAGTCTGAACACACTGCAGGAGGGGTCTCACAAGAGCAGAGTAGAGGGTGAGAATCCCCTCCCTTGACCTTCTGGCCACACTTGTCTCGATGCACCTCAGGATATGGTTTGCTTTCTGGGCTGTGAGCACACTTTAGTTTTCCATCCACTAATATTCCAAGTTCTTCTCCCCAGGGCTGCTCTCAATCCACTCATTGCTTGGCCTGTATTTGTGCTTGGGATTGCCCCAACCCATGTGCAGGACCTTGCCCTTGGCCTTGTTGAACTTCATGAGGTTTGCACAGTCCCACCTCTCAATCCTGTCCAGGTCCCTCTGGATGGCACATCCCTTTCCTCCAGCGTGTTGACTGCACCACACAGCTTGGTGTTGTCGAGAGACTTGCTGAGGGTGCCCTCAATCCCACTGTCCATGTCCCTGACAAAGATGTTAAACAGCACCGGTCCCAACACCGACCCCTGAGGAACGACACTCGTCACTGCTCTCCACTTGGACAGTGAGCCATTGACCACAACTCTTTGAGTGTGACCATCCAGCCAATTCCTTATCCACCAAGCCATCCATCTGTCAAATCCCATGCCTCTCCAGTTTGGAGACAAAGATGCGTGGGACAGCGTGAAAAGCTTTGCACAGGTCCAGGTAGATTGTATCAGTTGCTCTTCCCTTATCCAGCAGCGCTGTAACCCCATCGTAGAAGGCGACCAGACCTGTCAGGCACACTTTGACCTCAGTGAAGTCATGCTGGCTCTCACCAGTCACCTCCTTATTTCCCATGTGCCCTAGCATAGTTTCCAGGAGGATCTGCTCCATGATCTTACCAGGCACAGAGGTGAGACTGACTGGCCTGTAGTTCCCTGGGTCTTCTTTGTTTCCCTTTTTAAAAACTGGGGTTATGTTTCACCTTTTCCAGTCAGTGGCAACTTCACTGGTCTGCCATGACTTCTCAAATAGGATGGATAGTGGCTTGGCCACTTCAACCACCAGTGCCCTCAGGATTCTCACATCCATCTCATCCAGTCCCATGGACTTGTGCACCTTCAGGGTCCTTAGATGGTCTCAAACCTGATTTTCTCCTACAGTGGGTGGTTCTTTCGCCCAGTCCCCACCTTTGCCTTCTGTGTCTTGGGTGGTGTGGCTGGAGCCCCTGCTAGTGAAGACTGCAGAAAAAAAATCTCAGCCTTTTCCATATTCCAGGTGACCAAGTCTCCCTTTTCCTTCCAGAGAGGGCCAACATTTTCCCTAGTCTTCCTTTTATCACTGATGTAACTGTAAAAGCTTTTTTTGTTGCCCTTGATGTCCCTGGCCAGATTTAATTTTATCAGGGCTTTGGCCTTCCTAACCTGATCCCTGGCTGCTTAGAGAATTTCTCTGTATTCCTCACAGGCTTTCTGTCCTTGCTTCCACCCTCTGTAGGCTTCCTTTTTTGTGTTTGAGCTTATCCAGGAGCTCCTTGTTCATCCATGCAGGCCTTCTGGTGTCCTTACCTGACTTAATCTTTGTTGGGATGCATCGCTCTGTGATCCCTGAATATCAACCAGCTTTCTTGGGCCCCTCTTTCCTCCAGGTCACTTTTTTTCTTTTTAGTGACCTGAATTAAGCATGCCTCAAGAGAACAGACATCCTTCTCAGCTAGAAATCCACTGTGAGCAGTCAGTGATGGTTCAGGCTTGCTTGCCCTGCCAGCACAATACCAGTCCAAAGAACATACACGACAAGGGACTTGATTCTGGGCACTTTCAGTGAAAAATACCTGCAGAAGAAGGTACACACACACATATATATGTATGTGGTTTTTTGCAGCAGGGGTACTTGATCACCAGTTCTCCTGCTAAGACTGACTTAACTATGTTTTTTGGAAACCAGCACTGACTTTAATTTGGACTGATACAGTAGATATTTAAGGATACAACCTCTTCTATTCCCCTGGAAAGAGGTGTGCTCTATTTCTCCTTCACCTCCTAAGATACCACCTCAGATAGATAGTAGGCACCTTCCTACAAGCTTTAATGACTCTTGGCAATCCTGTGGGAAACCAGTGTTCTGCTGCACGCAGTGTGAGTGCGCTGTGGTGGCAGGGGGAGAAGCACCTGCTAAGGACTCGGGCTGGAGCTTGAGCGTTCTCTGGAAAAAGGCCGTTTCTACTCTGCTGGAATCAGGCCCTTTCTCCTGGCACTACACTAGCATCTTTTTTTCAGCTTCCCACTCCGTCACTTGTCACCATGTGGGGAAAAAAATAGAGGGAATTTCATGCAGTCTGACAACCAAAGAATTTCTGAACTATGATCTGTGCTCAAATAGTATGTTTTGCTGCAAGCGCACTTGTTTATACTGGATCAAGAGAATTACAAGTTCCCTTTTTGTTTTTGTGCCTATTGACAGGTCTAAGGTATGCCTGCAGCTTTTGCTGTTATGACAGTGCTGGGTCCATAGATCCACCAGATGCTCTTAATGCAGGATACTTTCAGGCTGGAAGACTGATATCTCTGCTGCCAAATCTTTCTCACTATCCCGAAATCCTTCTTGTGAAACGTCTACTAAGAAAAGCACAGATTTTGCTGGTATCACCAGCTCTGTCTGGCAGGGACTTTGGCACCTCACTCCTGTATCTCTGCCAGCAAAAGTGTTTTAAGTTTCCTTCAGTGTCAACCTGGTTCTGAAAGCTCCATCTTTCTACAAGTTTGTCAAATATGGGATTCCAGGTGTTTTAGAAATAAACTGTGTTTGCTATTTGGATGATGTAATGGCTTTGAGAATCAGATTGTTGTCTTGCTCATTTTTTTCCTTTCTCTGCAAGAGCAGTGACTTTCTCTCTGGGGAGTGTCAGAATACATCCTGTACCTGGAGGACAAGAGGTGGGAGCCACAGAAAAAAAAAACAGCCATTGTGTTTGGATGTGCTGGTCTCTGACTATCCCACCTAAAAGCCGTCCATCCTCTTCAGCTCCAAGATGAGTGTAGTATATCCTTTGAAACAACACAGGTAGAGTTTGAGGTTCAACTGAAAATTAAAATGTAAATCTTGGGAGAAGAAAATAGGTGGTACAAACTGTTTCATAGTGCAGAAAAAAACAACCCCGATGTTTGAGCTCTGTGAGTTTGAGATAAATTAGAGAGTGAATAGTGCTTTTGTCAGGTAGAAACTGGGAAGATGAGAAGGGGAAGTGAAACTTTTTAAGAAAAGAGGAAGGGTGGCTTTGAAAAGCTTGAGGACCACAGTGCTGGATGCAGACACTGCAGGTTATGTGTCAGCTTGCACACTTTTTCTGTTGCTCTGAAATGGTTGTGTTTTGCATTGTGTGAACTATGAAGGAATGGTTTCTTTGCTCTTAAAAGGCTTTGGGAACACATCACTATGTGGGGTATAGAGGGGATAGCAGGATGCTAGGATAATGACAACTTTTAGTGAAGAGGGGACAGGGGTGTTGAGTGATGCTCCAGAGAAGAGGACTGGGAGCTTACTAGGACAAAAAGGATCAGGAGACAAGAAAGAGCAGGTGCAAACATTAATAGAAAGCTTATGAGAGGAGGAACTAATGTGAGCACATTATGCACTAATAGAAATGTTGGCAGATATCAGCAGTTTCTGGCTGTGTCAGTACTTAAAGAGCAGACCTGCCTGGAGTGATAGAAAAGTCTCTTTTCTGCTTGCCTGGTATGTACACTTCACACCCTGTGCCTGGGATTTTCATGTTCTGCTAAAGCTGTGGGAGGATGTCCTAAACCTGACCCAGAGGCTGTGGAACATGGCATCAAGTTGCTATGTGTTCTGCCCTGTTTACCTTAAAATTGCTCAGGGCTCCACTGATCTTAAGAGACATCATGGAGCAAAACGCTGTGTGAGGTGGGGAGAAGTGGGTACCAGAGCAAGGGTCTGCGGGAGGCCCATGTTCTGTTCTTTCTGCCTGCAGGAAATTACACCCAGGTGGCAGGAGAGCCCTCACCACAAAGCTCTAGGGTATTCCTAAGCAATCCTCCTCTTTAGGCTGTTTCAGTTGTCAGAGCGGAGTGCAGGGGCAGGCGGTGTGCCCCTGGCTTACCTTGCACTCCTCTGCAGATGCACAGGGCTGCATGCTTGCGAGGCCATTGCGTTGGGAACAGGCAGCTCTTGGTTTTGGTCCCTGGTACCAGGGCTTGTTTAACCCCACCACATGGAAGCGGGTTGGAAAGTTGCACTGGTGCTTGTTATCTTCCTCTCCTGGAGAAGGATGATTATTTTTTTCCAGCACAACAGCAGCTGGAAAACAGGAAAAGCAGTAAGTGCTGTTGGCTGCTCCTTCCTAGGCCTGTCCCTTCTAGAGGTCATTGCTTACCCACAGCTGACTACTCCAGAGGTTGTTGCTGTTTTGCCTGTCCCTGAACCCAGAGTCCACCAACCTTGGATAGTCCCCTGGGTCAGCACTCTGGTTTCTCAAAGCCAGTATGGTAAGTATGCACCATTGTTTATTACTAGGGACTGACCAGTATACAGTGGGTTCCCACCATGCAAGAGCGTGCATCAAAAAAATTTTAAAAGCCCGTATTTATAAACAACTGATGAAGTAGCTTTATCCTCCTATTATCTCAATCTGCATTTATAAACAACTGATGAAGTAGCTTTATCCTCCTATTATCTCATATCTGCACTGGTTTACTGGGTTAATGACTTGCCAATTTATTGAGTATCAAACAAGCTCTCATCCATCACCAGCCTGAACTAGCCCCTCTGCCTTGGGGCAGTTGGCAAAAAAATCTGTCTGCTTTTTACCCTCTGCCAGACTTCTGAGCTGCTCTGACAGAAACTGAAGCAGTCTGGCCATGTGGCCATGCCCAGAAGCAGCACTTCATGCAGATAGGAAGCTTGAAAGTTAGAGGGGGGGAAGAGTTGCAACACACAGGAGTTTCCTGCCTCGAGGGTGAGGTGGCTGCCAAGACAAGCTTTCAGTTTTACATGGAAGCAGAATTCAGACACCAAAATCCTTGGCATTGTTCTGGCTTAATGCTGTGAAAGCTTGGCTTTAAGAAGCCAGAGTTGAGTGGCCAAAGGCATGATATTGTGGCTGCTTGTTACGTGCTGGAGAAGACAGTAGTATGATATTGGGGTGGTGGTGGGGAATAAGGAGGGCAGAGCTAGAAAAGAAAGTGCAGATGAAACTAAAGGGGCTGCTACAGAGTAGCAGTGACATTTCCTGACCAAGCAGCTCAGAACAGTGCTGTTTCTCAGGTTAATGTTTTTGTATCGCTTCCTGAGCATGGTATGACCTCCAGCAGCACCTGTTCTTTGCATATTGCTGAACTACAGCTTTACAGAAAGGCGCATAAGATAAGTATTTTCAGAAGCAGTTTGTCACTGGGTAAGTGCTAACTGGCTCCCAGGTAAGACCTGTGTTTGAGCAGAGTATGTCCTTCAGAGCACTAGCCAGCCATGAAGGCCAGAGCTTTTGAAGCAGAAGAGAGGATTAGGACATGGATAAAAGGACTTCAGTTAAAATGCAGCTTTGCAGATCCTAGCTTGAACTGAGTTAAATTCAAAATGCCCAAGATGTTGTAGATTTCATATGTTGCTCTTTAGATATTTACAGATATAGAATAACAGCAATGCACGAAACAACCATTTGAAAGGAATAAACCGCAACCTCTAAAGCATTCGCAAAAAAGCAGCAGCCCTGCCCTTCTCACTGACAGGAAATTCAGCCAGCAGTGTGAAGTAACACAGGAAGGCACAGGTGTCCCGGTGCCAACACTCACTGCTACGAAGTCCCCAGGTTACTCTGACTGACCCTAGAATTATTTCAGCCCTGCCCAGTGCACTGCCACAGCCATCACTTCCAGAGCCCCTCTCACCTGTGACTCCAGAGAGGTGTGCCCACAAGCTGGGACCTTGAACAGGTAGACAGGCAGCTTTGCGGCAAACCAAGCACCTGGGGAAAAGAGGGAATAGCGCAGAAGAAAAGGAACAGACTGAGTGTTCTGTGCTTTGTATGTGTAGAAAAAAGTAATGTGTGGTGGTGCAGGAAACACCTGCATGTTTCTGTGGCTGATGAAAGGGCTTACCAGAAAAACAAGAAGAATACACCAGCTTTTGAAGCGGAGCTGGTGTGTGGATGACATGGTAGGCCAAGCAGAGCAGCGGGGCATTGTCCCCACAGGGGTGAATATCCCCAAGCCACTAATGTAGAGTCATCGCTAAATTAAGTATGTCTGAACCACTTGTTCTTTTCTTGCATGTTTGCACTTGTGTAGGAAGAGCAACAGCAGACAAGCAGCCCTCTTGGCACAGGAGGGATTGTAGCAAGACTCTAGAAACCCTGGGGGGGAAAAACCCCACAAGTGTAGACTTAGAAGTGCCTAACCCTTAAGCATACAAGGACAGACTAGGAAATTGGAGACAGCACTCATCCTGCACCTGTTTTTACAGTCCAAAGAGAATAAACGCTATTCTCCCAGGGAAAAGCACAGTGTCTTGGAGGCTATTTGCATGAGACTAGTTTTAATACCCAGCCATTCTCCCTTGTGTATTCAGTGAAGAGCAGGGCAAGAGTGACTCAAAGCAGCAGTGACTCAGTGCAGGAGTTAGCCATCCCCTCTGATTCATCCTCTAGACCTGCTTTTTCCTCCATCAGCTACCAGGGGAGCTTGGCCTCCCAGCTGGAACATCACAGGGTAGGCCTGAGATAGCCCCTTTTACTTTCCTATGTGGAGCTGGGGCAACACCCACCTCTTAAATGCCATCACTAATGCGATAGCTGGGTGGATGGGAAGAGACCAGGCTAGGAGTTAACATATCACCTCAAAGCCTTCAAAAAGCATCCATTTGCAGCTTCCTTGTATTACATCTGCTAGCCAGCTGTGATGGTAGGGTATGATTTCCCCCTTTCCCCTAGTACAGCCCTGCCAGAACACAGAATTATACCAACACAACTTACTTTCATTGAGATTATTGGGGGTTGTACGAGGTGGACTGGTGCTGGTGGCTTTGTAGCACGAGTACGAATCACAGCTCTGCTGGTATAATAGCTCCTTTTAAATCAGAAGTCCTTTGTCCATTTAGCACAGTCTACTGTTACTTCTACATCTGTAAATCACTCTTAACATAATACTTAATGATCTGCATCCCCCTTTTTCATGAACCCCAGCCAAACAAGAGCACAATGCTGCAGCTGTAGCTATTAAGCTATGGTGGCAGCAAAGCACTCCATTAATACCTCATGCTCAGCAGTTTGTGAGGCATGAGAGCTGAATAATTACGCCCTTGTTACCCTCAAATGAGAGGCACAATTGCCAGAAACAAGCATTTACAATTAAAAAAACTGTATCGAGTCAAGGACAACATTTGTTCATTCATAAAACAAGTCTTTCTGAGCAAAAGGACTATGAGGCAGAAAACAGGCTTACATGAACGAGACAGTTGTTTCTAGAGCTGTATTGTACCCTACTCAGATAGACCTCCACAGCCACTTTATCCCAGCTATTTTGGGAAAATAGCAGGCAGAGCTTTAGCAAAAGCTCTCGTTACTATGAATTGCACTGATAGGGAGGTTTAGTTTAGATACGAGGGACAAGCGGGGATTTAACAATGTGACTATCAATAACCAATGATCTGCAGCCTTTGAAACAGAGCAGACAGGCATAGGAGAGTGAAAATGGCTATTAACAACAAAAATAGAAGTGGTGAGAATCTGTCCTCCTTTCTGAGGATGTCTTGTTGCTCATACCAGGGTAGCAGCTCCCCATCTTTGGTTAGGGGTGTGCAGAGACCACAGAACAATTAAGTAATTGTTCCTTCCTTACCTACAGCTCAACATGAACAGGGATTTCAGAATTGTGTCTGCACTGGTATTTTTGGAAGTGACAGCTGGTGCAAAGGAAGCAGTTAAAAGGAGGGCTGTAGTGTAGACAGACTTGCGTTATTTTGATCAACATTCCACCATCCTCTTAGCAAGGGTAGGGCATATGGTAATAAAAAACTTGTCATGCCTTTGTCTTACAGTATTACACTTTCAGTAAGTAAGGACTAAAACAGAATTCTGAAGTACCCCCCAAACTTAGCACTGCAGAAGACTACATGCTTTCATGCAGCACATCTAGCAACAGATACCTGACTGGATATTTGCTGTCCTCATCTGGTACATGAGTCATGCTACAGAAGAATGTGCTTATGCTGTCGCCTCCTTGCAAAGCCCTGACTCTCACCTCGGGACTTGCCAACTTCAAAACAGCCACATCTGGTTTATTTTCCCAGTCCTGTTCTAGTAATTCAGCCAAGTGATAATAGGTCATAAGAAACAAACTGAGTGATTAGAATACGTGGGCTGGTCAAAGCAGGTTTCACTGGGGTGCCTGGAGAGGACTGGAATTGCAAGCAGCCCTGTCTGGCGTGCTTTACATCTATGTTTGCCAACATTTCTGTTTGTGAATCCTGATTATTTTTTTTTTCCAGCATGCATAATTTGCATTTTTGGATAATTGGCTTCTCTCATTTAGCTTCCTGAGAGTCCAGGAAATGCTCAGGGACTCCCCATTCCTTTGTTCTCCCACCCATGATCCACAGACCTTTCACTGAAAACCACAGCGTAGCACAGACCACAAAAATCTTCAAAGCTGCAGTACAGTGTTATAGGTGCAGATGCAGTCATGCAGCTGAAGCTTGACTTTGTAATAAAAAGGAATTTTTAAAAACGTCTCGACAGGTTACAAACAAAAGGAACAAAAGTAAAACCCTTTCAAACTGCTTAGGTAAAGGATCTCCTTGAGACAATATCGATCTATTATCAAAAGACCTTCAGGCTACATTCTGAGAAATAAGCAAATGATTGGAAACAGTATCACTAAAATGTACCGTTCAATTTATAGCTACACGGACAAAAGAAGTGGGCAAGGGGGCTTCAACTCCACTGAAAATACAGGTGGGAAGAGGGTGAAGCCCTCCAGACCAAGTAATTTCAATCACAGGATCATCTTTGCCCTCTTGTGGGCAAACCTCTCTCCTGCAGCTTCGCAGCAGATCCCTGTGCAGACAACTGCACCGTGCGGAGAGCACGGCCAGAATGCACAAACCACTGCCGGCCTGCCTTGTGCTCCCTTCAGCCGGCAAGGAAGAGCTATTTATTCTGAGCTCAGAGATGTCAACCCCAAACCCCTGCCAAGCAGTTAACCGTGCTTGGTTCCTGCACGGCAGCAGCAAGAGGTTGTGCGATAAAGCAGGTGTCCAGTCATGCTCCTTGCTCCAAGGAGGGCCCACCCGAAAGCAAAGAAACACATGCCATGAGCCTGAAACAAAGATGCACAGACAGCAGCGACCAGGGGGTGCCTGGGCACACACAAGGGAAAGCCACAGACTACCAGCCTGTATTCTGCCCTGCTGTGCTATTCTGACAATTTGCAGTAAACTAACCTGGATTACGTTACACTCCTGAGGAAGGAGTTTTCACAATTCTAGCACTAGTATGACAAACTGCGTGGTCATGCTCCAAATTATTAAATCTTTATTATTCTTAGGACTTTCGAGTTATTTTCTCATGCTGTGTAAAACCACCGCTGATGTACCCTTTTAATATATTTTGCCTTCATTGTTTTCTTGCATCAAGTTTTCAAATGTAATTAAAAAGCATTAGAGACCTTTTTCCCTTATGAATCCTTATGGTTATACTCATCTCTGGAAACTTCAGAGACAATTTCACCTTTAATGTTACAATACAAAGAAAAATATACCGTGACATTCCAGTTTCAGTGCCAACAGTGAAGAAAGTGCTATTCTCCTCCTGTTTACAAGATGACCACCAGGTAATAAGCAATCTATAGGATTATGAAACAAAAAAGCTACCCCGCCAGAAAGCATGCAGGTTTATTTCCTTCTCCTCACCCTCGACCTCTGACAATCAAACATTTTTAAATGATCCAGCGGCTCCCCCTCAACCAAATAACTCTGTCATCTGCACTTTTCTACACCAGAATAAATTATTTGCTCTTAATACCTTTTCCTAGTTTGTGCTTCTCCCTTTAACAAGTCTGCCACTTCATTTTCTTCGGCTCCAACTAATTAAGAAAATAGAAAAGCAGCACTTGAATGATGCTTGTCACAGTAACCTATAGACAATGGTAGGTGTAAAGGCTATTGCAAAATAGTTTGGTCGGACCCTGTGGTAAGAGGCAATACTGACCTTATCGGACCTTTCCCCTGGAAACTTGCAGTGAGAATATCCAGCTTTGCAAGTTGGACCCTCTTCCCCAGTAACAGGCAAATACAATGCAAGCTCTTTCCTCCAAACCAGGAACAAAGAATGATGTTATTTCCTATGGTTGGCTCTGGGAAAACTACACAGCAACACCAAATCATAGCAGCAGAAACAAGAAACACAAGTTATTTACTAATATTTTATTTTAAAAATGATTACAAAATATTTTAGAAAGTTCTTAAGACCGAAAAAGCATCATACATTAAAAAAGACCACAGGTTTAGAATGGCAAAAATATTTAAGCATATCAAAATTATTTAAACGTGAATTCAAGGCAACAGTGTAACAAAACGGTATAAAATTTTCATTTTATAGATATATCAAACATCTGTATAATCATCCTGATTTAATAATCAAGTCACTTAAATTCTCAAAGGTATTAGAAGTGATAGATAGTTCTGAACAGCATAAAATGTAGCATCTAGAGAACTGCTTATGTTTACAGCAACAGATTAAAACAAAGATGAATTTCCATCCTAAAGGCACTACCGGCATCTTGATTCGTTATAATTTTATATAACCTTTCAAAAATTTCACAAAGTATTTATTTCCCTTCAGTGTAAAAAGCTTGGTATTTTTATTGCACAAATTTTAATGAGGATCACCATGATGGCCATTATGCAAAAACATCTTGTGCAGAGTTCAGAACTGTGTGAGAGAGCTCACTGCTTTTTCAGTTAGAGGGTGCAAATGTGGAACTGTTGAAACAGACCACAAGCCTTCCCTGCTATTTTTAAGCACAGAGTGCAAGCAGTAAGGCACAATTCCCACATCCAGAACCCAAAGGGCACTGGCAGCATTGTGATTTCAACATGGGCTAAACACCAAACACAAAAAGAAGCATTCACAATCTACACAACACAGGTGCAGATTTTCAGGGGAGAAACTCAAGAGTCCAGCCATCTAACAGCAAGTCCTCACATGTCCTTGGGAATCCTCTGCACTGATTCTCAAGGCACTGTAAACAAAGCCTGAAAGTGGGTGCAGAGCCTTTAAATATTTTTGGACAGGCTCAACTGAAAAGACAAAGCTTTTAATGTGTCTGAGCAGGCTCACAACACCACTGCCAAGCACTGTGGTGAAGAAGGGAGAAGACAGTCCCCAGGTATAAGTACTGGGCCAGTTCCTTCTTTCCACAGGTTTTACTACCAGCTAAGATTGTATGGAGATGGTTATTTGCAAACAGAAGAAGAAATTTAAGACAGCTGCTTGTAGCAGCACTCCTGCCAGGGCTCCCACCAGTCTCCTGAACAATCCCTAATCCACTTCACTCAAAATCAGCCACCTTAATGTAAGCAATTTAAATAGCTGGTTTAAATTAAGTAGGCTGATTTCATCAGAAGCAGACTGGGAAACAAGCAGACCACTTTGCTGACAGAGCACGGGAGGGGTAAGAGACATCCAGCCACACACGCAGAGCTCCTGCAAAACCAGACATTTAATCCAGCTCCAGTGCCATTCTCTGGGACCAGTCTAATTAAAAGACAGACGCTCAAAGCCTAGATCTGACACTAGAAGCATCAAAGGGGGCATGTCAAGACTGCAAGAGACCAGCCTACTCAGCCACTGCGGCAAGCACATCTCTCCCCCACATAGCCGGTGAGGGCAGAAGAGCTAGGAGGGTCACCCACCTGCCCTTAGGAAGCTGATAAAGCAGTTAAGGAAGAGACCTCACGGAAGCAGAGAACAGCATCCACACTAGCAAATCTGCTTCTCAACTACTTTAAAACAGAACAAAAAGAACACTTCATACTTATAAACCTAGGATTAACAGTACCTCCATGCAGAGAAACTTGGTTAGCCAACAACTGGTTTGGAAGCAACACTTGAGCAACTGCCTTAAACCTACAACCACGATGTGACTTGCTGGTAGTATTTAACTACTCTGTGACAGATTAATGCCAACTAAACGGCATCAGGAGTGGAGCAATATGTATTGTTTTAAAGAACAGCAGGACTCTTCCTATTAGTAAACTCCTGTGGCATACAGGAAAACAGCTAACCAGTTTCCCAGACTACTGTTTGTCATTTTCACTAGCTGATGGCAACACTTGCACCCCTTTCAGTCAGAGATAGAATCTGATCTTCAAATCTATACGTGGATCAGACAGCTGGTGACAGAATGGGTATAAACTACCTGCTTGAAACAGCTAAAGATGCCCAAATCTCCTCACTCTAACAATCCAAAACATGCCAGAGATGCCAGCATGTATGTAGTAGGAGAATCCATCAAACCTGCAAAGGTTAACAGTGTTTGTTTCAGAAGGCCTAATGGTCAGAGCATGGGAGTCAGATCTCAGTCAGTCACTTCTTCTGATACCAACTCCTTTGTAAAACCTTTTCATAAAAATAACTTGCTCCGTATGTCAGTTTCTCTCTGAAGTATCAACAGTAGATATCATAGATAGGGAGGTCAAGGCAGAGAGGTGAGTTTACAGATCCCTTTTGGTACCAGTGTCTCCAATTCAGAAATGGACACCAATAACAAAGCACTTAGGTGGGGAAAAGTCTATAGAAAAAGCAACCATAGCCCAGAAATCTATTCACATATTTTCAAGCTGAGAAAAAATTACCTTAAAAGTCCTGTCATGGTGCTGCACTGCTTAATAAATATCAGCAGCACATTGTTACTCTTGCACTATATTTACAACTTTTAATTATAGATCAAGATTTAGATACTATAGACATTTTGATGTGAAAACAAATTCTGTAGAAGCTTGGGCAATAGAAAAAAGAAAAAACCTCTTAGAATGTTAATCATAGATATGGATACAATCCCCGAAGTAAGACATTGCAAATCACAGCTGAGCTATTTCTCATTATGGCAAGTTTTGTATCAGCAGTAGCACTGCATGTAAACAAAACATCTCTGATTTACCCAGTTTTCAGAGACAGCTACAGCAAGCTCTGGACGCCTAGACCGAGAGCCGGTTTTAGTGCAAATGGACACTAATAAATACAAGGAGAAAGAAAGCCAGTCCAAAGGGCATTTCTTCTTCACAAAGCTGAAAATTCTAGGAAGGAATGTATGTCTTTTATGCATGGCTCTGAAACCAAGCTGCAGCTGGGTTTTCTTTGATGCTTCACACCACCTGTCAAAATTTTACATCCTCCAAGCGACGTGTAGTGTTAGGCTTAAGTCTCAGACCTTTGAGAGAGAACATCACAAACTCACATTCATCAGTAAGCGGCAGCGCTGGAAAAAACCCGTGACCTTCTTTTACAGTCCTTTGTCTTACAACAGCTTCTTCATCCTTTTCCAAATACAGCTTGCTCAGCCAATTTCTGGATAGCTTAGTCTCAATGCTGCCCCAACAGGCTATAGAACTATAAATTTGTCAGACTAGGGTATTGATGAAATGGAGTTAATGCCTGGAAGACATGGCAAATGCCATGAGCACTCAAACAAGAATTGTTTTTGCATAATCAGCTTTTTCTCATTTGCTTTGGTATTTTGGAACATCTCATGGCTTACAGCACTTTGCTCTAGTTTTAAAGGCTTTCCTTTTAAGTGAAGATTAGCAGTCTTGCTTTTACCTCAAGATATCTGAAAAATGCCTTTTCACCACTTCATTTCTTTTACAGCCATCAACATCTGGTCTGATACGTCTGTCATATGTCTGATACATGTTGCATCAGCAGTGTTTCTTGCAGTCCTACAGCCTGTTGCTTTTAAGACAAATCAAGGGTACAAGTGCTTATTTACCTGTTTACCAATTGAGCTAGTCAACAGCAAGAAGTCTTAAGCTAGTGCTATATATTTAGAAAAAAAGAATGGTGGGGTCCATAACCATTCTGGCAAAACTTACCATTAACTATGCATAAACAGGCTGCAATACGGTATTAACCTCGCAAGTAACATTCACCAGGCTAGAACCAACGTGCTGTAATGTTTTTCCCATCGAGGCTCAAATTGCTACTTCTGGGGTTACTTCGTGAAAATATTTATTCTTCATCTTCTTTCTCTCACAGGCAGCTTTTCAAGTTTCTTCCTGCAACTTTTATAGCTTTTGAAACAATCTGAAAGAAGATTCTGGCATACAAGTCCAAACTGTGACAATCATGGGGTGCAAAACTGTCTCCTTAGTATACCATTACATTACCCTTCCCATAAAACCCTACACTTGCTATTCCAGTAAACTGATAGAGCTGAGACATATGAAGAGTAAAACCAAAACAAAGCCAAGCCTTATATAAGCATTTCTGTAAGGCTCCAACTAGGTATCCCTTTTACATTCACAGTTTGACCAGGAAGTACAAGAACAAACTCTGCTGTACTCATAAATAACTTGTAACAGAAGTATCTGGTCCATTTATACAGAAATTATCTTTAGGGTATAGTTCAGAATTTATGCATCACACGTTAACCTTTATTAGTCACCTTTGTCAAAATCAAAGCATGCTGTTGTCCTTTACGTTATTCTATTTAGACACACTTTTTTAAGTGTATGGCACCTGGACAGGTGGCAGGACCAGTTACCTTAGAACATGATGCTCAAGATGCCATTACTTGACCTAAGGATCAATAAAAATTTATGGTGAGCAATGCATACAAAATGGATTACAAGGAAGAGACAGAAGTTGTTACCTACAGTGCACTGAAAGTTCATTTTAGTTTGCTCCATTCAAAAAAAAGATAAATTATTCCAGAAAGTTAGCTTTGTTTATTCAGTGGCTGATTTTCTGTGGCACTCTGAGTGTTGCCAGGATTTTCAGAGCATCTGTCAACGTTTTGTTTCCAACTGTGAAAAAGGTCTGTAATAATTTCAGCAAAAAACGCACCACTTGCAAGAAATCCAAATGCCTGTGAAAGTGAAATGAACATACAATTTTAAAATGTACAAACATTAACAATATTCTAACATTGTTTGGAGAGATTTGCTGGACTACTTACATATGTTAATAACACTTAGATATTAAGTTTTCAGTCCTCCTTAAATCTGTGGTTCCACTTAAATTGGGAACAGATCAGAAATCATAATTCTAACACACTTAATGCAAAAATTTTTACAGTTCTCATTCTCTTAATCAAGTGTGAACCATACAATATGTTCTAAACAGCCTTTAATAGCAGAAGCATATTCCTTTTATTGCAAAAATTATTTATTAAAGAAGCATGGGATTAGTGGTATAGCAGAATACTTATCCCAGAGATGGCTGCTATTAAAGGGACTAAGTGAAGAAGACTAACACATGGAAGGTGAACGGAGATAAGATCTGCAGAGCCTAAGCAAGTCCTTACTGGGTCAGCAAGGGAGGGTGAAATGGTATTTTGTTAATGACATTTCATTATTAGTCATGGCAAGATAGTGATAAGGAGAAAGTTGCAGCTTTTATCAAATAAGGAAACACACACATGCATTATTCTAACTTTTACCTGAATTTTACACAACTGGTTTGGCCCAAAGCAATTTGACACTAGCAAGTCTTAAATCACAATAGTTGACATTTTTTTCCAACTCCAGAAGAAAAAAGCTGGAAGACTTTATACTCAGACCATTAGGTCTGAATATATCAACATCACAGACGATGACTATACCAAAGTGTGTTATCTCTAATAACTCGTGCTGCCTGTGGAACAGAATTGTTTTGCTTTCTTTTCTAACTCATTTTTCCTCATTCAAGAATAAAATCAGAATTTGATCTTTTAAAATCACATATTCACAATTCCAAGGTTATTCAAAAGAAGCGCCAAATGACTGAGGAATTATGACATCCACAGCATCCCAAAGCATCTTCAGTGCCTTGCCCTGAGCCTCTTCAGTGTTTCCTGGGAGCTGAATGCCCTGTTGCTCTTCTATTTCTGTCACTGAGGAAACTGCTGCTCTGATTGCAGTTTTTGTACCTCAGCGCTCTCCACACATGCTTTATAACGCCTGACAAAAGATGTGGGTTTCTTGCTGACTTTGTGAGGGGGTGGCATTAGGAAAGGAAGATTGAGGCATTTCAGAGATGAGTATTTCAGAGAACTGGGGAAGCTGTGAGAGGTGGCAACGTCATAAAAGTGACAGATGACAGGGAATAATATGAAGCCAAAGCAGTGAAGTCTGAGGAACCAGAAGCAAGCTGCAAAGGCACGTAGAGCTTTCCAAAAACCCTGAGGAATTCCTGCTCTTTGGGTTTCCTACGGTAAGTTTCTGTAAGGCCTGAAATAGCACATTCCCCTGAAATATCACAGTGCACTGAATTCTGTTCCCTGCCCAGTTTCTTCCTTGCAAATTGAGTGAGATTTAGAGGGCAGAGAAATTAATGTACAAGATAAATACGAAGTAAATTATGCAATTTTAAGACTTACCCATGCCACTCGTTCAATAGTAGACCCAGAGCTGGTTGCAACAAGCACTATTGATGCTAACAGAAAACAGACACCTATGACTGGCATGGCCCAAAAATTCTGCAAATACAAAACCCTTTAATGTTACAGAACTGTAGATACACTACCTGAGAAAGAACAAGTATCCTAACAGCAGCTGAGCTAAGCTGCCAGTGAATTTATGCTTTGAAACTGATGCGAGTGGCAGCTTCACAAAATATATTTTACAGCTATATTCCAAACAATGTTCAGCATTATCAATTATTTAAGAGTCTGCGTTACACACTCCCCTTTCTGTCTTCTTTAAGTATTTAATTCATTTCACAATCAAATTCAAGCTCAGGTCAACCATGCTAGCATTATTTCCTAGATAAAACATCTAGGAGAGCCGAAACCTGTAAGTAAACGTGCTCATTCAAACCTCTTACTACACTCCTTTATCTGAACCTTCACATAAAAACCCTACTGTTTGCTCTGAAGACAAATAGGAAGGGACACTCATAAGAGACTATAATATTCTTACTGACTTTACAAAGCAACTTCGTGTCACTGCTGGATATTCTGAAATATAAAAGCATAAACTGTAATGAGTATGATTATTACCAAGAAGGGGGTAGGCTAGATCCAGTAGGAGAACAGGTAGGGTAAACAGGCAAGTTACAAGTTTCATGCTGGTAGTAAACTGTGTTCCATATACGGACATATATGCGATGACTACGCAGTAGTATTAGTCTGCATGAAAGACTTAAACATAAGTGCTACAATCCTGCAGGTAACCAACATGACAGTTTTGCAAAAGTTGTCAATATAAAATGGACTCTCAAAGTTGACCCATTTTTTAACTACAAGCTACTTCAATCTACCCTTTAAATAGAGACGAAAAGGAGATTCATTCTGCATAGCCTTTTTACTCCACAGTAATCTTTAAGCACTTACAAAAAAGGGTTTGTTTTTAAAAAAATTTTCCTTACCATTCTCTGTACTTTATCTTCCCCAAATGTTTCATACACATCAGTGCAATACACACAGAGGATCAGGAGGCTCAAAAGAAAGGCACTGCAGCTTATGAATTCAAAGAAGTAAAGTCCACCACACTTGATACAATCCTCCACAATTTCTTCAAAAATAACAGCCAGAAGAGAGAGAATCTGCAAACAAATAACATGCTTGAGTTGGAAGAAGTCTCTAGGATCTTCAACAAATAGATATCTCTGATATGAACATTAATAAAGACTGCTGTAAAGAAAATCCTCAAATGACAAAGAACCCGGTAAAATTCTGTACTGTTTTCTTACAGGGAGAAATAACTATATAGTGACCCAGTTTACACTTGCTGTTAAAGTTGGTCAATAAACTACACTCAGGTAAGCTGAGCACACACTGCCAGACACAGGCTTCTTGATTAGACAGCCAAGATTCCCGATTTGTGGTTTTGTGCAATTGCCAGTTGGAAACAGATGAGGCAGGCAAGCGTGGAGAGCACACACCCTGCTCAGAACAAGTGAAAATGCTATTGCTTACTACTTACAACTGCACTTAATTTTAAATGCATTCGGGTTCAGGGTGGAGAGGAAAACTGGACGGCATTGACACAGTCAGTTACCTCCCTGAACATTTACCTCCCCTTGATGAAACTTTAGAGAGAGTGCGTGTAGCTAGGAGCTCACATGCCTATGACCTAGTAATGACAGAATCTCAGCTGTACTTGTAGGAACCAAAACTTTAAACTATGTTGGACAGTGTTTAATCTATGCAGAAGCTTACATTCACCTTCCTGCCACAATATGTTTTGAGGAAAGAACATGAGTTAACTCCTGTACAGTCACCATGTATCCGCTGCTGGCTTTTCTACTATTTTACTGTACAAAAAAACCCCACCAAAACCTGCTGTATTTAAATGTTCTCTCATTTTGACCACTTCTTGATAGTTTCCTTCCTCCCATAAAGTTGATACAGCACTACCGATCCTTGTAGTAGGTAAGGAGTTCAGAAATTAAAACCATTAGAAGGAATCAGACTTGGTCATAAAATTCAGACTGATATAAGGCCAATGATCATATTTTTAATTTTATTAAAGTATGTGGGCAATAATGAGGTTGACAGTTCTTTAAAACAAAATTTAAAATCAAATTCTAAAATTCAGACCTGTTCTTGGGAAATAACCATCTGTTCTTGGGAAATAACCATCAGCCTTTGGTTTCAGTTTTCTGACAATAAAAATAAGAACAACACTTTAGCACGAGGGAACTGTAAATTCCCCCTGCTAAGCCTCAGAAGGGCACTTCAAAGTATCATGTTTTGAAAACACTGCAATCCTATAAAGTAAACAGGATCTCCGAAAGGGAAAGAACCCAAGCTGGGAAACTACATTACTATCAGGCCTCCACATACTTCCCTTCTCTCCTGCAGCAAGTGGCAAGGCAAACTTCTCATCAGCCCTCCCACCTAAACCTGTGACTACAATGGCTATCCAAGGAATATTTTGAACTCTGAATTTCCATTTTAAAATATTTTTTTGTATTTCAAAAGGTTGAATAACTTTCAATTCCACATTTTTCACAAGGTCAGCTGAAGTGTGAGATACGTGTTCATGTATACTTCTAGCTCTTTTTATCAGCACTGAAAACTGAATGGCATCACTTTCACCTGGGATGAAACAAAACGGAAAGAAAATAAACCTGCCCCTAAGAGAACTCAAGCCCAGATAACAATAATATGATCTAAATAACTAAAAAAACCTCTCTGCTGAGTGTACAAACAAGTAGAAAAAAATCCCACTCAAAGAGTTCAGTGTCAAATAAATGACATCTATCAAGTGGAGTCCTATGTGGGACTTGTCCAAGTCAATATTCAATTTTTTATTAATAAGCTGAATAACAAAACAGAGAACATCCTTTAAAAAGCTTTGGCTTGAAGAACTTTGATTAAAGTAGTCTATCAACAGCACATTTACAAGCTGCCAGAGAGTTCTGCTTGCGTTTCTTAACTCGCTTCTTGGTATCACTGAGAAACAAAAGGGATTACTCTGTTGTCCTACTACAAGAAAAGAACAGTTTTAAATACCACTAGAAGAGTAGTTCCTAACTTCAGTTTATATAGTTACAGCTATATAACACAGCAAGAACTTTTTTCTAGTATTAGTCAGAAAATTATTGTCTCTATTATTAATCTGCATTTTAGTAACATCCTGCTATTACATACAGTAGAAATACATGAACTGCTTTAAACAAGCCAGGAGATTCCACATTTCATTCAGTTTCCAAGAACTCTTCTGCCTGAGATCCAACTTTGTCCATCAGTATTAGTCTTGAGATAAGTGCAGACTTCTACAGGCCTACGTGAAGCAGCCAAAACTACTGTTTCGCTTTTATGCCTTCTCCACACCGATCCCATGGAGAATCCCTAGCAGCTGATGCCCAGAGTATCACTACTGCTTTTGCAGAGCTGTCAATGACGAGCAAAGAGGGGCAGATCAGTAGCCCCTCATTTTCTTGAGAGCAAAACCTTCCAGGCAGAGTTTCTTTCACCTGAAGCCCAGTGTAACACTGGAAGACAAAAGCAGGCAGCCACTGCCTCCCTTCCCTCTCTCCCAGAGCCCAGCGCTGGTGAGCAGGCAGAGGTGACCCGGCAGGTAAATCTGGGCATGGTTCATAGCACGCACGGGGACACAGACAGGCTGGCACCAGGCTCCTGCAGGAAAATCCACACACCCCCATATGCATGCACTGCTTGCTGTAAAGGAAAAAACATCACTGGAGATGCAGTTTTTAACCTTTTTTTTTTTTAAAAATAAAATCATTGGTCCTATATCTGTCCGTATATACACCAGAAATTAAACATCTTCATCTGTCTCTTACCCGCAAGAAGTTATTCACAGATAGTGACATTACTGTTGTAAATTTCTACACAAGTGTCAAGTTTCTAAAATAGATTTAATAAGTTAAAAGCTATGAAAATAAAGCAGATCAATGAACTTTCCAACAGGCCTGTGAAAACGCTCAGCAGTGGTATTCCCAGTGCAAAATCTTCTCATTCAGATGGGTGCACATATTAACTCTGTAAGTCTCCACAATTAGGGCTACTATAGGAAGTGAACAGCTCAGAAAAAGAGCACATGTTTAAGACTGAACTATAATTTTCCTTTCCAGTTAGAGTATTTTAGTTGAAATCAAACTATAGTTGATGACAAGTATTTCTGCTTTAGCTAAGAATTCGTTTCTACCTCAGTCTTGGCACAGTATGCTGTGCCATTTACCTTTGTGCAGAATTCAAACATGGGCTAGCAAAAATATTCCACCTATATATTTAAAAAAGAAAGTTTTAAAAAAATGTAGATACTCATGCAATAAGCATGCCTTCCAGCATGCTTTTGGCAGTTACATTTTCGTTATTTCATTTGCCCAAAAAGCTTTTAAAAACAGGCTAAGATTAAAACATATGCCATTACTAATCAGAAGAAAAGCATTTCTAAGGTCTAGAAACCATTTTTTTGACCACTTCTGTAATGAGACAGTTGATTTTCTGAGTGCAATACCCTGTTTAGCAGTCCACACAAGTGATTATCAGTGCATAATCCCAGTAACAACTCACAACCACTACTGTAAGGCAAGGCTAATAGATGTTAATGACCATCACTGACATTTCAAAAAATCAACACTTTTCCAAAACAGGAACATTTCTCTTACTGGAGATAATGAGGATTCCACCTTCAGTAATTTCTGGGGCTTGTTTAAAGTGTTTTGACCAAGAACTCCAAGATCTGTGCATTTTGGTAAGGGGAAACAAAAAGGGGAGAAAAAACTGTTGGAAATTATGCATTTTCTTTTTCCTCTCATTGAAGGACAGGTACAGGCCGTAAACTGTTAATTCTTTAGGACTGTATCAAGCAGCTATCCATGATGTTTGAGATAACCGTAATTTTCCTTTTTCCTACTAGAAAGCTTTGTAAATAATGCCTCTGTTCAGACAAACAGTTTAAGACTTTGGTGCACCAGTAAATTTGCATAAGTAATTGTTTATTTTAGTCAGTGAAGCCACTTATTTAAATGATCTGCTTGTCTGGGAGCAGCAACCAGCAGATCTTACTTTATTAGTCTCCAGTACATGAAGTAAAACTTTATGTCCTATTAAATATAATAGGACATAAATATTAATACATTTAAAGCATTCTTGGGTGTGATTTTTCAAAACACCCTTAGAAAACATTCTTTTTGGCAGTGTTACCATTACCTTTACCAGCACTCAAGAATCTTACATTTCTGGTTGAGGGTTTTGACTGTGTGCGAGACAACAGTTTAAAAACCAAATGTCCTCTTTTCTGCGATGGTGAAGTAGTGAGAAAGGGTTGGAAACCACCCACAATTCCCATGAGCATGAGACATCTGACTAAAAAGTCACGTTGTTGGCTGGAAAATGTGCCCTGACACACATTTACAGTCAGCTGCCCTTTCCCATTGTGGGTTTCACTACCTCCCTACCAGTACTTAAGAATGATGCTCCTCGCCCCTTACCAGCAGTTGCACTGTCACATTTTGGGAGAGCCCATCACTGAGTGCAGAACAGACAGGAACCCGACTCATACACCCAATTGCTGAATGCATTCAGGAATAATGTTACCCATAGCAAAAAGCCAGCAGAATATAAGCCTTTTCTTTCCTGGTGGGCAGAGGACTGCCCCACACAAGGTGACGCACTGCAACGTCTCATACAATAGGCCACCACCAACACTGCACGTTTCTGGTGCAATTTTCTACCACAAATTACGTGAGAAACGAGCGCCCTGATTTTAGCGCCGAGAGCGCAACATGATAAACTTGCAAATGGACTGCAGGAAGAGCAGGAGAGGGAGGTGTAGATCTGATGGCCCTTCCCAGTTCTGTTGCTCTACCCTGACGTTCAACCGAAGGCTTCTACCTCCTGTTTTCATCCAACGTGTCCCTCAGAAGAAAATACTAAGTTTCCTGTGAGGTTTCACTCTGATTTTAAACCATAAGGACGGCAGGCAGCTGAACCACACTGGCTGTAGTACCAACCCTTGGTCTCACGATGCACACAACCATCAGATGTCAGCACCTGCTCCTGTAGCTACAACACGAAAAAGGAACGAGCCTGTTACTTCCCCACCATAAAATCATATAAATCTGTAGAAGCGATAGCAGTGTAAGGCACCATGCCTGCTTTCCCTCGGAGTTACAAGCCTGTGCAGCTTTAGTGACCAACAGCAAAGCGGGGCTCTGCCTGGGTTACGCCTGAAGCCAGGCTTTCTGGAGGAGCCAGCCCTTTCCTAAGCGGCAAAGCCATTCCCCCGAAGCCCCCGCCGCCTCCCCCGGCCCGCCCTTCACCCCTTTAATATTTAAGCGACGCCCTAAAGCCGAGGCTCACCGGGACACGCTCGTTCCTATATCCGGGCCGCCCTTCTGCCAAGCGGGAACACCTGTAAAGCCCGCGGGCGGCAGCCGCCGGCGGGGCGGGAGCGGGCTCCCCTGGGGGCCGCCGGCCGCCATTCTGCCAGGGCTGCTCGCTCCGCGGAAGGCCCGGCCCCGGCCTCGGGGGTGCGGGGGGTCGCGGCCGCCGCCTGCGGAGGCCCGCGGGCGGTCAGTCGGTCGGGCGGTCAGTCAGCAACGGCCGCCCTGGCCCCGCTCCTCCCCTGGCGCTCCCCGCCGGGCTGAGGCGGGGAGGGGACTCACCGCTTGCAGCGCCTTGGCCGAGAGCCGCCATGAGCGCAGGTGCCGCCGGGTGCAGCCGAAGGGGTGGCGGGGCGGCTCGGCCTGCGGCTCGGTGGTCTCGTTGTAGACGGCGCCGTTCTCCATGGCCGCGCCGCCGCCGGCTGCCAGCTCGGGGAAAGCGAAAGCAAAAGGGCGGCGGCGGGCGGGGCGGGGAAGGAGAAGGCGGAGGCAGCGGCAGAGGCAGCCCGCCGGGGCCCGGTGGGACAAAGGCGCTTCCTGCCGCGGGCGCCATCGCTCCCCCGGCGCCGTGAGGGAGGGCCGGGGGCTGCGGGTGCGTTGCGAGGGTGCAGTCACGGAGGGGTCACCTCAGGCCCGGGTAGGGCCGTTCTCAGTTTTGTGAGGGGTGATTATTAAGAGGAGTTAACAAGATTATTTACGCGCCTCTTGCCACACGAGATTACGACATCGGGAGGATTTTTTTAAACCCAAACTTTCGCTGCTTACACTCCTGCTTATCGGTGAGAGAGAACACTGGTATCCCCGAGTCTCTACTGATAGTGCCACACCTTTGCCCAGATGAACTTTTAAAAGAAGATAGAGCTTTTGGTGCCAGCGTAGGAGTAGATTGAGCTAATTGTCTGTGAGCAAAGGTGTGTTACATTCACTTACGTACTATCAATGTACTATCCACAGAACTGTCATGGTTCTTCATCGTTAAGTTCAGATATACTTCACTTAAATTCAGCCAAATACAATCTGCTGGTAGAAAAGATGTTGATTTGCTTTCCTAACCTTAGCTTTATAGGTGCTTAGGGAACAGAGCAGGCTGTTCAGACGGTGCCCCTCTCTCTCAGAAGCACACAGTGAAGTGGATGGATGTCTGCTACTCTGACCCAAGAGGTAGGTCCCATTTTTAACTCTGCCAAGGGCCGCGGTTAACTGCACAGATGGAGTGGTATGACACAGATAAAAGCATTTGGGCCATGCTCTGTGCTGAACAACACACCACATCTCCCAGTAAGACAACACAAGCCAGAGGAACACGCAGGGTACAGGCTTGTCTGTGCCATAAGCAATGTTCAGCTGCAGAAATTGGCTTGAGAGGCAACTGAGTAGGGCAAATCCTGTAATTCCCAAGGCATGGGAGTTTCCGCTAAAATAAGGTATCACCATGGGTGTGCTCCAGCTTCTGCCTGGGTTTGGGATGAGTGTAACGTAGCTGTGCTGGCAGCATCCCAGACTGCAGGACTGAGCAAGTAGGTGTAAGTCAGTAACATTTACTGTTACAACTTAAGAGTGCCTAGTGCCTTCATTACCTTTTTTCACATTAGAATATTATAAATAAGATTACAGAAGCTGGCATCTCTCTCCTAAAGGAAATTCCCTTTTTGTTTTGTTTTCTTTCTTGATAATATCTCAAAACTGGCTGAATAACTCCAAAGCCACAGTGTGTGACTAGGCTGACTTAAGGGAGATGGAAACAACTATCAGTTCTTTTAAGGTGTTAGGTAGCATCTAAGGTTATTTTGTAGTCACTTCCTTTTGAATCTTTACCAGTGTCTTAATGCAGCATTGCTACATTATGCACACTGATGTTAATGTTAAAAACACCTGTCTTGAGGAGACTGCTTTTCAAGGACTCAGAGAAACACAAGACAAACCTACAAAGGATAAAATATCCAGCAACATTTCCTAGTTTAAGAGTTGTTTTTCCTTTTCAGGCCTTCTCCAGGAAATACATATCAATGATGCATCAATTATAAAGGCTACCTTGCCATTTAAGGCCTAATTCATTTAGGCCACTTTATTTGTAAGGAGGTGCAGGAAAAGCAAAACAACAGCAAGGTTACAGGAACTGTAAGATCCTGTGACAGTGAAGGAATGAAAACTGGACAACAGCACAGGACCTGTTAGCTCAAGTATTGTGTTGAAACATACAAATGCTGCTGTTCACACCCACTGCAGGTGTTCTTCACCCTTTTCATCAGCACTGTCTTTCAGGTACCATATCTCTCCTTTAAAGAGGAAATGCAAATCAAAACAACAGTTACGATAAGTAACAAGCCTGTTTAATGCAAATAACTGTAATTAGCTGGCTGTTGTGTAACGGAAATCCCATTCCAGATGTACATCTATTAATTTCCTTCAGTTTATATGCTACACCTGATAGAATTTTACAAAAAGAGACGTCTTTCATCCTCCCCCCATGGCCTCTGCTGGAATGGCAGGACCAGAGCTAAAGGCAGGACATGGTGGCAGAGAAGCAGCCCTGGAGTTAGATCCTGAGCTATGGTAACATCTCCAGTCAGCCAGGCAGAGAGTGCGAGATCAGTAGAAGCAGATTAGCGATGAGTGACCTAGTTTTCTCTCTCATTACATCTCCTCCAAAGATACCCACCATAGTGACCAAAAAGCAATACCAATTAAGTTGAGAAAGCCACCTCGTTAGGAGAGATTACAGTATACACAGTATAGCTGTATGACAGTTGCTACTCCTTGCCACTGATGCTGAAATAATTTCCAAAAAGTGTGACTGGAGCTCCTTGAAGCAGTTGAATAAATGCCAGCCACTGGAATAAGGTGGATACAGGCCAGGGCTGCATCACTGTTTCCATAAAGTGATGCCCAGTGGCTCTGGCACTAGCTTTGTGCTGTGTTACAGTATGACGCTAAAGCCCAAGTCCCTCACACTCAGAATTGGCAGCAGGGCTCCACTGACCTCACGAATTAATATTCTCCTTTTCCCATGTCCGTAACTGCAGTTGTGAGGGGTTTTTTGCTTTTCAGAGAGTGAGGGAAGTAGAGGAATGTGAAGACAGCTTAAAAGCCCAAACCACTGAAGGAGTTGGACTCAGTTTCTTTTGAAGGGTAATGAGGTTTATTGCTACTAAATAATTTGGGGAGCTCCACTGAAGTCAGCCAGACGGAGGCACAGCTCTCTCCCTGGTCTCTGTTCTGGTGTTCCCACACAGGCATCTCAAGCTTTTGTTCATGACTCTAGCCCTGTGTATTACATTAAGTAAATAAGGATGACTACCTAGTACATGGAATATTCTGAGTACTGCGACAAATTGCTCAGAAAAGACTTGAACATGTTGCATTTGCTGAAGCTTCTTCAGCTCTTGAGGCTCTATTTTTGGGCTCAGCATTGCAACTGAACTTCACAACACCCAATCACCATACTAATGTGGTACAATGTGTGATTTTTAAACAGCTGAAGATGAAGAACTGGCATTTTTAACAACCATTCCTGAATACCCCTTACAGCATATCCCTCCTGCATGCATCTGCATGGCACAGAGAAGCATAAAGTCATGAGGTATTTGGTAGGCAGTGGAGCTGCAGCTGCAGGTGTCCTGCAAATGAAGTTTGCTTCCCCGTAAGAGGCTGCAGCCCAACAGGCTGGTACTTGAATTTCAGATGTATCACAAGAAATTTAAGGTTAGTATAACCTAAAAGTCACATGCACACTTCAGACTGCCATTTTCAGCTGAAAAATATGAACTGTCTGAAAATAAAGTGGCCATTTACTAAAAATTTTCGAGCTTAGAATCTGCAGAACAGCTTTTCTACAATCAGTCTATTCAAAGAACTGATGTAGGAACATGGTAGAGAGGAGGAAGAGATGTGTAAAATTTCCCCAAAACAGTTCCGTTTGAAGGTAATCAGCTCCTTGTCTACACAAACTTGACCTGAAAGTCTAAAGGAAGTTATATGGGTTTTTTAATTTGTAGTGGCTTTGCAGCATTCATACTGAAAAGCACTTCAAAAGTATTCATTGTTCTTTATCAAAAAATCATCCCCTGTGGTTCTTGTGTTAACTCTTTGCTTTCTGCATCGTGTGCTAGACTGAAACTTCGTAGCAATTAACACTAAAGTATTAAAGGCACACAAGAGCGATTAGAAGCAAACTTCGTTATTCATGCTGTTATTCTTTTTTAAAATTGGGGTCATCAGAAACCTAACCCATCTCCAGCTTAGGGCACAAAAGCGTAATAAAGGATTATGCAGAAGTATCTTTGCCAAATTTGCTTCATCATTTTACCCAATTTACTTCTTTCTTACTTTTAGGAGAACAGGGAGGATTCACTGGCCCTACATTTTGTGAGAAGGGCTTTCTGTCACAGAGGCTCATTTTGCATGATAGTTCTGGTAAATCCCAGCTTAATTGTCTACTCTCATCAAAGCTTTAGCCAGGAGAATTGCAATTCAAGAAGACAAAGCAACCAGCCCAGTAGTCTTGGTCTCAGAGGGAACAAGCCAAAGCTATCAGGTTACACAGAAACACATTCTCACATGTTTTCCTTTTGTGGTAAAGACACCTTAAAGTCTTTTTTCCCCAAGCAGACAGTGACAGTGTCAAAGAGAATTTGTTTGGGCTACTTTAGTCTTGAAGAATGAAAAGGCATCGTAGGGAGACAGCCTTTTTGTAAATAATTCTTTTTAGAAAAAGCACAAACACAAAGAGCTGTCAGGCTTTAGGGAAGAAATGCATTTAGAAGCTTTAAATATGCAGAAGTGACATTTTGCCAACTTTAAGAAGTGAAATTTTAGTGAGTCATTAGTAAGGTTTTCCCCTGTCCCAGCCTCCAGAAAAGGGCACCTAGTACAATAGCTCTTAACATACTACATGTGTAGTTTTCCATCCTTGGAAAGGGTGTTGTGCTTTGCCAGATGCTCAAATGAACTAAATTAAAGATTGCAGGAGCTAAGGTTTTCTTTCCAAAACCTAGACAGTACCAACTAGTTTAAGATGTTGCCCTAAAATGCAGTTTCACCCTCCCAACACATACCACTGCAGTTGTAGGAGAAAGCATACTAGTGATACGACCAGGACCCCCTTCTCTCAAGCATATTTCAAATTCTGTTTCAAGGAGCTTGTAGAATCTAGAGAACTGTTCTGATACTGATGCATACCCTGCATCCATGATTGGAAGCTTAATTTTTTTTTCTTCAAGACATCATTTATTCTATAGAGTTGTTCATCAGCAGGTCATGCATTTCCTAATGTGCCACCTTTACTGAATCACTGCCATAAGCAAAATTTTAAGGACTCCAGCTTGAACAATTGATCCATAGTTAAGAATCTCTACCGAAACTTGACAGTCCACAATTCAATATTCTGAGTCAATTTTAACGAGTATGCTTAACTTTACAAAGTTCAGTGAGCCACAAAATGTTGTTCTCATGTAGATTTAGCTATTTCAAAAATACAGAGGTAATCCACTCAAACCACCACAGAAGGCAGGAACTGGAGAAGAGTACCTACCACCATGTTCAAAATAAAGAGGATTTACCCCCCTCAAGCGTTTACATTTTCTCAGTAATTGGAGAAAGTAACATAAGATGTTGATTATAAAACTAGAAAACCTGAACTCATTAACAATTTTTCTTGGCAATCATTTGATCAAAATATACTTTTTACACCTTCCTTTTCTGTGGCTATCAGTAGGAAGCAATCACAAACTTCATGCAAAACAGTAAAGTGATGCTCAACATTTGTGTATTGAAAGCTTAAGTAAAGTCCTAACCTCAGTCAACTACTCAGACGATACACCGGAGTCATCAGCAGGATCCTCAGTGTAACTAGTGTGCTTTTGAAACACATCACAGCAGAAACCACCCAAGTCGGTAAGATAGTTTTACTCTTAGGCACAAACACTGCAGAATTGCCCATTTCCTTCCAGAAACAATGTTTTAAGGAAGTTTAAATATCTACCAGCGATATTATTTGCTGAGAGGTAAAATATAAAAAGCATGTTTTAAGATGTTTTACACCACATCCTTAGATTTAACTGTAAACAAATGAGAACACCATGGCTTCAATGAAAGTTATTTAAATTTGAATGCAGAGAATACTTTATTAACTGATTACAGTTTTGATGACCAATTTTAAACCATAACTAATGTGGGAAACAGTGGGGGACATTAAGGCTGAGCCATATATATATAGACAAATCTGGATAGTGATAATCTGTACATTTAACCTCTGCTTTTTCTTTATACATCTTTTATTCGGTGTCTGAAATTAATCAAAGAGAAAACCCCCCCAAAAACTGGCCACTAATTTAGTCTTATATCTGGAATGAATTTTTGCATGGGTTTTTGAATGAGTATAAATCTCAGTGGAGATCAAAGAGATTTTTTTTTTTAACTGTACTCCAAATGAAGTGTTCAAATATAACTGGAAATTGTTGTCGTTACAGCTTTGTGCAATTAATCTTCTCTTTCAAAAACTAGTTGTTCTCTCCTGTAGAGGTTAATCTATTTAAGATAGTATTAAACTTGCCTAACAGGTTGGGAAATCGATATAAATTAAGTGCCTGTGGTGTGTATCAGTCTTCCTGCTCTAAGCAACCCCTATCACTTAAGTGGACATACTTGCAATTTTACAGAATTACACGGACTTTTCAACAAAACCCAGAAAAAAATTAATTTACTATTCTTGCACTGTGAACAGTACTCCTACATGATGTGGTAACTGTTTTCCATCTGTACAGCTCCCTTTTGTAAAGCTGGGCAACACATATGAAAGAAAGACAGACATCAACTGTTTGTGTTCTGAAAGATATTTCAGTTCTTTAGTTCCAGTCACTGAAGAAAGAGGCAGAGGCAAGTTTGAATTATCCCAGAAAAACTGAACAATTGGTTTTATTTGGTGTCTTCAAGATGCTTCACCTTCTGTGGGAGATGTAGGTGTTGTAGGAGAGACCATTTCAGGTTTTCGTGAAATTCTGTCCAATTCTGCCTGAACATCTGTTAAAACTGGCTTCTGACCTACAAAATAAATGCATATCATTCAGTCATGTTTATGAAACAGTTTTGGTTATCTTTAATTCTCAAATCAGACTAATCCTCAAAATTGTTACTACACACTCTGGGTGCAGAGTAAAGGCATAAGGCCAAAACTCAGAAGAAGCAGAAAGGAAACAATAGAGAGAAAGACATCCTTCTATATTTACAATTTGTCAAAGAAACTGCCATAATTATATATTAATTGCCAGTATATGAAGAGTTAATGTAAAATATAAGATACAGAAAGATCTATTAAGGCTAGCAGTTATGAATACTTCTGTACAATTTTCTGTATCATATGTATTTTAAATAGTTCTGATTGGAAATCGGGGGTTTCACCACAGACCAGTGAAGTCAGTTCTACATACTTGGTCAGCATAAACCCGACACTGCTGCTTATGGGTGCACAGAGACCTGCAGATGGCCAGTCCTTTTCCTTATCTCCTCCCTAACTTGGAATGGCACAAGTATTTGTGCAGTCACCCTTAGACATGACACAAGCTTAAAACACACCATTTTCCCCCCACCATTTTACTCTTAACGCCTACTCCCCAGTCTAGGTTTCTATCCTGCCACGTTCTAGCACAAGAATAGCAGACGATATGGGAAAAAGCAGTGCAGACTATTAGTGTCTAATGCCATCAGAAGTGGGCATAGTATCTCAGGCTGTACAGGAAAATTCTGACATGTAGTTTTAGCAGTGTCCCAGCATCCTTTCTGAAGATGCAAATTAACAGGAACCATCCACAAAGCTAATTTTTGCCAGATGTACTATGCTGCTCTTCAAATATTTAATGAAACTAATACTGTATCAGAGTCAAAGCAGCCAACATTCCAGCTAACAAACAGAGGAATTTCTCGTAACTGCTGAGGAGGAAGCAATTCTCAAATCTCAATCTACTGTTTTAATAGCCAATCTTCAAATATGAAGAACAAGTCTCAAAGGTAACACTAAACACAAACCAGCAAATATCGAGGAAGGTGAAGAGACCACATCTAAGCCAAACTTATTTGTATTTATGGTAATTCCATGAAACCTGAAATTGAGTCCCAATATATCTGAATAATAATAATCAAAGGGGTTTATAGCATAAGCCATTTTATTGGGATGGTGGGGAGCAAAAGAAAAAATTAAGAACTCATGTGGACACAATTCATGCTTAAAGAGCTACATCAAGAGTTTTTCTTTGCTCAGAGAGCCATAAAAAGGCAATACTGAACTCTGTGAAAACAAAAGCAAAAACCATATCCAATAAAACATTCAGTTAAATATTACAGTGTTCATACTTCTGATAAACGATTCTAATAGGAATGATCCACCGCTCACAATTTAGTTGATCTTTTACTGTTAATCATACCTGACTTTTTTGCTGATGGTGGTAAGTTGCTGCCAGCACCTCCAGTGCCACCTCCTCCTGGACTGCCACCAACACCACCAGGGCCACCAGGAGAACCAGTTTTCTTGCTCAGGAGACTATTGAAGAAGTTAGCCAGGACTCCTTCACTAGTAGCTCCAGCTACAAGAGGAGAGAGGAAAAAAAAAAAACCCAACACAAAACAAAAGAGATTTTCTAAGTAAATACTTAGTGTGTTAATCAATCTAAATAGGCATATTTAATAAAAAGCAGCAAAGCATCTATTTTACTTCCCCAAGCGCATTTGTGCCCTCATAAGAAAAGGTACCTTTCATATTGGGATCAATTTTCTTAGACCCAGTTGGAATAGGTGAAACACTGGCAACATTTGATGTTACAGATCTATTTGGTGTCCTAGGAGATCCACCAGGAACTCTTGGAGAGGCATCCTATGCAGAAGAAAAAAAAATAAATTCCAATGCTGAACTGATCAATCTTCTACAGAATTAAATCATTCAGTGTAAGAGTACATGAAATGAAGCATTTTTTTATTTTTCAGTTTATTATTTAAAAAAAAAATAATATAGTATCCTGTGCAACTGAAATTACACAGGATTAGATTCTGCTGAATGTATACCAGTTTTTTCACACTTGTGTAACATTCTTAAAAATATTAACTTTATTGCAATTAAAGTACTAGTGAAGCTATTCTTTTATCCCAATGAGAAACTTGAAAATCCATCTGCTACAGGGTAGTGCCTCTGACCGTAACGAAAACTGCATTTATTAGATCACAGAGGAACTACACCAAATTTCTTGTAAAGACAACACATATCACCAATACTGTTTAAAGGGCTAAATGCAGCCCAGGAGAAAAATCATCATCCAAGGATAACAATTCACATTTGCAGTTCATCTGAAGAGGTAAAGCTACCTTTATAAGATCACATGCTCTCCATTAGACTTGTGTTACTTTTTGGTTATTTTACTTGTGTTTTAAATGTAGATTATGTCATAGTTTTCATTTGACCACAATTTTATACTAGAGTCTTAATATTCCTAGAGAGATAGTGCCAAATTTAGGATACGTAACTCATCAAGACAACTCAGACAATAGTTTGCTCCCTGGCACACTACTGGGACAGAAAGGGGAGTCGACTGACTGCTTAGATGCGTTCTAACATATGCAAAGTAAAGCTGTGATATTTAGCCCTTGCTGTCAATACAAGTTGTCGTGACTAGCTGTGAAGAACTGTCATAATTTTAGAGCAGTATACGATGTAGACTTTAAATGTTATGTAGTTTTAAAAAATTAGATCAAAGAATATTTGATAGTGCAATTGAAACAAGCAACCCTCTAAATATATGGAACTGAATCATTTTCATGTGATGATATTTAAAATTTTTATTACTAACCACTGGCCGGCCTGCAGCAGTAGGTGGTTGTTTTGCCAACTGTGACTGCAAAAAAACAAACAAACCCATGTACTGTTAGATATTACAGTGACTAAGAATACAAACGCAAATTTGTACTCAGAATGTTGTTAAACGAAACACTGCCTCCTTGTTTTATAGGCAGAAAAATTACCTGCTGTTTCATAAGAAACACTTGGTCATCTTCTGCTACAATTTCTTTTTCATGAACAAACTGAAATACAAAAACATTAACATCATTTTGACTGAAAGAAAGAAATGCATTTCCTTTTATACCTCCTGGTGAATATGACCAAGGTTTTCAATAATGAAGTAAATATGTAAAATACCATATGGACTGCAGATCACATTTTCTATATTTAAGACTGCTACCTCATTATTCCATTTAAGCTAAGTTAATTAGAAGGGAAATAGACGTATCATTAACTCCTCTGACCTGGCAGGCATAAGTCTCTAGATCTACTTGTAGAAAAACCCATTACAAGGCACATCCAGGGGTCTCAGGATCAGTAAGAAACATTTACAGATGCACACACTCTGCAGAGTGCTCACATCTCTGTTAACTTATCAAGGCCCCACCCTGGTATTATTTTATAGATAACTATGGCAAAAGTGACTCTTCACCTGCACTGCATTAAGACTGGTGTATGAACTGGACAAAGACATCTCAGATCCCAGTTCTAGGCTTTAAATCACAAGCATTCTCCCTCCAAATAAGCTCGCCACAAAAACTTTGCCAAAGCATGCATGGCAAATATCAGTATAAAAGTTTATAATCCAGGCCTAAAGTTTATAAGCATGAAAAAAAAGAAAAAAAAAGAGAGTTACATTTTCCTTGGACGCTTGTTTGACACACTACTTATATGTCTTGATTTTTTCCCTAAAGATTGCAGGAAGGACACAGTATTAGTTTTCTCAGCTAAAATAAGTCACGCTGGGAAATAAGATCAGTCCTAAATTCTTCACTTTGTTAGAAAAAGCATATAAATATTTGCCTTCAGTAACTTCTGTACACATGGGGTCCACTGCTGCTGGCATTTTGTTCAACAACTTCACATGTTTTCAGTTCTGTCAAAGCCTTTTGTTAAATAGTATGAGAGGGAAAATATACTGAATGTATTTAGAACCTGTCTTCACATGTTTATTTTTCATTTTATAGTGTCTCAAGCTTTCTTATTTTAAATATTCCAGTAGCATTCTGAAGCTACAAGCAACTCAGAGCAAAATGGAGTGTTCTTAAAAAATACTAACTCAACCTGACCAACAGTTAAATGACACTTAAACTTTTCAATACCAAATATGTATTAAAGCAAAACAGGTATATTTGTAGTCTTGAACCATGTAACAGCAACAGAAGAAACCTGGAGAAGAGCTACACAGAACAAAAACACGTAGTGATTTTTTTGTAACTAAAGAAGAACTTTTAAAATAAAAAGGCAAAAGAAAAAACCCCACCCAGTTTATTACACTCATGATAAACTGGAAGCAAGAAAGAGAAAGAAAGAGAAATGGTAAAAAACTGACAGGTAAATAAATAGATGTTGAATGCCAAAACATTACAGTTTACCTTTCGGACTGGTGGCTTTGTTATGATATCTTCAAAACTGTCTTCTGCTTTTAGTGTCTGAAAATTCTCGTGCAATATTCCTATCTTCTTGTCATTATCCCAACCTGCAGGACTAGATAAAGGATTATTTGGCTTTAAATTGTATTGTTACTTCATGTTGTTCTTGTATGCAATCCTGAAATGCAGAGAACAAAGCCAGGAAAGTTGTCACAGCTTCCATTCTGCTGGACAAGCTAGGTATTGATTAGTACAACTAGTTAGAGATTGGTTTGTCACAGCAGAGAAGAGCAAAATCTCTGTCTTTAACATTTATCTTTGGAGCAGCAGGTATTTGTAATCTTAATCCACTGGCACTCACCAAACTCCAACTCATGAGAATGTTAAATGGAACTTTAAAAAGCATAAACAAAAAAGGCTCTAAATGCTGTTTAGGGCCTTGCACAAATACATTTTGTAGTCACATACACATAATAATGCAGGTAACTTACATAAATACTGCATCTTTTTCCACAACAACAGCTGGAACATTGAAAGGAAATCCATACAGCTTCTGGACTATATATTTATACACTAAATCAATGTTTTTGTTCTCCTTTACTGAAGTGTAAATAAGTGCTGCCCCATCTGAATAAACTTGTTAAAGAAAACTCAGTTCAGTGGCTAGTAAGAGATACTAAAGTGACCCTTTTTTGTTAAAGATTATCTACTTTGTAGAATTTAGAGGGGGAATACAAAAATCAAATGTCAAACAAGTTCCAACACTTCATTTTTGAAATAAGATGTTTTGTAACTTAAATCTTTTTCTGCATTTGTTTTAGGCCAACTCAGCTATTGCTTTTAAAGTACAGGCTCTTCTCACTTTCAAAGCCCACAATACCAGCAGTTTCACTATGATGCCTTCGAAACTGTCTTCTGCTTGAGTGAACAAAAACTGCCATGCCATATCCTTCTATCTTGTCATTATCCCATCCTGCAAGACAGACACTACAACATTAACACCAGTAGTTTCAAAAAGACCAAAGGTCTTTCACTTTCCTACTCAGGTTTTTAAGTTAGGCGAGCAAAAGTTCTTACATTATACAGTGATTTGCTTTTGAACAAAATGAAGGCAAACAAGCTGTGTTGTGTATGTTACTGGAAGACCAGGAGAGTGCTTAGTATTCTAGCATGGTTCAGTATCAAATTAACATATCTTATGCACAGGATTAATGAAAGCAACCAGGGAAGATCTGAGTGATTTTTACTTTCAGATTATAAAAATGCCAAACCCCCTCATTTGTATTGCATGCATGTAGAAATAAATTCTGGAAGAAAGTTACATAATGGAATCTGATTCCCATTCAGTGGTTTAGACTAGAATTCCAAGTTGCATATGGCATATGCAATCACTGAGACGGATTTCTACTAGTCTTTTGTATTCTTCCTCTCTCCATATACTACAATTATCCATAATTCCTTTCGAAAAACTAGGTCTCAGAAGCTTTCTGAAGGGAGTGCCATCTTGGTACTCAACTGAGGTCTCAAGTTCTTGAACTAATTTTTCCAGCTGTTAACTGCGGTCTCTTGAACAGTATTTAAACTTCACCACACCACAAATGATGACAAGACAACGTAGGCATAGTACTGACATCTAAAATCTAGATCTCGCACGTCTAGGTGACTAAACAATACTAAACAGTATTTTATACACGTCTTTTAAAAAAAAAAGTTTAAAAAAGAATAGCAGCACAGTGACAGCTTATGTGCATTGTCTCTGTACAAGAGAAGCCAGTGGATCCTTCCTATACCAATTCACACTTCCTTCCTTCCTTCTTTCCCTCATCACCTCATCCTCTGGAATTACTGAACACTGAAAAGACTGCGTATTTGCATCAAGAAGAATAACATGCTTTATGTGCATCTGAACCAAGATCATACATGAATTATCTTATTATTTTAGGGAACTTGTCAGCTAAGATATGCTGATTTGCGAACTGATGGCAAGTGAAGAAATTCATGGTAAGGGGACATGGACAGTCTAGACTCTTGCAGCTCTTTAAAAAAGCAAACAAAAAACCCCAGAAGAGTTTAACTCAGTGTTGTCACAGGGGTAGCTTGAAGCAGACTGCCAGCTACAGTAAAGGAGCTGCATACTACTTTGGTACAGATGCAAGTATTCTTTTGAACTGGTCATAATTAAGGTAAAGAATTAATTGAGTCATTATCTTTAGGATGTGTTAAAGGATACATTGTAAGCAAAACCGTCTGATATGTGACTGAATGAAGTCGAAGTGTTCATCTCTGTAGTCATGCTCTTTTTCCAGAATGCTGATGGCATCACACTGTCAAAATAAACACAAAATTAATACACCACTTTCAGTTATCCATTGTAATAGCAGTGCTGCTAACATCCAGTTCACAACTGGGCAAGAGGGATGGAGTGGGGCAGGTAGTTCAAAGAAAAACAAAAACCTGCTAAGATAGTTTAGAAGCATAACTGAACTTTTTTTTTATATATATATATATATATATATATATATATATATAACTTGATGTGCATGTACTGTGGTCAGCACTACCTTGGGAGTTAAAGGGATTGCCATTTTTCATTGATTCCCCCTCTCCCTTTCCAATGCAATAACTCAAATTCTCTGTTGAAGACTGACCCACTGAATAACACCATTTTCTGCCTGATGTATTTTTACACACTGTGGTATTACAGGACATAGTGATTTTTTTATCCAGTTACTAACTAGCCCTTTTCCAAATGGAGGCAAAAGCAAGAAATGTGGAAGCAGAAAAATAAAATGGTGGGGGGAGAGAGAGGAATAATAGGTGCCAGCAGGTGAGGAAAAAAAGGTGCTTTTCAAATGAGAGGATTAGCCTTCCAGTGAAGGAACAGCGTATGCATCAAAAGGTTTATTCTTTCACTGTGGGCCAGCAGAGGCTGCAGATGCAGTATGCTTAATGCCAATGTGAACAGAAGAGCCAGGGAAAAAAAGCAAACAAAAAAAAAAACACAGCCACAGGAGAAGCACACCATTTTTTTCTTTAGACTAAGAATATGGCTACATATCTAACAAACCAAAACAGATCACAGAAACACCTTAAGAACTGAGGAAAATTAGTAGAGCAGCACTTTACTAAATAGAACCCTCAAGGATACTAATCTCCAGAAAAAGATCAGAAATAATAAAATAACCTACCAAAATGCTATTTGCGGAATAGGGATGACTGTGGAGATGCAGGGGAATTCTAGTTGCTTACAGACTAGCTCACTTCTGTGAGCAAACCCAGGTCTGAGGTATTCCTCAATTCCTAGAAAACTGGTAGAACTAGAGGAAAAGCAAATCCCCAAATAACTTGGGATTAGCCAACTTCTGTCTGGCTTCCAGAAGATAACCAACCTTCAACATTAAACATCTTTAAAGAATTCTTATGCAAGGAATTCAGAATTACTTAAGAACCACATGCTTCCCACCCCAAATCCACAATTCACAGAGTTGCTTAAATAAAATATGCAAAAAACCTAAAATGTGAAACAAACCTTTGTACAAACTACTACTACTGGAATGCCTAAGTTACATGTTAGTGTATCTGCACCCAGGGGTAAAATCACACTGTCATCTTTGTCTTCCTGTAATGAAGTATTTCTTCTCTGTGGAGAAGCTGGGAAATCCTCGCCTGGTTCTATATATTCCTGGAAGTCTCTTACCACTGAAAGTAAAAAAAGTTATATTAAAAGATCAGCTACTTTATTATTTCAACAATGATTTCCACTGCGATTGATCTTTAGCACTGTTGACTGTATAGTACTTCTGCTTCTTTATGTTGAAAAATTTTGAGCATGCACCAAGTGCTGACTATTTTTTTGCTCTACGCAGCACGAGAGAGAACTAGTAAGTTTGAGATCTGCTTTATCAGCAGCCAGAACATGATCAGATGAAACTGTCCATAAGGACAACATGAACCCATTTTTATTTTATCATTGTGGAACCACTAAGTGGTTGCTATTAACTATTATTGCTTGATATGTTTCCTAAAGTACACAGGTTTCCTTGCATTCTTCTTGGCAAAATTAATAGAAGAGTTTGTTAGAATAAACAGAATTAAGCCTCACACATATTGCTTAGCTGCTACCATATACCAGGTTTTACCTAAAAACCCTTTGTCCACGCTTCTCTCTCTCTGTACAGTGAATCTACAGTAGCAATAAGCAAAGAGTATAGAGTACACAAACAGTAGTTATTAACTATCTTATAATTAGTTAACAGCATATTAAATATTTGTTATGCTTTTACAATAGATCAGACTACTTGAAAATTTAGCAAGGAGGGTAAGTCAGACCTTAACAAGAATTAGAAAAAAGTTATGTTTTAAGTTTAACTCTTGTCAGGTTCTGATGCACACACCTGAGCCTCTAATTACACAGTCACTTACTATTCCTACAGTCAGGGATGCAATATTAGGCATAAATAATCTGTACCTTTCGTATCACATGACCTGTTTCACACAGCAGAAACAGGATTCTACCAAAACCCATGGATTACCTTTCCATGAGTAACACATCCCGGATTCAGCCAAAAAATCAGGCAGCAAGACAATTTAGCTGAATCATGCACACTAGCAGCTAACTACTCCCATACATTCTCACTGCTTTGTCCTGATTTATGTTAATCCAGCCCTACCTTCACTAAACTGATTGAAGCCTTCTGAGTTTATATCTAAAAAAATATTAACAGAGCAAGACTTAATACCCTAGAGAAAAAAAGTATGTATTAGGCCAAGATTATCCAACTTTTCTACAGATTTTGGAGTTCACAATAACAAAAAGTACATGCACAGATTATCACCACTATCTGAACAGCCAACTCAGGCTCTTATTCAGGGAATGCTGCTACTTCAGTCTGGTCTGACAGCTTCCAAGAGCCTCCCAAATTGACTGTGTTTTAAACCGAGAGTTCTCACCAAGACATACCAGCCACTCAAGGGAATCTTTCCTACAGCATCCTGTCTGTTCTGGGATAATTGCATGCTAAAATAAAAATCACACTATTCCAGTGGTAGAAGTCCTCCAGTGGATTCCTAAAATTCCCGTTTTATGATCACAACATACTAATTTTTCTACAAATACAGAAAACAGTAAAAAGGAGGACTGATTTAATGTATCACAGTTCAAAGACTGTGGAATACAACCTCAGGTCTTCCTTAGAGACACATTTAAAGTGACCAGGCCAAAAGGCTTCATTAGACAGATGAATTCAGTAACAAGAAGAACTATTCCAACCCTTCAGACTGCTGCTATGTATTATTCCCTAATGACTTCCCATACCAGATTTAGTCCTCACAGGGTCTGTCTGAGTGGAGTTAAGTTGCTAGAACTGGAAGACAAGCACAGCAGCACACCTCCAGAAAACTACACACAAACCCTCAGTAGATTTCAGTCCTGTTAGCAAGTTAAATCAGCTCACAGGAGCTTCTCGGAAGCACCGAGCCTGACAAGAGTAGAATAGGAGCACATAGCCAAAAGTCAGGCAAGCAAGATTCCTCCCTCCTCCTTCAGCAGTGTCAAGCTGCTGCCTGCCTAGCAATGCATGAAGCCACATCACAGGAGGTTCGAAACAACAGCAGCTTCCAGTCATATCTGGACCGGGTCTAGGGCTTCTATTATACTCACACACATACCATCAATATCTGTAAGAATTAGACCAGATGATAAACAAACAAGAGAGCAGACAAAACTTTTAATGAGTAGCTGTTTTTCTTGACTCACTTCATCACTTACATTTTCTGAATTTTGTAGAGTTGTAGAGTTTCACTATTCTGTTCACTCACTCAGTAAAGAAGCAAAACTATTAGGTACACATTTTTGCTACCAGAGCTATTGCATCCTTACTACTTTCATCCAGCAGTATCCTATGCTGAAACTGTTGGGGAGGGTGTGTGTGTGAGTGTTCAATAAACACACATCAACCCTCGAAAACCAAACTAAACACCACATCCAAAAGAGCTCAGCTCCTCCCTCCTAAACAAGTTCTTGTGGAAGATATGATTCTCAAGGATGGTACGTACTTCCCTTAGAAGAATCTCTCTCAAAAGAATAAACAAAACAACCCCCTCCGCCAAATTCCAGAGTATCTACAACTGTCACCTTATGGGCTACTTTATCACAGCACAGCTACCCACCTGCATTTCCAAAAAAGCTATTCAGCAATCTGGTAGTCAGTTGCTTAAGAACATACCAGTTTAATCACGCTATTTGATCTTAACACACAGCTTTTTCAAATGCTCTTCCTTGTAGTAATTCACTGAGAGACAAGTGGGAAAGACTTATGTTTTAGTATCCCAAGGGAAATACAGTGGCTACCCAGAAGAAATATGGAGCTAGGATGTTTGTGAGTTCAGTCACACTGTTTAAGGAATCCTGCAAAAATCTTTGTGCTCTGCATGTTTTTAAAAAGACAAGACACTGACAGATCTATATCATATACATGCCAAACCAAACATATAGGTGCTTTAGTATCAATAATAATGATGATAAAACTCTTCAACTATAAAGGGCCCAGGCATTACCATGTGGTCATGAATCCTCTCAACATTTACATTTTTGGTAGGCAGAGAACAGGTACCAGATTCTCTAGACTAATTACAGGAACAGTTAAGAAGCTGATGCAGTGATTTGCATTTAAAATAAGATAAATAAAAAATTGAAAACTAAGAAGTTTTTTCACTTGCAGAAAGAATCTGATCTAGAAAAATCTGTAAGAAGCAAGATTGTAAATTCAGCTGTGTTCACTCTGAAAACTTTCTTTTCTAAATTAACGTACTTCTATTAGAAAGAAATACTGGTATTGTTCATATAGCTACCCAAGACTTATTTGAAGCCTAACTTGCTTGATAACTTGATAACTAACTTGATAACTTTTAAGTAACATTTCCAAAGAATGAAAAAGACTGCAATGGAGAAATTAAATGGTGCAGAAAGCATTAGGCATATTTGATTTAAATGGATTCCGGCCTATTTGCAGAATACTCACACTTTTGTTCCATTTCTTTCATTTCTTCGGGAGGAATTTTTAACTTGTCAATATGTTCTCTTACAACACTTGCCCATTTTTGTAAAGAATCCAGTGCAGTCCAAGGCCTAGACATATCTACTACCAACATAATTAGAGTGTCCTTTAGAGAGCTTGCCTCCATCGCAAATTTAAGAAGACCTTTGTGATACAGGTCACCATCCAAAATCCATACATTACATCTTGTTTGGTCTATAAAAAAAAAAGGAAAAACATTTTATGAGACTTACTTGAAACGGTCCACTACTTAATGGCTATTAAATCTTCTTTAGACATGTAAAATACAAGGAAGAAAGCAGATGACACGTTTTATCAGACAGCTGAACATACGTAACAGCACAGCAAACTGCAGCTTGTGGAGACCACCCTCCTCTTCTGAACCCTGATATTTAATGGCTGATAACTGATCTTAAATACATTATCTAAAAGTGAGAATCCAGAGATAGCATCCAACATTTCCAGAATTAATGTTCACCATTTTAGAGAGGGAAAACATTTTCTTCAAGACACAGCTTAGAAAAGGGGCAACTGGGTGAATTCAGGGATCTGTTCTCAGCCCTTGGTCTGCTCAGCTCTCAAGGACTGCCACCCCCCCTTCAAAACTCCAATGTGATATGCCTATATAACTCAAAGTACATAATGTACCTTAGCCCTTCAGAAAACTGGAACAGAACTGCAAGTTTTTGATGATTTAGATTAACTTTCTTGTCTCTTAAGTCCTCCTTCAGATTTGTAAAAGGACAATCACCATACAAACAGACTATCCCACTGCTTTTTTCCCCCAAAAACATCATACACTCCAATATGTGGAGACACTTCTGCAGTAAATTAAGAGCTGCTGATTCAAAATTAGATAGCTTAATATAATTACATTTTGCCTTCAAATAAGTTTTTATTACTTGTTACAGAAATTTTGGGGAAGACATTTAGATCAAACCCTTAATCATCTTAACCCTAAGTCATCTTTGAGACCAACAGCCAGACATGGAAGTCAGGAAAGTAAGTGATTTAAGAGAAAAGGGGCCAACTTCTTCTGGTTCTCCTATCTATATTTGTTCTTCTAGTATAAACAAGAGTTCCCATTTTTCCCCACAGTTCCCAGTATGTCCTTACTCACACCCCACTCCCTTTAAGTATTACCTCTAGGTAATTCATTGCACCTCTACAGTGCCTGGTCATACTCTGGCCCTCGTTTCCCCATAGATAAGCATCAATTACCCATTCCATAACTGCATGTATATGGGGTCTGGATCTTAAAAACCTTTTTTACCTTCTAGCCATAAGCAACTCAAGCCAATTGAAATGGAGCTTCTACTTTATTTCTCCTTCCTACAAGTTTTTGGGCTGGTGGTTTGGCTTTTTTTGGTTATTGTTTGTTTTTAGTATTTTCTTTAGCATTGTGTACATTTTCCTACCCATCAGTACATGGTATGTAGTCTTGCAGATTCTGGTACCACCAAGAAAAAGATTTCTCTATATGTTCAAAAAGATAAATACTTGCTACAATAATTGAGATGGAAAATAAGAGCCTAGGCACGTTTTCCTCTAGGCCCGAGGAATGCACATCCATTCAGAATATTACAGCTAAGACTGCATCCCTGTTCTTTTATTTTCAGCCTTTTCTTTTGACTGGTTCCTCTCCTTCTCTATCATTTAGGTGGTTATTCATGGTATCTGCTAAAGAAATCACACTGAGAAACTTCATGATACAATTCACTCATGGCCTAAACTGGACTCCTGCAAATTATAAAGAAAAACATCCCACTGTCATTCCAAATATCACACTACTGAACCATTGCTTTCAAACTGGTTTAAGATATTATTAGAAATACAAACTTACCATCTCGATCTTCATCATGCACATTTAAATACAAATACTCCATTCCTCTTCCTTTTTTGTACTCCTCTATTCCTTGAATTTTTCCTATTAAGCTAGTTTTACCTGCTCCATCTTCACCTGGAGAGACAGAAGTTAGATAGCACTCAATCTTTAATCACAGTTACATAATAAAAACCACCTGGGGCAATGTGGGAATACAGTGGAAGACTGGCAAGGAGGATTGTAAACATGCTCAAGTGACTTGCAGCTGGGGTTCCAAAAAACACATCTATCTCACTAATTGTTGCTTAGCTCTGTGTGCTTGATGGGTAGAATGTCTGCGCTTAGATAAGACAGGCTGTGATAGACTCAGAGGTACCCTGTTGAACATCCTTGAGATTCCTGCCCTGCTGTGGAAAAGATCAAAGCACAGTGGAAAAGCACACCTGCAAAAATCCTGGACATACACAGGCAAAAGCAACAGGTTCAAGATCTTTTTTCTTCTCCTCTTTCTGGCTAGCAAAGACCAAGCTCTGTGTTGCCTGTGTCCCCTCTTGCGTACCTCTACCTGGGTGTTGCTGTGGAGATCCCCCAGGTCACAAGTTAACGAGCATAAATTTGTTCTTCGCATTTCATCCGTGGTTTTGTGGTTGTTCCTGTGTCCTGCCTGTGTTGGCTCATACAGACAAGAAGGAAACCATATACTAACAGGGCAACTGAGCTCATTAAAGTTTTGAAACATAGCTGGTTTTGCCCAACTCATTCATCTGTTCAGAGTGCACACCTCAGCTTCAAATCTTATTTCTAATTATTGACAAATGCAATTATGCCACTAACCAGCCTATCTGAAACAGGATCATACTCTACGTAGAGACTGTTTATGTAGCCCGTGGGATTTTACTCAATGGAATGAAAAGATATTTTTAAGGGGGGGGGGGGGGGGGAGAGAGTAAGACCAAAACTGAAGTTTAAAATCTGGTTAAGTATAGAGAAGTTAAGTGAAAAATTAAGTTGTATCAGTTTAACTTGTTCAACATTTAAGAGTTTGTTTGCTAGTTCCTTAACTGTATTAAATCAAGGTGCACCTAAGACAACAATTATAGCAAGTTTTAAATAAAGATTGGAAAGCACAGCTATTTTTTATTTTTCTTTTCTTGTGAGAATATTCTTTTAAATAAAAATTCTGCCCAAGAAGTGAAGAGTTCAAGCTTCGTCACCAGAGATGAATTACAATTCCTCCTCTGACCTCACCCAAGTACTTCAAGCTTCTTAAATTTGTCATCTACAAATAACTGGGAGACTTTATTAAGAGCTGCTGCACTGACATGTTATGCTGCTGAAGTTGCTATTACTTTTGCCAACAATTTTTGTATGATTCATTCTGTTATTTTACCTTTTTGAACAGGCAGCTTCAATCAACTTGTGCCAGTAGAAGGCCCAAGAGTTAATACAAAACAAAATTTGTTATTCCTTTTAAAGAGGAGTTGCACTTAACAGCTTTCCTAGTTTCTCAGAACAATTGACTTCTAGCTAAATTCTCTTATGTACTACTTTGTTTCACATAGGTGGCAATAAAGATTACAATGCGTTTGCACTGGGAAAGTTTAGCATCTTCTGCAAAGTACATCTGCCAGTTCTTAACAAAATGTTCTTAACAACAAGTCTAAGAAACATCTGTTATTAAAAGTTCTAAACACACTTAAGCAGTCTGAACTGAAACATACAAATGCTAATCTATGCAACTTTACTGTTTGACAGTGCTAATGCTAAACAATATAGGCAAACTTGAAATATACATCCCACAAGCCCCTTACTTATCATGGCTGTGTTGTGTGATTTCCTACCCACTCCCATATTTCCAAATGCCTGAAGAAAACAGAAGTTCAGTACAGTTAATATCTTACGTCAAAGAGCTGGAATTTATTTTCCCTCCTTGTTTTCCAGTAACTATATTGAGACTCCACACAGGAAGAAATGTTATTAGTACAGCATAAGGCAAGTTGATTTGATGTAAAGTTAGTACCTTTGGACACATACGCACACACAGTAGTCACTCCAACCTTTCATCACAGGATTACTTAATCTGTTCTGTGAAGAAGATTCTCTACTCCCTTCTCCTAAGCAAATATCCACCCATTTCAAAACACCAAGATCAGGTAGGTGGATCACTGACATACATAACTGTATCAGACGAGTTACTGCATTTAGAGAGCAGTGCTCATCATTCACTAAAAAGCCAGAATGATGCATCAGTGAAGTCTGAAGGGATTGATACCACTGTCATTAATTACCCAGGTAATTGAAGAGAATAGTAGTTTGCAGATGATACAAGATAAACCTAAAGATCTGTGGAGAAAAGGGGTAGAAGCAATACTGACAAGTTCACAGAATCACAGAATCATCTAGGTTGGAAAAGACCTTGAAAACCACCTAGTCCAACCATTAACCTAGCACTGACAGTTCCTAACTACACCGTATACCTCTGAGCTATGTCAACCCTACTCTTAAACACCTCCAGGGATGGGGACTCTACCACTTCCCAGTTAGCAATGCATAAACTAACTAGTCTACAAATAGGTCACCTCCCTTGCAAGGGTGCAAGATAGCTGCCTAGCCGAACATGCCCTATTCCACAAGAGATCCAGAGTTCTCAACAGATTTAAGCCAAATTAGTCAGTGTTATGGAAAAAGCGTCAGAAAGTAAAACCAGGACTACTGTATATGACATAAGGACTTCCTCCTTTTTGCCCACACAATTCATCATAAAAAAGTTAAGTAAAGATGACTGCCTTGGACAAGAGAACATGCCAAGACTTGAGGTTCCATCTACCTCTACTTTCTATTTTTAGTATGTTGCATATACCTTTTAAAATTGTGACAGCTGCGAATGTATCTGTATCCTTGTTATTATTTTTTCCAACCTAATGTCTTCAATATAAACCACCTGAAAAGTCAACACTGCATGTATCAAGTTATGCTGAGAAAAAGCAGCAGTATAATTTTGCTTTGTAGTTACTCTTCAGCAAGAATATCAAAATACAAATCAATCTTAAACCAGTGCTTATTTAAAACTCCTGAATAGTTATTAACAATCTCATTATATACATTTAGAATGAATTTGCTAACAGCAGCTTTTAAGACTTTTCAAAACTCAAACTTTTGCTGTAACACCTTTAGTAGGTAGAGAAGCTTCTCTCCACCAGAGGAGGGGGGAAATATTTGTGAGGAAATTAAAGTCTATTAGCTATGTTAGATTTGATGGATAATGTATAGCATAGTAACGCAATTAGTGTTAAGTACTACCAGAGATACAAATAAAAGTATATATATATATATTTTTAAAAGAAAAATAATTTCTCAATAAATACACATATATGCACACACATTATATGGCATTTGAAATTACAGACTCTAAGACACTTACGCATATTTATCTTTTTTGTCATTTCTGGGTATCTCTGAAGTATATGAAAAAGTAACGCTGCTTAGTTTCAGACAAAAGGGAAATTTCCCATTCCTCAGACTGGAACATCTTTGCATATTAATATTATGAAACAGTTTTGTTTGGTTTTTTTTAATTGCTACTGAAGCAATATATAAAACAGCCTTATGCACCTTTGAAAAGTCATCATCCTCATCCTCCCTCCAAAATTTTGAGACAGTACATCCTTTGACTGCTTCTTTATTTCTAATTGTGTGATAAACAGCTCAACAATTGACTTCTGTATGTAAGCTCACAGAGCAAAATGTTTCTGACATGCAATTCTCAATATAGATTTGCAAGGCAGAATAAAAATCAACTAGACTGTTGCAAATTTAAGATTTTGCATCCTTCTTTTGCAAGTAACATAAAAGGTCATTATTTTCCAGAGTAAATCCTAAAGAACTAAAATTCTTCATTACATCAAACTGCACAACTGCACTTACACATTAATATTACAGTGAGGAAACAGAAGTGATGCTAACAAGCAGAGCTACACACTAAAGCTGAGCACAAGTGAAAGAGAGACAACAGATTTAATTTTGCAGAAAAGTCAGCCTCGGAAGCAGTTGAAACAAAGCCAAACCAGTCTGCTTACACACTGTATTTCACCATCTTGTTAACAAAATGGAAAAGTCTTGTACTTAACTAAACAAAAGCCGTTTCATTTTTATCCCACGCCACTATGCTTCACTCCACTGATGAGCCCAAGTTTGGGGTTGTGCGCGTCAAAGCTTCTCTGTCCAAGGTGCTACTCTGGCTACCACGCAGAGTTTAATGACCTGCTCCTTGTTGCTGCCCTCACAGATCTAAGAAGCCATAATTCAAAACCCTGCCCAGCCCCCTCCCTTCTCACTACTCCAGGTAAAAACAAGTATGTTTACTGAGCAGAAAATGGAGGATCATGAAATGTTCTGCTACAATACAGAATTTAGCAGAGCAGTCACCCATAGATGGGAGGGATGGGCAACGAGGTGAATGAATTGCCTTCCGTGAATGTGGGCAAGCAGGCACATACCTATGAAGCACTACTTTAACTGTTCAACCATAAACGATCACGTTAGAGAGAACTTAGGCTCCCTATTGCACAGCTTCTCTAAACTGTCAATTAAACATTTTAAAATTAAGAACATTTACTACTCATGCCATTTTCACATTTTAGTTTAGAAAATGAAAACAGAAGTAGATTTCCACTTGTCTTAAGACATTTTTTACTTCTCACAGAAGTCTGTACATGGAAGAGCAATCAGTATGTTATATCCAGGACAGACTTGAGTTTTAACTTCTTATTTAAATTGTTTCTCTACTGTAAAGTGTCAAGTCTGCTTTAAAATATGGCAGGGCAAAGAAGCAAGAGGTGAATGTTTCTTTCGTGTCACCACTATTGTTGGTCTGTCCCCCTCCCATCCAGGGCTCTGGTTTCTTTACAACAGCTCTTTGAAAAGCCCTGGATGCACTTAATTGTGTGGAATCTATAATCCTACTGGTTCCTTGATGGAATTTTTTTGTGTTTTAAAACCATCAACAAAAATTCAGCTGGATATGGGAATTATGCAACTCATCTCCAGAAAACACATTCAAGCAAGGCCAAGCAAAACTAGAGATAAAGGTCCTAATTAACCCCTCCCACCCACCCCAAAAGGCATATTTTTGTGAACTAGCTTTACACTTTTTACAAAACAAAAGACGGCTTCTGGGTAGAACAATTCACAACATCTTCTAACATAAAATACTGAATATTTTTATTTATAGAAAAAACCCACTTCACTTAAATGTGATAGAAGAAAGTCATCAAACCCAAACCTGACTTATCAAACAGGGCAAAGATGCCTTCCCAGAATCACAGAGCAATCTCTATTCCACACCACGTGGAATGTCTGAATTCTAATACAGTGGAGTGGAGACACAACAGTCATCTTCCTACCAGAACCAAGCACATGTGTACTCTAGCTATTTGCAAGATAAAATACTTCTCACAAGCTAATAACTGCCTTTTCTACAGCTGTATATTAGTGAAAGAGACTTGTTTACACATACTAGACTAATTGAGGAATGCCTTTCGCAGAACAAGACAAAAATAATCAGAGTAAGCCAAATTTAGCTTGCTTTCAGAGAACAGAACAGAAGAATTATGCTGATGAGATCCTTCTCTACAAGGCCTCAAAACAACGTGGAAGTTCACAATAAGGTCATATAAATTCTTCAAACAACTTGCCTCTAAATACAGTTTACTTATTGGACAAAAAACTTCCCTTCTAAGTTTGTTTTACTCCACCAGCTAAGTCCTTCCCCTCACATATGATTCACTTGGTATCTTTGTGGCACTGAAAAATTAAGTAAGTTTTCTGATGAGCACCTTAACTGCACTTCTGTGTTACAACATGATAGAAAGCAGATCATAGACAACTGTTCAACCATGGTTTTTGTCACGTCCTGCACCACAGGAATACACAGTCTGATGGTGGAAACAGGTGCAGCAGTAACAGTATTACTTATGCTTGGAGAAACCCACAGTCAGGGAAAGCTAAGTATTGCAGAGAATTCTCTAGTGAATGCAAAGAGCATACATCTCTCATACACACCTTCTCCTTTAAAACAGCAGTAAGTCATCTAGTGTATTTTACCCAGGTCCACTACCAAAATAGCATTATCCCATATTACTATCAAAGGGGGATCTTTATTGATACTCCTGCCACTAACCTGCCTGGAGAACAGAGAAGCACAATTCCTCTCACTGTTCCTCACCTTCAGAGTTACTTCATAGATAAATCCCATAATCAGCAGCACCTCTAGCAAAGCAGAGGCAAATTAAAATACACACAATTCAAGAATTTCAGAACTTCCCGTGCTGTTCTAAAGTTTTACTACACAGCATCCATGTAATTCTGGCTTTTTGGAGAGGTATGATAGCAGGAAGAACACTACGGAGAAGTACTACTTAATTCTAAAAAAAATGTAGCTGCAAAACAAGCAATTAGGATTTTATCTAGGTCAATACCCTGTCAAAACAATTGACACTTTAGAAATATAACTGCTGACTGAAACAAGACTTGGCTATGCTTGGAAGGCTTTCATCGCCTGTAGAAGGTGAAAAAGTTGCAAGAAGAGGAGGAAAAGATGCTATCTGATGTAACTTCTGCCGTACTAGAGAATTATGAAACATTTGAGATGAACAATAAGGATGGTATCAACAAGCAGGAGTGACAAAGCAGCTGTAATGCTCACAGTGAAACTTTCAGCTATGTGAACATGAAGAAATAAAGTGGAAAAGTAATTTTTATAGTGTTGAGTACACATCTATGTAAGCAGATTTTATATCTACTTTGTATACTCTCATGACAATTTTCTGTATCAGAACTTAATTCTGAAGTTCACTATATTCCATGGGTCTACTAACAGAAAGTAGCAAGCTAAAACTGCTCTTCAAGATGCACCATCTTCTACAATACGACCATTCCAAATATATGTACACACAGAAAAGCATACCTGCAAACTAGTTGTAGACTGTGGAAACTTCTTCTCAAGAATCCTGACAGCCACTGGACAGGAGCAGACCTCAAAGATTCAAACTAACAGGCTTGGCCCTGAAAAGCGAGATGTCTGGGGTAAAGAGAAAATGCGGCCACAAGGCAGTTGGAAACTCCCTGGGCACTAAATTCAAAGCCTTTATCATTATACTGGGTCTGGCTGAGCTGGAATTGGATTTCCCCTATAGCAGCCCTCACAGTGCTGTGTTTTATGCTGGGAGCTGGCAGGGTGTTGATAGCACCCTGGTGTTGTGGCTACTGCTGAGCAGTGCTTACACAGCACCAAGGCTCTTTCTGACATTCCCCCCGCAGTGGGACGGGGTGGGCAAGGTCTTGGGAGGGGACACAACCAGGACAGCTGACCTGAACTGACCAAAGGGATATTCCAGACCGTATGATGTCTGCTCAGTATAAAGCTGGGAGAAAGGAAGAAGTGTGTGTGTGAGGGGGTGTCACTCTTGGTCCTCTGAGGCAACCAGAGGCATATTGGAGTCCTGCTTCCTCAGAAGGCCTGACATCACCTGTTAATGGGAAGTAGAGAATAAATCTGTTTTCTTATTGCTTCTGTGTGCAGACCTTGCTTTGCTTACATTAAAACTGCTTTTGTTTTACCCACAAGGGTTGGTTCCCCCCCACCCCTGTCTTATTTTCTTTCCCTCTTTTTGCCCTGTTGAGAAAAAAAAAAAGAAGGGGGGGGGGAACTGATAGAGTGACTACTTGGTGGGTACCTGGCATTTAGCCATCATCAAACCACCACAATCATCATGTGGGGTAAAATGCATAAAGAAAACCAAAATACTAGTGATTCAGTAGGAGCATAAGGGTGCAATACAGACACTTGGAATCAGGTGTACAATGCATCACTGGATGGTTTGACATCATTAGAATTCCAGGCAAAGAATCTACTATGCTTCAGAGACAGAGGAATGTATGAAATACAAAGCCAGATAGAAAGCAACTGTTCAGTTCATTTGCAAGCTGAGAACCTGTTTTCTTATGCATCCTGGAATGACTTTGAACATTTCTGCTTGCATGCATACTGCAGTTTATTAGATAAATGATTAGTTTGGGTCTCTAAATCCAAGCATTCATGCATTCTATAGCACTATGGATTCCATCCATAACCTGTAGTGGTGACTTCTTAGCTGTTCCCTCTATTCTACTTGCTAGTTCAAATATAATCATATCAGGAAAGGAATGAACAAGATTGCTCCCAGTTATAAGCATCAGTTTTCTCATCACACTCAACAAAAAGCATCTCCTCTGACCAGCTGCCTTTATTACACAACTGAGCAGAAGACAGTCTGGGAGAAAAAAAGAAAATAAACCCCAGCAACAACAACAAAAACACACTCCTTTGGCTATCTGGAAAAAGTAGCTAGAAATGTCACTGAGAGCACTCAATTTCCTTGAGAAAGCAGGGACATCTTCTAGCTATGATCACTATGACAGAACTGCCTAGGAATCAGAGCATACTTGCCTTACAGAAAAGTTAAGGATAGCTTACATTTTTATTATTTGTTCATACAAGAATGGAAAAATGCTTTTATGCTATATGTGGTGCCAATCAAAGTTTAAAATCTTCATAGAAACTGAAAAAATGTAAGCGAAACAATTTGAAGGAATAAAACTGTAAGTTACTTAATTTGGGGGGGAGGCGAGTGTGATTTTGAGCAGAGAATTACTAGTATTACATATTAATTATAAGTATACATATTACATATTCACCTCACAAAACTATGTGCCATATCTAGAGATTAACATTTGGCATTCCAGTTTCCTTCAGTTACTTCTATGTCTTGAATTTCTTTCCAGGTTCTTAAAAATGAGATGTTAACATGGCTAAAAATAAATACTGAAATAGCAGAATTAGCATGCTAGACATAGCCAGGTTCCCAGAACAACTAAGCATACAAGTATATGCAGTATTTGAAAAATATAAATGCTGTAGGCAAATTAGAGAACTTGTCCTAGCAAACAAACCAACACTAAATGGTGGGTTCTTCTGGTTGTTTCTTCTGTGGGTTTTTTTGGGGAGGGCAGGTTGGAGACTTAGGGGATTTATTTTTTTAAAATGCAGTTTGTTTTGAGAACAAGCATTCATTTGTCCCTATATATCACGTTTCAGCTTCAAATGTAACTGACTAATGTAACTGTTTATACTGCAAACATTTGCCTCCCCAATGTGAAACCCTGGTCAGCTTTACAACCCTACTTAAAAGTATTCAAGGAATGATAAAACTGAAAATAGTCATGACTAGAAGTGATTTGTAATAACAACAAAAGCTAGTACAAAACTATTTAGAGGAACAAAGCTTAAAAACAGAGGAAATGTGAGATAACAGGGAAATTTCAAACACACAGCTCAATAACCTGAAGAGAAAGAACTTCACATACTGAATCTGTCCAATGCAGAATACAGAAGACCTCTCCTCTTCCTGTGCCAGCGTGCTTCAGGAGCAGCATCATGACTCGCAAGTGAAGAGCAAAGTGCAATACATGGACTAGGTATTCTCACAAAGAACATGGCCATGGTCCTCACTGGCCAGCCCTCAGATCTAATGCTGTTTCCTAAATATATGTCAAGCTTTTTTTTTTTTCTTGGACTGTGGCATTCTAGAGAACACAATTCCTAAGACAGAATTCCTTCTGCAAATCCGCACATCTTTTAAAAAAATGCATCAGTCAAAAACCAAAGAAGTGTTACGTTAAGTCATTCTATAAACTCTGCATAAAACAGATAAAAGGAAAATTTCTATACAACAGATCAAACATCACAAACTAAATGAACCTTTGGAAACATTTTACAGTGCCCTTTCTAGAAGTGCTGAAGGAAGCACAGCCTCCAGTTATTGAGAGACTGCCTGACTACAAAGAGAGAAGAAAAATAAGAGCACAATATTCTTGACAAGGATCACAGCTTGAAGAAGTATCTTCCAACTTCAGCAAGGACAATCAGCCAGTTTATTATCCAATACATCCAATTATGCGATATAAAAAGCTGTCAATTATTATGAAATCTTTCCTTTCTTTAATATCAGTAGAACTTCCGATCTCAATATCCTACTTAATGACATAACATAAAGAGCAACAAAATAAAGGGTAGACCATCCCATCATCCTTGCACAGTATTCCCCTTCATAGTTTTAAGTCACTGCTCATCTTATCAAAACAGGAAGAAAAGGGTCACGGTGATTGCTTTCAGATTATGCAGGAAAAAACTTAACTTGAAAAACCTCAAGAGAGTACCACCCATAAGACTACACAGAATCATGGAATGCATAGAGTTCACATGAATATTTTTGCTGGGTTTTAACCATGTTACCAAATACTAACAGACAGTTCTTTCTGGGGACAGGGAGGTTGGCAAAGGAGGGAAGAAGCAGCTAGTTAACAAATCCATCCACTCGGATTCATTACATTGTCTACCGGTAATAGTATTTAATAGCCTTTCAGCCAAAAAAACCCCACTAATAGCAATAATATACATATATACACATGACTGAGAGCATCCATTTCTTCTCCTCCCCCATTAAGTTTTTAATTTTGCTTGACAGGCAATTTTTTTTTCTTTCCCTCAACACTGAATACTATCTTATTACCGCCCTACCAAAGTCCCATTCTGAAACTACTAATCCTTGCCAAACGCCAGGCTGGACTAACACACTGGGTGGAGATCACAGTTAACACAAGGAAAGCCAGCAGCAGTATGCGATGCCGTTGCTGCTGCCCAACTTGCTGATGATATTGGTGCTGACAAACTGGGTGCGTGTGGGCAGGACACAGCCAGCACGCCCATCCCGCCTACCCCGCCCTCCGGCCGACAGGCACCAGCCGGCATTGATACCGTTCGGGCCACGGAAGCGATTTTTTGTGTTTGTAGGACGCACCAGAAGGACCAGCAAGCACCGGCAAGGGAGGTTTCGGAAAAGGCTGCAGGACCCGCATGCACCCCGAAGTCAACACTCATCGGGGAAGAAAGACAATAACATCCCCCCCCCTCCCCTCCACCGAAGGAACTAGGGTGGGGGAAGGACAGTAAGGGTATTATAGCGAGGTACCTACGATAAGGAGGGTATCTAAAGCATCTCTGGATATTAGATATCCAAAATGAAGGAAAAACATGCAAGGGAAGAAACGAGAGGGTTAAGTCAGCACCTTGCCACCATCACACACACACACACCCCCCCGGGGGCACTAAACAAGAGGAGCCCCAGAGGCCCGGGGGAGGGTTAAGGATCGAGGCTGGAGGCGGCAGGGGAGGGGATCCGGATGCCTGTCTCACCCAGCAGGAGGACGCTCTTCCCCGAAGGCAGCTTAGAGCGGGACCGCGTGGACACTTCACTGAGGATGCAGGACCTGGCGCGGAGAGACGACAACGCTTAGGAGGAGAGGGAGGCGGGGGGTGGTGCGTGTGTGTCCCGCTTCCTCCCGGCCCCCCATCCTCGCCACCTCCCGTGTGGGGGGAAGGCACGGGGGGACGGGGGGGGGGGTGGGGCAGGGCAGGAGCGGCCACCTCTAAGGGGAGGAGGCCCCCAGCCCTAGCTCACCGAGAGGGGCTGAACGCCAGGAGGGGGGATTAACCGGCACTGCCCCCCACCCCTTCGCCTCCCCCGCAGGGCAAGGAGTTGCTGCGAGGGCAGTAACGATCCGTACGCGCCCGGCTCCCCGGCCGCGGGGCGGGGCGGGCGGTTACCAGAGGTTCTGCCCATCGTCCTCATCGCCGCCTGCCCGCAGCTCCGCGTTGTTGTTGTTGGTCGCGGCCGTCGCGGCGGACGAACCGAGCCCAGACGACGAGGAGCCGAAGGAAGCGGCTCTCCCTGCCGCCAGCGCCGCCATCTTCGCTGCCTCCTCCCTGCCCCGCCGCCTCCCCGAGACGCGGAGCGGGCGGCGGCGCCGCGGCGGCTGACAGGAACCCGGATGTTGGGAGGTCGGAGGGGCGGGGCCCGCGGCGGCGCGCGCGCGGAGGCGGCGACAGCAGCAGCCGCCGCCGTGGGGTCCCGAGCGCGAGCGCTTCGCCCCGAGCCGCGCCCTCTGGGGGCGTGGCGCGCGCCGCCCGCCTCCCCACGGCGGGGGGGGGGCCCGGGGCCCGCCGGGCCCTCGGGGGCTTAGCAGCCGCCCCGGGAGAGGAGAGGGAGGCCCTGAGCGGGGGGAGCAAGTGCCTTTCGTTCGGAGGGTCCGCAGGCAGGGCCGCTCCGGTGAGGTGGAGCGGCCGTCGTTCGCCTTTGTGCCGGTTACTGCTGCGAGGTGTTGCTGTGGGGCAGGGAGCTGCTGCTGCTGGGTGCAGAGCGCCGCTTGCGCCCTGGGCAGCCCCAGCCCTGAAGGAAGCACCTCGCATCCAAGAAAAGTAAGTGCGGCTAGGGGTGAGACATGCCTTTTTTGGGGGACTTGGTGGTCTTATATTTTCCAAGAGGCCTGCCTGTTACTTGTTCTTTTCTCATAAGTGTTGGTTTAGAATTGGAAAAAAAAAAAAAATAGGTCAAATCGCCATCGTTTTCACAACTCTTGCTAGAAGTCTTAGAAGAAGCAAGCAGGCAAGCACGTAGATGCTTTGCCCTCAACTTACAGAGATAACATGTTTCCTAGGGTAAGACATGAACTGCTTTAAATTCCATAAAAATTGGCTGGATGAATTTTGTGCATTTGATTCTGGAAAAACTTAACACAGGACGTTTCCTTGTGTGCCTCCCTTTAAAACAAAGGACGCGCCTTTCCAGAGCCTCTGGATATACAGAGAGGTAGTGACAGTATTAGCAACTTATGTATGCCGGCAGTTTGTACTTTGTTTTTGTCTTGCTGCTGTATTTTTTTTTTTTTTCCCCAGAAAAGACTACTTTTTAACTAGTATTTTAAAATAGGAAAAAATTGATCCGTTTCTTTTTATCCATGTGTTTCTCTCAATGGCTTTCTGTTGCTTTGCAACCCAAACTATGGACATTCCTTTCATATATTGTTTTAGTAGAGAGCAGGTGTTGGAACTTGTAGGTCACCCTTCATGAAAGTAAATTGCAGTAAGGACCTTTAGGTATAAAATAGCTGAAACTTTGGTAGCCGTATACTGAATTACAGGTACGTGTCATAACAGATGCACAGTTATTGATCGGAAGCAATTTGTTGGGGACAGAATGCAGGTGCAGAAAACTCGCGAAGTTTTGGTGGAGATGTGTCATCCAGTAAACAGTGACCACTAAATACACGAATGCTGCTGAAAAATAGCCAAGAAAAAAACACTTGCTGCATGAGCCTAAGTTTTCCCAAGGCAGCAGAGCAAATTAGCTTCCCACAGTTGAAAGTTTCTGCTCTCCTCTTACCCTTCTCTCCGTGTGGCCTACAATGAATTCCCTTTTGTTATCTCTGGTTTTCATCTTTGTTGGGTCAACTGATTTAAATCACTAAAAAACCAGAAAACTAATTACTAGAATAGTAGAACAACTCTTCCAATTTAGTGAGTTGAATCAACTTGTGGAAAGAGTTTGACGAGTGACACAGAGCCAGAACAAAGAGTGGGGAACAACTGACTGGGGAGTAAGGAGAGAAGGAAGAGCAGAAGGAAGGAGTTTGAATTTAGAAAGCGGTGGGATGGGAATGCCCTGTCACTGGCAGGGAACAGTTAGATCAGCTCAGCTGTAGCCCAAGATGCAGTTCTAAGGGAAAGGAAAAAACGAAACAAAACTCCCCAACAGATTCTGTAATAGATTTTTGAATTGAAAACAAATTTCAAGAGTCCAAATTTTAGCTACCTAGTTCAATCAAAAGGGATAACATTGGTTTTAACATAATTTGATAAAGAGATTGCTATTTATCTGGGTGTGTGGTCTTGAGATTTTTGTGAATCTTTACTAAAAAGTGGAAAACCTCTAAAATTCAGTGAATTAGCTTTTAACATGGCACTCACAAAGGCACTGAAAATAACAGTTTTAAGCTACTTCATGTTGTTCATTATTTTAATTTATGTTCCATATCATATTGTTTGCATGTGAACTATATTAAATTGAGGTATGTAAATGATATTCCCCTAGGACTTTTGAAACCAGAATGTGTAAGACAGTAAGTAATATTTAAATATGTGAAAGCAGCAGAAAATAAAAGGCTACGTGGAAGAATGATAACAAGAGCATATTGCTCTGTGATGAGTAGGGAATATACTGATTGAGAAAAGATGGTGCAGTTTTCATGGTCTTCTGCTTTTATAGAGGCTAATGTTGCTAGCTGGGAAAAAAAAATCATCTGGTAATTGTAAATCTACCAATTTACAGCGGAAGAGAGACCACCTCTTTTCTTTCTCCCCTCCTCCTTCCCCTGACATCCATTCGCTATGGAGTCTTAAGGTGGCTTTCACTGTCTTATCCTCTTATAATGGAAGATTTTGCTGTGTGCCTTTGAAAGAGATGTGTACAATCAAAATTCTCCAAGGATTCATTTATGAGACTGTCACACCTGGTACTTCTGATGATTGTTGTGTGGTATATTTGCTACTTTTACCAGAATCAATCCCTCCCTCCTGTTCTGCCTCCTCTCCATTTTATCTCTCTTTCCGGAGCTGCAGAGCAAAAGGTGAAAATGGAAATGCTTCATCATCATACTCTCAGGCTGGGTTAAAAAAAATCATCAAGATGTAAACAAAAGTGTTGCGAATCAAAATCTTCATCAAGTGTGCATTATGCTGATACAGTATCTCAAATTTTTCATAGAGTTAGCTGTGCAGTGTGATAGGAAGAGGAAATTTAGGAAAAGCCTGTAATAAAGAAGAAGCAACCATAGAAAAGGGGGGGGGGGGGAATCAGTAAGATGTTATTGTCTTTCCTCCCCTGTAAAATAAGTTTCTGTCTGGCAAAATGATGTTGTGAATGTATGGGAAAACCATTGCATGCAGCCTTTTCCAGAAGGTAACTTTGAACAGGAACCAATGTTAATGATGCCCAGCAACCGTGCAAGACTCATTTTCTCCTACCTCACCCAACCTGTAGCTACTTTTACAGGCACGTTAAACATAAGGTCTTCCCTGACTATCAAACTGTAAGTATGTTTTCTTACTAAAAACTGCCATTCTGATTTGATAGTGTCTTCTACCCAGTCACTGTTACACTTGCAGAGGTAGGTATACAAGACCAATGAAGATCATGAAGAATCAGGTTCATGGACTGTGATGAAGAGGAACGTTGTTTCAGCTGTGGATTTTTAGCAACAGTTTTGACTTGAAAAAGCATTACCAATGGCTTAACAACATGCAAACATAAGGGCAAACACCATCTCACTGGCAAAATAACGTCATTTTCTAGTACAGTCATGATGAGCATCCCAGTATGAGCTGCCCTGGGGTGATGTCAAAGTGAGAGGGACTCCCTGAGTTGTGTAGCTGTGAGTGAGCTGTGCTGTGCTGACCAGGGAGGACCAACAGGGAAGGACACCTCCTGTGCACAGCTGGTTAGTGACTGCAGGAGTGGAGCCTTTGTTTCTCTCATGTTCTGTGCCTTTTTGGTTTCTGGTGTGCTTTGATTATTCTGTACCTCTCTGCTTGTTCTTAACGTAGGACTCCTCGCTGGCTGTCTCTCTTCACGTAAAAACTTTTGTCTGAGTTAGCATGGTATGAAATCCAAAAAGTAGTGGACCACCTTCTCTCTGGGCATGTATCGTCAGGGGCCAATTGCTATAAAATTGGTTGCGAATTTAGAAGGCTTTTTCTTTGTAAGCCTATGGAAATGAATTGTCATAGTTCAATTATGTTTAAAAGATCTGTTTTGGGTTGTTAGACAAATTTGGCTTTAAGGCAAAACTGGTGTCTTAGGAATGTTGACTTCGTTGTTGAAACCAAAATCATAAAGGTCACAGAGCTCAGTGCATCCTGGTAGTTCACTGAGCAGAAAGTATCTCTTTGAAAAGGCAGCAATGAAGAAGCAGCATACATAGACTTTCCAACAAGACGTTTTGTTGCCTCTGGCTGTAGTTTATTAAAAAGTACAAAACTAAACCTTAAAAGAGAAAGACAAGTATGATTTTCCATTATTTGTTGATCTGACTTTGTGTGCAATTAATATTCAGACAGCATTCATGGAGATGGTAATGATTTTTGAAAGGTGGGGTTTCTTTTGTAGTATTAAGAGTTCATCATCTGAAACTTTTCTTGAGAGTGAATTACTGATTATTTTCTTGTTCACAATACCCAAGTCATTCTGTCAGGAAATGAAAAAAATATTGTATGACTTACCCAAATAGTTGACAGTAGCACAAATTGCAAATGGTTAATAGTGACAAAGAATTAGTATTTCAATATAGTATGCTGAAATTTATTAATATAAACGGTATGGATAGTACTTAGAAATCACAAACGCCTTGGGAGATTTAATGGGATGAATCCGTAAGAAATATTAGACTGTGACTAGTTTTGTGTATCACATTTCTGGTTTTCATTTGGCCAAGTCTAAAACCTATTATTTGTCCCATAATGTTTTTTGCTGGTCGGTAATACAAGCTCTGCAGACCATGCACCAATGTACCACTTCTGAATTTATTTTCTACATACTGCACTGTAAATTTTTAAGAATGTGCAGGGCTAACTAATTTTATGAAGCAGAGTATTATGGCCTGCTGCAAAGGAGACAAAGACTGTTTTATTTCACGGAGACAATGTTTTATTTCTTTAATCTAAATTTGGTACCATTCTGCAGGAGATGCAGCAGAGCACCTTAAACATGTTCAAATACACTCTTAAATTTGCTTGGAATCAATGGGATTTAAAAAAGTGCTTTACATGTCTGGCTGATGAATAAAAATATGTGCTTGCCATGCATTTATAGAAGATAACTATGCAGGGTCTGATCAGCCAAGAACTGCATGTCCATCCTTTCCATTGGGAGACCAAGTATATTCCCTCTCAAGACACTTTCAGCTCTTTTAGGGCCACACCATATAAGTATGATTGTTCCTTTGTCTGAGCAGAATTGTTTCTTCAAAGAAAGGAATGTCTTAGTTAATTTTTTTTAATGCAATACTGTTTATTCAGGAAAAAAATAAATATACAAATGAGTAATTTCTCCAATTACTGTAGAGACAGCAGGCGGCACTGCCTTGTCTGTTATTTACAGTTCTGCTTCTTTAAGTTCTTTACCTCAGGGAGCTGAGTGACTGCTTCTCAAGTAGCTGGTTTGCTTTATATTGGCTTTTTGGTTGTCAGATGGCATGGCTACTTGGATAGGTTACCATAAAACAAGGAAGGATGTGTGCTTGTGGTGTGGTAGCTACTTCATGCATGTTATCTCAGGGTATCTGTGAAGAAACATGCATTTGCTCTGTCTTCAGTAGGAACAAGCTGAGATATCTTCCATTTACTGCAAAATAAGAGTCTTCATAGAGACAGTTGTTGCGGAGTAGCTAACAAGATGTAAACCTGTACTCGGGCTACCTTTACAGGTAATTTCTGTAAATATGTCCCTCTAGGCAGAGGTTGCCAAACTGTCACCTAACTACTCTGTTGTGGAATCTGAGAACCTCTCAGCTACAGGACTTGGTTTCTAATTGGTCGTTTCCCCCTGGCCCAGTCCTTGGGTGGTATTTCCAAAACTGTTTATAAAAAACTTAAGAGACTAATGTTTCAGAATTCAGAGTTCTCCCTTGAAGACACTGAGCATTTTTAGCTGCCACCAAAGAAAGCATTCTATAGTGCCTAGCTTGGAAAGAAATATACTGGTTATGCGAGTATTGTATTAAATATGTTGGGTTTAGGTTTTCATCATCTCATTGGCTTTAATGATCTTGAACGCTACTCCCATTTTATCCTGCCTCTGTACAGGAGAGATTACTTCTTTTGTTACTTACCAAAAGGCATCTCTATTTTCAGTTTGCTATCTGTTAAAAAGCAAAAGCTTTGGAATATGTTTTGTTTATTTACACAAACCAGTGTGATTCCCTCCATTTTTTCCTTTAAAAGTCTAGCCATTGAAGGTCTACAGAGTTCAGAAATATATATATATATATATATATATACACTTCCTTAAACTACTGGGTTTTTTACTGCTGTTTTAACTAAGTGATATGGTGGTTCATATGTTGGAGGAAGATATTATTTTCCATATTTCTCTGTGAATTGTGAATAGTATCTCTGGTAAAGACGATGTCCTTTTCAATAAAACTGCCTGTTAAAATCATCCTTATCACTACATAAATGAATTACTTCAGTTAGTATAACCAAGCTATGAATCTAAGACTAACCTGTACTCCAATCTCTGAGTTGATAGAAAAGTGTAGCCCAAATAGACAATAAACAGAAATTTGCAATATGGAGAATTGCCTTAAAATAGCCTCACAGTTTCTTAGGATTTTTTTTTTTTTTTTAAAGAAAAGTTATTAATGTGATGAGAGGAGAAATACTGGCAGTAAGAGTTCTCATTTAAAGAAATAATTTATTCAATCAACAGAATTATAAACGTTCTTTAGAGTGGAAGGAGGCTTAGTTTTGTTTTCTTTTTTAAAATTTTATTTAAGTTCTGAAGAATCTATCCTTATGTTGTATTAAGAGATGTTATGTGCAAAAACAATTAGCAGAATTGCACCCAGAGTGCCAAGATGATGTATTGTCCAGACACATTTTTAACATACAAGGCAACATTTAAAAACAGGGGGGGGGAATGACACACACAGATGGGGACGAGGGGACATCAAGTAATGAGTGGTAAGAATCAGATCTCAGCACCAGCCATTTGTAGCTGTCCTTGAGATAAAGAGTAATGGGACAGGGCCATGTGATGGCCCTTTGCCTGACTGGCTAAAAATAAACACTGTGCACACTTCATATGCATCTCTCCCTTCAGTGTGTGGGAGGATAGCAAAATCTACACAGGAACAGATGCTCTGCTCTTGTCCCTTTCACAGCACTCTCCCAGGTTCATATCCTTGCCCTCCACTCAGTGAAGCTACACTCAAGTGAAAGGCCTCTCTTTAATTCTTAATCCCTACATGATGGGAGCAGGTAGCTGATGATTAGCTGGTCTTTTAAAATAATGTTAATTTTATCTGTGTTTAAAAGTATGTGATTCAGGCTTTTATATAAAAGTAAAATGAATTAAAAAAACAAACCAAAATATTTTCTAGATTTATTTACTCACGACAAAAGATTAAATCTTGCACCTTATGGCTAATAAGAACAATTTCTCGTTGCTTTGTTAAGAATCTTGCCAGTGTAAAGAAAAAGGATCAAATCTTACTTCAGGGAAGTACTGTTATGAAAGTGATTCACAGCAAGAATACCTGAGTGAGTAGAAGTATCATAGAAAATAAAGGAAAGATTCTTATTCTATTCAACATGGCATATTCTATAAGAAGTTCAGATTTCTTTATCAAAAATTTGTTTATTTATAGTTGTCCAGCATTCTGTTTTTCATTGGGGGTTACTGGGTTTGGTAGAATTTTTTAATCCAAATTCTTTGCAAACTGCCAATTTAGCATCTGTCTAAGGTGATGATTTATGGTGGAAACTTGCTGACCCTTGACTGGAGGAATGTAGTAGAAGTATTTTAGCTAGGTACTCTGAAGGCTTTGAAATGAGTATTGTTGGTTATTAATGCAATGTTCTGTGTTTTGGAAAGAGAATAACAGTGGTACTTCAGTTGAAGAATTTGCCTGGTTCACATCACATTACACTGAAATGACATCTGAAATCTCTGATTGCTTTGTTTAGCCTTTGGTCAGACATTCAAAATGCTAGTCAGAAACATTAAGGGCTTGTGGCATAGGTATAGGGATTCAGTGGTGGTGAAGTACATTGTGGGGCTGATTTTTCTCTTGACTTGAACTAAATCAAGTGAAACCTCTCTTAAGCCAGAGGTATTGCAGCAACGCAAAGTGAGCACGAAAGGATAGTCAAGCACAGAGACTTTCTGCAGGCTGTTTCCTCTTACTCATTCATTCATTCATTGCTTCAACATGTGAGGAACACAGAAGCCAGGTACAGTGCCAATAAGACATCCATCATGATGGCAGAAAGAGAATGAGGAAGTACCGCTGCCCTGCTTCCTCTGCTAAGCAAATACAGATCTCTCTCTAATTACATCATCTGATTTCAGATATGTGTTATAGATTTCCAAAATATATGTTAAAGGCTGCAAGTTGTAACTATTATAAATTACTCTAAAATGAATATTTTGTGGTTTCATCTTGTGGTAAATAAATATAGTCTACGTATTCAACTTAGAGTAATATTTTGCCTTGTTTTTGTAAGAAAAAATATGCACATACAGCAGTTATTGTTATGTGGTTATATTAATAACTAAAGTTAAATTTGTGCTATACATTTTTTAAAATCTCAATTTTAAATGTTTTTCAGGATGTCCTTTCTCTTAATCCACTGTGTCTTTCACAGCCCCTTTCTTCTCATCATTTCTAATTCATCTAGAAAAAAATAAATGTCCCTCATCCTCTCATCTACCAAGTCACTCTGGGCCATTAGGGTCCCGGAGCTCCTCATGTGTTCTTTGCTTTGTGATAAAGCTTTTCCTACATCCCTGTGTTTTGGAGCTCTTTTCTGCCCTCAAATCCTTTTTTAAGTTTTATGTTGGTCTTTGTGCTGGTCTTCCCTTTTTGCTTGTGTCAGGATAGAGTCTGCTGTCCAAGCAATTGCTCCTAGACCCTCCTAGACCCCTGCCCTTCCTCAGTTCAAAAGAAGTGCTAACTAATACGGCAGTGAAGCATTCAGTCAGATGAGTGGTAGGCTTCCTGAAACGGCATTCTCTGTGCAGTGTCTGTTAGTGACTCACAGTGACAAATCTGCAGTGTGGAACAGAGCCAGAGAATCCATGAGGAATGAAAGATGTTCAGGCTAGCTAAGCAAATTGGATTGTATAGGGGAAAGATTGAATGTGCGAGAAATTAAGATAGGCTGTTTTTAAAAAGGAAAAAAAAAGTAGCGCAGCACCATTGTCAAGTGTTCTGTCAATCTTAATTTCTTACTGTTTTAAATGCATTTTTTCCCTTCTCTGGCATCTCTTAGGAACTCAGTCATGATGATATTTGATGATGATGATGATTATATGCCACTACTATATTAAGGAGATGTTTCTTCCAAAATTATAAAAAAATATGTCATTCTCTTATTAGGGTTGTCACTAAGCTTCAGAATCATTGTGGTGACTCGTAGGGCTAGGCATTCCAACAAAGCTGTTAGTGCAAACTCTGAAAAGCTTTTCAGATTGCATGTCAAAGATTATCATAGACCTTGTATGTATGAAAAAATTAGTCTGTTGCATCGAAATTCTGCATTCCAGAAAGGCAAATCAGTACAGAGTCAGTGAGAAGAAAGAGCATGGTGATCCATGGGATTAGAAGCATACAGTGTGAAATTAGAAGCATAATTACACTACACAGTGAAGGATGATATAGAAATAATTGATCTAACCACCACTAAACTATTTCCAGAAGTGAATTAGTACAACCACATTAGTTTGGTGTTGAATACATGTTGAGGAAGACTTGGCTGTCTTGGTGATGGGGCGCATTGGTTTGAAAGAAATGTGCTAACATATCTATACAGCTCTTAGAACCAGGGACATGCGGGTAAGAGTGTCCGTAGTGTGCTGCGCAGACTGGCATGGTGTCCCGATCAGCTTGAACTGCTTCATGTTGCATACCATGTTGTAAGATGGATGTGCTGTAAAAGAGCTTGACTTGATGAGCCAAGCAACATGAGCATTAACACAAGATGGGATTTCTTTCTCTGAATGTACCACCAGAGAGGTGCAGCTCTGTTTAAACTAAGGGATGGTTTTAGCAAAAGAGCATAAGTCATTGACTGACTAGGAATGCATTGAGTCTAAAAATCAGAAATAATTTTCTGCTAGGTCAGGGACAGTTTGAGACTGCCATCTGATCAAGTAGTTATAAAAGGGGATTTGGTCAGTATCTGAAAAGGATTGAGAGTGAACAACTGCAAGTGTAAGAGTGGGTCATTTGCAGTGATTCAGGAGTTCCATTCTAGTCCTACGTTCAATTCTGTTCAAGTGCCAAAGTCAGCAATGAATTCCACTATTGAATAGTCTGAGAAGAGCAGGATTCTAGTTATTCTAACCTTGTAGAGTATTAATTGGCTTTTATCTTTGTACATATATTTCAGCTGGTGTATATATATACATATTTCAGTTGACAGAGTTGAGGGGTGAAAGGAGTGGGTTGTCTGGTAGCCAGAGTATATAACCTTAAAAATGTGTAGGGAATTAGGCTTCTTCAGTTGTACCATTAATGAAACAATTTTGTTTAATCTTGATTCTTTTAAAATAACAATGATAGAATCAGGGAGATCCTAGTCAAATTTCTAGTAGGAATATGTCAAACAATATACATCATGATTTCAGTCATTCTATTATAGTCATGAGGACTTGAGAACTGCTGAATTCAGCCAGATGAAAAGTCCACCTAACCTAGTATCCTGTCTTAGTAAGTAGATACTTACAGAAAAACTGTACGGAGGCAGTCATGCTTACAGTGATTTTTCCATCATGCTCTTCTAGCCTTCAGTGGCTAGGGGACCCTTTGTGTAATAGTTACTGCTGACCTACTGAATAGTACTGCTGAATTAATGAAGTCATGATTTTTTTTCGTCCATGTATGGTTTGGGCCTTGCAATATCTAATGAATATGAATTTAGTTTATTATTATCAAAAAATGTGCATGCCTTCTGACATTTGTATTATGAAAACTAATTAATAATTGTTCCCAGCTCACCTTTTTTCATAAAATTAATACATCTCTAGCATATCCTTCTTCAGATATTTTTCTAATTCTACCATAACCTTTTTGATAATGAAATGACTAAAACCGTATATAGTATTCATAGTGTGTCTATGGCCTGAATGTATCTAGGGCACACTTCTTTTGTTTGTTCTGTTATTTTTAAATAATTCCTAAGTTTCTGTTTGCTTCTTGAACCACCAGATGTTTTCAGCTTTCTTTCCTGAGGATACTTACTAACACCCTATGTGTATATGTATATGGGTATTTTCCCTTCCTCTCTTGATGTGCATTACACTTACTGACACCAAATAGCCTCTGGCATTTTATTACCCATTCAGTATTGATCCATCCTCTGAAGCTTTTCATAGCTAGCTTTGGATTTCCTCATCCTAATAGTTTTGTGTCATCTGATTTTTTTTCTTTGTCTCATTATGTGTGTACTTTCCCACATTATTTATAAATATATTGAAGGGCCCAGATCTCTGAGCCTATGTCAGTGAATTCTGATACTTTTTTAGTGTGAATATTTCTTAATGAGGAAAAGTATACAAGCAGTATCTGACCTATAAAAATCACTCATCCTTTTTTCCTTCTTCCTAAAATGATTTTTTTACCGTTTTGGTTTCGTTGTTTATTTACTGCGTAAGTAGATGTGTTTTTCATTCATTTTCATGATGTAATTCTATTTTTCAAAGGATTTGTAGGGTAATGGGAAAACAAGACAACAAATTCACTGCTATTTGATGATCTAATTAGGATATATGTTGAGTTTAATGGCTCTAACATTTTTATTTCATCAAGGTATAGGATTCTGGCAAATACTGACAATTGAGAGTGATTGTCAGGAAAAAGTATATAAAAGAAACTGTTCTTTTTATTTTTTGAATGTTAGCATGTAAAGGTTGTCTTTGACTGTCTACAATCTTCTATTGGCTTAATCCACTATGCTTACTTACTAAGCTATGAATACCTGCAAATCCTTTAAAGGATTAACTGTATCTGCCTGCTAAGCTTTCCAAAGCAGTTAAAAATAACTGCAGTCTGATTCTACTGACACACTAAAAATTGGACCTACTCTACATTTTATTTTGTATTTGCTGCTGCTTTGACAGATGTAATACAGTCTGGAGGTACTTAAACCTTCCATGAAGATTCAGGTTGACCAAGTGCTCTCAAACCCCTGTTATAACTAGCAGCTGCTTTCCCTTACAGCCCCGAGAGAATCAGTATTTGCTTTGTCTTATAGAAACTGCCAATGACCAGGAACATAGAACGTTGAAAAAGAAATTCAGCATAAACAAATGCACGGAATAAAGGTATCCTTCTCTGTAGAAAAGGCCATGACTTATGCAACGTGGTCTGACCATTCTTGCAGTACAGTCTTATGTATGATATGGCTCTTGCTAGCTGCAGTCATTGACTTCAGAAAATGTGGATCTTTTCTACATTTATAAAATTATTGTTATATTCTAATACAGTATAAGCATGTAAGCTGAATGCTGCTAGATATTACTAGGAAGGCAGACAAACAGATGAGATTGACTCTAGAGGAAGCCTCACAAGGAATGCAGTTTCTCTCGGTGCTCCGGAGACTCCGTGAGACAGCAGTACATTAAAATGTGTACTGACTACCTATATGCTCTATTATTCCTGCTGGCTATCGGGGAAGAAGAGTTGGCTTTCACCTTCTTCCTAGGTCAAAGAAGTTAAATTGTGACATATATAAAATGGAAACTTTGAGACAAGGTTTTTCACTTTTCATTGTCTTTTGCCAGATGTTTTCTCTCTGAAGTCTTGTATTGGTACAACAGAAATGTCAAGTTGCAAAAGAGTATCATACATGTTGTTGTTTTCTTGTTGGCAAAGGACAATACTTGATGTGGATCCTTCTTTGCTACAGTGATTCCTACCTTCCTTAACAGATTCTTTAGGTTCCTGCAAAAAAGCAGAAGTTAGAGTGTACATAACAGCAGAAACTGGTTCTAGCAGTTTTAAGAGCTGAAGGAATATAACATGGCATAGAGCTACTTTGCTACCAAGTGATAGGCCTCAGGCTAAATAATACTTAGGTAGGTGCATGAATCTGGCGTTTTTTCTGAGATGATGGAGGAGGAATATTGGAAGCCAAATGCACTGAGATGGAAGTACTCACAGAGGGCAACTCTGTCAGCATCCCTTATAATAAACTCCGGACTGTAAAGCGATACGTACTTGGGTTGTGACTTGCCAGCCACCTGGTCAGAGTTTAAAGCATTGACACGAGTGCAGAAGGAAAATTGGATTCATCAGCGTGGATTCAACTGTCAGTCCCAAAATAATGTTTTACATGGAAAGGCTGCTAAACTTCTTTAGAGTTTAGCTATTCCAGGAGCTAAGTAGTTGTAACTTAATTATTATGCTCTTTGGCAGTGGAAGGGCTGTAGATTTTTCTGCTCTTCTAAATATGTAAGCAAACACTGCACAATCCAAGCTGAAGGTTCTGTCTTGGACGTAATAAGCAGTATAACTCCATTAACATTAATATGTGATACTTTATGTCTAAAATACTTTTGGAGATTAAAGTTTGTGCTGAGGCAACTTCATACTGAGCTACATCAGGAGATCAGATTATCCTTTTTACTAGTTCTGCCTAAGGGAAGTCAACAAAACTTGGGAGAGCTATAACATTTTTAACCATTTTTATAGTCAATGTCTGCCCATGTATGGCCCTAGCTGACCTGAGGAAGTGCCACGGTTAAGCAGATATGTTGCTTGTAATATTTCAGCAATGTCTTTTAGAACTAGTTGCAGAATTTCTATGATGAACTGTATTGCACTATGCAGGCAATAGACAATACAGATTTACCAGTTAGATTGTATGGTTCTACTTATTTCAATGCTGATTTTTCTAATTAGGCATATACTGCTACATGTGTGGGTTTTATCTGAACTTCATGAAAATCTGTCAGGTTAAATTTTACTCGACGTGTATTTTGGAGGGGAAAAAATGGACTTTTACAAAATGCACTTCCTAATATAAACTATTTAGTCCTTTGGTGTGCATAGAAACTAGCATTCTTATGTTTTAAATAAGAAATCTTGTGGAACCCAAGCTTGTCAGTTTTTTGCCAGAAACCTGCTGGTTCCCTGCCAGCTCATCTACTCATCCACTTGGCAGGTTGCCCAGCCTTCCAAAAGCTGCAGCTGCCTCTGCGTTGAGGATAGCAGCACTTCCAGGGCTGCAGGCTCCAGAGCAGGCAGCCAGATGGACTTCTTCGCAGGTACCACACAAAGGGTCCCCATCGGTGTGGGGTGATGTGCTTGCGCAGCCAGCCTCCTGGCAGGGTGGTAGACCGAGGAACTTCCAGGTCTGGAGATGTTCTACCTTGTGCTAGCTTTCAGTAGTTTTCTAAGAAATTGTTTTATCAGTGGACATCCTATTCCTGTCACTAAGGAAGACCTTGTATCTGAAAAGAGGGATATATGCATTTAATACATCACTCTGTAGCAGTCCTGCTTCTAAGGTTCATGTAGAAATGACACAAAACACCACAGCATGTCTAGAGGAATGTTGCTTTTTAAGTTCGAACTTGGCTTTTGACAGACCATTGGGTTTTGTTGGGGTTTGGGGTTTTCTTTTTATCTTAACAGACATTCCTGTTTCTCCTACAAATATCTAATCTTATTTTAGAGTCAACTAGACCTCAGCAATATCTTGTGGACTAACATGCAATTTTTTATTCAGTTAGATATTCATGGTAGTTAATACACTCTTCGTATTACTAATGTATTGTGCAAGGGCTGTAATAATCAATAAAAGCTGATAAGCTTTATGTTGATGTGTACATGGTTGTTGACTTTAACAGTTTTTCTCCTTTTCAGTACTGAGAGCAGTACAATTTAATAGCACAGAGCAATGGTAGTGAAATTTTGGAGGATGTAACTCTTCATGTTTGTATAAAAGTAAGTGCTAACTGTTACTCAAACAGCTTAATAAATAATAAAAGCACACAAAACAATTTTGATTTTTTTTCCTGATTATTCTTTAATAGTTCACTGCGTTTTAAATACCTTAGAAACCCTCTCTTACATAACACAGCTCTACTCCAAAAATAAATCAATTCCACAATAGTAGGCATAGTTGGAGAAGGACATCCTTTTCTGCTCCAGCTATTGCGTGTAGATTGCTACTAGATGCCATATAAATAAATAAATCTCTGTTTTACTGAAGTTAAATAATTATATTGAAAGAGACTTGTTAATGTAATGAAGCAACTGTGATACTCCAGATATATTAGAGTGTTGCCTGGAGATGATACTTTTTTTTTTATAATTACCCTGAAGAAATTTAATGGATATTTTTTGTAATATAATACACTAGAGCATAAGATAATTAATGATTCTTACCATTAATTTGTCAAATAGAAATATAATACTATAGAAGATAGCATTCTATAGATTTTCTCCAGGTTAGTAACTTTTCAGCAACTTTAGTGAGGAAAGGTATGAAGTAAAGTTATTAAGTAAAGTTAGTAAGTCTGCTCCTAGTTCCTAGTTGGGTAGAACACTGGTTTCAGAATCTAGGTGGATAATCATTTGCTTATATAGCATTATCTAGCAGTGGAAGAACTGAAGAACCAAATGTTGCCTCCTTTAATTGGACCAATGGCTCATCAAAATCAGTACCAAAGGATAGAAGCACTATAATTAAAAAAAAAAAAAAAATTCTCTTCTGTTTCTCAGCTAATACAATAAGCTGGGCTGGAGAAGGTTGGCCTTGTGCATTTAGGAGATGCTTCCAATGAGCTGTTCAAAATGAAAACAAGCTCAGTTGATGTGCCTCTGCTAGTCCAGTTCTGTGTGTATTGAAAGCATTGGAGCTATGCTAATAATAAAATCAGAAGGAAATAAAGACAAATCGTGCATGCTGTTTCTCACTGAAATGATGACAAGTAGTTTCTCTTTGATTTTTCTAATTCTTTTGCATGAGTCAATATAAAAATTTTGGTAATGGTTTTGACAACAGTTACAGATAAGTAGATGCCTAACTCCATTGCTGCTTACAAACTTAGCAACAACATGCTTATATAAAATAGACTATGATGGTCATATATTCAGCTACATACTGGCATAGCTCCAACTGCATATCTGTTGACTTCATGAGAATTTAGATACAGACTTAAAGTTAAGCCCATGCTTAACTGCTTTGTCAATCTGTCTCTCCCTCTCTCATTGCTTTTAATATCATATCAAATCTATGAAATTTAGCTCATGCGAACAAACAAATGAACGTCCAGCTATTTCTATATGTTTTTTGTACCCCAAACCATGGTTGATTTATTCTTGTTCCAAGCTCAAAGAAAAGCCTGTATCCACTGTGACTTCCATAGTGGCATGCTGTGGGTGTGAGCTCTGTGTGTCTGTTTTCAAAGGTGATGTATGTGCCTCTTGTCTAACCAAAACTTCTGTAATCAGACTGCATTTCAGAACAAATTCTTTCTAGTGAATCTGCTTCCAAACTCCTGCTTTTTGCGGTAGATGTAAATGAAGTTCTCTTCTTTCGTGGCTTTTGATTTAAATCACTTAACGTTTATCACAGTTATTGATACCTGATACCTGTTTTTCATTGTATTTAAAAATGTTTAGAGCAAAATATTACATTAATAATAGTAGCAAAGATTTAGCAAGTGAATCACATGAGAGCTAAATTATAGCCTGAGACTGTATATGAGATGACAAAACATAAAAGTTATTACACAAAGGAAAGTATAATAAAATTATGGCTGTAGGCAGTGGCTTTAATTAACAGTATAGGCTTTTCTAATACTTAATAAACTAAGAGATTTTACCAGAAGTGTAACCTCATATTTCTGTGATTGATGTACATTCTTCCCCAAAATAGCATTCATCTACAGTAAGATTTAGTTGGGTTTTTATACCTGACCAAACTAATGAGTGTGATATTAAGACTGTCTAGAGAGCTATGGATATATTTAAATAAAAAGATTTGTAAGTGCTCCAATTATCTTGATAAATCAGTAGCTAAGTGACAATATTGGCATAGATTAGAATAAAAAAAATATTTTAAGCACATATTTCCTTAAATTTTAGTTCCTAAAAAATTTTGACAGCATGTCTGTGTATCTCTTCATGTTTTTAGTATCTGCTAGGTATAATGTGTTCTGTAAGGCAAGGGAGAACAGAATTAAGAAATAAACATCTGACCACATCACAAATCCAATTAACTCTGGCAAGGCTAGTAAAGTCAAGTGAATATCAAAACAGTGCTGTCTGGTAGCAGCTTTGTATTTTAGATCATACTGGAGGTGACAGGATGCTAGCTGGACAAAGCAAAAATACTCCAGGCAGCTGAATTTTCTGCATCCACTAAGACCATCTTATACCCTGATGAGGTCAGAGCACTATAGCATTTTCAAGTGTCAGATCTCATCTCCTCACTGCTTCGAAGTGGCAGAGAGGAGGGAAGCATTCCCCTCACAGAATGTAAAATATGTGCTAATGTCATTACAAGGTAATGCAGTGAAGCAGAAACCACAGTTAATATCACACAGCCTCTCCTCAACCACCTCCACCACGTTTGATTATAATAACCTTCAATAGATTTCAGTGCAACAATCCTCGGGCAGAAATTCTGGTGATTGTCTAATCCCAGGAACTATGCATGTTAAAAGTAACTTTCCTTTTTCTAGCTCTTGACACATGTAGTTATCATGTGTCCTATTTAATGAAATTGAATGATTGAATGATTGCTTTACTGGTCTGCTGCATTCATTCATGCTTGATACTCAAAAACGTGGGTGAATTTCTCAGCTAGAGTATCGCAGCGTCAATCTAATGATACTCCTTTGTCAAAACTATTTGTGATTTAGCTTGAGAATCAATTCCATTATCTTCTGAGTAGAAATCTAAATTCTTCACTGCATGTTTCCACATAGAAAGGAAATACATACTCTGTTTACTTTATGTAACTCAAACAATGCTGTATTACACTTGGAAGTTGTATAGCTTTGTCTCTTTTCTCACTCAAACCTATTTTGCTGTCATGCAGTATCCTCAAGTAACATGCTCACTTTCCATTTATACTTGAGTAATGGAAGAAATTTTAGACCTATCAAGTATTACACAATATTCACTATTATTGCTGTTAATTGTCAACATTTGCAGCTCATAATAACCTACTTTTTCAGTTGCCAGAATAGTCAAACATAATAGTTTGTCAGTTCTAATACAGGTCCTAAAACTAGAACAAAACAGCTATCCTCAGCTTTGGGAATGGAGGAAGGAATGTTTCCTTGGGAAACAATGTGAGAATTGGGGTTAGCTCACATCTCGCAGCTAATTTGCAGCTGACAAGCACTGGAAATTTCTCATAATTTTTCTAATATTTCTAGTTCATTGAAACTAAAATTATAATAACCTCAGCAAAATTTTTCAAAGGGAGATTTCTCAGGTTTAGAATAGGATTTCTGGTCTAGAAACCAGAAACACACACTCAGTTGTTAGCTTATTAAATGATTGGTTTCAGAGTAGGGAGCTGAAACTGTTTCCCCTCTCCTAATTCCACATGTTTGTATGCACTGCATCTTTTGAATCTTTTCCCCCTGCAACCTGAAGAGATCAGAGTTTTGTTCTCACATAGAGGCCAAAAGAAATTAAAACTTCAGAGAGTCAGTAGTGCCTTTTCTAGTTAATCTTAGTGTTGGTCCTATCTTTCCTGACACTGAGAATTTAACATGGGGTGAGATGAGTACATTTATTTTAACTGTCAGGATGGTCTCTGGGTCAGGGAAGGGAGCAAGGAAAGAATAAATAATGTGCAAGATTGCTTCTACAGAAAACTAAAAATATCATTGTGCTTCTACATTTCTCTAACTGCATCAAAGCTTGATCTTCTTGCTACAATTTTGGACACAAATAGAATTTAGCAAATGGATATATGCTGTAGATGCAGTACAGGCATATGCTGACATACAATTACCATATGTCAGTCCACAGTGATTCTCTAGCTCCTTGAGACATGTTTCATTCTTTAAATAGCTTTCCATCTTTTTAGCATTTTGGAACACGTGACTATTTTCATTAATTTTTTTCTCATTCCTTTGAAGCCACATGCATTTACAACTAACTTAGGCAGAAAGGACTGATAGAAAGAAGCTAAAATAGCTTTCAGAGATTACTACTACAGTCAAATACATTTGGAACTTGAAGAGCCAACATGAACCACTGAAACAAAACAAAATTTACATTGATCTTTATAAGTAACGGAAACATTATATGGGCTGGGATTTTTTGTCCTGAATGCATCCAGGATCACATACAATATTTTATTTCTGGTATGTAACACAGCAAGTTAAAATTTAATAAAAAAAAGAGAGAAAACCTTTGTATTTAATCACGTATCATTAAATACTGAGGCCTTGACTTGAACTGGAGACTACCTGAGTCAGAACCTTACAGTCTCAGCCAGAAAAGAATTCCTAGCTGCCAACAGGATATTTCCTGATGGTTTTCATAACAAACAAACAAAATTGATATCTTCATATGATCTGCAGATGTGCAGCAGGAAAGCATTTAGATGCAAGTTTTGCAGAGACCTACTATTTTAGGCAAATAATAGATAAACAAACCTCCTATCTCTTAAAAAGACAACTCCACGAGAATAATCTTAACATCTTTCAGCAAATTGAGACACAGAAAATACCCTAAATCTTATGTTCTTAAATTTCTAAAAGTTTTGAAAGAAAAAATACTTTAAAGAACTTTAAAAAAAAGAAGGAAGCATAATGAGAACATACACAAAGATTCCTCTGCACTGTGTGCAGGTAGAAAAACTGTACTGAACACATTCTTTGGCTTTTGCAACACATTCTTAATTCTTAGGCTTTATCCTTTGTATGCTACTTCATTTGTATGAAATCATGATTTCATTAAATACTTCATTTTTATCTTTAGTGAAATAAGAATTGCTTTATGCTTCTCAAGAGTGAAACCATTTCTTTCTGAACGTCTGGAGAAATGCTGAGAATAACTGTCATAAACGAGTAATTAGTGAGAATTTACTTACCTTTTCTGATTGATAGATTATTCCTGCCTGGAGACATAATTTCTCAGTAAACTTCAGCTTTCTAACTATTGCAATACCAAGGACATCAAGCATTAGACTTTGCTACAAAGTTATGTATCAGCTTAGGCCAGCACCAGAAGAAACTTAAGACTGGGCTGAAAGAACCAACTTTTACTCAAGGCCTCTGATTCAACACAGGTACGTTTCACTTTCTGCTTCTGCATCTTGGAACGGGTCAAAGTGCTCTGCACTGTAGAAGGGCATAAAGTAGCGCTTGACACGTTGGACATAAATACATATGTCATGCAGGCATCCTACTTTCTGAATAACTCTGTTCCTGCTTGTGCTAGAAGGCACTGATGTAGTCATAAAATGTTTTAGAGAACTGATCCTTTTGTTCTTAACTGTGTAACACTTGAAATTTTGCCCCTCTGCAAATTAAGGATTGGGCCTTAGTATATTTCTGTTGAAGTAAAGGCTCTTCTGTCAATCTGAGTGTTGAAGTGGAAACCAAAGTTCCATTAGCTAGCTTTCTTTACAGGAGAGTAAACAACCCAAAACATATGGTGATATGTGTATAGTTTTCCTTCCACAACCACCTTGATTTCCAGAGTAATTGTAACTGGGTGTATAAATTTCTTCTGGATGACACCAGAAGGGAAAATGACAAAGATGATCTAAAACAATTTTTTGTTTCATGTCCTAGGAAAACCTTACATGGCACAATTTGGGTGATTCCTGGACTTAAACCCATTAACAGAAGAAGATAATGGTGCTATTAAGAGAGCCAAATGGAGGGAAAATACATAACAATACCATATGCAAGCAAAATCAGAGCAGATCTAGAATGAGGGAAAAGGGAGGTAAATGGTGTCGTGAATGAGTTATCAGTACGATAATATGAGGAAAAAATGAGCACCTCTTTTCAAAAAGGGGAATCGTAGAAATTTGTTGAGGATACTGTGGTATGATTCCTCTAAATCCCATCCCTTATGCTCCATTGTTCTCTATGTTTCTCAGTGGTACTCCCCTGCTCTCAGTTTTGCACCCACTTTTTCTCTTTCCACATCCTATTGTTGATGAGGTCCTGTCTGTCTAAGCTTGTTTCCCAGGCTCAGCATCTCTGTTTGACTGTGAGCAAAGCTGTCATGGCAGTAAGCACTGTCAGAAAGATACTCTGCCTGCCTTTTTTTGTCCGTGAAATCCAAGTGTAAGAAGGCCTTACTCAAGATATTTTCCTGCACTGCTACTGTGGCTGCAGGGTGAAGGCTAATGTTCCTGCCCTGCGTCACCAAGCAATGCAAGTTTCAGCATCAAAGTGAAGAGCAGGATCTGGAACAAGTAAAATGATGGCACTCAAACTGCAGGAGTGAGAAAAATTAGAGGGCTTCCTTCTGCCTGGGAAGTTTTTATACAGACAGTAGAGCCTGGTGTGAAACATATCTGCATGAGACAGGTGAAAGGGGAACTTACTGCTTCCTAGAAGTCCCATGGTTGAGGAAGTTTTGTGAGATAGCTGTACTTCAGGGAGTTTCAAAATGTGTAATGGAGATGGGTGATACTGGGCCATTTCCCACCTGATGCAGAATAACATCCCTGTGAGAATATGCTGGAGATGTGAGGAGTCTCAGCACCAGCTGTTTATGGCTGCCAATCTACTCCAGCTGCTCCCTGTGAATTGCTAAAGTAAACACAGCCTGGGCTGGTTTATTCACTGCTCACAGACAGAACAAATACTGAAACAGTTTGTGATGCACCATAATTCCCCAGGAAATTATATTCCATAGTTCTCTGAAAGCAAAAATACTGTATTTAAATAAGATTCACAGCAGTATATTTTATTGACTTTGAGAGACAGATTCAAAAAAAGAGGATTACCAAGCTGAGACTAATAGCTGCATTCAACATACTCAAATTTACACTAGTTTACATTTTAAAATAAGAACCCCATCTGTAGGGGGAAAATAGTACTTAAACACGCTTTACGTTATTGTGTAGTGCCACCTAGGGGTTACAAGCATTTAAACTTTAGAGTGGCAAGGGGTTGGAAGCCCTATTAGCAGAGAAAGTATTAAATGATTTGTAGTTTTAAATTTGCTAGGAAAACGAAGTGCTGCTGGGATTTCTATACTGTTGTATCTGGCAAAAGAATTGTAACTTTCACAGTTCTCTTTGGAGCTGGCCATACTCTTTTCCATAGTCTGACAGTGACTGGGGATGTTGCAAGTCCCGATTTTGTCCTCTACTAGCCAGGTCTTGCTCGTATGATTGGTGGAGAATTTACCTATATCTGCTGCTGTAAGGCTGGGTAGGAGATTGCTGTCTCGCTGGTTTTGAGTCTGCAAAAAAATTTTAAAAAAGAGCCTTGAAAAGTTTGCTTTGTCAAGCCAAAACTGGAGAGGAAACCCCAGCCTACTTCTATGTAATCTAGTCTACTAACAGAAGGTGCTGTATGGGGGAGGAATGAGATGCTGGAACTACTCTCTCTCTGAGCAGATATGCTTTATTCCTCCTGACACCTCCCCACCTCCCCCTGCATATTACAAATTACAGTTGGCTACTTTTGGCTTCTTTGGATTTAGCCTAGAAATGGGCAAAAGGGACCCAGAAAAACCTGCCCATCTCGGTACCATGTTTGCTTTTTCAAACTAAGTTTTGGACTAAAAACCTGAATTATAATTTCTTTCCTGAAAAAACAAAACTCCAGGAGAGGTAATATTTTAGGAGAAGTGGTTTTTTTCTCACACTTTTTTCAATTCACTCAAATGGTATTTGATTTCATTCTGTATTTTCCACAGCAGATGGCGTACCTGTCTCACTGAGAGCAGAGACTCTGTGATCTGCTCACTTGGCAAGTTATACCTCAGGCAGAATGCAAATTAGACATACATGTAGCCTGGCCTTTAGAGGTGGTGTATCACAATATTTTGGAAGGAAAAATGTCAACGTTTTTGATTGCATGACAGTGTGCTTGAACTGTCATAAAGGGCAGGTATCTCTTCCCTTCCTTCAGTACACTTCACACACATAAGCAATTAAGATTTGATAATTAATAAAGGGGGGAAAGATCTGATTTTAAGTTGTTTTTTAAAATCATCCACACTGAAAAAAAAAAGGCCAGCTGACAAAGATTGCCTTGTCCACCCCTTAGAAATGGAAGAAAATAATTATGTTGGAAGTACAAGCCTTGAACATGGCACAACAATGCTGGAAGATATATCAAAGATTGCTGTAATAACCCCTCGGGTAAACAAGCCCTGCGGTTAAATCATAGCATGATGGGTCAAGCAAAGTCCTGTGACTGTCATCTGGATGTCATGGTGTAGAAGAGACAAGAAGCTGGATACCAGGGCTGCCATACTTGAAGCTGAATGAGCTTTGACAAGGTTGTTAAAAGAAAAGCAACAGTAGGGAATAGTAAATTCAGCAAGGTGCCCATCTTGATGCGGCATGCTCTGGAACAAGCAGGCTGCTGCTTAGGTACTGCTGCTTTGGTACTCTACCGAGCCTGAGAGAGGGGGAGAATACGTTCACATCAGGTCCACATTAGACATTCCTGCTCTGTCCCTCAGGGTGGATTTTTGATGACTTTCTGCTTTTGATAAAAGTCAGAATATGCAGTTACACTAGCGGTAACTAGTGGATTTTGCCTTTATAAGGTCTAATGCTTACCAAAACAGCATAGATTTTACGCACACATATATATGTGTGTATAAATACACATATAACTAAATAAAATGTATGCATAAATATTTACACTACTAAATATATACACATTAGAAGGACTTTATTGGCAGATATTCTCTAATACAGATAGGGCCTAATGGTCTGGGCCAGCAGCTATTTCTTACAAGATACAACAAATTCAGAGACTTGGAATAAAATACTTGTGAAAAAAGATTGCAGGATTCTCTCCTATGTATATAAAAAAGCAAGTCTGAAGATCAGAGTTCAGTGAAGAGGAATTGGAGAAGTGGTGATTGATGGAAGTCATTAAACATAAACAGGAATATTCAGAATTTCAATTACAGAATAAAAAGAATCATCCTGCTCTTGAAATTCCTGAAGTAGTGTTTCCAGAATCTTTCATTTTGCAGGGCCTGGCTCATTAAAAGATGTGATGGCTTCAAGGTGTTTAGCGCTGGTATGTTTAAAAGTGTGTTTCTTTGTTTCCAACTGTATCCCTCCGTTAAACAAAAGATCACCTTTCCTTACAAACCTTATTTCTCTGAGGTGCCTAACAGCAGAGTTAGGGAAAACACGGCAGCTGGAGGCCTACCGCAGGAAGATCCTGCTTCCATTAAATCACTTTTGCCATTGACTTCCCCAAGGACAAATTTCATCCTCAGATCAGGTCTTTCTCGATAAACGTCCACCTGGCAACAAGGTCAAAATCATGTAATGCAGAATCTGTTAATCAGAATCAGGTGTATCCACACTGACTGTCACGAGGAGAAAAGTCAATGTTTAACAGGAATAAATGAGGGGTGGGTCAAGTCTTGGAGAACCGCATCTGAAGCAGTAATATGAGAAAGTGTTCCTGTATTAACAGATGACAAAATCATGGAAGCGGTGTCTTACAGGAACCTCATTATGAACATTTAAAACTCTTTAAATATTTATGATGCTACACTACCAATGTTATTTAACCCATGTCTGGTACCTTAGTAACGAAGATAAGGACAACAGTAACAAATGCTAATTGGCGTGTTCAGTCCGAGGAGGGTTACTGTGCCCCCCAGCTTAGACTGGGTGAAACTGGGCTTCCTCGGCTCTCCGGGGGGACTGAGCCGGTGCTCTGACATCCACCTGCAGAGGCATTCGGGGTGCGGGCACGGGCACACCTTTTCGGCGTTAACCACTATGGCGATGAGCACCTCAGTAACACAGAAGGTACTGAGGCTGATAATCCACATAAACTAGCGACTATTTTGAAGGTTTCCTCGTCACCAGCTGGGGACACCCGAAGGAAGCCCCCGGGTCACCACTACTCTCCCTGGCTGCTCCGGAGGGGACCCGGAGCATTAAAGACAAAATACATTCAAGACAGCGGCCGGCACTTGCCAACCGCTTTAGTGTCGCGGAAGAACCGGAAAGCAGCGACACAGAAACGGCCCGCGCCCTTCCCGCGGGCCGCTCTCCAGGGCAGGCCGCTCTCCAGGGCCGGCCGACAGCCGCCAACATGGCGCCGCCGCTGCACGACGCCCCGGGCCGGGGCGGGGCGGGAAGCGCTGCGGCGTCCTGACGTCAGCCGCGCGGTCCCCCGGCAACGGCCGGACGTCGCGAGGCGGCCGGGAACCCGGAAGCGGCGGGCGAATAGGAGCGAGTGGCGCAGTCGGCGGGGCGGGCTCGGCGCGCGGAGGGCGGCGGCGGTGGCAAAGTAGTCCCGGGGGACAGGGGCCGGTCGGCGGTGTTGCGGTCAGCGCTTGGCACGGCGCGGGGAGCCCCGGCCCTATCGGCGCGCTCTGACTGCGCGGCCGCACCGCGCGGCGGGGGAGATGGCGGCGGACAAGGCGGCGGGTGAGTGCGAGGGGAGCCGCCGGGGCCCGCCGTGTCCGCCTCGGGCCTGGGCCGCCTGCTGCGGAGGGATACCACTCCCGTTGGGAGGCGGCGAGTGCCGGTACGTCCCGGGCGGAAGAAGAAACGGCTACTTGATATTTGTGCTGTTTCCTTCCGCCGAGGAAGTAGTTCCCCCTCGGCGGCAGGACTGTCGGCAGCTGGCGGCTGGTGTAGCCGGTGTGAGGCGCCGACGAGGCCCCTCGCCGGTGGGCCTGTGTCCTGCCGGGTCGAGATTGGGGCGTGTGGGGACGGGGCTCTCCGTGCCCTCTGCGAGGCGGGCTGAGCTGTTGCACCCTCCTGGCCTGGAAGGGCTCGGTGGGGAGGGAGTTATGGGCGTATTGGCGGGGGTGGGTGTCTCCTAGAGCTGAATGCCAGCTACAGAAGTTGAGCTTCGGGGTTAATTTGTTAAACCGAGGCATTCGGAAGGTGCTGGGGAAATGTGTTGCTACTTAACCTCTGGAGTTCGGTCTGATTCCCTCTGACTTGCTGCTTTGGTTTCAGTGGATCAGTCGTTCCTAAACCTGTGCCTGAAAAGACACTAGAGAGAAAGCACTGAGATTAAAAAATAAATCATCCTCTGATAAACACTCTATAATCTCAAGTACGGTTGCCGTGTAACTCATTAGCATTGATAAGCTACTGGCTCGTCCATCTCCCTTCATGCAAGAAGTCCTCTTTGCAGAAAAGTCGCTTCTCTCAGATGGCAGCTCAGTGGGGATGGGGAAGAGGGTGCAGTGGAGGAAGGCCAGAGGGATCTGCGTTCTTTTTTTTTTCAGTTCGTTTTATGTGGTGGGCGCGTTATTTAAAATCACTTTAAGCATTTTTTCTCTGGATACTAAATATGAAACTCCTCAGTATCTGAAAAAGATTGTGGGGAAAAATTAGTGTACTGTACTGAATGATGAGTACTAAACTATCCTGTATTTATAAGCACTGTAAGCATCTCATTCAAGGAAAAAAAATAGCATTAACTTTTTCATGTTCTTGTTATTGTTGTTCTCAGAAGTATTGAAGGAACTTTTCAGTTTGTACTTTCTTAAAAGCATATGCCCAAATGAATCCAAAACACGGCAAGATATTCTACATACTGTACTTGTTCATAGCAGTTAGTTAGAAATAACTTTCCACTGAGAGGTGTTTGCTTTTTACTGTATAGCACTGAAGTCTATTATGTTTATACTAGTAGTGCAGTGCTTCATAGAAAAATATAGTCTTGGTACCACAAACTGTCATTATCTTTTGAAGGCTGAATGCTCTGGCTGGTCTTCATACCTTTCAAAATGCTTTTGGAGCAAGAGTCATGTGATAGATTCCTCCCCTTCCAAGGAATAGATTATCGCTCTGCCTGTAGAGTTTGGAAATAAAAAATAATTCCAGAGATGCTCTGGTGTTCAACAGCAAAGTTCATGCAAGATGTAATTTACAGGGCCTAGAAACAAGAGAGCTCAGGAACAGCAGACCTCAGAGATAGAGAACAGGTGTGAAAAAGGTGGGGCTTGCAGTCACTCTCCAGGTGTCTTTGGGTATGTGTATGTAGGAGATGTGGCTTCTTATTGCTTCTGTGATGTTGGCAGCAAGCTGATGAGGAGAGAGCAGTCTTCCTTTTCAGGTGGCGGTATCATGCTTTTCCTTGTTCTCCTCTCACAGAGCTAGTTTTTCTGAAGTTCTGTTGTCCACCACGATGTAACTTCTCCAGTAGGAACAACTGCCTCCTTGTGGAAAGCAAACAAATCTTTGTGACATAGTGTTTCTGCTGCTCCTCCCCAGGATTGCTAACTAGGAAGATAATTTCCTGTCTTGCTTCTTTAACTTCAAACTCAGTGCAGCAGCTTCCTCCAGATCAAAATCTGAGCAGCTGATTTTTACACACTTCTCCAGGTTGCCCCTTTTGCCCCTCAACACTAGCCTGACAAGTATTAGAGTTGCTCTGTACTTGTGAAAGTTGGACAGAATGAAAAGTTAAACAGGACCATGTGTAAATATAATTTAGTAATTGAGTCCTGTCATTTGTAAAGCAGAGGATCTGCACTGTTTCAGATATTTCAGCTGATAATTGTAGCTTCTGTATGGAGAGTAGCATGTCAGTAGTGACTGGTGTGTTGTGTGTTACCCATATCACATGCTGTGCAAGAATGCTGAAAAACACTAGATCTGAGTCAGCAAGTGGCACCCTGTGTGTTTTGCCAGGGAACAATGCACCTACCTGTTTCATTTTTCAAATGCCTCAAGAAATAGGAAATAATAATTTTATTTGCAAGCACTTGATCACCATTTGCAGCCAAGAGAGCAAGAGTACTTTTTTTCTTCCCCCATTTAAGTGGAATTGGGGGGTTCTCTTCAGTATCTTGCACCAGACTCCTGTGTGAAATCTCTCAATAGTAAAGGTCAACTGAAGCAGTAGATCATAGACTAAACAAGAGGATTTGGTAGATTAGAAGGACCTTTATTTAACAGGTTTCAAGTGTGTTTGAACAAAAAGGGTATAGAGTAGCAAAAGTTTGTTGTTTTGGTTTGGTGGTTTGTTTGTTTGTTTCAAAGGAAACAGCTATGCTGTGAACTATGTCAGCTGGACTTCAGTTTTATTCTTTCTCGATAAGCTTCCAGTTCAGGTTTTGCAAACCTGCTTTGTTTACCAAGTCATGGCAGGTGCAGTTGATTGGATTGCAGCCATAAAACTGGCTTTATAGGAGAAAGGACAGCTCTAGTTTTGCTTAAAGTAGTCCCCAGTTTCTTTTTGACTTTTTTGATGTACTGGCAGACTTAGAGACCTTGTGAAATTTGTAGACCTCTCTGGATTTTTCCCTAGGAAATACATCAAACGGCTATATAAGTGGTGCTTTTATTACACAACTTAGACACAGTGTCTCTGGTTTATCTTTCACTTAACTGAAGATATTTTATTTCAGGATTCAGACTTCCATAAACCCACCTTCATTTGAGATGCTGGTTTCACAAACTTGCATATGATGGCAGTAATCAGTAATGCACTCAGTAGTTGATGGCATTCTGCTAGGTAAACCTGTATGTGAGGAACCCCTTGACCAGACCAAGTGTTATCAGCTTCAAAAGTTGTAGAGTCTCAAGTCTCCACGCTGTTGTTACTTTTACTAGCGTAATCTGAAAGGCGTGCTGAGCAAGTAAAGCAGATAATGTAACTGTTAGTGTGAAAGTTTGAAGGAAGGTGTGTTTCCTTATCTGCTGCTGTTCTAGAGATCATTGAATCTGTTCAGCTGTACAACCACAAGATTTAGAGCAGGAATCAGAATCAGATCTAGTCTATATTTAGCTTGAAGGAGAGGTGCTTCTTCCTTTCCTCTTCTGCTGTGGAAAACCTTGGTGCATCAAAAATTTTCTGAGCTTTTTTGTGTTTGAATTTTCTTTCTCAAGAAAGAGGCAGTGCTAAGTGGTGTTGATCAGTGCGTTATGCACCCTCAGATGTTGCTGCAGGTGTGTGTAGTTTGTAGTCCCCTGAGGCTCCATCCCTCCAGAGTACTGAAAGTGCAGAGGCCTGAATTTTGTCTAAATCACAGTGTAACTTTGTAACTTGCAGGTGTACGATTGTTAAAATATTAACATCTCAACTTCATTGGCATGTTGAAGCAGAATGAGTTACAATAAAATATTTACAGTTCTTGCTCAGTTGCATAAGACAATGGAAGGGATCTTGCTATCTCGCCAGCAACAAGGACAAACTATGAATAGATTACTAAGTTTGCTTTATTCCTACTGTAGATCCTAATTGGTGAATCTTCTGAGGTTTGATTGCCCCTTATTGTTGTTGTTTGTCTTATATTTGTAAATTTTCATAGTCAGTAGCAGACGATCCAGGTATATTGGTAATGATGGGGAATGGATTTTGCAGTGGAGCTCACAGATAAGTGTTTTCATTTGTTCAAAGTGAAAACAAAATCATCAGAGTTTGCATTACATCTATGAATTCTAGGGAAGAGCAAGAAGACACTGACTTTACAAAGGCTACCTAGCCTATTAAGATAGCAAAAGGTAGGTTAGAACAAAGCTTCCGCTGCAAAATTGAAGAAATAGTTTTCTGCAAAAGTGGAAACCATTGCTGGTTTATAAAGTCTTTGTTTCAGAAACATTAAATGATGTTTGCATGTTCCAGCATAGGAGTTAATGCTGCTAGAAATAAGCTGTCTGGTATGGTGGTTGTGTCGTAGTTTGGGTTGAATTTTTTTTTCCTCCAGTAGCCTGTGTTCAGTACAAGGAAAGGTTTGGTGGGGTTTTTTCAGCTTCTTTGACATGGAATATCTATACTGGTTTTTAAAGCAACTTCACAGAATTGTTAATTACGTGATGACAAAAGGGTTCCGTAGACTCTGAAAAACATGCTCAGTAGTGACTGAAAGGTAAAACGTTAGGAATTCTATGTAAAAGAAATGAAAGACAATTGAAACCTTATTATATTGCTATATAAATGCTCAAAGGGACCACCATCATAATTGCTGCATGCTGTTCTTGTCTTAATCTGGAAAAGGATGTAATAGAACTGGAGAAGATTCTGGGAAAAACATGTGAGGAAGATGCGGAATAAACTGTTCTCCTCACCTGGGAAGAGAGATGATTCAAAGAAAGATCTGCGAGATTGGGAGTGAGGTTGAAAAAGTGGATAGGCAGCATTTGCTTGTGTCTTGCAGTCTAATCACTAGATAGCATTTTGATGGATTATACTGAAGAGTATAAAAGTGTAGAGAGTTTTTAAAAATATCAGGTCTGTCACTGATTATTAACAATGATGGTTCAGTTGCAGTCTCTTATTTATGGGAACATACTCTTCCAAAGCAGGGAGCTGGGTGGAAGTTCCAGTCTTTGCTCTTGTTTGTTTATGTTGTTCCCTAAAGCATTCCTTGTGTGCTGTTTAGGAAGCAGCATACAGGATGCATGGGTTTCTCATCTAACCCAGTGTGGTACTTATTTTATGATGTGTAGCCTTCACTGCTAATTTTTGTGCAAATAAAGACAATCCTAGTATGCAGTTGCAGTTTTAAAGATAAATCTAAAGTGTATACATTGTCAATTAACTTACAGGACTTTGGTTATTGATTGAGCACAGTAATTTAGGTAGGATTATTCCATTTACATTTTACGGAGAGGAATTCAGTAGAAGTATAGGATAAATTGAGATATTTTAGTGTAGTAGGAAGACAGTACTGCAGTTATCTGGAAAGTTACTTGTACTGGCAAAACAATCTTGAAACAGCGTTTTTAAGCTGAATAGCTGTCATCACATTTGCAAACCTTCTTGTAATCTTCTGTCCACTTTACAGATCAAGGTACTGAGAAACATGAAGGAGTGGGTACTTCTGGGATTACAGATCAGGAAAAGGAATTGTCAAGCAGTGCATTACAAGCTTTTCTGGTAAGACAAAGTCAAACTCTGAGGTTTCTGATCTACCACATGACTGCTAAATGGGCTTATATCATTATTTTTCCTGTTTTCTTAGTACAATTGCAAATGTATTAACAGAATATTATATCAAAAGTAGCACAGTTGTTACAAAGCCAGCACATGCATCTTCTGTCTGCTATGGTGTGAGAAGACTGAAGAGGATGATGCTTTAATGAAGTGTGCAAGAGTACCTTTAATCTTGATTCTCAAAACTTAGTAGCCTGAAAAGATGTATAATGAGTTAATTTGAAGTAGCAGGCTGCTGTGCTGTATCAATGTTGGAAATGCAGGATCTCTCTGAAGAGTTGGTTGCTTCAAGCTAAAAATATTGTATTAAAGAGCTTAAAGGCACACATTTATTTAAAAAACAGTAACCAACCCTTTTTTTGTTTTATTATCTTGCTATATTCTTTCACAAAAAGCATTTTATACTGTTCTGTCAGTTTACATTAAAACATATTCTTCAACACATCATACCTACAGGCGGTATTTACTACCTGTTTTGTGGAAGACTTTTTTGTGTATTAAAATTCAGTTATCAGGCCTTTCTGTTGACTTCTTTCTTTGTATTGTCTCCTAATTTTATTTAGTGTGGCAAGTGACAGGAAGTGTAATTGCTTTTCCTTTTAATTGTTGTCTCTCGATCTCCACAATGCCTTGCATAATTCAGTTTTGGATGTGTTAAGTAGATCAGGGGAAGAATTAAAATCCTGTCCTTTAACATTCCTGCCTGTATGTTTCACTCATTACTTCTATTTTGTCTGTTTTGTTACATGAGGTGTGTAGTTACATGGTCCTTAAACTGACTACAGCTGATGTTGTTCATGGATGTCATCTTGAGTGCTTTCTAGCTCAATTACTCTTTTACAATAACTTTGCTTATTGGCATTTGATCCTGAGAACAGAAGGCACATGAAAGGGTTGTCTGTTTTCCACCTTGCCCACAGATCTACATGCCTTAAATACTCTTGATCTGTTGATGACTTCATCCTCAGTTCTATACTGGTCCAGTGTATCTTGTTTATCTCACGATTATTTTTTTTTCTTGCTTTAAGAACTTGCTAAATTCATGAAGTTGTGAGGTGGTGACAGATGTGAGCAGAATTAATCTGGTGCCTTCTTTTGTCAATTTTGCTTGCTACTGAGTTGCTGTAAATAGCTTTGTGGACTGCCTTGCATGCTGCCTTATCATATTGCGCTTCCAATTTCAGTCTTGATAGAATTACTGTAAAATTGTATAGTGTATTCTCTATTCTGTCTAGCAGGATGGAGTAAAAGACTGTTAGCTGAGGAAAAACATCATAAAATAAGCTGAGCATTTAAGGGTTCAAGGTTTTTAGTCCAAGCGTGGTTAGAAACCTTGTTGCTGTGATCTGAAAGCTACTCCTGTTGAAGAGAAGCTCTGAGTGTGAACATATGAAGAAAATCACTGGGAGATAACAGTTTCAATTAAGAAGGATGTCAGCAGTTGGGTTGCAAGTCCCTCTGTTTATGGACATGATCACTAGGAAATCCATGCTGTTGATACTTAGAGTTGTGGAAATACAGCGTGTCAATGTCCTGCTCCACCTCTCTGTAAACTGTGTAAGTATGCCTTCACAGGAGACTGAAGGAACTGGGATGGTTCTGTTGAGAGTAGCCACAGAATGGCAACTTTCTTGGGAAGAGCAGAAGGACCACAGAGCCTTTCTCTGTTCTAATTCTTCCCTTAATAGAGGAAGTTAGGCAGCATCCCAGGAGAAGCTCCATGGAACAGCACTTACAAAGGAGGAGGAAGTGGAGAGTGATCGTGGTACTCAAGAGCATAGCTTTTGATTGTGAAGCATTGACAGAGATGGAAACGAATTTGCTTATCTGACCAGATTGGAAGTAGCCTTCATATGGAAGAGGTGGAGGTGATTATTCCTGTATAGGAATTGAACAGCAGAGACTGAAGGATCATTTAGGCTTAACATAATTGAAAGAGTCTGGGGTTCTCTTTCATTCTTCAATGCAGCGAAATTTCTCCCGCACAAACACAGAAAAGACTAAAACTGAAAGCAGGTGAGCCATTCTAAAGTCCTTGCTTATGCTCAAGGTTGTTTAAATCGCACCTCGGAGGAGCATCGTGCTTGGGTCCTAGTTTCAGTTTGGGCATACATAGGTGATTGAATACTTCATTTGACAGCTAAAACTTGTAAAAATATTATTTAAACCTGTACTGGGGAAAGTGACACCCTCTTTCTTCAACCTGTTTTAAGCCAACTTCCACACACTAAACTCACAGTCTCTCCAGATGACGTGAAGAATAAACATAGAGTGATGAGCTGGGATTATGTAAGCAGCTGCAGCCCCTCAGTGTGATGGGGAAAGATTATGAAAACTGAAGAAAGAAAGAATCTCACAACTCAATGCACTGAAGAGAAACTAGAATAACACTTTTCTTGGAAACATCTGTTTATAGTGGACTTTATCCTTCCCCCATAAAATTCTTTTTGAAGTTTGCATGTGACTGCAACTTTTAAATTTACTTCTCATACATATTAATCTGCATAAATAATGAAGTATGTATGTTACATGTTTAGTTTACTTCACTTGCTGTGATGAAAGACATACTCCTTTGCTCTCTAAACTTACAGAAGTTGCTTTCATTAAAACTTTGTAGCTTGTTCTTTTAAACTTTGTATCTTCTAATGCATGTTTCTGATATGTGTGCAATTTCCAGGCTGGAAACTATGATACTTGTTTACAACACCTAAATACTCTTCAAGACATAAACAAAGATGACTACAAAATAACTTTGAATACTGCTGTTGCCGAGTTCTGTAAAAGTAACCAGACTACAACAGATAATTTGAGACAAACTCTCAACCAGCTGAAGAACCAGGTAATGCAAATATATTGACATGGTGCTTGATTTTGAGTATTATTAATGGTGGTGAGATCTTCCAGTGAAATAGGAATAAAACTTCTGCCTCTTGTCCCCTAGATTTAATAAAAGAATAAGAAAATAACATTATTTTAAACCTGAGTCTCTTTAATCATTTAGGAAACTGGTTTTATCGTTTATGGTTTTAGTTATTGTTGAAATTGATCTGAAGCTGAAAAGTTTTAGAGATTATAACCATAGGAATACCTGCTATGTTCTTTCAATAGGAAGTTCCTTAATCTGAAATAGTTTGTGAAATAAAAAAAGTGAAATGTAACTTTACCACTCAATTGACAGCTTTCTATTTCATTGTAATTTTTTTGCTGGATTTGTGTGGAACAACAATCACATTTATTAGCTTATAACTCTTACTGATCTATCTTTAGATGGATTAATACCTTTGGAATATTTTTTAAAATATTTGACACTTTAAAATCATAGGTATTGAAAGTTTAATGAAATGAGTGGGTTTTTTTCAGGTTCACTCTGTTGTTGAAGAAATGGATGGTTTAGATGATGTTGAAAATAGTATGTTGTACTACAATCAAGCTGTTATTTTGTATCACCTGCGTCAGTATACTGAAGCTATATCAGTTGGGGAGAAGCTGTACCAATTTATAGAGCCTTTTGGTATGTAGACAGAAGGGGTTTTTTCATGCAATAACTACAGAAAGATCATTCAGTCTTTCTCACTATCAGACAAGTGATTTGTAATTTGCCTAATAGAGTTCTAAAGCAGTAGGTAGGTTTTGGAATGAAGAGTATGTTTTACTTATACTAAGGACAACAATTGAATTTGAGTGGAAGATACTCCAGAGATATTTAGCAGACAAATACAATGAAACTGAAAATGGGGTTTTGACAACTTTAAAAGGTATCTATGTAAATCAGATGTCAAAGCTAATCAAATTATTTAAAATATGGTATTTTGAGTCATCAGACAACTTCATGGGTGGGTGTCTATTTGCCAGGGCACTCACATTTTCAAGTACTTGCATTAGGTCATGGGTAATGGTATGTGCTCATCGGAATATAAACTTTCCATCTTTTATGAGCTATGGCACCCTGTGTAGTGGAATTGCCATATTTGTATGAAATAACTCCATAATCTTCATTGAACTTCAGAGGTGACAAGGCTGAGGGGTGTATGTGTGTGTCTTAGTAAATTAAGTAAATGATACCATTTTTCTGCTTCAATTCCTTCAAGTTTTCAATATGCCTATTTGGGACTTACTCTGTGAAACCAGCCAAACAGAAATGTGTTTGTGTAGAGTCTTTTCACGTTCTGTGGGATTCTACATGTGCATATGGCTCCATCTGTCTATTTAGACACTGGATCTTTGGTGCTTAAACCAATTCTCAGAATCTATAAACACAAAATACTTGTTGAGCTGTCCTTAGTCTATGTTTTATGCTGATGCTGTTTGAATGAATTACCTTTGTTTTTTAGTATATGTGCTTATCTATATTGTGTAGATGTCTGTGGGGTTTTTATTCTTATGCAATATATTGATTTTTCTCATAGTGCGTAGATGCACTTCATAGTAAATTTTTTTCTTCAGTCATGTTTGGAGGGATTGGTATTAGAGCTGTAAAATAATTTTCGCTACTTTGTTTCATACAGAAGAAAAGTTTGCCCAGGCTGTGTGCTTCTTGCTTGTAGACTTATACCTGCTAACTTACCAAGCTGAGAAAGCCTTGCATCTGCTTGCTGTTCTGGAAAAAATGATTTCACAGGGCAACAATAACAGCAAGAATGGAAAAAATGAGGTACGCTTAAAATCATATGAATGGCACAAAGTCTTTGCCAGAAGTATGCTTTATCTCAATCCAAAATTGCTCTTCTAAAGTACTTTTAAATTATAAAACTATGTTAGATCACATGTATCTTCAGACAGCAACTTATACATGTTAGTAACTGAGTTAACATATACAGAAGCTGCTTATTCCCTCTCTTTCACCCTTTTCTCTTACTCCTAAGGAGCTAAGAATTGTTTTTTAAGTTGGAAAAACAGTTGTTTTCAGGGTCAGATATACACAGGTTTCCTTGTTTGTCTTGGATTATGACTATAGGAGACCCTAAGTTTGAAAGGGAAGTCAGTGTCAGGAATTACAATTGCATACCGTAGTATTGGAAATCAAACATCTTTGTTACACAGTAGCTGAAAGTATGAGGCATACTTTCAAATGGAATCTTTTGTATGTGTTCTTTGGAAAAATCAGTAGAATGAGTGGCTTGGAAGTGAAAACACTTCAGTCTTTTTCTGTTAATGGAATATCACGCTTAAGGTAACTAACATTTTAACTTTAAGTATATAGTAATTTTACTGAAGGAAATATTAGAGAGACTCTAGAATGTGCATACCATCCTTCTGTGTGAGACAACTCTTAAAATACCTCAACTGTAGAGCAACATAGCATAACACTAATATTAATAGAGAATTCTGCTCTTCATGGGCTGGTGTAGTTGTTCATGAATTTTGATAAAGTTGTTTGGTGGCACGTGCACTTTTTGACTGTTAAACGCTTTTTTTCTTTTCTTCATGTGAGATTGATAAAAATAGCTATGAAAAAATCTGTAAACTAAATTTAAAAGGTGACTAATTCTCTTTATTTGTTTGATAGTCAGGTAATAATACAAATAAAGATTCCTCGAATCAAAAAGCTGAAAGTGGAGCTTTAATAGAAGTTGCTAAATCTAAGATACATCAGGTAAGTGTCTGCATATTATTTATACAAGAACATTAGTGAAGTTTTTCTTAAAACCAAGTGCCATCTGCTTCAACTCTAGTTCAGCATGAATTGTGATACTCTGTCTCTCCTTGATTTTCATGTTGTAAAACAAAAGGATGAATTTATCTAAATCTTCCTTTTTTGTAAGATCCGTGTACAGAAAAAATTGACCTGACACAAAACCCCCCTTATTTTAGTCTCTGCAGTTTATAATTTTTAAAATTGTTAGCTTTTTTTAAAATTAAGTTAGCTGCACTGACTTTGTGTTAGACCTCCAACAGTCTAAATCAGCTGAATTTTTATTTCACTGTACCGTTCTATGGAAAAATATATGAAGAAACAAAACGCTTCTCTATCATCATTCACTTACTGGCATTTTCAGTTTAGTAGGTACATGTCTGGGAGTAAGAGGTTAGTTTATTTTATTTAGCTTGTCATTTTAAGTGCTAATATCTTTGTTTGAATATGGAGTAGCTGCTGACCATTGAACAAAATGTGCATCTGCTTACTGTAAATATGAAGCCTGTAAGTTGTTGAAAGTCTAAATAGAATTTCTTTTTTAGGAAGACTTTTTGAACAGCTAGATACAGTTCATCTTGCAAACCTGTACAAGTTACTGGTTTCTATTTAACAAATTTAATTTTTTAACAGTATAAGGTGAGAGCCTATATCCAGATGAAGTCACTAAAAGCATGCAAAAGGGAGATCAAGTCTGTTATGAATACAGCTGGGAATGTAAGTATTCTCAAGGCTATTGTTTTTCTAATCTAGATCTGTTCTCTATCTTAAAACTTAGTTTCTCAACTTCCTTTACAAAGAAAGGTCTTATTGCGGATGGATGTCTGAAATAATGTAGTCACTTGAGTTTGTAATATCTTTTCTGCAAGCATAATTAAAGTAGAATTTTCTTATTGGCACTGTTCTCAGTTGCTCAGAAAAATGCACTTTAATGTTAATTAAACCAATATAACACTGAAACAGATAATAAACAGATTCAGTTTGCTTTATAATTTAAGCAGTGCGAAGCAAGTTTTAGTCTACTATAAATGTTAAGAGTATTACAAGCTTCTGATGTTAGCAGTGGTTTAACCCAGTTCACAAAAGATCAATTCTGGGATACAATTTTTTGGACCTTTTCTTTTTGTTGAAATTTTTTGGAAGCTTACCTCTTGCTAGAAAGCAGTTTCTTTTTTTATATGGGAGTTCTCAACTCAGAATTACGTCCACCATCCCAGATAAATTCTACATTAACTGAGGAGCAGGGAATGGGAGGAGAGCACTTCCTTTTTGTTGCCAGTCTCAATAGCTGCTAGTTTGACAGAAATCCTTCTGCATCATGAGGTCTCTGTTGACAGACCAGGAAGATCACAGCCCAGGAGGAGGTTGTTGAACTCTGCAGGGAGGGAAGCGTGGGGAGGAGTGTACTAGAAGACAGGTTGGAGAAAGACCCTCTTAAACAAAAGGAGATCCTCTGCACTTAGCCATTGCCATGACAGAGTTCTCTAGAATAATGTTGGGTTTTAGAGCAGTAAAAAGAGTATGCGTAGTTTTGTAGTTCAGAAGAGGTAAGTATTAATCATTGGCTCAACAAAAGAAATACTGCTTCTTGAAAGTATTAGGGCCTAAGCCCATGTATTTTAAAATGGCAGCAGAGACAAGCTGTTTGTGGAGTGATTTAACAGTAACAGTAGAAATCATGAGATAATTAATTATTGTTTTCTCCTTCACAGTCAGCTCCTTCTCTCTTTCTTAAGAGCAATTTTGAATATTTGAGGGGCAATTATCGTAAAGCGGTCAAACTTTTAAACAGTGCAAACATTGCTGAACATCCAGGCTTCATGAAAACAGGTAAAATAGAAAACCTTAATCCTGCAAGTACTTAAGTGTGTAGTATAATATCAATGAGTAGTCCTATTAATTTTAAGCATATTAATGATTACTTAAGGGAGTAGGCCCTGAATGTCATGGGTTTATATGCTGGATTTGTTTTCATGTTTCCTGTTGTGCTCTTTCATGTAATGCTGTTGTGTTTTTCATTGAATGTTCTTCTAAATAATGCAGTGTTTGTCTATGAAAACGTATTTGTGAAGGTGTAAATGTAGTATTTGCAAGGCTCATACTTGGGTCTCTAAATCAAGACTTGAAGCAAAAGGTCTAGAAATGAGATTTCAGATTGTACTTGTAGAGGAGACTCTAGCAGTTGTAATGATGATTGTGGGGGAAATGTAAATGTTTCATGAAGGATTAAAGTTTGACTTCAGTTGTATGCCATTTTAAGTTACTTTTCTATCTAGAAAGTATATGTGTATAGACATGCACAGAAATATAACAGCACGTAAATGTGTGTAATTTTTTAGATATAAAAGTTGTATACTATAAATATATATGCTGTGTATATATACACTCACTGTATACAGTGTTATTTAAATATATTGAGATTTTAGTTGACTATTTAAAACATCAGTTGAAAAATACAGAGAAGAAACTTGTGTCCGTAGAGAGTTAGGATTTAAAAAAATACTTGTTTTACACTACCGAATTTCTTTTCTATGTTCAATGCTGTTTTTGTGATAGCACTCTTATTAACTTTTTATGCTGTAAGATCTTTTATCTAGTAGATATTGCTGCACAGATTGCAATTGGGTGATAGAAGTTGCAGAGTTGACTGAGTAAATTTTTTAAACTTATTCTTTAAGATAAGTTTTATAGAAGACATTCAAAATATTTGTCATAATGCCTATTCTGGCATATTTTGACACTTGATTTAGAATTTACTGTAACTTGCCTTTCTGAGAGTTTGTATGCTTAAAGTTATCATTAACATAAGATTTACTTTCATATACCTTTTGCACTGGCTTTTTTGCACAGTAGAATGTTTGCTTAATAGTCTTGCTAAATTATGATTAAAATAATGTTTAGTTAATTTGTTAATAGTCTATTTCTTGGTTGTCTAGATTTTTAGGGTGTGGGTTTTTTTCTTTTTTGTCAATGGTAACCCTGTAAAGCTTCAGTTACCAGCAGATAAGTCAAAAGTTTTAATTTTCTGTCCTTATTTAGAAGGAACTTCTTACAGTGTTACCTGAACATGATATAGTTAGGAAGGAGAGTGCATTTCCTGCTTGTATGGTTAGGTTGACGTATTTGTTTATTTTATAAAACTTAAGCAAGTAACATAATTTGAGAATTTCTGTTTTACAAGAGCCATCTGTTAGAAAACTGGAAGTGCTTGCATGGTAAGTTCTATGAAAACCTCTGGGTGAACTTACTGCAACTTGCAAACTGTCAGATTGCCTTTATACCTGGCTCTTGTAGAATATGTTGCACAAAATCTGGAGAGCTGTGGCTGCTTATAGCTCATTTCAGGTGAACTGTCCAAGAGAACTAGAATGGTATACAGAAATACAGATTATTCAAATGCTTATGAGGCAGGGACATAACTGCATAATCAAGTAACATCTTGCTGAAGAACATGTTAGATAAACCAGCATAGTATGCTGACCTACGAGAAGAATGGTGGGAGCATTTTATGGGCTCAGTGATGTTTCTCACTCCATGAAAATGGTCTTTTGCTGTTCTCTCAGGTGAATGCTTAAGGTGTATGTTTTGGAACAATCTTGGCTGCATCCACTTTGCAATGGGAAAGCACAATTTAGGAATTTTTTACTTTAAAAAAGCCTTGCAAGAAAACGATAATGCATGTGCACAGCTAGGAACGGGCAGCTCGGATCCAGGTAAGACTTCTAAGAAGTGATGGAAGAGGGATGGGCGAATCAAGAAACTAGAGAACAGAAGTTTTCAATAATTATCAGCAAAATTCCTGTTCCATCTCTCTGTAGAGGACAGGATAAGGAGGGTAAGAATTTTGATTGTCACTTGATTTCGGAGTATAGTTGCTGTTGCCAGAAATAGATGATGATGTAATATGTTCTCTTTTTTTGCTGTTTTCCTTGATGTGCTGTGGGGCTGGGGCAATTCTCTCTCATTTGTAGTCTTTGACCATCAGGTGGGGAGATACGACAAAATGAAGTTTCCGTGACCTATTATCATTATAAATGTTACTTGTAGTCCTGCTGTGATAGTAGGTAGAATCATCAGACTTGAAGGATGGAGGGGGTGTGTTTGTTTTTTGTTTGGGTGTTATTTTTTTTTAAACTTGGAAGATACAGGAAATGTGGAGTGCACTACTGTTACATTAGCATTTGGAAGGTGGTGTGTTTCTTAAACTCTTTTACTGAACAATTCCAAGACATGTGTGAGAAATGTTTATCTATTGTTTAGTGTTATGGTTAGTTCTATCCATCTACTTTTAAGTATACAAAAGACAAGAAAATAAACATAATAACAAGTTTTCTTGCTCTGTTTAATAATACTTAAGGGGTTTTTTATCTTCTCAATAAATGATTTCACAATGAAGTGATAATTTCTTCTTTAAAATCTAGTTACTGTCATACATTTTACTGTTTTTCCTATTCCTCCTCTGGCCCCGTACCTAAGTGCAGTCTTAGGTACCAGTGTGAAGACAGAAAATGTTTAATGCTTTTTAACAGCAAAGTAGTTTTCTTCTGGAATTTATATGAGTAACGAAGATGTGTATTCTCACAAATACAGGATTCAATATAAATACACAACACTTAGCTTGAGTGACAGGGAACATAAATGATTAGCATTTAATGTACTTCAACCTTTAAGAATACAGTTAATTTGTCTTTGATATCAGCTTTGGGGAAGGAATTTATTTACAGAGGGAGGCTAGTGAGTTTCTGCAATGAAATGGAATTTTGGGTGTTTCCCGCAGCTTCCTCCTTCCTCCCAGCGTTATGTTTTCTGCTCTCCTGAGCTGCACATCCAATATGACGTAATCCTCTTCTGCAGGTAAAAAATTTTCAGGGAGACCCATGTGTACGCTACTGACTAACAAACGGTATGAGTTGCTCTACAATTGTGGAATTCAGCTCTTGCATATTGGGAGGCCCTTAGCTGCCTTTGAATGCCTGATTGAGGCAGTCCAGGTTTATCACTCAAACCCTCGTCTTTGGCTGAGAATAGCAGAATGCTGCATTGCTGCCAATAAAGGGGTAAGTAGATTTGCAAATTCCTTAATTTTATTGTAATTATAAAATAAATGTGATTACAGAAAGGAAGAAATAATACCTTGATCTGAACTATGCATTTTAGAGGCCTAATGTTGCAACACCTTTGTGTAAATCCAGATTAAGTTTTTTTGTGTATATGCGTGTTTGCATGTTTAATCTGAAGCTGGAGCAGGTGGAGGAAAACCACTGTAGAAACAGTGTCTTGAGACCCAGTGTTTAATTGACGTTCCTGAAATTAGAAGAGTTTGAGTAAGCTATTAGAAAGATTGGCTTGAGATGAAACAAAAGCACGTAAGTGGCTGTTATAGCTGCTCTTCTATAAAGTTACAAGTGTTTTGCTGGAGAGACTGGTTAAGCCTGGTTTTGTTTTGGCAATATACTGTCACACTCCTTTGGCATTCCAACTCGTTCTGAATGGGTAACCCTGAATTGGTTTGAAGCACCTTAGATTTCTCCAAATCATCTAATGGTTTACTTTATGTTTATTTCTAAAGTTATTTCAAGACAAAGACATTATTTGGAAAGAAATTTATATTGCTCACTAATGAGGCATCACTTCATAACAGGAAGCAATACGCTCTTTCTCTAGTGAATGCTTTCTACTTCAAATGTTGATACTAACATTAATAGTTTGACTTACTATTTATGGATATTTAATGATGCCTCAGCTTTCCACATTTCATACTGGTTGCAAAATCTTGGGGTTTATGTATATTTATAGATACATAAAACCCATGTAAAATAATAGATGGTATATACTGAGAACAAACATCAACAAAAACTCAACCCACCAGTAACTTTTTTTTGTGAACAGAAGAATTAAACTTGCTTAAGATTTTAATATCTCTGCTAATTTCTTGTACTTCCAGGGATTTCTGTTTCTGTATTGCAGGAATAACAAGGTGAAATTGGAGTCAGTGACCATGTGTAGTATCCAAGGCAGGAAAGTTTTTGAGGCTGCTCTTGAAGGGTTGATACTCACTTTGAGCTTGATGCACAGAAACAACTTTGATAGCTTTTGTTGCTGATAATTTGACATGGAAGGGTTGTTTTTCTTTTGGAAAATTTTGGACTGGGACATCTTGGTTTTTTATGTTTAGACTCTAGGAATTGCATTACCTCTACTGAAACAATGAGGTTCTAGCTTAAATTCTAACTGGAGTAGTAAGAGAAAACATACATCTATCCAGTAGAGATTCTTTGTCTCTACTTCATGGCTAGATACTATGATGTAAAAGGTGTGACTGAAAGTATGTTGCTACTGTTTTAGCAGACAGTAAGGTTGTTTTTATGATGCTTTAATCAATATGGTTATTGGATTAGACTGATGTTTAAAAACCTCATTTAAAACCAAAATACAGCACTGTGTCACAGAACTTTATTGGAAGATGCAAAGTCATTTGTAGAGGACTACTAAAAGTGTTTGGTTAAAGAGACGCTTCCTTCCTGGGATGGTCTTGATTAATTAATTTACAGGACATGGACCAGCATGTGCAGGTCCAGAGGAGGCGATGAAGGTGATCAGGGGGCTGGAACACTTCCCCTATGAGGAAAGGCTGAGAGAGTTGGATTATTCAGCCTGGGGAAGGGAAGCTCCAGGGAGACCCTTAGAGTGGCCTTTCAGTGCCTAAAGGGGGCTACAGGAAAGATGGGGAGGGGCTCTATATCAGGGAGTGTAGGGATAGGACAAGGGATAATGGTTTTAAGCTGAAAGAAGGTAGATTTAGATTAGATGTAAGGAAGAAATTCTTCCCTGTGAGGGTGGTGAGGCCCTGGCACAGGTTTCCCAGAGAAGCTGTGGCTGCCCCCTCCCTGGCAGTGTTCAAGGCCAGGTTGGACGGGGCTTTGGGCAACCTGGGCTAGTGGAAGGTGTCCCTGCCCATGGCAGGGGGTTGGAACTTGGATGATCTTTAAGGTCCCTTCCAACCCAAACCATTCTGTGATTCTGTATTTACAGCTTTCCTGATGTACAAGTAATATAAACTCCTTTTTTTTTTTTTTTTTTTTTATTCTTACTGTAATCCACTGCCCCAGTTAAGATGTGGCCTCATTTTATAGGACTGAAATGGATGAAGATAAGATATGCTCTTATTTCCACTGAAATCTTTGCATATGATCTTCCTTCTCTCCATGCAGCCAAAACGAAACTAAAATTTCATTCTTTTCTCACTCAGTTGCTGCTAGAGGTTGAGAGGGGTAGGACTGTAGTGTGGGTAGCCTAAAAGTGGCATAGGCTGAGGGAGCTGAGGTCAGTCTTCTCTGTCCTGAAGCTGTCATGATCACAGCCACTGAGGAACTGAATCCGTAACTGCTGAGACTTGTTCCTCTGCCAGCAAAGTTTGTGGAAATCTGCTGACAGGAGATGTGTTGCATGTCCACTGGGACATCTTGGTTTCAACCTGTTGATCCATATCTGTTTAGGATAAACCTGCATGTTAAAATTCAGAGGGGTGGGGACATGATGGTACATTCTTAGAACAGAAAACACCAAAATAATATGTCTGAAATTAAGAGATACTGTACTTGATGTGCTGTTTAACTGTAATTCACTCCTCCTGTGTGTGGGCAGGATGACGTAATCTATAATTACATGATCCTATGCAGCTATTTCCACAGTATGCCCATTTCATTTGGGGTGGGTGGGATTAATTGAACAAATGGCTATAGTCACTCTTTTCTGTCCCTGATTTCTCTGTTTTCCCTCTTCGAGTGGCCTCTGTGCCTTCTTTTACTGCACACTATCTGAATCCTTCCAAATACAAAATTTTTAAGTTTTGTCAGATAGTTCTGAGTTTTATAAAGCACAGTGAGTGCAGGAAGAACAGCTTACTGATTTTACAATTTTCTCTGTCTATCCTACTGGATACAAATCATGCAGAAAGAAGAAACAGCTGATCATCTCCAGTGGAAAGCTGGGTATGGGGACAGCATTAGTGTAGGTTTTGTGGCAAAAAGTAAAGCTAGGGTGCCTGGGTCACTTCATTTACCACAGACTAGCCAAAGTGGTAGATCGTGGCAGGATCCTGAAGCCTGTCTGTCTTCCTCCTACAGTTGTGATGTTGTGTCATATACCAGGGAGCTTGAATTTGGGTCACGAAACCAGCTTGCTGTTTCCCAAATTCATAATCTTACAAGAAAAAAAATAACTTTGGATGCTCCTTAATATTAAAGGCAAAGGGGAATTGTCTTTAAATTATAAGTTAGATTTGCAACATAAGTGAGGCCCTGAAGTCAATAGTGTGTTTAATTTGACCTTGTAATTCAATCTGTAATAATACTCCTCAATATCTAAGTATGGATTCATATCTATGCTCTGAACACCATACAGAAAAGTAATGTTACTGAAACTAATTTTCACTCACTTTAGTGTTTCAGTTTATAAAATATAGATGGAAGATGATTCCCTTCTTGCGGTTTTTTTACCAACTTTTCTGAAACATGTGTTTCATATCCAAACTCATTGTATGTATTATTTGACAGTAAATACCATTATAATGTCAATATTCTTCACAATAGGTTCTGATAAATTTTCTGAAAAGTGTTAGCTATTTAAAATACAGATTTAGGATGAGTTTTTCCTTCCACAACTGTGACTCTTCACGATGAACTTTACTTACCAACAGAGTTGTTAAGATGGCTCATGGTAAAACAAATAAACAAACAAACCCCAGTAAATATGGTGTAGAGATAATTGTTTGGATGGATAGTTAGGGTGCTTTAAGTTCATTTAACCCCCAGAATGTCTGCATGCTCAAAAATCTGTTAAACAAGTTAATTTAATGTAACTTTGCATATGTTATGGTTCAGCTTCATGCTCTCCATGGAACAGTTTGAGAGCAGCTTTTTCAGATAATGTTTTGAATGCTGTGTAAGCAGAGAGAGAAGATCAGAAGCGTTACAGTGCCAATTCTGAATACTGTTTGGCTGATCATATGATTTCTTTTTAGGTATCCTGGCAGTTCTTTGAGTAAGACTTGGTTCATTGTTCTTTTGCTTTCAAAACAGAGGAGAAACTAGGTCAGTAGGCTATCAGACAAGCTGTCAGAACTAATCTGTGATTACACTGTGTGCAGTAAAATCCCTCTGCAAGACAAAGACAATAGAAGGTGCCTGATCCTTCATGGTACTTAAGATTTAAAACTGTACTCATATAAACTAGTAATTCTTACACTTTTGCAGGGTTCAAAGTCTTCCAGCTTTCACTTATTTTTGTCAAGCTCTCATTCAACAGCCTTGATATTTTGTGTTGTTTGGTGTTTTTTTTTTCCTTTTAGACATCAGAACAAGAGACTAAAGGTCTTCCCAGCAAAAAGGGAATTGTGCAATCTATAGTAGGTCAAGGCTACCACCGTAAAATAGTCCTAGCATCCCAGTCAATACAGAATGTTGTTTATAAGTAAGTATGTTTTCCACAGGCTATTTATGTTGTTGTCATATCTTTGTTAAAGATACATGTCTGCTTATCAGGACTTTTTAAAACTGTCGTGGAATAACTGTTCCTTTTGGAATAAACAATGTAGTGAAGAGAGGCATGCTAAAATGCTTGAGGAGTCCTACTTGAACATCATTTGGATGTCTCCTTTATGATGGCCAGCAGAGGGCTTAATTGTGTAGTTATTGTAACTAAGAAGGGCATTAAAGCTTAAAATTGATTTATCTCAAATTTGTATTTCCAGTTAGTTAAGTCTGTCCTCTTTTTCTCACTCAAAATACGTATTTTCAGTAATCCCCTTTAGAAAAGTGAAGGAAAAATCTAGTAGCTCTGCCATAAAACTTCAGGAAGTGAAGTCAGGAAAACCAAGAGAACTTCTTATTATGTGGTTGAATCTGCCCACTCTATTTGGGCATTGTGGTGTACTTTGCATATATAAGAATAGCAAGATACATACGTTTTCGTAAATTAAATGTGTTATGTTAAAACATGGTTTAACTCTAAAGTTAAACTCTAAAGGATAGAGTTTATCTATCCTTTAGAGTAAATCAGAGAGGATAGAGTTTTCTCTGCATTCAGATCTTTCTGGAGCTCTGTTTTTATTTTTTAATTTAGTAGGATTGCTACTCACTGGCTAACTTCTGTGTCTCTTTAAGTGATGGGCAGTCCTCAGCAATACCTGTAGCCAGTATGGAATTTGCAGCGATTTGTCTACGAAATGCCTTGCTGCTACTGCCAGAAGATCAGCAGGAGCCAAAGCAGGAAAACGGATCTAAAACTAGTAATCAGCTGGGGGGAAATACAGAAAACAGTGAAAGTAGTGAAGCATGCAGGTAAACAGAATTGCTATAAACCTTTCTTTTTGTCCAAAGTAAACTCTGGGCTGACAGTTTCTGTCTCCTACTTATCCTGTTTGGCAGCAGAAAAAACCCAACGTATTTTTAAATTCTCTTAGCAGTGTTGGGATGTCCAAGGAAATTGTTTACCTGCTTGTTGTTTTAATTGCTGGTGTGCTAATTTAAGAATAAAATACCGAGTTGATTCCTGTCATTTCAAACAACTTTAAATTAGACAGTGAAATTCCTTTTTTTCACTGGCCATCATTTTTTCTGTGCCGCAAATGTTATGTTTTCCCACACCCTCCTGCCGTGCATATTGGTATTTCTCTAATTGTAAGTGAAGTTTCACATGTTACAGTGATTTTGTGTGTGTGTGCACGTGCGCCATGTACTTGATTCAATATATAAATGTAAACATTTCCCCATGATCAAATTTGACATTCATCAGCCCTAGTATGCTTTGTGTTTGTTTTAGACTAGAAATGGGAAACTAGATTTAGAAGATAATAAGTAGGAAAGCAATATGGAGCTATTGCTTAGTAAATTGCATTTTACAAAAAAGAGTTTAAGAAAAATTATTTTTTTCCTCCTTAAAGCGTCAGAAAAAGTAACTTGTAGACAATGCATGTTAAATAGCAGAAAGGTGGTGGGGGTTTTTTTGCACTGATCCTGATACATTCCAAACTTCCTTTTGAAGGGTATCTTTGCCCATAGCCTGAACTTTTTATTAGTGACCACTTTGAGAAGGGAAGAGTTACAGTAACTAATCTGGAAAAAGTGGCTGTATTGGAGCTTGAACTACTTAAAGTAATGAAAAAACACAATGTTTTTGTCAGAACTAAGTACAGATAAATTTTAAGAATATAAGATCCATTTGTCACATGGCAGGATTTACGGCACATATGCTGTGTTGTGTAGGCACAATGTGTGTCCTTGTATATTCTGAGGTTGCCTAGAGAGAGACTAGGGCTGGGGGTCGGTGGCTGTTACTGCTATAACAATATTTGAAGGCTGTTCTCTGTAACCCATTTTTTCCCAATGACAATCTTTTCTGTCAAGTGACCAAATGATTTATAAAAGTCTGGTGGGTTTTTTTAAATTTTTTTCCTTACCAGCATTGGAGGTTGTGAACTAATTTCCCCTGGCAAGCTGTATGCAGCTGATTGAGATGAAGCTTCTCTGGTTTAAATGAGATTGCAATTTTAAGTTTATGGGGCCCACTAAAGGGCAGTGATGAAAACAAAATGGTAGCCCTTACTCAGACAAGACCTCCCGTTTTGTTTTGGATTTGTTTGTTTGTTTTCATAGGAGTGAGGAAAGGAAAACATGCCCTGTATGGAAAGATCCTTTACTACCTTCTGCTTTCAAAACCAGTTGCTTCTTCAGCTCAAAAAAAATTTAAAAGAAGACTCCCTTATATCTCCCTGTAGCCATTGCCAGTTTCAAAATATCCAGCAACAAAGCAGGCTGTTCTTGAATTTGTGTGTCACATTCTGAAAGGTTCTCTAAGGATTTGTTTCTTCTGACAAGCAACGCTCTGTGAGAGAAAAGTAAAACATATAAGGCATTTGAAGAAAATCACACTAATTGAAGAGGATGGTTTTGAAGAAAATCCCACTAATTGAGCAGGGTGTCTCTGAGGCAGATTATTCTCTTATGCACAAGAAAACAGTGAATATTTTCAGTGGTTAAGGGTATTTTTTTAATCTAACTTTTGGCAAAGGCATGAAGTAGGTAGATACACTACAACAGTATTGAGTACAGGTTTTCTTGGAGTCTGTTGCTTTCTGTTTTGAAGGTGTAAGTTGGAGTTATTTTTACCTGTTTGTAACAAATATGAAACTAGATCAATTAACAAATTCTTGTTAAGTGGATAGACTCTGTTTCAGTTCAGATTTTTAATTTTTTTTTAAATCTGTTTCTAAACCTTAGTGTCGCTCTCTGCCAAGGCATAGCTGTTAGCCTTGTCTTCAGTTCCCATTCCAGAAGGAGGTTCTTTCAGCTTATTGGAGAGCAAAGTGACATACTTCCTATATATAAAGAATACTTCCTCCCCAAAAAAAGCCAAGCATAATTTTTAAAAAGTGAAATTTTATTTTTTTAGAAAAAAGATATTGAAATAAAAGAAAGGGCAGCTAGAAATCTAAAGCATCTGTAGCACTTTGTGGGTTGTCTTGCTAGAATATTTATGTAATTAGTTTTTAAGATGTCTAGGGAGAGAACTAGGTTACTGCTTTTCTTACAGGCTGAAAGAAGAGAGGCTACAAATACAGCAAGTTCTGCATCTCTCCAGTTTAAAGTTCTTGTCCTACACTGAACTTCAAAAATTGTTCAAGGCTGTGGAGAACGGTGTGGGTTGTTTGGTGTGTCAAATCTTTCCCAGCAAATGTCTCCTTTCTTCCTTCTCAATTAGAAGGGTTAGGATAAGAGCATGTGCCTCAACTTCTGCATAGCTTCATTTCCCTGTTTTTTAGTCTACAGAATTTTTGCTGTCTTTTTAAATGGAGTGAATAAATACAAATGCTTATTACAGTGAGATTTTTAAGATGAATTATTTACAATCACTCCTTACAATTAATACACTGTTTTTATTCTAGCAATAAAAGTCATGAAGGGGATAAATTCATTGCAGCTCCACCTTCTTCACCTTTGAAGAAACAGGAATTAGAAAATTTAAGGCAAGTAAACAATTACACAATATTCACCACTAAATGACCCCCCTCTGAAATTGTGCTATGATTTGGGAGTTGTTCCTAGTTTGTTTGGGGTTTTTTTTACACACTTGCAACACTGAATTGTAGCTGTTATTCTAAGGGTGCCTTTATTCAAATATGTGTGCTTCCTTTCTTCTGGGTTTTGAGTCCAAACAAATAGAACCATTCAACGCCCATAAATGACAAAGCTAAAAACTTGACAATGGCTGTTGTGATTGGTGGAAGTGGTGGAAATTACTGTATGGTACCTTTTCTTTTAAGACCTTGGTAAGGCTTGTTTGAAATTCAGCCCCGCCACAACATTATGCACTTGTTGGATGGAAAAAAATTGGAAGTGGTAAAAAGCAGCTATGCTGCTTTCAAATGAGAGCAGTGCTACTTTCAGCAGAAGTAAAACCATAGTTTGCATAAAATGGAAAGAAAAATTGCCTCTGTTCAGGCATTTAAATTCCTTGCTATGGAAGAACATAGGTAAAAATTGGCTGTAGATTTTTTTTTTGTGTGTGTTCTCAAAGATCCTTAAACTACTTGTTCAGCAGTCTGAGTGCTCTCCAAACAGAGTAACTCCATGTGTCTAAACAAGTATCTTCTTATCTGGAACCTCTTTACTTTTCCCCAACAAGATTATAATTTGCTGGCAATGTTAATTATTTCAGGTGGCTGCCAGCCTGTTGAAAATCTCTCTTACTATGAAGCTTGCACCTGTTTAGAAAAAAGAAATCTGTTTTAAGTTTCCATTATGGACAAAGCATACAGTAATTTCCCACTTAAACACTTGGGTAAACACTCTGTTCCAGCCTAACCCCAGGTAACCTGTGTTTTATAATGACCAGCTTAACCTTTACTTTGCTCCGTTATGTGTACTAAAACTACTTGTATTCGTTTAAAAGCAATTTAGTAGGAATCTGTGAGGAGACGTTTCTGAGACCTTGATTATTTTTTCTGAAGTGGTACAAGAGTATGCTACTCAAAATAGAAAGCACTGGATTAAAAACAGTGATGTGGGTTGGTTGTAGGGTCTTTTTTCCCTCCTGACTGTTGAAAATGTGGTTGCCACATGTCAAAATTACATGGTGTCACATTGTATTTTTTTTTTTTTTTTAATACATAGGCTTTTCTTTCACAATCAGCTGATCAGTTATCTACTGATGAAACCTGACAACATGTCAGGAAAAACTTATCAGTTTAGCAAGAATTACACTGCTTCTGGTAGAAAACATCATATAAGGAAAGGAAAAACACCATTTTGTTTATTGCAATATTTGCTTCAGTGGTTAAATCCAGAGGACTAGACATCCTTAGAGAGTGATTCTGCTGAAATTGTTTCTAGGTTTCTGCAGGTAGCTGTGAAAAGGAAAATACACTCAAACATTAGTATATTCCTATAGTCTTGCTCACTAAGGACCTAACTGAGAAAATTAAAATTCTTATCGGGGAAAGTAAGAAAAATTACTCAATGTTGGTGATATCCTGAGGAATAGGTGTCTATTCAATTCTGGTTTTCCCTGTTAAGTCACTGGATTGAGAAATCTGTATTGCTTCTAAAACTGAAATGGGGAACTTAAATGCTATTTTGTACAGACACACATCCTAATAACAATTTAAAATTACTGTCTTTACCCCTAAATAGTTCTTAAAAATACTGTCTAGAAAAGGCTTATGTGTCATGTGTGTTGTTTGGTACTTGTGCACAAATTAGTTGAGCAGACTGTTCTCATAATAAGCAGTAATTCAGCTGCAAGGTTTTAAAAGCAACAATCAGAAGTCTGAGGACACCAAACACTGTTAAGAATTTATGCATAGGAAGCAGAAACTCCAGATTTTTTTCTTCTGAGTTTCTTCTAAATAATTCTGTTCCTCATTGCTTCTCATCCTCAGAGAAACCAATTCCCCTGCTCTGCTTTCAGCCTGTGGTATGTTTCAGTGTGCCAGAACAACCCAGCACTGTTAGGATACATCAAGAGTAAAGGAGTTGTAGTAGACCACAGTACTATATTTGGAAAAATTTTGTGGATTTTACTGTAAAAATTGAGACGGATAACAACAGACCTTGTTGTAGCCTTTTTCTCCCTAGATTGAACAACATTGTGTGAGAATGTTAATTTCCCCCTTCAAAACAACTAGAGATAAAGGAAGAGTTTGATCATTCACTTTGTCCTGAATAGATTTGAACTGTAAGCCCATACTATAAGGCATGCGATCCAACTTTACCCTTGTTTTTCCTTTTCCATTTGGCCATCTCCAGTCCATCATTATGCTTTATTTACTGACATATTTTTGAAGTGTGCATACCCTAGTATCGTATATGGTATTCCAGGAGCATCACTGGCATTGCTAATAATTTCACAGGTAATACTGTACACCACTGCCCACCAATATACCTTCTGTCTTCTCCACACCTACCCAGTTGTGCCTCATTTATTCACTTAAAGGTTGCAGTGGTCTGTTTAACACTGTCACAGTACTGGAAGCTTACAGTGATTATCACCCATAGCTGTTCCACTCTTCTTCCTCACTCTCAGCCACTGTGTAGTTCTCCCTCGTCTTCCCTTTGCTGGTGCTGAATTTCCCCCTTGAGTAAAGCACCATCAACATTCTGTATTTCTTAATATTTTGGATTGTCTTGCTTGTGTTGAAACATAAAAGTAGATAGTTTATATCCACTGTTGTGCTTAGTTAGCTATTTGAAGTTATTTCAGATTAGTGATGTTCTCTAAATGGTTTAGAAGTGCCATTTTTGGTGCCTTCACAGTAAGTTTTGAAGAACTGGATTTTCTCTGGCTTGCCCTTTGCTTGAGAAATACGCCAAGTCAGATGTGGAGTTTGGGTTCTGTAAACTTGCAGTCAGTGTGGGCTGACAAATCTTGTTGCCTAGACCTACACAAGAGGCTGTTTGACATAATCTGGCAGTTTAAAAAAACATTTTTCTTTGTCCTAGTGCAAAGGCAGTTTTATTTAGGGCATGCGGAGGCTCACTGATGCTGGAAGTCTGCCGTGCTCAAAGGCGACCTGTGGAGTTTTGTCAGAATCCTGACCGGGGTGAAAAACTAGTTTGTCTTTTCCCTTGTGCTGTAATTCTTCTGCTCCGGTTAGCTGTCAGGTCTCCTGAGCATTTGGTTTAGCTGACTCAACAATGGATCCAAGTGTGCAAGAACAGTACTGCAGGGAAGAAAACCTGAATATTGTAATCTTCTTTACACAGCTGTTGGTAAAAAATCCTGCCAGGTCTTACGTGGCTTAAACAGTGACAAGTCCTTAGAGCAGAGGAGTAGGTTTCAGTTTTGTCAGACATACCTGTTGCGTGATCAGAGTGTGTCTTGCGTTTGAATTATACTTTCAGAAATAAAAACAGGCTTTTAAAAAGTTGTGGGAAATAGAAGACACATATTGATGTAAAGAGCAGTAGCAACCAACTCTGCGGGCCTTGACTTGCGTCTAAGGGTATTTAGCTGGTGACGCTTAGCATCTCCGCTGGTTCAAAAGCTGTGCTTCCTTGAGGTAGAGGCAACAAGAGGCTAGTTAGAAGCTGGCTATTATTACAGAGATCCCCCCCCATTCTCTCCCCCTCCCCAGTTGCAACCTTTCAGAAATATTTTAGGTTTGGGACTTGAGCTGGGGAAGCTTTCCTCTCCCCCTCTCAAGCTTTTGTATGTGTTCAGATTTGATGTGACATCTGGGCACGATGGAGAGGAAGTGGGGGGTAGGGAGAAACACTGGAGAAGTTTCTTATCCTGCTGGTGCATAATTAAGGAGCATGCCTCCTGGGAAAGGGGAATAAAGGCACCCCAGGTCCTGCCACGAATTACATGACTTACTGCTGGACCAAAAGTGGGCTTGACAGTTGCCAGAAGGTTGATGTGGTAATAGCCCACCTACCAGCAGGAGAGTCGGAAGCTCTCCTCCCATTGCTTCCAACATGACGCCCCGCTAAGAGGATCTGCTCTTCTTCCCTGGAGAATGACAGAGTCCGTGCTCACAGTGAGACAATGTGGGCAGAGGCTTGTGCCCAGAGGACAAGGCAGCCTGCACTGGATGATATCTTACAAAGTAGAAAATAGCCCCAAGTGCTGTGTTTATAAGTTATTAGAAAGTGTGAAGCTTGGCCTAATGATGGCATCCTGGCATTGGGTTATTGTTTGAAGATAGAAAATGAGAGTAATTCAGATTTCATTACAGGAACTGTCAGAGATTTTGTGGTTTTAGAAGGGTAAGAAAGTCTGTGACAGCAACAAAATACCACAGATCAATCAGAGTCTTGGCAGCCGGTTACAGCTCTCAATTGAACAGAAAACTGGAAACGCCAAATTCTCCAGTGTTTGTCTCCCTGAATGCAAACATTGTACAAGACAAGAGTGAAATATGTAACAACTTAATTGATTGTGACTATGTGTCTGTAGACTGTACGTTCTAGACATCTACAAATCTGCTGCCCTTTGCTGTAACAGAAGAGGAGGGCAGGGAAGTCAAACGAGAGTCCAAGGTAAAACGAATAAAAAGAGGGTGAGAAAGGGAAACTGTCCATGAGAAAAATTACACACATAGTGAGGTCCATCTTTTTTTATCTGTTATTTATTGTCAAAATTGCAAAATCTCACTGAGCATACTGGGTGGTCCTTGGTTGATACCAATAGAAAGCAATGTATATATCTCCTAATGCAGAGAATGCAATGGAGGCTATAGATAATAAAACACTAGTGCCTTTACTTCATAGTTTGATGCAAAAATACTGTTGAAAGTTTATGATTTATTTCTTTAGCACTTAACAAGAAAGAAATTTAACAGATGCATTTGGAAACACAGAATTCTCCATTTAACGTATTTGTTTCCCTCCCTTTTTTTTTTTTTCTTCTTTCTTTTTGCTTCCAGGTGCTCAATACTTGCGTGTAGTGCTTACGTGGCTCTGGCTTTGGGTGATAACCTTATGGCACTGAATCATGCAGATAAACTTCTTCAGCAACCAAAGCTGTCAGGGTCTCTTAAGTAAGTCTGATGTGGTCATTTCTTCTTTCTCAGCCCTGCTTTTTGCTGGAGACTTCTGAGTTGAAGCTTCCAATGTCTGTACCTGCTTGCCAGTTCTGTATCTGATGCAAAGAATTGCTTGGCCCACTTCTGTTCTTGTTGAAGCCCTGACTAAATGTTCATTGACACACAGGAACGTGAGTCCCCTCCTTTGTGTATGAAATCCATGTAATTCGGAATCTGTCGCTGCTTTTGTTGCTATTTGTTAATCTCCAGCTATGGGTCCTATGCAGTGGCAGGACCGTCGGGTCTCTGTCCTGATTTGCTGTGGAGCTCCACGTACTCCTGTTGGCACAGCACAAGGGGCAGGAATGAGCAGCCAGGGGTAAACAACATCAGCCTAAACCAGCATGCTGCTGAAAGTTCGCTTAGGAAACTACAGCCTTGGAGGGGAAGGTTTGTTCAGTCAGTAGGGTACCAGATCTTGGGTGTGCAGGACTGTCACTTCACCTGCTACTGTTGCTTATGTAGGTTCCGTTCTTCAGTTTCTCTTTTTTAGTTCTCATTTGGTACTGTATTTTTTTGAAGAATATTCAAATCTCATTATGTTTCTACTCTCCAGTTCTCATAGGTCTCTGCATATTCAAAAAAGGCAGCTTTAGCCCCATCCATCTGACCTTGGTTTGTGCGTTTAAATCCAATGTCATACACAGGATAAAAATACAGCAGAGGTGTTTTTATGGTAGTAATATTTTTTTTAAAATGGTAATGTACTTGCAGAAAGCAAGCTAATTTGTGCTTATTTTTATATGCTGGCAGCATATTCTAAAATGGTCCATGCCAATTAAATTCTTTGGCTCCCATACTTGAGACTACTGCAGAAGCTCATCTTTTTGCACAGTCATTGTATAAGCAGTGTTTTAGAGGACTTTGCAAGCTAACACGTAATTTTGTGAAGACAGTATTGCCATTATGTAATGCAAGAAATGCTAGATAACAGTTTTTGCAGAGTGCCATGTATCTTGGTCCCAGGAAACTAGGCTTTGGTGCAGAATGGGAATATTAAACTGTTCCTGTTTTCTTCAGTGAAATAAATTGCATATAGAAAGTTAGTTTGCTATATCAGATCTAAATTGCAGAAGTTATTTTGGATTATTTTTTTACCTGATGTTTTGTACTTCATTACAACCGACTATACAGTCAGTTTGGAGTGTACTGTATACAGCTGCATAATCAAGCTTGAACTTTTTTGCTGAACTTTTGTTTCAGATTAAATATTTGCAGACTAACTACACTCTTGATCGACAGGATTCCTTCTGTTCCAAATTGAAAAGGAAGTTTAGCTGAGCTGAACTACAAGTGTCAAACATCAGACTTGCTTAATTCTTTTGCAAAACCTGCAGTTGGAAAGGTGTTTGTGCACCATGGGCAGGCCTGTCCTTAGAAATGGAGCTATTTTACAGAATTAGTTTAATTTATATTGAATGTAAAGTCACTTAACACCTCAAATTACAGATGTATTCTTATCCTGGGGTGTTTTTGTAAGGATTTCTTTTTTAATTCTCTGAGATAAAGGCATACCAAGGTACTATCTTTCTGAAATGGCAATTCCTGTTCATGAATTGTCATTACTCAGGGGCAGGTCTTTTTCACATTAGTACTTAAAAGCAGTAAATAGCAGAACTGGGTATAATGACAGTACATTATAAGCAAGCTAACTTTCATGCAAGTGTTTCAAGTAATAGTTTCCATGTGTTTGTGTTAAAAATTGCGTTCAGTTTGTCTTACATAACAAATTGTGGGGGTTGTTGGGCTGACGTTTGTACCTCTTTGCTCTTGCAGGTTTCTTGGGCATTTGTATGCAGCAGAAGCTCTCATCTCTCTAGACAGAATATCTGATGCCATCACTCACTTGAACCCTGAGAACGTCACTGATGTTTCCCTTGGGATCTCTTCAAATGAGCAGGATCAAGGTTAATGAATCCACACTTCATTAGAACTGGTTATGCTTTCAGCTGCCCTCCTGCTGTAACTTTCTATATACAAACATAACGATGCTTAAGATATCTTGTTTTAAGACCATAGGTTGTTTGGGGTTTTTTTGTTTGTTTTCCTGGCTTTAGTTCCTACTTTGTGCTTGGTTTGTCTTCTGCATGTTTGTTACTTCTTTGAAGTGGCTAATTCTGTAACAGAACTGTATATTGGAGTGTTCTGGCTTGTTTGAAGGTAACTTTTGAAAGCTGCTTTTGTGCAATTACAGTTAAGTTTGGGCTTCATACCTCCTCTTCCAGCTTTTTAGTCTCTGAACCAGGCTTTGGAGTACCAGTGAAGTCTACTTACTGCATTTAGTGAGAGATAGGAGTGGGGAGAATTCCGTTAATCTGTATTGTAATCTTACTGCAGTGCTTCCAGCTGGGAGTGAAAAATACTTCAGAGCCCATCTGTATAGTTCAGTCTACAGCAGCTCTGATTTCAGTGACATGTCTGTAGTTTAAACTTCACTGTATTCATCTGCAAATCCAAAAGAAAAACATCAAAAATATGAAGTCTTAAGTGACATAAACTTTTGAGCAAACTGATATGTCCCCCTTTAATGTCAGATTGTGAAGAAAGAAGCAAATTTGTATGTCTGTATTATTTTTGTAATAAGCCGTAAAAAAGCTCACAGAACATGATGGTTTTTGTGGGTTTTTTTCTTTGTAGGGTCTGACAAAGGAGAGAATGAGGCAATGGAATCTTGTAAGTACCAGCCACTGTATGCAGAGTACAGGAACTTACTTGGCCAGTTTGGAATAAAAGTGTAAGGAAAAAAAAAAATTTTTTTTAATTGCAGCTGGCAAGCAGACCCCACAGTGTTACCCCAGTTCAGTCACATCTGCGCGAACAATGATGTTATTTAACCTTGGAAGTGCTTATTGTTTAAGGAGTGAATATGACAAAGCTCGAAAGTGTCTTCATCAGGTATGAAAAACAAATCTCAAAGCTGTCTAAAGACAGCTTTAGGGACAAAGGTACTTCCTTTGAACTGCCATTTAAGTCACAGCAAATCCTGGTGATTTCATAGCCCAGGTTTATGTGCAGACTTTGCTGAGTTGGCAGCTCTCTTCTGTCTTTATAAACCAATCTCTATTAGTAACATAAAATGAAGGATTCCAAATTTCTTACTTGTGTAAATAGTTCAGTACCACTACAGGAAGCTCTTTTTTTTTTTTTTTTTTTTTTCTTTTTTTTTTTCTTGATTGTATCAAAGCAGTGGAATACAACTAGGAAGCCTTTTAATTTTTTCTAAGTTTGGTTTTGTGGGTTTTTTTAAATGGTCCAACGGTAATTGTTATATTTCAGAGGAGAAAGTTCTTGAGGGCCATGAGTTTGCTTCTCTTTAAACAGTTAATAACTCACCATCTAAGCTATTTTAGGGCTGTGAGAACAAACTGCAGTTCTGCTGGAGGCATGTTCCTTGCCTGCCTCATGTCCCAAGAATTCTCAAGTACTGCTTTCGAAACTCCATCTCCACTTAGCCTGTGTCATTTGGTCTTTCTTACAGCTGGGACCCATCTCTTTCAAGGATGATGTTTGTCTCTGCAGCCATTCCTGACTGTCAGGAAGACTGTACAAATGCACTGTTGAGCTGCAAACTGAAACAGCAGTCTTCTATATTACTTCATAGTAGTTGTGTAGGTGAACAGGTTCAAATTCTGTGAGGTTCTCAACTGCTTAAGGCAATTGTCTTGCTATTTTTCCTCCTGAGGCTTCTTAAGATTGGGCAGGTGTCTGTGCTTGGGCTCTCTAGCACATGTGTAAAGCCCAAAGGAGTGTAAGGCCATCTGTGGATGTAACGTATAGTAGGTCTCTGCATCTACAATAGATCATTGACTTCATAGCTGAAGAATATTTTTATAGAGAAAACTTAATGAATGATCCTTGCTAACTTCATATTCTGAACTTGGGAGCAGTGGAGGTTACCTTTTTCACCTGTCATCTCACCAGGAAACCACAGTAGATTGGCCCGGAATTACAGATTCATATTAACAGAAGCATACAGCAGATGGTCCTGCTAATTAGTGTGAAACAGTCTTGCAATGCAGATAATCTTTCAGTCTCTCCTTGCATGCATAAATCTGATAGAGTACACTAGTTTGAAAAAAATCTTATCTCAGTTTATGAATCATTACATGTTTTTCTTAGCTAAGATGATGATAACAATCTTGTCAAGAGGCACTTTCTTAGAGCTGGATGTTTCTTTTTAGCACTTTCTCTACGCTGACCCCTCCCCCTCCCCCCCAATCTTTTTTTTTTTTTCAATAAGGCTGCTTCGCTGATCCACCCCAAAGAGATCCCTCCAGAGGCTATTCTGCTGGCTGTATATCTTGAATTGCAGAATGGTAAGTTTTGAAATGTTCTGTCAATCTAGATTTGGGATACAAGGGGAGGAGGGCGGTAGTTGTCATTCCTAGTCTTTATAGAGATGTGCCAGTATTTTGAATGGTACCCTTTGGGCCTGTCTCCATTTTACTATGGATCCATGTATCCAAACCTTCATTTCCACAGTTTATTGCCCTCCTGTTCCTACACATTGCAGGTTTCCTCAACGTTCATCTGAGCTGAAATCTTTTATACTTTGTGCAGAAATCAGCAGACTTGGATAGACTCAGTAAAACCCTTGATAAGGTTTATACTATAAAGAGGGTTTGAAAGGCTTTGCATTAAAAGACAACTGTGATCCAGGCTTCCCATAGAAGCCATGTCAAGGCCCTACGTAGCATGTACTGCCACAAAGCTTGTAATGTTGATAACTCCCCCAAATTCTTCCTTTTGAAAATTTACTGTCTTTGCATGGGTAAAAAACCTCTACATAATGAGAAACTGGGAAGATTGCACTGGAATTCTGCAGTGTGAGCAGACTGGTGCAGTGGCACCACTGATGCTGTCGTGGGTGCGGACCTGTGCCCCTTGGGTTGTGAAATGTTCAACATGCTTCTTCCCCTTCAGTTCTCTTGCATTGCAGGCAGGCTGGGGATTTGAGCGTTTGTACTCAAGCTTTGTAGAAGTCTCAATTCTTTCTTATGAAGGTGTTTCTGAGTTGGAATTTTGAAAACCTACCTTTTTGCAACAAAGAAGCACAGAGCAGAAGAGAGTGGAAAGTGGGATTTACATCTTTCACTCCCTTCTAAGTATATAACCAAAAGGAACTAAAGAAATTTTTTATTCTATAAATGGCAACAGTGGTGCATCTCTTCTGAAACTAAAACTTTACTGAAAAGTATTTGATAAGAGGGAGAAATGTTCTTTTTAGAACTTAGTTTAATTTTTAACAAAGAATAATTTTCCCATTTATATTGGTATTTATTTGATGTTCCATGCATGCACTTGACAAATCAGATTTCTTGTTCTAAAAACTTGGTTTACATATACCCTTGACATTTGGTTTACGGTTTGTTATGTCACATGGTGAAGGTGGTTTGTGTGAGATCACTAGAGAGTGTCACTATGTGGATGGGAGAGAGAAGAGGTACCTACCTCTAGGGACTCTGGCATCTTCAGGCTCTGAGGTTGAAGCTTGAGGTCTTCAGCTAAGAATAGGTAGAATCAAGCAATACTGTTGTTTCAAGTTTACTTTTGTCTAACACTTTCCATGTTCATGTCAGCATTTCACTGAATAGGAAGACCATGAGGGTACATGGCCAGGGCTGGCTTGTCAGCTCTGTTCTGAGAACAGTGATTTGTAAGTCATACAAAGGTACTTTTTTGTTGTTGTTGTTGTTAACTGAAAGTTGTCTTGTAGGTAACACACAGCTGGCGCTGCAGATCATCAAGAGAAACCAGCTTCTCCCTTCTGTGAAAACACTCTCCGACATGCGGAAGAAGCCCGTGTTCCAGCCAGTCCACTCAATCCAGCCCATTCAGATGCCAGCTTTCACCACTGTTCAAAGGAAGTGAGGTTGTGCTTCACTCTGCTGCTGCCCTGCCCGTCAGGGTTTGGATTTTGTATATTTTTTTTAACCTAGGACACTTGCATACCCCAGTTGCTGGAGTGTGTTCATTACATGTTTTATTAAAAATTTACATAAAACAAAAAGGCATGCTTGGAGGTGTTTGTAAAGGCTATTTCATAAAGAAAGAGAGGTTGGTTTCTGTTTTGAATGTGAGTGGCAGTTTACTTAGTGAAAGGAAGTGGATAACCAAGTGTGTATGGGAGGGAGGTGACTGGAAGGAGAGACTGAAGTCCTGCTCAACCAGCAGCTCAACTGTTCTGTGTCAAAGCACAACAGCTTTGAGCTATGGTTTTGTATTCCTCACAGAAGAGGCTTTTACCCAACTTTGTGATGTTGATATAGCTATGGGCAGCTACCCTGCAGCAGCTGGGAGCTGGGCATTGCTGTGGTTGAAGCTGCCCCTTCAGGTATGGAAACACATCAGAGTCTGTGTGAGCACATGCAGGTAAATGGCCTTAGTTGCAAGGAAAGGAGCTTTTTTTCCCTGCAGGTCAGAGCGAAGGGTGGAGAGGTTTGTACCCACTCTGGTCCCCCTCCCTGTGTTTCCTGTGGCTACCTTATAATAAGTGCAAAGACCCCAGCTCCAGCATTAACAGTGTAAGGCCCTAGTGCCCAGCATTAGCAGTGTCTTTCTATCCTCTTTAAACCCAGCAGTGTGCTGCTGCTCTCGAAGGGGTAGCAGGTGGAGGGGTAAGGACACATGCACTGCTGTATGCTGCCAAACAGGAGTGACTTAACTGTTATTAAGTTTGTATATAATTAGTACAGGGCACCCTCTGCCCCTTCTGAGTTTGTGTGGGCAGGACAGCAGAGTCCTGGCCATGAGGGAGAGGGTGCTGGTGCAGAGTCTTCAGCTCAGTGAGCAACAAGAGCCAAAAGGCAGTTTGCCAGAATGGGAAAGGTGAAAGAGCTGACTGGTCAGCAACGACAAAACCTGGTGCAGCTGCTAAAACCTTTGTCAGTGCAGCAGGGTGGGGGTGGGGCACAAAGGTTGCCGCCGGCAGTGGATGAGCTGAAGGGACCAGTGCTGGGGAACACATTCTCTTTTGTTGGATGGGGGTAGTTTGTGTTGAGGGAGGGGTGTTTTACGGGGTCCCTCTTTTTTTTCTTTGTCCTAAGGGCCAGTGTGATGGCATAGGTACAGTGGAAGAGGGCTTAGCTGTAAGAAAATATTTTTTTTCTTTTAATTTTTGAAATGCAGTTTCCACTTTAGAGGACTACCTCTTTCAAAAATTTTTCTGCCTTTTGCTCAAACGAAGAGGTTGTAACCAGCATAAGCGAGGACTCCTGGGCTGGTTACTTACTGTGAACATAGAAGCGATGAGCCATCCTGCCTAGGGACTTAACCCAGGCATAAAATAATCAGAGCCCAAAATGGGGCACAGCATCTCTCCTCCTTTCCCCTCCCTGGGTGTTCTGTGCCACTACAGCTGTTCTGAGACTTTGCCCAGCTAATCTCCAGGGTAGAGCTGGGATAACACTTTATCTCCCCATGCTGCTGCTATTGTACTTTGCCTCCAGCCCCCACGAGGAAGGTCACTTTTCCACGTGGGCACTGGGGATGCAGGGCCTGCAAGTTCTGCTCTCAGCAACTTGAGCACCAGGGAGGGCAGCTGTTTATAAAGCAGAGGAAGCCAGGAGGACAGCCCTGGGTTTGCCCCCAGGATCTTGAACAAAGAAGCCACAGCTGACAAGAATAATAGCAAGCGTATGGAACAATGTGCAAGTTGTAGAATGAATACAAGTGTGTGTCCCTGCAGCAGGACACTAGCCATGGTGAAGCAGTACCCGCAGAAAGCTGTCCCTCTTCTGTTTGTTAAGTGGCTTTGCTACTTTTCAAGGCTTTCAGAGTAAAAACCAAGTCACTGACTTTTTCAATAACTTCTCTATCACTGTAGGAGGTGGCACCCACTCTGACCTCAGGTAAGTGCAAGCAGTTTAGAAATAGGAATTAAAAAAAAATATATCGCTAAACAGTACCTAGAGATCACCTTTCTGACAGAGGGAGAAAGGGAGCCCATACATCCCTCGAGTCAAAGCAGATTGACTGATTAAATACAAAAAGGTTGAAGATGCTCGCTGTGTGGTCCCGGGCCCTGAATAGAGAAGTATGTTCCCTGCCCTCCCCCCCCAGGCATGCGGGGCATTCACATGCAGAAGATGCTAATGCCTGGCCCCGGCAGCGCCCAGCTCTCCCGCAGGCACCCAGCGCTCCCCCGGAGGCTCGGTGAAGGGTGGTGGCAGTTGTTATTCCCCAATTCCCGCGCATCTTATCACAGCTACATTTGCATCTCAGCAGAAGCCTTCAGCCCCAGTTCTCCCCTCACAATGACTCTTCTTCTGCCCCAAGGCAGCTGCATTGAGCAGAGCAGCTCCAGGATTTTTTCTTCCCCCTGCCTCAAGCACTGCTGCTTGAAGAGAGCAGGAGCAGCACAAGCTGGGCTGTGTGTAAATTAGAGAAGTCAATAATGGTTATTACTTCGGTTTGGGCCACTTCCTGAAAGAAAGGCTGCCTCGTCCCTCCCTCCCTCCCACCGCCCCTCACCTCCAGGATCTCACCCCTGCAGTCACACCCTGGCTCTTATCCCCACCAAAGGAGAAAGAGGTTGCACACCCTTTCCCACCCAGGCACCATAGCCCCTGTAGGTATCTCAGCCTCCTTACTCACATGCTGGCATGGGCTCAGAGCTAAAGGTTTTGGCAAGAAAGTGAACAGTGACCATGAGTGACCACTTGTGCAGCAGTGACCAGGGCCATGTCATGGTGCTTCAGCAAGCTTCCAGGCTCTGGTGTCTTCAGGGAAAGAGCACAGAGAAGCCAAGGGACAAGAGTGTACCACATGAAGCTGGTCATCAAGTTGGTAGTCATGAAACTCACCTGAACAGCCTTTCCCCCTTCCTTTACAGAGTCTTCTCCTTCCTTTTAACTTGAAGAAATCTCTGTACTGCTGCCCCATTACCAGCTGCTCCAGCAGGAAAAAAAAAAAAGTTGTTTTGGTCAAGGGTTTTGGTGGACAGAGCACAGCATGGTGCTGAGCACTCCTTATGGTTGTACACAGCTGGGGGCAGAAAGCATCTCCGCTTGGAAGAGCTAGTGCAGTCACAGCACTTTCAGGGATGAATCGACCTCCACTGCGACACATGTTGGGAATTCAGTCAGTGGCCCTAATTCTCAAAATTTACATCTTTCCCTATTCACCATTTCTTTTCAAACCTTTTCCAAAGTAATCAGGGAAGAGCACCTTTTTTTGCTTACCCAACAATGTTTGCAGTCTGCTCTGCAAGATGCCAGATACACTATTAAACGATCTGGTGGTTTTGCTTTACACTACCACTCAGAAAAAGCATTACTTTCACAGTTGCAAAAGTGAAGAAATGGACCTAAAAACATTAAATCGGGATTCTTCTGACAAAATACTGGAAAAACTGCATGGAGTAGGGGTGGCAAGTTCAGTATCAAAGCCATTTCCTCCAGACATGACAGTGAGGCTGTTTTTTTAAACGACCAAACAACTAAGAATTTGTCACTGCATCAACAGTCTTTCTGAAAACACACTTCTCTCCATAGCACCCCAACATTTCTTCTCTCCATTCAAAACAGGTGCCTCTGGTTAAAGTTTTCAGCAGTCATCATCTGGAGCCAGCCAGGTTCTCATTCAGGACAGTGCTTTTTTTCCTTTTTGCATCCTGACAGAAGAGAAGACTTTGGGTAACACAGAAACAGACACACACACAAGTTTGCCATGAAAAAAAAATCCTCACATTTATTTGATTAAACAAAAATAAAATAAACTGCATAGGAACATTTTAAAGTCCAGAGAGACACTGACTTTGTTTTAAGGCTGCCAGTAGCTGATACATCGTCTCCTTGCTACATCCTTCAGCCTTCCCTATGGACCACAAAGATACATTCAGAAGCCTCCATTAACACAAGGGTTCTAACATTTTGTTCACTTATTCTACATAAAAGTTCACACATAACCTGTCATGCTTTCTTCTCTGCAGTACTCAACATGTGACATCTAAAAATTGTGTCTCTTTGTCCAAGTAGAAATGTGATGCCCTTTTTGGAGCATGGAAGTTCTTGTCACAGCCGGTCTCATTATCAGTTAAGATATAAAAGCTCTGAGCAGCTCATTAAAAGCAGAACACTGTCTGCCCTGCTGAGCCATTTTTATTATTATTAGGAGAGCAGCATGATTAATCACTAAAGTAGAAAAGAAACTACTGCAACAGAAGAGGCAACTACAAAACCAAAATCAACTCAAGATGCCCAACATCCAAGGACTGACAAAATCGTTTGGATCCCGATGAAAACCTCCACTGAGGCGGTGCTACTTATATAACAGTAATGAAGTTTTGTAAGATGGGGCCATACATCTACAGTCAATTAAATGAGGGGAGAAAAATGCACATTTGTGACATTGATTTCATGTGGATAACCTCCATTTTGTTCAAGGCTTCCAATTTCTATTTGGCTTAAATTGCAGGTGTGTGTTCAACACCCTCACTACTCCAACAAATTGTGCATGAACCAAGCAGCGCATGACAGGTAATGCACAGTACAAACAAGAGTCACATACAGTAAGAAACCCCCACCAACTCAGGTGACTAAACACACCTTACAAACTAGTTAAAAAACTTTTTAGTCATTTTAGAAAAGAAACTAAAAACCCAGAAACAGACATCTCTCCCTCTGAAGGAAAAACTACTACATTGTCTGGAAAGTACTCTACAAACCTATAAAAGGACTTTTTTTTTTTAAACTAGTCTGGTAGTTCAAAAGGAAGTTACTTAACTACATCACTACACAGACACTTAACATTCAGTCAGTAAGGCTCTACGAAAAGAGCTTAAAAAATTATCTACCTGAGTTTGCAAGTTGATACAATCATTAATAGAAGGTCTAAGACCATGCAGGTACACAAAGCATTTTTAGAACCATTATTGGTTAAACAATGATGGAAAAAGATGCCAGTCTGGCTCGTTAACCCGTAAGATCACTTAGAGACATCAATGTACATTTTCCACCATAACATTTACCAAACCCAACACAGCCTATTGTTATTAGGGGTCTCCTGTACCCACTTCTGTCATCCCCTAATGTAAACAGGGGAGCAAAAAGGTTTTTTCAATATAGTAATCTGAGAATGTGCTTCTGCAACTTCACTCCACAGGTAAAACAAGGGGCATGTTGCATGTCACTGCTCAAGTTGCATAAAACCCCAACATACTGGTTTTAAACTGCCTCTCCTGAGAATGTCTGAACCTAAACTGCCCTCCAGGAATAGGAACTTAGTTGCTTTGTCATGGTGGAAAAAATCCCATTGAGTCAAGAAAGTTACTAATACAATCACCGAGTCAAAAAAAAATCAGGACCTTATTCCCTTCAAGCATTTGGTATAGCATTGTGTTTACAGCAACCATAACATTAGTCTTTCCAAACAGGACAGAATTGTAGGCATGCATAAAAGTTTTTCTCTTGTAGAGAGAAGACCTAAAGGTCTTACAGACATAAGAACACTGCAAATGAACATGAAGTACGTCATGTCAGCTAGTAGTGTCATAATACTGAAAGAAGTTTAAATTTCCATACTTTGTAGTGAAAACAGAACAATCTCAAAAGTGTTTCAGGTATCTCGGTCCAGTTTGCCTGAACATACAAATAGTTGGTTTTATTTACAGATTCTCTAGCAAGGGCAGCTTAATATTTCCATGGGCAGGCAGCAAAAGAAAACAAAAGCAAGAAGTCACCACATAGTACACACTTAGTATCTCTGTTTCAATTAAAATGCTTGTCCAACAGGCAGCATGAATCCTTCCCCCAGGCAGATTCTCAATTATTTCTCAAACCTGTCTGATGCTGAATTGAGGTAGATGATTTACTTCTGCAAAGTGAGGTAGAACTTCAAGAAAAAGATAGTGGCATCTCTAGTTGTGCATTTTGTACCACAGCAAACTGGGTTTCAAACTCCCAAGGACTCAAAGACCAAAGGTACAATATTTGTCTAACGCAAGTACCAGTGTTCATTTTTTATACAGCTCCAAACTGTTTGTCTAAATATCTCTATCTTTAAATACCCTATTACCTTTTGGCACCATTTGGCTTACACTCCTTTTAAAAAAAAAAAAAAAAAAAAAAAAAAAAACAAAAAACACTTTGGCACAATATTTTTTTAAAATCAGAACCGAACAAAGAAATATGATCAAAGTTATGGCATAAGCCTATAAACCTGCTCTCTTCAGAAATTAATTTTGGTTTAACTGCAATGTAACAGACTGGGCCCATTTTCCTGCAATTCCAAGGGAATGCCACATCCAAGTGCCCTGCTATTCTTTTTTCTCCCAACTTGGTTACGTCTGGCCCCAGCACACATTAGTTTCCAGGCCTTGTCATCCTTCCCTTGCCTTCTTTACAAGTTTAAGGTTTATGGGCTTCCTGAAATAAGTTGTATTTAAAAGGTACTAAATAAAAAGGAGTGAATTATCTGAAGGACCTGCATTATCAAGTACTGAGTCTGCTTCAGTTTGCTACTGAAGTTCCTGCTTAAGTAGTTCTGAGAAAGAACAAGATTTCTTCATAGGCTGAACCCAAAAAAAACCCATACTGACTGCCGTTTTGTCAAGCAAAAAGTTCAGAGAGCCACTGGTTTAACCTGGCATAGTGAAATTCCTTTGGGAGTTTTAGTAGACAGGTCTGTACCTCACATATGTTGTTCCCCAGTCAGAGCTAAGAGAAAGAGGTACACGCTCACCTCACCTTTCTCCAGGCCATTTCCACTAGTAGTTAAGAAGATTACTACTCTGAATGCTTGTTCGGTTTGCAATCTGGCTTCAAAGCCTTATTTTTTCTCTCTGCATGCATGGATGTTATGATACTGGGGCACTAACCTGAGAACATGCATAGCCTGAGAACACACATGGAAAAACAGAGCAAGGTTTGAATCTCATTTATTACTTTTTAAAAGCCCCTATGGGGCATCTGATGTTGGCATTGTATGTTATCACTATGTTATTTTCATTGCATATAAACCACTCCCATTTTATAAGCTACACTACCACTCTTCAGTAAGAACCAAGTGTGCTTAGCACTATCTATTACAAAGATAAGGAATTCTTTTGGGTAGCTAGATAGTAGTGTTTTTAAAACGAAAAAGCTCCCCAACACATGAGGTCAAACACTTGAGGTTTGGTTTGTAAGCAAATCCCACTGAATTAAAATGACAGCAACTTAGAAAGAGTTGAAGTCATTCCTCTTCCTGACAGAGCTGGACTCAGGGTTTGTGCAATGGCTCCAAACAAACAACGGGCAACTTCTGTGCCCGTCACCTACATGATGCAGGCTGGAGAGGGCCAAAGAGGTTTCTGCAATTCAACACAATCCTGAAATGCACGCCTAACTTCTTTTTTTAACGCCTGAAAAACAACTCCCTTCCACTCCCAGAGAAGGGGGAACCCAACAAGCATTAAAGCACAAGAGCATTTCTAGCATACTCCAACACTGTCAGCCACTCTGGTCAAGGTATTAAAGAGACCTGGCATTTTTATTAAGACATGATAGGATAAATGCAAGGACACTGCAAACTAAAATTAAAGCTTTTTAAACCAGTTTTCTTTGGTATCTAGATCTTGCAGGCTATTAGTTTTCACAGCCCAAGCTGCAAATAATTCTTAGACTGAATAACACAAGACAAACATGGACATCTGCCACAACTGTAGGCCACCCCCAAGAAGGGAGGCATGAAGAAGAGGCAAGCAAAACTTGAAAAAGTTGAAGGTAAACTAGCTTTCTCTCATACCCATTTTTTGAGTGGCCACAGAAATTTAATGACAGACATCTGTATAAAAGATTATCCTTTAAAGGCTATTTTTAAACCATGCTATCCTAAGATTAAGCCCAGTGAAACACACTGCTTTGAAGAGTTTGCTTCCTTGAGGCTTTGGCTGAAAGGCAGCACAGTTATTTTGTCTTATTTAATTTAGGTGTTTTTCCTCACCCTTCTTTCAAAGGAGGTTTTGTCATCTCATAAATCTGTCTGTCTCTTTCTGGTCCTATAGTTTAAGCCTCCTAAAGTGGCAGCTATCTGCACACATCAGGATTTCTACAAAACCCAGAAGGTTAACACTCCTTGGAGGGGAAAAGCAGCAAGAAGGAAAGTGCACCTTGTGATTTCTCACAAACTTGTAAAGAGCCTTTCGATCTCAGGTCACTTTTGTGTGTGATGGCTGGCAGAGAGATGAACTCTTTCTTTGGAGGATGGTTAAGGCTCTTCAGACTTTTTGATAACAACCATATTTATGTTTCAGAGATCTTCTCTTGCAAACAGTAAGGTTAATCCCATGGCATTTCCACGCCTAGGAGTACTGATACATTAATTTTTCCATTGCAGAGACAGAAAAGCCTTCCATACCCTACTTTAACCACTCTTGTTTGCCACCCTTAGCCAGAGGGTGAAACAACAGCTCTGTAGAGACCATATCTGCATTAATAGCTAAACTGGAACACAAGAAATTGACGAATTAAACCAAATACTTCCAGGGACTCAAAGTCACATTTTTGTTCTCTATTCTCCCCCAATTTTTTCTTTTTTTTTTTTTTTTTTCCTCTCAGAAAAGCTGTTTTTATATCCCCAAAAGGGTTAACTTCCCCCTGCCTCCAAGCTTTTAAGGATCATATACATTTATTTTACACAGAATTCTTTGGTACTGACCTGGAAAAAAGCAGCAAAGCTTCATCTTGATGCAGTTTGCCTTATGCTGGTACTGGTAACTTTTCACTTGGATCTGTAGTAACAGATACATGGAACTACAGGCCCACCCCATCCTAAACACTACAGTAGACCTTCCTCAGTTTTTCAGTCCAGCTCTCTGGGGAAGCCGGAAGATTTTTAAAAAAAAAAAAAAAAAAAGTATTTTTTGTTACTGATAGTTATTGCAATTCTCTTTAAACAGGAAAAAAACCTGTTGACTTCTCCAAAATGCACCCTGAATCTCCAAAGCTGTGCTTATTTCTTACTTTTGGAAAAAAGGTACCACTTCCATTCTAACAAATCCATCAAACATTATTCCCTTAAAGTCTCTCTATGGGGAGGGGCAAAAAGAAGCTAGTCATTCACAAGAAAGTAAATCAGAAGTGTTTGATTTTCCCTGTTTCAATGCTCCTTGTATCCTCTTCTGTTATCCAGATTAGGCACACTGATAAAAGAAACAGTAACTTTTTTAAACTAATTTAGCTTTCAGGTGAAAAGGGTAAAAAGAAATACTCAATGACAGGATACATTAAAAGAAGCCTTGCTTTTTATCTAAACTTTACAACAACTGCACTAAGCCACTAAAATGAACAATTTGGTTTAAACTTAAAGAATTTTTGTGCATTTTCATCAGCTTCACTTTGTGCTGTCGGATTACTGTGTTTCAGAAAAAGACACAGAAATGCCAAAAAGATGCAAACTTGCTCTTCCCGGCGAGTGAATTCCACTCACTTTCACAAAAAGTCGTCTGGGAACAAGACACTGTGCTCACCAGTAAATCAAACACACTGAGGTATAAAAAGGAGAACAGGAAAAAGTTCTCTGCTGCAGCAGCAATTCAAAAAACAGAAGTCCCCCCTCCCATGTCCCCACCCACAGAACTGCAGTATGGTCAAGAACACAAATTCTCTACAAACACCTACTACCATTTTCTCCATTAAAAAAAGTTACAGAGCCTTTTTTTGGCTTAGTCTACAGAACTCGCCACACAAACCACCTAATGTGCACAGCAACACTTGTTTGTGCATGAAACCCCATCGGGGGGAAGAGGTAAAACGTTCTGAACTGTGAGTGTGTGGGGATGGGGAGGGGGCGAGAAACCGGGGAGGGAAGGGAGGACAATGAGGTAGATAGAATTTAACTTTACAGGCTCACTCCCTGCAGAAAAGATAAGTACATTCATCTGTAAAAAAATTAAAGATGAGGTAGGTTTGAATTAACGTTGTATTTTTTCATTTTCTCTTAGAAGAATTTCCCTGAGACAGTTTCTTCCTAATTCAAACACAGATTAGAAGACGAGAATTCGATTGTTTCCAAAGTCGACCACAACAATCATGCCATCAGGGGTGACGGCTATACCTGAAGGACGGTCCATCTGACCAAAGCCGCTTCCCTGAGTGCCGAACTTGCATAAAAAGCTACCATTTGACTCAAATATCTGCACCCGGTGGTTCCTGGAATCAGCCACGATGATGCGCCCCTCCTGATCCACTGCCACTCCCTGCGGGCGCAGGAACTGGCCGTTCCCGGTGCCCTCTGAGCCCAGAAAGCGTGCTGACTGGCAATCTGGATGGATGACCAGAAGGCGATGGTTGTTGAAGTCTGTCACTACCAAGTGGCCCTCGTGATTGAAAGTCACACCTCTGGGGGAATCAAAGTGCTTCCAGAGTGCCCCTTCGAAGCCATACTTATTCAGAAACACGCCGTCGGGCCCAAACAGCTGAACACGATGGTTCCTTGTGTCAGAGACCAGGATCTTGCCCTCTGTGTTGACGGCCACATCCCACGGGTAATTGAATTGCCCATTCTTTGTTCCTTTCTCCCCAAACTTCAGAATGAACTGCCCCTCAAATGTGAAGATCTGGATGCGATGATTGTCCTTGTCAGCCACAACAATCCTACGAGAGATGTCACAGGCCACGCCAGCAGGACGATCAAACTGGCCCGGCCGGGAGCCCAGTGTGCCAAACTTGTGATGGAAGGTCCCGCACGGTTTAAACACCTGGATGCGGTTGTTACTGCGGTCAGCAACAATGATGTAGCCTTCTTTGTCTACACTAACCCCCCAGGGGCGGCAGAGTTTGCCGTCGCTGTCTCCCTCGCTGCCGAAGGAGAGCCCCGGCAGCCCAATGCCTATGTAGCTGCGGCCAGATTTCACCACAACTTTGAAGGGGCTATTCTCAATGTGTTGGTTGCACATCATCACGGAAACCAGGTGCTCTCCCTCTAGCTGTGGGCGGTAGCTGACCAGGTAGGTCCCATTCTGCTGATCACTGACATCTGCCCCGAAAAGGTTTCCATCCGGGCCCATCACCACTGCAGAGATCATGTCACCTCCTGAAAGGCGAGGCTCACCGTCATGGTCATAGCCTATCACTGTGAAAGAGGCCACTTTTCCCTGCAGCGCACGCTTCAGGCCTTCCCCAGTGGCTTTAGTCAAAGGAGCAAAAGCCCCGCTGCTGACAAAGCCCATTGATTTAATGGCCATATACAGTGCCTGGTCAGGGGGAGTGAACATGATCCTGTCATCTTCTTGCGGCTGGAGAAGGCCTCTCACATTCTTCAGCTCCTGCACCTGAGCCAGCATGCGGTCCCGAGCCAGAAGAATATCCATGGTACGACCCTCCTCCAGGACCTGCTGAACAGCACTAATGGTGTTGTCCAGCTTATTTAGGTTCTGACGTAACTTTTCAACTTGCAAGTAGAGTGACTTAGCCTTGACTTGACGAATCTTTTCCACCTTGGGGGGAGGGGACGACACACAAGACAGAGAGAAAAGCACATTTACATCAGGAAAGACAACCTGTAACACAGAAACATTTCCTAATGTTGCTCTTCTACATAAAAAAACCACTTGTGCATGTTGACACTGCAGAACAAGCCTCTAAAAGCCATGATGCAGAGAAGCAGAAATGAGGAAAAGTACTTATTTATCCAAATTCAGGATTATTATTCCCTCCTATCCTCCAGCTAAAATCATACACTCTTAACTCTGCAGATCTGCACCACAATGGCATTTGAAAGGAAGAGTCACTTGCTTACTAATAATGATTTGCTTCCTCAAATGCTATTCTGTTTTCTAATTGCAAGGTACATGGCAGATCATCCGAAGGTACATCTTAAAGACTCCAGAGAGGACACAAGTTACCACAGGTTGAAGGAGCAGAGACTGAGGCATCTCTAACCAGAATCGAGACCAGTTTCAGAAGGTAGGCTGTTATCACACAAAGCTGAGGCTAGGAGTCAGCATCAGCTAATGCACATGGGCTCTTGTCATTCCCCTGCCTGCCAAAACTGCTCTCATGTGACTGGATAATACCAGACATCTCCAGGGATTTTTAGGGTCCAATTATTTCAATATTTTCTTGCAAATATTGGCAGTCATGCTGAGCTAGTGCTTTGCAACAGTATGCTTTACGATGTCACTTCAAATGACACAGAAGGTCACTGCCAATCCCTGCTTGAGGGGGCTGAAGCTCAAGAGAAAATGGTTTGTTTGTAACTATTTTATAAAACCCTGTGTTTATCTTTACTTGTGAAAAATCACTTTAGACCATCTGGCAAAGACACCTGCCTTGTAAAACCAACGAAACATGTAATTGCTTTATTGTTGCAAAAATACATTTCCATATGTCTGAGTACCTGCTTGGCTGCAGAACAGTACCAGCAATGTATTTTAATGAGGTACAGCTCACTGTCTGAAGACTCCTTGGTTATACACTGACTAGATAACAGATGTACAAACATGCTATTTCATTTAAAGTTAAGGTATGCAGGTTTTACCAGACTGTTAAAAAAGAGTCAGAGATGCCTCCTCCAACAGATTTCCAAAAAGAGATTACTAATCTTAGGTTTCACCTTAGTCTTTATTAGCCTCAGCTCTGGCACCCAAAATTATTCCCTAACACATTTCACATGAGGGCTTAATACACTCAGATTTTTTTTTTTGCTAGAATTATTTACCACCACCACCCAGTTTCCTTCTTAAAATAATGTTTTATAACCTGAAGAGAACTTGATCTCACAGTGTAGACATTCTCTAGTGCATTTATGCAGTCTCTTGGGATACAAGTATCTTAGGGGCAGTTGTTCTCCTGTACTAGGAATACTTCAAAAGAGAAGCTTCTTGGGGAAGGCTAACTGGGGAAACTGAACTCATCTCCCTCAATCCAAATACCTCAGGAAAAGCACCATCAGATGTACAGTAACTACACAAAGTGCATTTTTAATCTTGCCACTGACACTTATAAAAACTACAGAAAATCAAACTTCCCTTTTAAGGGATTAAGTCTCACTGTAGCTAGACTAGCTAGCTCCACACAAAAAGCTCTTACCAGAGTGGTCATTTTGCCGGCAACTGATATTAAACCAGAACATTACTGTTCCAATCAATGCTGATGGGAGAAGAGGCAGGGGAGAAGTACTTTAGCAGGATGGCACTGCTTCTTGGCAGCATGTGCCTCACCAACCACATCCCATCTGGTTCTGCTACTATCGGCAGTGGCCACACAGCACCTGCCCTACTGACACTCTTCGCTCCTATAATATGTAACTGCACCAGGTATTCTCAATTTACTCCTAAGTTTTCCCCATCTTGACCACACATTTTTGCTCCCCTATACCAGTAACAACAATCATGTGAGCACATGACTAGTCAGTTTGACTCACTGATCTAAAAATCCTAATTCAACAGCAGAGCATGGGTTTCTGTTAAATTCTACAGGTGGGACCCCAAGGGCCAATCCAAACTAACCTGTGCTAAATAAACAAGCACAGAAAAGCGATGACCACTAAACTACCTTTTCAGAATAAGAAACTTTGCTGTTACTTCCTTTTCTTCTTTCAAAATACCACACATACACCATGACTGAAATCAAGTGCAAGAAAAAGTCTGGCATTGTGGCAGATACTCTTTGCTGGGGAGTATTCTTTTCTTCTACTAATAAAATAAAAATCAGAGGGACACTACCTTGACTGAGAGTAAGTTAAGTTTTTAGATGTTGGGACTATGAAAGCTAAGTCTTGCAGAATTTCTACTAGTCTTTCTAAGACCTTTCTTAGACATAGCACATACAGATTCGCTCCTTTGTTTATGAAAAGCAGATCACTTAAGAAAACCCTATGCTATACACCTGCTACAGCAACATCTTAAAGAGGTTTTAAAGGCAGTCTTTAAACAAGGTGCTTAAAGGCAACCTCTTCTCCAGTCAGTGCTGTGATGGAAGTCAGGGCCTTGGGGCCGGCAGGGGGAGTGCCTGCCCTAGCCGTGGGGCTAAACTTCAGCCAGCATACAGTAGTTCCTCCAAAACCCCAACCGTTTCTCAGATTAAGAGATACCTTCAGCACAAAACCAACAAGGGCCAGAATCCAGCATCCTGCTATTTACAGAAAGATGAATTCACAGTAAACTTGAGTGTTTCAATTCAGTGTTCTTTGGGAGAATATCAGAATCTGGCCATGTACTAGTTAAAAAGCACATTTTCAATTTGAAAAGGCAGTTCAAACTAGAAATGTAAGGTGCATACCTTCCAGAGCAGCTCACACTCCCGCTCTTCCAAGGCCTTCTTATGTCTAGTAGTCACTGCTTTGACTTCAGACTGTACCACCTTCGCCTTCATCTCAACCTGCTCTGCCACAGCCTGGGCCTGTTCAATACTCAGCTGGGGAGAAAAAAGACAACACACTTAGGACCCAAGCAAACCAGTTAGAAATACATCAGAGGACTGCTGCTTACATTTCACTATCCTTCAGGTGAACTCAAAGTGACAACTCTTGGGTTTTTTCTAGGCCTTCACCTACATTTCATACATTACAGCCTGAAAACTGACTTTTTTTAAAATCTATTACACAGTTTATGCCTTCAGTGTACCATGCACCAGCACCACAGAACTAAATTCCTTGTGCAGTTCCAGAAAGCAGCTAGTATGAACTCAGACAAGACTCACACAGAAATTCACTCATGTTTTCCTACACACAAAGAACCCAGTTTGTTTTGTCCATCAGAATGGTTCAGACTGTTGTTGAGTGATGGTTCTGCTGCTAGTAAGAAATTACACTGTATGGAGTATCATCTACGCATCTGAGCTGCACAGAAATACCCCTAACAGTACACAAAGTTAATCAATTTTATAAGAAAAACAAACATTAGATGGTTATCATTAAAAAGCATTCATACAGTTGCTCACACCTTGGATAGACACCAAATTCTTTCTAATAGAACTTTGTAATTCTAGTATTTTAAAAACATTCTGTAGTAGTATTCTACAAATACGCAGAATTTATCTGGAAGGAACATGTCTCTTCTTCCCTCAAAGAAAGAATTGTTTCCCTAAAAAATCCTTCCCAAGCTGCTCCCAGTTTCATAAAACATTACAGAAAAGGACGTAAAGCCAAACAGGATAAATAGCGGGCAAATCTGAAGTATCACAGTTCCCAATGGGAAAGGTTCAACAGCTTCAGTTAACTGAATCTTTTCACCATCTGTGTCATACAGTGAATCAGCATTAACATGCAGATGAGGTTGTGAACCTCCAAGAGGTTAGATGTACTAGTTGATTAGTTACAAAATTCTAGAACAAAATTATGGTATGTGAAGGTATTTAGCCTAGAAAGACAGAGCTCTAAGGGGATCTTAGTAATATACAAATACCTGACATGAGGGTACAAAGAGGACAGAGCCATCCTCTTTCCAGTGATCCCCCCAGTGACGGGCCCCAGAGGCAATGGGCACAAATCCAAACACAGGACGTTCCCTCTGAACATCAGGAAACCCTTTTTCACTGTAAGGGTGACTGAGCACTGGCACAGGTTGCCCAGGGAGGTTGTGGAGTCTCCATCCCTGGAGATATTCAAAAGCTGTATACACACAGTCCTGGGCAACAAGCTCTAGGCATCCCTGCTTGAGCAGAGGGGTTGGACAGGACCTCTAGAAGTCCCTTGCAATCTCAACCATCCTGTGATTGTGTGACTGTAGCATCATAGATTTACTTTTTTCTCTTTTCATAAGCTTCGCAGGCTACAGTATCTTTATTTCTAGAGTGTTAAGCAACATACACAAGACAGCTAAACACACAAAACATGACTACAGCTCAACAAGTTGACAAGCTGAGAACGTAACTCAAACTCACCTTTGTTTTCCACATTACATACTGAAAGCCATGGAAATAGCCATGGGTATTTGTTTTTAAATACAGCATTTTAGATAGACTTTACAACACACCTTTCCCTCACTCTGGTCTGAGGAACTGGTCCCCATTTCAGAACCTGAGCTGTTTCAGACTAGATAGCCAGGGAATGCTCTAGCCAAAACCATCTTTAATCTTCAGAAACACAGGCTTGATAAAGTGGGCAAAAATGTAACTTAAAGGCTTTACTGTACATTCAGGGCCTTCAAGTTTAAGTCTGCATATGAATATGTACCAATCTAAGAACCACCTGATGCAACACCCAGTGTGATCCTGCTTTGTCTAGAAAGTCAGACAGGGATTCTTATCTTTCATGTAGTGAGTTGTTAGTATTTTCGAGGTCTGATCTGGCTGGTTCTACAGCATCTAGTTTATGCCAACAATGGGAGTGCTAAAACATAAAACCAGAAGTGTACTGTTACTTGGATATTTTCATTCCAGGTAGTTCTTTTAAGACAACTAGTTTGAATTAGATGTATTCCAGGTCAGATAGGAGCAGAGAACAAAGGAAAAGGAAGACTAACTTGGACAGGTGTTTAGTCATTGGAGACAAGATGAAGACAACCCTGCGAAAATAAGACAAGGCAATCTTTCTCATCTTTTATCCAAAGAAGTCTCTTGCAAACTGGCAGGGGAAAAACAGGAGTGGCACTTGACAGCCCCTCTGCAGCACAGGGCTCAGTAAGAGGAATATGTCTTTCAGCTGTTCTCCTTGATACAACTCCCAGGTCAGTCACCTTCACTACATTTTTAACAGGGAATGTCTTCAAACTCACAGGCAGTCTAAACATCCCAGTCCCACTGGAGGCAGACCTGACCTGTCTTCACACAAAGCTTTTGGCAGACAAATTTGACCCAACAATTCAAGTCGACAGAAAGTGAAAGTATCACTACAACAATTAGCAAAGCAGACATGAAGTCACAACTGGCCACCAATTAAGGCTTCCTAAAAGCCAGTAAGTCTCAGTCCTAGCTGTAAGAGTCCACATGTGCCTCTATCATCTATGCTTTGGCATTCAAATACAGAACCAGCTTCTACTGCAGAGAAAAGGTATGTGTTTCTTCCAAAACAGACCCGGATTCTTGTCAAGCACAGCAAAACACTCTCCTTCTCTTGCAAAGAGAAATGATTATCTCCTTGAGAAGTGTTAGGGAAACCATGCTATCCACTCATACTCCAATTCTAGCAAGCACGTCTGTGAAAGCAGGAAAGTCTTGGTTTACTTGTTGGAGCTTTTTATGTATGCTTTCCTCATACCTTATAGGTAAGAGCAATCTCAACTTCCCTCAATTCTTCACTAAAACCAGAGTCCACCTTTCAAGAACTCCATCATAGAGGGAGAGTTATTAACTCCCTGTGTATGCTGTGATCTTTGATCTGTAGGAACCAGTTACGGTAGGGCAAGTAACTATACTCAACAGCACAAGGTTGTCTACCAACAACTCACACTATCATCTGGATCTACATTTGTTTACTTGACTGAGTCTGAACAGCTCAGATCAGCGAAGGCTGCCTAAAACACTAAGGCTCTAATATTGTCCATGTTATTGGTAAAGTTTTAGTAGAATTCACATGGTCCTGCACTCTGGCAAAAGAGGCTAGAACAGCCTAGGAAGGCTGACCAGCATCAAACACACAGCAGCAGGCAGTGGTATGAGAGGGAGGAGAGGGACAGCAATAGGCAAGTTATCTATCTGAAGCAAAAGCCAAGAGCTTTAAGTACAACTTTTGGAAGCCTTCTTTACATGGAAATCCCTTGTTCTCTTTGATTACTGTAAGATATCACAGATCTGCCATGATAACTCCCTCCTGCTGTTCTGCAGGCATTTCCTGTGCAGAACTTGTCTCGGAGAGGTCAACTTCTTCAGAAACATGCTAAGCAGCAGCATTTCTTATTCTGGTCAGACACCACACAATCTTTTTAACAACAAATCCTTTTAAAGAAAAGCAGCTTTTATGATGAGCTCTCCTCATGGTATGTCATAATTATCCCAGTGCTAGTCAATGAGACGGTCAGCCAGTTCAGATGCTTGGAAGAGAGAAGACAAGGCTTGTGTTTAAGCAAAGAATTGCACTGTGTTACTGAATTTGAGATGGAAAACAACTATTTTGCATCCTGCTGTTGGCCAATACAGTAAATCGCCTGTTGCAGCCATACCTATTCACTTGTGACTTCTCAGGGGCCCAAAAATGGACAATACCACTCCCCATTCTATTAGAGATGTCACCAGTGCCCTATGTTAAAAAAAAAAAAAACAAAAAAAAAAAAACACCAAAAAACTTTGCAATGTTTTTTGGTAAATTTTAAGGTTGAAACTGGTACTTCCAGTTCCTCAGAGTAAAACTGAAGTAACAGCGTTTGTGCAGTTGATATGAACCAGAGGGCCACAACAAAAGGAAACCTCACACACAGAGCTGCCAGTGGGGCAGACAAAGCATGTTTCCATGAAGGAAAGCAATGCAGTCACCTATCACTAGCTATTGCTACCAGTACATTTCAGAAATTCTTGCTCTTCTCCCACCCAAATAGCAACAAATAACATTCAAAGCACACACTTTAGCAAAAGAGGACAATTGCGTGCAGTATTACCTGTACTTTCAGATTTCAAAGTGTTTAATGAGGATTATTGAATGTACACATCTCAGTTTTTATTCTCTGGACATTTTATACAAACAGAAAAGGCTACTTTAACAGCTCAAGGTAGCTATTCCTATAATTCATACAACGTTTTACATCTTTAATGAGACGTAGCTCTGCATAAACACCCCCCCAGTGTAAAGTGTCACAGGCACCCAAGGTGAGCCTGCTACAGTGGCTTTGACATGGCAACTGACACTACAACACAAACCTATGGAGAAACAGACAGCAAGAGCCAGAAGTAGCCAACTCAGTTGCACTTTTGGATACCTAGGCTGATTATAGAGAGGTCTGAATCAGGATTTGCCATCCTGTAGAATGCCAGTTTTCAGCCTTTTTCACATTTCCTGTCTTCTACTGGAGTGTCAAGTTAACAAAAAGCTTTCTACAATTTAATCTTAGCAAGTTTTCCTATGGAGTATCACTACCCCCGAGTTTTCACTAGTGCTAGTCTTTTTAATGAAAAATTATGATCAGAAGCATACAACACTCCAGGAGGGAAAAAAAAAAAAAACAAACAACCAAACAACAACAAAACAAACACATTACAAAGCAAGTATTCTGATGGACAACAAACGAGAACTGCAGAGCTACTGTAAAGGTGCCGATGCCCTCGTTGCATGGTTTCCAGTCTAATGCCCAAATTAACATCAGTATGTTCACAGTTATGTCCACACAGCAGTTATTTAAGGAGGCTAACTTAGGTATCAAACAGCAGAGCCTATTAATCCAGATCTGAGCCATGATGTTAGACTATATCAATTCAGTTCAGAAAATCACCTGTTTGTACAAACCACAGCACAACGTGCCACTGTGGCAACATCATGAGATATGTAAAGGTTGCTTATGGTAACTGTATTGCAACTCATCAATACTAGCTTGCATGTTCATTTTTTAAAAGGTCCTTAGGATTTTTAATTCCACCCATCTAAAGATGGGAAGGAGGTATAATTTTTCAGGCATTAATTCAAATATTTAAGTTTGCTAGTCTAAATTTTCCAACGAAGCTGCAAACCTCTGGAGAGAAAATTCAAACTGAAAGCAAACTTTGTTTTCTTCAGAGGAATCCTTCAGTATTTCAGAGGTGAATGGACCACAGGTAACAGCTGAAGAACATTAAATACACAATATAGAGGATTTACACTTTAAACACTAAGGAATTTAAGAGGAAGTTAATCCTACTTAGGGGGGAAAAAGAAGCTTTGAGATGCATATTCTCCAGCAAAGCTCTCTCTAGCTTTTAAAGGGACATTTTAATTAAAATACTTAAGGAAACCTTCCCTTGTATCTCAAGTTCGCCTTCTTCCACCACATGGAGGGTGTTCCATCCATAGTTTGCTTTCAGTTCCTTAGGGAAACAAAAAGATGCAGAGGGCTTGTTTCACAGAACTTTTCCAATTACTTACTTATCACTGTTTCAGACCAGGATAAAACAACCAAAACATAAGAGACAGCTTTCTCCAGCATCAAGAACTGGACATAAACTTCCTAATGTTCTTATACCAGAAAAATGAACTGGAAGATCCTATACAATGTATAGTTGCAGTAAAAATACTGGGATTAACAGATTTAGCAGTGGCTTTGCAGTAATATTGGTGCAACTATAGCACAAGCCACAATGGTTGAACCAATTTAAAGGTTTCAGCCTAAAAAGTGTAAAATGCTGAATTCTCAGAGAGAATTTTAAGATAAGCTTTAATGGAAGGAGGGCTATAAGGCCAGGTTAACTTATGTCAGAAACCAACACTCACTTTCATTTGTACTGCAAGAACAGGCTTTTGCCTACAGTTTTAAGCAGAACAATAGTTTGGACAGTGACACATGTCACATTTATCTTCCCCGATAACCATCTGCTCATATGTTACACTAAGGAACTCACTAAAATACAACACAGAACAATAACCATAAGTACAAAGAAATTCAGCCTCTGTTGATACAAATCCCAGACTTAGAAAAAGCACAACTGACTCCATTTTGTTTACAAAGCTTCATTTCAGATTCTCAAACCTGCAAGTCTGGCTTCAAAGGCACTCACACAAGGGTGCCTGAGCTAACTCAATGTGACAGCCCCAGAACGATCCCTTGCAGCACAGCAGTGCCATCCTTCTCAGGTATCGACCTCCCAGCAGCACAGATCCATATGGCAACCCACAGGGAAGCTTCCACTCAAGGGCAGAGGCTCAAGGCAACAGATCAGCTTCCTCCTCTGGCTGGCTAAGTTTTTAACAGCGCCTCCCTCCCCCCTTCCCTAGAATAAAGTTGTTAATCTACTTCATACCACCTCCCCCACAACCTGGGAGTGCCTTAATGGCTGACCCGACTTACCACCAACTCCTAAGCCTTTCATGCTGGTACATAAGAGAGTGGCTCCCTCTATGTTCTGCACATGACCAGTCTCACTGCATTCATTTATATGTGAAAGCCTGCACTGTCAAACATATAGCAAGAAACAACTATAGGCTCAGCTAGGAAAAAATTTGTGTTTCCAATAAAACCACTTTTAAGACAACTGACATGACCAGATCAAATTGTATTTTAACATGATCACCTGGAAATTGACCCTAAACAGGAATGAGCACTCAATGCTTTACTGTTACACAAGTGCATTAAATTACACACACACATACATATATACAATTACACATGTATAGATGTATTTTAAGAACATGACATTTTGAAGAAGCCATCTATCTTTCATCATAACAGATTTACGTTCAGTTTGCGGCCCAGTCCTTGGAAAAAAATCTGAAAGAAGACAGCTAAGTGTGCACTTTCATGAGGTAAAACAAGGCAGCAGGACAAGCTCCCTGTATAGAAGGGCATCAAGTGCTGCTTTTCCCCTGACACCATTAATCCAGTGTCAACTTTGGCTTTCCTATCATCCTGTGAATCAATTCAAGTCTCTGAAAAGGCTAGAAAAGTATCCCTGCAAGGAGGATACCTTTCCACTGAGAGAAGAAAGAGGTCCTATGAGCAACAGAGTTGGGTGTTTCTGCTCCATTCCCTGGCACCATCAACAGTCCTTGTAACATTGCAGTGAACCAACCAGAGGGCTGACCCAGCCAAAAAGTATTCCCACAGAAAGGTTACCCTTTCAGCTGGATCAGCTCACCACTCAAGGCACACAAGCACAAGTTCCCTGTGTTAGGGACAGGCTTAGAAATATATGATCCAGGCCAGGATCAGTGCAGCAGGGAAGCTTTCCATTGCTGCAGAACCTCACTGAGGAGGAAAGCAAGCTTCTTGCTGCCAGGCTTACTATTTCTTACAGACAACTTCAACTCCTTTGAAAAGTGAGGTTTGGACTTTTCAGGAGTGACAGACTACATCAGGCTTCAGTGGATCAAGAGGCTGAAATATATCCCAACTCACAGATTTTTTTTTTTTAAAGTCTGAAAAACAATCTTTCCTCCAAAGCAGCAGGAAGAGTTTAAATAAACATTTCTTCCTAAAAGCCTTCAACTTTGGTTAACCAGATACTCTCCAGCCAGTTGACTCATGGCTTGATTTCCTCTCTCTGCAATGCCCTTCAAATTCCACCTTTTCCCCTTTACTCTCAACTACCCCTCCTCATCCATCCTCAACATCTCATGTCAGAGAGCTATCACTTTCAGAGCCTATTAAGGAGGAGTTACTAGTACAGCAGTATGAATCAGTCCCACTAAGAAGTGGGGCTTTTCTTTCTTATTTTTGAAGCCTCTTAGAGCTCCAGTCTGTGTTCCTCATATTGCAGCTTGTACTGGTATTTAATTCTGTTGACATTTTCCAAACTTTAAGAAAAGCACTCAAGCCAATTTCTTTTAATTTAGAATCTAGTTACTTCAGAGTTTGTTTTAAATTCATGCTGACATGCTGTCTCCTCCCTAGGATAAATATATAGCTTCACAGTCCTATCGTTCCAAGAACAAGGAAAACTCTGCTCCATGAAAACTTAGAAGTCTTATGCAGCAGGCTCACTGCATCAACCCCAGAATCAGGCACCTCTGCTTTTAACTACATCACATGCTCTTCTATAGTTGTTGCTCATGTTGCTTTGGTAGTAGCTGTCTTGAGTTGTACAGTCTTCCCCTTCCTGCATATACACACAGAGATTACCACCTCCTCAACTTTATCAGTGATCTGCTCACTCACTATCCTTTTTCTGTACAACAGTCCAGATAAAAAAGCTCACTAAACTAATAAAAAACTCAGTTCTTGAAAAGCATGGTTCATTTTACAGAATCTTTATGGAAGTTGCCCAGTTAGCGCTTCCAAGATAGCCTTTCAACCTGGATGGGCTGTAGCTAGACCAGGGCAAAGCTGTACAAACTAAGTTCAGTTGGAGGTGCTTGTTTGGGTTACATGAGCACAGCCAGTACCACCCAGTCTTTACCTGTACCATCATCAAGTAAGTAGTCAGCTCACCACAATGGCACAAGCCTCCAACACAGAAGCCAGAAGAAAATGGAGGGTAATGAGCAAAGCAAACCCGTCAGGAAGCAAGCAGGCACAAAAGCATTTATGCAAAAAAGTAGTAGAGTGGTACTCAATGATATTCTGCTGGTTTCTACTCCAAGAGACAGTCCCTTCTTAGATGATTTATTGCACCAGTTAGATGATTAAGAGCCCTGGAGGTCAGAAGCAGTAATTTAATTACTAACAGACAAGCCCTTGTCTAGGACAGGCTTCAGAAATTCAGAACACTGCACCAGTGAGGTTCTTTAGTATAATCCCTTCCTTCTTGTCTTTTCGGGGACATGTGAAATGTTTCAGTATGGATACTGCTGAACAGCCTTATGATCCAATTTAAACAAATCTTGGAAGAAGCTAAGGTTTGTAGGATTCTGTGTTAAGATGGGAGTTTTTAGTTAGCCATCCAGCTCCAAAAAGTTGGGTGTTTGGTCTTCTGTTGTAACAAGTTAACAACACAAGCTAAAGGGAGACATCAACAACAGTTTAGTATCTATAGCATCATAATACTATTTCATTCCACAAGCGTAAAGACTTAAGGGGAGAAAAACAACTTAGTTGCTCCTGTCCCACTCAAAAAGCTTGAAGTTATAGTTATCTGACAGGCTAAAAGTTACAGCTTATTCTCGTTACCCAATGAGGCAGAAAAATTGTCTCAGAGCACACCAAAACAGCCAGTCCCCAAGATACATAAGCTGTACATCTAGTAGCCTGCCCGGAGTACACAGGAATTCCACCGTACTGCAGGAAAGTGATCTAGGAGAGACTGAAAGAGTGCTCACTGCCAACAGCAATAGATTTAACAGCTTCCATTTATTAAGAAGATTTAAAGAGACTAACTCAAATCCTCATCTACTAGAAACAAGCAATGCTTGGATGGACAATGGGCTTGCTTGGGGGGTTTCTAATTATTATTGTTTGTACCACACATGTGTCAGGAAAGTACACCAAATTCAGAAAGTAAGTTTACTTCTTAAATGTGGCATTCTATCCATGTTTACTCAAAAAAATCTTATTATTTAAATCGCATAGAAGCATTGAGTTTCAGAATATCCAGCTTAAATCTAGAGCATCCGAGGCTAGCAAAGCTAGAAGGTAGTAGCGCAGAACATAGCTTCCCACTATGTTTTCCCCACCTTAAGTCTCTATCCAGGCAAAACTACTTGTAATATCATAGTTACTGTTAGATATCGTTCAGCAAAAGTAACTATCTACCTATCCCTGAAACTTAATTCCCTACATAAATTCCTTCTGTAGTCTGAAGCACTCTACTGCCTTCCTTCCAGTCCTTGCCTAGTATTTCTATTTGCATTATAACACATAGCTGAGGTAAGATGCAATAAACAGGCAGCTGTGTGTGCAGAGTAATCCTTGTATGGAGATAGCTCCAGATTCTCTGCACAGATGGGTTGGAAGTTTCACACTAATCCAACAGCTGATTAGTATTTTATATTTGGTGGCAGCACTGAAGACACAGCCAGAGTCATAGGTAGTTACAGCACTAGATGTACTGGCATGAAAGATAGCCGAAAATAAGTCTCAGTTGGAAAAACAAGACCAGGCTTAGCACTGCTATACAAGATCAGAACTTTCTTCAAAATGCTTCATGCTCAAGTGCATTTGTACAGAGCTTCATATATATTGTATTTTACATGACAGGATTATGCTGCAAGAATGCAAAATTCGTAACAGCACTTTGTTTTCAGTTCCACAGCCACTTCTGTCAGATCTGAGAACAGAAGGGGTGAGAAGACTGACAGCAGAAGCAGAGAGCTTTGTGCCTTGACACCTTGCCCTGTAACAGACAAGCTGGGGAAGGCGGGGGGAGAAGGAGGGGAAAATAAAGTTCTCAAGTTGGAAGTATCTTACTTGAATAGCCTGTCGTCCTTGCTGAGCATCTGCCAGGAGCTGAATGGTGAGAGTCCTGGAATCCTGTAGGGCATCTTGGAGGTAGATAAAGCTGTGACCCACATGTCGTCCCATGGTACATTCCCGACATATGGGGACAGAACAGGTATCACAGTAGAAATGCAGTACCTAGAAGAAAAAAATCTGTATCACTACCTAATGAAGAATTAAAGAGAAAACAGCACCATGATGAAAAAAATCCAACAACTCAGCTATAATGGGGATGATTAGAGGCAGCAGCAACAGGCAAAGACTTCACAGTAGTTTCTCCACGGAGGAAGAGCTATCTCTTCCAGTGAGCTCCAAATCATACTCTTAACAGTTAGATGGAAGTGTCATTGTTTTCTCTGCAATACAATACTAGGAAGAGTGTCCACATCAGCTTCTCTTAAGAGCGGAAGCCATCTGCCAACACTTGCAGATTGGAGATGTCCAATGGCAAGTTTCAGGTGAAAACTTTTCCTGCATACACAAACACCACATTCTTTTAAGTGGATCATTTAATAATCACTGCATTGGAAAACTGCAGCACAACCACACCCACCTCCCAGAAGGGAAAAACAAAAATCTGCATTCCAAGAAGCATCCTTCCCTTCCTCCCTGCAAATCCCTTGTGTACAGGGTGACAATATTAGGCAAGAGTCCCTGCTGCCACTCCCAACAGCAAAGCAAAAAAACCCTTCGCTATGACATACTGTTTCTATGCCAGTGGGTACATAAGAGATGCTTAAGTTGGAGAACAAGACTGGAACATTGGCATGCCCATCAGAATGCTACAGTGAACTGTGGATAACTGCTAAAACCCCATTCTATTCACAAAGCACTTAAAAACCCTATATTCGAAACACAATGACATCTTACAAGATGTTAGCCTATAAAGCTGGATTCATTCATCAGCCACAACTGTTCCCATTCCACCCAGTAGAGGGTAGCAGCACACAGAAATAGCGTTTTCCATGGATGTGTGTTTTCTTAAGAGGCAAGCAGAAATCAGCTGTTTTGTTTTCAAAGATGCAAGCGAAGGAGCACAATATTTCCTCACAGAAAACTTCCGTATTCTAAATCTTACTCTTAACTACCTACACTATTTTTGTTGAAGTGTGATCTTAAAAAATTCTATTATTACCACAGAACAGTCAAAAATGGAAAACAAGGTTTCATACCACAATTTTTCAGTCACCAGCTACTTGAAATCTACCTTGCAGAAAGGAGCAAGGGCAGAACAAAGATTGGACAAATGTTTGATATGCCTGTCTTCTCACAGCTGTTATCCAGTCACTCCCAATTCCAGCTAACAGTTCATGATATGGTACATAACGTCCCCCTTTCCCTTCTCCCTTAAAAGGAAGGGGGAGGACAGGACAGGTGATTCCCTCAGATTGCCTGTGCTGCATAAAATGACATTTTAAACTTATATAAGCACAACAGCTGAAGTGGTATATGGATTAATTTCTCAAAGGGGTATGTGTGTGTTAGTAAAATCTGACATGTGTGCACGGTCACACCCTTTTTTTTTTTTTTTAAGTAAAGTTTTGCTGTAGAAAAACTGGAACAGACTGTTATGTTTTGCTTCTGTTCAAATACTAAGCCATCAAGCAGTGTCTCAGTTCATCTGCCTTTTCTAAATAAGAAGCTGCCTTGGCTTGAAAATGTGTTATTCAAATGCATTATCTTCCTCAACTAGAGGGCTCCTTGTTTTTACACTGCGGTTGTCTAAATCTGTATACAATGTTCACTTTCTCATGCAGTTCTGTAATTCTGCTGTTGAAATTACAGGGAATGTTTATTACATGTTGCTGAATGACTCCACTTAACAACTGAGAAGTTGAGAGAGAATGAAAACCAAGACAGGGTATCAAGTTAAGTCATATGAATCAGATATACTTTAAAAACATACAGCAGGGATTTGGGGCCTCAATCAAGCAGAGCAGCTGAAAAGAAAATGGTGACCATATGAACAGAAGTCCAGAAGCAAGCTAAATCTGTTATTAGTCCTCCAAAATAGTCAACACCAGAAGCAAAACCTCAGTAAAACACCACGGATCAGCCCTGTCACCCAGGCCCTTCTGCCGCAAGGTAACAGCATCCAGTGTAGAGAGTTATCTAACCATTCAAACCAAAGAGAAACTAAGTTTAAGCTGTTCAGTTGCCTCTCGTCACCCACCAAAATATGGTGAAAACCATCGTTCCTGAATTTAGAATGAAGACAGACAAAAGTCATAATCTCATTTCAGAAATATGCAGATTACATAGCACACGGCAGGGAAAAATCATGGGTAAATACTACAAAAGCCATTGATAAAGCCTCATACTTGTTTCTTAGTAAAGAAAATGGGGAAAATAACCTAGATTTAAATCTGAGAGCAAAGGGGTTAACAAGCTTGGGCAAAAAGAAGTAGACAGTGATGGATTGATCTCCATCATTACATTTATTTAAAACAGTTACCTTAAACACAAACAGGAGGAAACACAAACTTGTAATCCCTATTGCTCTCGGTGCAGAAGAGAGTTAACCGCTACAAGAATGGAAGAGTCAACCAGCTTCAAGATGAACTAAGTAGGAACCCCCCAGAAACTCCCTTGTGGACAGAAAGACCACAACAGAAACCCCAACCTTGGCAGAGGTACAAGAGCAGCAATTCTCCTTCTGTGGTGAATCCCACATACTCACTGTCCAGAGCATTCCCAGCAGGCCATAGATCAGCTCTACCCAACAGTGGTGCCACACTCCCAGAGAATTAAGCTGTAAAGTACCGAGTTGTGCAGGGTGCAACAGCAAGGGGGGTTTGTGCCAGCTGGGCTAACAGAGCTTGGGGCACAGCATCCAGCTTGTCTGTGCTTGCAACTACAACCAGGCATTTAGTGTTAAACTCAAGCCTGCTCATATCCCAGTCCCTAGGTCATGGCCACAAAGGTCACGTACTGCTAGATTTAAGTTTCTATGCCCATTTCTAAAGGGGGGGGGGGGGAATAAGCCAACACACACCCCCACCCCCAAGTGACCTACCCCCACCCCCAAGTGACCTACTGCAAAAAATTCATACCAACGATGTAAGTAGGACAATGCACAAGTGTTCTTAATTCAGATTTGAAGCACTTGTATACCTAAAAGGTTGGCAGAGACTCCCCTTCTTCCATTTCAGCAATGTGAAAAGGCCACCCCACATTTCAGTTGCACTGTTAATATAACATACTGCTCCTTCTATGCTCATTATATGACAAATAACAAGACTGGTCTTGAAATGTTGCTAGGTAGGGGCAGTGGGAAGGAAGGGTAGAGAAATACCAAGTCTTCCATAACAGAGATCAGTTTAGGATACTCAGTTTAAGGAAAAAAAAAAACTACACACAAACCAGAGTACTTGAATAAAGTCCTAAAACTTCCCTCCTTCCACCTTATCTGAAGAGGCAGAGATGACACAGTCAAAAGATTCATCAAGATGTAAATTAACTATCCTGTTAATTTCACCATTTTCCCAAATGTATAAAAAAATGTCTTGTAAACAAAAACCTTCAAACATGTAGGTTTTTCCAAACCACAAATGTTCTGATAGACAGCAAGGAAAGACAGAAATTAAAAGAAAAGCAGAGACCTCCTTTCAAAGAAATTCAAAATTGCGTAAATTGCGTTTAATGAATTGTTTATGTAATTAAATAAGTAAAACAACTGGTTTTTTTACTTAGAAGCAACTGTTTTAATATAAAAATTGGTGCCTTTCCAACACCCATTTTGATAACTATTTAGTAACAGAAAGAAGATGCATAAGCAAGTTTAGTAGATTTTTTTTTTTTGAAGAGCTGCCTCACTGCATTAATTAGTATTTTAGTATTGCCACCAAAATTAAATGAAGAAAGAAATCTAAAGCAAGAGGGGAACAGTTTTAGAGATAGTTAAAAGTGATTTATTTCAAAATAAATCAGCTATGGGTTGATTATTTCCCAAACAGGAAATATTTCCTGAATTGGTGGCATACAATTTTAGACACAAAACAATAAAGGGAGCCTACTTCAATTTAAACAGAATCAGTGAACCATATTACAGGGCTATTCATCTTTTACAGCCACAGCAGCCCAAGAAATACAACAGCAAGGCCATAAATGTGATTGCTTCAGGAAAGGCTGTACAGTGCACCGTAAAAACATTTTACAACAGCAGGAATTCCTGGGTGTCGCTCTCCCCATTTTTTGGTCCATCTGCTTTCAAAGGGGGCAGGGGGATGGGCGGAGATGTTGTTAAACGTCCCCTGGGACTGCACAGCAATCAATCATCATCTGATGAATGGCCACTAAAGTTAAACCCTGACCCCACTCCACAATTCCCACACCAGCCCTCCTCTCCTTACTGCTGACCAGCTTCCAGCATGCCGCCCCCCCCCCCCACCTTCCAGCCCTCACCAAAATTTCCCAAATACCAAGCCCAGACAAAAGCAATGGAATGTAGTAGGCACCATGACAGAGGAGAATGCAGCAGGAACAGCATCTGAGAAGGCTTATCCTTAACCTATGTTTTAAATAAATGTTCTTTCCATTCCCTTCCCAGATTGCAAACACTTTCGTTTCTCTCATTTCAGAGCACATTTAAGAGCATATATGCATGCAGTATCTAACTGTGTTTAAGCATTTGTTTTCTGTCACAACATTTCAGTGTCTTGCAATGATTTTATTTAAGCCTACAGTGTTAATAATTTGTACAAGGTAGAAACACATTAGGTCACATTATTGAAGTCTGATGCTCTAAAAGCTACTCTGTAATCTTGGCCAACAATTTAAAAAGTCTACAAACAGTAGCCTCTTGGTTTCTGCTTTTGGAAAACTTTCAGTATGGCATTTCTAAGTTAACATAGTTTGAGTTTATGACCAAAAAAAAATTTCATACTTGCCATAGTCAGCCTAAAGTTTTCCATTACTAAAGGTGTTTTATTATCTAGATCCCTTGACAATAACTCAAAACACCAGTGGCTTTGTTAGGTAGTGTGTTATGCTTAGATGAGTTCAGTATACACTAATTTTCCAGTTAATTTTGGTCTTCCTCCCTCAGCACTCTTTGCTTGTTTAGTGGGTTGTGTCTCACCCATTCTGTGTCGTCGTCCCCCTACACAGATTAGAGAAAAAGCTGCTTCCCTGCATCATGCGTACAAATTCTTTTTTTTTTAAACAGCATGTAAGGACACCACTCAGGATGACCAGTTCAGAGTTTGGTGCAGATAATTTTCAAGTTTAAGTGGAAAGAGGTAGTATTTTTATTCTGTAGGAAGCTGGTCCTTAGTTTCTATTTTAATAGCAATTTGTTACAGTTAACTTACTTTACACCATTATCAGAGTAGCATTTTAGGAACCTTAACTTCTGCACTGATGTAACTCTTGAAATTTAAATACCACGTGCAAACACTGAAGACACAAGGGTAAGACATGTGATACACATCAGAACTACAGGCTATTTCTTGGTACACTTGAAACATTTCACTTTCAGAGATACTTGGAAACCTCGTGTTTCTGTACCAGTTAATGATCAGATAACTCTTAGAATCTGTGTTTTGACTTAATGCTCCACTCCCAGCAGAAGGGACTGTTTTTAACACCAATTCTCCTCACCGTACCCAGTGACAATGGGAAACGGTACACCAACTTCAGAAAGGTCTCCACAGCAGAGAAGAGTTAATTCCTTAATTCAGGTCAATATTCTAATAACGAAATTTGTACAAGAACATTGGCACCTTTGAAGCATTACGGCCATATAGCATGCCACAGAAAGTTGTACCAAGTGGGATTAGTGGAATCAGTTAGCTATTTATTATCTTCCTTTGCCACTTGGATGAACAGAGAATTTAATGGGTCAAACCCCATCTCTAAGTGCAAGAGGATCATTCTGCCCTTCTGTTAAATTCAGTTTGATTTCCTTACTTTACCTGGAATAATAAAAGCCCAGCTAACTACCAGATGACTAAGATGCACGCAAATCTGTTTGTAAGAAATAAAACTAATTCCGCATACATTTTTTCCAGCACTAGTGTTAGTACCCTTCCTTCCCCAGATGCTCCAGTGGGTTCTGTTCCTTGCTCTAGTTTCTCAGCCACACAGGTATTTCTTGGCCCAGCACACGAGGAGAAAGGAAGTTCACTAAAAGCCCCAATCTAACCAGCACTGCTCCCAATGTGAAACCACACACAGCTCAAGGCTGTCATTTTACTTCATCAGTTAAGCCGACAGCCACTCTATAAGTGAGCCCAATACCTCTTCTGCCTTTCTCCTTTCCTCCCCTCTTCACTGCTCCTCCAGTCTCAGTGAAGAGATTGAGGGATCTTCACAAACAGAAGAAAACTAATTTTTGAACGAACTATTTTATACCAGACCACCCTGGGATCAGAATAGCAGCAGGGCTAGCACAAGAGAGGCTGAAGAACCCACAACTAAGGAGACATCGGATGACATCTATTAAATATCAGCTGAGCTACAGTACTAAGCCACATGGTTCGGCTCTGGTACTTTGCCAGCCTCACAGCTGGAAATCAGTACAAATCTTCTCATTGATAGCATTCATCTCAAGCTGTAACTGGAGGAACAGTATCTACACCGAGTTGAGTCTGATAAGCTAAACAGGCTGTTAAACCAAACTGACTCCCACTACTCTCAAGATTTTTGATGTTTACTTTCTTCAATCCTGCTGTGATGTCATTAAGCCAGTAAAAACAGCTGCATATTTTAGAAAGTGGTGAGGTGACAACACTGGGTCGGTCAAATCATCTAGGTTAAAGGCAAAGGTTGTGGGGAAGACACATAGGTCCATTAATCAAGTTTAGAAAACCCAACAGTATTAACAGTCAGTTGGGAGTGGAGCAGAGACCACTGAAGTTGTCTTTGCCAATGCAAACAGCATTTGCAAAATTCAGAAGAACCTGAGTCAGAAGTGACAGTCAAGATCCACTTCATTCTGAAGGCCACATCATCACTGTAATGGTGCGACAACAGGCTGCAAACTGGGGCTAGGAGACAGGAAATCACACCTCTGACAAAGCTGGGTTTTAAGAATCTGCTGGCTCCAGCACACTTTAAGTTTTATTTATAAGATTTTAACTGAAAACACAGAGGATGCAATTTTAATGTGATGTTCCTGGTCATAGCCACTCGGAAGTTCAGCATCCCAAGCATTCCTCTCAGCAGCACCTCTGCCAGCTGCAATACCCCACTGTTCATTCACTCCAAATATGGAGGGAGCACTACACCACTCACCTGGGCTTTACCCATCGCATCAGCTAGCTTTCTAAAAGCCACTCAGTGCAAAGTAACTTGACCATCTGATCTAATGCACTACCTCAGAGACCCCAGTTACTGATGGACTTGGAAGAACATCTCATATCCACCTTAAGTCATCACTCCAATTCTTCCCAAATAGGGATAAGCCAGGCTTAATATCCTTCTAATGTTAATACTGAGGTGGCACAGGTATAATTACCCACAGTGGGCTGTCATTTAATTACTGCATAACAGTAAGTCTGTGTTTTGCAATTTTCTTTTACAGAAATTGGGGTGGGGATGTCCAAGAAAAACCTGTATTTCTTTGTTTTAAAAAAGTCACATCATCTGCTTCAACACTACAGCAGGTAAAGCAGCCAGACTATGGGGAAAGATGCAATAGTATCAGTAGCTAGTAGATTACTTACCCAGTGATAAATCAGCTCTTTTACAGATTTCAATAGAGGAGACCAGCCTGTGCTTCAACATGCAACTCATTAGCTGTTTAAATGCAGCTTCTGTGCCAAATCTACATGACACGAGTAGCAGCAGGGTGGTCTTGGCACAGGGGACAGTGGGTGGATCTAAATATTCAACAGTTCAAGCAACCAAGCTAATAGCCTGCTGTGGAAGTAGCTATTAAGGGTCAGGACTCAGTTCTACTTTAAAGCTCATCTGTCCAAGTTACTGCTGTAAGTCCCCTGCAAACCCTTAAATTGGGTCTCCCTAACTTCAGCTCTCAAAGTTATCAGTCAAAGCCTGGCCATGACTTCAGTGATGCTGCAAATCATAATGGGTTGACAATTGCTTTGCTACTGCACATAGCATTTTGTTTTTAGAGAGAAACAAACTTCAACATCTCCATAAACTCATTACAGAACACATTTTCCGGTTGTACAGCTCAGCATTAGAACTTCTGAAACTTCTTCTATGCACAAGAAGGGTTAGACTAGGAGTCAGGGTACACTTGAGGCTCCTGCGTTCTGCTCTGACCAACACCAGTAGAGGCCTTGCCTCCCAAAACCTATGTTCCTCAACTGTGTGCTGTTCCTACACCAGTGCAGAGAACATTACCTCCACTCAAGTCCTTGGCAACTGTTGACCTTCACATGGGAAACTGACAGCAAGGATGCTATTATATGCCTTGCAAACAAATAGATAGAAAATGGTTTTGTCTCTTAATAAACTGGAGACAAACCTTATTCTTTTTCATTCGAAGGGGGAAGGGAGCGGAAAGACAAACAACCCTAAATTTCCCAGATTTCACTCAAGGGCCAGCTAGTCCTCATGCCGAGACAAGCCAATTGTGCAACATCTTAAGCAGACAGGCTGCATGAAGTTTGCCAGAGTTTTCTTGATCCCAGAACAAACAGGTCTTTTGTAGGATTAAATTTTCTTATAGAGCTAGCCTAGTCAAACCACCACTAAGAAAATTTACTTTGGTGTCACAGATTCCCACTGATATTTTTAGAGGGCTTCTCTGGGGTGTCAAGAAGGCATTTCATAAATTCATAATGCTCAATTGTTACAGTAAAACTGAGTATGAGGAGAAAGAAGACATTTTTCCAGGGAAACTGTGGCTTCACCTATTTTAACTTTGACAGGTTCTACCCCAGGTTTGGTCGGGGGGGGAGCGCATTGGTCATTGGTGTGTGGGGTTTTTGTGGGGTTCCCCCCCCCCTTAGTTTTAAGCAGTACTAGAAATCTTGGTTCAGAAGAGTGTTCTTTAGAACATAAGTTTGCATCACCTACTGCTTATGGGCTACAAGAAAAAAGATTGAAAGTGAATATTTGAAAACTCCCATAGTTGAACCAACACATGAATCTCAAACTGCAGTAGCTAGAGAGTACTAGTAAACTAAGTAATTCAGAAGCCTGAGCCCACTTTGCAGCTTTTTTGTCTAGTTGTTTTCCCTTGCTGTACGGCCTTACTGCCAATAATAGGAAGAACACAAGAACCCAGAATCAAAACAACTAGTAGAGAACAGTATTTTAAAAGTGATGCTTCAGAGAAAGCCATTCTTACATGGAAGTACCATTAATATACAACCAGAAGTATAAGGTAGCTCAACATCTTTAACTTCTATCTTTAAGTGCACACTCTATTTGGGGGATGTTTGTCTGTACCAGCTATTCAATTTTAATAACATTACATTACAGAATTTTAAAAAGCATCTCTTTATACTTTTTTTTTAAAGGAAGATTTATATTAGTATGAAGGGGAAAAAGTCAACTTTTAGACTAACAAATCTCAAAGTCCTTTTAACAAAGAGGGCTAACATACATGTAGCAAAATGAAGTAACTCAGATATCTAGCACCATCAGTACTAGACTCTGGTAATTCCAGTTTATAACAGCCTGGCAGGCAAGAATCAGTCCACATACTTGTACAAGACACTATCCTTCCCCCCCCCCCCCCCATTTCCAGTACCAGCTCTTCAGCAGAGATTTACCTAGTATTATGCAAGCTAATATTGCTACAGAGATAGCAATTACTGAAGGGATTAGGCTGCTTGCAGTGACTACTTGTGGTTAAGACTTAGACTCTTCACATACACAAAAAATTAAATGCCTCTATCAGTTTAAATTTAGAAGTAGAACCATAGTGATCCTATGGCAGTTTAAACTATGTGGAGTAAAACTAAACAGCAGCAGCAGAAATTCATGCATTAGGGCATAAGCTGATCACCTGGGGTGTAACAGGAAGGAATCCTTCCCTCACACTCATTTTCTCAGTGGGAAACTGTCCAGTTGGCCAAGCATGTGAGGCAGGCAGAAGTGTCATCCTTCTTCCCCCTTCCCTCTCCCAGCATTAGGCTTTGGCTACTACTGCAGCTGGTGTCTAATGGGAACAGTGTAGTTCTGTTGTTTCTCCCACTTCTGCTTTGCACCTCTCTTCTGCCTTCAGAGGAAAGCTGTAACCAGAACAGCCATGGTACTGAACCCCCCCCAGCAGGAGCTGTAATTATTTTTTTTTCTTCTTTAATTGTGAAACAATCCATGCCTATTAAACAAGTCCAGTTACCACCAGTGCCATATGCACATCAAACTCAGGTCAAAGTGAATATGACCAACTATAGGCTTTTATTAGGAAATACAGGCAAGACGGTTGTCTGGGAAAACTGACATATAAACCCATTCCAAGTGTTTTACACTGCAATGTTTTTAGTTACTGCTTATGTAGAACAGGTTTTGTGGAAAGCACTAAGGCAGCACTGAATTGGCCCACTCTGTTCTTTGCGTTCCCTGCTCCTCTTGCCTTACTCTGTCTCAAACACTATTTTTACAGCTATACACCCACATACCAAGTCCTTACAGAATAACGCCTGTGAAGGAACTTCTTCACTGAAAGCCAAAAATGGCTGACATGAACATTTGGAAAGGACCTTTTCAAAAAGCATTCAAGCTCTCCCTCTATGCCATCATCCTCTCAAATGCTCACACACTAAAAATATGCATGTGTAAAATTTTTACTAGCTTAAGTACACATGTTTTAGAGCAGGAAGAAAAATTACGACATGTTGAGGTTTCAGTTGGGATTCCTCATAAATGAGGAATCTTAATTAAGCAAAAACAAATTTGAATTGCATTGCAGGACAAAAAAAAAAAATATTGGTTTGCTCCAGACATGAAGCAGCGGTTTATAAAAGTGTTATTATATATTGTATCATGGTTCTTCAGTTAACACCATTAAACTGTCCCATCCATGTCAAAAATAATCATTATCTACTCCCAGCATGGGACTTAGCACATACACCAGAGTCTCTTCTCACAGAAACAATGTTGTCCTTGAGGATCAAAGCTTTGCTGCTTGTAGTACAATACTAGACTAAATTAATCAGACTGATACACTTGTCACAATTACTCTTTATTTTAAGAAGGATTAAACACTTGCATTTTATGAAAGACTCCTCATGGAAGTGTTATCCTATGGGTGCTGGCACTCATTACTTCGAAGTAAACTCTATTGTTTAAAGTTTGTTTTGGAAGACCTAGCTGTCTTAACAGCCACAGGGCATTTCAATAATCATATAACAAACACTACTGCAGGTTACTCTTTAATCCCTTGTGAGTGAATGAGTAAATTCTTGTCCATCTATCATATAATGACACAGCTCTGCAGTTACTGCCAAAAAGGTACTGTAAACCATAAAAGAAAAACTATCTAAGAATAAGGAGACCTGTTCCAGGAAGTCAGAAGTGTTTATGCAGAATAATTTTTTCTATCACTGTAGAACAGTAAGAAAAACAGATAAACCCTTGTTTACAAACCATTGATACAAAAAGAGAGACATTTTTATTTCTATCTTAAGATTTAAGACAAGTCCTGATGGACAATTTAAGTATATCTTCATATATATCTATACATATATCTGTTTACCTCTCTGACAACAGACTACAAGCAAGATCTCCTAAATTTCAGAACTTTAAATTACTTACATGCCTCACACTTTGTTCCAAGTGGGTGAAATACAGGTACAAGCAAGTTTAAAGCCTATGGTTCCCACACACATAAAGTGGTGGGGTTTTTTGTTTTTGTGGGTGTTTGGTTTGGTTTGGGGGGAGGGGTGTTTGGTTTGTTTTTGGGTTTTTTTTTGTTTTTTTAAAAAAAACAACCACAAACATCCCCCCAAAAATACTTTCTGTCTTTCTGCCATAGATTTAAGTGTTGCACAGTGTTCTACTGTAATAGCCCTTTTCCTCGTGGACAGGACTTAAGATTGCTTTCCTTTTGAATTTGGGAGAGGTGGGAAGAGGTAAGTATTCCAGGATGAATATTCAATTAAGTAAAAATTGAAGCAGAATTACTACTCCTTCAAACTGCAGGGTAGATTTGAGGTGTTTACAGTGAACAAGAAACACCAATAAGTGCATTTTGTCACTGTGCCATAGACCCCATTATTGAGTATTGGCTCAGTTTTGGGAGAGTGAGGACAATCTTCCACCCCAGTCAAGGTTTAAGTTAGATTGATACACACACTCTATTTTTAATCCATTTCATGGAGCTCCCATGGGTTAAGTATATAGTATACGCATTCATAAAGCCACAAATAAATTCTGTTGCAGGACAGTCTAACAAAACTGTAGTGGTTTGGTGCCACCCTGTCATGGTTCAGCGATATATTTCAAGGACCTTTTAAGAATTTGAAAGCATTTTCATTTTTTAAGATGCTTAAATACTTTGAAGCCTTCAGTTGAAAGCACCAGCCTTTTCAATGGCAGCACCAACAGTTCTATGTAACACTAGCTTTGGATTGCTTCTGTATTGTGCAGGTAAGTTAGCCTTACCATAAAATTTAACTGTAGCCTTGTTTGAGCTTTAAATCAGGAGAAATGTTAAGTACAGAAGGCTTGCTCGATCATCAGTGAAGAAAACCTATCCGGGCTAAACTAGAGGGAAGAGTTGAATGTGACTCATTTTACCAAAGGAAGAAAGAAGTGAAAAGAGATAGCTACAAAGGCTTAAATCCTTGCCCAGTTCTCAAAGAAAAAAATACACACCAGCCTTACTACCACAAAAGCTATTTTATGGCAAAATCCACACTGTCTTGTTATATTTTATATAAAATACAATTCTAAGGAAGGAGGCCATGTGAAGGCATGTGGAAGTGCACCATGAACATGGCATTAGGAATATGCCATTTCTGACAAGCAACTGGCAGGAGTTTGACTGCTGTTTAGGTACACCAATTCACCAAAAGGTCAGGTTTGCACAGGGTATGGATCCCCCCCAAAGGAAGAAGCAAGTAGGCAAGGCAAAAGAAATTTTAATCATCTCTGAACAGTCCTCTGGAAGTTTTTATGAACAACTCTTGTGTACATACAAGTCTCACCTGTTAAGCCATAATCATTAATTTTTTAATGTATTGCTAACTAGTCCTACACATCCTCTCTGCCTGCTAAGAAGTCGGTCTGAGGAAGTCATATATTAGATTGAGTCACTTAAAGAAAAATACTTTTGACAATCCAGGTGGAAGAACAGAACATGCTTAACTAGATTTCCAAGCACAAGAAAACCCATTGAGTCACATCTGCTTGGTCAAAAGACTTTCCATGAAGCCACTGCCTGCCTCTAGAATATTCTTCCTATGTAGTGTTTTTTAGCACAGGAACTCCCAAAGACAGTTATGCTGATTTTTTTTTTAATTTAATTTTTTTTAAATGCCAGGCTTTTGGACAGCGTCATCATGCAGTTTTCAGCAACTGTGTGCACAACGCTAAGCACTGCTGGCTTCCTAAATAAGTTATTAGGTTAATTTATTCCAAGACACAAATGGCTTATTGGGACAGCGTACTGGGTGTGTGTGATCAAAAGTGCAAGGGAGAATTAAAACCCTAAGTTAACACAGATTTCAGGGAAAGCTGCATCTCTATCTTTGTCCTCTACCAAAAGGTTAACTTGCTGCACCCCGCATACCACCTTTGCTATCAAAAGTAACAGAGCAGCTTTAAAAGCCACACACAGGCAAGTACCTCTGGTAGCTTACTACTAAGACAGACCTACTGCATCAGGAACATCGCTTCCTGTAATGCTGCTTTCAAGTAATAACCAGACCCACTGATTCACTTAAGATTTAATGAGATTACAGCTTGAGGTGATTTGACTGGAGACCATAAAAGTTTTAGGAGCCCATCTGCTCTGCAAAACTAACCTCTCACACACCAGCCCGGGTATGAGCTGACCTTTTGAGAGCTGCAGTGTAGTTCCGGCAGAAATCAAGTCCGATTGGTACTTGTGATGGGCAGACAGGCCAGACAAAACAAGCGAGATTTGCACTTTCAGGCAAAGAGGAGTTACCATATGTATCAGTATTCAAGAGGGAGTTTTCCATATGCATCAGTACTCAAGAGGGAGTCTTTCCAAACAATCAGCAGGCTTTTCATGAAGAAAAGGCTGGACACCTTAGGGTATTTATCCCAACGTTATCACATCATTAATAGCAAATTCCAACTTTACTGGCAATGGTTTGCAAAGCTTTTGCAAAGTATTGCAAAAACCTAATGCAATATTCACCTTGTATACAGCAAAGATCCATGACAAAGTACTCTTGACCAAATGCTGTGGTGCTTAAAACCCACCGCCACCTCCCCCCAAAGGAACTTCCTAGTCAGTCAGAACTGCTTTCCATCTCACTTTACACTTCTATTCCCCCACCAATAGCAAGAACATGCTTTTTCAAGAACCAACTTCTTAATTTTCTGATGTCTCCCGGTATCAGATCGAACACTGACTTTTCTTCCAATAAAAAGAAATACCGATTTGGAGAGACTGAGGGCAGAAAGGGAAAGAGCTACTGTTTTTACTCTGTTACTCTTTACAGACCTGTAAAAAAAGCAGCATTTCAGCAAGACTGCCGTTAAAATACTTCAGATGTAAACGGTGGACAAATATTCACATTTTGTTACTCTAAACCTGACCTTGTTAGCTGTAGAAGAGTCGGTCTCACTGGACAGCTGTACTTTGTAGCATAAAAACATTTAGGTGCTGTTATTTTTTCCTTCCCCTTGAAGGCCGAGATGTTTTGTTGTTTTGTTCTCACTTCAGTAACAGGCCTCAATATGCAAGTTACATCTGGAAACAGACAAAAGCCAACTGCCCAGCAGTATTGGAAAATTAAAACACTGGGTCAGACTCAAACGGACTAGGAAGCCAAAGGTCAAAGCAGCATTAAATCATTAGTTTCCCAGCTGCCACCAAGGCATGGAGTTGACCTTTGATTTTGTAAGAAGTGGTCCAAGCAATTTTCTGGTGGCAATATGGGCAATCTGGCACAGTGGAATATTATCCTTGAAACGGGTGGGTGGGAGGGAAGGAGGAGTTTAAGGTCTTGCAGGCAAAGATTAAACTAAACACTTTAATCTCTCCAAACCAAGTTTGCACTGTGAAGCTGCAAGTGCAAATAATGAATATGGAATTATCAAACTTTAAAGCAAAGACACTCAAGCATTTGAATCATTCGAGTCGTTTTTATTCATCTAGCAGGGTGAACAGGTAGAATTTAAGAATATTATTAATGCACTTTAGAGAATACTAGAATATTCTATCTCTTTCCGGGAATGTTTGAAGTTTTCAGAAATTACAGTTAAAAGCCTTTTACTTCGTTGCATATTTTGGAATAATACATCTGAGATACAGATCATGCTTCTTCAGGCTGAGAAGGACCAGAACACTGCATTTTGTACATTTTTATCCCATTAATGCTCACTTTTTTTACATAGCTGAGGTAGCAAAGGCCAGATTCTTATTTTGTCTTTCTCTAGCCTCTATGATCTTAAATTTCATCTGCCACTGCCCTCTAGAAATAGTTCCCGACTGGTCCTTATAAACTGCCCCACTGAATGTCTGTGTTGTATGAGCTGAGTTCTGGTCTGGCTGCTTCCAAGTTCCTAGAAAGGGGTTGGGGGGTTTTACTGCTGCTTGGCAAAGAACAGCACAGGTATGTATCAAAGGGGTTTCTCAGCAATCAAGCTACATTTGAAGAGCATGTTTGACCCTCCATTAGCAGCTGAGCACATGTACACACATGCAAAACAGTTTGCAGGCAATCAGCTGTTAAGAGACTTCTGTGTATTTAAGACATTTCTATGCCTATTTTTGAAGCCATTTCAAGCACTTAAAATCTAAAAGGGTCACCCAGTCCACATTCTATTGAAAGGGTGATAAAATTAAAAGCTATTGCTTTCCTTTGTGTTTTAGGGACAAAAATGTCCAAACAGAACATGAAGAGCCCTATCCTATACCTCAGTGTTCCAGGATTAGGCATTACCAGCTAGAGTCACAGCAGCGACTTTAGGCATGGACTGAGTCATCCACAACCCCTAGTGGTGGGGAGGAGGAGTATTTTAAGAAAACTGCAATTAGGCATTAATCTCTTGAGTAAAAATGCATCCCTGTGCTGCTAACCACACAGATGTGTTCTGATTTTCGTTTTGTTTGCTTTTTAATACAATATTTTCACTGGCAAGGTGAAAAACACAGCACCCTTAAATACTTTAGTGAGCAAGGATAAGCAGAACAACCTCTTCCCACACCCTTCCTTTCTAGGAAAGGTTCAATATAAATATATTGAACAGCCAATACAAATATAACACATTTGAACATACAGACCATTATATACAGGTCACAGAGGTAACCACAAGGAGCAAGACCTCTCCAAAGAACCTAATGCTATAATGCTCCAACAAATCAGTGAAAGAATGTTTACCAAAACAGAATACTGTAAGACCATACAGGCAATTTCTTAGAGGAGGCAACTTCAAAGTTCATCTAGTTGACAAATTAAGAGATACAGACAGGGAGCTAATCTTAATCCTTTCTGCAGGTACCCAAATCCAGGTAGCATTGAAGGGGCAAAACAAGTAACCATAAGCCTTATATTACACAGACTTGAAATACACATATTTCCTCATCAAGACCTTTCGGAGGAAAGAAAGCCAACACTGATTTTTTTGCTTGGTTAGCATTCTGGTTTACTTACATTAGCACAAAAGCTCAATTTCACTGCTGAGACACCATGGAAGTGTTACCCTCACTTTATGCAGCCTGCATGTGCTCACTCTTTCTTAAAGACAGATTCTACCACTGTAAGTTTCCTCCAAGAAAAAGACCCAAGCTTGCATCAAGTCTGCAATCTACAACTTGAAGTAACTCTTACAGCTGTTGCTGAAAGGGGTAAGATGTATAAAGCTAAAAAGAGGCCTTGCTATGTATGACACTGGTTTCAGACTAAGGCAGCTATTTCTAGAATGGGATACTGCACTGATACAGCTTCTACCCATAAAAGCTTATGAAATCCAGCTACTTGGATACCTTCTTTCCTCAAAATAAGTTTATTGCTTGAGCTAGAAGTAAAGCAAGATTATGCCTTAAGAGGGTTGCAGGGTTCAAGTATACTCTCTGGACCATAACTAGCAGCCAGATGCTGGACTAGCACTAACAGGTAGTCATTTACTCTTCAACAGAACACTGTATGGCAGTGGAACAAAGTGGGAATCAAATAGCTCTGATCTTGCCTCAGCCCTATGCTGGCTGTCATGTGAAACAAAAATATCTTCTCTGCTTATACTAGAAAAAAAACACTTCCATTAGACCTCCATTCTTACCTCTGTAAATGAACCAGTGCCAGGACTTCAAGTTTACAGTAGACGAAAAACACCCTGAAACTTGAAACAATTCATAAGAAACTCCTGGAGAATCACTAATGGTTTTTGCAAGCATCCAGCCTCAATGATGAAAACAATCTTGTGTATGTCCACAAGCTGAAGTTTTAGAAATAAGTCAAAAGTCAATTTTTTGACTGAATAGAGCAATAACTGCCAATACAGTCCAAGTTAACACAATGAAAAGAATAGTGTTATGCAACTATCCTCTTCCACACCCCAACTGAAGGGGTCCATTTGGTATCACCTAATGACAGTAAGGGACCTTGTAGCCTTCTACAAAGAAGGTTTGAGAGAAGGAAGACAGACTTTTGGGAGTTACACCAGGGGCAATCAAGAGGCCCCCTTCCGCGACTGCATGTCCCTCCTCATCTTTGCTGCTGTGTCTCTTATCACTCGAGCCAGATGCTAGGGGAGCCAGTGGAGAGCCCAACAGCCAGCAGCAGAAGCCAGGGACAATAGCCTGGATGTTCGGGCGTGGTGGCCAACAGCAGCTACAAACAACTACTGAATGCAAAGTCCTGGGCATGACTGAAAGCACCCCCACCCCACAGCACCTTCTGAGAGGAGAAGCAGGAAAGACATACAGCTCCCCTCACCTATCCCCAGACCTCCTGTGTACAGTGCCAGAACTATCGGCCTGAAACATCCTTCAGTGCAGACAGTTTGTTGTCTACTACCAAGCAGAGGTGCTCTCATGAAAGGCCCTCTTGCCTCCAAATCCTTTGTGATGCACACAAAGCAACCAAAAGGCGGGGGGGGGGGGGGGGGGGGGGGGATTTGTGATGTGGTCTTTCTGCTTGGTCCCAACATGCTGCTCTGGGAAGTAAGAAGACATTACTACATTACTAGCCATCATAGTTTTCTTACTGGGAAGATGATCCCACAACCCTACCTCAGGGCACTAAAACCAGAATTTGGAGCTTCCTCCAAGACCAGCAGTTAAAACCTAGTAACCCCCACAGTTTCAAGAACAAACAGCTATTGTGTGTCAATCTCAGACTCCAAGGGCTTAGGGGACCAGCTTTCTAGTCAGCTCTCTCACTCCATGCAACTGAGTTTCACTAGAGACAGAGCTTCCAGCCTGTTTGCTTTCAGCAGGAGAACAACATCCAGTTTTACTTTCCAGCTCACAGTCTACTTTTATTTTTTCCACTATTCAGAAATGTGTGTGTAGGTCTATGCTTTGGCAGTCACACGGCTCAGTCCCCTTTGGAGCCATTCAGAGCTTAAGTGGGGTCAGATATGAATCCCCAGGTATCCCAGAGTAGCACAAAGTACTCTTGGGAACAGACATATATATCTAGCATCCCTCTGATCTGAACAAGGCCATGAACCTAGAACAGCTTATCAGCCAGCATCACTGTTCAGAGATACAAGGAAGGTTAAAATGATTTATTTCTAAGAGATGTTAAGTCCTACCATTGCCTTCTTTCCTGCTTAGAAAAAAGCAAGGGCCAAGAGGGGAAGACTATGTCTGACATGCAGCTTCACAGAAAGAGGTTCTATGAGAAGAGGGACCAGACCTTCGCTTTTATCCCACTGACTTTCTTCAGCTTAACTCTCTCCCTTGGAGCTGCCATTAACACCTTAGAAAAGGAAGCACAAGCTACAACAGCCTTCTTGAAAACCAGATTAGTCTTGGACACAATAGGTCAGAAAAACTAGCTCAGGCAGAAGAAAAATTTGAAGTCTAGAGGGGTCTGCCTTTGGGAAGTTTGGTTCAGCTGCCAGCCAGAGGTAGTAGGGGAATACAGGGACCCATGCATAATTCAAACAGAACAAGTATTCCTTTCTGCTGCTGATATAATCTGGGACTGGCTGGCAGCAGACCCTTGTACCTTAAAGTCAACAGCTCCCTTAAAGGCTTATCAAAGATGTTGTCCGTAAAGACAAACATGGAGTTTTCTCTATTAAGAGGTACCCTATATGATCTCTTAAGTACCTTCCTCTGCTGGCATAAAAAAATAGAGGGAAATTAAGTCACATGCAGTATTCTTGATGCTGCCTTACCTAGGATGGAAATACTGCAGATCGAGAAGATTAATATAGTGCTTTAATCTGGTAGATCAGTAGCTGAAAGCCTCAGCTAGGTAAAGGTTTAAATGTGACCTTTATAAACAAAACTGATCTTGCAGGAAGTTGCATGCTAAAAAAAAAAAAGTAATTCTAGTGTAACAGAGGCACTCAAGATGCTTGAGATCTGGAGCTAATACATACCAGGAAGGGATTTCTTTTCTTGGGAGAAGGGAGGAGTCAAGAAGGAATAAAGGAAAAAAGCTTACTAAGAATGTTAACAGCAGACATTATATCTAATTTCTTTGCATTCCTTCCCCCCTCCTTTTCCTCCCAGTTTTAAAAAACAGGAGCAAACTTGCGAGTTAAGGATTCTGATCAATGCAACATGTTAGGAAAAGAGAGCAGGAGGTCAAGAGGAAATGATTAATCCTGTGCAGAAGACTGGCAGGATGGGTCCTGGAATGGCTTACCAGAACAATGCCCCCACTAATAAGCAGGTCAAAAGACCCTTACAGTGAACAGAAGCCCCAGTTACACTGTACATTAATATTCTTCCCTTAATCCAAAATTACCTTTGTTCATTAAAGCCAGATTCAAAAAACTAGTGTCAGATTAGAAGACAGGTGAAAAAGTTGCAGTGCCAGACAAGCAGCAAGTCTGAAAGATAAAGGATTACAATTTAACAACTCTGAAAGTGTTAAGAGCTCCATTATAAGATATTTGCAGAAGGCTTCAGTAAACTGAGGAACAAGGGAAGAACCCACTATTACATATTTCAGTTGTAACACTGACTTTGTGTTCAGCTCATGCAGTGGACCAACGCCTCTTCTTGATAAAGAGCGCTCTTCCATTAGCAGCATAGTTTAACATGCTGGAGAAAAAAGAGCAAGCAAATTCACTGCAAGCAAAACTTTGGACTTCAAGGCACACGTGGTTCAAGGTTTACTGTAAGAGATCACTGTTTAGAACTGTGGTTTCATGGTGCCAAACAGAAGCGACACAATCCTGAGAGAGTCTCAGCTTCAGGTAGTTATCCCAGTCCCACACTATTTCTCCCCACCAGTTTAGTCAGCATCACAAGTCCCCAGGGGGCTGCACTGTGGCAGTAGTCTGGGGAAGTCAGCTCTACTTCTAAAGGCATCAAAAACTTATATAAAGCATTTATCGATTCCATGATGCAGCACACAGCAAGACCTCACAGATTTGTGTTTGCAAGCGTGTACGTAGCAGGGGGTCACAACTGCTTCAAGGCTGACCCAAGAAAATCCTCCTGGTTAAAGGACCACCACCCGATCAGCATCCCCCTCAGTTTAGTCAACACCCTCGTGCAAGCATTAGCACCTGGTAGTGCCATCAGAAAGCTGATCTGGTTGAAGACTACTCTGAACTTGTCCATAATCTATAAAGCTGCTCAGCAGTCAGCTCAGTTCCCTAATATGCCTTGTTGTACCAATGTTGGGGAAGCGATAGGAATACTACTACTACAGGTGTAAAGGCCGGTGCTGATGTAAAGGCAAGTGGTGGGGACAGCCAGCCGGGGAGTAAGGGGGCCGGCGTGCCCCTCCTCCCCGCAGCAGCAGCATGCGCTCCTCTGGCTGGGGCCACCGCAGAACCACGGCCTGGAGGAGAGCAAAGTGGTGGGGAGGGAACGCCCTCCGGCAGCATTGCTGATTGCCTTTGTATCAGCAAACAGCCTCCATTTTGAGGAGCTGGAGGCGTTCAGGGCAGTGTGGAAAGGCCAAACAACTAGGAATAAAAATGGCAGATTCCTATTAGCGCTTTCCAACACGGGCTATCGTTCATGCCTGCAGCGGGTCCCCCCAGTCATATGCTGCTTCAGTGTACAGTGAAGATTTACCCTTCGGGTCCCCCTCCCCTGCAACCTGGGCGCTGAGCCCCCCTCCCACCCCATGCCAGAGGAATAGGGCTGCACACAGAGCTAAACTATGGGCCAAGTGCGGGATTTTGGCAGCAAGACCAATCCTCACGGCACAGTAAGTCAGAAACTCAAAACCTCTCAACTTTTACTAAATTGAAAATGAAAGCGAGGGCTAATCATTTTAATATATTAATCTGCATTCTTCTCCTCCCCACCCCCCATTTTTCTGCAGGGGAAAGGCAGAGTGTAAAACAGTGCACAGGTTTCAAAATAGGGAAGCCTTTGGCTTTAGCAGGTCATTTCAGCCAGGGAAATCCACACCTCTCAAAAGCAATGTGAAGACAAAGCTACAGTTTATTTACAAGCATGACTGGACTCGGCTCTTTTGGTTAAGACAAAATCCAGCTAGTGTACATGTAAGTTTATGCCAGCAGTTAAATCCCATCAGTATAGGCACAGTAAGCAGGCACTGCCTATTCCAGTTTGTGACCTCTTTCAGGTCTGCTGAGAATCAACATATGTTGGGCCACTAATTTTTATTAAATCAGTGAATGAAATTGAAATTTACCCCTTTAAGTCTGGAGGAAATTGAGCCAGAGTTTTTAAATTCAGTTTTTGCAAATCCATTTCCCTATTTAATCCACATTTTCATGGGGAAACAAATTTAAAAGCATTCCTCTAGTTTTAGGCCTAAGCTACCCATTCCTGCAACATGCATTAAGAGAGACTGCCTTGAGGTATTATAACACAGCCTAGACACACACTTCAGAATCTGTTCCCCAACAAAAGCTGAAGCAGCCTCAAGGCTGGGTTAGGTTGTACATCTCTCCACAGAATCACAAGCCAGTTTTCAGCAACACATGGGTAAATGAAAGCTAAAGCTCCTGCGAGCTGACCAGATTGCTTACTGCACCTCGTGCACAAATACACAGGACAACCCTATGTGGCCGGTTCAACATGCCAAAGACAAAGATCTTAAAAAGCCAAATAATTGTTATCTGAAGCTCAGCACACGTGCTGATTTCAGTGCAAACATCCATTTTGCTCTGCCTCCCCACACAAAAGCCGGGAAAGTGGATTCCAAAGTTCAAGCACTGTTACTATAGAGGAAACTCTGAAATGAAATCCAGAGTCTCACTCTTGCAGCGTTTCCACAAAATTTAAAAGGACTAAGTGCCTGGACACCTCTGTCACACCACTAACATGCAAACTTGGCTGCACCTCCTAAGCCTACATACTTATTTTGTCCTTATTCCATGACTCTAAAACCTCACAATGAGCAATAAAATAGAGCTCCTACATCTACAGCCATTCCCTGACATATAAGCCTATTTAAAAATGAAGTGTCTAATAAGTTTCTGAACAGGTAAATAACCATTTTTAAGATAAGGGGTAACATGAATTCTTACAAAAGCCATTTCTTCTGCTGCTATTTCTTTCTCCTCTGTTCCCTACAGTTCATTGTAATACATATTATCCAGGGTGGGGGGTGGTAAAGGGACTGCTAACCAAAAGCTAGCACCTCAGAACAGCCAGACACACACAGGTTGTGATGTAAATGCATGAGAACATGCTGATGTTTTAAGACACTCTCCTCCTATTTTGTGTGTAACAAGATACCATCACAAGGGCAAATCCATTTCAACTATAGCCGAATTTTATGAACAGGATCAAGTCACACTGCTCTCCCCCCTGCAAGCAAATTAACTTTTAAAAATCAGAACCACCACCCCACAAGTTAAACACCGTTCTTGACTAGCACAGATTGCCATTGATCCACCCTTCATCCTGCACTTTATCAGAAAATTCCCCCCAAAATAGGAACTCCACTGTCTTTTATCTGCCCCACATAATTAGTCTTCCCTTGACAGTCACCATCTTTTACACCACAATCCCCACAGAACATCAAGCACTGTTCATACCCAAAATCAGTTTTTAATGCTGTGCCTTTTAATGCAAGTACAAAAGCCCAGTCTGCTGTCAGTGCAAGCAAGCATTTTTATGGAGTTGCAAACCTCTAAATCCCACCCAGAGCAACACTATCCCTTTTGAAACTTTTCCCAATGGCTGTCTCAAAGCAAGAGCCCATAAAATTAGTTTATTTCATCAACCTGAAGTTGTACAAGGGGAAACAGTCCTGTGAACACATATTTAACTCGTTAAGACTTTTCAAACGTTTTGGATTTTGACCATTTTGGGGAGGGAGGAAAGAGCCTTCCTCCATTTACCAGCCCTAGCCACGACTGATTTAAAAACAATTTAGGAAACAGAAGCAAGTGCAGGGCTTCCTTTCAAATTTGAAAAGAAAGGTATCTTGTTGTTGGCCCTCCGGTCACATTCTGTGCTGTTTTTCCTTAGGACCATCTAAACAAGACAGATGTAGCCAGTATCCAGGCAGCAGCTGAAGCCTGAGCACTAAAAAGGCACTCTGGGGTGGGGGATGGAAGGGAAAAGAGGGACAAGAGAAGGAGGAAGCCATTTGGCTATAAAAAGGATCTTTCTTTCCTGTTGAAATGCAATGGTAAAGAGTGTCAAAATGGCTTAAGGGTGGGGAGGTCAAACATGTTTTGAGATGTTAAAAACTCTTAAGCTTTGGCAAAAAGACCCAACAAAAAATCTGAAGGTAGGGGTTTGTTCTTCCATTCAAAATACTTAGCCATCGTAATAGCTGCAAGCAATTCTGAAGTCTCCATCATCTGTTCACTTTTATCACAAATTAGCCAGAACGATTCAGTTAGTATTTTATCCTAATAAATCTGCCACTACAAAAACACTTCTGGAGATTACTGTTTTCCAGTAATTTTCAATGCATCGTACTTGCCCATCCTTCCTCCCTCCAGCAAGCCTCCATTTTAAAAATCAGTCATTACTGCTTATGCAGTATGACTGACTCTGCAATAATAAGGATGCTAACAAACAGACACTAAATAGCAGTTTTATTAATGACACAGCATCAGCAGAATACACCTTTAATCTGTATGCCATCAAAACTACAAACACAGGTTTTTTTCTGCTGAACAACATTTTATAAAAACCTCTGGGACTGTCATATTACTTGCCATTTAAACCCACAAATGAAATTTCAGAGCTCTAAGCCATACAATTCAAAGCTAGACAACTAATGCTGCTTACGAAAAGTCAAGATGCAAGAAAAGGCTTTAGAAAGGTACTAGACAAGCTTTACATTTCCCCACTCTGTAAAAAGGAAGCATATAGCTTGCAGAGTAAAACCTTATTTGCTATGGCTTCAGTAAGTCTTTAAGCAACTCCAGCTTATTTTCTGGTTTCTACTGCAGTATAATACAAGAGTCCGAGTCCTCATTTTTTTTTAACTCAGGATAAATAATTTAGTGATATGAAATGAGAGCCACTGGAGCACAGACTGGCACCCCAGACACACACCACACCCCCTACTACTGATGAAGAAGCCAGGCTCACCCTTGTTCTCTCTTGGGCCACTCAGGTTCTGCTCTGTAAAGCTGAACAGCGCCCAGAAAGACTGCAGACCACCATCCCAGAAATCAGCCTTAGAAGTCCATTCATTTTTACACCTGCTTCATCTTTGGGAAGTGCATACAATAAGGATATAACAGAGCCAAGTCACTTCTCCACCCACCATGACCTCCCTCCCACTCCTACACTTGAAGGGGCTGGTGCAAGGGCTGTAAGGAGACCACCTCTGGGAAAGGGTTTTGAGCTGCCACTTTTTAACAGATGCTGGAAACCCAGATCCTCCGTTCCAATCATGGAGCTTAAGTTACACATCAAGAAATTAATTCCATTTGCCAATATAGAAGCCAGGATGTTGTTACCATCCTGACAATCCTACTCAACCACTGAAGTCCTCTCATGTTCTCTAAGCACCTTGTCTCTGTCTCAAGTTTCTGCATTCCACTAAAACTTGTTGCTTGGGGTGGGGATTGCACTAACTGGTATTACAGCCCTTTGGGAAAGGGGTGCTACTGACCGCACTAGAGCTGTTCTACAGGAAAAGTCCATCAAGAAGTGGCAAGTCAGACTTCTCTCACTCAGGCATGTTCATTCAGCAGGAAGTCTTCCCAGCACCCTGTTGGATTGGCTTGTTAAGAGTAAAAGACAGCATCAGGGGTGATCTTCAAGGCTGGTTTCATATTTGGCAGGTTGACTTGGCTGAAGAAGTCAGTCACTCTTCTCTGTGCCTTCTCAGTAATAAGGTTCAGTGCCCAAACACTTGGCTAGCACAACACTGGATACTTACAGGAAAAGACAAGGCTGCTTACAGCAAGAGGCATTTGGGTAGAAGCAGAATTTCCCTCTCAATTGGGAAATCTTTGGGAATTAAGGGTTAATTATTATAAACCCACACAATAGCTGCAATAATTTAAACAGCCCTTCAAGCCAGCTTCACTAAAACTGCTATCACAAACATGGTCAGAACCCAACATGAGCCTCTTTCCCCAACTCTGCAAATTCAGTATTTGATCAACATTATTTATTTGAATTTGGTCAAAACTAAGATCAGTGGGAAATATTTTGTCAACCCCTTTTTAAAGCATAAAGGTTGAATTCCCTTGTGCTGCCTAACTGTCTGGTTAGCTAATCTAACAAGCACAGCTCATCTCAGCCTAGTATATTTTTAAGGGAGGTACAGAGAGAGATGAGTCTGAAAGTTGAGTCACTGAACCAAGTAGTAACCCCTCTTCCTTCTGTTCCAGGGAAGAATCAGTAAATTATTTTACTTTCATACAAAATCTCAGGTCTATAGAGCACGCAATATTAAGACTTCTGCCACACAACCACCTGATTATTCAGAAGCACAGCATCAGAAAACATCGTAAGAAATTAGAAAAAAGTATTTTTAAAAAGGTCAGGACAAAGACTAGCCAAGAGGTGGCAGTGTTTCTGTCTGGTAAATAAGAAAATTACTAATTGTTTATAGCATTCTAGTAGGGTAGTAAGTCCAGGGGCAAACAGTGATATACTGCAAGAGGCACAGATTTTGAACTGTTCCTCTCCCCCTTTCAGCTGCAGCCCGGTTAAACTGAATAGCCTCTTCAGGCGCTACATCCAATTTTTGGTTAAAGCAGTTGTTTTAAGTAGCAGTAGTATACTGCTACAAACATCCGGATTAATAATTGGGTACTTCTACACAAGAAGGTGGCAATATTTTAGTAGTTTAGTAGGCATAAACGAAAGCACTATAAGACAGTCTATGCAGTTTTTTTAACTTGACAAAAAATTCTCTGCTTCAGAATAAATATTTTACCTTTTCCAGCTTGACTTAGATTTACAAAAAGAAAGAGTAACTGTGTAAATCAGTACTTAAATTTCACTTGGCATTTAAGCTAGCCTAAGGAAATCCCAAGACTGCCTCACCTCTGAATTTTTAACATGGTTATTGAACACTGGAAGATGAAGTTTCAGTTCACATGTTCAGTGCAAAGGTCACAAGCTCTGCAAGACCATGATCAGAAACATTCCAGGGCACTGTTGCTTAATTCATGGCAACAGCTTTATTTAACAAAAGCACTCAAGGAATGGTTTCCCTCCGTAACTCCATATGGGATCAAACATGAAACAAGTCAGCTTACTCCCAAGAAGTGGCTTCTTTGACCACATGCATGAGAGCTGGGTGTTTTGAGAATTTGTTTGGCTGGTTTTGTTTCTTTTTGTTTGTTTAAACTTCGATTTATAAAGATTTTTCATTCTGAAAGCATTTCTACCTAGTTGTAGCAGGAAAAGAGCCATGGCATACATATTCAGCAGGAATGTCTCCCCTGCTTGGAGAAAAACAGATACATGAAATGGGGAAAAACAACCCACACACCACGAAATTCAGACTCTCACTGATTTAGGAGAGTATCTTTCAACAACAGCCATTTGCTCCTAGTGAACTGCTGGCAGCAGTTTGCCTGGGTCAGACAGGGGGTCTCTGAAGAGGAGTTTACTTTCTTAGATCACAAGTGTAGTATTTTATATCTTTCCACATCATGCTGCTCGAAGACATGTGCTACTTCATTAGAATGTGCACGTCCAGAACAATTTACTAGGTTTACAGCTGTGGAAGTCACCTTGGATTATTTCCCCCTACTTCCCTCCTTAGGGCAAGGGACTATGTATCTGACTGTTAAAGCATCTCTGCCACAGGAGCCAAATGGAAAATTGCCAATCTGTTTCCAAAATGAGAATCCGCTAATACAGGTGGCAACAATGTCTTTACACACACACCACAGGAAAAAAAATCATACCAGCAAGTTTTGTAGTAAAAACATGCATAAGCCACAACACAGAATGAGATCATTATTCTCAAAGCAAGGAATAAACTAAATTCTGTCAGTTCCTCAAGAACAGACAACTAGAATAGAATTATAATCAGATTATACTCATTATAATGAGTAGTTTGTCAGATTTCCTTCCCAAGGTAAGCCATAGACAAATGCACTTGAATTCTGCAAGAAGGTAATACTGTGTTCTCATATGCTGAAGAATATCTGGAAGAGTAAACAAGATTTCCAAGACAGTGTACCAATTCAGGGCGTCTCACCTGCTGACAGCATATTTGGATAGCACATCAATCTCAGATGGGAGCTACCACTATTCTATTTTTTTATATTGGTGTTTAACACACAACACTTCCTCTCTCCAATCTATCCGCTAGTTTTATGAAAAGTGTTTCCTTTTATTTCCTCCTTTGATGGCATTAAAATGAATTTAAACTTCAAACAATAAAAGCATCGACAAAATTTCTGTCTTCTCTAGGTAAGATGGTATTAAATTTTATCCATTTTATGATATTTTCCGTTGATCCATATTATAAAACTAATGTTAAAGTGTATATAAGACAGGACATCTTCAAGGCTTCCCCATGATAATTTTAGATATAAATTAGAATAAAACGACATATTGTGGACTAGTTACTCTAGAACTATACAGCTTCCCATGTTTTTTCCTGAAACAGCTATACTGAACATTGGTGAAAACAAAACAGCAGTTCTGACAGGATACTGGTTCAATACATTATTGCTACATTGATTAACTGCCAAGCCTTATCTTTCATTCAGGAAAAAAATAAGTCAGTCTTACTATGGTAGCCAAACCCTCATAAATACTATATAAAAATTATGTTTATGTAGGTATACTGACAATATACAATGAAGACAAATGAATAGCAGAAGGGTATTACTGAACAGCTGAGAAGAACGAACACATGTTCCATGTTTAGACAGAGACTTGCACTAGCAGAAAGACTTAAATTACAAGTGAGATGTTTAGTCACAAGAATGCTTTATAGAGAAAAGCGGAACTATGGCTTTAACCAAAAACTCATTCAATTCAAAGCATCCAAGTTATTTAATTCCCTTTCAAAAGTTTGGGTTGTTAAGATTGAAGGCAGAGCTGGGGAAGGATAAGAGATTAACAGGTTTGGACAAGAGAAAAGGAACTTCGGACTTTTTTTTCTCCTTCCCTACAGCTGAAGAGCTGCAGGGTTTTTGCTGCCTCAGTTGTCCAGTGATTTCAGCCAGCCTGGCACTGGCTTCCTTCCTCTTAGACGTGAGCCAGAACACCCTGTTACTTGTTGCTAATCGGTGTGGAAAGGGATCAGATACAGAACACAGGCTGTCTGAAGGGGGCTGTAGCAGAAAGGAAATGCAGATTTAGACAACAAGGTATACCTGTGCCAAGGCTAGCCAGGCAGCTAGCTGGGTTCTGTGTAAGTCACCTTGCTTCACCTGCATATCAAACACTACCTCCCTCCCCCTATAATGAATGCAACTTTCTGTGCTCAGACCCTGCTTAAAGTCCACACCATTGAGGGGTTTCATCAGCTTCAGCTCCTTAGCAGCCCTGTGCTTTGCTGAATGGCATAACCTGGCATCAAGAATGGGTTTCAGAAGTGACATCACACATGGAATGAAAATGCTAACCTTAAACTGTATTTACAAGGATGTTACTGGAAAGGCATGACTACTCTGCAAGAAACTGGTTGCCAAATAAGCCAGCTGAGTAAGTCCTCCACAAAATTTTTGTGGCTAGATGAACAAATGGGAAACCAATTAAAATAAAGCTAGTCAGTAATTTTAACACTCTAAATGACTCCCATAAGAATTATGGTACTTTGTGTAGATAAATAAAATTCAATTGCTTGTAGCATCTAAGGACTGAGATATGAAAATGAAACTATTAACTGAAGGAATAGTTCAAGGTGATTTGTTTAATTTTGTAAAGGCAACACCTGTACTTTTAAACTAAAGTTCTCCCATTTCTACTCTCAATTTAGAAAGTTTTTGGGCATTGTTACTAAGAGACCAAGATAGAGACAGTAGTAAATACTGTCAGTAATCACATACTACTTGAACTCACTTCACTGACTTGTGAGGCATAGGAAAAGTAATGAAAGAACTGACAAGGAAGTGTCCAGGTGAAAGAAGAGCCTTTGGATCTACTCCAAGCCTGAGTGTACAGTATGCCACTACAAGCTTAAGCGGCCAGAGAACCCAGCTACTCCAGTCTTTGCAAAGACATGCTGACTTACCTATATCCCATCATTGCAGTGACTCATGCAAGGGGAAATTAATATACACACTATGTTAATTTTCATTGCAGTGCTTCAGAACTTCCAGAGTGTCTCTCTCTAGTAGTTCTCTGGAAGGCCTATCTTCCTAGGCCATAAAGAAATTTTAATTTTAACTAGCAGCATCACATACAATTAAAGTAGCTCCCTGAAATTATTTCAGGCATAAGCCACTCAGGATGGAAGCCCCCACCCACTTCAGGCTCATATGAACATTGCCCTGAAGTATTTCTACTTGTCTTTGGTACAAAGAAGTTAGGCTGGCTTGACACAGCTGCTGCTTTTTTAGACAGTAACAGTACAGATTCAGAGGTTCTTTACTGAATTTCTTTTTGACAAGATGCAAAGACGGGATAAACATTACCTTTGTCAGAAAGGCAGTAACATGAAGATAAAATCATGTTTGTTTTGACAATTCACAATTGTCTTAAACTTATCCCGTCAAGTATATCAAATCTGTATGCATTTGTGTACATTCTGTCATTGGGAAGAGCTACTCTCAAGAGTGACCTGAGGTTTGGAGCAGACAGCCCTCCAGCAGCATGCCACTATGCAGAGGAAGTCAGCTCAAGACCCTCCAAAAGCTTGCTTCCACTCACACCAGCCTGCCTAGACTGCCCACTAACCTCCACACTAACCGTCCCACCAACCACCATAGAGGGTAACTCAAGTAAGCAAGCCATGCTTCAACAGCTTTCTGTCTGTATCCCTCCAAGGGTCATACATTAGTTATCTCTGCACTAGTAAGAAGCTCAAGTCCTTGGACAAAAAAATAAAAAGTAATGCTGTAAGAGAGCAAGAACTATCGTGAAATTATGCTGTCAATTGTCTAGAATGAAGAAAGCAGAAGACACCTTCACTCTAAGAAAAGGGCATGCCATTACCTTTTGAGACACTGTCAAGAGCCACCATTTATAACCCTGATCTAATTCCTAGTTCTAATCTTATCAGTGCTTCCATGATATTGGGATGGGGCAGTTATTCCACCCACCCCCTCATAATGGTATTAAGTACAAGAGGAAAAGCAGCAAGGAGTATTACATCCTCCCCCTGTTACCATTTTAAGTACAAAAGCAGCACTGGAAACGAACACTGGGACCTCAGTGTTCCAGTAATTCATTTGTACTTCATCTGCTCCAATCCCCTGTTTCATCGTTGTTTGGTTGGTTGTTATTTCCTTCAGGGTAGAATCCACTCCAGACCACTGCCTGACATTTCCAGTCCTGGGTTGTTTTTTTGTTTGGGTTTATTCATTTATTTATTTATTTTTGCTTTTATTTTTCTGTAAACTGTCCCTCCTTTACATTTAAAAGCCATCAACCGAAGTTGACACCAAATGTATCGTGTTGGGACACCACTGCAACATTACAGCTGCTTCGACTGTAACTAGGGGAGGAAGTTATATTTACCATTTGTTCAGTCAATTCAATATGATACAATAGGTAATTTAGTTATCTGCACAATAGTTTCTAGAACTTGCAAGCACTTCAGTGAGAGAATCACAATTTTCATCTTCCCCTACAAATAACCATTGTTCTCTGAAGGGAGATGGTTCTCACAACAACTTTAGCTGACTTGCTTATCAGTCATCAATTAAAGAAAAACTGGTTTCCAATCTGCTCATCTAGCCGCAAAAAACTGTGTTTAAGGACACACTCAGCCGGGTCATTTGGCAACCAGTTTCTTACAGAGATCTCATGCCTTTCTCAAGTAACATCCTTGTATGGATCAAGTATTCTTGAAATTTGAGTGACTTTGTCTAGCAGCCTGCAGACCCCCTTCACGCTCCAACTTCAATGTATTAAATCTCCAGCGCCTTTGGGCACACCATATATAGCAGTGGGGGCGGGGTGTGCTGCAGGGGGGGAAATTTAACTCTTTACCAGCATTGCTTCTAAAGAAAAAAGGAGGCTCGGAGGGAGGCACGATGATTCCTTCCAGCCTCTGACGAGTCTTTCCTCAAACACAGTCATTCTGCTTCAGATATACAGGCACTTACCAAAACATTTCAGAACTATGTGGTTGACTTCCAAACCACAGCAAGACACAGCAACAGCAAGCCCCTAGAAGCGACCTGATCGGTATCTCTTACACCCTCAATCACCTGACATGGCATTACCCAAGGTTACAGAGGCTGAGGAATAGTAACCTTGTCAGGCGACAGGGACCAGTACCGACTAGTTCACTGGCAATTCGCAGACCACGCTACCAGCCCTCACGTAAGACAGCAGCATTCTCTGGCCCCTTGATGCAGCACTAGGTTGGATTACAAAGCTTAAGGCAGCCATAATGCAGGCAAGCTTTCAAGCTTTACTTGCACCGCATGATTTAAGGCTAGGGATTTTTCTATTGTACACTTAACTGTAGGACAAGTGTGAATGGCATGAGTAATAAGAACCACTGAAACGAAGGGAAAGGGAACATGGGAGGATTTGAAGTTTGATAGCAGCTGATGTTTTCCCCTAATAGTTTGCCTTTTGTTAACCAAGAGCAGCTGAACAATAGCCTGTGTAATATTTGTCCTCTAGCATGTGCCTGCCACTCTGGACAGCAAGTACCTAAACATGCAAACAGAGCCCACACAACCCACCGTGGGACAAGGGGAAGATACAGCAACAAGCTCTTAACATTAGCATCTGAGAATGCTGTTGAAGTTTGATTTCTGAATGTTAGGTCCCTGCCAGCCTTTTAATCCAGCCAAACACAGCATTTGTTAGTTCTCTACATTTACAATGCCGCAACGAGGAAAAGAAAATAATTTGTAGTAGATGGTAGTTTGTAACAACATTGGCTATTCACAAAATGTATGGAATTGAGCATGTAATAGACACAAGCAACTAGAAGAGATAAGGTTTAGCAGATGTGACTGATACACCTTTAAATATTTTGGTTATGCATGGAGACCAACATTAAAGGGAAGGTGATGAAACACAAGTTTAGCTCACTAAAGGACCCTTCTCCCCCTAGAGCACTGAGATCCAAGGGCAAGCAGTTGCTATTTCACCAATCCTGGAAAGTACTGGTACTGAGCAACCTTGATGATTATTTGTGTGATCTTAGTAAAGATTGTATCATAGTAACAAATAGGAGTAAAACATAACTACTGAGGTAACAAGACAACAGCAGCCCTTGGTTGGATTAATCTGTCCATTTCAGAAGCAGGTTTAAGGTATCTCACATTTCCTTGTTCAGTAAAGACCATTTCCACTACAGCACTGAAGACATACCTCATAGTCCCTAAAATTTTAAATATTCAATGCTGAAAAGTGACTTGCACCCATTGCTAGTGAGACAAGTTTAGAGATTGCCTCAAGTTGCCTACGTGTGGCTGGAAGATAAGCCATTTTCTCCAAGTCAGCACCAGTGCAGAGGCATAATAGCACAAAGTACACAGAATCATAAAACGATAAACTTCTCATTTAAAGTTACCCGTTCAAGTCTTAGTCACTTCAAAAATTTTTCACATACATATGTAGGAAAACTGCTGACCAGACACCATCCTATCCAAGCAGCTCGCTATCTGAAGTCTTAGAAATGCATGTTACACACTCAAATGAGAACAGGAATGAAGCTCTTATTTCTTACACCTGAACATGTAACTATGAATTCATTCTTGTGAGGAAGATGACAGTATCTCACACATATCCAAGAGGCAGAATAGAACATTCATGAACCTTGTCTGCAGGTACTGAGTTTTACTCCTTTTCATACTGAACAGCTAAAGCACTCAAAGCTGGTCAGCATTTTTAGTTCCTAAATAGTTGAAAATTTTGTTCTTTTGTTGAGGGTTGATGAAAAGGAAGAAGTAACTTAAATAGACAAAAGAACTTCGGGAAAGAAGTACTACTCCTGTATTAGCCACACACAATTTCTCTTCTTTAAGAGGGGAAAGGGAAGAGACAAAGTTGTCCCAACATAGTAAAGAAGCTTTTGAACTGAAGTTAGAAAACAGCAATTAGCATTGCTCCAATTCTTTAACATGTTTTTGTTCTATTCCAGTGACTTTCAAATTGATTTGGATGCACAAGTGTAATTTGTTAAGATAAGAGAACCAAACCCATCCCACCCACACACACACATCCCTCCAACAAGCACAGCCAGGGAAAAGTAGAAAACAACCCATAGAAGGAGCTGCTGCTGAGCTCATGATGAGAACCACCAGAACAAGGACATATGCCCAATATATTTTAGGATCAGGGACACCTAATTCATTACATTAACCAATACTTGCGTTGCCAAGCAATAGTCCCATTCCCATCCAGTATTTCTACACTCCTAATTAAGACTTAGAATGGCAGGGTAAAAGCATTACGAAAAATTATGTACTATATAATTATGATCCAAGATTATATGTGTAACTGCTCTATTGAGAGTGGATTACAGCTAAAGACAATAAACCCCTCTGTGAAATCTTATCTGTAGTAACATTAGTCTTGCATTCAGTGCATTGTTCGTACAGCTTAAGATCTGTGCTCTCAACACATTATGGTTCTTTGTCTGATGGAAAGACACCAACAACTTCGCAGGAAGGAAGGGAGTATGGGAGGAAAGCTAGGAAGAGACAGGGTCAAGACAGTATTGAAAGAGGAATGATACCTTCTTAACTTTAAAACAGAGGAACTAGGTAGTTTTCCTCTAAGGAAGCATGGTCTAGCAAGCATGTTTACATGCTCTGAAGATTTAGCTGAAAGGAGAAACTCCTACACATGATGCAAGATTTCATCACTAAATTGAAGCAAAAATTCCATCAGACCCTCTCTCCAAGTTATGAGATACGCTTCAAGATATCAGCTTTAGCTAAACTGAAGTTAAAGAAAAGTTCTCAGTATACAGGAGACTAGTTTCATGCCCATTTATTGTATGCACATCCCAAGTCCTATTTTCACAAGAAAGTTATTGTAACCTCAGAGGTCTATGCTGCAAGCTTCTACTGTACTGATGCTGTTGGTTTTCCAAAGATGTTCTCAAAGTAAATATAGTCCTTAACAGACAATGCGTTTGTTTCTTCCAATTTTTACTCACTGGAAATTATCTGAAGTCATGTTTAATTAGGCCAGTAGTGTAATGATATCATGTTATCACCAGGGGGAAAAAAAAATAAAACCAAAGAGTATTTAAACATCAGTCACAGCAAAGCAAGGGAAAGGAAGGGAAGTCTTGATTGTGTCCAGTATGGTACTAATTTAAGTCCAGCAAAGTTTTTATTCTCTTAGAAAAGAGAAGTAGCTAATAAAATACTCCTACATTCAGGGAAGAGCCAGGAGCTAAAGGTATGCTGGGGAAGTGGCAGCTAGAAGGAACGTAAGGCAGCATAATCTAAGAGGTGACCTGTTTAGCTCCAGATAACTGAACATTATTTGTTATTAAAAGTGTGAAATTAAGAGATTATTAAAACCCTTCATCATTCTGAAGATGTTAAGTCCACAATACACAGACCACATAGGAACAAATTAACTCACTGTCTGCTTTCTTCACCAGGAAAAAAAAAAGAAAACACAAGTGTCAGTAACTGAATCTGAAGTACTGCCTTCAGATTAGGCACCTGGCATTTGATATCAGAAAAGCCACAGTAAATACAATAAATGAAGGATGCATCAGTATGAAGTATATGCAGCTTCTTAGATATTCTGCAAGTATGAATTTCTCCAGCTCTCGTGAACATTCGCCTCTAAAACTGAAGCTATAGCAGCCACAACAGCAACACCACAATGAAGTATTACGTGTCACTACCAGCGCCTCCAGGATACACTCCTAAAAGTTTTAATCATTTTTTTGTTAGGAGGTAAAACACCCTAACCCTTACAAAAAGGAACAAAAAGAGCCTGCATCACATACTGCAGTTTCACATAAATAGCCCTTGAGCAAGAGACACAGAAGTGGGGACACAGGCATATTCCCTTTGTGTTAGCCAGCTGTTTTAGTGAGCCATGTGGGTGGACAGCATTAAGAGCACCACGGCATAAAACTTAAGTGCTTGGCAGTTCTGGCAAGCCATTACAGAAAAGGGATATCTAACCTACCCTTCCTTCCTAGCCACACAATTCCTCCTTTTCCCTCATACCAGTTCAGTTTGGGCCAGATTCCTCTGCAATTCAAATAAATTTATACCAATGCAAGAAGGGAAAAAGTTTTCTAACACGTTAAGTGAGTTAAATTGGCCTAAAGCAGCATCTCCTGGGTGCACATAACCAAGCCTGGTGAGACCAGAGGAGTAAGCAAGATCCCATTCTTTGAGTAGATGTGAGACGTTAAGACAGCTCACTCCCTATTGTGAAACCAGAGAGTTGCAGTAGAGCAGCTTAGATACAAATTCAATCAGCAAGTTTAGCCAAGGTACCAGCTAAGTAGCTTTCAGTTTAGCTGACAGTTATGTGCTTGAATGCTTCCCCAAATAAATATACAAGCCTTCAGAAATTTTATTTTTTTACAGTCTATAAGACAATAAGGAGAAGTGTTTATTTTTTGTAGTCTAAAAATACAATAAATTCAGGAACATACACAACTCCAAAATTCAATATAGCAGTCTAATTTTAGCCAGTCTTATCCACATCCCCCAATACACCACCACCCCCCCCTCCATGAGCCACTTCAACTCACTCATCTGGCAAGAAACTTCTGAGTTTGTGAATTAATCCAATCAGTGAAGAATCCGACCAAAGCCAGAACTAACACAAGCAAAAGGAAGGAAGAGTGTGGCTAAAGGCAAGGGGAAGGAGAACTTGAAAGTCCTTTATTGCAGTGGGAGGGGAGCTGTGGTGCTACAGGGTTTTTGCCTTGTAGTCTGTGAACCACTTCTAAAATGGAATCTGTATAGCAATATGAGACCTAGGGGGTCACAGACCATTAAGTTGACTGAACTTGGCAACTCCGCACTTTCCCTAGAAAGCGTTAGAAGTCTGCTATTGAAGTGTTTTGACCATCTACCACTTATCACCAAGTGATTCTAAAGCATGTAGCATCCGAAGAGTTGGCCTAAAGGAAACCCCACGCTATTTAACTTAAGACTTGTGGCCTCTTCCACTTTCTGTAATGGCAAATGTGTTTGAATCCAGGTAGTTTATACAAGCCAAGTATCCTACAGCTGTTCCAACATTTTCTAAGCATCTGGTTTGGTTTGCAGGCTATTACTGAGAATTCTATAAAAAGAAAAAAAAGAGGTGTTCTTTCAGTCAGAGAGATGAGACAATCAAGCACACTTTGACATATCAGTTAGCATATTTAATTTAATTATGGATAAGACTAAAGTTAAATCTTTCAAGTTTAAAGTCCTGTTCTAGTGGCTTCTATGTCAATAACATCCAGTTACTACTGTAATATTGGTAATTCTATCCATACAACAAACAGAAGAAAGAAGAAAGTTTTCAGGGTTGCAACACAAATATTGCTACCTTGGTAGAATGCTTTGAAACATCTGACTGAGATTAAGCATTTTCCTTGCTGCCCTGATAGCATTTTACCTCAGTGAGGTTCCAAGTAGTAAGCAACCAGACTGGGTTTCAACAGCACCTCTATGACAATGAAAGATTGCCTTTTGCTTCCCCCCCCCAGAACAGTTAACTTTCCTTCCATGCACTGCTGTAGCATTTGCTGGCACTAGCCACTCTGAAAGCAGCATTCAGAGTCCCCCTTTCTTTAATGCCTGCCACTACAGTAACAGTCAATGTTCTCTGTTGCCAGTGACTGTATGTACTGAAAGCACACAACAGGTTACTCTTGTTTTAAATGAGCCAACAGCTCAGCCTAGATCAGAACCAACTGAAGAGAGGCTGCTCCAGACATACCAGTAAAGAGCTGAAATCTACACTTCTCCACATTGAAAGAATGAGCAACTGCACTGATCTTGTCTTGCCAATGCATATCTGTAGTCTTGAGACATCCAGTAGTAAGTAACCACCCACAACGCTACTTCCCTCCTCACCTGACAGCCTCAAAATGGGGGTGAAAGGAATGGAAATCATGAGGAATGGTCAGTGCTTCCCAGGAAGAGGAGTGGAAAGAACAAAGAGGAAGAGAACCAAAGACAACAAGTAGTGATGCTGGAAAAACAGGAGTTACCTTGTTCTAGGTGAGGAGGTAAAAAACAAAGGAGCCAGCTGCTTTGGACCAGAGAAGCCTCAGGGACAGGGTCAGAGCCAAACTCCTTATAACTGATCTCAAAACAGGGTGTGGAGGATACATTGTGGGGAAGGAGAACTCCGCATCTGAAAGAACTACTTACTATTCTAGCAAGAGATGAGATCTGCCTGTGCTTAAACTCACCTACACAGCATCAGTGTCTGATGGAATATCCTGCTCTGTCACCAGCTTTTCCCACTTACATACTGAGCAGAACCACAGTTTATAACCACTAATATTAAGGTTTCAAGCTACCATTCCCGCCTTGCATTTTAGGTTTGTTATTAGACAGCCAAACAAAGTACTTAGTGCATCACTGAAGTACTCTCTTGGAAGGCTGCCTTTCTATTATCGTTCCTTTTATGAGGCTGTAAATAGCATTCTTAGAATTAAACAAGCAATAACCCTCACAGTTTTGCAGCCACCCTTTATCAAAAAAAAAAAAAACCTGTACACCTCACTCAAATTTTTAGCGAAAGTGAGAAAGATTTACAGCATAAACTGTTCCCAAGTCACAGTCTCTCCCGGACGTTTCCCCTTGAGCATATAATAAATACTTGCAAGTACTGATCAGGCACACCCACATTAAGGAACCACACTAAACTCACTAATCAAGAACAGCAGTAGATCATTAATTCGCAGAATAAAAGCCTTTTCTCAACAGGAGCTGAAGGCTTGAAAATGCTCACTTGTTTTAAAACAATTTCTAGGTCTACAGGACACAAGGACACCCAAAACCAATCCTAAGAGACATGAACTCTTTTCAAAGCACGCTGCTGAAAATATAAGTAGTTATGTAAAGTAAATCGATGAGATTTTTTAGAATTTACTTCCAGAAAAGCTGTACAGTTTAACCAAAGCTAGAATATCTTTTTCTCCCTCTGCAATTTAAGCTTTTAAGTCTACAAAATACCATGGAGCTCCTGTCCCTGCTGCTCTTCACCAAGTGGCAAAGGACATCTGCTTTAGAAGCTGGGTACTCTCTGCTGTGGCGAACAGCCCTCCATTGTCTCATTTCACACACTTCAAGAAGTTCTGTCATACTGAACACAAGAACTAGAAGCTTTTTAGCCCGTCCCACAAGTCCAAAGTTATACTCCAAAAGGAATGCAGAAGCATAGCTTTTTCAGCTTAAGAACACCATGCTTCGTTTCATTCTGGCATTTCAGTATTACTTATGTTCTTCAGGAAGCCCAGTAGCGGGAAGATACTGAGATACCACAAAAAGCTGTAAGCAGCCCAACTGCCATAAGGTTGCTGGTTTGTGTTCGGGGCTTGCTTATTTTTAAACTACCTTGCTCCTCAAGCACACCCCACCACCTCCCCTGAATACTGTTTTAAGGCTTTTGCTTTTCCATGAAATTCATACTTTCTGTCTCCATCCGACACTAGCAACTTTAAGAATTTTAGAGAAAAGCTCTTCCAGAGCTTTCTAGAAAACGATTTCAGAGCTACAGCAGCATTAGAGGATAGGAAGAGCGTCCTTGCAAACTGAAGACAAAGACATAACACCACATTTCACTATATTAAACGCCTTCGGTTATCAGTTAAGCAAGCATCCCACAGAAAACTCCTGTGCTACCCTGTCCTCTGGCAGGTTTTTCCTCTGAAGCGGCTTGTTGTGTTGCCTGATTTCAGACTGGGAGGAAGCTACCTCCAACACTGAAGTTACTGGAAAATTCCAGCAAAATCCCCCGCGTTGACCCCCAGAGCAGAAGGGGGGGGACGGCAGACGGCCATTTTCCCATTTCAGATGAAAATCAAGTTTCAAACTCTCACAGCAAGAAACTACGTCCCGATGAAACTTAAGACACTTTCAGTACGTTCTGAAGAAGCCGCAGCCTCTTTTAGATGTGTGTAACAATACTGAGGATCACCAGAGACAAAACTTGGAAGCAAAGCGTTTTAACTAGACCACGTTAAAGCAGGTTCCCGTTTTTGTATCAGTAAAGTTCTCATTTGCACCACAGAGGCAGCTAAAATGTTGCCCAAGAGCAGGAGATAGAGCTACCTAGCATGGGCAAGGGTAAACATCTTTGCTCGCTTTCCGACTATTTTCAATATATTAAAAAAAAAATCCTCGTTTCCTCGTTACAGTTCTCTTCCTTCAATATTTATTCGTTTTGTCTTTCTTCGATGGGGTTACCCGCCGACCACACCACCAAGCAGACTCCACGCACGCAGTAACTTAACTTCGCGTCAGAAACACTGGGGTACTCCCGACTTCTCTCGCTTCCACCTCCCCGGTCTCGCCACCCCTCGGTGCGCGCCCACAAGCTCCCTCAGCGCCCACAAGCTCCCTCAGCGGCTTCCCGAGGCTCCGACCGCCACCTCCCGGGACAGCGGCTCCCGCACCTCGCGATAACCCCCCGACCCCGGCTCACGTCTCCTCCTCCCGGGCGGCGGCGCCCGGGGATGCCGCCCCCCGCCCCCCCGCCCGCTGCCCCCCTGCACCGGCCGCTGGCAGGGCACCCCCCAACCCAAGCCCGAGCCCCGCGGGGCGGCGAGACCCGAGCGCCTCCGCGGGGAGGGCGAGAAGCGCCGCGGCCGCCGGTCCCCGCCACCCGCCCCTCCGGGTGCGAGTCGGGGAGCGCGGCGGGGGTCCCCCCCGGCGCCAACGAGGGCCGGGAGCGCGGCCGCCCCCCCCTCCCCAGTTCCGCGCCCTCTACTCACCTCGTCGTCGTGGTGCTGGCAGTAGCTGGCCCGGTCGGGGAAGACGGAGAGGATGTTGTAGGGCGAGGCGGGGTAGGGCGGGCTGAGGGCGAGCGGCGCGGCGGGGCCGGCGGCGGCGGGGCCGGGGGCGGCGGCGAAGCGCTCGATGAAGTGGTCCTTGGTGAGGCGGACGCGCTGGTGCGCCCGCACGCAGTTGTCGCACAGGTGCTCCTGGCAGTCGAGGCAGCGGGAGCTGGCGGCGTTGCCCTCGTCGCAGGAGCTGCAGCGGGGCTCGCCCTGCCGACTGTGGGGCCGCCGCAGCAGGAGCGCGGCCGAGCCGCCGCCGCCCGAGGAGGAGGAGGACGACGACGTCGAGGAGGGCGCGGCCGAGGCGGCGGCAGCGGCGGCGGGCGAGGAGCCGGCGGCTCGGTGTGGCGGCGGCGGCGGGCGGCCGTGGTGGCGGTTGTTGCCGCCACCGCCCCCCCCTCCCCCGCCTCCTCCTCCCGCGCCGGAACCGGCGGCGGGACCGGCCCCGGCGGCGCGGCCGTTCTTCTGCTCGTCGGCGGCGGCCGCCACGACGACCACGTCCAGCAGGTTGCTGAGGAGGAAGTTGGAGGAGGGCAGCGCGTCCATGCCCGAGGGCTCCGAGATCACCACCTTCTGGTCACAGATGGGGCAGCGCAGCTTGAGCGCGTCCCCCGCGCCGGGGTGCCGCTGCGCCTCCAGGCACTGGCGGCAGAAGGCGTGCAGGCAGGGCAGGACGTGGAGCCGCCGCGGCGGGCCCCCGCAGGAGGAGCCGCCGCCGCCGCCCCCGGAGGAGCTGGAGGTCTGCGAGGAGGACGAGGAGGTGGAGGAGTTGGAGGAGAGGGGAGCCGGCGAGCCGCACATCTCCTTGCACAGCGGGCAGATCTGGAAGTCGGACTCGGGAAACGAAGCCATTTGCGATGGGCCCCGAACTCCCCGAGGAGGGGGGATGGGGGGGAGGGTAGAGGGGAGAAAAAAAAAAAAAGTACCTCCCTTCCCTCACAAAAAAAAAGTGGGGGCGGAGGGGAACACACAGGAGGCGGGGGGCGCTTCGAGCAGCGTGGGGAGAAGGTAGTTCTGCAAGCGGCTTACGAGCAAGCTGGCATCGATCAGTCGTTTTGCCAAGTGGGATCGATTGGCCGGTTTTGCAAATACGGTGTCATCGATCCGGCGGTCTGCAGGGAGCTGGATCCTCGCCTCGTACCTCGCGGCTGCCGCTGCTGGGCTTGCTGCTGCGGGGGGGTATTTTTGGTATCAAGGTGTAGCCGTCCCGTTCTCTCTCGGCAAATGGATCCTCTCTTCCCTCACATGTACTTAACCCCCGATCCCCCGTTGCATTAGACGAGTTGTATCGATTCCCGGAGCGGTCAATACCTCACACAGTCTTCTCATTTCCCCCTTGGGTCAGCAGTTTGACAACGTGGTTTGGTTACTTGTCTTCCTCCTAAACGGAAAGTGCATGGGCGCCGACCGCCCGATCCCCACCGCATCCAGCGGGGACCGGACCTCTGTCCGCCGGGGCTCGGCTCCGGTTCCCACGGCCGCAGGACGGGGTCGGGGCGCCGGGGCGGCAGTGCAAGTCCCTCTTGGCCGGGCGGGGGGGCAGCAGGGGTTTAACTCAAGTTTCGCTCTTTCTTCTTGGGGCGTTGGGTTTTTTCCTCTTTTCCTTTAAACCTGTGCTTGTCGGGGGGGAAGGGGAAATTTCGTTTCAGTTCCCCCCTCCACTTTTGCAATCCAGAGCAGCTCTAGGAGAGAGAGAGGCACTGAAACACAGTGGCCAAGCAGACTTCTCCGGCTCCAGTCCTCCCCCGCCGACGCCTGCTCCGCCACCGCATGACTGGGGGGTGGGGATGGAGGGCGGCGTTGGTGCCCACCCCACCGGCAAAGACTCACGCTGGCGGGACGCGGAGGAGCAGGAGGAGATGGGAAGGGAAGGAAGAAGAAAACGGCTCAGGAGAGGAGCGCTCCCCTCCCTTCGCTTCTCCGAGCCCCGGCTCCCGCCGGCCGCCTTCCCGGGAGCGGGGCTCCCCGCGGAGGAGGGCAGCGCCGAGCCCGCCGCAGCGCCGAGCCCGCCGCGGCCCCGCCACACGCGGTGCCCGGCGGCTGGGTGGCTTCTCCCGGCGGCGCCGGGGCCGCTCAGCCCCGCGGGCTCGGCGCGGCTCCCACACGCGGCGCCGGCGGCCGGGCAGAGGAGCAGCGGCAGGTCCCCGCCGGCCGCCCTGAATTATTCATGGGGGGTGTATTATATTCGCTCGCACAAATTGGAGCCGCTGTGCAATGCTATCCGAGAGCGCTACGCTCGCCCCCTCCTCCTCCTCTCCGGTTCTCGCTCGCTCTGAGCCCCTGCAGCGCCTAGGATCACATTTCCTTTGTCATCTCGCCTCTTCGCGTGGTGTTTTATTGAGAAAACAAAAATAATATAAAACCCGAAGAGGGGGAGGGAGGAGGGGGGGGAAGCAGAAAAAAAAAAAAAAAGCGGCTAAAAAACCCCAAACGCCCGCCTCCCCCGCGATCTGCCGAGCCGGAGCCCACCGGCCCCGGGGGGTGAATTAGCAGGAATTACTCACTGATGCAGCAGCACCGTCCCGGGCGGCGTGGGATCCGGGGAGAGCCATCGCGCCGGGCGCCTTCCCCCTGCCCGGCGGGGTGCGGAGGGGCAGAGCCAGGTGGGGAGGGGAAGGGAGGGAGGGGGGGGAGGGGGTCACGAAGTCTCAGGGCGGGGGGCAGCGCATGGCCCGGCCCGGCTCGGCGTGGCCCGCAGGGCTGGCTGCGGCTCGGCCCCGGCCCCGCTGCGGCCGCCGGCACTGGGGCGGCGCGGCGTGCGGGAGCCTTTTAAGCTCCGACGGCGCGGGCTGACTTCCGCCCGGCTGCGGGGGGCGGCGGGGGGCGGCGGCGGCGGGCAGGAAACATTCGCCCTCCTCCTGCCCGACCTGCCCCCATCCGCCCGCATCCAGCCCCGCCGCCCCCCGCCGCCCCCCCCGCGATTTCTTAACAGCGCCGTTTTCGGCGCCGGGGACACCCCCGCCCCCCCCAACCCCCTTTTGTGTTTTGTTTGGTTTTTTTGTGGGGTTTTTTTCTTTTTTTTTTTTTCTCCTTCTTCTTCGGCCGCGGCTCCGGCGATTGCCACCCCCCCACACCCCACCTCCCCGCGCCCTTTTTCGGTTTGAGATGCGAGCGGGGAAGGAGCGGGGCTGCGGGGCCGTTCTTTGAAAGCATCGAGGTGTCCGTGCACCTTTAAACGTGAAGTCGCTCGATGAATTGTTTTCTTACGCCCAGTGGAGGGGTGAGCTCCGGCTCCTTTCTGCGCCGCTGCGGTTGCTGCCGGGTCCGCCGTGCCTGGGAGGGCGAGCCCGGGGTTTGCTGCTGGCGGGGGGCACACGTTTCCTCTCCTTTAAACTGACGCGATGAAGTTAGCAAAAATGAGCGGCGATGCCATTTGCGCTGCCGCGAGACCAAACTTAAATAAAACCCCAACAATTATTTGGTTTTAACGAAACGCCTTGCAACCGGCAAGTGCCAAAAGGAAAGTTTCAGCTGCAGCACGACTGAGTGGCCACCCTCTTGTCTGCGAGGGGCTCGGACTAGCGAGGGAGGACGCATGGCATTTTACCCTGAACAAGGAAACTAGAAATGCTGAAAAGTTGTGAAACTGGCTTAGGGCTTGGAAAGTCGAAAAAATAGGAAAAGGAATACAAATAGGAAAAGATACAGACAGATTTGCAAAAGCATCTGTAAATATGCAAAATAAACTGAAAACAAATTAGTGTTACATAATGATTATAGATTTTCATAAACACCACAGAAAATGAAAACTGGCTGTTAAAATGTATAGAATGATGTTCCTCCTCCGTTTAGGCCTTAGATAGACAAGCAACCAACACGATTTAGGCCTTAGGCACACAAATAACACTAACTTACGTTGCCTACCTAAAAATAAAAATGTCTGTTGTCTTTTGCTGGCAGATAGTAAACACAGCGACAAGCCATGCCTGCGAGGAGCCCTCACCAAAAGCCCTTCGGAGAACTGAGACACTCGGGAGCCCTAAACATCCTTATGCAAGACCGAGCAATGGGAATCGCTGATGAAGTCCACGGGGCAACTAATGTGCATTAAGTTGTAAACAAGCATGAATATTTATTATGCCCCTCAGTAGTATATTCAGCTGGGAACTTGCCTTATGTATTGCTAAAGGGTTTGGCTCGGGGGCTGTGTTCTTTAGATTACATACCCATATGTTCACATTTGAGCATGCAGGTAAAACCCCCCTCAGCTTTGACAAGCAGAGGTTAAAAAATCATCGAGCCTTGCCTCTGCTCTGTTTGTTTGTCCTGTGGTTGCTGCAGAGAGTTATGATGCTGTGGAGCTTGTCCTCTTCCAGATGAAGCCAGTTAGTTGTGAAGACTGGTAACTCCCCAAACACCAAACATGGGGTTGTTCTGCTTGGGTTTACCAGATAACGCTTTCCACTACCTCCCGCAGTAGAAACCGTCATCTTTTGCGTTCAGAAGTATTTTAATTGGGCAGAAATTCCCAGATGCATGTCCCCAGGCATATCTGACACCCCTGCCTTCCTCAGTGACAGCTGTTTGCTTTCCAGCTACCCGTCTGAACAGGGGAATTCTGCACGTCCATGCTTCAGATGGCTCTAACGGGTTCACAGGGCTACCTATACACTGCAGAAGGTCCTTTTCGCTGACAAGATCCACTGTATTTGTACCAAAGCTCTTGAACTTCGTTTACAGCTTACGCCCTGCCGGAGCTTGTAAAAGGCTGCAAGCAATTCAGTGTCCCTGAACAGTGGGTCCTTATTCCCCAGCTGTCATCCTTGTATTCGAGCACCTCTGTCTTTCTAAATCAAAGTCCTCCTTTTCTTCTCCCTCCGCCACCGCCAAAGGAATGCAACGTTTCGAGGCTTCCTCTGATTACAGATGGCTTTCCATCTTTGTTATGAAAAACGCTGAAACGAAGCTAAAGGGAATATGCCAATATTATACTCCGTTCTGAAACATTAGCTGCTGGAGCACTTGTGTGCTCAACTACACAGCAGATAGCACCATGCATTTTTCTGCTTAGTGTATTGACTCAATGGTTTTCGATCCAATTAACTTGTTCTGCTATAAAAAACCCCTCAGCTCTCCTCAGATAGAGCAAGGCCTCAATATATTTCATTTGTTTCCTAAACCGACAAACACGTGGGTGAATAACAGCGCGAGGGCGATAGGTGAAGTACAAGAGGCTTCTGGTTCCTTGGCAGACAGCAGGATGAGAACTTATTTTTATGATTTTTCCCTGGGAAGCTAGTGCTTTGCATTTACCCTTTTTGTTTCTTAAAAACAAAAGAACAATAGCTATCCTGGTTAGCGGGGCTATTGTCTCTCTGTGCCAAATAAATGAAATCTCACTGCTTACGTGAGTGTCTGAGGCATTTCTCTGCATTCTGCTCGTTCTCCTTTGTGTTGCTCTGCTGAGGTTTCTCGCATTTATTCCCTTCTCTTCGGTATTTTTCACACCCGCTTCTCTCATCTGTCTTTTGTCCTCCATTCATACGCCATTGCTGGACTGAATTTGAAATGGTGTAGTTTGTACTAAAGCCAAGCCCATCATTTAAACAGTGTTGAAATCATAACTGTGTCAAGATCGCATCAGAACTGTGTTAAAACATTAACCGTTAAAACATTCTAGCAATGCTAAAATCTGGGCATGACTGGCCAGATCTTCAGAGACACCTAACAAGCATCAAAATAGTTCTGAAGATACGGGCCAACTTCCACCTAGTTGGAAAATCTGTTTGGCAACTTTTGTCTGTCCTTGACTAAATGCCTAGCCACTGCAGCTAATGTAAGCATTAAAAAAATACCTTTTTTTTTTTTCCCCCCCTTATATTTCAGTGGAAAATAGGACATTGGGGTAGAAGACGGCACCTGAGTCATTCTCTAGCATCTGCTTCCAATGTTGGGATGTGCTTTCCACTGTCTGTACTTGGAAGCTTCGTTTGCTTGAAGGAAAGCATCTGCTTTCTGCCAGCAGCGCTACAGGACCAAGAGAACAGTGTTCCTGCCAAAAGCAATACAGCTGGAAAAGCCAGGGGTCTGGAGGTTAAAAGCTTTGTTAAATAGAACCAGGTACAGTAATTGTGGGTTTGGGGGTATTTCACTGTAATTTTAGAGGCAAACATTCACATAAGGAGCTCTCCCCTATACCACCTGCGCGAAATGGTTCAGCAACCAGATACTGTTGCCCTGCTATGTTGCGTGCTAAGGCAGCGTGCAAGCTCAAAGCTCGGCAGGGCTTGTGAACAGAAGTCACCGAGTAGCTGGTGCAAGTCTCTGAATGTGCACAGATGATAATAATAAACATATAGGACTGAACTTCTGTTGTTGTTGTTACTGTTCTGCACCTAAGGACCCAGAAGACATCTCCCTCTCCAGTATTGCTATACCAAAGATGTCTGCAGACACAAAAAGCCAAGACAGTGGTTCATCGCTTCAAGTTCTGCATAGTATCTTCTAGGGATTATAAAAACCTAAAGCTCTCCCTTTTCTGGTGCCCTTGAGAATCCCCTTTCTTCTTTATTTGTTAACAAAGAGGCAAGGGACACAACATTGCATCCTGCTTGGATCTTTGCCTCCCACACTCAGGAATTCGACTAGGAAATCAGTGTCTGAAGGGAGAACTTCCAACAGATCTATCCAGGGGGAAAGGCTTCAGCAAGACCTTGATGCTGGTGCAGTCTTTGGGGATTTCGCATTTGTCAAATAGTGCCAGATAAATGAAAAGAGGAAGGTTTTGCTGTTGTTTTTTGGCTCATTGTTAGCAACTTATTCATTACACTCAGAGGAATATCCATCTTTTTTTTGGCTTTCACCACGACTGTACTCCATGGACAACTGTGCCACTTAAGTCCAGCCACTTTAGCCCTGATTTGTGCTTTTTTTTTTTCCTTTCCTCATTTTTCCTCTTGCGAGTACAAACTTCTAAATTTGCCTCAGATTCCAAATTTGCCATGCCTGCTCTCACATACTGACTCTCACTCAACCATATATCTGTCATTGGATCCATTAGTAAGTACAGTAGTAAGTTCAACTTTCTGCATGTGTTGCTGAGCTTCCTGTATGGTATGCTGGATCTTGAGCAGAGTGGAGGGTTGGGGAGCAAAGAAGTAGTAAGTGTTGTCCTGGTGGTATAAATCATTGGGAACTGGCTTGCTCAGCATATTAATTCAAGCTCTTGACACCCCCTCCTCCACCCATCCATCTCCCCTACAGCAGGGTCACTTGAGTTTAAAGATGTGCTTGTTAGGATGTGATGGGATCCAGAGGGGAACAGAGATACCTCCCCTATACACATGTGCAACTGAAATCTATAGATCTTATGGGTGTGCCTCTTTCCAGCTCTACACCGTTCAAGGACTGTGGATCTTGCACTCAAACAGCTAAGATTACTTTTACCCCAGAGACATGACCAGGTTTAGGGATCGATCCCCTGCTCTCTATTCCCAGAGGGAAGTAAATCCCTACCGTCTTGCCTTACAGTGCTGAGCTCTGCAGGCAACTGAGGCAAATGTGTCATTTTTGGATGTACTAAAGAAAGGTTTTTCACTACTATTGATAGAGTCTCTCAGAGCACTTTGAGCCTTGCTCTAGCTCTCCTTCTACTTGGCATGCACCTGAGAGGAAACTAAATGACATATTTATTTTATTTTCTCTCCCATGCATTCTGATTCATTCCTTCCTTTCAGAAATTCTGGCTGAAAACTATCCATTTCTAACCACGTAGTAGGATTTAGCACCACAAGGACTTGTAGTGCCTTTACCTCCCAGTGACTGCATCTCTAAAACCAGTTTCCTCTTCCAGACTTCTCAAATCTCTCTCTATTCACCATCTGTTCAATCAGATTTCTTGTTAGACTGAGTACCTGTGTTGGCTTTAATCTCTGATGGTGACAGTGAGACTACTGCCCTCCAGGATGGGCTCAAGGCCAGAAGATGCAAATGTCTGTTCTTCTCATGACTCTACCCTTAGCCTGTCACAATTTTCAGACATGATGCCTACCATTAAGAATGGTCTCTTCCTCAAGGAAGTGACTTCACTGTCTGGATGTTGGACTCATGCAAAAACTGATGCTGGGGTAGTATTAAAGGCTCTCAAACTCACATTCAATGAAATGTCCTATCAGATCGCTTTGCCCTTCAGGAAAAGCTTGGCACGATGGACATGTCTTGTAAACATGCTCTGCAGGTCAAGAAATGCAAGCTTTGAGAAGCTGGGGGTAGAAAGCAGGTGCCAACATTATGGGCTAATAATTGCAAATGTTTTGTTGTTAGCCTCCCATTTCCTGACACTGCTGCTGCCCTGATACCTCACTTCACATTTATCCTCTCCGCACAGTTAACTCGGCTGTAACTCAAAAGTCTGCCTTACCTTCATTCTTGTTCGCATCCACAAGATCCTTTTCCTCAGCTGGGGGAGTGCTTTTAACCTCAAGAGGTGGTATATGCTAATGCTTAAGGGAGAATGGCTTGTCAGCTGCTAACGCTTCCCCACAGCTGTGTAAACTCCGGGCGCGGGCAGCTGTTCCCCTCCAGATCTGTCTGCAGGAGCTGGGAAGCCTGGCACCCTCAGCTATTCGTTGCCAGCCCCCAGTTCAGCCCCTAAACCAGGACATGTGGCTGTCCCTGAACACACTGCAGCACCGAGATGGATGAACTTATGCCGGGAAGGGTGAAGCACTTGTGTAGCCTGTTCAGAGGGACACTAGTATCTTCCATCTCTTTGTCTGGTTGCAAAGAGACATCTACAACTTAAGGCTATCTGCGTCCAAGTGCTGACCTTCCCCTTCTGCCTCCTTGTCATTCCCTGGGGGAACTGGAGAGAATGCTTCTTCCTCAGGGCCATGCAATGCAATTCCCTGAGCATCCGCAAACTGTGACCCTCGGAAGATGGCAAGTGCCCTCCGATGATTTTGTGTTACATGCAGCACTAATCCTGACCTGCATTCAGGTGCTGCTCTCTCCCGCAGCTGCCCTGATCAAGGCAGGTCAGTTCCAGCGGTATAAATTGAATGCTGAGAGAGAAATTGGAGATATTTCTGCACTGTCCTTGGCAGGGAACAGGGACGGTATGTACAATGATAATAAGCTTCTTTATGAGAGTAAATGAACAAGCAAGCAGCCATGCAGGGTGATAACCAAAGCTTCTGAGTCATGTGAGTATTTATTGTGTTTCCTGTAGGGAAAGCTGTAAGGTGGACTCAGAGGAAGCTTTTGCTACCTTGCATCATGTAGTTCCTCCAGACTCAGGTTACAGAATGAGGCTGTTATGTGCTCCTGGGAGGTGCAAGAAGCTGGAGCCTCAGATCCCGGCTTGTCTGCAAAGTCTCTGGGAACATGAAGTGACCCATGAAGAGGCCTTTCCCCTCCTCGCTGCTCTGTGAGGGAGCCAAGGAGGGAGAAGCTCTTGCCTGGGCAACTTTCCCTGGCAGTGGGAGTGGGTGTCTGTCTCCTCCCCTACGTGGGACCCTGATGGCACCTGTGCCATCCTTCATAAAAGCGGACTTACAAAAGCAGCCCATCACTTATGTCACAGTCCAAAGCCTCTCTCATGTGCCACTGGGAAAACAGGCAGCTGAAGGCCTTTGGGTGAGAGCCTCCTCCCAGAAAATGCACCCCAAGGAGCCGCCTGTTTCTCAGAGGCTGTTCAATGACCCTCAGTGACGTGCTTCTTCTCTGGGCCCAGAAGGGCCCCGTGCCTGCTGGTGTAAATCCTTCCAGGTATACCTCTGCCATGGGAGCTATAAATAGGTTGGGGGATAAGACAAAGGGAAGCTTTCTTAAAATGAAGGATACCATGGGTACTGTTTGCAGGAGTGAGAACTTTAGAGGGGAGGCAGGAATTCGGAGAGATTTTAAAGCTGTTGATTTGGCTGATGCTGTAGGTCTCAGAGAGGGGAACGCTGTCACTCTGAGGATCTTTTCCCTGTTTCGCTTTACTAAAGCAGGGTGTTGTCTCTCCTTTCAAATAAAACTCACATACATTTACGATGATGGATGGCTGCTGGGAAGAGAAGTTTGTATATATTCTGTTTGCTAGCCGCAGAGCAGTGGAGTCGCGTTGAGCCTGACAGCCCCTTTTGTGAACCACTGCCTGGCAGTACAGATGCTCATTTGTTTAAATAAAAGCAGCCAAGGGGCTTGTGTGGTCTCCGCAGTGCAGACCCTACCCTTCCTCGGTGTTTCACAGCTACCGGCCTTTGGATGCTACTGCAAGTCAGAGAAGTAAAAATAAGGAAGGAGGGAGCGAGCCTCAGGAAGCCAAATCAAATGGCGGTAGCAGCATCTCAGGAAGCTCGCCCAAGGTGGTGGGGTGCAGGGCAGGTGAAGAAGATCAGAAGCGTAGGAAATCAGGGAAACAGATGTGGCCATGCCAGGCTTTGGGGAGGGAGCTCCTGAGATGCGGGGCCGGCATTCCCATGCGTTCCCATCTGGCAGTGAAGGAAATTATGTAAAGTGGAGGGGCCAGGGGCCCCTTTTCTTTTTTTTTTTCTTCCAGTTCTTTTCTCCCCTCACTTCCCATGATGCAATTAAACAGCCATTGCTGACATCATCATGTATGCACGCTGAATGCAGCCATTGTGTCTCTGCTGTGGTGCTGTACTATATATAGATTAGTTGCCAATCTCTGCTATGTATCAGCAGGGAAGACACCCAAGGAATCAAGTGAGCAGTTGCACTGTAGGACTCCTGGCTTTTGTCCTGTGGCCTCAGGATATGATGGACTATACAGTGGCACTAGAAATAATCAAAGATAAGTGATTCGGAGACCAAGCCAGGAAACTTTTGAAGGATTGATTTGCAGCAGTGGTAGGAAAGCAGCCTTCTAGGTAGTGATGCATGAAGCAGAAAGACAGTTTGACCCAAGTATGTTGCTAGCTTCTTCTGTGTAAAAATAAATGGTTAGTCAATCATCTCCCCTCACCAGTCTCTGTGCCAGGCAACGTTAGATAGCTGCAGATCCTGCTTCCTTGGCCTTGGGTAGATGGAGGAAAAAAAATCCACCAAGGAATTGTGGGTTTGGCCTTCTGGGCACTTGAGGGGACACAGTCAGTGATGTCCCCTCTGCATGTTGTAAATGCACCCTGCAATCCACTGTGCAAAGACCAAGCGGAGAAGCCAGTGCCTGTCTTAGCACTGCCAGTGGCATAAGAGGATGAGCATTTGGGGGGGACCGCTGCCATCATGTACCAGGGAACCTCTTCCATGCTGAGCCTGTTCAAGTGATCTTGACAGCGCTAGGTTAGGGAAACTGGGACTCGCATTTCCAATGGCAGGATTTTCTTTTGCTGCAAGAGGTTAGCTCCTTCTGCCTGGCTCCCGCCCAGCCCTTTGACAGGAGGCGACAGGAGGTGGCTGAGCCAATCTAACAGCTCAACACTTCAGAAAGGGGCAAGGCCTGCTCCTTCCCTCTAGCTCCTGCTCTTCGCTGCTTGTCTCTGGACACCCAGGGCAGTTGACAGCAGGGGCTGATGAGTGCTTGAGCAGAGGAGGTGGTGGGACCAGGGAGCTGGACCAGCAGGAGAGGATTGGGGTCCCTGGAGGTAAGCAAACCCTCCCTGTTCATCAGAGAGCTGTTAGATTGATTCAGACAACAGACAATTTGAGGGTGTAAATTGACCCTGAAAGGAAAGCTTTGATGTTGGAGGCTTTTTTTCTTTCTTGTTGACTTCACTCCAGGCCAAATTCCAACTAAACTGTGGCCACTAGCAGCTTTCTCAATCATTTCATGAAGTCCCATACCAAGGTGATGAGACCGAGTGCTGCCGCAGCCCCAGGCACTCACCTTCCTGCCCTTACAATGCCCTTGGGCCAGTCACAGCATCTCTGTTCCTAAGAGGTGTTCAGATCTTCACTCAGTAAACGGTACTTTTTATTGCTGTGGCTCCAGCTAGGCATTTAAGAACAAGCCAGGTAGAGATAAATTCTTGTAGTCCCTGCAAGAGTGGCTGTTGCATTGGTATCAGTCAGAGATCAGGGTGGTTTTGAAAATCTTCAGGGATGGAGGTTCCCCAGCCTCTCTGTGCCCCTGTTTCCGTTTCTGACCCACTTCTCACAACAAAGGTTTTCCCTTATGTCCAGGTAGGATTTCCCTTCCTGCTACTCATGACTGCTGCCTCTTTTCCTTCCAGACTTCTCAGGCTAAATAAACTCAGTTCCCTTAGCTTTTCTTCACACATCACGCTCCAGTCCTCTAACCATCTTAGTGACCCTCTACTGCACTTGCTCTAGTATATCCATATCTTTCTTGTACTGGGAACCCCAAACTGGACACAACACCCCAGGTGCAGTCTTGCTACTGCTGAAAACAGGGGGAAGGATCACTTCCCTTGACCTGCTGGTTACACACTTGCTGATCCAGCCCAGCCTGGAGTTAGCCTTCATCCCTGTGAGAGCACACTGCTGGCTCGTGTTCAGCCCATTGCTCACTGGGACCCTCAGGTCCTTTTCTGCAGAGCTGCTGCCCAGGCATTAGGTCCCCACTGTTGCAGGGAGTTGTTCGAGATGAAGTGCAGGACTTTGCATCTGTCCATGTTGATCTTCATGAGGTGCCTGTTGCCCCATTTCTCTAGCTTGTCCAGGTCCCTCTGAATAGCAGCCCTGCTCTCCAGGGTAATGACCTCCTCCTGCTTTGACATTGTCTGTGAACTTGCTGAGGGAACATTATCTCCCATTGTGCAGGTCATGGGTGATATTGGTGTAAACCAGTTCTGGCCTCGGTATTGATCCCCAAACTCACTGCTCAAAATTGGCTGCCTGATGGGCTCTGAATCCATGACCACTCCCTCTGGAGCCTAAGCATCCAGACACTTTTTCCCCCACTTCCTCATCCATCCATGCAGCACATACTTCCTCAGTTTGAGTGCAAGGATGTTACTGGAGACCATGTTGAAAACCTTGCTAAAGCTAAGGAAAGTGGCATCCACTGCCCTCCTCACCTCTGCAGACCAGGTCGCTTATTCCATCAGGAGGGCAGGGAGGCTGGTCAGGCACATTTTGCCCTTGGAGAACCCATGCTGGATATTTCTAGTCATTCTTCTGTCCTTCGTGACATGGACGCAGAGTCCCTCAGGACTTGCTTCATAATTTTCCCAGGCACAGGGTTGAGTCTGACCAGCTAGTCCTTCCCCAGATTCTCCTTTCTGCCTTTGTTTTTTTTGAAGGCAGGAATCTTTCTCCAGTCATCAGGGACTACTCCTGGTTGCTATGATGAGAGAACATGGCCTCGCAGAGACATTGACCATCATCCCCAGCACCCTCAGGTGCATCCTCTCTGGTCCCATGGACTTCTGCGTATGCGACTTACCTCTGTGGTCCCTAGCTTGACCCTCCTGTAGTGTGGTGTGTGCCTCTCTCCCCTAGTCTGTGGAACCGGGCTGAGACCTTGCCAATAAAACTGAGGCAAAGAAGGCACTGAATGAGGCTTCTCCAGGTCCATCATCAGGTGTCAGATAGGTAGGAAGCTGTGCGCCAGGGCACATCACAGCTTGATGGGGTTGGCATCTACCCCATACACCACCCAGGAAATTAGATGTCATTTAAGTACAGAGCAGCTCATTACAGTTCTTGCCTGACCAGATGAACTCTGCCTTTCTCTCAGATGGCAGCTAAAGTTGCTGCTGTGGAGTAAAACCATCTCAGTTTATATGGACTGCAAGTCAGCACAGCACCAGGTCTTCCCCTAGCACCCAGCCTTGTGTGCACCTCATGGTAGGGGACAGCAGAGTGGTCCCCAGCATAACTCCAAGCTATTCAGCATGTCTCTAAGTCTGGATTTGAGACAGATTAATGCCAGCAGTGGTGCGTGTGCATGTGTGTTGCATTTTCCATCACAACCAGGTGTGCTTTGCACTTACCCAAGCAGAGACCAGAAACAATATCATGGCTTATGTCTCACCAACCAAATCCAAAAAGGATAGTACATGAGCTGATGCTAACAGCAGACCTCAAGTCGGGCATTGATCGGCAGATCAGACACAGACCTGGTGGAAGCTGACTGAGGTACAAAGCAGCTTTCAAGTAAGATAAAAGGAGCAAGTGAAGATCCCTGTGCACCATGATCACTACTGTAGAAGCCACCACTCATAGCATCACTGCAAGCATTGCGCAGCCTGGAAAACAGCAGCCCAGCAAAACCCCACATACTGCTTATGGGGGACAACACAGGACAGTGACAGTTAATGACTGCAATTAAAATTGCAGAACTTTTGCAGTTTGACCAGTGGCCAATCCATGGTGTTACAGTCTACTTTTCAAACAATTTTTAAAATCACTGTATTGGGATTACAGATGTTCCTCAAGTGGAAGAAGACACATTATCCTACACCATTGCTACTGTTAGTAGCCTGATGTGTTTCCATTTCTGCTTATGGCTATCTTCACCAGTAAAAAAAAAACAAACCAGCAGCAGAGCAGACAGAAAATACCATGGTATTTCTGGAGGTACAAGGGAATGCTTTGTATTTCCTGGATGCAAACAGTATTTCTACTTGGTAATAGCTGTGCTGGAACCAATTGTCTTTCAGTCATTGTGTTTTTAAATCCCAGATACGGAAAACATATATTTTTTTAATTGATTTTGTATCTTTTCTTGATGTAGCTTGATACAGCACCCTAAAAGCTTCCACTGAATGGGTAATTATATTTTGTTTTTAAGCCAGAAAAGTTTTAAATTTCCCATAATGTTAAACAGCTCCCAAAGGTACTTTGAATATTGGCCAAAAGCACAGCGTGGGGATGATTGGGTACATGACTGTCAAAACAAAACTCCCAGAGCACTGAGCACCCCTAGGAAACTGGGCATCTCAGGAAAATGAAAACACCCAACTCGGACAGCAGGAGCTGAGGGCTGAGGCAGCATCTGCTGTGCCTCAACTGCCCTTGGGCACCTTGCCATTTTGGCCCTGGCAGGTAACTGCTCTGCACTGAATTTGTGTATTTGTCTTTTAAGATGAAGTTTTGTTAAACTTTTATTCTCTGACTGCACAGATCCAAAAGTTAGGAGAAAAGGTGATAAAAACTGTAGTTCCTTAGCAAGGAAACAGAAAAACGCTACCTTTTCGCAAAGCCCAAAGGTCTGATTCTCTCTCCACGTGGTATACCGAGGATGTCTCCAAAAACCCGTAAATAGCTATCTGATCCCAGCAACAGTGATCTGCAAAGCTATGAAGCAGTCTCTGCTTTTCAGGTTTCTGATGCAAGCGACTTACGTAATACCTCAGGCTTGCAGGTACAGGACCCCTAGCCAGGCCATAAAGGCTGAATGCATATCTTATCCACCTTGAGGCCAAAATAGCCTGACCTTTAGATGATCTTTGGAAGATGATGAATAATGCATTGCATCTCCCAGAAGGCTGATTTCTGCCCATAGAGTAACTGACAGTTTTCCTGACATCAACCAACTGTGTCAGCTCGTATCTTTTTGAAAAAGGTTGTTGAGAAAAACCTGTAAGGTGGAGGAAGGACTGCTTCAAAAAGAAGTCAAAAACTATTGCAGCCATCAAATGGGAGTGACTCCTGGGACAGCCCTGCCGCCATGCAATGCCTGCAATGTCGGGATTCTCCTGAGCACAATAAAATATATCAAAGAAGAAACATCAGCAGGACTGGAGAGGGACAGCAAGAACCAAGGGCGAGGAGAGCACTTCCGAGGAGTTAATTAGCGTTCTGTTGTTGTTTGTGGCTGAGCAGACCTGTGAGCAAGGGCATATATTTATGAGATTATTTAGAAATTCCCAAAGAAGCTCTCTTTGTTGGCAAACGGCAGCACCGAGCCAGCACTGAGACACATACTAGCTGCTGTGAGAGATCATTTAAATGTCACTCGTTACGGAAAAGGCTTACAGGATAAAGTCCAAGTCCTTTCGTTCAAAGAAATCTCCAGGACTGCTTCAACCTAGCCGCCTGCCATCTCTGTCCATTTCCCACTGGGCTGGAGGTGTCCCCAGGAGCCCAGGGGGCCCTGGGACCAGTTGGGTCTCGGCAAAAGAGAGCAGCCGGGTCTCAGGTCTGTGCAAGGGGGCTCCCCTCAGGTTGTGGGCTGGCACCCTCCCACGGCTTGTCTCCCTCTGTTCTCCCTTTTCTTGGAGTTGCCATTAAAAAGGCCCAGAAAGAGCAGCCTCCTGTCAAGAGTCACCAGAGTGACGCTTAAGCCCAGAGGGAATTTTTAAAGCGATTTCATGCTTAGAAGTTTACACCTCTTCGGGGACAGGTAAAGCTCCTAAGCCCTGTGTTGGTGCTTTTGAGAATCCTGTGCCATGCCAATCAGCCGCAGACATCTTTGCAGAGTAAGAATGATGCTGCTTGGGTTTCCCCTGTTTTTCTGGGCTAGACCATTTCCTGGCAGCAAGCCCTGGGAAACGCCTGAGCTCTCGCCCTCACAGCACAGCATGGACAGCAGGAATGGGCTGCGCTTCCTTCTGGCGTGTTTTCTGGGCAGTGCAGCTCTTTGGTGCTCTGTCCTGCTCCCCTTGCCATCCTCTTGGCACTCACCAGCACTCCAGTAGGCTGTCTGCCTGTTTGCTCTAGCCTGGTGCTTGCAGCAAGACTGGGGTTGTCTTAAATGCTTTTAGTAGCGGGGTGGCCACTATTAAGTGAAAATATACCTCTTAAATGAAAATATATATTTAGACATGGCAAATGCCTTATCTAAAGGGGCTTTTGGGGAACAGCTAAGTTGCAGGGAACCACATTTTCTGCCAGCATAACTTCACGGGAGTCAATACAACATCTTCTAAGAAAGCTTGTGTGAAGGGGATCATATCCATCAGCAGGATTGGAACTGCTTGGAAATAAGAGCACAGACTTCTTTTAAAACATAATAAAAAGAGTGCTTCTCTATGGCTTATTACATATTCCTTATGCTTAAGCTGACACTGCTTATGTTCCTTACGTGCTTTGCTCAGTTATGATCTTAAGCACTTGTATGATTTTAAGGACCTGGAGAGGCTGGCTGGCTTCACTGGATGCTGTTTGTGTTTAACGTGATGAGGGGGTGATGCTGCAGATACATGCTACAATCTAACCAAGTAAAACTACTGGTTTTGGCTCAAGCATTTTTGTCTCTTATTTCTCTTGGGGCTTTATTTTCTGAGGTGGTTCTCTGAACCAAATGTTACTCCAGAGTCTTCTCCATGCCTCCATCTTGTTGGGACTTGCTGCTTAAACCACGTGGGAATGAAGGGCTGTTTGACTTGCCAGTCTGCCTTAGGCCTGCTGTGATCTTTTAGCAGCTTGGGTGACAAAGCAGGAGCTGTGGCTTCCAGGGACTGTGTTGCTCTGCAAAGAAGCTGAGAATGCTTACCTGGAGGAAAGCAGGGACAAGGGACCTGGGGATTCAGTGTCTTGTCACTGAGGGCAGTGGGTAGGAGAATAGCTCCAGAATATATCTCTGAGTATACCAAACCTTTACAGGAGAAGGTTGCTGAAGGTGGCTCCCCCTGTTTTTTTGACCAGTGGGTCTGTGCTCATACTCCCTGAGGTCAGGGTGGGCTCCCATTGCTCCCCTGCAGGCAGCATTCACTTGGCTGAGCTCGGGCTGGGGCAAAGCCCACTCCTGGGGCGGGGTGAGGTGGACACAAAACCTTTCTCAGCTGCTCTTCAGCCAGCATCTTCTATAACAAGGAAAGATGACAAATTGTTTGTTAAATTATTTAAGATATTACTGACTGGTTATGAATTATTAAAGTGTTTATTACTTACCATTTGGATGGCAACTCAGCACAGAAAATCACAAGCCTTTCAAGAAACCTGAGGCCAGCCATGGCTTGCCAGACATGCTGGGGACTCTGGGGTGAGCCGAGGTGGTGGGCGCAGCAGCATCTGGTGTGAGAAAAGGCACTGCTAAAGCCTGGAGCGTGTTGCAGCCTGCGCTGCTGCAGATGGCTTTGCCACTGGTGCTGCAGTCTCACAACCTCCTGCCACTCCTCCCAGTGCTATTTTTATTTGATATTTGCATGATGGCAGAGCTAGGACCCCTTTGTACCATGCGTCATATGAACACACTGCAGGGACAATCCTTGTCCCAATGGTTTGCTCCCTATTACTGCAATTTTCTTATTAATTAAATTATCTTTAGGTAGGAGATGACACCAGTAAAACAAGAATATGCTAACTCTCATCAGCAAATGCATATATTTGTTTTATGGTTTTGCTCTGTTAAAGATACTTGAAGTTTTTTATACCGGCCCTTTTTTTCCCTCCTTTCCAACCTCCCCCATGTTTGGGGTTTTGCTTTCTGTTTTAATTTTCTCATTCCTTGAAACTGTAATCACGTGCTGATCATTAGGACTTCTGTTCAATGCATACTTATCCTTTGTGGTCACCATTCAAGAGTTGAGATTAGTGATCAAAGAAAGAGTGTACCTTATCTTCCAGTGTTATTTTGAGAAAGACAAAGCAAGGAGATAAAAGTAGCCCGTTTGGACATGCAGCTCTGTTTAACAATACCTCCACATCACTGTCGAGACAGTCAGGATTGGGCATGTGGTTAAAATGTAACTCATTGGAGCAAAAATTCTGCTAGTGAGTTCTGACTACCTAACATGGCTGCTAAAAAATGAGAAGAGGTTCACAATTACACTTTTGGCTGAGTAAGAAGAGTTTGATTTGCAGGCATACATACACGATGACATCCAGCATCCACAGGGTAGCCAGCGATTGCTGGAAATCTCTGAAAGTGTTTGTGAATACAGTCAACTGAATATGTTTGTCCTTGAAATGCACTGTTTCTTATTTAGTATCCTGTGTTCATTTTTCCTCCCTTGCAAACATTTCAGTCATTCAGCCCAGGAACTGATTAAACCACCCAGTAAACACAGTACAGATGTCAAAGTGAAAAATTCACAAGCTATTCATAACAAGCCATCTGCTGAAAATAATTTGTCTAAACTATTTGGGGAAAATTTACGAAGTAATGAAAACGCTCAGAGATATTTGGGAAGATTCTAATTACCAAAAATCAAGAGAAGGCGTAATGATATGTTTTGGATACAACTGAAATCTTCACAGCTCGTTGCAGGATTTGGGATAATAAATGCTCTTTGGCCTGCCGTGCTAATTACCGGCTGCTCAGTTTTGAAGCACGTAAACCTGTTTCACATTCATGATTACCTTCCAAGAAGGAGCAGTTTGGTGGTAGTCTGTGGCCTGATTTATATTCCCAGGGCGATAAACTGCTGAACTCCCACTCAGGCTATGTTTGGACTACACTGGAAATCCAACCTTCAGAAATTCAAACCACCCAAACAATAACATACAGTTTTGCTCAAGAAAAGGCATACCTAACCTTCAAGAATTTTTCATTCAGGTAATTAATTCATTGTTTCAGAGCCCATGCTGAATCCTGGAGACAAGCTCTTTCATCTGCTGTGGCTCCAGGAGCACGTTTCTCTGTTCTCTGCATCTCTTCTTCACCCTCGTTTACACACTGGTGCTTTGACAGACACCTGAGCTGTCTAAAGTGGTTTTTGTATGCAAAATGCAGATTCGGGCCCCTGGGAGATGTATTTGATGGTAGATCAGAGATCTCACCTTTAAACCACAAGCAATTTCCTGAAAAAGGCTTAAAGTGAAATAAGAAAGAAGAGAAAAAGATTAGTATCTTCAGGCGACATTTTCCGGCACATCACTTAAATCCTCCTCCCCAGCACACAGGCTGAGTAAAGGTTAATCCTACAGCATATAAAAATCCTATACAATCCACACTCCCTCAATACACACATTTCCAGGAGGAATTCCTCTGACTGAGCATAGCTGGCAGCCACACAGAAAGGTATCTCAGAGCTTAACGGCCACAAGTCAGTGGAGATCTAGGTCCATCAATCTCCAGAGGATATAAAAGTCATGCGGGGACATTGCTGCTGTGCACATGCAGGATGGGGTCTTCCTTTGTGGGGGGGCCCATGTAGACCAAGAAGAAAGATCTCTCTGAAAGCCCACGCAAAGAGGCAGTTGTCAGAGCTTTCACGATGGGATTAATGGGCCTGGGGTCAAACAGATAGGTATGTGGGTACTTAATGAATTTTTCAGTAGATGTTACATCTGAAGTCTGTACTTACTGAGCCATTCCCATGTCTCGTTTCTCCTTTTCGTTGGAAACTGTCAGTGTAGACTCGTCTAAATAGACTGAAATGTCCATGAGTAGACCCGGTTGCTGAACTTCACCCATGATGAGCACAGGAAGATTTGTTTGATTTTTGCAGTAAGAACTTGCTTCCCATTTTTAAGTGACTTCTCGTATTGAAGTCCCAATTACGGACTTTTAAATAGAGATGAGCTAATGCACTGTCCAGCTGCTCTTGCCACTATCCTGTGTTTGTTGAGAGTTGCCCGTCTGCTCTTTGCCAGCTTAAAAATAAACATCTACAAGTAATACGAAAAGTTGTTCATTTAGAGTATTATTCTGAGGCTACACAGTTCGGTGTTTTCCATCTAAAAGTTCATTCCATTCAAATAAAATACATGAAAAAATGTGGTAGCTAGTGTGAGAGGAGGGACAAAATGAACTCTTTGACAATACGCCGTAAAATGTTGCTGCCAAATTAAGAGCTTCAAAACCTGCGTTAGCCTACTTCTCTTGCTCTTTTGCCTTTTCTTCGCGTAATCTAACCCTCAGCTCGACAAAGATATTCGAGTGTCAAACTCTCGTTGAATCCAGTGGGAGTAAAGCACCTGAATGCTACTCTAAAACCTTGGTCTGAGGGTCTCCAGCTCCGCACTGCGCATAACCCCGACAGGGCTTCGGCACACGGTTCTTCTCTTGCGCCCGGGCAGCGCTGCCTAGCGCCGTACCCTGCATTTGCGATGGGGAAACGGTGGGAAAACGGGGACCACCGGCGCAGGTCTTTGGGCAGAGCCCCCCGGCGCCTTCCCCGGCGGTGGGGCCGGCAGATCGTGGCCTCCACCACGGTGCAGGTCGGTGGGTGCGGAGTGCTCCGGCCCGTCGAGGGGGCGGAGGAGATGCGGGGGGGAGCAAACGGGCGCCAGGCGGTGTGAGCCCGGCGGTGCTCCCGGGCGGGGCTGCCGGTGCCCCCTGCCTGGCCGGCCGCCGGGCCGCGACCCCCACCCGCAGGGCCGCCGCCTCTCCGTGCGCCCCGGCGAGGAGAGGGGCTGCCCTGCGCCCCCAGTTTCGCCGGGTTGCTGCCGGGAGTGGAGGCGGGCGGGCTCGGCGGCCCCGCCGCCGGCTCCCTCCCTCCTCCTCCTCCTCCTCGTCCTCTTCCGCGGCAGCGGCGGCGGCGGCGGGCTTTGGCGGGACGAGAGTGGCACCCAGCGGCTGGTGACGCCGTCACAGGGGCTGCTGCCCCCACCGCTCCCCGGGCTGCCGAGGCGGGGCCGCCGGGCTGGCGGCCGGTCTCCAGCCCTGGACTCCCAGCCTTGGAAAGGACTTGTAAGCTGCCTTTTTTTTTTTTTTTTTTTTTAAATAAAAACCACACACACAAAGGAGTGGGAGAGGCCTGAGGAAGCCGAAGGGGAGGTCTGGGCTTGCTGCTGCTGTGCCAGGGGCGGGGGGAGACGGGGAGACACGCACTTTGGGACCTTTCTCTTGCCATTACAAATATCAGAGAGCAAGATTTCTCCACCCGCCAGCTTTCTCCCGAGGGAGTCCTCCCAAGATGAGGACAGTGGTGCTTGCTCCAGGGCTGGATTCCATGAGGCAAACCTCAACTTTCCCTCCCAACAAGAGAAATGGAAGAAGAGATGAAAATCTGTCAGATTTAACTCCAATCCCAGTGAGAGGCATTTTGGTGGAGTTGCTGAGCCCATCAGAGCACCTGAGTTGGGAGTACTGTGCTTAAGAACAGATTTTCGGCAAAAATAAGCCACTTCCTTAGAGTAACAAAGATCACATTAATCGTGCAAGTAATGGTCTCCGTGCTGGTGTGAACCAGTCCCAAAGCCCACTGCAAGCATGGGTGGTGAGTGCTGCAATGCAGCTGTGGGAGCCCACGGGCCCCGAGAGAGCAAACTGGAGAGCAGGAGCCAGCCCGTTACTCACATGCTTCCTCCAGGTCTGATCCAGAAGACAGCTCCAACAGAAACAGTGCCAGGCTCTGCTGGTTTCACTCCAGCTGAACTCCTAGGAGGAGCGGATCTTAACCCTACCCTGTTTAGGGCATTGAACATTGCTGTCTTTGTAAGAAGAGACTGTTGATAAGGATAATCCAGCTGTGGTTTTGGAAATGTGATAAATAAATTGTGCTCAAATGGCTGCATTTTAATTGAAGTGGAGTTTGGTGGAAAAAGTATTTTTTAGGAAAAAAAAGTATTTATTATTGGTTTTAATCTTTTAAGCGTGATTACAGACCGTGCAGACAAGCTACTTTTCTTGTGGTGTAAAAGAATCCTCCTAAATGAATAAAATATGGGATATGTTAGAGCTGAGCTTAAAGCCTAGAAAAAAGAGAAAAGAAAAAAGCAGAAAGAACACAGTCAAGACCCTGTCTCAGCTCTCATTGCCATCTGAGAATTCATGGTTGGGATCCTATGAAAGAACAACCCCTGGTGGGACAAGAATTAAAATTAGAAGAAGAAGAAAAAAATAAAATACAAAGTGACCCATGAAACCTAGCCCAGAAAGAAGGAGGGTCACCAGAGGAAATGAAGTTAAGGATATGTTTGGAGGGAGTTTGTTTTCTCAAAGCCTTCCGTTTCACTGCAGCTGATTTAAAACGAGTGTTGTGTTTCAGCAGCAGCAGTTGTAGGAGGGTGAGAGGGGAGCCTGCCACCTTGGCCTCTGCCGGCACGCTTCGCACGGAGTTGTTTCTGGGACCAGACTCAGAAGCTGTTTCTGGGACTGGACCGGGAGAAAAAGCTGCCCTTCTGCTCCTGCGGACAGAGCAATGCTGCGCAGAGGCAGGCAGAGGCATGAAATGTGTCCCTTAGCCTGGCTGCAGACAAACATGCCAGTTTGTTGCCCAGCAGTTTTCCCTGCTTGCAGAAATGGTCAGCAGTGGTGCAGGCCCACATACTGATTTGAGCAGTGCAAGAACGGAAGCAGATTTCGTGTGCTGAGGAGCTGGTGCCATGCCATTAAAGCCTTCCAATGATAAACGCTTATGAAGTCGTCATTCTCCCATCAGCTCAACTTCTTCCCTCCCAGATTAATGGCCTCACAAATATGCCTATTTCCTTATTTTGTTTACTTCTTGTCCTCATTGTGAAGACAGCAAATCACAAAAGGTTTTTTTTTTGTTTTTTTTTGTTTTTTTTTTTCCAGATTGACCTATTCAGCTCACTTACTGTCTTGAAAACATCTCTAGAGGACACTTGAGGAAGCCGTCACAGAGCAGAACTGGCCCTGAGACCTCATGCCAAAAAATCAGCCCCAAGCTGCTGTTCAACACAGCAAATCCCCACAAAGAGATTGTGGATGAGTGCAGGAGCAGAGAAAGGGTTTGTCCGGAGGACATGGGCTTCCAAGGCAGAAAGCCAGCATGTTGTGTGGTGGTGGTGGAGAGACAGCTCTACTGCTGGTAGTAACCTTGGTACAGCTGAGATTTCCATGTCATGGCTAAAATAGTCTTTTCCTTGTGGCCAAGTGATTGTTAAGCAATACCCTGACTGCCTGTTGCCTGCCTCTCCTAAACACAGCAGGCAACGGGAGGGGTGGGATGTCAAGCCAGGCTCAAAAATCATGTTTTAGCAACTTCAGTGAAAATCACTCCTTCTGCAAGTGTACATGGCCATGCAATGCACTCCATTCCCCCAGGCTGGATGTTTTCCAAAGCCTGGGGAGTCACAAACCATGAACAGCAGCACTTTTCATCTCAAAGTGCTTCTCCAAGAGGGTCACATCTGGGCTGCCCTCCACCTCTGGGCACAGTCTGGATGCCCATCACAGACCTGCTCTCCTCAGGGCAATCCCACCTGAGCCAGCGAAGCCCTGCTCCTCCACACGCTCCCCCTTTTACCTTCTTCTTAATTACTAAATGCTTCCCTTCTCTCCCTGCATCATGAAACTCTGGCAAAAACAAATGACCCCCAGAGATTTTGCAGCTCTTTGCTGGGTCAGGAGGCTTGAATGAAGATGGTCCTGCAGAAGCAGGTGGATGAAGGTGAGGTGGTGCCTGGGGCTCCATCTTTTCCAGTTGATGGCAGGAGCAGCCACCTTTGTTCCCGGTGCCCCAGGCTCCAGCTCTCCTCAGGGGTGTATTGGGGGTCTATGATGTCCAGTGATGTTAGCTGGAGGTTGCTGACACCATTAAGCAAACACATTTCAAGGGGTGGTTTAAATAATAGATAAATTGCAGGGAAGTTTCTGGTTAGCAAGGATCTTTACACTTGGAATACTAGTACTAACCATGTCTGAAAATAGTGGTGTGGATGGGGAAAAATAAATCACACTGTCAAAAGCCAGGCTGAGTAAATGCTGCAGCAGGGCTGCTTCAAGTTCATTAGCTCTTTGCAAAGCCATACTTATACTGAATCAAATAGAAAAATATCTCCAGCGAAGGGGTGCAATCCTGCCATCGTGGTCCAAGGGACCAAAGAGCCTGGTTGTCCCCTGCTGCAGCACAGGTGCCTGGGTGCTGAGCCGCACTTCGGAGCACAACATCTAACTGTATGTCATGGCTGAGGACACTTTATTGCTTTCTGTCAACACCCTAGCACCGAGCTAGGAAGTAATACATGCTTCTAGTGATGTGATCCCTCAGATGACATTTTAAATCAAGCTTCTGTCTGTGGAGAGTCATGAAAGATCCCATGACACCATTTTTATTTCAAGAAGAATAAAGGCATTCATCTCTGCAACATTGGCTAGATTCACTGCCATATCCCAGTAGAACATCTTCACATAAACAGCTGAATTAAACTGCAGCCTGGAATAGCAGTCAGAGGTAGGAAACTCAGGCCAGAAACTCAGGAACTAGTTTTACTTCTTCACTAATACTATCTATGTTTAATTGCTCTGAAGGTGGATTTGTAGTATGGCTTCCAAATAATGGTACCATTTCTCCTCAGACTCCAGAGTAATTTTTATTTGAATTCTGATGGCTGGTATTTATGTTTTCAAGCCTTGTCGTGACCAGGAGTGTGAGAAGAGAATGAAAAGCAAGCTTCAACCCCTATTTTCAAGGAATCCTGCCAAGCTGTGGGGGTCAAATTGCAGTTTAAAGATTTAAAATGCAGTTTTTGTTCTAAAAGGAGAAAGATTGCACCAATACAGCCAAAAGACAAGTGGTGATAACAATTCTAACAGCAGTGGGAACAGCTGATTTGAATTAAGCCTTTTCTCTCAAGAGAGAGACAGCAGCCCTTATAAGGACCACATCTCTGCCATGGTGGAGCTTCTCATGCCCATTAATAGTTACGACCCTCCCAAAGGCTGTGCAAGCTTTGAAAACATTATCCCCATTTTGCGGATGTGGGAGTGTGGCCCAGGACCCAGCTCAGGAGCTCCCTGAGGGCATGCAGCAATCCTGCAGTTGAGCCAGTACCAAAACTCATGGGAGTTACTCCCATGCCCTGCTCACCTTCCTTGCCCTACACCAGCGTTCTCAAGGCTGGACGTCACTCCCTGCCCCTTGGGCCGATGAGAGGCCCTAGATGGATGCCCAGCCACTTTGTGCAAGGGCAGAAGAACCAGAAAGATCCTCTGGCTGGGCTGATTTCATTCTCCAAGCAGCAGAAAAGAAAGATAAGGAGAAAAAAGGAAAAATCAGTGTGAAGAGTAGAAAGCAAAGCTGTTAAAGAATATGGGTATGTATACTTACCACAGTCTACAGTGTACTTAAATAACATAGCAAGGATTTTAAAAATCCAATCTTGATCCTTTTATTTAAAAGTAAGCATTGCTTGTGAATATATGTCTGGATGAGTTTATTATTTGGTGTTATTTTTAGTTCTTTGATTTGTTTATGCATTTTGAAAGTTGCTTCAGCCTCAGTGGGTCTAACAACCCGAGAGGACAGGGAAATGCAAAGCACATTGTTCTTCTATCTTTTCTCCTTTTTAGGTTTTGCATCAGTCTGAGTTTTTGCCAGGTCAGTTTATATTACTGTTAGTTTGGATCTGGGTGGGTGCATCACCACATTATAAAGATCCAAAGCCAGAAAGCCATAATTTACAGATCATTGTTATTTTATAAGCATACATTTAAGAACCACTTCGAGTGTTTTCATCTCACCTTTTCACAGACTCAACAATTTCCCTTGTTGTTAGCAGCATCTGGGGATAAAATCTCTAGATGAACTGCTTACAGCATGACCTGCTCTATCCCTGCCATGGGGTAGGACTTCCTGCCTTTTGTCTGCCTGCTCTTTGCAGAGTTTTCACTACAGCATCTGTTTTTCTCCTGGCTCCCAGCAGGTCAGACTACTGGTGTAAGGGGAGAGCTCTGCTCTCCACAACCACTTCTCCCTCCTCCCAAGCCACGCTACTGGAGAAACACAGAGGTTTAGCATCTCCCACCTGGCACCAGAGATGTTTATGTGACATATCCCCTCTTCTTTTGTCCAGAAAGCTGCATCCCTCTCTCCCCAGGTCTGGGGTGGCCCCTGAGGAGCAGAAATCCAAGCCCGGGGTGCCCATCCCGCAAAAACTGTACCTTGCTGGAGCCAAGTACTGCAGATGGCTGCAGCTGCTCGAGCCAACTGGGACGGCAGCCGCTAGCCCCCACGCGCCAGCCCCACGGCTCAGGTGTCCTCAGGAAGGAGAGAATTAGTGAGGACTTTAATGATGGATTAGGCTCCTCAGAGTTTTCCCTTTTGCTCCTACCACCAGCTCAGCCCATGGAAGCGGGCGGTCTCCGGTGTGAGTTACAGCCTGGGACTGCCCCTCGGGGTGGCCACGTCCTCTCCTTGACCTGCAGCCCTGCTGCCTCTCCAAACATCTCCAGGTGGCTGATCCCTGGGGGTGCACTCCAGGATGCCCTGCGGGCATGGGGATGGGAACTCACATGGGGGGGGATGGGATGGGGGTTACAACTCGCAACCCGCCCAGTCCTCTGCTGTGCAAAGCCTGGGGCTGAAATGGAGCATTTTGCAAAGAAGTCCTCCCCACTCCGTGCAGGGTGGACGTTAACTGGCTCCCAGGATCCTGTCTTATTCAAAACCCATCCACCAGACCATGGGTAGAGCACCCTGCACAAACAAAATGTCCTCCGCTGTGTTTTTAGGCACGTCCCTTCTCCACAAAACCATTGGGATGTTCCACCGAGCTGCAGAGAAATCTGCAGCCGTCCCGGCAGACCTTAATAGCCCTTTAGCCCTGGAGGAATGAGCAACACAACGTTGCGGCCTTGCTTTCATGCCGCAGAGGGATACGTCCCATTCCCCCTGTGGTCAGAGTTGCAACCATTAACGTAACCACTAGGAAACTGGAGTTGATGTGACTTGTTGAGTGGTATTTGGTAGGCTTCCTGGCTGGATTTAGATAGCCTGGCAGGCTGCCCTTCCACAGCAGTCATGTGGAAAGCCACAGAGAAGATCCAGCTATTGTGATAATGCCATCTTTCTGAAAAGCCTGTTCAGTGACTGAATGAGCTCATGTGGATTCAGGACAAAAATCCCATAGTCATACATTGCAAAAATAAGAATTTAAAAAGAACTCATGTATGATTTTTCCCTGGGACTTGCAGATTTGTTGAAACCACTGTGTGCTGAAAGCCAGGAGGACGTATAAGGAGAAGATCACTTTGCATTTACCCTGTTTCTCATCTTTCCTTGAACATCTGCTACTTGTTGCTAGAGGGAGGTTTGAGATGAGGAGACACACCAGATCTGACCCACTGTCATCCTTCTTTTACTTTCTGCTGTGCAGTGTTCCTTTGTTAGCCCCAGTTCATCTTGAAGAGCTCAGGAAGGGTCATCTGCCACCCTCCTTGGGAACTGCTCTGCATCTTCCGAGAATGCCCAGCTGAGAAGTTTTCCTCCTGATAATTCATCAGCATTTCCCAAAGGGTAATTAAAAAGCTTTTGTTAAAATATCTCAGGTCTGTCTTGCTGGATTGAACATACCTTGGAGGCATTAGTTTGCTGCACTGTGGATTACAAACCCGTTCATGTCAAAAAGCCAGGGCATGGTGACCATGCCTTGGCTCTCTGTTTTAGCAAAGGTGCCGGGGCCTGAGGAACTGTATTTTGAAAGAGCAGATTCCTCCACTGTTTTGTGGTGTCAGGTAACCAGTGCTGTCCTCTGGGTGCCTGACATTAGGAGAGATAATCCCACTTCTGCAGACGGGAAGAAAGTCTCCTCATATCTAAGCCAAATGGCAAAGCAGCAGAAAGAAAAATGAGCTGCATATTTCAGAGGTATTACATGAAGTGTTGTGAAGAGTTACCCATGCAAAATGGATATTTGGCCCTGGTTCCTCTCTTAAGCAGAGTTCACTACCAGATCTTTTCCAGCCTCTGAGCAGTGGTCCAACATGAGGAACTAAGTACACCAAGTCACATTGTAATTTGCTGAGCAAGGGTCTAGGTACATTGAGAAGGCTGAATTGTCTTCAGGAGGACATGAAATCATGGCAAAACTACCTGTGCAGGTTTTACCATTGCTTGATAACTGCCCATGGATGTGTCACATACACCCCCCAGGGAGAAAACCAATCTAGCCAGGGACTGCAAAGAATGATACTTTATGTTTGCTGTGGGTAAAAGGCATAGAGGGATTAGCAGCATGATTGGCAAGCCAGAAGGAGTTCAACCTGTGACTGCTCTTTGTGTAGACACAACCTCAGAAGACAAACTTCTGGCCCCTACAAGTGCAAACAGTTCAGTAGAGAAACTGCACCCAAGCTGATGGCTCCCAACCCCCCCCTCAAGGTGCAAGGCAGCAGGAGCCCAAAAATGGTAGTTGCAACTCATCAACTAATTGAACTACATCTGCCACAGCAACAGCCACATGCTGGTGACTGCTGGGATATGAAGTTCCTTGAGGACAGCTGATGCAAAACTCATACTTTAGGAGTATACTTTAGGAGTTTAAGGAGTTCATGCCAAAATGCCATGAGGCATCATTGTTTTTCACAAGACATAGTTTGAATTGAGCTCAATTCTCCTTTAGCCGGTGTGATTTATCCCTCAGTATTTTCAGTCTTGTCTAAACCAGGCTTCTCTCAGGAAGTTTTCATTTCCAGCACATATTTTTCTTCATAGGACAAGTAAGAGGAGGTGGGACAATCTCATGGTACAGGCTGTGGGCTGAGCTACAGAGTGTGCTGAGTCCATTCGTAGCTCAAGCCACAGACCCAATCTGCATGTAATTATGCCACTTGGAGCAGAAATTTGAAGCAGATGGGGCACAAGTGTCTTGGGCTTCTGTTGAATGTGTCAGGATTTACACTAGTGCACACTGTGGGCATGTGCTCTGTGTACCAGAACCCAGTGCACCGTACACTGCCATGTTCTAGTTCCCCTTCTATGAACTCTGCAATGTTGCTGCTTCTGCTTGTGGGTAAATGCCTGAGGGTCTGGCCAAGGTCAGCCAATGCTGTGGAAAAAAATCCTTAAGAAAAACATCCAGAACTCGGCTTGCTAGCGCAGCTCTTCATCTGCCCAGAGAGGTCACGCTGCACATCACAAGGTTGAGGTCCAGCCTCCTCGCGAAGGTTCAAGCTGCCCAAGCTGCTCAGCTCAGATGGACGTAGAGGCTAGTTTTCCTTGCACAAGCAAGTCAGCTTTTGGGAGAAGTTTTCATCACCTTTCAGAAGAAGTTGCAATCTATACAAATCATAGATTTTTTTTGGACTGGACACAAGGTAATCCTGTGACTGCCAGTGCTGACACAGCCCCATGTACTTCGGCAGTCACGCAGCTGACAACATGCAGTTTGGCAAATGACTCCCCCTTGACTCTGGTGGGAAGAGTGAGCCTGTGACAGCCCCCCCTGCAAAGCAAGAGCAAGATTACAATCCTCAAAATATCATTCCCTTCTCACCAGCGGCATGGGGCTGCTGTGCTAGGGCACTGAGGCCAGCACATGCAGTGCTCAAGATTGTAAAACCAGTCGTCAAAGTCTTTGGGGCGCTGCTGTCCCTGGGGGGTCCCGGGAGCCCGCAGGGGTCTTGCTGCCAATGTCCCTTTCAGCTGAGGCACAGCTGTGGGAGCCCTATGGGAATGGCACCCCCTGAGCCCCCATGTCCTTCCGTGGGACTGCATGTGGTCAGCCATCGAGCGGTTCTATTTCTGATGTCCCAGAGATGGACCTGGGAGACTGAAGGGTAGGTGGTGCATTGGCATCTATAGTTCTAGCAAGAACTGATCAATATGAAGAATAAAATCAATGGATCCCATTTTACAAAACACATGTCAAGAGGGTGCGAGTGCATTAAACCTGTGGTCTCATAACACTGCCTTGCCTTTCCTCCACCTGGTCATGTAGGATGTTTCAGAGATGATGACCCACACAAATCCTTTTGGACTACAAGCAGGGGTATCTGCTGCCTGGAGACACCTTACAGGTTTGAAGATACCCATGACCATGATCTTTCTTGTGCTCAACCACATGAGAGCTCATGCAACACCTAATGTTTTCACATACCTCTTGGCACCACCAGCCAGGCTGAGACAGTCTCCTACAGAAACTTTTTCATCAGTTTGTATGGCAGATCCCATCTGGGACAAAGAAACTTCCTACTGTAAGAGCTTGATTTTAATTTTTTAAAGCAGTTCTTTGATTTATTTGACAAGCTAAAGTTTTTTAAGGATCCTGAGGCAAAACTCACCTCAGATGGTGGATCCTGGTATTGCAGATGAAGCAAATAACCAGTGAAATGACATGCACCAGGATTCCTACACATCATTACGGAGGAAGGCATATGCCCAGAATAGATTTTAAAAGTACAGAAGCAGAAAAATGCAGAAGTGATGAAGATTTTAAAGCAGAGAATATGCCTGTTTAGTAGATACTGATTCTTGTGTAAAGAAAAAGGGGTATTATTTTGAATATACTCTTTCAGAGTGATTTGCTAGTATTAACATTTCAGATTTTAGGCAAGTACCAATATAATAAAAATATTTAGTTGAAAAGCAGAACAAACCAATCCTGTGCTCATTAGCTTCAAATTCAGTTCTACTGTGTCAGCTTCTTCACTGTTTTTAATTCCTGTTTTCCACTGCCTCTTATATAAGATCACTTTTATTTACTTATTTTAATGATAAACTTATGCAGAACTTCATTCAGCTTTAGCACAGTGGTGGGAGAGGGTGGGGGCAGCTGTGTAGGATGCAAAAGTGGTGCCAAGGTCTAGGTGGGGGAAAGGGATTTGTGTGGTGAGCTGAGTCCTGGCAGGAGCAAGCAAAAGGGGCATTTTGGTGAGACCCCTGTGCATCCATCTGGGACACTAGCTGCTGGCAGGACAGCTTCTGCAAAGTGCAGCTACTTGCCTCATATTTTCTGTATGACAGCCACCACCTCCCCGTGTGCCCCAGTTATTTTGGGCAAGGTTGGGTGGACTGGTATGGAGATGACTGGCTTTGAAATCCTCCGCTGCGCTTTATAAGGAAGGATCCCAGGTATGCAGGAGGAGGGCCAAGGCGCAGAGGGAAGCGAGAGGGAAGTGCTGGGAATGAGCAGCTGGAGCATTTTAGGTTAAAAGCAGTGGACAAGAGCAAAGCAGGGGGACAGCAAAACGCTGAAGGCACTGCTACAGTGCTGAATATTTCAAGCGGTTAGAATAACCATTCACACCTCAGAAATGTCGAGGTTTATTTAATACATCATTTTTTCCCCTCTTGCCCCCAGCCCCGGAGTGGAGGGAGCAGCAGCAGAGAGGCTCTCCTCCCGTGCTGATGCTGCGTGGCATCCCCAGAAACCCAGACCCCCTCTTTCCCCTCTGCAGAAGAAACGTGTTACCGGAGCTTTGCCTGCAGTGATCATGCTTCACCAGCTCCTGCATCCACAGGCATCAGCCAGGATGTGGTGCAGGTTTTGTCTGCCCGCAAGTGCACTGAGCTGAAAGCACCCAAGGATGGGGTTTGCTGTGCTATTGCATTCTACTACTTCAAGAAAATCAAACTATTGAGTAAAATGCTCCTGATAGGAAACAATGAAGTCCTGCAAATGTAGAGCACAGAGCGGGTTTTTGTTACTGTGCCAGCCTGGTACACATTGATAAACAGTGAAATATGGTGTCTTCTGCTGCAGCTTCCATAAGTGCAGACTGTTGGGGTAGAGTTACTGCTGGCAGAGAAAGAGGATGCTCTAAGTGGATCTTTGGTTGGACCCAGAGGGTGAATGTGTGCTCTGTGCTGCACCGAAAGACAAGGCAAAGCATGAGTCTTGACTCATGCCTGCGGAGAGCACATATGCATTAAAAACAATTATCCAACATTTTCAGAAGTTATTTAAGCAGAGGAAAGGCAAAGGAAGATGGTGGGATTTCTCACCAGATGGGAAAAATGAGACAGTAATTGAAAATACACTGTATCCTCTGCCTTCCCTGCTCCTGGTCTTGAGTTCCCAGCATGAAACGCATGACATTATTCTGTTATGATTTGAACAAAGTCAGACTGAGCAACGCAGCTATGTGGGCTGGCCATAGAAATCCAGCACCCATGGGCTTGTGAAGGGAAAATGCTGGATACCTCCCTGTGCCCACCCAGCACGGAGAGTGGTGCAAGCACCCCAAAATCAGTGAGGCTCTGGCAGGGGAGCCCTGGTGGAGTGGGTCAGTCCCATGAGGCAACCGCAGCAAGGAGCCAGGGATGGAGACCTGGTCACCCACTGCTGCTTTTCCCCAGGTGAGGAAGGAGCCAGTCACAGGCGGCAGGAAGGGGGCCAGGGAGGGATAAAAAGGAAGAACTCCCCAACCAGAGGCCACAGCTGATGGCTGTGCCCAGGGCGTGCGCCCTGGCCGCTTCTAGTCCGGAAACGCCAGCGGGAGGCCCAGCGAAGGTGAGCCGTGCAGGGAGAAAAGCAGCCTCAGAGTATGTCTAAGGTCGTGACACTCGACCTTTTAATTTCTTTTCCTCTTTGAAACCTGATTACGTCTATTTTTAGGCCCATACTTGGGGAAGAAGGGGGGCAGGAGTGGCTTGATCCTGCCTGATTGTGTGGCTCCGCTGCTTTCCCTCCTCTGCATGTGCCCTTCTTTGCGCATCACAGCAATGGCCCCACCTGCCCATGCACACTGCAGAGTCGCTGAGTGAGCAAGGTTTGGCACCAGGGTACTTCCACTACCTCAAATCCCCTGCAGACCAAGGTCCACCTTGTCCGCAAGGAGAAGGAGCACGTGCTGCAGCTGTTTGGGACAGGGAGCGGAGCTTGGCCATGAGCAGCTTCCAAGGGGGTTCACTCTGGGTGGAGGGGGAAAGACAAGGTTTGGTGCAAAGGAGTGCAGTTATTGCTAGATGTTTGCTCCGTATTGGAATAACCCTGCATGCGTTGCTGGTGAGCAACGGACTGCTGGGAAGGTGCTGGAGAGGAGGAGGGGATGTCAGAGGCAGAACACCGAAATCACCGATTTAGAGACTATTACAAAACAACATAGGCTCTCGGTTTCCTCCATTTAAGATGGGCAAAATCACGCTTGCAGAAGCAAGGAAGAGGAGGTGAAAAAATCATGGGTGGTGGTAGCCCAGCTGGCTCCCAAGACAACACCCCCTTCCCCAAGCATAACATCTATTTTATGTTACCATTTTAGCTTAGCTGAGCAGTAAGAAAATAACAAAAAAACCCCCATAACATTCTGGCAGACTATTTTGCCAGGTTTTCTCCCACTCCAGCTACCCAACTGCTGGGAGTGCAAAGGGGGAAAGCCGGAAGCTGAGCAGGACTGGGCTCTCCCTGCTCTCCCTGGGGGCAGCGGCAGGGGGCTGCCGGGACCTGGTGAGTGAGTGTTAGTTCACCCAGAATGAGTTTTGCATCCTGTCACCAGTAGGAATGAGGGGTGGAGGCTTTATGATGCTTTGTGCTGTTTTACACATTGGTATTTAAAAAAAAAAAATAAATGCTGAAGGCCACTTTGACGACAGCGGCCAGGAGAGAAGGGACTTTGTTCCCCAGGAATCAGTCCCCCTGACCATCAGCATGCAGCTTTTCAGGGGATGCAAGATCATGCCCTAAAGGCACCCTTCAAAACCCAGGAAAGTGCTGCTTGTCCGTGCTGACATGGCAGAATATCTCTCTTTCTCTTTTTGTTTTTATTTTAAAGCAAAGGTTATCCTGTCCACCCAAGGCCTGGCTTATTTCACATGACTCATGTAGTAGTGTCTCACAAAAACATTAAACAAAAAAACCACCTGGGGCTCTGTATGCTAATATGATATTTACACATTATTTCATATACCCCTAACACACACACACACAAACACACCCCCGCTTTCTGCTTTTTTGTTTTTTTTTTTTTTTTTAAAAGGCCCAGGGTATGGTCAACTAATTCTCTTGGCTGCTTAGCAACAGGCAATTGAGACTGCCTATCAATTCTCAGTTTGTAATAACCTGAGGCAGACCTAGATTTTTGTTTTCCCTTGAGCTTTTGTCTTCCCTTCCCTCTATAATAAATACCAGAAATGTAGGGGCAGCGTGTGTCAGAAATCCCCTGGTGGAATATCTTTCATCGTGCTAGCGGGGCTGCTCCTCTGGCAGGACAGAGCTCCAGGTCTCACACCCTCCTCCCCTTTCTTAAAACATTTTAGAGATTCATTCTGCATTAGACTATGCTTTGCAGTAGATTTACCTTTAAAATAGTTAAACCCAGACATTTTCTATTTTGTATTAAGAAGACCCAAAGGGTTCACCTGGACAGACTGAATGCAACCCTCAAGATACACAAATAACCTGGATATTTCTGTCTTTGAATGTGCTATAAAAGAAGACAGAATGTAATTAATTTTGTGGTCTAATGGAGCCCTAAACAGTGTGTCCTGCACTGCAACTTAAGGGGCTGGAGTCAAGGGATCCAGCCATGCTCCTGGGGGGAAGTGGTGGTGGCAGTACACGAAGGCATTAGAAGCACGATGCTGTGCCCTGGCTTTCAAGGAGTGTGGCAGCACATGGCAGTGATCGAGAGGAGGGCTGTTCAGCCCATCCTGAGAGGTACCTGATGGGGAGTGGAGGAGCAAGGCAGCGTTTCTATGGCCAGCTTTGCTGCTATAGCATGCTTTCTCTGAAATCTTTTGGTCTTCCACTGGTAACACCTTACTGATGCTGCTTGCTGACTATCACTGCTCTTAGTCAGGATGGAAAAAGCAGCCTGTAAAGCATGGAGAAAAGAAAAATCTGTGGAGTTAAAGTGTGAGCGAACAGGGGGAGCCTGCTCACCCCTGCCCCATGAGCAGCCCCATCCCCAGAGCTTGCAGCAGCTTCAGGCTGGTGGGGACTGCGTGGTCTTTTCAGGTGTGACCCCTCCATACCAGGTTGACTACAATTCTCATAGCTATCCCATACCAAACCTAAGCATTTCCATTATAAGAAGCATTTCTAGGAGACAGACACATGTTTTTTACAGGTGGTGAGCAGGAGGAACCCAGCCACCCCACATGCCCTGGATCACCCTAGCAAGGGATCAACACCCCTGGCGCTGGTCTACAGCCCTCAGCTTCATCAGGGTCACAGGTCTCCGACTCACACAGTGCAGAGCAGAGCAGCTGCCTGCAGCCGTGCTGTGCTCCCTGCCTGCAGTGGCCCTTGCCCCATCTCCAGGCCACCTCCAGCTCTCCTGGATGGGCTTCCTGCAGAGGACAAGCATTTTCCCCCACGTGTGGAGCCCCGGTTTTGCACCAGCCAGCCCCTCACCCCACCAAGACATACCTGCTCACTGCAGGTCCCCAGGCATCACTGGCCCATGACCCTCAGCAGCAGCAGACGTAACATCAGATGTAACATCCTAATTGCAGATGACCAATGTGACCTGCAAGCAGCACTGTCCCTCACAGCCAGGCTGTCTGAAGGGGACCTGCAAACAAACCGCTGCAGGGACAACTGAAATGCTCTCCTTTCGCTGAGGTCTCCACAAGTTCTGCACACGGACTCTAATCCTTACCTGATCTCCACCGTATGTACGTCACAGGACCAAACGCTGTTTCTCCCCAGAGTTCATGACCTGAATGACAGTCAGAAATCACCAGCAATACTTTTTGCTTTCTTGATCTTTCTGTGCAGATCATCAAGTCCTTCAGATGCTGGTTCATGCTGTTCCTGGAGGTAGCAGAGATGATGGAGATTTGGAAATCCAATAATATGCATGTCTCTCCTTCCACAAGGACCAGACTGAAAGACCATTCAAAACCTTCCCCTCGCAGCAAGAAAGGTGCTGGTGCCAGGGAAGGAGGACTGGGGGTCCCCACGGTTCCAGCGCAGCCTGGCTCTGGGCTGGAGCCTGATGATCTGTTCTGAGCTGCCATATAACTTAATATCATTACTCATCCTTTGTTTGATGAAAATTTAGCAGAAGATTCAGTTATTTAAAAACCTGGAAACGAATCATAGCAGGTATACACAGGGACTGGCCTAAATATTCATGTAATCAGAGGGCCCTGTTGTCCCCACAGACTGCTCAGCAACTTTCCGCACCTTGAGTGATAGGAGCATGGGGCACGAGTGCATTGCCCTGGTTGCATGGCTGTGTAAGGTACAATTAGCAAATAAATACACACATATTCACGCATCTCTGGAACACAAAGGCACATTGGGAAAATGCGTGTGTGGAAAAGCAGTACTTTGGATGCTCCAACTAGGTCTAAAAATGACGGTTTTAATCTCACAATGGGTTAATGAATTAGTCACAAGTAAAGTAAGTACAGGAACTAGTATTTGGCAGGACTTTTACCATCCCAGGAGGTGCTGAGTGCCCCTACCGAAAGGGCAGGAGCATTTCTAAAGCTGGAAAGGACAGAGCCTAGCCAGGAATATTAAAAAATCTTTCCCATTTTAAAAAGATGCACAAGGGAGGTGGTGGTGGGAGTTGTCTTGCATCATACCAACATCCAAATACTGATCTGGCTTATACGGGTACAGAAATCCAGAGCTTCTCCCAGCAACTCTGCCTAAACCAGGAACCACACCAGCATTATCTTTAGGCTTAAGGTCGCCCCCAGCCGCTGGGGGATGCTGCACCCTGCCATTGACCCAGCCCTCCTGCCGTTGCATCCATGAAGACAGGGGTTGATGAGCTCCCCTCAGGCCTGCAGTACAGTGTCACCAGCCGCTCACCCTCCAGGCCACACATGTGCCACTGGGAAAGGAGTGGCTGCTGGCACACTACAGCAGGGCTGCAGCTAAGATGCTTTTGGAGGTATGTGTGTTCAAATATCCGGAGCAGACACGAGAAGAAAAGGGCTGGGTTCAGTCTTCAGCTGTTGTGAGCTCTTCTGCCATGGAAGCAGCATGTCACCGGGAATGCGAGTGGCCAGGACCTTTCTCCAAGAGGAATTGTGCAGGAAAGCCACATCTCCACACAATGAGAATGCAGAGTCAAGGGACAGCTCAGGTTTCCAACACCAGTGCCTGCCTTTGCAGAGGGAGTTCACCAGTGTGAAGTTTGTGGTACAGTATTCTTTTCTGAAACTTCTTAGAGGGGCAGGGAAAAGTCACATTGCTTTTGTTGATAGTTCAGTTATAACCGTGTTGAAAATTGCACCAATCTACCTTCTCCCTACATACCTCTCCCTGGGCTTTGCCCTCCTGTTAGGGCAGTAAAGTTACAGGAGAATGCAAACTCTACCCTTCAAACCAAGATGTTCAGGAAAAAAAAAAAAAAAAAAATTTCCACAAAATCTGTGCATTTGACCTGTTCATAGCAGGAATTAAAAATCTACAAAAAGAAATCCAGGACACTTGGTGCACTATTGTTTGAACAATGATTACTGGATACAAAGCACCCAACAGGGATTACAGAAACACTGAACTCCAATGCAATTCTTTAGGAATGGGAAAATATTTTAAAACACATCAGCTGTGGTGTAAATCAGAAACAGCTTCACTGAAGCCACAAAAGGGCTTGTCATCACAAAAGTGATAACATTATAAGTGTACACTTAATTTATGAAAACTCTGGTGTAATTCTCCAGTGGGAACTCACTTCTGGAACAGTTAATACACTTTTTAAAGTTTACTTATGCCTAAGAGTATATGTTTAAGGAAATAAAACCACCAAAACGAAAATGAAATACTGGAACAAGTATCCACACAAGAGGTTACACTATTTAATCACCCCAAACTCAACTCTCTTTTCTCAGATACACCCTTCCCATAGACCCTTGTACATTCGTGTAACTGTACATCTGGTGCACAAGGTGGAATGAGACCCTTTCACAAAGTGAGGATGCAGCCCTGATAGCTCCATCATTAAGCAGTTTCTTTGAGGAAAACAGGTTTTCTTTAAAAAAAAATAATTTGCAACAACTACAAAGTCCAAACAGAATAACACTGAAGATAGAAGAAACGTAACCAGGAGTGCAAACTGCTGAGAAAACGACTTCTGTGTACAAGATAATTATCCATGCTGATGCTGTGTAATTTGTGTGTTTAACTATTAGGCTCACACATGTGGTGATATATTAAAATTCTTTTTGGCAAAATGTCCATTCAAAATTAAATGATGCTTTAGCCTCACCACCAGGATTTTTCTCATTCCAAGTCATGTTTGTAATAAACTTTATTAAATGTGATAAAATATTACACAGTTCAAACAGAGAAACCCAGCAGGGAAATCTTGTCCATTTCTGTTAAACTAAGTAGCAGAGCTTTGTTGCTGGCATTAGGGGAACAGCTTTGAGCTTTGCTAGAGATATGTTCTAGAAAATCCCCATAGTTCTTAATGAATAATTGAAGACAATATATAACTGAGACGCTTGTTTGCTACCTCCAGAGCTGGATCCTAGAGGACCATTAAATTAATTTTTAATAACTTATGCTACGGTTAAAGTTATGGGACAAAAAATTTCACTCTAAATATGCTCATCCTATAAAGAATAATCCCAAGGTTATAACCCAGGTAGCAGGAGGTTTACAATGACTAATAAAACAGAAAGGGAAACATTAGGAGAGTTTACAGCTACTCCAGTTTGTTTTTCACATATCATTTCTTTATGGGTCTTACCTAAAGACATATTCCATGACTTTCACAGTGCACTATGATGATAACACTCAAATTCTCCAGCACAGTTCTCCTCACTTACACAGCCACCTTTTTTTTCCCCCAGAAGCTAGGAACTGTGCAGGCCTTTCAAGTGTGCAGGGTCTGTGCAAGATCCTATCCGTTTTAGTTATTTATTGTATGTGGTTAAGTGAGGAGGCAATTTCTGCTAGTGCCTCGGGGTGATGCTGAAAATGTTTCACAAATTCACTATCCAAGAAGAATTCAATATAGCAAGTTGTCTGCAAAATAGATTTGTACAGAACAAAGTAATCATTAGGAAATCTAGGCCATTTTAAGTAATTATAACAGTTAAAGGGCTGGAACACCTCTCCTATGAAGACAGGCTGAATGAGTTGGGGTTATTCAGCCTGGAGAAGGCTCCGTGGAGATCTTGTAGCAGCCTTCCATTACCTAAAGGGTGCCTACAGGAAAGATGGGGAGGGACTCTGTATCAGGGACTGTAGGGACTCTGTATCAGGGACTGTAGGGACAGGACAAGGGGTAATGGTTTTAAGCTGAAGGAGGGTAGATTTAGATTAGATGTAAGGAAGAAATTCTTCACTGTGAGGGTGTTGAGACACTGGAATATGTTGCCCAAAGAGGTTGTGGCTGCCCCCTCCCTGGCAGTGTTCAAGGCCAGGTTGGACGGGGCTTTGAGCAACCTGGGCTAGTGGAAGGTGTCCCTGCCCATGGCAGGGGGTTGGAACTAGATGACCTTAAAGGTCCCTTCCAACCCAAACCATTCTATGATTCTAATTGCTAACTGCACCTAGGCTTCCATTAATTGCTGCATAATAGTGTTTCACCAAATTTTAACTCTGTCCCCATGAAAGGCTGGTTTATATTTGGAATAAATGAACATAATAAAAGAAAGGAGCAATGAAAGAATGACAAAACCAATAGAAAATTTAAACCAAAAAAGATCAGAGGACTTACCAAATATCCTGTGCCATGGATGACGCAGTATTTTTACAGAATCTCTAGACTACTACTGAGATGAGCAGCATGCTAGAATGTACTTGAATGTGGCTAGAGTACATTTTGTGATGCTATGATGGAACATGAGGGTTTAAGACACAGTGTGACAGCCCTTACCCAGCAAAACTTTTATTTAAAGAGGAGTAGAAAGCAGTTTTGGAAACCCTGGTTTGTAATCTCTTGGCAAACTCTCTGTCATCATTGCAGCCAATGGTCCATGTTCACTCAAGGTGGAGAAGCCTTTGCCCAATGGCATTAGTGCTTGAGATGACAAATGAAGGAGAGGAAGGAGGAAGACAGATGTGCTCAATACCCAATCCCTTCACACTCTCTTCTTAACCACTTTTGAACACAGACATTTAGAATAAAATTGTCTATCTGAAACCTAACCCAACTTGGTACCTACCAAGAATAACTGATGAAGAAGAAATTCAGGACACACATATACCTAGCCAGAACAGCAGTCATTTTTCTAAAAGAAACTTCTAGTCCCAACCAGCTATGCAGACATACTATGCTCACTATACAACTTTATACAGTTTTACTTGGATGACAGAGTATCTTTTCACAAGTGATTTTTCAAATTAAGACATAATTAAGTTTCAAGGCTTCTAAGAGAGATGTGTGAGGTGAGAACATCTGTTAGGACTTGCTGAAGACATCTGAAAATACCTGCAAAGGCAGAAAGATCTCCACAGCTTTCAAAGAGCTGCCATGCAGGTAGTGATATGCTACTGAATATCTAGAAATCTCAGCTGGAACCTGCTCTTAAGATCTGCTATTCAGTGTCAGCCATGACAAACTGCATTAGGAAGGAGGTGGGCAAAAACTCTAAGTGCCGAACTGCAGCAATCTCAAATCTTGTTTTTCCTTTTCCTCATTTTTAGACCAGAGCATAAACTGTAAATGAAATGTTGTTCTTGCCAGAAGATTACAGTTATGATTTACATACCCAGCAAAGATGGAAAGAACCATACAGTGGTGAGAAATATGTATATAAAATTTTTTTTTGAAGTCCTGATCTTGGCCAGGAGGGGTTCAGACCTGCATGGCGTTTTGTCCTACCCACTTCTCATCATCTCAAAATTGAGACAGGGGATCTTGGGCTCCAGCAGAGATTTCTGGCTAAATTCAGAATGCACGTACATCCCCAGTTTACAGCACAACTTGTTTTCCCTCCAAAATCTCTCACACCAGGACAGAAAAGATCTAAGCAGTGAAAAACCATTTGCAGCTACGCAGGCTTTTAAATTCTGATTCATTAATTTGAATTTTTTGGTCGTAATACAGAGTGCAAGAGAACCAGCTATGCCAGGCATCATACAAAAACTGACCCAGACAAGATCCCCTGCTGCTAAAACCTTTGTGAACTGGTCACACTTAGAGTAATGCTTTGTGACCTTTGGAGAAAGGCTTCGCAAGCTCAAAGATTAAACAGAGAGAAATGTGCATCTGATCATAAATACTCCAATGGCCCTGTGCCTAAATATCACCTGGCTAGAGGGATTGTCCATTTTGAAGACAGCAGCATCATCCTCCAGGAATCTTCCCTTATTTGAAATGCACAAAATTGTACCAGAGAACTGGCTCCTAATACCATGAGCCGTTACTCTCTCAACACTGTTAACAAAACCAGGTAGCAGTTTCAGAAAGGCCATTCCTCACTTTTTTTGTGGAGTTTTGTTTTTGGTTTTGTTTGGTTGTTTTGGTTAGGTTTCAGGTTTTTGTGTTTTTTCTTTTTTTAAAATGAGCAGGGCTCATCAGGCCACCCCAAGAGAATGCTGCGACCAGATGTCCTCCCCCGGGGCTGCATAGGCAGTCCTGATGAAGACAGCATTGACTCGCCCTTGGTAGCTCTGCTTCTCGAACCAACAAACACCACCTTTACAGATCCCTGCTAGCAGGGTAAGCCCCAAATCATAAGGACTCTGTTCAACGTTGCCCTGGCTGCAGATTGATGAGAGAAATGAAATTTAAGCTAGATGTAATGCTCCTTGTTAAGTACTTTCTAGTAATTTTAATTGTGAAATGAAATTGAGAGATTTGCATTTATGCTTTTTTTTTTTTTTTGAGCATTGTGTGACTGTGCAGAAGTTACAGCTCTCTCTTGATGCTTGAATCTTTTCTTGTCTGAAATTAATGAAAGCTGAAAACGGGATTTACCCATGTCCTTGGATTAGAACACAAGCAGGATTCAAAAACTCGCTCTACAACTATGACCCACTGACTCAATGAACTTGAAACATCCCATTAAAAAAAACAACCCAGAACGAGAGGTTCCCAGGAGCATGACAAACTGATGGCTAAAGTAATGTGTGGGTTGGACAAAGCACTATCAAGGAAACGCCTTGATCTTGAACTGTGGCTGCCAGATCACAGAGCAGTCTTGAGGGAGGACATCAGGTTCTCATCCGATTGCTGCTTTTAGTAAATGGTCCCAGAATATCCCATTACAGAGAGAGCGTGCACACATCTACCACAGGCATTAGCTGACTGTTCAACTGTGCCCCTGCAACATATAAAAATCGAATGACAAAGCAGATGATTAAAGAGAAACAATCAAAAAGAAATTAAAGCTGACTGGTATCTTAAACTACATCAAACTGCCTTGTGTTTTGAGCTGCTAGGTAGGGATGTTGGAAGTAAATTAAGACTAAAATTATAACCCTGCTCTTCTTATCTAACCTCAATGTTAAACACCATTCCATGTTGTCATTGCAGCGGTTGCATTTGGCACGAACTTCGGCCACTCTCACTTTTCCGAAATCTTATTCCCTGTTAAAATCCAAGAGAAGTTTACAAGGAGGTTACGCAGTTCAATTTAAGGCATGTTTGGGGGGTCTGTAGTTAGCACAGTTCACAGCATAGATGGGGCCAATTTAAACCTATATTCTTTTGGTAAACACATTAGGAAGAACAAAAGGGTTAAAAAAATATTTAAACTTGCTAGAATATGGAGCTGCACAATAGCCAAAAGCTATAGAAATAGAAGATCACAGAAAAGACACTCTGAGAATATAAAAGTTGGCAAGAAAATATTAAATTTCAGCTCTACTAAATAAAATATCTTCAAAAGCTTTTTTGTTTTAAAGACATTGCTGAGATCATAATCAATCAGTCTGGCTACTTAGACACACAACGCCCCATCAGAGGATTTAGCAAAAACGAAGTACTAAATTATTCAGCATTTAAGCAATCATGTAAGGAATATGTAGCTGAAAAGGACAAACTGCAGAATAAGATTATTTTTCTGTTAACTCAGTATATACTGTAGATTTAACAGGGCCTTCCAGGGAGATTATCTAAACATTTTTTCCCTGCACAGAATTGAGATCCCAGCTTTATTCTAGTATTTTTTACGTGCAACAGAAAAACATGATCTCCATCTCTAAACTTTTTAAATTAACATTTTTACTGTCTTTACAGCTGTTTTCTTCTTCTCTGCTAGGCTGGGGTTTTTTTGCTGTGTTTTTTTGTTTTTTGTTTTTTGTTTTTTTTAAACTGCCCTGCTCTATTACAAATCTGTATACTGTTAAGCTTATAAAGAAGTATTAGGAAAGCCTCATGTTTGGATACATGTACTACACACATACAGTACATGCATATGTCCAAGGAATCAGAGATAACCCTGTTCAAACAAACACTATATATTCTCAGAAAGACAACTTTAAATTAATAAGCTTTAAAATTTCAGTTTCCTCAAAAAGTTTTTAGAGCTGTAACATACACAAACTAGATGAGGTTTATATTCTCCATGAAAAGGTTTGATGAATTTTAGGTATGCTTTGATACATCACCTCTAATCTTCTGGAAGATTCTCCCTTTTTGTCTTTCTCAAGATTCATTATCAACATTTAGGATGTCTTACAAAACATGAATATAAGCCTATTAGTCCCTGAGATTGTATAATAGCAGTTAATAGTCAAAACAACAATGACAGAGTGGGCATAATTTCACGCACGTTTCATATAGGGCTCTAAGAATAAAAATCACGTTATCAAGCTGTTAAAACACAGGCAGGAGCCTGTAACACTGGAATTCATACAGAACTGATACTGTAAAAAATTATGTGGACATTCGACAAAATGGAAATTGCTGTTTGCCAATGCATGCATCTCAAAGTCACAGTATTAAATAGCAAACTAACCCGTTAAGGTGATAAATTTTTTCTTAAATCCCTGTCTCTCTTATTCTGGCATTGAATTTCCTTCTGGCAGCTGCACTAAAATACGGTTTACTGACTCATGACAGATGACTAGCACACGTTTCAAGTCTTTGATCACTGGTACAGATTCTTACTTATCTTTCAAATGTTTGTTGCAAATTTCTGTACAGGAGGAGGAGAATTCAAATCTAGGCCAAACAATAATCATTAAAACAACAAGACATCAACTCCACCCAATTTAATATTAGGATTTGTTTTTAAAGAGAACACTTTTTGAAATGTCATACCAAGCATGTTTTTGGTTGTAGGCCACATAGCAAGCAGGAATTCTGTACTGAATAAAACTATAGTAGATGTTAATATCCATTCAGATCTATTTTCACAATGAGCTGATCACACAGTATGTCAAACAGAATTCGAGGTGCTTTGCACAGTTTAAAAACAGACAAAAGTTGAAAATCATTGTCCATTTCCACTCTCCAATTGTGACAAAGAGCTTTCAGAGTTCTAAACATTTTTTTTTTCCCCATCTCATTAAAATGTCAGAAAGCAAGATATAATTCTGACAGATTCAACCCATATTCATCTCCTTAAGTGGACAATTCTCTGTTACTTTTGGAACAGTTTTTAAAATAAGTCAAACTTGTCAAAATAAATACCTGCAACACACACATTAAGTTTATCTTTGTTTGTTTTTACTGCTTTTCTAAATATGTTAAAAAATGTTGGGAGACCCATATGTTTGTAAAGTCAACTCGACCATTCTGCAGTAAAACTGATTTACAGAAAGTGCACTACAAAATAACTGTTAAGACCCAAACCTTACCATGCTGAATTACTGCCTTATATGCAACCTTAATTTTTACATTGCTCAACTTTTGAGCAGTTTTAGATTCTGACATGCATCTCCTTCAGAACTCAGAAAACAAAACCCAAAGCCTAGCAGAAAGGGAAGGACCACCCCCATGGCACCTGAGCTGACCACCTCTCTGGTGGGATAGCGGCAGGACTGGAACTCTGGCTTACTGCACAGACCCAAGACCTCAGCCTGGAGGTAACTATCAGAAAAGCAGGCTGCCATGCACCCTTTGAGGGCTGACACATTTTGCCAGAGGATTTTTGCTATTTCCCCTTAGAAGGAATGGTGAGAATCTTCAGATCTATCCCAGACTGGAAATGTTTAACAGCAGCTATTTTCACTGCTTCCGTATTTAAACTCAGTCCTGTTCCCTCTTGTCTGCTGCCCTTGCCTACTCCGATTCCCATTCCAGGTCAAGGTCTCCACTGCCCCATTTTACTTAAGGAAACATCCCATGCTCTATTTCATTAAAGGCTCTCTACAGCTTATTTCTCCTTCTCCAGCCAGTTCTAGTCTTCTCTATGCTGCAGAGAGAAGGTCCCTAGGTCTAGTCATGGCTTTCTGTGACATTAGCATCAGTCTTCACAGAATCACACCAGGCTCTTGATTGAGCCTACTCACCTTCAGCCAGACTGTTTTCTATTATATCTCCTCTGCAATCAAACTGGACAGCTGCTCCTTGCCTGAAGACCTGTAAGGGGCCATTCAATTCAAGTAAGAAAAAAAATTTACTACACTCAGCTTTTACTCCTAAAGACACCCTGCTTTCAAAGAGCTGTTACCGGGAATATTGCTGGGCTACAACTGATGGGACCGGATCACTTGCTCAGCACAACTAGGACATGGACAGTATCATGAATGCTAGATGGAGTATGGAGAAGTAACATGCAGTGGAAGTTAACTACTTAAAAGAAACTACCAACAAGTCTTCAGAACCTATACAGGAATTGCTAGTAATCTGTCTGAATTATAGGCCTGAGAAAGTCACAGCTTCTGTCTTGATGTTTTAAAACTGACATGTTTGAGATCATAGTGGGGGTTTTTAAGTCTGGCAACATAATAAACAACTTGACACTGAGTCTTTTAACAGGAGAAAGCAGAGAACCATAACAATTTCCCTGCTCAATACAAATATAAATACAAGTAAATATCTGACTTCTTTTTTGCCAGTTGTTATAGGTGAATTCAAGTCCAGAAACATTAAGCAGTTGGTTCTCCTCAAAAGATATTTTGCAAAGTAGTAACCCTAATACAAAGCACACCTTGGCACGTATTACAATGAGAAAGTGTTGACATACATTCACACTTGTACCAGTAAAGACACGCGTTTGTCTTACTGCAGACTCCTTGCTCTCACTGAGAAGTACTTACTCTTGCAGACAATCCCACAGAAATCAATGCTTCCTTTCTTTAGATGTCACATAAAACTACGCAGGTTTTAAGTGCTGTGAATGGGATTTGCAATCTGTTCTAGTGTAAGTAAAGAGGACTGTCTGTGTTTATGAAGCAAATGACAGAAAACAAAATGAGAATGACATCTCCTTTAAAGTAACTGCAGACAATATTTTGAAATTCTAAGGCAACAACATTGGACCAGCGTATGAAACACTGCTGTTTCCAAGTTAGTGTACTGCTTTCTCCTGTGAAGCAGAAATACTCTGATAGTTTTTTGTCTTTTTTTTTTTTTAATTCAGTAAGAGGTAGGAATATGAAATGCCAATAACGACACCAGATAACTCATGTACTCAATCTCTGCATTCAGTGAAATCCTTAAGCAGACATGTAATGTCTTGAGTCGTACGCTCTGTTTAAGAAGATCTGGAAATATTAATGTATATTAAAAATACACATGCACATTTTTGCAGACTTGCAATTTAATATATTTTTGTAATTCACTACAAAAATGTGGTTTCACAACTGCTCCCAGGCACTGGGACTCCTACAGTAGTATGGAGAACGTACAGATGTCTTTCCCAGAACTGGCAATACTGCGCATTGTGCAAATTGTCTAGGACTCCAATCCTTTTTGAGCAGCAGTTAGAAGAAAATTTGTGGGTTGAATATTGATATCAAAATACAGATTTAAATAATTTACTCTTAAAAACATTCGTATTTATAGCCTCTTACAGAAAATAAACAATTAATCTGATTATCAGACATGTCCTCAGTTTTTCCAGTTCCAAGGTATACACAGGTCTCCATCCTGCAGCACAGAGTAGAAATGCGAAATGCAAAGGTGCATGCCTTGTAGGTATGGCAACGATTCTTCTAGCAGTCGCTTACAACAATCTATCATCTGTGCACTGGAAACACTGGGTTCCTTATACAGCCGATCCAAAGAAAATTTTTCAGTGGAAGTATCGATTAGCTCTTTTTCTGTAATCATCATCCTAGCAAATGAAGACAACATACAGTGACAAAATTAGAATGTCAGCTCTTAAAAATCCCCTTGAAATAAGTAAATTTGTAGATTATATGCATGTAAACAAAAGTGTCACTTCATGTACAGCTATGGTACAGCTGACATTTTTGTGCAGGTTGATACCCATGTCTACACCTCAGAGGCTAGACTGAACATGCTTCCATGACTATGGGCAACAGCATGCTTACACAGAGTCACATTTGAAAGCCATGACTTTTTTTGCTCACAACGTAATGGGGAAAAATACCAAAATAAAAATCATATGAGGCTCCATTTTTAATGTAAGTACTTAAAAAACCCTCGAAGTATAAGCTTTAAGAATAAAATCATGTTAGTAACTACTCTTCTTAACTAAGACCAGTACTCTGCATGTTATCAAAACCAACAGATGACAGGTACAGCCACCTGATGCATATTAAATGTGTTAATAACTTACTAATTGCAAGAAGTATATGGAATATTAAACTCATAGCTCGCAGATGATTTTTTCCATTCCTCCCAAACAAAGCGTGGCAAGACAATGCATGGTAAACTCAAGCTACTCAGAAATGAAGTTAATGTGCAGAATTAAGAGTCACTGGAACTGTGGATCATCTGATGCAGACAGGTTCAGCTAGCTCAAGCATTGTGCCACATTAATGTAGCTATACTTCCAGAGCCAGCTTGGTTACAGAAACAGCACCATCGCTGTCCTACAACACAGACCCTGTGCTGAACAGGGGAGGAGCTACAAAGCAGCAGCACATCTTAGCCCAAGCTAAGCACAGACACAGCTACTGAGAGTATCTGACTCGTGTGAAAACACTATTGTAGGGTCTAGCCACCACTCTTTCCAGAGCTCAGTATGGGATCTCCATGTACCTGCAAGGCACTACACTGTGCTGGGGCACTCAGACCACTCTGCAAGAGCCCAGCCCAGCTCTGGCAGTCAGGGCTGAAGTGAGCCAGTGAGTTAACCTGGAGCAAGTAAGTCTGTCATCTCTACTGACCCTATCTTATTGGCACCACCCTCCAGAGCACATTCCCTATTACCTGAGTGCCAGCCCTCCTGTTCTGTGAAACCTCAAGCTCCCTTGAAGGATGTAGTTAGCTGCACATAGTAAGAACTGCAAGTTTTAGGTCACTTCCACAAGGAGGCTTACACCTCTATCACAATACATAACTGATACTTTACAAAAGCAAGGGAGGGAGTAGATACATACTAAATCCTGCATTACTAGAAGGCTGACAGATAAGACAATTTTCTAAAGCAGCAGCATTTGAACTCCCCAGGGCATCAGGTCATAGAGAATTCCAGCTACACTATGCTATTTACTGCGTGTAGAATGCTCATCTGCACATGCAAAGTAAATTCAGTACATCTCAAAATATTTTCATCTCAGGGTCTCTTTAACAACCACAGAACGCTAAGGGAAATCAGAGGTACAGAACAGGTTCTGTTCAAGGAAGCATAAGTGGAAAAGGAGTTTTCAGCTTCAATAAAAAGACAACCAAGGGGAAATATGACTACCCACAAAAAAAAAAAGGTGGTAAATTCAGAATGATTGTTTTGTATTTCCTACAGCACAAGAACAAGAGAATGACAGATGAAATCACCAGGCTGTGGGTCTAGAAAACAAAGAACACCTCTTCTCTCCTTCATATATACATATGCTATATGTAATTCAACTCTGCAGTTTGCTGCCATGGGATATTTTGGAGCCACAAAGTGTAAGTTGGCTCAAAAATAACTGGACAATTAAGGGGGAGAAAATAAGATCTACTGAATGCTCTTAATGTGAGATAACGTTTCTAATGTCAGGTATTTTCTCAAGTGCAGTCAGCCAGAAACTGGGAAGGAATAGAGAGTAAAAAAACCCATTGTCTTTTCTGCCCCATTCATACAGCCTTCCTGTAAGCTAATAGATGATGGGGACAGACCTTTGATACAATCCAGTATAGCTGCTCTTTACTATTTTATACAAACCAGCAATCATCCAACACACAACAGAAGAGCTGAGATATTTAGCTTGGCTTTTACATACTTACAACACAGATGGTTCTACTCTGAGGGGAGCCCCACATTTTTCCTGCATTAGTGTCTTTATAATGTGGGGTAGTGTGAGATTTTTTGGAGAGTCACCCAAATGCAAATGCATACATTGGCTACAACATCCCTCCCAACCTCTACAGACAAGACTTTTTCAGCTGTCACATATGGACAGCTACACAGAAAGCTATTCAGCAGTTATAATTTGTATGGCAAAATAATCTAACTTCAAAGCTGGAATAGGGTTATAGAAAAATTCCAAACAAACCTCCATGTTTTACCAAAGTCCATCTCCAAAACATATCCGCCCAAGTAATGAGGTCTTAACAGAGCTAAAACCATAAAGCCTTCAGTGAGACTCACGCCTAAAATAACCTTCATTAAAAAATATCTAGATCTATACATCACTTATATACACTGATGACGGTGTGATATTTCAACAATTCATTAAAAGCTTTCCAAAGCAGAAAAATAAACTTGCAGTAACAACATCTAAAAGGACAGCAACACCCTATCACAGTATTTTATGCAAAATAAAACCAGTACCTTTACTTCATGTTCTTAATACCCTGTCACAACGTAAGTAACATTAATAGAAGTTAGTTTTTTTTCTCATTCAATAAAATGGTCTCTTTTTAAATAAAACCCCACCTCTCCTTTTGGGAAGTAAGTGTAAAAAAATAATGTAATTTTGTCTTGTAAGCAAAAATCTTTTATTTCTGAATAAAGTACACCTGTTTCTACAAGGTGAAAGATGGGTATTTTCTAACAACTGTTTGTGTTCACTGAATGCTGAAATTTTTAACTTAAAGATGATGGGTAAAGTTCTATTTTATAAATGGAAGTTTTTTCCACCAAAATCCCATGAATACATTCTTCAAAGTTTTCCTCCTCCTCCAAAGAAAACATATGACATGCAAAGATTTTCAGAAGCTAAATGTATCAAGTCACATGAACACTTACTCCTCCTTTCTTTTCAGATTCTCCCTTGCTTGTTGTGCTTTGGCAAAAATAAACCATTGAAGGGTTGTTGGATCACAGACCGTTGGGATCATAAAGTGTCCAAATTCATGTAAGCTTGGTGCATATCTGTCACTAATGAAACATGATGGAAGTAAAAAACAAGGTATCTTTTTTTTTTTAACGCAACTATTTACATTAATTATTTTCACAATGAATTCTGAACATAAAAGGAATATCAATTAATTACAATCAGAATAATTGGTAAAAAAATCAAGTTTGGTTCATGAGAATACAAAAGCACCATACATAAAGCTTTTTTAAAATTACATTTCAAAAACAACTGTCAACAATACTCAAAAAAATATAAACAGCAGCAGCATCATACACAGCTGAGTGTTGACCTGACAGAATAAAACCTTTGATTTAACCCAGCACAACACTGTAGGATAAGGACATAACTTGCATGAAATAATCAGGATTTTCTTCAATCTGATTCCTTCTTAACCCATAAAAAGGCACTTAAAAGCTCTAGAGACAAAAACACTGACATAATGTGAGTCCAAGACAGCATTAGTTTTCTTCTTCGTGAAAGCAATGATCAGTGTAACAAGAAAAAAAAGAATGAGTAAAAGCTCTAAAAGGAAGAAACCTTTCCTGAAAATACCTACCTTTCCAAAATCATTTGCAAGCCTCGCAAACTGCGAGGATGAAAAGGTAGTCTACTGTCACGTAATTTATTATAGAAAGAGTCCAGAGTCTCGTAGTACTCTTCTAGAGTCAAGAGGGGTTGCAGTTCTTCAATATATATTACTTGTATGCCTCCCAGAAGTTGGCTTATCCGATCTTCCAAGAACAGCAGCCTTTTTTGAAGTTTATAATAATTTGGCAATCTCTCAAAAATCTGTGCACACACACAAACATTTCCTATGTTATGAAGCATAAAACTTAATTTTAAGAAATGAAAAAAAACCAAACTGTAAAAGAAGATACATGTAACAATGCAAACATGGAACCAAATGGAAAAAAAAATAATCAAAGAATATAAAAAATCAGAAATATCAAGTATATATATTTTGGGGCAAGACATAATGGAATAAGCTCATAAGTATTTTCAGTATTTATACTATATAGGCACCAAAAGACTGTAGCAAGACTGAAGGATGTCCTCTTTATATATATACAGAAATTAATATTCTGTATATAGAGGAAAAAAAATATAATCTGAGGTTTACATAAAATATTTATCACCATAGTTATAGTGGTAGAGCTATTCCACATACAGTTAAAAGGGGTTTTGCCAGCCTAATTTATACTAATTCTCAAAAAAGAGAAGTCTCTGTTGCTGGAACTATTTCTTTCCAAAGGTTTTGATGGTAACATAGCTCGTCTTGAGTCTGAAGGGAGAGGAGAAAGGAGGAAGGTAGCAGAGCTCTGAATTACAAAAACTATATCAGAAAAGGTTAAGAAGTGATCAGACTTGTGAGTTGAGACACAGAAGGTGTGATAGGGAGAAGGCTGGAACAAGGCAACAAGTGAAAGAGTAAAGTCTTTAGTAATAGTCGCTACTTACCGTCTACCCAGTTATTACTAGAACACAGTTTATTACAAAAAAATACTGCTGCTGGATCAAGTCAAGTGATTTCAGAATAATCTCTTTAGAAATCCAAGACAGTAGGAGAATCAGAGCAGCTTTTGGCACAATAAAATCCACTAGTTCAGCATTTCCATTGGTTAGAAGAAAACTGCAGAAATCCTCTAAATAGTGTGTCTCTGACCAAGCATTCTACAGGCTGGACACTATTCTACTGCTTACTCTTTCTAATAATTACTAACAAAAGTACTAGCACTCATGACTGCTTTCTAAAATGGTTAGATTTGGACAAAAAATCCTGTTCTCTAAAATAAGCAGGTAACCAATCTTGTGAAGATTTTCAATTACTTTTTCTGGGTATCACCTAACATGATCTTCAGTGCATTTTAAAACAAAAAGCCCTTGATTTCAAATTCAAATACATACCTCTTCTCTGTCTTCCAAAGCAAATACTACCATCACAACCAACTCTACACAGTCCCATTTGCACAATACTTTGCATTTCTCTTTTCAAGGAAAAGAGTGGGTTTTTCAGCATTAATCAACAGAACACTTTCATTCCAATGACTATCAACACTTGCAAATCTCAGAGCAGAAACTTTTGCATTAAATTCTCAGTTTAAGCTCTTTGTAAATCATTCACATTAACAAACTGTGGTTTGTCTTCTTCCTCAGTGAAACATATAGGTGAAAAGTCAAACAACCACCAGAGGAAGATTTGGATTCAGTGTTAAATTTTCATATTATTAATTGATTGGAATATAAAATATTCTGATATTCCAACTATATTCCCAACTACAAAATTCCACTGATTATTTTGATATATAACTATCAATAACATTTCATTAATCAAGGTTCAAGAAAATTTCCTTAAGTGACATGCTGATATTGCTACATATTTTGTGGTTCTTTGTATTTAATACTTTATCATTTAGGATGCCAGAAAGCTAGTCAACTATAAACTTTACAGAAGCAGCAGCAGAATTTGCAAAGTCACTAAATACATATTTCTGCAACATCCACATTATTTGCCTAAAAGAACAAAGTGGTGTGACAGGGTTGTTTAGCAGCCACTGACTGAAATGACCACTTCACAACTCCCTTTAAATCCCACGTTTACAAAAAATCTGAATAGAATTCCTAAATTCTTCATGGGAATGAGCTCTTCATGGATAATGAAAAATTCTGCCAGTGCTTGGTAAGTAGACTGGAACACTGCATAATAAATTATTTTTCTTTGTTTCTAATCAGGAGTAGGACTGATTTGTTAGTGAAAACAGCAGTAAAGATCTAACAGAAAGTGTTGTTAGTATCACAGGATTAAATTCAGAATGCAATGTTCACAGTTATGCTAAAGATAGTAGCTATGTGTTTGCTTTAAATTACTCTTCAGTCATCTGCACCAATTAATATTTTGGTTATGGTTTAAAAAAAAAGTTGTAACAAGAAGCATTATCATTTACTTTGAAATCTTCTTACTTTGGTCCAGTGGTGGTGAACATCCATGGTCCCCAGCATTATGTGGCCTGCTGCACTCATACCTGAACGGTCTGTAAATACCACTGTGCGTCCTAAAGATTGAACAAAGCGCTCTTCTGATTTGGGTTATTGCAATTATTCCCACAATTATTTAAGGCTTAACTATGCTACTGACATGTCACAAGCAACACATTTCTGCAACACACACACATGCAAGCAGGTGCTTTTGTTACTATCAAAATTTGAAAGACTGATTCTTGAAAACTCTAGTTCAAGATTTTTTTTTATACAAACCTTACCTAGCATTTGCCTTCTCCCTGTTTAAACTTGATAGATTTTTAGTTAACTGGACTTTTTTCTTACAAAAACTACTTTTCAAATAAGAGAAAGTCTCAGCAGACAGCATATTCAAAGAATCTGTACAAATCATGTATACGGTAGGAATATATGCTGCATGCCTAAAGTATATATAAGGTAAAGATTGGTCAAAGAACTATTAGCACAGCCATTCAACACTACTTCCACAGAAATCTCTGTTTCTTACAGCTTGCATGTTGCACTTTCACATTAGGTTCTTGCTCTTTCTTTTAAAAGAAAGAAAACAGGCAACATAAAAGGATAATACTATGTTTACTTTTAGGGGGACAAATCAGTTTTGAGTCTGTTTAAGTGAAGCACAAAGATCCTCAAGAATTCTTCAGGGTAAAAGCATAGGCAACTATTTACCAAAATAAGCTTCCATAAAAGTCTTCAGTGTGATGTATTAATCTACAAGACAAGGCTTAAATAGAAGCTCTTGCTCTTAGACATCAGTTTTCCAAAATCCTTAAGAGCAAGCAACACTGACTCTAAGGCATCTGGTCCATCCTTGTACCCCAAGGCAAGATCAACTGTACCTGTATAATTACTGACAAGTATTTGTCCAGTATATTATTAAAGATCTTCAAAGATGGAGACTACAACAGGTTCACAAGACAGACTTCTCTAACACTTTAAATCCTTAGCATGCTTAGGTAAAGAAACTAACTTGAAACCTGATACAACTTAAAACTACTACTTACTGTCCTACTCAGTCTGTCTTTTGACAAAGGATTAGGTGAACCCTCAAATGAAAGCCACTAAAAACTGAGCATCTGCAGACAGGCATAAAATGTGGGAGTTGCAATTAGAGGAAACAGCTACTGCTACAGGTCAAACAGCTGTATGAGAAGAACAGTAGGTCAGGTTTACAGAGTATTTTAGTTTTTCCTGAGAAAATACAGACTATAATATAGGTATTTTATGGAATATGCATGGTAAGAGAAGACAATACAATTTTAAAGGTATTCTAGTAAGTCCTCCTTATATTGACTCTTTGGAGAGCTACTCACATTTCTATCTTTCATCTACCATGGGTAACAATCTATTGCTACCTCTGCCTTTTCAGAGGTTCAGGATGGATTTTTTACTTTCATTATTAGTACTAAGTCTAGTGCCCTCAACTCATTCAGTTTGCATTTATTACAAAGTAAAATAGAAGCTGAGTGTAGCAGATAGGAATGGTCACTTAAAAAACAACCCAGTAGCTTAAAATGCAGGTTCTTGCAAGCCTGACAGGTTTGTTTTTGCAGTTCTCAAAAGCAGTCGTGAAAAGAACTAAAGCTCCCTTGTCACAGAAGACTCACGCTCATCTTTGTATCGATACTATATTAGGATCTGTGAAACAAGCAACAGAAATACCTTTAACATTCTTTAATACTTCAGGTCTCTGTTGGACTAAGCGACCTAGACTGTGTAGTTGGCTACAGCGGTGAGCAACACCCCAGCTTCTTTGCCACCTAAATAAAAATATAATTGAGAGCGTTTCATTCTCAACATTATTTAAAAAATAAACAAAATCACAGAAGTTGAGATGCAGCCAAAAGCCTTATAACACAAACAAGTCAAAATAGCACTCCAAGAGTAATAAAAGGCCTACTGAAAAGCTGTCCGTTGTCATATGCTATTTGAACAGATAAAATGCCTAAGTATTTCAGTTTTTCTTAAAGTGAGTGCCAAAAAACCCCCAAAGAATAAAACCAGACATAGGAAAAACAAATCTAAAACCTGGTAGACAGAGCAGAACTTGCAAATCTCTCTCCCAATGAGAAGGGGGTAAGGAAATGGCAACCAGTATTTGGTTCAGTCATGTTTCATGCAGTGTCTGTTTGTACACTGTGTAATGTTTTTCTAGAGGAGCAAATACTGTATATAAGGACATTGTTCTTTTTTTCCTTTGAGTTCCTAGACCAAAACACTACTAGGATTCCAGTGGTAAGTTGTTTTTTGTTTTTTGTTTTTTTTTCTTATTTTACAGTGGAATAATTTTTGTTAAACCATATGGGAGGCAGGTGTTACATTGGTGACTTCAGTACATAATGTTTTGACATCTCATCCATCACAGATCAAACTCGTAACTAAATTTCAAAAAGCATTTAAATTGCAAGGTTGTCCCAGTGTATTGAAAAATTACATCCTTTTACAAACTTCTAGCCAATATAAAACTGTCTCAAAATGGGAAATTACCGTTCCCTTATTGTATTGGGTCTGTCTGGGATGGAGTGAATTTTCTTCATAGCACCCCCATGTTTTGTATTTTTTACTAGAACAGTGTTGATAACACACTATTGTTTTAGCTATTGTGCAGTGCTGGCAGCGTCCAGATTTTTGCTTTTACTTCCCACTCTGCCCCCCTCCATCAGTGAGTAGGCTGGGGTGGGCAAGAAGCTGGGAGAGGATGCAGCCAGGGCAGGTGATTCCAGCTGAACAAAGGGATATTCCAGACCACATGACATCATGCTCAGCAAGGGGACCCTCGTGGTTATGGCGTTTGTCTTCCGAAGCAAGCAGACATGCTCTGCTCTGCTTTCCAGAAGGGCCTAAATACCTGCCTGCCAATGGGGAGTAGTGAATGAATTACTCCTTTTGCTTTGCTTGCACACACAACTTTGCTTCACTTCACCTATTAAATTTCTACCTTGATCCATAAGCTTTCTTTCTTTTGCTCTTCCTATTTGCTTCCTCCCATCCCACATGGGGTGTATGAGTGCGAGGCTGTGTGGGTGCTGGGGGTTCTGGCTGGGGTCAACCCACATCATTTTGTTTAGGGAAACCTAACTGGCAAAAAAACACTCTTTGGGATGCATAGGATGGCACTACGACACAGCCCTTATGAGGCAATTCAACCTATTATAATGCAACTCATTCGAATAACTATTTACTGTTACTTAACAGTACCACTTTGCTTTCAGTAGCACCAGACAGGAATGTAAAAAGGTGGCTTATAGATCCTACCTTCTCTTCAGTTGTCCTAAACTTATCTATGGAATGAAGCCAACGACCCCATTATTTTTTCAAACCTCTGTGAACGCCAGCATTAGACTGAAGGATCACAAGTAGTAGTTTCTTATTAAGATGCTTGTCAGATTTCTGACATTCACAATCCTTTCTGAATTAAGACAATATCATTCTTGGAAGGTTAATAACTCTTCATGGAACACAATAATTTTAGTGTATTTTAAAAGCACAAACTATAAGAAAACTAAATATAAGCCATGAATAAGACCAGATCTATATATATAATACTGAAGACTGTTTCAGAAATTTAAAAACACTCACCACAGCACAGTTGCAGAGAATTAGAAATTGTATTCAAAAAAACTGGCTTCATCTTAAATGAAGCCAGGGTCTTTTACAGGGTGAAAGGAACAAAAGTACAATTTCTGAAGCTCCAGCTCTCTCTTTCCTGGTTAAAAGAAGAACTTAACAGACTAGCCCTTGAAACAATCCCCCAAAGTGTATTCTTTCATTGTTGAATACCCTGCCTTTTCCCATCCTGAATATCCCACTTAAGAACATCCTCATCTGAAGGCACAAAAGTTAAAAAAGGATCGTAAGTTATTTTCCAGAAAAATATTCTGAAGAATCAGGATCACCAACTGTACTCAGGCCTTTCAAGCAAACAAATACCCTCCTCCTCTGGAGTGAGGGAAACAATACAATAATTAGAAAGAACAACATTTTTATTAAGCCTTCACAGGATGTCAATACATATCATGTGGAAAGTTGCATTTCACTGCCAATCTAGTTACCTTTGTAGATATTCACTTGAATTCAAGAAGAGCAATTTTATCCAGCAAAACACCCCAATTAATGCACACACAGAGGTCCTATTTCAAGCACTTACATGTTTCCCTCAACTGGAGCCTACGTTATTAGTTACAAATACTAGGTCTTTTTGAACAGATTGTAACAGGAGACCTTGGTCCCAATCAGATTCTCCTAGAAAAATATTATTCAGTGCAATAACACTTTTACACATATAAAATATAGCTGTTTTGCTGGAATAAGCCTTTAAATCTCACGGTGTAGTATTACACAACACTTTCTCACTTTGACTGTCTTAGTGCAAGTCCAACTGATCTAATTTATTACCTGATATCTGAGAGCTGGAGTTGATGAGAGAGTTCAAATTTTAAACGTTCTAGTTCTTTTCTAAGTGGCAAACTCTTTTTCAGCTTTTTTACTGCACTTGCTTCATTATCATCTAGCCAGGATCTGAAAGAAGAGAAGGAAAAAAAAAACAACAGTGGAGGCATTCTGTATTATCTTTCATGCAAACTGTGCAACTCATTGAATTCTTACTGTTAACATTAATGTTTTATTTCAAGTTACCAGGTAAAGGGATATTTTAGAAGTAGAGGACAGAAACTGAAATTGCTAAATGATTCACTTTAAATTATCTACAAAGGAAAACCTGGCACTTAATGTCTTTGGGGGGGACTAGGGAATCAAATCAAACCAAAAGACACTGACAAGTGTTACAGCCATAAGACTCAGAGGTGTGAAAGGCGTAGAGCAGCAGATCAGTGGGATTTAGGGGGGGCAGCTTCAGAAGTTAGTGCTTTAGTTCCCACACACCTGTCTAAAAAAAAAACCCCAAACAACCAAAGTGATCATAGTAGACTATCAAATAAGGGAGGTGGTACTAGAGGGCTAAGTTAGGTAACTCTTACAGAGCTGGGATGAACATAGATTACGGAGGTCAAAGTTTTACAGTTCTTTTGTCAATAATCACAACCAGACAAACATGACTCATGGAGTACATCTAAAACTTTCAATAAACAGATTATATTTCTAGGAAAAAATCTACTCTTTAAGAGATTTAGCCTTTGTTCATAGCATACTTATTTTCATACTCTTATTTTTACAAACCAATACTTCTGTTCTCATACTGTATTCTAAGGAAAGAAATTCAAACTCGGAAGCAAAGAGAGAGGCCCAATGCCAAATGGCTAGGTATTAAAACCAGACTGTTAATATGTAACTGTTCATGGCATTTCTTGTAAATGTGTAAAAATACATAAAAATATTCTCCAGTATGTTAATTCCCAGTTAAGTGTTTTACAGTAGCATATATTATAGCAGTAGTTTTATTTGCAAGGTGCTAGGCAGGATGAGGGGTATTCTTTGCTCTGAAGATACTACTACCACAGTTCTGCATTTATTTCAAACGTCACCTAACTCTCATTGTTAGAAGTTTTTCAAGGCAGAATTGTTCATCCTTCCCCAAAATGAGCACATGCAGATTTTATAAGCAACCAACTTTTAATACACAACATGCTACATTTAATGCAAATTCAGTATTTGTAATTGCCTCATTTTAAATATTAAGGTTGGTATGCTGAACAGCAAACAGAAGCACAACAATAAGATATCTGGCAAAATTAAAACTTTTTAACATTAGTTTTCATGTATTATCTTCCACTCCACCCCCAACAGAATGTCATCATGAAATACTAACAATAAAGTTAATAGCTGTGTAGTTTTGTGTTACAGAAGTCCTGCAAGAGGCAAGGAGCTATTTGGAGCAAGTGGAACCTCTGCTTCTTTCTGAATGGCCACGAATATTCCACACAACTGAAAAACTAGGTCAACCAAAACTAGATTGACCAAATATGAACGCTGGGCAGAGAGATAAGAATGCCTCAGCTTAGCTGGCACTACATTTATCCCAGAAGCTCATCTGAACTCTCCTTAATTGTAAAAAGTGTGACAGAATTACATGTTGGACAATAAAGTTTTGTATTGTTCAGAATGTTTAGATTGCCTTTTAAAAAAACAGCATTAGAATATGACCAATTCAGGTTACACAAATATCAGTTAAATAAAAGCCTTACATACATTAAAGTTGTTTCCACTCTCTGGGCTTGTTCTAGTTCCTCCTCAGGATCCTTGAATCCAGTAAATGAATAATATGTCTTATCCCATTTGATAGGTCTGTTCACTGTGCTTTTTGCTTCCTTCTGAGGCTGAGAGTTCACATTCAAACTCTGAATATGCTCCGTAGATAAACTGCAGGAGTTGAGAATATCTAATACTGTGCTCAGGAGATCCCTAGTATGTAATGTAAAACTGACTGCTCGAAACCCTATAAAATACAAGTCCCACAAAATGAGTATTATTTAACTAGTTATTTAAAATGCATTCACATTTCTCTCATCTTACAAGAACCCAAACAAGGCATACGTAGTTGGAAATTATTATGATATTGTTATTTCAATATTCACTGCAAAATTCACATATAGTTTAATTTTTAAAACTGTTATGTGTTCAAAAATATAAAGAGAGCTGTTTTAATTACCCAGATCATTGGACAAAACTGAAACCTAGCTACAGATCCAGCATAACCCCAGAAAAGATGCTTTCACTTTAGCAGTGGGTCGCAGTTTTGTCCAACAACTCTACACAATCCACATTATTACTGATCATCACTTTGGATATAATTCACTGTAGAAACACAGTACTACAATAGCTCGTCACAGGCTATGAACAGAAGCTTCAGAGCAAAATATGACACTTGCACACTGGGTAAAACTATGTCCCATCACTTAGCTATCGGGCCTAACTGCCCCATTAGAAAGCAAGCAAGTATTAGACTCAAGAGCAGAAAACAGCTGCCAGTTCAACTGTTATTTTAGGTAGATTGGACATAACACTACTATTTTCTTGAAAAACAGTATGATTTTGGTTTTTTAGTACTAGGGTTCCTCACAATTTGCTCAAGTGTTTTGAGTAGCAGCGTAAAGAATATAGAACTTATCTGTTAGATAAGGCACAGTAGTACATCAGAAACAAATATGTAGAATAAAGTTAATCAAAACCAATATTCTGAACTCGGCAATATTTTCTGTAGTCTCACAGCTAAGAGACAATGTGGTAAAGTGAAGCTTCAGATATTATACAACTTCTGCTTACAGAGTAAATTCCTACTGATCATATAAGCATTATAGGACATTGGGTACTACACGTTATCAGCAATACCCAACTGTTGTTCCAGTTAAATGTGACAACAGTATTAAAAGCAGAAAAATTATCCTCTACATCAAGCTATGTTTTATACTTCCTCATACTGAAACTTGACCTCAACTTTGTTATTTCTCATTCTTTCAATGCTTTTTATAGCTTAAGATGTTTAATTACTTGGGATGGTCCTGGCTCTCTGATCTAATATGCATTTTCATTGTTTAACAGGATTTTATTCAGTTGAAAAGTCGTTATGACTGCAGAAGGCTAAGTAATGATCTGAAAGAATTTAAATACAGGAAGATACGTTCTGCACAATATAAAAGCACCTGAAGCACTGAAGGATTCTTGAACACTGGAAGAATTTGGTTCTCTTTCTCTTACATAAAAAGTAAGCTGTGTTGGCTTAAAAGACCGAAACCCTGGTTTCTGTAGATTCTCCAAGTAGCCATTTAACCTCTTCAGAGAGTTTTCATTTACTTCCTGTTAAACAAACAAACATTACAGTTGACGAATTTGGCCATTTTTCATCTAAACCTTTTTAATCTCACATTCAGAATTAGTTTTTACAAATTGCCAGCTGTTCTTAACAATTGTGATATAATTCACATTCTCAGCATAAATAATTATCTTGCAGTAATAAACTGCATGATATACATACTTGTACGTTCTTGTACATTCCAAAAAACCACAACTTTGTAGGCTTTCAAGCTTAAAGAAATCAATTGATTCAAATACAACACACAGCACTTCAAAGTGATAAAGCAAGTAATACGTATTATAAATCAGCCTGGAAGGATTCAGTATTTTCTTTGTGACAATTAAACAGAAAATGAGACTAATAAATAATGGATGCTTAAGGGACCTATCCTTGTTAAAAATAAACAAAGTGCATCTTTTTATTCTCTGGTAAGAACCATATTCAGTTCTAATACTATTTTTTTTTTCTTCTAACAGCAGGAAAACTAGAAAATTTCCATTGTTGATACATGACACATTAACAAAGAAAGCATACTAAAAGATTTTTACCCTCTCTTTGGGATGCTGGCCAAAGAAATCTGGATGCACAGCAAAATAGAAAGGTCTGAGAGCATTGATGGCATCAGCTCCTGACAAAGCTCTTGACTGAAGAACACACTGTAGGAACACCTTCTCCACAGATAACCTGTTAAAGTAATAAAATGTTTATGTAGGAAGCAATCAATCAAGTGACAAACTGATAAATTACATTAGAATGTGACAGAATGGAGTAAACATTCATAGTTGAAAGTACAATCATTTAAAACTGGTATTAGAAGTTTGAGTTCTGGATTTTTCCCCTTGGGACTCACAAAACTATTTATACAGAGCAAATCAACAGGTTTGAGAGATGGTGGATGCTAACGGCTGATTAAAGACATGTAAGTATGTACAATAACTTTTCCCTCTACTTTCTCAAAGCAGGCTCAAATAAAAATTCCCCACTCAAGTAGTTCAAATGATGAAGACCAGCTTTAGTGGTATTTTTTGTAGCTGTTGCTGAAGTTGCTCTTACAAGCCAACCTTTACATAGTTTCAAACCTCCAAGTTAAAAAGCCAAACCCAGTATTTTTCAACCAGTGCCAAGGAATATTAAATTTTACCCAGGAATAAAATAATCACAATTCAATCAAAATAGGTTTTGCATTAGGTTCTGATGTCCACATACTTGTGTCCATTAAAAAAAAAATAAATCTACTTTTCCAAACATACTCTTTCATAGAAGACATCAGGTAAAAACAATACTTTCTGCCCTTTGACCTTCACTGAAATAGAACAAGGACTGCAAGAAATTGCAGTAGTAAGAAGATTGTTTCACCTAAGATCAGAAGGAAAAGCTGAATTTCTAGGAAGTTCAGAAAGTACAAAAGATTGAACACCTCAAATTATGCATAAATTAATAGTTCTCCAATGAGCACACCTGTATAACAGAAGACTGAAATGAAACAAAAAAACAAGTTCTGAATTAAAGACTGCCAAAATTTCCTGCCATAGCTCAAAGCTGATATTCAGGTTAGCAAACTAATTACCAAGACACAGTATGTATAAAAGCAGCAAGAAAACGTGAACTGGTAAGTTATTTAGTAATAGATTGCTCCTGCAGCTGATTTTACAGGCTAAGAAACTCAACAGGCCAACCATTTCCTCTGTGATTAGTGTTCATTTTAGTTTGCAACTCAGTAGGGCTGGGATTCTGCTCTGTTAAGCAATACAATGCTGTTTCACTCCTCACAGTATCATTCAAATTGCAAACCCCAAATAGGAAAGCCCCAAATTGAAGGCAAAGCTGCTTCCAATTCACATAAAACTAGTAACTTTATTGACAATAGTAAGCAATACTATTTTACAAAGAGCTATTTGTTCAGCATATTAGACCACATAATTGTCCTGGACACAGAAACATGTGAAATTATTTCCCTACTGCTTTCATTAACTAAAAAAAGAAAAAAAAAATCAAACCCCCAAATCTGTGCTCAGACAATAAGCAGTATTTTTCATTTTGACAAATGGTAAATGACAACAGCTGAGTTGTCAGGCAGATGCAATGACCCTTACTTTACCTTTTTTCTGTCAACCTTTCCAGCTCTTCAATTAGAAACATGAAAGCAGTTAAAGCTAATATTTTCTGCCTAAGAGGTGGGCAAATATTTAATTAATAGGTCTTAAAAGTCAGCTTGCTGAAAACAGGGTAAGTTTTCATAGAAAAGTGGGATGGAAAACCTGTAACACAAGATGACTGATAAAATTTCAAACAGTTATGACTAAAACCAATTTTCATGTGTATAGATTAAGTGGAAGATTAAGAAAAGATAAAATGTATTACTGTCAAACACTTCTACCTCCTTGCTGGCTGCATCTCAGAAAAAAGAGTCTAAGACTAGCCCATGATTCTATTCAAAACAGCAGGAGATGGTGAAGTACCACAGCAATACCAGAGCAAAACTTCTCAATGACAAGAAAATGCCAGAGGTGCTCAGTGGTGCAGGAAAAAACCCTCTACCTGACCTGGCAAGAAAGGAAGCAAAGCACACTGGATGAGATCTGGAAACGCCAAAATAATTGTCTTGCTAAAAAAAAAAAAAAAAAAAAAGAAAAAAAGTAGAAATTTTCTTTTTTTTTTTTTGTAGCAAGTGGACATAAAGAGGTAAAAAGGAAAAAAAATATTTCCAACAAAGAAAAAAAAAAGGTAAATAACCAGTCAAAACTGCTGTCAGGTAGCTAACAGCCATACAAGAAACCCACATCCTCCTAGGAGGAAGTAAGGAGCTCAGTTCTCTCTTCACCTTACTCGTACCATTTCCCACATCCACTCTTGAGCTACATAGCATACTGTTTCCAGTAGTTAGGAAAGAAAGCTCCAGCGTACCTGGAAACTATTAATCATACTTCCAAGTTTATTAATCATAAACTTCCATCTGGTATTCTATAAGAAAAACGGCCAAGTATGGTTAACTTCAGTTCCCTTGTTTTGTATCCAAACAACACTGTCATGCTAGTAGGAAGGTTCAGGATTCCAGCCAAAAGTCTATTTTGAACTTGCTTAAAAGAGAAACGCTCAAAGGCCAAAATTAGTCTGCATGACAGAAGGAAGAATTCATTCACTGAAGGTGAAAGACAGAACTCTGAGGCATCCTTCAAGTGAAGTGACAAAATAAGTGAATTAAAATGAATTTAGAGAGAGAAAATGCAAGAAAGATGCTTATGGCTTCACACACAAGGAGCAAGAATTGTTCCAAGAGCTTCATTCAGATTTGAAGAGCAGAGAAAGGCTTCGTGTTAAAATGAAGGTCATAACCACTTTGAGAATAGCCGACTTCACTTCGTGAAAGACATGAAACACAATCTCCACTAGAACACATTATGCAATCATACTCTAGGACTGATTTAATTTATTGATTAAATAATTCCCTTCGGCTTTCTTTTTACTTTTTCTTCACATCTCTCTGAAGTTTAACTTTTTGGCTTACAGCTTTGGCACTGAAAAGCTTTGTTAAATTAAGCTCATTATTACACATATATTCACTCATTTTGAAGCACTGAGCTTTAATAACTCAATAATGCAAATGCAGTAATATATTGGATATCATATGCAGATTTAGACTGTAAATTTCTCATAATTAAGCTATTTTAAACTCCTTGTTTTGTTGAGAGCCTTTTTAATGTCTGACTCAAGGACAGGCAGGCATATGGCTTTTAGGGACTTTCAACTGTAGATGCTCTGTTGAAAGCTTCAAGCTGTAAAGATGAGAAAGCCAAAGAAATAAGCATTAAATAAAAATACCACACCACTTCTACGTACATGCAAGTCATAAGCAAACACTTAAACGTATGCTAAAGGTAAATTAGGTCAGCCACATGCCTTACCTTCTCACGGCTCTCAAGCAGCAAAACATTTCAGCAGTACAATGGTCAAGCCAACTTTCATCCATCCACTAACTCACTTAAAAGAAGAAGAAAAAAATCCTGTTTAGTAATGGACATGAGTATTTCTCCATGTTACTCAATGATTCTCTAAATCCTAGGTGATAACTTTTAAAGCCATGATAGTAACATAAAATTGAAAAATCACACATAAAACCTAAAGCTTTGCATAAGAATGTTTTTGGTTTCCTCCAGTAACAGCACGTCTTACAAATATTAAGAGTTGTTACTGTATTTTGATTTGAAGATGAATATCAAAAGATGTTCCAGTTAGGAAATAAACCTAAAAATTTATTTATTGAAAACGTTTCCCACTCTTCCTGATGTTCAGTTTTTGTCTTGAAGTATAGAAACAAAATAATAGAAGCTTTCTTTAAGCACTAACGCATACCAGCTCATGGAATTCTATGTAAATTTTTACTCCGCTAAGTCCAAAACTTTCAAACAAATGATAATACTTAAAAATTTCTATGCCAACTCTTTTATGAGGGCACAATATATAACCCAAGGGAAAAACAGTGTCATACAACAATGCCTGGAAATCTGTTATCAAAAGTCTGCTGTCATTCATAAAAAGGAACAATTTTTACCAGTAACTTCTGCACTATGCAACTGTAAGAGTTTTCCAACAGGAGGTAAACCACTTAGCATGTCAGAGTGCAAACATATACCTAATTATAATTATTATGAGAAGAAGCTCCGTATCGACATATGTTTTCATACATTTTTTTTAAAAAAATACACTTTTCTTTGCACTTTTCAGAATAACATGTTCCTACTAAATATTCCATTTTAAAGCACCTGGGATGAACAGATTATCAGAGAAATATCATCCTTGTTCCAATACAGCATGACAGTTCCTATGACTACTTTGCAAAACACTTGAAGTTTTAGAAGTGCATCTTGCTAATACAAATATACTTTACTGAAAACATAGATTCTTTACCAAATATTTCAGTAAAGGCAAACAGGGTGAGAAAAAAATATGCTGAGATAAAATATCCCTAAAATACTTTATAATTTTTGTCTTCTTATTTTCAACCAGGTGAGCAGTAATTTCATTTTTAGTGTCCCTAAGAACGGTCCTAATCATAAACTAACTGAAATACATTAACAAACTCTCTGGTAATAAAACAGTTTTCACTCTCTGTAATTTTAACTTCAGGGATTTGGACAGAGGATGGAAAAAACCAACAGTCTCACTAATCTGTGGTGACACTTTATATAACCAAACAAAAGCATCATTGTTTCTTATTTTAAATGCTCTATTAACTGCTTAGAAGTAGTTACATTGCTTAGTTAAAAAATAAAATCTCCTGGTTTGAGTAAATTTCACCTGCACCCACCTCAAAGATACGTTTGCTAACACAAAACAAAACATTAATTATGTTGCAGTCATTTTGCAAGCGTCTTTGGAAACACGACACTCACGCCACCACCTCACTGCCCAAACCGAGATTATCTCTTTCAGGTGTTTGTTTCCCTGCGCTTGACCCTTAAGGTAGTATGAAGAAAACGGTATGAAAATAAACAAGACGACAGTGTTCAGAAAATAAGCTCGGGTGCAATCGATTCACTCGCTGCCTGAGAGAAAAGCTATGTAGCCACCCAACCGCTAACAGTTTTAACCATTTAAAACAGGCCCCTGACAGAATTCACTTTAAGGTGAGGGAGGGTCTTTCCTAGGGCCGGCTAACGGCCCAGCTGTTAGCGAGGCGCGTCACGGGCCGCCCCCGCCGCCCCTCTAAAGGGCACGGCAGTAAAGAGCCGGCCCCCACCGCTCTCGGCCCGCCGATGCTGGCCGCCCCGCGCCGTACGCGGCGCCCGGGCAGGTGCACCGGGACTCGGCCACCGGAGAACGACGGCAGCCGGTTGGCAGCGACGCGCCGTAACCCGTGAGCGGGCGCCTGCCACCCCGCTTGCCCAAGGAGCCCTACAGAAGCTTCGCCGCCGGAGGAGTCCAGCGAGGCGGCCCCGTTTCAACCCTGTTTTCCCCCCGCGGCGGGGAGCGACACGGCCCGGTTTCAGCGCAGACCCCCCACCCCGCCTGGGCTCGGCCTCGCGACGGCCTCGCCGCCCGCCCGGCCGCGCAGGAAGACGGCGGGGTCGCGCTGCCTTTCCCCACAGGCCTCTCCCCAGTGTTGCCGCTCAGCGCGGCGCCCGCTTACCGCCACGGACGGAGAGCGCCCGGCGGCGCTCGGCCCCCATCGCCTGGCGCAGTCGCCCCCGGGGAGGGGGCGGGGCAGCGCCGCGGCGGGCGAGGGGATTCCCGCCGGGGGCGGGGACGGGGGCGGGGCCTGGGCACAGCGCGCGCCTGCGCTGCCGGCCCCGGCGGCTCCTCCGCGAGCGGCCGCGCGCCCGCCTCTGCGCAGGCGCAGTCGGCCGCCGTCAGCCGCGCGCAGGCAGCTCCTCACGGCCGCCGCGGGCTCGCCGGACCCCCCCTCCCCCCCGAAAATGGCGCCTTGGGCCGCAGTGGGGGCCCGCAGCCGTGCGGGAGCTTTCGTGAATGTTACGCGTCGGGTACCGGAGAAAGAAACACGTAACAGCTCTTGATCTCATGCTTCAGGTGCTGCCGCTGCCTCTGGTAAAGCTGAATGATGGTCTCGCAGCCGTGTTCTCAAAAGGCCTGAAACACACGATGCAGAGAAGCCGGTCCCCTTTCATTTCAGCGTCTCCTGCTTCTAATAGTAGAGTGGGTCCACAGTTGTTACTCAGGGACGTAGAAGGGAAATCTGAACCAAGGAATCGCTGCTCTTTTGCTAAGGGGATGAAAGGGGTTTATCTGAATACTTGCACCCACTTCACAATTCCTTTGTTCTCCAGAAGGAAACCACCAAATGGGCAAAGAACCAACCGTGGGCTCTGCAGTTCCATGAAGAAAAGCAAGAGCTGTTTTCCTGCAGTTACTAATGCTCGATGGATACCTACATTTATACATCTGTTTTTCTCCCAAGATAGTTGGTGTCAAGAAGCAGCTGATGCAGAGACATGCAACAGACCAAAAATGTTTATTGCTGATGAGTTTCAGAACAAAGGGAGATTAACTGTTGGGGACTGGAGTTACTCGCACAACATCTATTGCCATTCCAGGCAGAAAAGGTTAAAAAGAGGACTGACAAGGTTTAGGCACTATCTGTAGTTCAGTGAAGCTTTAAATCAAGTTAACACTCTCACAACCCTTGGGGGATTTGCATAATTTCCATAATGTGCAGCATGTTTTTTGCTTCCCGACAGAAGCCATCAGTTATGTAAGCAAATTGGTTGCATAATTATGCAGATGAAAAAATAAATTTAATTGATTCAACAGAAAAGCGTGTTGTTCATTTCACCTGGGATTTCTTTGAACTCGGTGAGGAATAAAATAAATTGGGAGAGGTAATCAGCAGGTGACACTGCCAGATACCAGCTCTATGGCATAGTGCAAGTACTTTGACACGGAGCCAGAGCACCACTCCCCCCCCCCCCCCCAGCACAGGAATGAATTTCTACTTTTTAGCTAAAGATCTCAAAACTTACTGCTTATGAATATGACCACAGTATTCCATGGGAGTAGCATAGTGGCTTTATCTGGTCTCGTTACTCCCTATCAGTTCCCAGGATACATCCCACTGGCTCAGCAACAGTTGCAAAGACGTTTCTGAATGGAAAGCTTGTTTTATACCAGATAAAATTAACATCTAAAAAAGTTTCGATTTTGACTACCAATAAAGCTGCTACAAACAGCAACTGAACCATTTTCTCCTTGCTCCTTTGTTTCTGTTCTGGTCCTTGGTCTGCAGATGGTCAAAAGTCGCATCAGTTTCTCCAGTCTCATCACACACAATGGCAGAAGCTCTGAGGCCAATAATGTCAGCATTAATTTTTTGATACTACTCATCACACTAGTCATTTTAGAAGAGAGTTATGCAGAAATAGTTATGACTGAAAAACACAAAAAATTTTGCAAATTGGGATTTGCAAAAAAACCCCACCCCAAACCTGCAAAGATGCAAGATGTATCTGGAGAACATGAAAGGACAAAAATGTGAACTAGTAACTGCTCTTAATGTGGCCGTATTTAACTAAGCTGAGGAGTATGCCATTAAGATTTTGGTAATTAAAAGTTTGATTACTACACCAGGGACATTTCATTTTACTATTTCTCCTCATGTGAAACTCTCACTAATATCCATTAGAATTCTTCAGTGGACTGAGCACAGCCCATAGGCCTAGCTGTAGCCTCCACTTGACTCTGTAGTTAAAACTGGAAGCTGGCCATGTCCACAGCTGGGAGTTTCAGCCCAATTTATTCATATGTTATGTGCTATGATGTGGTGAAAAACTGCATACTCTGACTGATTTCACACATTCTTAACCTCCTCATGCAGCACATCATGCTCTAGATTCTTGCAGTAGTTAGGAGATACTAAACTCTCCACATCTACATTTGCCTATCTTCCTGCATACCTAAGAATATTAATTACAGGGATCTGAACAGAATTAGATGATTTAATGACAATACAGACTCACAGATATTTTCAATACTCCATACAAAGAATAGAAAACATTTATTAATAACTCCAAAATGATCTCCTCAATTGCTCGTTATAAAACATCGTAAAATTATCAAGCTTCTATTTCCAGCTTCTCAACTCTGTCCCCAATGTGTGTTAAGAAACTCTCAAAACTATCAATGCTTTGAAATAAAATTGTGGTAAGCCTTCCAAACAACATTATTCTGGTTTAGTTACAACTGTCCATACCTAACACAAATAATCTTTCCAAAAACATATCTAGTAATCAGTGAAGAAAAATTTTCACAAAGAGAATTCCTCATGCATCTAACAACATACTGAAGGAGCAAAGCGTTGTCTAGACCTAGCTACTGAGCGCAGCACAGGAAAGTTCTTTTGCACATTTTTCCGTCTCTCTGAAAACAGGTAAACATACATTTTATTTCCTATATGAAAAATTAAATATATCAAACAAGTTGCTTAATCTCAAACACGGAAGTTCTTTCAGCTACTAAGAAACAGTACCTTATACCCGGGGAAAAGCAAAAACACGGATATTGTATACCGAGTGTCTGGTGCTGCAGAACTGCATTGCCTCTGTTGTAATTTATTGTTTGGAATATTTTTTCATCTTTCCAGGCTTGTTTCTGTCCCACACTGGATTTTATCTTGTCTAGCACATGGAATTTCTGTCACCAAAATGGTACTGAGAATGTTGCTCAAGAAACCTTCCTGGTATTTTGATACACATCAAAATTGTACGGTACAATTTTGTACGGTATTTCAAGTGGACCCAGACGGTACAAAAATGTGAAAACCAGACTTAACAACTAAACAGTTATTTAAATTGCCTAGCCCTGTGGTGATGGGGAGAAACACTGTATTGACAGAACACGAGATCCACCAGTTGTAGCAAAACTGAGCAATGATATGGGGAGCTCGCTTTGCTTGTTAATATAAAACATGACTGAGATTGCATCCTATCAGCTGAGGATGATACTCAGGAGATGGAGCCAAAACGTTGCACCAATTTTACACAGTTCCAAGTTAAGCTAGAAGATCAATGATTAACCTCTGTCTGAAAAACAAAGCAACATTTGGAATTTTTTTCTGGGGATGATCCAAGTGAAAATTCAAGGTTGCTTATAATGGAAAAAATAATGCTGTCTCTAGAACACCCCAAGTTTTGAAGTCCTATAGATTACTAAGAGAATTCTGTCCTTCCATGTCTCTCAAACAGTATTAGCCACATGTGGTACTGCTTAAAAAAATGTGGGATTTAGCTGAGGTTCAGATAGCCTCTGTCTAATTCCAAGGGAGATTAAGCTACAAAGGATCTTACAACGAGTAATTAGCAAAAATGACTTAGTTTTTCACTTCCAGTTTTAGTTTGCTGACACCTTCCAAAATTGCTCTTGCCCACTAATGCTGGGGTGGCTGGAAGAACAACAGTTTAGATCCCTCATCTGAAACCTGATCACTTCTTATCCAGTCTTTCAGCTAATGGGAAACTAAGTAGCAGAATGCTATTGGATTTGACCAGGTGAACAGCCTTACAAATGGCAGAGCCATCCTGGTGAACACAAAGTGGTGGAACCCAAAGTCTCTTTGAACTAGTGCCAACTGTTCCTCAAGAATTCTGAGGTAAGGGGCTTTTAAAGAAACGCCATCTGATTGTTAGTACTGAATCTACCGTTTTTTAGAAAGAAAGCACATAAAATACCTACTGAAGAATGATACCCTATGAAAACACAGGAGCCTCTATTCTTCCATTTTTCTGTACAAGTGGCATAGGAGGAAGGCAGTGACCCTGGTGGTCACCAGATTCAATCCTTTCTCTTCCAGCAGCAACTCCCAGACAGACTAGATGAAGAGTGGTATCAAAAAGGGTCAGGACCCGACCCTGAAGAGGGTCAGGAATCTAACAACTGTCAATCAGATTAATAGCACGAACCTCAAGACTTGGGTGTCTACCCCTCCAAACAAAAAACCATGGACATCCCTCCAAAACCCTCCACAACCATCCAGTGCTAAGATCCTGACAGCTTTCATGATTCAGAGGCATGAGGGACACCTGCAATAATGCTGCTGGAACTGGGAAGAGACTCATGGTGCCCCAAAGGAGGGAACGATTTTTCAAACACTGAGGGCATATGCTACAATCTTGATCTCACTTAAGACAGAATAGCCTTAAAAACCCATTAACTTCTATACCCAAGAGAGAAAAAATTTTCATCACAAAAAACCTCTAAAGGGGATGGAGAGTAGGACCAAAAGAGATGTATTACTGGCATGTTTGTGAAGGTTGGTACTGGAGATCTAAATTAACACTACGGAAGTGGGGAGCTCAGGCAAGCATCAACTTTGACAGAGGTCCCACTGATTTGTCACAAGAGTTTTCCAATAAAAATGTTTGGTTCTTCCTACTCAGGCTGCAGATCAGTATAAGAAGTGTGACTTACATAATTCATGCTCCAAATCTGATTCAGGATTTGCAGGCGGAAAAAAGAATTCCTGAAGAACCACTAATGCTAGAACCAGCTTGCTAGAAGCCTCCATCTCATCATGCAGTTGGTAGAAACTAAAAAATGGGCAAAACCTTCCTTCTTAGAACACAATCAAGGGAGAAAGCAAGTTTTCCTTATCAGTGGAAGTATGCATATATACAAATGTGAAGCCATATACAAGTTATTATCAAGACACAACTAAAGCTCAGCTGTGAGCAACTTGTGTAGACTCTCTCAGTTATGTGAAGGAAGGTATCCTAAGTCTGGCATGTCTCAAGTGATTTTGAAGTTAAGTTATTCCCAGTGCTTTTGACTCGGTTTTTGGAGTAAGAAAATTAAGATCTAAGGGGCACACAGATGGAACAATATCCTCACAAGATATTGTGAGGAAGACAAAAGGAAATATGTATTCTACAGACTTGAAAGTAATGTGAAAAAAGTCTCACCAAAGAACAGCAGATACACTCAATCAATGCACTTACATACGATCACCTGCTGGGAAAAGAGTAACAGTGCTAGATTCTCCATAAAATAGGAGAATGTAGGTTCTGAGGCTGCAGCTTCCTCATTATCTAATGATGCCATTACAAAACACTTGTGTAAGTCAGTGTGACAATCTATACAGTTAGGGAAAAAATTACTGTTTCTACTGTGCTACTATCTGCATTATCATCAATATAAGTATTTAGAAACACAACTTGAGTTTGAAGCTTTGCTGTAAATCAGTAATGCACAGTCTGAACACATGGGAACTGCCTTTATTAATCTGTATTACAACAATGACTGCTTTAACCATTAAAACCCAAAGATCTTTACTATTTAATGATTACTGAAACAGCCAGACCTTCCCAGCCCATTTCATATTTTCCTGAAGCCATTTTAGAGCAGATGTATGCTCCAAGCTGTAAACTTCTTCCATATTAATATTCATTGTCATATGCTTAAGAATAAGCTTTGGATCAGATATACGAGCAGCCAGGCTCAGTCTCTCCACTGCCGGGTGATAGTCACTGTTATTCTGAACTTTCTGATCTTCACATCTGTAAGTGAGTTCCCACAAATACAAAATTAGGTACCATACAGGCCCTGTGTCACTTGTTTGATGCTTTATACTGGCAACAAGATTACAGAAACATTAAAATAATGCACTGTGTTTGCATCACTTAGATTAATTTCTAGACAAATTTAGGCAATTGTTCTGAAGAATTAAGAACTTAGAAAAAGTATATTTTAAACATATTTTATGGTAATCATAAGTAATGGAATTTAATGCCACTGCAAAGTAGGTCTGCAATAGTCACAGCACGTTTCATGAAGAAATGTTCTGGGCTGGAAAATTCAGTAAAGGAATGTAAACCATTTTATGAACTGGATGTAGCAAGAATTCAGGTACATGCTTGAATCCAAAAAGATTACTCAATTTTGGCATGTAATCACTTTTGGAAAAAGGATGTGTCTAAGTGACACGTCTACATTTTTGCAAGTGCAGAACTTACTCTTTAAGCAAACAAGCAAAGGTACAATAGCATACACATGAAAATGAGATAAAAACCTTCTCATTTATCAAAAGAACAAAATTAAGAGATGTATTCCTTGGGAAGGAAGGCAGAGTACTCAAGTTTGAGATGCCCCTGTTCATCCTTCTTAACAGATGTAGCTTTTCTATGAAGTTTCACATTCTGATGCTGAGCCAGTCAATCTCAGAGAAAATGGCGTCTTGAAAAATAAATTATAGGCATAATCTAGTGACAGTGGTTGGTAGCTTATGGACAAAAGGCAAAAGCAACAAAACACATTTTCATCTGAAGGTATTAAGTCTCAAAGAAAAGGGAAAAAACCCCTAACAAATTTATTACTGAGATATCCCCTATAAAGAGAATCAAGTAAAACGGCTTCATGCACTTTTCAAAAAACAGCCAAGAAATGTTAAGAGTTGCTTTTTGAAAGGAGTAACATTTTGACTCTGCCCTTCTGCTCCACTGCTTAACCCCAACACAAGCATCTACACACCAAAATATCAAACTATCCTGGTTTAGAAAATACAGTACACTCTTAGTGCAGTAGGCACATTCAGTTATGGAACACAGACCAATATCCCTCTGGAACAATTACTTTTCTGCTATACACATGTAAAAATAATAGTAAAAAACGCCCAAACATTTACTGTTCTATAACCAGATTAAAAAAAAGTTTAAAACCAAACATTCTCTTTCCTAGCCAATGGAAAGTAAGTTCTCTCATTGTAATAAACTATTGTAACTAATTTGCTAGGCTGGACAAGTCAGGTAGGTACACTTGAATGATCTGTAAATGTTAAACAATTAAATGTAAAGTGGGCCATTCGGATTGGAACAATGTAAACGTGTCTCAGAAACCCCACCTACCATTCGGTTGGAACAGTGTAACCCTGTCTCAGAAACCCCACCTAGAGCTGACATGTAACTGCTGTTGGAAGAAAAGCCCGCCAAAAGGATGAAATCATGAGGCTTTTAAAAGATCCAATAGGAGAAAAGCGTGCCAGGAGACCAAGGCTTCGAGACTTTTGAAAGACCCAATAGGAGGAGGACATGCACCCCAGCAACCCAAATGACCCAATGGAAAAGAGCAGGACAACTATCTGACAGGAGGAGATTGGTTAAAGACGATGGCACAAGAGTATAAAAACCGCTGCTTTTTGGAACTCCGGGTGCGTGTGGCAGAGCTGCGGCTCTCCATGCACCCAGCGCTGCTTTGCCTATTGCTTCCCACCCTAAATTGAATGAACCAAAATAAAATTATATATTTTTATAAAAATTGGCTTTGTCTGATTATAACACTCATTAATTACATGATCACACAGATAAGTACAATCAAAATGGTACATATCTGACAACAAACCTTTTCAGTATTATTTGAAGAGTCTGATGAATAGCAATTGGACTTTGAATATCACAGGCATTTGAAACAAGAAACATTTCCATTCTCAACAGCATCTCAACCTCAGACAGATAAGATGGAATCATCAAAAGTTTCCGATATGAATTTCCCTGCATTGGTGGGTAGCAACCCCATAATAAAGCACCTGAGAGTAAATGCAGAAATGTAAGGAATTAGGATTACAAATACTGAACATAGATCTGTTTTCTTCTGTATGTGGCTAAGAATGTGGAAAGAAAACAACCCCAAACTCTTAATGGATTTTACTACTTCACCTGTGAGATGGCCTGATTTGAAAACAACAAACAGTACTCACTCATAATATTCACTGTTGTAAAATGTTATTTTTATCAGTGAATATTATCAGCAATGATTAAAAACCTGTCAGAAGTCCAGGGACTCCAAGTGCATCATAACACAAGTACAATTTATGACAGGTCAGACAGCAGCTCTATTAACTGATCACAGCGAGAGGACATTTGAAAAGCATCTCCCCCTTTGCTCCCCTGTCTTTGACAAGTGATCTCAGGGACCCAAGCTATACAGCATTTCATTAAAAAAAAAAAAAAAAAAAAAAAAAGAGGTCAGGAAAACCAATAATTTCCAGGATGGGAGGGGTGGACTCCTTAAGCTTATTAACCGCCACAATTCTAAGACGGATCAAACAGTAAATGATGTGACAATATGGAGAGATGGCTCTTGGTAGACCCTATCAGGGCGACACACCCAGTGTTATCTTAGCTTGAAAGTGGGAAGTTTAAAACACTCACAGACTGTTAGCTTTTATTTGAAAGGAATTTTCTTTTAGTTAGGATAAACTTCTTAGCTAGACCTCTGAAATCTTAAATATTAATAATTTTACCACCACAGCTCTAAACAGAAGTATAAAGAAATCTAATTTGCCTAGATGAGAAAGTGAAGATGATGTACTTTCAAACCATTTCAGGGTTCACATTTTTGAAAATCTGAAACTGAACATAAAAAATTAATTTCATCAGAATTGCATTCATTTCATGCCAGGTAGTACATAGTCATCAGATTTTCAACTGTCGCTATTTCCCAAGAAACATGTGGTTACAAATAAATTCCCGACTGTGACACAGAAAGCACTGTTTTGATCTTACAAAGTACTCTTACCCATTTCTCCCCAACATACTGAGCTGTTATAAGCATGATATTCAAAGAACATAAGGGAAAGATATTGTTTAAGAAGCAACTTACTTTTGTAATAGGTCCTAGCTTTAGACCACAAGCAACTTCTTCCCAAAGCTGTGATTAATCCTCTAAGCAAAAAAAATTCAATAGCTATGTTTTTGGAAAGCATGAAGTCTACTACAGAAGTTGAGACCCCAAGGTTCTTGCTCTCAAAACAGGCATTTAACAGCTTGTTAAAAAGGCAGCTGTACTGAGAAACAGCTACAGTATCTGAAATGAAAGAAGAATATTAACTACTGAATTAAGTCAAATGCAAATCTAATTGAAGAACTGCTTCTCAATCAGTACCTAAATCAGGACTCTTGCTTCTATCGGCAAAATGGACCGAAGTTGAGATAACTTGTGATAATGCTTTATTCACCAAAAGTGTTTTCATAATGTTAGTTCATTTACGTTGTGAAAGTGTTAAGGTCCAAGCAGTAATTTGCTGCCAAAACCATCAGGATCAGATAAACACACATTCACCTGCCCAAGCCTATAAATACAATCTTCACCTGATCTCTCAGACTTAAAATTTGCACAAATAAAATCACCTTGGTACTTCAAGTTCCGCTTCTTCTCTTACTCTGAACTGTCCACTTCCTCTCAACTGTCCCCTTCTTGGCAGGACTCAGTAGCCTTGTATCCACCTCATGCCTCAAAGGACTAGATCCTTTTAGGATTCTGTAAGTAGAGTGTCTTCCAACTCAGCCCTCCTAATCTACCTAAAAGCACACACTGGCAAAGGACTGACACCTACACACATCAGTCAGCAGAGGTTTCCTGGGTGCAGCCTAAGTAACTACATATCAAGTACCCATCGAAAATCTGCCAGATAAATTGAGCCCAAAAGAGCACTTGGTTTTAACATGATATGTAAAAGAAGCCTAGGTTTTCTGTCTCACTTATAGAAAAAAACAAATGCATTCATCTGAGCTTAAGATAAAATTAATCACTCCAACGATATCCCTATTTTAGCTTATGGTACAGACTGTGTATGATCCTTAAAAATGTAGTGGGTCTTTCCTTTGCCCTGTGTAACTGAGACAACTGGAAAAAGAGGACAGGTGTATAAACTCTGTGCATGTGTGTGCGTGCATGTGCGGCCAGATCTGCAGAGTACGATATATATTTTAACTGACATTACAATACATATTTTAACTGACACTATGATCTTTGGAAAAAAAAATGGCTTGTCTAAAATGATCTTACTTCTTCAACAAATTTTAGCTGGGAAAGAAACAGAATAGTACAGAATCATCCATTAAATTTTTAGCTCTTAACACAGTACCTTTTTCTTTACTTACCAGAATAATTTTGAAAACCTGGTAAGTTCCGCAGAACCTCAAATGCCTGCCTGTATAAACTCTTCCTCAAGTACTTGTGCACTAGTATATATAACAGATTCTGTCGATTGATGATGTCCATTTCATCACAGGGCCACAATGGTGCATTTGTGGTCCACTCTGACTCTGTGGCAAACAACAGTGCAGTGTTACTTCTATGAACTGAAACTGATCGACACTGAGACTTTTGGCCATTACAAATATTCTGCAGCAGAAAACAAATTTCAGAATTTCTCAGAAAATGCAGTTCTAGTTGTTATTAATTTGTTCCTTATCACCACTATTTCTCAGTTGTAAATAACCTCTTTTATTAAATATCACAGTAGTAAAATGGACTGTCACATATATGTACATAAATATGTATATATCTATGTACATATATAAATTTGCTATTCAATTTTATATATGTACATAAATATGTATATATATCTATGTACATATATAAAATCGAATAGCAAATTTTAGATCCTCAGTATTACTTTACAGAACACCTTCTATTCTTGTTTACACTTTTCAGTTTCTTTTTTCAGCAGATCAGAATTTCAAAAAGCCAGTAACTATGCGTTATTTAATTGCAGAAATATGGTACTATTCTAAACCTATTTTACTAAATGTGGATACTGTGAGGGGTAAAGAAACACTACATTGACCCAAGCCTGAAAATTTTTTTACACTGAATATCACCTGGCTCAAAGGAAATATACATGGGGCAGAGTCACTTTCCAAGTTGCACCCTTTCCTTATTATGGTAGGCTTTTGAGTGGAATGGTGCTGATGGTAGACTACTGTGAAAACTTTTCCAAAAAAAATTTGGTATTAGTCATAATATTTCTTAATACTTATCAAGAAGAATACTAACCAGTAAGATGCATCACATTTTTTTTGTTCCAGTATTAACTTTATTTAACTACACAGACCAGCTTTTACCTTTTATCTGAAATCTGTTACAGAAGGGGACTGTTCAAATTTAAGTCAAATCTCAGGGTTTTTATAAGACAAGCTTACCTCTCAATACCCGTGTTGCTCCATCCAAATTTCCAGTTTTAAGAAAAATTTCTGCAGCTTTATTAACAATTTGACATCTTGATGCTAACCTCTCTGCACCTGTAAATCCTTTCAAGACTGTAAAATTTATCTGTAGCTCATACAATTTATCCAAAACCATACTTCCCTAGCACAAAAGGGAAAGGAGGATGGTCAGAGAAAGCAATTATATCAGTGAACACAGAGTATATTTACACAAAATACAGTGGATTTACTCTGGTGATACAGATTTACAGGCATCAGTTTAGTTATCCAAACTGAAATAGGAAAAAAAGAGAAAGTATAGTAAAATTTCTAATGAATACTAAGTTAAAAATCATGGTCATGTGTGTGCCCGCATTGTGGTGGCAGAACAAGAGTTGCAGAGGTAGAAGGAAAGGGAGGTTTAGGAGAACAGAGAAGTTGACAGAAAATTAAACTTACTAATTAAGAAGCTAATTTGTTGTAAATATGCATATGCACATACCTACTGTGGACTGACATATGCTCAAAACTGGAGACTTCTGAAGGCCTACAGGTATCTACAACAGTTTATCTTAGCAACAAATGAAAGAATACTAACTATATCATTGCAGTTAACATTTAAGGTGTAAAGAACCCATTCAGGTTTATGTGGTTGAAGGGAAAAAGTATGTACCAGAAAGACTCAGGTGAAATTCTGACAATAGAAATTTGAAAATTAAGTGCAAACCAGACAACATACAAAATTAAGGAAGATCTGCATCTATTTCATCCTTCTAGCAGAAGGAAGGGCCACTAAGAAGTGGGTCTTTCTGGAAAGCTTGCAGCTTTAAGCATAAATGATCTATAAAGGAAGGGCACCCAAGTAAAATGCAGTTGTGGAATGAGATCCTTAACTGGACAAGAACCCAATCCTCTGAGGTAATAAGTTGGGTAAAAACAAGCCACAGCAAAGTCTTTCAAGATACGAAATAGTTAAAATAGGAAGTGGATTAAATAATTGCCAAAGGAGCATTAATGTTGCAGGATTCTCTACAAGTAGCTATCCAGAAAGCAGTCTAGTGTTGCTTGAAGAGCTGTCTCCATGGAAGACGTAGTTGAAGAGCTGCCTCCATAGAAGACCTATTCACATGTTTCAAATTTGCATTTGAAAAGTACATCTGTTTTATGATCTTTCCTTAGCTCTTGCAAAGAATATTCTCTTCACGACCAAGAAGCATACGTACTTTACCCCTGAGAGCCAGAAGGCATGAAAACCATGTGATAAAGAGATGTGATGTTCATGAAGGGAACGTGATCTGAAAAGCACATCTAGAGGTTTAGGTGGTCCAACATATTCATAAAATGGCATAAGGCACGTCCTAAAGCCAAAATTACTTTGGGCATAGCTGGAAGAACAAATCCATTACTACCTTATTTTCTGGACCACTTTTTGGAAGAAACAAGACACAGGATCAAGCAGATACTAGCCCATAACCACAGTATTAGGGACTTATCCAGTACATATAATGGAGTGAAACTGTTTGGAGTGCGATAGGAATGACAGTTCTAGTTCATCCCTGAAGCAGAGATCAATTTGGCATCTACCAGTTCTGATAAAAATCATTCAGAGCACAGCCTCATTCACCCTCCCATATGGTCAACACAGGTTGTGTACAAGACTGTTGGTGAGGATCTTGGTGAGCAGTCTGTTGAGAGGTGGTTTGACACCCAACACAATATTTCTCAAAGAAGCAATAATCTTTTGCTCTAGAATGAAAATATCATAGTATCGTAAGAACTGTTTACTTTCAGTAACTCCTTGTTATACGAGAGGAACACTACACATGCTTTTGACACCTTGCACCTCTGAAATCAGGACATGAAGATAAACCTCTTTGGAATGTCAAAGGTCCTGCAACCCAAATATCAGGATCTCCCTTAAGATGGATCTCGAAAACTGCTACAATGTCTCAAGGCATTTCCCTACAAACACTGAATACATGCTGTCTCTGCTGAAGACAACAAACAAAATCCAAGCCAAACAAAGCTCTTTGATGTGTATGTGAGCACTGGCCACTCCTCAATGCCACAAATTTAGACTACCTATTCTATGGCCAGGAATAACTTCACTGTTGTAACTGCTGAGTTTTGTGGAACAAAAATGTTTAAAAAAGGTCTAGTGCAGTACTACAAAAATGCTAATGCAAAGACCATATCTCTTTCCCTTTACTCCTCAACAATACCACATTGTGCTGCAGCTTGATAGGAACCTGCTAAAGATCATTCAGCTCAACAAGTTGATGCTGCAAAATTAATGATTCCTTAAAATGGATGTAGTGCTTCTAGACTAAGCACCTCTTATCAAATATCTCCTGGGACCTGGGTTGACTCTGGAAGCAGACTGAGCAGTGCACAGGTTTTGCATAACAAAATTCCTGAGGGTCATCACCTAGAGACAAGTCATGCAAACCAGAAAGGGTTCCTCAAGATAATTCACCAAAAAAATCCAAGAGACAAAAGGGGACAAGGAGAGTGTTTGCTTTTGTTCACAAAAATACATGCTATAAATCATCTTGTATGGGATGAGGAAAATCCCTGTACAGTGTAATTACTAGTTGTAAAGATCAGGCCAACTGATACAAAGGTAAGTTCAGAATATGATCACTGACCAAAATACACTCCAAAATCACTGGTGGTTTATATTATTTCTTATGCTGTCACTGGTCATGTTGCATTATATAGGAGATCCAGCTTGGTATACACTGCTTTCTTCCAGGAAAAAAAGATGAATTTAACGTTGAAACTGATCTTGCTGTAGTGAACTTATGATCAATACTACATGAGGCCTAAAGAATGTAAAACATCCAGAGAAAGGTCTAGTGGACTAGTCTACTGTGGCCCTCTGTAATACTTGATAGCAAAGAAAGGATTGTAAAGGTCCTTTCTTTGTGAGGGCTGGGTTTTTGCAAGATTCACAGATCTTACAACCCTAGATTCAATGGAAGAAAAGCACTTCTAGTGGCATTCTGGGGAATGAGCAGTTCACCAAGTGCAGTAGCAGCCTTGCTATACTTCTGTCTTCCTGGCCTTATCCATACCATTTGAGGTCAGGTTCAGAAGCATCAGTGCAGGAAAGGGCCCACTCAAACTTCTGTAAATATTGCTTGAGTCGGGAAGTCTCAAAATACAGCAGTATTGCCAGACAGAAGAAAGTGACATTCTGGGAAACAATCCCACCAGCGCCTTGCTCCAATATCTCAGGAAGAACCGTCTCCTAATCCATATTCATCCTTAGCTCAGAAAAGTCAAAAGCTGAACCTGAACAAATCAAGTTTCTAGGTTGCAAGGCAAAGTTATAAAGGGCTCCATATTAGACTACTGCTCAGAAAGGCACAATAAAATGCTTTGATCCATCTGGACAATTAAGAATTACTAAAATGGTGCGAAGGCAGGTAGCACATCCAGCCATTCAACTAGAGAAACACACTTTAACGTGTAGAAAAGAAATGACTCATTCTTTTTCTTGCAGTCAGGTTCCTATAGTCCAGTATACCTTTCTCCACTTCAGTACTTTGTGATAAGAACACATTACACTTATCCCAGTCCTTCCAATGAAAATTCTATCTGCTTCATTATGTTGTGAATTTTTTATTACTGGAAAGAAAAAAAAATATTAAATTTTACATGTAAATGCAGTACACAGTTGAAAAACACAGTCATTGTTAAAGTATTAAATATACTTTCTGAAATATTTGCCATTAAAAGTAGTAACTTTCCAAGTCTTAACACCTGAAGTAGGGTAAATAACTGTAGTTCATTCAGACACTATTTCATAGTAGTCTAATTCATCCATAAGATGCTTAGTCATATAATGGCATAATTTAGTAACATCACTGTTTGTAAAGTAGGCTTTGCATTTTCTGGCACCATGAAGAACAGCTGGCAATTACAGAACTGAGTAATTACAAGTTTTTCCAACCATATTATACAACCACTTTGGAAGAACTGTTGGCATTCTAGAGCAGTGGTCTTCAGAGTGGTATGAGCACAACACACCACTTGGACGTTGGAAGAAAATATTTTTTTTGGTACCATTAAGAAATAAATAAAATATTTTAGAAACTAGTGTTTATTTCATCTTTATCTCATCCTTTTAATTTTTATTTTTCTGTATGTTTTATAATATACTTAATATATCAGTGCAATAGTACATGTATATAATTTATAAATAAATAAATAGGAGGTAAGTGCTCAAAATTTTTTTACTGATAGAGGCCCCTATCAGTTTGGAGACCACTGCTCTAGGGAAGACAAAGTTCCAAGCCCCATCAAAATCTTCTGTCCGTGTCACAGCTAGAAGTTGTAATAGGTGTTTTATAATATGAGTCTGTGATCAGAAAGGTCATGCCACATATCTAGAATAAATATTCATCATGCCTTCGTAGTTAATACAGGTTGAAAGAGATCTGAGTCATCCATTATAAAGTGTTTTAATATCCCACTGACACCTCACTGAGCCTCAGTTTTCTACAAACTTATTAGGAACAATGATACAGATATGTAAATGAAGGGGCACAGGGAAGAAAGGTGTAAGAAAACCTGCCAGAACTATTAAAAAACTAGGTGTTTTATGGACCCAGCCCTTGCAGAAATTCTTGGTTCTTTAGAGAATGAAATAATTCTGAAAATTGCAATTACTAAAAATCAACCAAAACAACCAAAAACCAAACTATATACATGATCTAACCATGTTCAGTGTGTTCTGAAATATACAAATATATATATTTGTATTTACAGTTCTGAAGTTTATTTATGCTTTTAAGAGTGTGACACTTCACATGACAGTATTTAAATACATTTGTCCTGAGAATAGGACATTCTTATTAGAAGACCACCAATTTAGGTTTCTTTTATTGATTTCACAAACCTCATATATTCTTCTTTCAGAACTTTCTTTGACTTCTAAGTGTAAGCACTGTGGATTTTACTTCTACTATAAAATGGCTTCTATTAAGCATTTTAGCCAATTGTATTTGTACCTCAAGAAATTCTGAATATTGTAACATATAAAATTAACTAATACCCAGAAAACAGTATACAAATTTGGTTTTTTACCTCTTTTAAAAACTCTACAAAGAACAGAGATGCATCTTAATTTTACCTGCATCAGCAAAATCACAAAAAGGAACTTGCTGTCTGTCTGTCTCAGAATCTTTGATTAGTATTTCAGCAATACATAAAGACAATTTCTGAAGATCATCAAAATGTTCACATCCAGTTCTCGCACTGACATACAAAGCTCCCAGCTTATTCCAATCACTTTTTTCCTTGCAATGCTGAAAAAAAGGCAAGGGATAAATATAAGCCAACCTGCTTCCAGAACACCAACAGAAAATATATTGAAATTTGAGATACACCCGGGAAAGACTTAAAGCAGAAAAAAGATGCAGATGAAACACTACTGCCAAGAATGTCCATGTTCAATATGCCACAGTAACATGTTGCCTAACTTGCATGGACTGCTAATCACTTTTGTCCCTCAAGAAATTAAAATTCTTTTTGCATTTATGTCATGACCCCAATTGGGGAAGTTCATAACTTATTCATCCTATTTAAGAACTGGCATTCATCCAGTTCTTACTATTTTTTTTTTCCACGATGCATACCAAATTGATGGATATTTTCTATATGAATTAGTTTTTTGCTTGCCAGATCACTTGGTGACTTTGGTTTTAAAGGAGTAAAAATTCAGTCCTGGTTCTTCCCTTCTTAAATTTTGGTCTCAGGATCTGTGCAGCATATGATAATATATAAATTATATGATAACTGTGCATAATAAGTAATTTGTCCTTGAATATGAAAGATGCAAATGTGCAATTAAAGAATTTTTTATAGTATTTTCTTATTCTTTAAAATACCTTCTTAGTGTTGCCAATTATAGCCTTTTACAATTATGCCTTGAATTCTATCTGCTAAATAATACATTAAATAATTTTTTTGGTGAGGAATGATGTACCACTACCAATTACAAGCACAACAAATGCAAGGCATAGAAAATAATTGCTTAAAGTTTTAAAATCTTTGAATTAGATGCAAAACCAAGATAAAAATTACAATTATGTAAAATAAAATACTGACATCACAGAAAAGCCAAAGATAGTTTTCCCCTGCATGTTAATCTTTCCCAAATATGGCTCTGCATAAAAATATTTTATCATAATCCCAATATACTTAATAATAAACCCTATTAATTTTAAATGATGTAGAAATTGCTATTTCTTGTAGGTTTTAAAGTAGTTATTGTTAAGTATTCCAACAGGCTTGAAAAATGCAAATAGTGTACCTGAACTTCAGCCACTGCCAAGTTGAAGTTAAAAAGCCACTTCTCTTCAAGATGTCTTTCCTGAAATCTTCCAGAAGAAAAAAAAAATTTACTTAATTTTAACATATCCTATTGAACTAAACTATGTACTAGCAGAAGGTGAACAACAAATTTTCATATATGAACTAAAAACTGATGTGATTTTTGATCCTATTTGCTACACACTATTCAAACTTGACACTGAAAACAGACAGTTATGCCAAGGGAAGTCAGTACCTGTACCAAGCAAATAACTGAGCAGAGCTGTTTTCACAGAAAATATTCCCTTGTCTCAGTACAAGTGTAACTGAAAAGGTATGAACAAGACTTGTAATCCATTAAGTAAATGCAGAACTGTATTGTATGTATTTCTGACATAAGGGTAAGGAAAAAAGTTAATTACACGAAAAAAAGTGATGTTCAGCTTCAAATCTCCTGGAGCATAATACTTTATTCTGATGCTGCCATTGAAACAATGGATACATCTACCCAGTGCGATGCTATCATGTTGAGACACATAACCTACATATGAATGAGCTAATACATGTAGTTGAAGTAGCACAGCTGCTTAGTCTTTATAGATACAGACTGTGCTGAAAACACACACATACTGAGGCACCCTGGAAGGGGCCATTCCTCGGTGAATCGGATTTCTGATCTGAAAAGTGGTAAAAATTACTTCCAACATGTGTAGTAAGTTGCACTAGTAAAACACTGAGATCCATGGCTGAAAGGTACAATATGGGAAAAGCATGAAAAGCAGCAAATAATTTCTACAGTGCTTTCACCTGAAACAGTGATGACATATTTTCACACAGTAGATGCTGCATATTTGGTTTCCTCTAAGAATCAAAGGTTGTTCTATGAATCACAAATTTAGTTTCTCAAATTTTGGTGCATGTATATGATGCAGATGATAAAAAAAAAGGATCACAACCTTGTGTGATCATCATCAACACAGTTTTGGGCTGTGATTTCACATTTTGCCCAGTATAATCCAGCATTACTTAAAAAACCGAGCCCCCTCCCTAGTTGTGTTGGTGCATTTATGCCATTGCACAGTAAACAAAAGTAGAAAACTACTTCAGATTATAACTAATCTTCTTATTGCCTAGAAGAGTTGTTTATTGTAGAAGTACCATTTGCTTATGTAGGCCTAAACGATATATTAAATCATGATGTTTCTAATTTGACTACAGTTATATAAACTCGGAAACAGATGTACAGCGATGATCAATATGGAAAACCTGATCATTACTGCGGTCAGAATCTAAGTTTTGATTTAACAATCCTTGACCTTTTAAGCACAGTAGATCGATAGCACTTTAAAATACAATTAGACATGATATGATAGTATTTTCATCCAAAACACTAAATTTGCATTTTCTAATTGCCTTTTAAAGTTTTTACATCAATTTATAAAAATTGAACCCAACAAAGGTACTAAGATATAATTATAAAATAGCTCCTTAAAGACATACCTGGATTTTATGTTCAAAACAGTATTTATTTCCCGATGGGAAACTTGCAATTGGTGAAGGAACTTAATAATATAGTCAAAATGCTCAAACTCGAGGAACATACCAGCATCAATGAGCTGTAGTATCAAACAGGGGGAAGAAAAGTAAACATACAAAAAATTGTCATCATTCACATATTTCCAGAGGCAAGTGACAAACAACAGTGGGAAAAACATGTTACAGTGGATCTCAGTTAAAAAGTAAGGGATAAATGGAAACCTGTATCACAAATCCAGCTAGTCACAGATTAACTTTTAAAAAATAGCACTGAAATAATATTGAAGTGGTATGTTTGGGTTTTAAAACAGGCAAGGTATTTCACAAACTTCAACAAATAGCAGTATTACAGTCAAACTCATACCTTACAAAAGGTACTGATTAATGTAGGCACAGCGTCTCCTATATTCAAAGAAGCCACATGCTCAAAAACTTTCAGAAGAACATCTACAGCTGGCTAATTTAGACAAAAAAGCACAATCAGTTTTGCAGCTCAATTCAGTTAGGAAGCTTAGAATTTTTATAATAGGAACTTTTGAATTGCTCTTTCTTTTCCCCCGAGATTTGAGTACCAGAGTAAAAACAAACTTAATACTACAAATGGTATAGTACTCAAAAAACTAAGAAACTATAGATCCAATATTTTAAAAAAATTACAATCACCTACCAGTGTATTGATTTGTACAGTTACATTCAGTATCTGAAATACTTCCTGCAACAAGTTGTTCTTGAGCAAAGAAATGAGAAGATCATTCAGCACTTGAGAAGCAAAATCCATACCAGGAGTAACCTCTCTGTAATATTTCACAAATATTTGGACTGAAAAAGCAATTAAAATAATTTCACTTTGGGGTAACCGAGGCTGTTACTTCCTTAAAGTTTAAATGCAGTGTAACAATTCTTAATTATCCGGCATATTATGGGACAGGGATATGAAAAAAATGGGTGAAAGGATCTAGTCTGAATACAGTGTGAACCTTACTAGACCCAGACTGACTATTCTGAAATATCTCATGATATTGAGCTGAGCACCATAAGCCCGGTAGTTTTCAAGAAAGCTTAGTTGATTTAGTTTAGCACAAGAAAACTGCACAAAACAGATTTGGTAAGTGCATCAAGGTAATAAGGCCTTTCCAGACATGAACCTCTAGGAAGTAAAGTGCAGTGTTACCATGGTGGATGGTCTTACTGCTAGCCTTGACAGACACATACTGTAGCCTGCTGGTACTCAGTCTTATCTGCATTACAATGATCAGTATTTCAGCACGGGAACACTCAGGCACAGGGTGCAACCGGATTCCACGTTTACATTGTGCTACACTCTAATAAGCTTTCAAAAACTTAAGACTGCTCAGGACAGGTACAACAGCAATAATTGTCCAGAGTAAAATTCAGCCCCTTCTGACTGAACTCAAAAGCTCAGATGGATCTGAATCAACTACAGTCCCTAAAATGTGTTAACCATAATTGTTTACGTATATGGTAATGTGAAAGGATTAAAAAGCTGTTTGAGTGCTGTAACAGCACTTCATGTCAAGAGCTTAATTCTAAAGGTTTTAGATTTGTGAAGTTTGGCCAGGATGTTCAAAAGTACCTTAACAAAATTTTGGTTCTGTTAAATATCCTGCCTGCCCCAGCTACTCATTTCTGCTGTCAAGTCTAGTTTCATTCAGGCTAAGCTCATCTTCCATGAAAGTAAGATTTATAACTACCTCCTGAGATAACTGTGTATTTAAGTATCTGGCTTCAGTGAGAAATTGGAACATGAACACACATGGACTGGATGTATTCCTTTGAAACTAGAACTTCTTATTCACCGTATCATACCTGAACGTTTTAGAAGGACTGATTTTTTGATACTAATGTATGTCCTAAGTATTGCCATGCAAATCTAGAAAAAGAAGAAAAAAAGTCCATAGTAAAATGTTACCTCAGCTTATTCCAAACAAAAGAACTACCCAGAAAAATTAGTTCAATCAGGAAACAAGCTTTATATTGCTTCTATTTAACCCATACATACTGACAAAATTGTATAAAAAGGCAACTGGGTCTGTAGGCAAAGGCACTGTCAAAAGGGTGGGAAATCAAGTAGAAAAAATAGGTAGTTTAAACGTTTGGGAAAGGAGCTGCTGGGACCACAACTGCATGCGTGTGTATATACTCACAGCAAACAAATAACAGAATGTGAAAACACAGTTACTAAGGAATTTGTGTAAATATGGCAGACTGTAAACAAACAGAGAAAGAGAAGCAAAAAGGTGAAATTGAAATCATGATAAACAAAAATTACATGAATTTACCAACTAAGCAGCTGAAACATCATCTAGAAATGCAGTTGGTAACACTCATCGTCACAAAGAATCACTTACAAAGACATAGAAGAAAGAACTCAGAACTAACTTGATTTAATGAACCATTTGACCACAGACCTACTAGATTAAAAAAAAAAATGCACACCTAGATATTTTAATGTTATTTGGTATTGGAACATTCTTGTCTTAACATCTTAAGTTGTCAGTTTTGTGATACTCACACACTTTTCTCCATCTCTGCAGATGAAGAAATAAAGACTACTGAGATTAAATTTTAGAATTCCAAGTTAGGGAAAAAACCACCCACCCTTTCAGATGTCTTTTGTCACTTCTGAAACACTTAACAGTCTTTCCACACAACAATCTAAATGGGTCATATTTAATACTTTTTTGTGAAATAATGAAAAATCAAGAGACGGAGAATGCCCTAAATTAGTAGTCATGTTATTATAGAATTTAGTCAGGTTTATTTTTATCTTCAAAATTAGACAGGATCCACTCATAGAGTTCGTTACACAGAAAAAAATTACCATCAAAGCAGAAGGTACTGGCTTGAGGCCAAGACATCCTTTTTTTTTAAAAAAAACATTAACCTGTTCAGATCATCAAGTCAAAGAACAGAAAAACTGTACATGTATGTTGAATAAAAATAAAGCTTGGGGTTTTTTTGAAACAGCGTCATAATGCTGTTGAACTACAGTCTAAGATAGACCTTTCAGTAAATAATGTAGAATATTTGATCATTAATTAATATATATGCAGTGTCACTTGGCAATGGGTGAACTCATTTAATCCAAATCTACAATCCCAGGTGGCTGAGGGCATTTCCAAAACAAACTTTAGCACATGCTCACAGTATGTAAATTAGTTTGCTTTCTTTTGGAATCTGTTTTCCTCCTTCTTTGGACTGACTCCCAAAAAAAGCCAAGATTGCATCTGGAGCTCTGATTGTTCCAAGTATTAGTGAAATTGCTTGGAAAATCCAGATGTAGGAATATTTAATCATGGGACACATTACATTACATTCATAAAAAAAAACCTAAATGCGTTATTCATTTGCAGCTTCAATGAGGTTTCAGTTGATTTAGTTGTTTCAATTTTAAAGGTGTAACTGAACCTACAGACCATGTAAAAATCTCTATTTAGAGTGAAACATAAATAACAGATTTCAAAGGAAGGTACATGAAGGAGACAATTCCCATCTTTCTGTCACCTCTCAGTTGATTCCACAACTCATTTAACATGACAATTTAATAAAAAACATAACAGAGGGCTGTGTATCTTATACAAGCAACTGACTGTCCAGGAAAACATAGTTCTACTACAGTAACACAGAAGTGCTTAATCGGAAGAACAAGCACCAGAATTTATGAAATCCTTCAGCATCTCTCAGTCAGTGTCCACTCGGACGTTTAATAAGGTGGAAAACTCCATGCTGCAACACTTCACTCAGTGATATCAAAACCAGGATCCTGTTTATAAACCCTGTGGCATCTTTGGGACACACACTCTGTATTAAAGATGGCTGAAAGTGAGCAACAGGTTCAAAAATTATTTAAAGGCAGTTAGAGACTAATAAAAGCACAGTGCAACTTTAAGTCTCATTTCTTTGGGAAGCCAGATTAAAAAAATCCCACACAACAGATGCATACACCCAAGGCCCTGAAGTTGCGAGACAACATTAATGGGTACAGGAATCTTCCTATCATGTTGGTTTTCAGTTAGAGGTTCATAGGATCAGGGAAAAAGAGAGTAAGAAATCACAAAAAGTAAACATTTCTTTAGTGGATACGAGTCCAAAAAAGTTAATGAGTAAGGTGCATAAAGCTAAAAAAATCAGACAGAGAAATACAGTTTGCATAAAGATGTTTTCAAACCACTTATTTAACTGTGCAGTTATTATCTATGCTACAGTCTGAAGTATCTTTCAAGCCAAACTGAATTGCCTGTAATTTCAATTTATTCCCACTGTTTATTGTCCTTTCATTGGGCACCACTGAGAAGAGTCCGGCTTCATCTTTACTCCCTCCTTATACACATTGTTAATATAGCCCCCCTTTAAATACTTTGGGGAGTATTTAAACCACAGTCTTAATAGTTTTGCTTGCCTAACACAAAAGAGATTTCACTGTTTGAAATTAAAGATATCTTTAAAAAAAACCCCAACAACTGGTACTTGTAGAACTTGCTGAGCTCAAGAATATGCTGGTTTTCAAAACATATGTTGTTTCTATTAATTAAATCAATTAAAAATTGATCACAGTTGTGTGATCAACCACAACTGTGAAGAGTATTAAATCCTTGTAAGTTATGGCTTAAAGCATCAACCAGTTACTTATGAAAAGAAAGGAATATCCATTATGGGGAAAGGTAGTTCTCTTCAAAAATTCTGGTAACAATCATCACTGAAAACACTGTGCTAAGCAAGTGAACTACCAGTCTGCATAACAGTTCCTAAAGATCTATTTGACTAGATGACTGTGTTGCTGCTTTATCTGTCTTCCATTTATGTACTTTGGTGCCACCATGAGGTGCTTGGCCTATTATAATTTTTAAATGGACAGTTGTAAGAAAATAAATAAATACACAAACAAAACCCCAGATATACTTCCAGACTACCAAGAAAGTTCAGCTAGGTTTGGTGGGCAGAACTGTGGTGTCCTGGAGTGCTACACCACAAGTAAAATCAAATGGAAGGGATTTTTAATAGTTTTCGGCAAGTAATCTAATTTTTTAATGTGTCTGTATATAATAAAGCACTACAAACCATTATAATTCATACAAACTAGCTGAAAATTACTGATACTCACTACAGCCTGCCAAAGATATTTCACAATTGAGGAAATGGGAAAACATCCCATACAAAATTACTCTCAAGTGATCTTGGTATCTTTAAGCTGTCATGAATTTTCAAAGGGGTTACAAAGCATTAGAAAAAAAACCAAAACAGCTCTTTTTTGAAACAAAAAGGAAAATAAAAAACATTAAGAAAAATAAAACCAAATTACACTGATGTATTTTAAGAATTCTGACACAGTATATTTAAGGTATCAGGGAAATGGATAAGCTCCATTAGATGTTAGCCCTTTTTTAGTATTTGTCTAACAGATTCACAAGTTATTTTTAACATTTTGATTCTGTAATTTCTTTCTTACTGACACCAAAGATAAAATTGTAGTCATATCAGAAAGATGGTAGGTAAGAAATAAATCTTTTAAGACCAAATGAGGACAAGTTTAGGCATTTGTCTTTAGTTGTTTTAATGTTGTTGTTTGCTTCCAAGTGACTTACAGAACCACCTAATTCTTGGTTTCATACAGCCAATTCCAAAATCTTATTACATGACAGCACAATTAGCTTGCTTTGCACAGTTCTTAGAAGTATTACAGACTTACTTTCTTACGAATCAAATTCATAATTTCTTTGTTAAATGGTTTGAAAACACATCTACTTTGCCCACCACTGGAAAAGTGGTTTTGCTTGCAAGTAATGAGGAGAATTGTTGCTCCACTTAAGCAGATTACAGCATCTTTTAACAAACATGCCGCTGTTGCACAAAACTTGCAGAAAGTAGTATACCATAAATAGCTTTTTTGACTTTAAGAATACATACAAAGCCTGGGTTTGCTTACAGGTCTCCAATGCTTGGGATAGAAATGCCTCAGAATCTCCCCCTTCTACTACTCTATATTCGCACAGCCTAATTCTTGCTCTTTTGCTGATGTTTGTTCTCTTTAAAAGACTACTAGTTCCAAATTCTATCATTTTTTAGAAAAAGAACTGTAAAAGACCTTGAGAAGAGGAATTTCTGAACATTTTTTTGATCCATCAATCTCTGAAATTTACTCCCTTTCCATACATAAATGAATGAAGGAGATGTCATTTTGCATTTAAAAGGTGTTCATGCAATCTGTTCCTTTCTTCAATAAGTCTCTTTACCTTTTCATCCCCTTGTTCAGGAACATGCAAAAAATGACATTTTGCTCTTTCACACCCATGCAAAGTCATGAAATAAAATCTGCAATATTTACGAGGCAATTCAAACATCTCAAGGATCCGCTGGACTGAACGAGAAGCCTAAAATAAAACAAAATTAAAACAAGCAGAAAAACCCCAAAGGAGAGTATTTTATCAAAGCAAACATACTCCCTTCTTGAGAATTTCAAAATACCTACACATTATAAACAAAAGCAAAAAAAAAAAGATCTACAAATAAACTCCTGAAAACAATCCTCATCTCTATACTGTATTTGCAGCATTTCAAAGCAGACCAAGTTCACTGCCCTGTCACGTCGTGTTAGTGTCTAACACAACAAAAATCCTTGAAGGTGACAAGCTCCTGCATGGCTCTGAATAACAGTCTGAGAATTCTAGGGCATCAATTTCTTTTACCCTTTTCCAGTGCCCAACATAATGAATAATGCAGTTTGTCTTAAACAGGTGAAATCTTGTCTGCTTTTCAGTTCTACAAAAACAATGAAGTAAAAAGCATTTGATTTTGCTTAAGATGGAAATAGAAATCAACAAAGCTCCACTATGAATAGCTGTCCCCTCATAACTGATTTTGTCCTTAGAAATTCTATTTACTCGGTGATAACATCTTTAGAGGAGTAGAAACATAAACATTCATAATTTCTGACTAGATATATGGAATTGTCTGAATACCTGTAGCAAAATTAGTGCCAAAGGATCAGAAATCATTAAGGATTTAACAACTCACAATTGCATTTTTTCCCATCTTCAATGGCTCAAAATTTCCATCATTTTGCAATGGCAGTAAAAAACTTTTTCTTGAAAATATGTCATCTAAAGATGAGGACAATAAATGGATCATGTAATACAATGAATCATACTGAAACCACTCTCATTTATCTTATTTTCCTTTATATTTATAGTTCCTTCAAGTCACAGCAATGATTAATGAAAATTTAATCTAAAGCCAGTAATTTGAGTTAGTTTTCTCAATTATCCTAAAACTGAGACTTCACAGAAACTTCAAGAGTAAGCATATTTAAATCAAAAACTTCGTTACTTTATGCAAGGTTTCTAATCTAATTTACAGAGATAAGAAATGGAATAGAAATATCCAGAAATTTTAATTTCAAAAGGACCCCCCCACACACACTTCATCAGTAATCTTTGCATTCCCACACACTAGCCATAAATTTAAACTATTTTTCAGAATTGACTTAAAACCTTTCATACTCCATGTTTTAAGCAGTGCACTAACAAGCTTAAGCCCAATGTAAGCTACTGGTTTCTTAACCATGAAACTTGGTTTTAGAACTTAAAATTATTATTGATAACAGATTTCTCTCTCTGAAAAATGAATAATGTTAATGGAAGATAAAAGTTCAAATTTTCAACTGCATATCTGAAGAGAAATAAGAGCTTCTGAATGCCTTGCTTTCTAGGGTTCCCATCTGGCCTCTTGAAAGAGCTGGGTATTCAAAAGGCAGGGTGCGTAGCTGTTTCTGACAAACTATAGTTACCAAAGAGCATCCAATAATGAGGCATGTTCTACTGCAGACTTGCACTAGGTACATGGTTCTTAATTTGCATGTCTTTCTAAACAGACAGGACTATCACAGGATAGGAAGGAGAAATATAATGTAGAGCAATTAAATATCTAAATGTTACATACTGTCACAGCAGCATAATTTTGTGCAGTGACGGTGAGCAATTTGGTAAATTCAGGATTGGATAAATTTGGTGACAGGAAAAAGTTCGAGAAAATGGTCAACCACTAGCTGCAGAAAAATGCCACTGGGAACTTATGCTCAGAAGTCTTTCCTCTAGATTCTTGCCATCTCCACAGCATACAGCTTCTGTCCAGGTCCTTTCAACTGTACTCTCCCTGCTGACTCTTTGTCAAATTTGTAGGGTAGCAGGCACTAAAGTAAAATATCCAATCCTGCATGCACAGGTTTGGGGAAAAAAAACCTGGTTTGCCCTCTTCTGGCACAGTAACTCTTGCTTTGGCAACCATTTCAAATGATTTTAAGGAAGATTTAGAGTAACTCTTCAGAAGGTGTATACACTTCTAAGGCTGAAGACATGAGCAATTTCAAACTACTGTAGTCCAGAGATATATTTCACAGTTGCTTTTTATAGCATCTTTGTTAATTGCACTTCCTAAAATATTGTTAAATGACATGATGATAAAATTATTCTACAAGCTCAGACTGGCAGTATAATTTGAAACTAAGCAAGAACCTCTGCCACTGATCTCAATTCAGGAAATCCACATTTATAAATATCCGTATTAACCAGTAATTCTAAAAACATTAATTCCCAAAACAGCCGTTGCAAAGAAACAGAAAGCGGTATTTATCCGTAAGTAATCAATTTCTGTCTTTCTCCATCTTGTATGACAAATAAAACTATGCATTTATGTAAAGCTAAATGTCAGAGATGTTATGTGCAGAGAAAAGGAGAAGGAAACTTTGACTACAGTTCCATTATATTATGAATTCTCTGGCAGCAGACACACTTAAGAGGTACCTGTCCCGGGTGTGAAATATACCAGGTCAAAAGTGCTGCTTATTAAATTGAGATCACTTCCTTAGTCCAGTCTAGTGAATGCTTCATAAACATTTGAACAGGCATAAACAACAAAGTTCTGACTTTTGACAACATGGGCAAATCCTTTAGCCAAGTTTTGCCAACATGCAACAACCAACCAAGAAAATCTGCAGTTATGTCCTCTGACCACAGATAAAGAAAAACAAGTTACTTGCCAATAACATGTCTCAAACACAATGTGTCAAAATACTAAGAATGCAGGCACAGCTGTACCATTAAAGTATCCGAGAACGATAAATGACAGGATAGAATGATTGCTATTTGACCCTACCAAATAGGATTCTGCTGAAAAACCCAAGCCAACAAACCTCACTAACCTATCATATGACAGCTTGCATTTTTGATTCTACGTATGCACTAAACCAAATTCCAGCTCATGCCTTCAGGGATTGAAAAAATTCTTTAAGGTTTTATAGGTAAATAAAACACAGGTAAAAATAAATTCTGGAGGGTTCACCAATACATATCATACCATTTGTCTGGGGTTTCATCACTGTAGCTTCACTGAGGACATTTCCTTTCGGAGCATGCAATGGCAATCCTGATGGCAATTCACACTTCACAAGATCTTCGTATTTACAGTCACTGTTGAGTATTAAAAAAACCCAAAAGTTTGTTTAACCAAATTAAAGAGGTGCTTCTTCCATACACTGAATGCCTAGAAAGGGGGATTCAGGGTATAAAAAATGAGAATTTCTTTAACAAATCACACAACACTTAAAAACTTGCTGTAAATTTAAATAGGTAGCAGTCCCAACAACTTTACTTTGATTACTCTCATTGCCTGGTCCAATCTGATTATGATTTTAGCTGAGATTATTCTGTCCTAAAGTGTAACTCTATGAAATTCAATAAATAATTAGAAAAGGCACCCATGAAACACTTCTATTTTTTTTCCACTATGCTGACAGAAAGACTGAGACAATTTTTGTCTCCTCTGAAAAAACATCTACTTTTCAGTAGTCTTTTATTGAAGGAGTAATCCACAAAGCTTTTGAAATTACATTTTAAGAGCCAACTGTTTTCTTTCCTAATAACTGACTCTACTCAGAAGACTCAGGTGATTTCAAAGGGAACTCCAATTAACGGCTGTTCTGCCTTTAACTATTCCCAAATATATATGTTCCAGAAACTACTAAAATGTGAAGTTTCCCAAAATAAGATATAAATATGCTAGCAAAAGACGGTGATCAATTTATTATTTGTAAATAAAGCCACAGAAAAAAAGAATCCCTTTCATGAGATCTTCCTCCCCTCTGTCCTTCAATTAAGAATCTAGGTTCAGAATAAAGGACATTTCAGCCTGCTTGCCTTCCCCTACGAGGGGCACATTCTAGTATTCGTTGCCAGGATAATTCAGATCTTTCCTAAATTGCAGGCTGTTTTTAATACAGTTTGAAATAAAAATGCTACAGAAGAGAAGCATAAATTCTACCTAGTAAACCCAAAATCTTCAATATCAATATTTTTATTCTAGTCAGAGTATTGTATTGGTCTCCAAAATCTGCAGATCTAGGTTACTCAGAATTTTCAAGTTACCATGTCAGGTTTTTTTTATGCTTCCTTGTGATGTCAACCTCAGATTGGACACAACAGGATTTTCATAGCAGTTTACCTTCAGGTTAACAATCTCAGCTCTCATTTTAATCTAGACATGAAATTACACACGGGTTTGCCAGTAACTGTAAACTATACAGCTCTACTATAAATTTTTTTTTAACTAACAGCATCACTAGATTTGCTAAATAAGAAGAGTAACTATGTTTTCTTCATGATGAAACTTTGCAACTGTAACATTTTTGAGTAAAACTAGAGAAAATAGTTTGACTCCAAATGAAGGAATAAATGTCTCTAACTGCAGAGTGTGCTGCATTTCAACTAAAGAAGTAATGCAGTATCACTTGCACAAATATACTTCATCCAGCATAATCTATTTATTCTATAGCATAAAGAACTATTTATGCCACTAAAGTAAATTTAAATGGGTATTTTATCAGGAGGAGGAGCATGGAGCTCTAGTGGATTAACAAAAAGACGTAATACTCTCCATTTAATGGACTTCTGCTACACTTCAAGTTTACCACAGAAATGTGACTGGTGCTGGAAAAAAGCAATACCCTCTTATGTGCCAGCTAAGGTTTCTTGATTATTGTGAAAATGCCTCTGAAATATCTGTTATTTCTCTTCTAATTACTTACATATTCCATCAATTAAGTGTACTTTTTATAGAAAGTCTTTTTCTTCTTCCTTTTTGGGCTGATGTTAAATGGAAGTTTTTTAGTCTGACACTTCAAGTTGTATGCACAATAAACAAAGCAAAGCTTGAAGCTAGCAGAACAGTAAAGCATGTGCTTAACTCCACATGCCATGTTTTTAAGTGCCTTTTTCTACTGCTGTTCAGATATTTGACAGGCTGAATTTGAATGAGATCTTTTAATTCTTTCATCAGTTTAGAAAATCCCAAGAGGCAGAAAAGAAAGCTGAAAGTTTCACTGCTTTCTCTTTGTTTGTTTGTTTGTTTGTTTAAAAAAATTCTGGTAAGTGCCATTATGGTTTGAAACCTATCTTATGCTACACTCACACTGAGTATAGCATAAATATACCCACTTCATGCCATGGTGAGAGACTGGAATGAAGTGGATATATTTTTTCACCAGCTGGAGGACAAAATAACCTCTGTTGTCCTGTCAGGCTATGACTATACTTGTCTTGTACTTTGTACAGTGAAATTATATTATTTCACATATTTATTTTCTTCATCACATAGACACAGTAACAGAAAAATTGATATTTTTATTGAAACACCATAAGCATTTTAATTCACTTTTATTTGTACAGTAACTGGGGAATATCACAGGTTGCATGAAGGACACAGTATACATACCTTTTTCCAGCTTCACCCTTTTTTTCTCGTTTATCATTAGGCACACCATCTGCAAACCTGAACTGTGAAGATATTTAAAACATACTTTCAGATACAGCAAAGAACTACTAAGTCTGTTACACTTTACACTACAGACTTAAAACTCTTAGTCATCGTTGGAAGGTGTAATATATAGTCTTGACTGTAAAAACTGTTATTTGGACTGTAGGGTTACTCTTACACCATCTTTTTAAATGGACACACTGCCATTATACTCTGTGATCTTTAAAACAGTGATTTGTAATTGTTAAAAAAGTGACATGACTGTCTTCTCTTTGCTCCCACCGATAATGCCAGCAATTTTTAGGCCCACTGCCCAATTTTAACTGTGCCTGACAGATGTGTAGAAACCCACAAAAGACATTCCATCAAGTTTAATGAAAATTTAAAGCTGTATTGAGGAGAAACTGAAGGCTTTTGCTCAGCTGTGCACCATGGCGTGTAAGTAAAAAATTCCCAAAGATATGGAGAAAAAAGACAGTACCTAACCTATTTGGGGGTGAGAATCTGAAAGGACAGATACAGAACAAAGTCATGGAACCCTGGCTCTGTTTTATCCATTATTCATCAAGTAACTTGAACTTCACGATGTATCACAAATTTATGATTGCTAAAGAATTAGAGATGGACATGCTCTCACTGGATTTCTGAACTCCATTTTACCATTTAGCCATATATTTTTAGGGTTTTCTCCATTGCTAGTTTTTGTTCTTCTCACAACATTATTAGTTGGAAAAGCCATCAAAAAACCAAACCCCAAATTGCCCCAAACAGTAGAATATTTGCAACAAGTGTTCTGCCATTCCACTCCCTCCCCAGGTCTGCATAGCTCATTTTCCATCCACATACAGGAATAGGTTTAGTGCTGTAGCATGTATTTTGTGGCTTAAGTTTGGTTAAGTTTGAGGTTTGGATGAGATCAGTTGTACATCTTCACTGTTGTCTAACACAGCACAGAAAAGCATACATTAGGACGCTGATTTTATAAAGCCACAACACTATGAATTAGCCCAGCTAGGATTAACCTGGCAATATTGCAACAAGTACTACATCTCCAGTAACCTATAATATTTGACAGATCCTTTTACCTTCTTTAAGAGAACAAGGGAACAAGAGAACAGGGAACAAAATGGCACCATTCACTTTGTGAATCTGATGTTAGCAGCTCCAATTTGATTTGCTGAAGGAAATGTTTCTGTTCTGCTTTTAAATAATGATTTTGCCAGGAAAGCTGATTCCCTACTCTTTGATTACCTCATCAATTACTTACCAGTTTTTAGCCATGTGAATTTTACAGTTTAACTTATCCAGTTAAAACCATTATCCACTCCGGAAGTAGTGGAAAACAGTAAATGCTATCAGCAGCTACGTCTGAGTGGCAGTAAGATGTAAATTCCAATCCATTATCAAAGAAGTAAATAGTATAAAACTGCAGCAAGTCTTATAAGACCTAGACTTATTATCTAGAGGAAGGAGGACAGAGAGAGTAGAAAGGTCAGATAAAGTCAGCGAGCATGAAAATGGCTTAATTCCGTCTGAACTGCCAGGAAGCCAGTATGTTAATGTAATAGCCCTTCTGCCCAAGTAATGAGCCACAGAACAATCCTCCTCAGATGCATGATGACTGTGCAGCTCCCCAGCTTTCTAACACCACCCCATCTTTCTGAGACTGTGTGGTGAGAAGCATTTAACGCCAACTTTTAAAACTAGGCATGTTGTGTAATGATGCTACATATGCACAGTAGTACGCTTAGGTGTTCACTGGAACAGTAATTTTCATAGAACTGGTAATACAGAATTACTGTAACAACTGATATAATGGTATCTTGTCTAATTTCAAATTTGAAAATGAATTATTAGTGACAAGGTAAAAAAAGTTCTGTCAAGCAAAACTTACACTGTCAATAGCACAGTCATCTATGAAACACTAATATTCTTTTTATTACAGGAAATAAAAAATTTTGTTGATAAAACAGCATTCAAATTATCCAATTACATGGACTATAACTTCTTAAACTACTTAGTGACAGAAAGCATGATTTCTCAGTACCTTTTCACTCATGTCAGAACTGCTTAAAAGTTCATCTAGTTCTCTCAGTTGCCCATCTTCAGGAAAGTACTCAGTAACACCTCCCAAAGGATTGCTTCCTCTGGAGGAGTTGTGGGTCTGCATATCTTTAGCTGAAAATGTATAAGCACATTACTTTATGTGTTTCCCATGCTACAAGACAACAAAGCTTTTATTTCCTAAATATTACAAAGCCTTAATTCTAATGACATTTAGGAACTCCTAGGACTTCCTAAATGTGAAATTTATATGTAAAATTATTTCACCTTTAAAGCACAAACCATTTCAAATAAATATTAAACTGAATCTGCAATTAAAATTCTATCTAAGCTGTATGTTCTGTAATAGTCCCTGTAGAACAGTACAACAGGTTTATTTATAGAATATTGAATTAAATATTCTAGAAATAAATTCATTTAAGCTTTGTTATTAAAACACAGCCGAAGATATGTATGGTAATTTGCTAAGCAAATAAAGACTTAGCCTTTGCTGGAGAAGGGCTAAGTTAATCATAATGACATGATGCAACCCTGAACTAAATGTAGATAGCTCTGAGAAACTCAAAATTCCTGTAATACAGTAAACTCAATGAGAATTCAGTGTCAGGAAATTTCAGCACTGTTTGCAGAAATGAGCAGTACACCTGACTGCACCTTTCTGAAGCAGCTGTTCATGTACCACAGAAGAGCTCTGCATAGAAAAGAAAGTAACTTTTTCATAAGATCACGTGAATGAATTTCAACTGCACTACATGCTTCAAATACAGGAAGAAAGAGTCAGATTATTATTGGAAAGGCTTTTATCTTATATTCACCAGTCTCTGTATGATTATCAGTACAAGACACATCTGCTTAAAGACAACGTACGTAAGATTTCCACTTCAAAGATGAAGAGCATTGATATCATCCAGAATACCTTAACTGTAATACGTGTTGCCCTTTTTAGATTGTGAAGCCACTGAGACAAGCAGTCATAGCCTCACTATCTAACACCACACCAAAGCAGTAATACGTATTTCTAAATAAATACACAAAATGTCAGTAATTACCAAAACCAGGAACCTTTATTTTGTTCTGTACAGGTCTTTTGAAGAAGAAATGCATCAAACATAAGTTACTGTACACATATTAATCTAAGAGTGTGATGTGATTGTTAAGTTTCTCAGATCTGGGAAGAAGGACCTACTTAAACCTTTTTCTTTATTTCAAGCACCACAAAAAAACTTTTAGCCTCAAACTTTGTTAGAACATGAAGTCAAATAACAAAGTCTAAGAAAATGCAGAAGTCACTAAATAGTACAGGACTTGCTCCAGGTTTGGTTCAATTACCTCAGTACTGCAGATGCACAGGCCCCTCTGGCTCTTTACATCACCAGAGGCCTAACTGTGTACCTCCTCTCTACTCCTCCTCAGGGAACTTGTGCCTATTTCTCCCTGTTTGAGCTCTTAAACTCTCATTACCTTTTAATTTGCCTTCTATTCACTGAAGCCTGAAATTCTCTCTTGTCAAAACAGTCGCTATTCACTCCTTTTTTCTCCAGCAAGGTACATCTGCCCAAACCACTCACTCCTTCTACATGAACATAATACATTAATATGAAAAAACAGCACAAGAGATGCTGTCACAGACACTTTTCAAGCCTGCAGCAAAATCAACACATAATGGCAGTGCCAGATTAACAGCAAGCTGACAAACCGACGCCAGAAAGGGAAATACCAAGAACTTTCAAAACCAGTCTCAGCACTCTGTGCCTTCTCCAGTGTGTCAGTAATGGGCTTCTGTTCCTTCAACCTATCTAAGAGAAATTTCCACATCAGACATACCTTGCATAGTAGGTCTGTATGCAAGCTGTATAAAACAAATCACATTTAGATGCTACCTAGTTGGACTGTTCTGCTTAAAATAGGAAGAAAAAAACATTAAGTCTGAAGTATCCTTCTCTAAAAAAAGCATCCTTTAAAACAAAACAGTTTGTCAGAGGAATGGGCATAGCATCCACAAAACCCAAAAGTACAACTTGGAAAAAAACCCTATTATAAAATTCTGTTTGCTGATGAACACTAGAGAAAAACCAAATGAGATTATGAGTCTAAGTCCAAAGCAGTGCCACAGTACTTAAGTGTCTTATTAGCACCTCATCAATTAACAGGATTCCTTACTCAAAGGATCAGAAAGGTGTCAAAAAAACCTACAACCAAAGCCCCCCAAAAAACCCCAGTACTAACCAATAGATAAGTACTACAGAGATGTTCCCTGCAAGGCTCAGGTTTGTACCATTTCAAAAGACATCCATTTTATATGCATTAGGAAACAAATCGCTGTTACAATAAAAAGATATTACTGAAGTGACAAGTTCTCGTTTTATATGGAAAGTAGAAAGCCTAGCATTTGCCACTGAACACTTTCGTGGTTACTTTCTTCTCTTGATTACACATTCAAAAAATCTCCAAAGACTCTTACCTTTCTGCACACAATCACAGGAATTTTCAGTATCATTTGACGTTTCAGATTCTTGTTTGGTAACGTGTCTGTTTTGAACAAGAAGTGCATTTAAGATTTCCATCTTGCACAAAAGCAGAATTAATCTAACTACTTATGAAAAATTAAAGTTTTCAGTAATAATTTTAGCTATGGACAGAATCCTTATGCACAACACACTGTTGCAAGACTGTTCTTAACTCTCTCTTTTGTTTTTCTTACTTATATACATTCCTATATACAACTAAACAGGTTAACTAATCCCAAAACATTTCAATTCCCACAATCTGTCAGTAAAAGCTCAATATCTCATTTCACCTTTGCCTAAAATACTGAGACGGGAAATCTCTGTATAGCAAATTATGGAAATAACTGTGCTAATGAGCCAATTATCAGTTTCTACAAAAGGTGATTTATAGTAATTTTATATTCAAGACAATTTGCATAACAATGAATATTGAAGAGATTAACAAAAACATTTGCTCATAGAAAGATACTTCACCTATTTTAAAGATAAGTCGAGAAAAAAAATATTTATCCTCAGAAAAGCTCAGAAGGTAAAAATACATATTAAAATAGTATATATCAAATATATAAAACAATGCCGTCATCATAGATTTTGGAAGTTTGTACCCAGTAAATGACAACAAGTATAATGACAGCAAGCTGCTTAGTAAAATGGAACAATGAAAGTTTGCAACAACCTAGTGGAAATGCAAAAGTTCCCCAGTATTCATAACTTGGAACTACACATTCAGGCACAGGTATCTATGTATATACACGAGATACATTAAGAAGCAGAGTTTAATAAGTTACAGGAAGTTTGCAGAGACGAGAGGGATTTTTACTAGAGGCAGGCTCTCTGTAGGCTTATTTCCTCTCTCCCCCACATTTTAGGTGAAGCACAAAGTTTGAAAGATTTCGCAACAATTGACTTCTTTTTGTAAAATTGCAGTGCAGACAGTTCCAGAAAGCTGTCATCTTCATAAACATTGCTTAAAACTGAAAATACTTAACATCATGAAGAGACTGAAATCTTCATGTGCAGGTCAAAAGCCACTTAAAAATCTTTACTAGATTCCGCTAATTGTGTAGTGTGAAATAGTTAAAGCACTATAAGTTCCTGCAAAGAAGAAGGTGCCTAAAACAGACAGGAAAAACTACATTTCTTACAGTACTTGGCATTTGCTCACCAGCATGACAAATGTAGGAGCAGTGACAAAACGAGAAGTAGTCAACACATTTTAGCAATCTAGAAATGGAGACAGACTAGACCATGTCAGAATGTGGGATGCTCTTGCACACTGCTGCTAAGTTTAAACAAATTTCTCTTTACAGCACAAATTACACAAATCACGGTGTTGAGTTTGCTATTTTGCATATGAAAAATGGATTCAAGTTTAGGCTACTTATTCAAAAGGAAAACAGAAAAATGCAGAAGTCTCCTAAGAATGGCTGCTGGTGCACTTTCAAAGGGATCTGCTGAATTTACTAATTCTGTTGGGATGAAAAGGCATACTGGATGCCACTTAAGAGTGAAATGTCTAGAATCCCTACATAAGAGGTAAGAAATACCTCAGCTGATTGATGCAAAAACCTGTATCGTTGGGAGTCACTTAGGGGTAAACAAAAGAAAATGGCACAGAAGTATGAGAAAACTGAGTTTCACTGAGTTTCCCCATTCAGGCTGAAGGTCCTGAATCCTTTCCTGATGACTGGCAACTACTGCCTGGGAGTGACCAGCACTCACTCCACTCTTCTTAAAATGCAACTACCAGAGGAATAACCAATCCTACTTATCCTCATGGTCAGAGCGTGCTAACTGAATCAAACCACTCAGGACATCACAGAGCCTTTTCTGATTCTTCCTGGATTAAGAGACAGGACTTGCTTGTCCTACTTAAAGCTGCTTGTTCAGAGAATTCCGTTCTGCATACTCACAATCACGATTACAGTAGTTAGAAAACTTTAAGACAGAGATGTGCAACAACCTTAGGTGCCTCTTTGGTTGTTGGGTGCTTTGTTAGTTTGCTTAGTAAAAGAAATGAGCCTTATTTGAATTTTGGACCTCAATCACTGTTGTGACCAGTATGTTCTGGTGAAGAACACATCTGTCTTTGAAAGACACGTCTGAAATTTGGAAGCCAAAAATTATTATCCTTGAATTTTCATAACTAAAAGTATCTCTCTGGCTTTTAAGGTCACAGTCAAAGATGAAAAGTGTCATTGGCTAAATACATCTTGCTTTTAAATTCAAAGCTCAAATAAAATGGATCCATATGAACAGTTACGTGTCCACAATGGCAAATAGTTGCCCCTGAACGCTTGTCAGTTACTGAATCAACCTGGTACATTCTTCAAACACTTTCAGTGCTTTGGTTTCACAATGAAACTTCAATAAAAAGTATTAGTTCATTATAGCAACTGTCATTTTGACAAGCTGCTCAATCTCAGATTTTTGTAGTTGGAAGAACACCACAATTGTTTCTTTTACAACTACAATTTAAATTCTATTAAGCTCATAAGTAACACTCAAAGCATCTTAAAAAGCTTTTTAACAACCCAGCTATACTTTCAGAATAACTTGCTGCTAGCAAAAATACCGTTCTTGCTGCTCTGAACCAATGCCAGACTAAAATACCAGTACACAAGAAGTAACATACTGAAGTCCATCCCCACACATACATGCACTGAAACAGTTTTAGCAAAGATCCAGATTCTTTCTATTATCTACCTGCTATTATCAATCTGAAGGGAAATCATAACAAAAGATAAGTACTGATACAGTGAAAGAAAACATTCAGCAGCAACCACCATATGCACCCGTTAAGTGCCTGCGTTGCTCTTCTACCTACACTCACCTAGACTGCATTCATCTAGGGCGTAATGGCTAACATTAACCAAATGTTAAACAAAACATGCATATAAACTAATATTTACACATGTTAAGATATGGTTTACAATAGTGCAGATCTGACTCGCTATTCTATGTGGACAGATTAAAGTGGCACTACAAACTAATATTGCAACAAAGCAAAACCGAGGAAAACTAGAATATCTCTAAAAAAAAAAAACCACCAACTTTAACAGAAGTAGTATTTTGTTTTAAAATATGTAGTATGATGTGACCATAATTCTACCAGCATAATCACTTTTTTTGGTTGGCCAAACAAAGTTGAAGATCCAGTTATATCTGGCAAATACTAACAAAATAAAAACCAACAGTATGAACTGGCCATTATCTGGTATTATCTGGTGATATCATAAGCTACCTGATAAAACTGTGGTAAGGTCTATTGCCTTATTTTAATATTCACATATTCAGTTCATTAATATGTTCCTGACTCTAACCAACTATGATTAGTCACCATCTAATGATCTCTGCATCAAATTATGGAAGGTAAAAAGCAAAACCAGATAATTTTGCCTGCTTCTTTAGCAAATTAATGGGAAATTCTAAGACATAAGAACCATGCATTTTTACTTTCCTTAGCTAATGGCAAGCAAATTCAGCAGGTACCAAGAAGAAAGTTGAAATATGACTTCAAACAACTTTGGTTTTCATCTAATGGCTGTGATAATGTTAATCTAATTCAATGTCATTACTAATTAAAGGGAGTATTTGTCCTTCCTACAAAGTACTTACAAGATCCAATAAAACTTTCAGTTAGTATTTATATAAACAGCAAACTTTACTACCATAACCAATACATGAGTGTAAAGGGGTCAAAACTTCTGGTCTTTCATTCTGTGCAACAGCTGTCTGGACAGACAGTTGGAAACCATCTCGGAGCAGCCACTATTACCTTGGGGTAATATACAGCGAATACTCATTCTGTTATACAGTGTATATAATATGCACTGCACACAAAATGAACACTCATTCTAATAAATTTACTATGATACAGCCTAGCTGCTTCTTAAGAAGTTGGATGCTCCTGCTAAAGACTCACCCTGTTCTTCAGAGGCTTTGTTTGACCAAAGTTTTATTCTATTAACATCTGAAAGTTTTATATTCTCATGTCTAAAAAACTGTTCAGCACCTCAAAGATTCCTTCCCTCTTTTGCACACAGGTTTACTGATGGGAAAAGATAAGGAGAGCAAAGAGTAAAAAAACCATGAATGCAGTTATAAGATGGTACAAAGTTGAAAATAATAAAAATATTATTTAAAATGAGGATTACAAAGCCACCCAGAAAGAGCAGAGGAAGAAAATTAAAACACCCTTCCCAATAAAAAACTAATCTTCCAAGGAAAATCTTGTACTACTTCTATCTAAGCTTTATGTTTTTCTTTGTAACATGAAAAATTTAATCTTAAAACTCATTTATAAAACACAAGTATCAAAGCTTAGAGAGGAAACAGACTAGACAGTTGATGAGTTCATCTACCCCACAAAGGACTGCTACCTCTTTTACAAAAGTTTATTTCTACTTTAAACTTCTCTTCCCCCTTCAGTGACTTTTATTATCATCACAAAACCCAGAAAAGCATTTAATGCCTAGTAATTTACACCAGGAACTTGCTGAATGAAGATGCACAGTTATAAACATCTATAACTTGTTAGCCAAATTACAGATTTGAAAACTATTTACACCTCTGGAGGCCAGGAGAAAAGAAGAGAAGGAGAATGGCTAAATGGAATACTACTGTAGAGACAACCATTTACTCATACAGATCCAGCAAAAGAATATACTACACCTAGAAAGTAAAGAAGTATTCTAAGTGAAAAATATTTCTAAGTATTATACCACTTTAAAACTAAAAAACTACCCTGAAAGGCATATCTGCTATCTCAAATCAAGTTTGGTATTTTAAAATGTTAGTTATTAAGAATACTACTCTTAATTAGCTTTCCTACTTTCATATTTCATTTCACTTGGTCTAAACTAATTATTTATCACTACGTTTTCCTTTTGATCCAGAGTTTATCCTAGTTCTCATATTAAATTAATTAGTTTGCATTCAGAATATTGTCATACCTCAACCAAATTTGGACACTTAAAATCAACACAGAAATTAGTGAAATTCTGAAAGGAAGCCTGACCATTACAACCAAAGTACAATGATATGAGAACAAAGTACTTAGGATTATTGTAATAAAAATAATGATATGCATACCTAAAATTATCATCTACTGAATCTCTGTTTTCTGAGATAACAGCATACTCAGACTTCAGAACCTGCTCTTCTTCATTATTGGTTCCAAAAAGGTCAGGGTCATCCTGAATCACATCAATGATAAGAACATCTTCTTCATAAGCTTTAAGAATATCTGCAGAATTTTGATTTTTGTGTTGTGAAAGATTCCCTCTTGATTTGCTATCATCATTTCTTTCTAATGCAACAGGGTGGTCAATGGCATTCCAAGAATGATCAGGAAAATTAGATTTTAGTACATGTTCAGTACCACAGAAATCAGGCACCGATGACTCTAGCTGTCTGTCAAGAAAAGGATGTGGATATAAAGAACGTTCAGGGAGCGTGGACATCTCCTTCGAGAGGTTTTCAAAGCCATCATGCTGATTACTGTTGATCTCACTCACTTTTTTCTTCATGAGAGCTGTAGATGTAGCACCTCTCATGCCAGGAAGAGGCTGCTGCTCAGAATTTACCAAAAAAGTCTCTTCAGACTTCTGAACAGAAGTCTTCTGACTTCTTGAAACACTAGTGCTGTCAAGACGCTCTAGAGGACTACAGGGTTTTGTTTCAAATGAATGGACAGATTCCAATTTCCTGGATTCAGCTTTGTTTCTGCATAAAGGAATTTTGAATTTTGTCAGGTTTTTAGCATCTAGTGTTTTCACTGGCTTTAAGTCAGAAAATGTCTCGTTCACTACCGATGCTTTATTGCTGAAGTTTATCCTGTTCGAGTTACCTGCAGATGTACCATTCTGGGCTGTCACAGACAGGTTTCTTTTTGTTACAGCTCCTTTACTTTCATCTTTTTGTTTTGTCGTAAATTTCAAGGTTGCCTTAACCTCTTTCACATCATCCTGGTTAAAAGCCATGGCACTTCTATCCATATTAACTGGTGATTTCGCATTTTCACTGCTCACTCTCAAAGTCTCATAAATATCCACGGAAGAGGATTCTGGTGTTTTAAGTGAAGTCAGACATTCGGTATTTAGATCCATTATTTTATGTGTAGACTCTTTTCTCATTTCTACCGATGGCATATGCAAATCCAACGGTCCCAAATTCCCAATCACAGCACTGCTTCCTACAGCTTTAACACTGCTTTTATCAAAGGATTCCTCAAAGTCAGCCCTTAAAAGTTTTTTTCCTTCTGAGATGGACTCATGATTTTTACCAACCCATGCAGAAGTCCTGGCACAAGATTCAACAGGCCAAACATTTTTACCAGTCATAGGTGCTGTTCTTTGACAGGTAATCTGCTGCAATTTCTTATTACCTTTTTTCAATTTTTCAGCTGTCTTGCTTTTGTGACAATTAAAAACATCATGGACTGGAGCTAGCACTCTCAGGCTACCTGAGGCAGCAGAATCATGTGCCACACTGTTTGAATTTTCTCCTTTTGCTATTACAGAGAGCTCAGATGTATTCTTACAGCCATTTTCAAATGCAAGTAATTTGGTACTATTCTTTCTCTGGACTGATATATTTTGTGCTTCATGAGTACTTTTTCCTATGTGAAGATCTGATGTATGGTCGTATGAAGCTGACAGAGTACCTCCTTTATGATTTAGCCCTAAAACTGTTAAGGAGCTTGACATGGCAACTGATGCTTCTGTTTGTAACTCACACTCACCACATTCATTAGCCATGTCCGTGAATATATTCTTCCCTCCTGATTTCTCTGTAATTTTAGTATTTTTTCCAGGTCTTCTACCAATATTCCACTTCTTTCCCCTTAAACATTTACTGTTTTCACTCTGACAGCATAAGAAACACCCATCTCTGTTTTGAGTTCCTTCTTTATTAAACAGTAAGTCACCTTTTAGGGGTAATCCCTCATTTTGCATTCCACCAGTGCTGCAATTCATATCACTCTGTTCTACAGTACCATCAGGAAAAACATGCTTTCTTTTATCCTGGGATACATGGAAGAATCCACTTAATTTAAAACTGTTGGTAGTTCCACTAGCTGAAGACTTCACAAATGTATTGATGTAACTACAGGCCTCTAATCTCACAAATGGATTCTTTTCTGCTGCACAGAGCAAGCTGTTACTATGTGTTAGGGCATTTCTGCAATGTTCAGCATCACATTTTTCAGATACATTTCTCACTTTTTCAGCTGTAGTAGTCACACTAGAACAATGCAAGCACCTGATTTGGTCCTTTCTGGGTTTCCTTTTCTTATACTGCACACCAGGTTTTTTTGTTACAGAATTGCCTTGAAAGCTCTTCCTTTGAGGCCCACCTAAAGTAGCAATTGTAGGAGATTGAGAGTAGTAAGGTTCCTTTTCCTTGGAATCTTCTGATATGTTTTGATTTGTCTTAAGCTTCTTTACTGTTGGTGTACTGGTGTCTTCCTCAACTGCTTTCCCTTTTCCCTTTGCTAATTAAAAAACAAAGAAGTGCCATTAAAGAATACACTAAGGAAAAAAAGACTACCCTAATTAATATTTTATTAAGAGAACAGAAAACATTCAAGGCTACTAAAGATATAAGGCTAAAACATTTCTCTAAAGATTTACCACTATTAGCAGATTTACAGTAACAGATGATATTTTATCTTCAGAAACAAATGTGAAGATGAACAGAACCTTAAGGTGGCATAAGGACATTAGAAGTTCTGTATTTAAAACATAGGTGGAAACCAAATTAGAGCAAGTCTGTCAAGAAAATACAAGATGCTGTTTGCACACTCAGCCTTAATATCTTTTGTTTAGACAGTAGATTCTCTGTAATAGGAAAGCTTGTTCATGAGAATATAATTTGTTTCAGACATATAGTCCAACCAAATGCATCAGACTGTCCAAGAAGATAGAGAAAACTGCAAGACTTCGATTTTTAGAAAGTAATACTTTTTATTTCAAAGCAGATACAGATTACATAAAAAAAATGTACATCTGAAAATTTCATCTGGAGAATGGACTCAAGAATGTACTAGTAGAATGTTGGTTTTAGTACATCTTAATTTTCAAAGTAAGATACAATTTTAATACCTCAGTTTCTAGACAAAATCTTTATTAATAATTACAGCAAATATTTGTAATTTGAATGTACCCACTTTGAAAGTAAAATGTCTTCTAGGCAATTGCCCTGAAAAAAATAAGACTTAAAACTCCTCTTTCAAAATTGTTCCAGTCTGATACAATGCTCTCTTAAAACAGGAAAATACAATCTTTGTTTCTACATCTTTTAGGATTTTGTAGAGAATAGCAACTAAAAAGCAAAAAGTTCTGAAAACAAAAACCAGCATCCTGTAAGGGCAAGCACTAGAACAAGACATGATACATCTTAAAAAATTATCAAATAATATACAGATGAATGAAGAACTGACTACCTTTTATTTTGGCTTTGCTGAAACTACTGCCTCTTTTCCTGCTTGCACCTGATCTTCTACTCCTAAATGAACTGACTGCTTTTGAGGGAAAAAAAAAAAAGTTACAAAATTCCTTACTCGGGGTCTGTTGCTGCCAATACCCCTTCCTCCCCCACCCCCAAAAGCACAGTCAGTCTCCTCTCCTTTGGGCCAAAAAACTGCTTCTATCCTTTAAGCCAAAGAATCACGCTTCTCCTTCAAGAAAACTCTTTCTAAAAATCTATTTTCTTCTAATACTGGTATTCACAGTACTGCAAAGCAGACACTAGCTCTTTTCTCCCGTTTTTTCCCTTTTTAATGGGGTCTTATTGCAGGACCAGCTCCTTGTACTGGGAACCCAAATTCTGTAGCTGTACTTCCACAACGGGGCACAAGTACTTACTACTTTCCCCCAGGCTGTCTGCTGCTTTCTGAGGGTTTGAGCTCTGCTGCTCTTCTTCCGCGCAACGCTTGTTCGTATTTCCTCTGGTTGTTGATCGTTCTTGGCCACTTAGACCCTTCAGGCACTGTGATACCAGTGCATTTCTATCCCTCTTCCTCCGATTCACAGCTCCTTTCTTGGACTCTGGACGCTGTGTATTCACTTCCAGTAAATCAGATCTATGCCCCTCTCTGGCACCTTGTAGTTCTGGTTGCATCAGAGATGTCCCGTCTTTCTTGCTCAAGCACCTCTTTCCTTTCTCCTGTGTCCCTAGCTTTCCTGACCCAATGAAAGAACATCCATCCAACTCCTCTGGCATATCTACCTCTTCCTGAAGTTCTGGTTCAGATAAGGATTCCTGAGTCCCCAAACTCTTCTTAAGATCTGGGACTTGCATCTGCAGTATCATTATGGAATCAGTGTTTTTCATTTCAGTACTACATGTGCCCTCTCTGGCTTGCAGCACCTCTGGTTTTTGCAAATAGGAGATGCCATGTCTCTCTCCACTCTCAATTTCCTCCTCTGAGGATGGGATTTGTAATTTTATTTCCATAAAGGAATATATGCCTTTTCTTCCTGAGCTCCCTGAACTCTCTGGGAAACCTGAGAGAGTCAGTCCTTCTGAGCTATGTTCTTTCCTTTCAATCCCTGTTGAGAATTTATTTTGTAAAGTAGCTCCTGAGAAAAATAGCTGTTGACCTTGTCCCGTCCCTCTCCTTACAGTTTCTTCCCAGCACGCTGCTGTAGCCACAGTCCCTGCCTGCCAATCTTCACCCACAGCAGTGTCTGAAATTTGCAGAGCTACACCCTTGTTGCTTCTGGCAGCCCTCCTGCGTTGTTTCCCCTTGCTTTTTTTACCTGGGAGTCTCTGGCTACTCTCACCTTGCTTCTTCTGCATGGGCACAAGAGAAGCAAATTGCTCAGAGGAAACACTGGAGTGCATGGCAGGTTGCAGACAGGCTGATGAGGGCGGCTCAGGTCTTCTCTTTGGTGCCAGGTGAGGATTCTGCTCGACTGCCAACTTTTTTCCTGGCTCACGTCCTACCCCCACACCCCGACAGCTCGGTCTGGTGACCATCCTGTCAGGTGGCTTCACCCCTCTCTCAACTTTCCCTGACCTTAACTGGGGCATCGTAAGAGCCTAGAGACAGCGACAAACCCCACGCACCAGTGCGCCTCTAACAGCGCCCCAGCTAGCCCGGCACCCACGACGGACACAGCCTCCCCCTGGTTACCGCCTCAGGGGTCACCCCGGGGGGGCCCAGCCTGACCGAGGGAAAGCCCAGGCCACCACCGAGTCCCACTACCACCGCCGCCCCGAGCAGCCCCTCAGGGCGGCGAGGGAAGGAGGCAGCAGCCCCACACCTTCCCCGCCTCAAGGGCCGCGCCGCCCACGCCACGCACCCTGCCACCTCCCGCGGGCACAGCGGCCGCCCAAGGCCCCCCGCGCCACCCCCCTCCCTCCGTCCCTCTCCCCTCGCCCTATCTGTCGTCCACCGATCCGTCCCCTAGACGCCTCGTCGGAGCCTCGCCAGCGCCGCCTGCCCGCAACGCGCCGCTCGCAGGGGCAGGCGAGCGCCCGCCGTTGGGGGCGTAATGGCGGCGCGGGCGCAGGCGCAGGGCCGGAGGTGGGGGAGAGCGGCGGCGTGAGGGAGGGAACGGCCGCCCCGGGAGGCTCGGGGAGCGCCCGAAGTAGTGGGGCTTTATGTGGCACTCCCAAACCTTGCGAAGCGACAAATGGCGGTAAATGTTCTACTCTCCCGGAGCCGAGAGTCAGGCAGGAAAAAACCCAGACTGCCCAGCTAGCCAGTTTCTTCAGGTGTTTGATCCACGCCAGTGAAGCAGCAGTACCTCCTTTGCCCACAGCACTTCAGAAGCTGTCCAGAATTGAGGGGAGATATGCTTATTTCCATAACCATAGCTTGCGTAAACTTTCTATTTGAAATAACACCGTTTCTTAGGACCAGAGTTAGGAAATAAAAAAAGCTCAGTTAGACTATATAGTCAGAAAAAGTCAGTGCTTGGGCTTCAAATGTGATAGTTTCAACACGAATGGAGAACACCAGAACATCAACCTCTACTGCATAATAATGGGAACATACAGAAATTACCTTACAAAAACAATATTGTACAAAGAGTGAATCTAAATGGCAAGTGCTAAGAAAATCATCAATGATTAAACTTAGTAAGATGGTACTTTAATTCCAACAACGTGATCAGCAAAATCGCATTGTGATTGGTAAATGACTGTGTCCTGCAAGTCATTCCTTTCTGTTAACAGGTGGTTTCCGAGGTCTGAAGTGCCTTGTTCAAATTAATTTCACCCTGACTTAGTACTTGGTGGTGTTCACATTTCATGTGTCCTAGTTTGAGACCTGTGCACAGAAATACAGCTTTTTGTGTCGCTACTTTCTAGAAGTGCAGTACCGTGGATGTAAAAGAGTAGTTGAAGAGTAGAGACACATTTTACCGTCTGATGTTAGCTTACTATGTGACTTCAGCTTCTGTTATTTACTTTGTTTCTCCATCTATAGGTAGAGATAATACATCGCTGTCCAAATCAAGACAGAGAACACTGGATTTTCGGCAGAAGCTCTTCATAGATGAGGGAAGAAGAGGCAGGTTGGGAAGCCATTAACTTTCTTTTGCTTATCATCTTAGGTTGCACAGATGTACTGAAGTACAACAGAAAAGTCAATGAGTGGCTAACTAAAGCTAATCAAAGCAGAAAATACAGATTTCTTAGGCAGTTTCTCCCCTGGCTCCATATTCTGCTTCAGGTTCTTGTGAGAGAAAGGACCCAATAAAAGGGAGTTAACTGCACAGCATTTGCCTTTGTCAGTGTTCTGCAAGGCTAGTGTTACATAAAACATTCAGCTCTGGCAAAATCTAACCTTCTCCAGTTCAAATATAACCTCCTCCAGTGGGTAACATAGTCTTTTAAGTTTGATAGCAAGACAAGAAAGAAGAAAATAGGCTGAAAAGCAGCAGTAAAGGAAATCTGCAAGAATGGTGTATGAATGATCTTACTGCTCTCCAGTATAATTTTTAAGATTTGAGTATTTAGTTATTTAAAATGATGAGAAATCTACTCAGACCATATTTTTAAGAAATAAATAAAAAAATGCACTTGAAATTAATATTAGAGACATTTTTCATGAAAGTCTTTGAAAAAAGGGCTAGAACCTCAGGACATTCTAAAGCAGCTGTGGATTATGTTAAAAAACAGATTACATTCAATTTACAATACTGCCAATAGAGGTAGTATAAACATTGTCTTGCAAAGTGGATCAATTTAACCGTTTTTTTAAAATGCTCAAAAGAAGAATTTTAATAGATATATTATTGAAATATATCCTGTCAAGTGTTAAAAATGTAGGTTACTGAAGTGGAAATAACTTTTAAAAAACATAAACAGCTTAAGGGGAGAAAAATGAGTTATTTTCACATTCCAACAACATTTGAATTAGTGATACTAGAAGGAAATGTTTAAACTTTTTTAAAAAATTATATCTTGTTTGGAAATAAAGATAAATGCTTGTTTCTCTTGAGTTTTATAAGGCCTGTATCTCAATGCCATATCCAAATTTTAGAACTAATTCAACTTTTGCTGATCTCTTTGTTTCACTGGTTTCTTGTTCATCCTGGACACTTAAACACAGTAATAGAAATATGACGTACTGAGTGTCTGAAAGTAAAAAGGGAATCTTGGTGCCTAAAACCATTTTTTTCCAGAATAACCAGTACACTCAGGGATGTCTGGCAGTTTCCAGGAGGTAAAAAGGAACTTGTGTGACTACATTTATGTAAAACCCATGAAATTATTATTGCTTTCTTCTCTCAGAGGAGTAAGCGTGTTCACTTAGCCCCCCAACTAATGTACTTCGCATTACTAGTGTGGAAAAATTGTTGCTGCAGATCTATCAATGATACATTCCAGTAACCCTCCAAAAGTTTTGAAGGATTGACATTTATAATCACTTAAACCAGCTACGTAGATGAGCAAATCATACACATTTTTCACTGGGCTGTATTTTAGACTTTGCTAATGCACTCACCTAGCAACAGGAATTAAGTCTTCTTTTTCAGCTAGGGAAATGAAAAGAATTAACTTGGAAATTAATTGGGTTTTTTGTGAGGCAATGTGAAAAATGTCCCCCTGGACCACTTCTTTTTGCACTGCTTACATCTTCATGCTTGGCTGCGGGATAGATTTGTTATCTCTAGCAAACCTCAGTGGAAAGAGTTTGCTGTGCGGTAATAACTGAGACTAAGCTCTGAAGAATACACGTAGTCTGTTACATTCTTAAAATGCACCAAATTAATCCCTTAAGTAATACAACTAAAATGCAACAGGGAAGAGCTTTAGTCCAGTATGTCTAAGAAAATATCCTTTTATAACCCTAAGGATTTATTTATTAACAGTTCTGAGCTATTGGTTTTGCAAAGGTAACATCCAAAAATAGTAAACACAGATATAATTTTTAAGTTACTTCTTTACCTCCTGCCTTCCATTCAAATACATGGGTGTATTGGAAATAGGTGTATTGCTAATCAGTTGAACTAAGGAGTTTTGTCTCAAGCCATTCGTGTATATCCCTCTAAAACTGCTTTTGCTTTCCATTCCCAGGCACTTAATGCACCTTTGACATGACATCTAATGAGAATTGTACCAACTGCCCTTGTTAGGCTTGAGGTACAGTGTACGCATTCAACTCGTGTCCTTGGTAGCTCAACTGTATAGGTGGCTGATCCAGTTTATGCTTACAGCTGTTTGTCTGCCCGTCTGCCCTGGCACTGTGAACTCCTGTTAGACAAGGGCCAGTATGGTATTGTGAGCAGTGGAAATAGGTGATCTGTTTTGTGAGGTAGTGAGTGATTACACTACATGGCATCGTGATGGTAGACTCAGTGAATCCAGTGAGTAGCTGGATATTTCAACCTTTATTTTGGTGTCTGTTTTTATTATAGGGCTGTACAGGGTGGATTAAAGTAACTTCATTTTCCACCAGTTTAAATGAGACGTTAGAGGAAAAAGGACAGCTGGTGTATTTCATAATGAACCATCTGGCATTTCTTGGTAGATCCTCTGATTCCTAATTTACTACTGAATTGTGACAGCATGAAAATCAAAATTATTGATTGTGTGGAATCAGTGTTTCCCTCTGGCACATTTTGTGCTCCTTCAGTTTCTGTCAAAGGATAGTCACAGGAGGGATATGGACCTCTCACATGAGCTTTGCAAAGCTTGAAAGTCATCTCTACCATTTGCCTTTATTTTGATAATCATGCTGCTTGACATTTATTCTGGAAGACCGACTTTCCAGATGATCACATCTGATCTGAACCTTACAGAAAGTGGCAATAATCAGTTTTAAGGTTCCACGGGGAAATTCCTGTGTTAGGTTCATATTGTTTTATTCCTTTTCATTTATGGCTCTTTTTAAAACTTCCACTGCTAGGAGTTTAAGAAATAGACTAAGTAGCTAGCTGGAATTGGAGATTCAAAAAGTACAAATGCAGTAGATGATTGACTAATCCAATAGGAGAGTTTACCTTCAGTCTTAATTTATTTTAAAGTTCTCTAAGTAAAGCATATCCTTGCTTTAACTAGATAGTACATAACCATGTACCTACCACTAAATCTGCCTTTAGATTCAACTTCTTTTAGTGACTGGATGAAAAAGATGTTGGACTTATGAGGAAGGCATCTGCACACCAGCAAGTACATGACAGCTGCATTTCGCTGCCAAAAAGGATTATGAAATATGATTTCTAAATGAGCAAATTAAAAAAGAAAGGAAAACAGGAAATGGAAGTTGAGTAAATCGGAGCTAGAAAAGGCATAGGATTAGAAATGGTAGGGGTAATGGGTGGGGTAAGGTATAGACAGAATGTAATAAAACAGTAGATAAACAGGGCAAACAGTGCTAGACAGAAATCAGACAAAAAAATTGGCAAATTGCTTCAGAAAATTGCCCTTAAAAACAAAGCAGTAATGGAAAACTTGTCTGTGGTTTAATCTGACTGAAGAAACAGTGGAGGATCATCTTCAGCAGTGCTCCTAGGAAAAGTAAAGAGAGCCTTGAACTTCGGATGGTGATAGTGATCAATCACAAACTAGAGTCCAAATCTGAATCCTAATTAATCTTGCTGTTGGTCATTGAACAGTGACTGGCTCCTAGGTTCAATTTCTTGTGCTATGGTCATCCATTAAGGCATTATATCTCTGTCTGCTTAATAGTGTCAGAGTGGCTGACATACAAAGTGTGGAGCCTCAAAATAACTTGCTGTGTCTTATCTTCCTTAGGTGATTCATCCATAAGCATCAGATCACATCCCCCAAGATATAGTTTGTATAGTTTGAACCTGAGGAGTGTATTTGCAGTTACTGAATGTTTTCAGAACTTGAATGTGAGGTTTTTTTAGAGCTGCAGAGTTAGGAAATGGCTGCTGCTTACCTCTTTTTTTTTTTTTTTTTAGACAGTATTACTCTCTAGAAATTAAAGTACCTTTTACAGTTGATGAACCATAACTGTTTCAGCCATGCTAACTGTATTGAGCAGTGGACTGACTTTAAAGCTTCCCCTAACCAAAGCAGCATATAACCATTTAAAAACATATGTTGACTTTACCACTGAACAGTTTCCCACTGGCATATCCAGGGTAATCTATGGGAAGAGTTACACGAAAGTTGACATTATCGGTTCATGTATGCAACGAAAGGCGAGAGGAGACTAAAGATTTACCTGCTTTTGCATTCATCTGCTTACTTCCTCATATGTAATTAATTACCCTATTTGAAAACAACAGAAAATGGTCTTCAGATAGACCAAGCACATACTAGGTGCCATAGTAAGGGTTTGAGTAAAATTCACTGATGCTAAGTCAAAGCAAGGCACCTGTTCAGCAGGGAGTTGCATCTGGCATAAATTCTTCGGTTAATATCGACTTCACTTGCATATCTTCACACTTTGATGAGCTGAGTGGCTGGGTCATAACCTCTAAGTGGTATCTCAGCTATTTGTATTCTGCGTATGAGAAGATAGGTTCATTTAAAATCTAAATGCTCCTTGCCTGTATGCTCTGCTGCTTAACCAGCATTTGGAGATGGATAATTTCTTTATCATCTCTTCACCTAGATAAATATTTTTGCAGTCATCAAGAGGATTGTTGATGTGTTTATAATGGCCCAGGTTCCATACTGTGTTAACTGCAAGAGTGTCCACTATTCTACTTGGCTGTCATCCGGTGGGTCAGGCTGAGCACATAAGTAATTACGGAAAGTGTTATTTCTGGAGTCACAGACACAAAGTCTCTGTACCTGTCAGGTACAGAGAAATACATAATTTCTGAAGAAGTTAGATGTTTCACTGTTGAAGGAGGAATTATTTGCTGGACCACCCTTCAGCCTAGCCACTTTCTAGAGCAATTCCTTTGACTAAATAAAGAAAAACTCTTTTAATTATATAATATTGACAACAGCTCTGAAACCCCATTATGAGCCATGACTTCTGCATAATATTACTACTAGTATTAGATTGGTAGAATCCTAAGATGAGTGATTATATTCCTGGTGCCCAGGTCAGTCAGCTGAGGATGCCTGAATGAGCCATCTCAAATGCTAGTTTCATGAAGACTTTCTGAACAGAGGCTGTATGTGGATGGTTTAAAGACTTTCATTCATGGTGATAATTAAAACTGTAGTTTCACTGTGTATTTGGCACGTTGCTGAACATGACAATTGGACTGCTTTGCATTAATCATATTTTGAAGATCAAGTGAGAAGGGAGGTTACACATTCACACAGCGTAGGGTACAGGAATCAAGAAGAGCAGGTCTTCTCTGATCTTACTGTATGTATGCAGATGTACCTTCCTTGCACCTTGGGAGTCTCTCTTTCAACACCTTACTCACCTGTAATAGGGGTGCCAATAAGTGGTGATTCTCAGTTAATAACACTGTTGTTGTCACTGTTCAACTGACAAGTCAGAACAGCAAGGCAGTCTATTTCCTTCTTGGCTGTAATGGTGGTGTTGCACTCACTATGTGTCTGCTTTTGTCAGTCTCGAGGTCAGTATTCTAGCCTCTAAGTATCAAACATTGGGCAATTTTGTCTAAATCTGAATGTGATGGGATAGAGACTGAAGAGCTATTAAGCTCCTGCATATTTCATGAGGATGAACATTCACGTAGATGAGAAATCATCCATGGAAAGAAAGGCTCACCCTCTATTAAACATCAGAGAAGCCACAGAAAAGAGAGATGTCAGAGGTCTTGTCTTGCTGCTTACAGCGCTATTGATTATAAGCCCTTGAGCAGGGTTTCAGGCAGGACTTGCTGTTAGGGGACATCTTGTTTATGGGAAGACTTGCTGGAGGGGAGAGAGCTTCCATGGGAACTACACTTGCTAGCAGAGTGTCATGACCAGAAGGCCCTAAATGTTGTTCCTGAGGGTTTGCTAAAGTTGAGGCACAGAGGCTCGTAGCTGCAAAGCAGTATTAATCCATATGGGGATTAATATATTTCCATACCTGATGCATCTGAATGATTTTTCAGGAGTGTTCCAATAAATGAACCTCTTCCTTGGTCCACATAAATTTACAGAAAAATCATTTTTACAGATAGTTTATGTTGTGTAATAGAACTATAAATAAATGTAAACAAATTATATCTCTACTTACATTAAAAGTATGTAAGTTACTCTTGTAAATATGCAAATAGTTAGTTATCTTTGCAGCCTATGTTTGAGTTTTCTATTCTGTTTTGAACCTTAAAAAGAGTCAGGTAATAATTTGTATTCATTTTGCATGCTCAGCAGTCTGAAAACAGACAAGTGAAATCAGTCAGTTGCTTTATGTGGGCTAAGAATGATGCTTGCAGGGATTCGGGTGATGGGGGCTAAGCAAATGCTGTGGTGCAGGATACACTTGGTACCTACCATCGCATAACATTTACATTTCATCTTCAGGTTATCTACATTGTGGTCTTCCTGTGGGGTGTTATCTTGTTGTTCCTGGCCACTGAGGAAATTAAAAGATGTAACCAAAGACAAATAATTATTTCTAATCAGTGATCTGTTTGGATATTTTTAATTTACATATTTTCTTTGGTGTAGTTACAGACTTGAGTGAATATACTATGTTCCCTTACTTTATAGGCTGTATTTATTAAAACAGAAAAATGAATTAACAAATCGCTTCCTCATTAAAAAAGTCAGGCACTATGTACAGCACTTGGTTTTGATGGTGCTTTTCCAGACGCCTGTTTTCTGATACCCTCATCCTCCTCTTTGCCTAAATAAATGTTTTCTGTGGAGTGAGATGGGAAGGAGGTTATTGTAAATCTGTGTCGAGTCCTTACGTTCGCTTTGGAATTTGTTGTTGCTGTTGGATGTACCGCACTGCCGAGAGGCTATGCCTGGAGTTGCATAGAGCTCCACGATGTGGTTTTTTTGGTATTGCTTAACTCCAGAAAAACAGCAATGAAATGGTCCCATGCAACTCGCTGCTGGATCTCTTAGTAAAACACCCTCGCACTCCGGTGTGCCCTTTTGTCCCCAGTAGTCCTGAGCAGTGAATGCTAGGCAGAGACTGTAATTTCAGTTGGATTCAACTGGATGTTATTAGCAGGACAAAACCCAACACAAGTGTTGCTAAAATGTAAAAATGAAGCAGGACCCTCGGGCACCCGTTTCTGGCAGGCACAGCCCTCTGGTGCTAGCCTGGGGGCTACTAGGAAGCTCTGCTCTGATTTCTGTGGAGCACTAGCCTCGGGCTTTGAAGCCTTAGCCGATGTTTTAGCTGACCCTTCATTTTGAATGACTGCCCACGTTCCTGGCATTTGACCATGTTTTTCTCTCAATAAAGTGATGTAAGGATTTGAAAATGTCCTGAAAGCTCTTTGAAATCAATGGTGGGCCAGCAGTTTACCTGACACCTACCTCTTCCTCTTTTATGTGTGAGTAGATGCTAAGAGCATACCCAAGGGTGAATGAAAACTAGTATTCATACAACAGATCCCTCCATGTCAGAACTGGTATGCTTGAACCATCACCTTGGGGTTTGTATCTGTTGTTCTCTTTCAGAGTGACAGCTCACTTCCTTGACCAGCATGTGTTGGCTCTGTGAGCTGGAGAGTTTGTGCTCTGCCTCCATGGCCAGACTTGGAGAGAGAAATACTGGCATGCTCTCTGAGGAGATGGCCATTTGTTTTCCCTCCTCTGCTTGCCATTCCATCATGCATGAAGGCTTCAAGCTATATGATATGAATTAGTACATGGCCTGTATGAAATAAAAGCAAACTAAACCAGCACACCTCATTAGTCGAGTGAAGATTCAGAGATACTGTTCTGAAAAGGAATTACATGCACTGTAATAGTATCGACTAGAATGCACAACCTATTTTTATTATGCCCTCTCATATAACCCCTTATTTATGTCATCCGTTTGGGGAGACTTGCCATTTAAACTGCAGGCCTTTGGGTCAAGGACCATTGTTCTGGGTGTCTTTGACTCAGAGTGAGGCACCAGGTAGTGGATCCTGCAAGTTGCTGCTGTGCCCTGTACATGGGAGATAACAGCAATAACGTTTGCAGGGGCAACCGAACGAAGAATTTCATCATATATGGCCTTTAAATATTGACTAATTGATTTAGCACTTGAAAAATATTTGGGGCTTGTGGATTTGTCTACTAAAACTGTAAATAGCTACTGCTAGCAGTCTCCAGCTGGATTCGGAGAACACTGTTGGTCACAGTGACCTTCCCTCCTGTTCATTTTTTGTTACTAAAAGTGATCAGAAAAAAGAATTAATCAACAATGTCATTCAGATTATTCAAACTACAGTAATTTTTATGTTAAAATGTACCTTTTGTGAAAAGAAAGCATTTTTATGAGGAGGAAACTAAACTATGTTGAATTAAAGTGCCAGAGGTTGTTACAGTTTGGTATTTATATAGATTTATACTCTCAATTTTCCCTGCTATTTTATGAAATTCTCATGATAGAAATTGTTTTCCAGAATCGTAAAATGTTTTAGGAGAAATATAGGTTGTGGGCAGTAGAGACTGGATTTTTCAGGAGTGAATGGCTGCTCTGTTTGCAAATACCATCATGGGGCAAATGACACAGCAGTGTGTAGGCAATTTGCAAAGCTGTAGACAGATAGTGATGAAAACCTAGTAATATTTTGATACGTTAATAACTGTAAACAGGAAGCATTTATTTGAAAAACATAATGGATGGCCCTTTCTTGACTGTTAATCTATGATGCTGTTTTCAGTGAATAAAAAGTTAGTTCTCGCTGAAAGTCTGAACACACAAGCAGATTTGCCTGTGCTAGCTCAGTCCACTGGGATTACCAATAAGAGTGGAAAAGAGTTTCTTTAACAAACTAGATGAATTGGCTCTCCTAAGTGCATCTGGTCTCTAAATCTCAGATGTATTTTGTCATCTTGGACCACTTTATGGCATGCACAACTGGTTAGCTGATACCAAATAATGCCTACAACTCTGTCAGGGGTCCCTGGGCATCTTTCCTATATCTTTTACTCAGTGTAAAGTTTATACCTTAAGATAATATCATTTAGTTCAGCTCATTCTTACCTACATCTTGCTAAGGGATCCTTAGCTCCTGAAGGTTTGGTTTTGCTCCGAAAGGAGGTCCAAAAATTAAGGCTTTTACCAAAAAAACCCCACCCCAAACCAGCAAAACCCTCAGGAGTTTCACTGAATAGAGTATTTCCTTCTGCAAGCAAAAAGTTTGGACATTTTTTGGTAATGTCTTTCTGGCCCTGCCTATGCCACACAATGGGATGAGGTGAGGAGATCTCTGAGGAAGGACAAATTAAGGCATTTCCCACAGCAGCAGCAGTATGTTTGTCTCAGCATGTTGCCCATACCCCTAACCAGCCTTTCTGAGGCTGCAGAAATTCTGTCCTGGAGTACATTTTCAGGGTAGAAGCTTTCTGATTTCCATCAAAGGTTCAGACTCCTCCAATGGATGTTTTTGTGAGCAGAAAAAAATTTCTGAGAGGAAAAAAAAGCCTGCCAAATTTTTCCAGCTGGCTCCTGCTGTTAATGTGGGGAGGATGCATGGTGTTTTTCATAGCTAATAAAGATGTTGGTGTCCTACTTTATAATGAAGCTTAGTTTTGATTGTGGAAATGTGACTAATTCTTCTACAGATTTAATGCTGGCAAAATAACAGTGCTAGCTCACTAGCTTAGATGGCTCACCTAGCAGTAACTTCTGCTGAATTAACCCTTGCCTTTCTGTCTCACTTTCGAACATCTGAAACCAGGCTCCTCAGAAGTGCCGAACACCCAAAACCATTGCTCAGTCCAAAGGGCCCTGCCTCAGGTTCCCAGCTTTGTTTTGGCATCACTAGCCTGTCCAAGTCTCTTGAAAATGCCTGCCCGTGAAGTTATCCTGCAGAGGTTAGAGGCCACTGCATTGAAAGAACTTCCTAGATAGCACCTTAAAATGAAAACTTTCTGCATGCCTACTGTGCTTTTTGCCAAGTCCTCTGAGCTGCCAGTTGCTCAAGTAACAAGCTGATTAATTCGCACTGATTAATCGCTTCATCTTTGCTGGAAAGAAGTGCAAAGAACCAGAGAGGTGGAAATTTTCAGGGTGTCTTGTGTCTAAGAAGATGGGTGGTGACAAACGCTGGAAAGATTTGTCCAAAGAGTGTATGTTCCCAGCAGATGGTGCTGCACAAGTGGCCATGAACAAGGGGTGAGCCTAGGACGGCTCCTAGTCCCGGTACTAGCTCTTGTCCAGCACTCTGTGATACACAATTTAAGATGAAACGTTTAGTGAGGGAAAGGGGTCCTGAGGACACTGGAAACTGCCATTGTGCACCGTGGAAGCAGTCTGTTTGCACGTATGCATAGGTGCTGCGCAATCTGAATTTCCCCTTGTGACATTTCATTATGTTTGCATTAATCTTTAGTTTATATGCACTGCTGGCTTTGTATTGTATTGCCTCAAAGTTTGACTAATTTGTATAATTATGCAGAATACTTCTGGGGATAGAAATAATATGCACCCTGCTTTCATTAGTCCTCTTAGATGGGTTGGGGCAGTGCTCCCCATCCATTCTTATTTTAAAAATTATTGAGCCTTTTGATAAAAAAAGGGAAAAAAAAATTTGAATCACCTTGTACTCTGCTATTTTGGGGTGATTTGTAAATGTGAAAAGCAGTTAGCAGTTAGGTAAACAAAACTGCAAATTTTATATTTGTTTTATAAAATCACATTTTTGCATTTGTAGTTGCAAGTCCTGTTACTCAGGAATTGACACTAAAAAATGCGAGTGTTTGCTAAGCTCTGGCTTGCGTTTCTTGAACAGGAAGACACTGGTAGCAGTCAGAAACAATTATGCTGATGTCCTCCTGCTTTATGGAGGATGCCTGTGGCCCATGGAGTGACTAATAGGCGACCAACATTCCTGAGAAATGGGGTAGGGACCCCATAAAGTGACCTCATGGCTGGTAAGACCAGCCCTAGCAATATTAACTTTTTAATATTAAATTCTTCACACAGAATTTGTCTAGTCATCTGAGCAGACAAACATTTTAGGGCACCCTTCATATCATTGGCGTATTTTGTGCCTCACCTAAACACATTTCATAGTGCTTAATTGCTGTATTTTAAGTATGTGGGAGGAACACAAGGTATATGCAAAATGCTATGGATTACCCTGTGCTTTGAAATACCACCTGATTTTTAAAGACCTTATTACAAAGGTCATACTAACAATATATTAGAACCCTTACTGTTATTTAGTAGGAAATTTTTAACCCTGAAGTTAAAAGACCTGATTATCAACATTCAGTGTAATAAACTAGAATAAGCATGCAAGAAATCTTCACAAGCAACACAATAAAGCAGCTCAATGTTGTTTCCTTTGCAAGGCCAAGGCCTTTTCATCACGTTGACTGCGCAGATGTAGCAGGGTTTGCAGTATTTTCCTCCTTGCCTTTGTGATTATCACTAAGCAACTGGCCCCTTGCTGTTTCTCTGCTCAGAAATGGTTTAGAGAGATTTGCATCCTTTCGAACTTTTTGGTTTTTAGAAACTGTATCACAAATTAATGGACTAAAAGAAGAGTGCCTTGGGTGAGTGACATTTCTTTGTTGAAGAATTGTGGGTTACATTGTCTTCTCCAGCCCTCTATGGGAGAACATGAAAAGTGTCTCTGCAGCCCCCACAGCATCCTACTGCTGTTGAAATTTTGTGGTTTGGAGGAAGGTGAATTTTGGAGGTGCCTCTAAAACTATATATCAAATGTATGTGCTGGCACATAAATGTCCTAGTTCAGCAGTTGAGTAAATCATATGCTGTCAATGCAATTCAGATGGTTTGCTACATTGCCAGCTCAAGATATTTCTATGCAGAGATCTGATTTGTGTAACCTGTTTCCCCTCAGAAGATGAAATCCAATGCAAAAAATCTTTCTCTACTGTTTCTTGTAGGTCATTTCCTGGGGGAGGGAAGCTCTCCATAATCATAGGGGTTGAACTGGGCTGGTACATAACCAGTATACCTTTCTGACCCACTTCCAATGTGTGTTGCAGACACTGGAACATCACACATTAGCTACAAGAGAAATAATTTTTAGAGGTATAACTAGATCTTCATTCTGAACGCTGAGCATAAAAATGAGTGCAACAAGAAGTCTGTGTCCATACACTAGCTCTATCCTACACTCACTGAATCTGCTTAAAAAGAGTGGTAGCTTTTTCCAGAGATGGTAAGCTCTTAAAAACTGCCTCACAGATTGTCTAGGATATTATCTGAGTTAAGCCTTTTGTTAGCTTGAATTTAGTATCAACAAAGAGAAACAAGAGAAAAGGATGTACTGGAGATTTTCCAGTGCAGACTTTGCCCCTTAATTCCATGATGAAATGAAGAGACATCCCTGGAGGTACCACAAATTTCTGATACAGGAATCATTGAGATGCTTTATAGCAAAGCAGCAAGATGCAAAAAATGGTGTGCAACCCTGTCATTGGAAATGACATACACGTGGTGTTTCTAAAATGGCTTTAGCTGACATGAGTTATCTGGTTAGTTCCTGGGTGAAGCTGACCACCTTCAGTGTCAAATATCCTCAGGGAACAAAGGAAAATCAAGCGACTCTCAGCTCCTCCTTTTTTTTTTTTTTGTGCTTTAATCCACTTCTGAATGTCCTGGAAATATGTGTTGGTGTGTAGCAAAAGTCTGTTTTTCATTCAGATTTTAATTCCATAAACGATCTGGATTTTATGTTCATCCTTATAGCAGACTTTCATTTATAAGTAGTAGGAAATTATCTGAGAAACTCCATTTCTTGATACAGATGGCTATGGTGAGTTAATCAGTGGTTGAGTATTCCTCCCCTATGATTAAAGTTCCAGAGAGCCTGCTGACACAGTTATGGGACACTGCTTTTCTTCGAGATTAGTTGTCTTTCATTAAAGACTAGTTTTATAACTTCTGGGATTGGATGTTTCATTTGAAGCAACCTTATTTTTCCATGTGGATAAGAGCTATTCTGCTCTCTCTATTGAGACTGTGTGACTTGGGGTGTCATACTGTCTTGTGAAGATGATACGAAAAATCCCATTTCTGGACTACAGGCATAATAGGAAATGCCATTCCCACACTGCAGAAACACCAGGGAAAGTGTGCTCCTGCCCTAGACAATCAAACCTTTAATCGTAAGGCTAATGATGATTTATTGCAGGCTACAATGTGATTATTTTTCCTCAGAATAGACAGGTCTTTCCCCTTTCCCTCTTGCCGTTCCCCGTGCATGGCATACACTGTGGACTAAGGTAGCTGCGCTCATGCCTGGAGTCGCAAAACTTCCCCTTACAGCAGCGCAGCAAGCTACCATTTATTTTTAATTGCTCCCCACCGTGTAGGCCAATTAAGGATGAAGCCAGCAGGGCAAGGATCACTGGCAAAGCCTTTGAAGGGAGCAGACCCAGCATTTGCTTCGCCGGAAGGCTGCCATTCACGCATTTGTGCAAGAATGCAAACAATTGGGCTCACTCAGTGGGATCAAGTGCTATCTAGTTCAGTCTGAACCACTTTCTAGTGCAGATGGCAGTGAGAGTGGCAGCACCACTGAATATTATCCCCGGGGTTAGAAACTTTCCAAATGAGATTTACATTCGTGACCCTCCCCGTTTCAGCGGGAAACACCTGCTAAAGCAGCTTTAGGAAATGCCTCTCATTAGCAGCTTCTGTTTGAGCTCAGGTTTTCGCAGCCATTGGAGTTCAGCAGGCTTAACAACTTGATCTTTTGATAATATGAAAGGGAAAATAGTAGAGGATAGTAGGCACAGGCTCCATTTTTGGCTCATGTTTCCTGCTACCTTAATTATGCCTTTAAAATCCTTGTTTGACACGTTTATTTTCCTAACTTTTGAACCTCCCAGAAAAAGGGGTTGCTGGGTATCCTAAATAGCTTGGTCATTTCCAAGAAGTCCTGGTTGGAGGGTTTGATGCGTAGATTGGAATTAGCAACCAAATATTTTAGATGTTTCGGGAAGGGCGTGAGTCTGCAAATTTGGTCAGGAGTGTTGTGAGCGATCTGTGCTTTCCTGCTTTTTGTGGAAAAGAGCTGGCATTTATGTCCACTTTCACTCCGAACTGGGAAATGTCAGTGTACATAAAATCAAAAACTACCGAGGAAAAGTAGGAAGATGAAATGGAGGAAACACAGTTTTACCCAGGGAAAAGTTTTGTACTGACTCATTGCAGGATGGCTCGCTGTTCCTTGTGGTGGGCTTGTACAAACTGCTAGCCATGGCTCAAACGCTGGTGTCTGCTCAGTGTTAGGGACACGCAGACACTGGGCTCAGGAGAGGTTTGGTGTCTCCTGATGTCTGAACACACATCATGCAGGTACATTTTAGTCAAAGTAAGACCAAATTCTGACTTTGTTCTTCTGTGCATTGCACCAGGAACCTGTTGGTGTTTCCATGAGCTAGTCCCTGAGGGAAGCCTCCCAGTTACACACTGGTCAGGATGGTGAAAGCAGCTGGTGCAGCCAGTCTTTCTGGATAATGACACTGTCCCTCCCTGCTGCTTCTCTGTGCATCTCAGTGATGTCAATTCCACAGTTTTTAACCTTTAAAAAAGTATTTAATTTATAAATCCCTCAGATTTTTTTCCGGTGGGGAGGAAGACACTGTTATGAGAAATCTTGGATTATTAACAACTAACCTTCTGTGAATCACTAGAAAATTCTGGCCACAACTTATATCTTTGCACAGGAGTCTTTTCTAGGCAAAGATAGTCTCAAAAATACTCATTACACCTCTTACCTAGACATTTGTTTAGTCATCTGTCTGGGGAAGCCCTGTATGTCTAAAAGGGCTAATGTCAGGTTTTAAATGCTATTCCTTATACAGCAGCAATGGAAAATGATGCAGCTGAATTGAGACTGCAATTCCATCGTGTGTAGGCAGGTTTAATATCACAGGTATGCCATGTAGCCTGATTTCGCTTGTCATAGAAAACGGACACTCTCTGTCTTGTCTGTAAATTGGATTTTCTCCGCAGAAACCTGCAAATGCCTGTGAGGCAGAAGGCCAATGTGGCTTGGGTTATTCCCAGGTGCTCCCCACCTCCTGGGCCCCCACAGTGCATCTCCCTCCTCTCTGCTCCCTGAACTGCACTGCCAGTGCAGTAACTGCAGCCCAGCCGGCAGAGAAGAGGAGGAATCTCCTGACACACGCCCAGCCCCAGGAGTGTCTGCTCCCCGAGCTGCCGAGCTCTCGCTGACATGGCTCTGTGGGGAAACGTGGATGCTGCAGATGAGAGAAGGGCTGGCATGCCTCTAGGGCACAAAAAAAGTGGAGCTTCTGGGTTTACTTTTGTTCTGATCCTGGTTTATCTCTCGCTGTGTGACTGCTTTTTAAAATTTCCCTGCATGTAGACTTCTGGGGATACTGCGGCTTTCTGTGCCACATGAAGTCATTGTAAGGATCAGTTATTGATGGCTGTTAAAGCAAGCTAGCTATTAAGGTTACTGAGGGTATTTTTTTGTTGTTACATTAAATGTATTTCAGCAATAATATAAAATTTTAATTACATTTCATCCTTCGTGACACCAAGAAAAGTACTGTTATTTAACAAAATGTTTGCATCTCTGATGGGTGTAACTTTGTCCTCATTTTTAAGAAGCTAATTAAGCTATACCAAATATGTATAAAACGAATTGCTGCACTTGTTTTTTTCCTTTAGATACCTGTAACATTACTATATTATAAAGATGGAAATTCTCAAACAGTCTTTTCTGGAAAGAAATCAGTTTCTTAAATCCACATAAATAATATCTGAAAGGAGATGTATTTGTACTCTCCTGATAATGGAATAATATGGTGCCTGTGTATATTTTAATCTGGCATTTGGTGATTGTACAGCATGGTGATATAACAGTCTTCAGATTTCAGAGCCTGGATTCAGCAGTAGATGCAAAATTGTTTTCAACATGGTAGAGAATTGTAGTGAGAGAAGAGACAAAGCTGTTCAGTGTTAGACAAGGGTTTATCTCTCCGATTGCCGGTAGTGTATGTTTTGTAAGTTAGGATATGACTGACTATCTATTTATGTGGCTGTTATAGAAATATGTGTGTGTGTTTGGAATGCGATTTTTCAAAAGCAAGCTGGATGTGCACTCCTGTATGTAGTTAATCATTTTCCTATGATGCTTATTTCATGAAAGCTCAACAATTGTGTACAAAATCCCCAATATTATGATCGTTTGTCTTGTTTTCCCCATGATTGATAAATCCTTGGTGCATCAATACATCAAAAGCAAGTTTATATACTAAAACAGGAGCCTGTCATATCAAAGGAAAACAAAAACATTAGATAAAAGGAAACTGCTAACTTATATTCATAAGCACCTATCAGCATTTAATAAGACAGCATCCAAGTCAGACCAAAAGCCATATCCTGCTTCATATCGACTCTGCTATCTTAGGCTGGGGGTTTGACTTGTTATATTTGCTTCCCATGTTTTTGCAGTCAGAAAGTCTTCTAAAGAAAACTTTTGTGCTGGTTTCTTACTGAGATGAGAATCACATTTCATCAACAGAGAGAGGTTGCGTCTGCAGTTGCTGCAGTAGTTTGGGTATTTTTAGTGAGAAAAAAGCCTGTGGTCTGGAAAGTACTCTATTTCATCTCCATAGCCTGGATATGCGTTAGAGCAGCTGAAATTAGAAGACACAGAGTCAGCCTACCATGACTATCCATGCTGCTAAAACGGCATGCAGAAAACACAGCAGGCGTTGGAGGCATTAGGTATTGCACCCATAGTGCAATAGAGTCACCGCTCGCTAGGGAGGGTGGTCACGAGAGTACAAGCAGGGCTCAGCAGGGAGAGAGGGTGACCAAGCTGCGGGAAAGCAGGTGCAGATGGAAAGAACAATCAGACTTTGGAAACAAGTGACGGGAAGAAAAGATGGCTTGAGCTGAAATTGTGAGCTGAGATTCTGAGGACCTGGATTCAGTGTTTGCTTTGACTTGGGCTCCCTGTGTCATCGTGGGTAAAACAAGTATTTCTGTCTTTCAGTTGCCCATGGGCACCTGAGATGTAGCAGTGTATCTGCATGTGATACCACATGGATGAGGAGTTACATGTAGTTGCAAATACAGGTCAAGATGCCCCTCAAGACCATCTCTTCTTAAGGTGTTCATAATGTAGCAACGTTTGGTCAACAAGCTCCAAACACCTTAGTGTAGTTCGCTGTTTAGAGGTATTTCCCTGGGAATTTCCCTGGCAGGATTCTGGCTAGTTCAAGCCTCTACCACCTTTCTTAGAAGCTGCCTGTTGCTTTCAAAAGAGAGGTTTGTCCTGCCTGGGCACAAATATTTGCCTTTCACTTTTCATCTGGTTTCAGTACATGGGCAACACCCACTATCCAACAGATGTATGTTTTCTGTTGCTAGAGGGATTGCTTTTCTTTCCCCTATTGACATCAATCACATGAGCAAACATCTTCCAGACTCCGTACTTGGGTTATGAAGCTGCAAAACCAGCACTGCGAAGGATCTAGCACCAACCTAAGCCTGTGTTGAATTCAAACCACCAGAGAGGCAGTCTTCCACCTCTCTTTTGCATCCATAGAGGGGAGAGAGAACAAAACAGGAATTACTGCATATCAGCAGGTACCCGGAATAGCACAAATGAAGACTTGTGTTTCAGAGAGGATCTGGACACCTAAAGCTCCAGTTTGTTTGAGATGTCTTGATCTTTGATGATCATACTGAGAAGCAGTTGTACAAGGGATGGTCAATGGTATGCTACAAGAACAGTCCTGTAAGACTTTTTTGTCAGTGTATTTCAAATCCCTGCTTTTAGCATATAAACACGAAATTTACAAATGTCCTCTCAAAAATCATTATGCCCAAAATGTTATCAAAAATTAATTTTTTACCAAAATGACGGTGCGTTTTATTCTCTTAGTGTAGCCTAGTGTCTGTCTTATTGGCCCAAATTTGCATTTGATGAAACTGCATGCCACTGATTTTGTCACCAATTATCATTCTTTTCAAGGGAGGATGTTTGTGATTTGGGCTGAAATATGCTAATTACTGAAAACCATCGACACGTGAAGAACTCAGTATTTCAGTCTACTCCCCATACCACCAAGAGCAGTGAATGTGAAATACCACCTGTCAAGCACTTGCAGCAGCTACGATATACGTTCTGCAGTGTCCTATGGAGTAAGAGAGATGTGGGAAATAAAGTGCTGGAGGATGTGATGCTCTTGCTTGCCTCTGCGATTTGTACATGGAGCAGCCTGGCAGCATGATGTGGCAGGAATTCCTCAGCTGAGTAAGAAAGGCAACATTGCAGCGAGCTGCTGAACTCGGTAACGCTTCCCATACCAAAGGGGAAAAAGTTTGCACGGGGATTTTTTCCATACTTGCGAACCAGCAATTTACACACCAGAATAACACCGATGATTATTTTGAAAGTACTTTAAAAAGATTGTGAGATAAGGGGACTGCTGATTGTTCAGAGCAATGCAAAGCTGTTGCTGCTTATTCATTTCATTCATCCTAAATACGCAGTCACAGTTAAATTCCTAGATGTACTGTATGCCCTTTCGTATATAATCAGCCTAATTTGTCTTCAGCTGCAAGCAAGTGAACCAAGATTCATTTAGTTAAGCAAGCTAAGCAAAAACATTCTTTGCTCACAGATGGGTAAGCCAGCCGATATCTTAAGATAAATTAAGGGAATTTTGTTTTGTTTTCCTAGCTACTGTAAGGAGTCCTACGGACAGAAAAATGACAAAACAAATTCTGTCCCTCCATGTTTTTAATTAGTTAAACAGGGAAAGACTAATAGATCTCATCCTGGAATCTGGAATCCTAATTTGCAATATTGGATGTTGTTTTGACTTCAACTGGCACTTTTAACAAATAGACTTTTCACTAGAGGTTTTCAGAAAGACTGCGTGTAATATTAGTTGAGAGGTACTTAATTAATGTAGGAAAGTGCCAACAAACTATCAGCCAGCACTGACTTGTCTTGGATTTGAAATAAAAGGTATTTTCTCTGTGCCGCCTGCCTAGCAATTACCATTAAATGTGTGTGGATTTGGGCCAATTCTTAATGAAAAAGGGGCCAGCTCACAACAAATGTCACCCATGTTGTCTTGGGTTATATAGCGTGGTGAATGAATCAAACAGAATGCAAACATTAAATCTGGCTGACCCCAGGACAACTGGGGGAAGGCAGAGATCGGCTATGACCCTCCTTACTCTTGTGCCCTGTCTGAGGGTACAGGGCAATAGCCAAATCTGTCCACCACATCTCCCTCCCAGATAGCTACAAGATTTGCAAAATAGCTGCAATAGGGCATCATGTTGTCAAAAGAGAGTGTGCACAGAGGAAAGTGCTGAAAATTTAAACCGTTTTGATTCTAGTGATCATGCTGAATAGTAGCAGGACTAGCTACTAAGAGAACTGTAGAACCATTTTTCAGATATATCCTTCCTCCTGACTGCAGGCAGGTGAAAGCAGGTGGGGAAGGGAGAAAAGTGCACCTTCCCAGGCCCTGGCATTTTCTTGGTAGAGGAGCAAATTTTGGGACAAGTTGCAAGTGTCTCAGCCCTACTTCTGAGTGTTGCGCCCTCACAAGCTCAGAGAAGTGAGCATAAACAAATCTTGCTGTTCATCTCCATCTTCCCAGGAGAAATAAAAGAATGGCACTGAGGCTGCAGTGACCCCCTGTAACTCAGGCTGCAGGGGAAGGAGGCATGGTTTGCTCTATAGCCAGTGGAGAAGGGGACTTGCAGTGAAGAGGTTAGTTTATGAAAGAGAAGACTGGATCTCCCCAAGACCATATAGGGAACCCAAAGATTGTAAAAACCACATAAATCCTGCCAGCCCTTGGTGAAAGGATTTTGCTTATTAGAGGGAAGGGTGATTGCCTTGGGACCAGTAAGAAACCAGGGAGCTGGATCCCCCTTTCCTGTCTGCCACTCCCTATCGCCATGAATGGCCTCCGTGAAGGTCTACTGCCCGATTTCTCACCCCTGTGGGCCCAACATGCAGCAGGGAGCAGTTTGGCAGATCCCATGAGCTTCAGCATACAGCAGAGGTAAAAAATCTACTAATTCCCCAGCGTAAGGTCTCATGTCATCATCATTATTTTCCTTCTTTTTGAACAGTTTCTGCATGGCAGTTTAGGATGAGGATTTTTCTCTTCCACTGTCCTATCATCTTTCCTCTGTCCTCTCCCTGTCTCCAGCTGCTCTTGGCTGATCTCTACAAGAGGCACTTCGTGCATGTGCATATGTATTTTTCTAATTTCAGCCCTGTGTAAAATGGATTTTAACCCTGCCTGGGGCCAGGTCTCCATGTGTCCTGCCAGTGGATAGACCCTTTTCTCCATTTCAAGCTCTTTCAGATCTTTAAGCTCCTGCTGGAGCACCTGAAAGCCAAAGCATGCCCTGTGTATTGCTCCCCCCGCCAAACACCAGCACTACCTGAGCCTGCTCAGAAGGGAGGTAGTGGTGGGCTGGCAGTGCACACCCCGAGGGCCAGTGCAGGGAAGCTTGACCCCAGCTCCTCAAGCAGTGACTCGTGTGACAGTTGCATCGTTTTGGTCTGGCTGTTCTGCAGGACTGCTGCCTCTTTTTCCTGTCTCTCTTTTGTCTGGGTGTTTCTGTGATAACCACTGAAGTCTTCTGGAGAGTCGCATCACTGGTCCCAAATGAGAGCAAAGCAAACTATAAGTTTCTGCTTTAGGATGCAACAGGGAGCTTCTGGCTCCTTGAAAATCATTTGCACTACACTTCTGTAGGTACCCTCTGAAACCTAGAGGTCTCGTTAATAGAAAGTTAGTGTCCCAGGAAGAACAGTGGGTGCTTAGCACTTCCCTTTCTCCTGTCTGTTTCTTTTGCGGATATCAGGTTGCTCCAGGGCAGGTGGGCTCTTGGAAGAGATGGTGACTGAGTCCACCTTGTGCACAGTCTGTGGGAATTGTCTGGGCTCATCCTGAAACGGGTCAGGGTATCTGCCTAGATGAAAGTAAACTCTGTTTAGAGAACTTGTTATTTCTTTAGGTTAGCTGGGCACAGCAGCCAAATGAGGATTTTCCTCATAATCTTCAGAGCAGAAGTGTGGAATAAGCCACAGTTATCGGGGAAGGGATGATCATATTTTGCACTGGCTGCTCATCAGTGTAATCACACCTTCAGTCTCGCAGCCCTCAGCTTTTCTGTGGTAGTGGTGCTCAGCAAGCCTTTCTCTTCCCAGCCAACTCCAGATGCACTGAGGGAGCAACCTTCAGTACCCACCTGCAGCACTGGTTGCCTCCCATTAATCCCCTCTGGCCCCCCCACCATTTGGATGGGCAAACTGCTGTTCTTTCTGTTATTATGTTGGGGTTTTTTTCAAAAAAAGCAATCAAACTTATAATATATTGAATGACTTTTTCAGCTACCTGGTTGTGTGTGTAATTGAAGGAAGTGGTTAATCTCTGAGCACAGTGGGTTATTCACAGTGCTAAAATTAGTTTTGCCTTTGTTAGACCAGAGATCCATTTGCTGCTAACACAGTTAAGGCACAAACCAGTATTTATATGAGAGATGAAAAATGCATTGATTGACCAAAACCTTCTGTGCCACTGAATACTGTTCAGTGATCTAACTAGCACTGAAACAAATAACTTATCACAGCATTGGAATTACATGCACGTAGCGGGAAATTCTCTTTTTTTTTGTTCACAAAAGGACTTGATCACATGCCATTATTCAGAGAGTAGCTGAAATCTCTGCAGGCCTTTGCTCTGTAATCTAAAAAGCCCTTTGCTTTTTACTATCGTAGGCTTTGGCAGCTACAAGAAAATGCAAAATGATGGCTGTGCTTGTATCGATTATCATCCTAATTCTGCTTCCAGTGAAGTCCATCACAAACCTGCCACAGCCTCCCATGGGAGTGAGTGCAGGCTGTGTATAATTGCAGTTACTTTAATACAAATTTACTTGCTTGACACTTGAAATTCTGCATTCTCGCTGCAGTTATGCTGTGAGCAGCATTAAATTAACTGACTCCCAGAAAAAGGCTGAGACTGCTCGTGCTCACCTATACTCCCAGATTCTGCTGGAGGAGCGACAACCCCCTGCCTGGAGCAGGTCGTGTAGCAGCACGGAGCTTTTTTCCACTTCCCCTGGTCACCTGTGAGATTCCTCCAAGGTACTATGTCTTTGTGATGGATGTGCTGCCCACTGGCAATTGCTCATTTTGATGCTCTGCGTGACGTCTCTGCTTCACGTCTGGCTCCTTATCTTGTTATTTATTTTATGACCTCTCTCCCGATTCTGATCTTCAGTCACTCCAGATTCTCTTTGCTGCCTACTTCTCCTGCTCAGTTTGCTCAGTTAGTGGCCCTGTGTCTGGTTTTTGGGTCATAGGGAATGAACAAGCTCTGGTTGAGTGCCTCCTTCTTCATGTGGAGAAGGAGGTGACATCTTCTAATAGTTCTAAAGCTGTTCAGTGCTTTTTATCAGTTCTTTGCATTGTCCAAACGCAGTACGTATAGCCAATAGGACATCTTCAGCAATAGCTTTAATTTAGTCTGCACAAGAGGGGGTCACGAGTCCATGGCTTTATCCAGTCTATTTTAGATATGTGGGCTGGGCAGAGAAACAGAAAGTGAGCTGTTTCTACCATCTCTTTAAGAGCTGCAGTGTAAACCTGGACAACCCTGATGCTGTGTGATGCAGAGGAGCCAGGACCAGAGAAGATTCATCCCCCTCCCTGGAGCAAAGCCTCTTGACAATGACCCTTGAATTACTTGATTCTGCTGTAAGCCTGGGCAAGGTTAGGACCCCAATTTAACCTCATATTAAATCCTAGATGCCTCCATGCACCCACCTTTTGCATACAAGAATTGGCAACCTAAGCTACTTAAAAACTGACTGTTACTTCTGCCTGCAGTTCACAAGCTGCCTATCAGTGCAACAGTCAGCTTCTGCAGAGAGCTGCTAAGAGAGGAGGCAGACCAATGTATCACAGCAGGCTTGGTTTTCCTTTCAGAGAAATCTCTCTGCCCTAAAAGAACTGGAATGTTTCAAGGCATCATTTGCAAATGATGGAGAATGCTGGGTACCAAGTGGGTGCCGGCATCCAAATTAAGTCTGTAGGAAATGTTTGTCTCAAAATTGGAGAAGTCTCAGATTTGTGTTTTAGTATCTATCTGCCCTATTTCACTTCTGACCTCTTGCAAATAAATAAATACGTTAAAGATTGCACAAAGACTTTACTTTGCCACATCTCCTCCAGCCTGGGAACAAAGATCACTGGCTAGGTAGGCTAGAGAGCAGCTCTGTAGTAGGAATTGTGCTAAAAAACAATTTAAACACGGAGAACACAGGGCATAATTTGCACCAAACTATTTTTATCTAATATGATGGTAAGATCAATCATCCTGCAAAACAGAGCTTCCAGCTTTGCAGGTTTAGAAGCAGAGCCCCGTGAAGGCCCAGAATACATCTGGCTTGCACCCTGGACTGGTGCTGCTGTGTGTTATGCCAGTGCACACTGACACGCACTTCATGGTAGTCTATGAAAACTAACCTAGAGGTGTCTTTTCCTTCCTATACCCTTATTCTCTCCTTCAAATCCACATATTCATTTGACAAGACACTGCTTAAATCTCACAGGAGAAAAGAGAGTTTGAGAGCAGGTACCAGCCTTACTGGGGCAAGTTACAGGCAGCTTTTGCTCAGTAGCTGAGCCCTGAACATGCAGGAGAGTTATAATGACACACTGTCCCTGCAGATGACCAGGAAAAGAGGAGGGATGTGCACATGGACATATGAATCTCGGTGTGTCCCTGATCAGGCTGGGGAGTTTTTGATGTGTGGTTAAGAAGTTGTACTGAATCCATCCACGCTTACGTCTGTTGCAAGTGATTGATTGTATGAAGCACTCAGTGAAGTATAAACCCTGACTTTTTTTCCCCACCCACTGTGAAATAAGATTAAGGGAGTGGCAGAAGATACCAGCTGAAATACTGTGGTAAGGACCTGGCTGCTGTCTGCCTGCACTAAGGAATGAAGTGAGGGCCCAGGGCCCTGTGGGTTTGTATGAGCACTTGGTCCCTGGTTCTGGTTCAGCTGAGATGTCTTCAGGTTTGCAGCTGAACACTGCTGAACATGTAGGAGAAACTAGGGATGCTTCTGTGCTGGTTCGAGAGGCAGCACACTTTATTCCTCTTTTAAAGTGGGCCATGGAATTATTTTTACTTGGCAATTGCACGTAGGCAGGGAATTTAATTTGAGAGAACTAACTCCTGGTCGTGAGTTCTTCCCCCCTCCCAAAGCAGCATGCTTGAGGAACAGTGTCTCGGCCTTCTCCTCCCCAAAGCTCAGGCACCAGCTCTTCTGCAGAGGCTGAGGTTGGAAGCACAGCTGATTATCTGTTGAGTCTGGAGAAACTTTTTGTGGTTGAGACTTTTGGGTTTTGTTCAGCTGACAAACAGGAGTTATTCGAAACTCATTTGCATTGCAAGTGTGCATTAAAATGCATGAAGCGTGTAAGGCTGGGGCTGGTGGAAGAAAAATGTGTGCAATTTGTGGAAACTGTGGATTGTTATGACTCCTGAATTGGCATATTTATATGCTTCATTGTTCTTAGATTTGGGATTTTCTGTTTGTGCGACACACATACCATGACAGACTTTTCTTAATTTTTTCTTTTACTGAAGACTTTTCAATGCAACTGATGCCATAGCATAGCCATGACTACTGGGCAATAGGCTAGATGGCCCAAGAGAGATCCCATCCAGCCTGAATCATTCTTTTCCGGGAATACACTTGCCAAGCTAAGATATTTCTTGAGAATTCATCGAGCTACAAATCACAGTTGGGGAATGAATACAAATCCTGTGTGATGTCTCCAACTGAGACAGTATTTTTAATCCTTCTTTCTCAGTTGTCTAAATGCAGTAAAATTGAAGGCAGGATTAAGACCTGTTATGCAAAGGATCAAAAAATGTTTCTTGAAACATAACATTAAGAGGTGTTTTTTGATTTGCAGATCCCAGATGTTTTCCAGCAGAGGTGCAGAGACCTTTGGAAATGTAATATATGCAGAAATATACTGAATGACAGACAAGCTTTTTTATCTTAGTCCTCTTTTGCAGGATGCTTGGAGGAACTTCAGGCTCTGAAATCTGAAGCTCTTGCAGGTGGAAGAATTATTGGTGTTAAGAGAACAGATTTTAAATTCTTAACCAGTTTTCATATGCTGCTGTATGTGACCAAGAAGTCATAATATGTCAAAGCATGTAAAATGTTATGTCACCGATTATAGAAATCGTATTCCTTCTGGTCTAACAAATATAGAAGTGAGAGTTGTAAGAATATATCAAAAGTTGAGTATTCCCACATGATAGATATTACTTCTCTGTTAAACATATTCAGCACGCCTCTCAGGGTACAGATTTACAAGACAAGGTCCTTTTGATCCCTAAAACAATGCAGAGCTGCCTCACCATTACCTCCATGAGCTCTGTAAACCTCCACTGTTCAAACGTGTCTGTTGCAAGTCACCTGGATCATTATCAGAACTGAAACCATGGGGCCATGAGTTGGGTTACAACAATACATGTCTCTAGTTCTGTACAGAGAACGAGCTTATTGGCAGCATGAGCAAAGCATCAGTGGCAAAGAAGAAAGGAATTTAACATCTTGTCGTTTTTATCCTACAGGTAATGGGACAAGCTGCTGAAGGAAGGATTGATTGACCACTGCTGGTGCTGTCTAATGCAGGACTTGGACTTCAGTAGCCAGGAATATGGTAGGTGTGTGGGAGCTGCAGATGAATGGGGGAAAGGGGGAGACAGGGAAGTCCCTTTTGTTCAGAGCTGCTCTGAGTGAGAGGCCAAAAAACTGGCATCCTTTGGTGTGACAGAGGTGGTGACAGAAAAGCCCCATTTCTCATGAGGGATAGTACAAAGAAGTTGTACAGCTTCAGGCAAGAACAAGCTATCCCTGAAAAAAACAGAGAAAAATACAGTGTATTTTTAATGTTTGTATGGCACTTTGAAGCTAGAAATTGTTATGAGTGCTAAATATTATGTTCCCTAATGTGTAAAACGGTGACTAATGCTATTACATTCTGTCATACAGAAGCCCTTGGGATGCAAATTCAAAGAGGCAAAATAAATAGCCGTAAAATAAAAAAAAAAAAAAAGAAAAAAAGAAAAAGAAGGAGAACAAAACCCTGTTTCCTATTTCAGTGAGAATTTGCTGATTGACAGCAGGCTTGCAGAGACATTTCTCCTTCCTGCTCAGGCTGCAGAGCGCAGACCCAGCGCTGGGAGGGATGCTTGCTGAAGGGGTAGCAAGAAAATGGGTCTGGCTGGCTGCTGCCTTGCAGAGCAGTTGTGGATGGGCACTGCCCGACAGCAGGTACCCTCAGTCTGCACAGAACTGGTGGTCACAGATCCAACTCTTCCCCTCATCCCTTTCAAACTGGTGAATAGAAGCAGTCGTGCTGCCCAAGCCATACACCCCTGAGCCGTTAACACAAAGCTCTCAGTGGCATTTTGAAAGCCCATCAGCATCTTTTCCCACAGTAGCTCTGCTTCAAAACTGCTGCTTGGGGAAAGTGGCATCTTGCTGCCACCCACTCTCCCGACTCCCGCTGGACACCGCCAGCGCTCTGCAGTCAAGGATATGGCCATCTTTCCTCCTACACTTTTCCTGCAATAATTTTTCTCCTGAATTTTTGCATCATTTCTGTCTGCCATTGTCAAATGAAATTACTGATCTGTAATCAGTAAGGAGGGAGGGGAAGCAGGATCATGCCTGACCGGGTTGCTTGCTGCAGTGCGATGATTGCCTTGGTGGCCAGGGGGAGGATGGTGGTGGATGCCATTTGCCCTACTTTATCAGGGTTTTTGCCACAATATCCCAAGTATCCTTGTAGCTAAACTGGTGGGATGTGGTTTTGTTCTTAGGGGGTCAATTCTGGGGCTGGCATAGTTTGATATTTTCACCATTAAGCTGGACAAGGGTCAGAGCACACCTGTGACAAGTTCCCGATGACACTCTGGCAGCTGTCAGTCCTTCCAAGCTCTGCTGCAGGGACAGTCCCAGCTCAGCCACCTCTAATGTCCCATGCCATTGGTGATGCCTTGCCAAAGCCCCAAACAAGTCACAGCCACGTAAGTCCTCGTGGGTCTGCTGGTCACTGCTGCTGGCTCTGCAGAAGAGCAGGGTGCTGGAGTCAACATGCATTGGGAAAACCCCACCCAGTAAAAGAAAAAAAAGCCATGGGGTTGTTTCCCTAAACCCAGATATAATAAGCAGAGCTTGATGAAATGCGGTGGGTGAGTGCGTCTTGCGTACGGCTGTTTCTAGGGGAGTGTTTTTTTTCTTTTTGCTTCTAATTAGCCAGGCTTAAATTAGCAGCATCTACTGTTGATATTCCTCCGTGAACAGCTAGAACACTTTCAATCAGGAGCCTTATTAATATGCAAAAAAGTGATTTGTTTTGATTTCAATCTGGAAGGGTTTCCTCCCCGCCCTGAGTTTCCATTTCAGTATCTTCTGTTCTAAATGAAGGTGAAATTACTGTGTTGTGGCCGTATAAGAGAGCTCAGGTTATCTGGGGAAGAGGAAAGACTTGATGGAGAGTTTCAGAAACTCCTATCTGGGCTGGTATTTTTCTGTGCTGAAACAACACCCTGCCATGGGTGAGGACAGGAGCAGGAGACTCACCCAGGCTGCTGTGCTCCCTCACAGGGTAATTTAAATGAACACAACTTTTTTTGCTTCCCAAAGGCATTGAGACTCTTCTCAGCTATCTTCTCCTCTCCCAACCTAAAGTTTTAGACAGGAAGAAGGTACACGGTTTTTTATTCCTTAATTCTTGAATCTCTTCACCAGTATATTTGCATTACTGTATTCATACTGCAGATGACTGATGTTGGTCTGTGTATAGAAACATGGCTCCAGTGAGCCTCACACACGGTGGAGGGCTTCATTTGGTCTTGTTAAGAACATTACTTAGGTCCAAGGTCTGTTTCCTTGCTACAAAGTTTTTGGGCAGATATGGCATCAAACTGAATTTGTTAACTTCTCTAATCTGGAAGTCTTTGGAGAGGCATGGCCATCAAGATCAAAACTTGAGCCAAAACGGTGGTGCAGGTGGCTGAGACTCAGTTTTGGGCTGCAGAGTATCAGAGGGCTCCTCCCTTCCTTGCAACGTGGTGGTGGGATTTTTCCAGCCTCTTTGTAGGCTCTGTCCCTGTCTGTAGACCATGAGGGCTTTAAAATCTGTTTCTGTGAGACACCCAGACAGAGAAGGTGGGGGCTTTTTATTATTACTTGTACGAGTGTATAGAAAACCCTGCTGTGTGTCATAATCCCACTGTGTTATGTGTGAGGCATATGTGGAGAAAACTAGAGAAATGCTGAAAGACAATCTGAAAGGGGCCAAATTTCTTGGCCTTTTAAGCCCCCTTTGGCACAGCAGGAGTGTCAGGAGGAGAGAGCTGTGCCTGCCCACCCTATGCCCTTGCAGGAGACACTCAGGGCACCCAGACCCTTGCCACTGAGCTGTGAGGAGAGGCTGGTGTAGGCAGAAGTTTTGCTCTCCCCCACTTAATGCTAATCTTTATAGGAAAAATTTCATATTGAAGTGGTTTGGAATTTTTTTTTCTCTCTGAGAAAATCCTGGAGTTTGTTACTGTTAATCTGGGTTATGTTCAGTAACAGAGTGTCTGACTTTTTAAATTAAACTATTTCCAAATATGGATTTTTCCTTCTATGAACGTATGGGGAAAACTCAGGTTTTTTTCCTGACCAGATCTAACTATGAAACTTTGGTGGATTCCATTCATGTGTTTAAATCACAAGAAGAGACCCTATTCTTCAGATGTAGGTTAAACTGATTGATGTCAGGTTTGAACCAAGCAGATTGTGAAAAGCAGTGATTTACACAGCATAAATCATGTGGTCTGGCACTATTTGCCCTAGGCTGTTTGTGTAATTACAAGTGTTGAGTAACAGGAGCATCTCATGCCTTATCTGATGTTGATACCACCTCCCCAGCCAGGTACACCTTCCAGATGGGGACATGGGGATATAAACACAAGAAGAGAAAGAAGGTTATCCCATATTAGAGTGAGAAGAGGACCTTAGCCAGGGATAAGCTCCCCATGCTCCCCAAGCGAGGGGTGATGCCTTCAGCTGGGGACCTGCCTGCAAGGCCACGAGCCAGGCTGAAAGTCAGTCACTGAGGTGAGGTTTTGAGTAACCTGGAGACAGGATGGATGGGGCAGACTGATGGTCTGTTCTGTTGGACAGAGGCTGTGGGACCAGCATGTAGAGAGAGAGCCATGGTGCTACAGCACTGGCTGTAGTCCTGGACTTGTCTGTGCTCAGAGACCACTTCAAAAAGCCCGTGAAGAAAGGGACTTGGATTCCCCAAATATTGCTCTCAAAAGGAAAAGTCTTGTGACTGAGGGGCATAACAGCAACGCCTCTGAATGACATTTGCTTTTGTAGGTTGGAAGGACAGATTTTTGATGTGTCTTTTCAGTGTGCCATTCTTTGACTGTAATTCCTCCTATGTCCAGGGAATTGGAGCCCTGTGTGTCCCTGGAAATTAAAACAAAAACTGGCTTCAGTGGTATTTCCTGAAATGTGTTTTCATCTCATTGAATCTGTCCTAACAGCAGCCCTGAAGCATCTGAGATTTCATTTTCATCTAGTAGTGATCAAAAGCAACATCAGCAAGGAATAAATACACAAAGCCATGCTGCAGGGATATTAATTCACATGACAAGGCAGTGCAGTTTGCTTTATTAAAAAAGAAAGCTTGTGTGAGGGTTTTCTTGGTCACTGAGTGTTTCAGTCACTATGAAACATCTGTATTTTGCAATCTGGTATTTTTCTGGGGCTTAGCTTTGAGGGATTAAGTCTTCAGTTCCTGTGAATGATGCTGCAGTGCCGGTGAAGGTGCCTGATTTTGTGATGTGTATGGGACACGGGCAGCCAAGGGCAGGGTCTGAGTGGGCTGCTTGGCTGCACAGTGCCAGAGGCATCTGTGTTAATGGTATTAGGTTGCTGGAAAGCTGCTTGCTCATCCCGGCAGGGACAGGGAGGCTTTTTGGTGAACATCTCCCCTTTCCCCAGCACAAATATAGCTACTTTGTTTACAAAGGAAAAAAAAGCAACCCCAACTAGGTGGGCTTTCCTTTCACATGGGTTAAACCAAGCCAAATCCACCCAAACCTGCCCACGACTGGGCCACCTGTTGCAGTCCAGAGCATGGAAAGTTTATTTTGGCTGCCCTGGCCCTGGGGTTATTCTTGCATGGGTTCCAGGGCATGCACCACCTCCCACTGCAGACAGCTGCCTGCACGCTCACCATCACATTCCTGGGGGGTGGGAATTTCTAGGTTACTTTTCCCTGACAGCAGACACTTCTCCCCCATGACAGGATGACTGATGCTGTTCCCTTGGCACATGCTGTTGGGAGCAGTCACGAGCTCTGCTTCCCTTACCTTGTCATTAGGCAGCAAAGACACTGCCATTTGGAATTCAAGGCTTGAAGACAGTATGCTTTTAATTCAAGTAACAAAACTAGAAGGCCTTTTTTTCAGCAACACGGCCATCAGAATGCACTTCGATAATTTTAGGTTGAGACTAGCTGGAAGTGGGAAGAGATCAAAAACCATTCCTCGAGGAAAAGAGCTGCTGCTTCTCACCAGAGATTTAGCACACACTGCAGCTGATGTGAGAGATGCTGTTGTGTTACAGGTCTCTCTGGAGGTCCCTAAGGTAGAACAACAACAAAAGTTTATGTGGAACAATAAAATAATAAACTAGATATATTGAAATCTAGTGAAGGGAGAGGTTATGGAGAGCAAGAGAGCTTCCCCTAGAAATACCCTGCTGGTGTGCAGCAGTTCCCGGGGCATGCAGGGATTTTTATTCTCTAAGAGTCTTCTGCAATGTATCTCCAGAGTTGGGGTAAGTGCCGGCCCACGTGGCTGTTACTGTGGAAACCAGTATTTTTACATCATAAAAAATAGCCATGTAAAACCCCTGTAGGTTGTTGGCGCTAAAACCTTTTGCCATTCAGCAAGGTATAGGGCTGTTGGGCATATAGGGCGAGCAGTGCCTTTTCCAGAGAATTGTCCTGCTCTTTTATCAGTTGAAGGTGGTGGGCACCTACCCCTGCCTTGTCCATCAGGGAAGGCTTTGGGGAGGGGAGCAGCTGGGTGGGTGCCCATCACTACCTCCCTCCTGTGGACATGTGCCTCAGCAGGGTGAGGTAAAACCAGCACAAAGTGCTGCCTCCTCAGACCTCCCCCAGATCTGGCGTCTCTGTGGCGATGAAATTCAGCCAGAACTTTGGAAATGAAATGCAGTTTGCAGCGTTAGCAGCCGCTTCAGTCCACGGCTGCTATTCACATGGAGGAGCTGCCGGCTCTCCTGGAGAGCCCAGGGACACATGTGCTACCTAGAGCTATACATCCCAAATGGCAGGGAGACCAGGGTGGAGAGTTCAGGGCATGAGACCCCTATGCAAAGGAAGGACTAAAATACAGGTTTAGTCAGCTTAATAACCATGGGGGACAATGTATTTGCATGTTGAGTTTTTGACATATGCCAGAGTTTTTCTCTAGAATTGCGCTTTTCTTCCCAAACCACCAAAAGCTTTAGCTGAATCTTGGCAGTGCCACACACTCAAAGTATTAATAATACAAGCCTTAGGTCTCTTCCCAGTTGTGCTTTTTTGTGCTGTCCCAGCACAGAAACAAACCAGCCCATCCTGAGCATCTGCCCAGAGCAGCGGAGTGATGAAGCTGCAATGGCACGGGGGTGGGTGCCCGGTCCCAGCCTCCCTCCCAGCACCCAGCACAGTGCCCGTGTCCCCCTGGGAGCAGAGTATTCCTGGCATGAAGTGGGCATCAGAGAGCTTCTGGCTGGGTGGTTTTGCCTATCGTTTTCAAAATGGTCTCTGTGAATGCAAGAGCTGCATGCATTAAGCTTGCATGTGTGGGCAGCTCTTTCCTGCTAATGCATGGTTGGAGGACTAGGTCTAATCAAATGCAATGTAAAAACTCATTTATTGAGGCACATGCAATTACTCTTGTTAAAGATCAGAGGCAACTGTTTGTCAAAGAAGCATAATAATTTTTGGAATTTCCCATATACATAAACATAAGGAGTACGACACAGCAGTGTCTCTTGCTTTGGCTTTTAAGCAGGAAGAATCTCCTTAGAGGATGGGTTTTAAAACTGCTCTGAGTAGCTTATGTGATCTTCAGAGACTGCTTACTCTCTTCTGTTGCTTATCAAGCTTTGAGTGAAATGGTTATTTAGCCTTCATAATTTTTATGCTCTTTGTGGTGCTACTTCATTGCACAATGGGGATGTTTCGGCCCCTTTCAAATGCATGCTTGAGGCCTGACTGGGCCCTATACTGGGTGGACTATATGTATTTTTCTAAAAATATGTATGTGATATATATACTTGCATTTGTGAACTGTAAAGATTGCCATCAGTCAATTACTACATGGTGACTGAGCTGGGCATCACCAGGCATGCTGCACTGCAGAGCCATCACCTTACAGCAATGCATGCAGGGCTATGTAAATCAGGTGCTGAGGTAGCACAACATCTCTGCAGCCCAAGACCTACATTTCACAGCTGCTTCACCCACAGCGAGCTAATGTCCACTCGGTGCCATCAGCTGAGCGGCGCTTGCTCTCTGGCTTGTGGTTTTGCTGTTGCCTTGCTTACTGCTGCTGGCACCGTGGGCAGCTGTGGTGAGGCAGACCAGCTTCACAGCCTCAATGTCTGCTGCAGGGACACTGTCCCTTTCCCTCCCGGCTCCTTTTAGTTCATTTTGCCTTTTTTCCTGTTTTCCTCTTTTCTTTGCCTCTGGCCATCTTTTTGCCATGTGCTGGATAAAGCACAAGTCCCTCAGAAATTATTTCAAAGTACCAAGCACAGGATAAACAGATGGGAGTTTCATAGGTTATTTAATCTGATCAGCCTTCCTATCAAAAATCCTACTTTGTTTTTTTAAAACGGTAGCTGTGAACAGCCCCTTTTCTTCCTTCTTAGTGTCACCTCCTGCTCACTGTGTTAAGATGCCTGGAGACTGTTTCTGTATTTTCTCCCTCCTATTGAGATGCTGTTATAGCACTGAAATAAAACCTGACTCAGGTTTGTGGGTACCAAAATTCAGTCCCACCTACTGTTTGCTTTGCAATGCTGCCTGAAATATCATTTTAATTTCATATTAGTTGTTTGCCAAAAAGGAAGCCTAATTAAAGAGATGAAAAGGAAATCCATTAATGGCACTTTTCATGAGGAACCCCGCGATAACAAAGCAGCGTGCGTGCGAACACAGAAAGTGAGAGATGCTGAGCCCTACTGTGCCTGTCAGCTTGGCTTCTGCATGCAGGGGAAAGAGAACAAAATTTACAAGGATGCTACTCTCTGAAGTGCTACGTGCACTGCTGGTGAGCCTGGGAAGGAAACAAAGACAGCCATTCAAAATAACTGAAGAACAGCCGTAGTACTAAGTGGATGCGCGCTGAGAAAATAAACCCATCAGATTTAGATTTTAAAGGGTTCAAGGGTGAAATTAAATATTATTTGCTTAAATACAAAAAGCACTTTTGGAATAACAGCCCCTTAAGAATAAAAAAATCTCACAAGAGATTACAGCCCAGCATTTCAGCTTTGATAGACTTTGCTTATTTTTCCCCCCACCGCTGAGCACAGTGTTTTATTAAGATTATAAAATTAAGCCTTTCAACAATTCTAATTGGGTATTTTGGGGGGGCAAAGTACCAGTTTTGATAATAGTACACAAGTAGGAGAAAGGATCTGGAAAGCACCAGAGAGCTCTCCAGGCGCACCCACAGACTACAAGGGCCTCCCATTTTGGGGGCTACCCAGAAACCTGGTGAGCCCCTGTTTTTCAAGCTCAGCAGCCAGAACTGGGGTTGACATGACCACGAACTGTAGGTGCTTATTTAAGAATACCACTCACACAAATTTAACTCATATCAAACTATTTATTTAGTGCATTCACCTTTCAATGTGGCACATGTTAACATCAAGTACTTCTAACTGCTGAAGGGAGCATACAGAAATTGCTTCAATCACCTGAAGCTGATGGTTGGCTATTCAGCCTGCGATCTACCTCACGAGATGACTCGATCAGGGTCCTTAATGACAAGCATGAGTGCTTGATTTTCAGTAGCAGTACTACATTATGGCATCCATTAATTTGCTAGGAAGTCACGTTAGAACAGCATAAAGTGTGATGGATTCAAGTTAGAAACAGGGAATAAATGCCCGAAAGGTATCTCTGAAGTGTGATGTTCCTGAAAAATTCTTTAACAAAGGGCACTGAAAATGACCTGTCTCCACATATCATACTTGGAGAAGTATGGAGGTAGTCTATCAGGTCACCTGGCAGCAGATATTAAGCATTAACCTATTTCAAATGTTATGTGTATTTACTAACAGAAAATGAATAGGTCAAAGAGGTTTCTGGCTCACAATAGAAGATGAAACAATGTTTAGTTCTACCTATGAACAGCTGCTCATCTAAGTTGGTGTGTAAGCTGGGGTTATTTGGGCTATTTCATTGTTGCCTCCTGTTTCTAAAGAGTTGTGTATTTTACCCCATGAAACAAACCCTGGAATGAAAGGTATCAAGCTTTAAAACAAGGTTATAATGAACGAGACTACCACACAGAGCACATGGTTTGTGTCAGCAGAGAACAAGTTTAATAAAACAGACTTCTTGCATGTTGGGTTGACAAATTCATACTCTCCTTGCCATAGTCCCTGAACTAGAAACGGAGTCTTGCTTTTTCCTCTAATCGATGAAAAAAGCCAATGCAAGCCTGTATCAACAGGCTGCCCTCTCCTAATGTACAAGTGAGCCTCCCATACATCTCTTAACATTGTTCATGGTGTTGGTTGTGGACTTTTTGCTGTGAAGGGAATTCAGGGTTACTTCTGTGGGAAGCCAAGCTGAACAGAAAGATTAGGCTGGGTCTAATGTAACCACCTTTGTCTCGTTTGCCATTCCAGGCTGTCCCATACTATTTTTGATATTGTGTATATCCTGACCCTCCCCTACGTCTACTTCCTGCCAGCAATCATACACCCAGGATGGCATTGCAGTAATTTTTACTGCCAGCTTCAATCAGATGAGTTAAGATAACAAAGAAAACTTTCAAAAAATCCCTCATCAGTTCTGTTACCTTGATAGTTTGCTCTCTGCATTTCTCCACTCCTTGCTTTAGACATATCCAGTGTTTTATGTCATACAAGAGAACAGCCAGCCAAAGCATATAGCCACTCCATCTTGGGGGGTGGGAGGAAGGGAAAACCCACCAGAGAAAACCCCCTCCTGAGTCCAAGAGCAGATGGCTGCTTTCAGAGATCAAAACTGAACAGCATTTCAGTTTGACTTAGAAGATTGACTTAAACTTTGCGCTGACCTCCATGAACATGACCCGGTTTTGGGTGGAAAGCACTCTGCTGTAGCTGCTGCCCTCAAACTAACATCACACTGGCACTGTTGTACAAGGGAGGAGGCAGGGAAGAGCCTGCATTTCAGACCTGAAACGTATGGCACGTGTTACAGGGCCACTCCAGACAGGGTCTGTTTGAGTGTGCTTTGCTGTCCCTCTACACCTATTAATTTATGAGGGGTTGCTTAAACAATCCAAAATCAAACATTTTCTCCATTTTAAGGACAGCAGCTGTTGGTACCGCTTCTGGACAACCTCACTGTTTATTTTTAGTGTTTTTTCATTCATTACAACACACCTAGGGCTGTTTTGGTGTCATTTCCAAGGAGTCTGGCTTCTTTCCTGGTATGTACAGAATGTTTTACAGAGAACATGTGATCAGGTGTCTAGATAGGGAAGGAATTAGGACGAGTCACAGGCAAGACCCACAAACACGACTGTCAGGGAAAACTACACATGGAGTGGAGCATGCAGAGGCTTTTTTTTTTTTTTTACTATTTACCACAGCTTAATAAAAGTTACCTGTTATTTAACATTCACATGGCATGCAAACAGGCAGTGACTGTGTCACTGACAGCACTGCCCTGTGCCTGCTGAAGCACTGCTCTGCACTGCACAGCAAGGCAGGGTCTCGGGGCCAGACCCACAGAGATATTTAGGGGCCTAACTTCTATTTCAGACTTCAGTGGGAGGCTGGTGCCTAAATAGGAGTTGAGCACCTGATTACCTTTGCAGGTCTGGGCTTGGGCAGAGGCAGCCAGGAGGTGCTCCACATCCCCTGCCTGCCTGCAGGATCCTCGGCTCCTCTCTGGCCAGCGGTTGAACCATGGTGCGGTGCGACCCTGGTGTTGTGAAGTAGCCGTTCTCCGACTGGTGACGGCCTGATTCACAACACCAGCTGCTGCACGGCACCCGAGGGGACCCCCTGGCTGGGCTCCCCTGGCCGGGCTCCTCCATGCTCTGCCCTCCTCTGGCGTCCATCTTCCACATTGCTGCATTCTGGAAAGCAAATAGACAGGGTTAGGTCCATCAATCCCACAGGTTATATACCCCTGCCTGTTTAAAATACAGAAGTATGAAGGGTGCCTGTCTCCAAGGAAAAAAAAGAAAAAAGAAATAAAAGTGGCAAACTGGCTCTGCACTCAAGATCTACCGCTTCGCAGAGGTGTACCCTGCAGTGTGATGCCGGTAATGCGTACAGCTGCAATACTGCTACTCATTTCCTGCGCTCATCTCAAGAGGGATGGAGGCTTGCAGGCAGGGGAAGCAACCTAGAAACTCAGCCAAGCCCTCAGAGACACGGGAGAAGCAGGCTGCTTTTTCACAGATCCCAGGACGTTGTCAAAAGGAGAGCGGTGCCTCAGGGACCGCGTGGCTTCCCAAGCATGACACTACCATTAACCCTCACACTTGCACCCTGTCCGCTCCTCCGAGGTGGGTGAGGCACCAGCGTGTGCATGGTCTGTTCCCAGAAGCTGCCCAGTGTGTTGGCATTCAGGAAGGTGCACCCACCCCACAGAAGTCCTGCCAGGACCCATGAATGCCCTAGTCTGCAGCCTTTGATTCCCCTGTGAAGCGCCCATCCCTCAGGAGCTCATAGAAGCTGAGGAACACAACCTGCTGCTGACCAGGAAAGCTGATCTTCTTTTACAATCACACAGGGAGTTACAGATTCTGGGACATTTGAATTGCTCAAGGGAAAAAGAAATCTCCTTCGCCTGTGCATAGGTCCAGGCAGTCCTGCAGCTTTTCAAGCAGACAAAAAAAGATGGCAATGAACATAGGCTTCTCTGTGATTCCCCTCAAAATGCTTCATGGGTGGTACAATGACTTGCTGAAATAGGTCATTCTTAAGGTGTTACCAACAACTCCATATTGGGCTAATTCATCTGGGCATGTATGAAACATAAGGAAATAATAAACTTCATCCTGTGTATTACAAACTTTACTCAGCAACCAAAACCCAAAAGAAAGCAGAGTTTCTGTGAATCAGCTCAGGGCTATCCCTGGGATAAGGACCCATTGCAGGAGTCCTTAAGCAAACCAGACAAAAAGAAAGTGATGTGAAGCCTAGCAAACCTCCAGGGAGTAACTACTGAGTTTTAACAGTTCTCCTGAAATGGGTTAGAGATGTGGAGGCAAAATTTCTGACACTGACAATGAATGAAGCGTCCTCCCATCCATGCCCACTGCCCAATTTAATCCAAAGGAAACTTCATGCATCGTCTTTCCCCTGCAGAGAAGGGAGATGTGGTCACATTTAGTCCCTGGGCAGAAGAGTGATTAACATATGCACTAACAGATGATATCCCAGAGAGACAGGTTACATAATTCAGTCACTGTAGGAAATGGAGCTAAATTTCTTGACACCCATGCATGTACACACACTTGTAAAGTCTCAGTCATGTTGTACTAACAGAGCTTTTATTTAAAGAGCAGTTTCTGGAATTTTAACACGTTGAAGAAACCAATGTATTTATATTTTATGCGTATCTATTATTCAGCTTTCAACCCTGAAAGGAAAAGCCTGAAAGCTGAACTTGTGTTGTGGCTGGTGCTGTTCAGTGCTGACACGATAATGCTGGATGAAGGTGAATCGTCTCCCCTGAGCAGATCTTTCACGACGTGCAGCGGCACCGAGCACACTTGACGAAGCACATTGTGTCACACACAGAGTAACACCAAATACTTTTTGTATGTTCTCTGTTCCCTGGGAACACTAAAGTCTGCCACTAGTACTGTGCGTGGGAAAAGAATAACAAATTATATGAGCCGTTCCCAAGGTTGTTTAAATCCTTCTGAAACCTTTCATGCAATCTGTGCTGAAGTATATCAGACTACTTAAAAAAAGCAGGCTACTGTATGTGCATTGCTTTCTCCCTGAAAGAAACAAATTTTAAAGTATTTTCAAGTAAAAAACAGTATTATATGTTGTACAAGCGAGAAACGAACACTTAATCTACTTCTCTCCCCTTAATGTACCAGAGATGGAGGCTGGTTTTCTGCTTCTTTACCTGTTCAGTCAAATAGTCTGATGTAGTCTTAGAGTACATCTGAGCTGAATTGTTATTATTCTCCCATTTTTACTCAATATGATTTTATTCAGTTATCTACTGGCAATAGCTTTCATGTCCTTTAATGCTATGTGGTTGGAAAGCTTTCTTACGATTTCAGCTAGGTTATGCATATATAAGTGTACAATTGCCCTAACAGCTGAGTAACCAGCAGCTAGGGAACTGCATTCCCTCATGCCATCCAGCCGACTGGGTCTAGGGGCTCCAAGGAAAACCACAAAACCAAATATTTACTTGAGGATGACACTAGTCTATTAGGAGAAGAATCTCATCCCCTATAAACAGGAAAATAAACTTCTCAGTTTGGGGGAAAAAACCCCACCAACACAAAAAACCAGTAACGCAGATAATCCTGCCTAGGAATTAGCATTTTTTAAATATATTTAGAAACGGGAAAGTGTTATGAAAAACTGTGCCAATAAGCTGGTTTTTGCACACTGAGTTTTCATGCAGCGAGCAGGATTTGGGCTTGGGATCTCCACAGGACTCGGGACATCAACTGCAACCCCACCCCGCAAGGTTATTACTGCCTTTAATATCCCATGCAAATAGATTTCCTTGCTTTGGTCACAGCAGTCTATTAATTCAGCCCTCTTGTCTGGTACATCTTTATCCTCTGCAGGTTAATCCTGCCAAATTCCTTTGCTGTAGTACATGTCACACAGCATATAATATCCAACAATGCAATTTTGCTAATCCTGTTTTATCAGCTTTGTTGCCCTGTCTGGTCAATCCAATAGTGAAAAACTGCACATAAGGTTTTTGCCAAGATCTCCCTGTCTTTTGCCCCCCCCCCCCCCCTTTGTATGGTTTCAATTAAATGGTTTGAGAGCAGAACATAGCATTTGGATATCCGCCAATGTCCTTCAGAGGCAGAATGTCAAGGCACTTAATTATATAGGTCTCCCAATTCTTACAGGCGCCCCACCTACCCAGTCAGCTGAATTTACTAAATGCAAGTGTAAAAAATCAGCTCAAATCTCTTTTTAAAACACTCTCCACGCATTAAGGACTTGAAGATGGCTGAATAGCGATATATTTATCGCCCATTATCTTACTAGAAGATTAAACAAATGAGTAAAGACTGTCTCATTAACAGTTCTTTGTTGTCTTGTTTACTGTTTAGTGGACTCATTAACATTAATTATTAGAAGAGGAACATCAATTATTGCAATAACCTTTGTCAAGCCTAGCAAACTGACTGCTAAACACCAAAGGATCCATGTTTATCAGGCAGGATTTGCATGGATAGAATGAAGAAAAAGAAAAGACCCCTTAAATCCTCGAAGTTGGCCAAAGGCAGCAGAGATCCAGCATGGCTTGTTAATTCTGGCATCAGCAGAGCATCCTGCTCAAGACCTCTAGACAGAGAATAAAAGGGTAAGTAAATTCTGAGCTTAACTCCACAAGACTTGCTTACCCAGCTCTAAGTGGCGAGATGTGAACAAAGGGATCCCTACTTCCTCTGGTGCTCGCCAGGCTGTATTTATTACACTAATTATTTTAATGCAGGGAACAGCCCTTTCTCTCCCTCGTCATCAGTGCAGTGCATGCATATGCTTGTATAAATATAACGCAGACTGCAGTATCGATTTCAGGATTCTCTGTCAACACACTGCCAGAGCTGACTGCTTTAGTGCCTCAGGTGAAGGGCATTTTTACACTGTTACAAGATACTATGGCTTGGGCTCCCGCCTCCTCGTCCTCCTCCTCCTGATTTCTTTTTCTTTTGAGCAAACCAATCCCTCCTCCTCTGCCTGAGCAGAGATTCAATGTTGTATAGGTATTTTAAACACACTATGTATTTCAGTAGCTCTGGCAGGAGTTAAATAGCAGCAGTAGCACATCTATTATTTAAAATACCGTGAGGAAGAAGGCTGAGTCACTATGCTGGATCCGTCACCTCTGACACTGTTTCTCACCCTAAATTCAAGTGCCAGCCCATGCCCAAGAACAAAACGAACCTTTCAGAAGGACCCTGAGCCAAAGCCAGGGCTTGTAAGATTATATTTATATACAAATAGAAACAAGGGCAGCTAAGCACTGCACTTTTTGCAGATGCTTCCAGTTACACGCTGTGAGCTACTGAGAGTAAATACACAGATTGCTTCTTATGCCAGCCAGGTTTTAAAGCAAAAACCCTTGCAATTTCTGAAAAGCTACCCTGCGATGGCTGCCCCATGCTCCACATCACCAGGAGCCTTCGTCCTCGCCCCACGGCCTCACCAGCACTGCCCACCAAACACTTTCGCTTTGCTGCCTCTTGCAGCGCATCAGCTCTGTCTGGATCTCCCCGCTAATTAAAATGTGAAACAATTAAGCTGTTTGCTAAATTAGTGATTCTGGCCTTACAGCCTCCTGGCCGGAGAGAGGTCCACAGAGACAGCGTAGTCCGTTACCTCTGCATGAATTTGTGCTGACAGGACAGTCCATCCGTCTTCACGTCTTTAGACAGCTGTGCTTACCTAGCAGAATGTAAACATCTCTGAACTTTGCTTACTGGATAAAAGGAAGCATTAGTTTCCTATTGCATTTCCTCCTACAAGATCAATCATACACGCGGGCTAGACACAGCATCCCTATGTTTGTAATTAATCTCATAAAGGAAGAACATCTCCTTTCCATCGATTGCTGTATTTGTATGCAGCCTTCTGCAAGAGAGGGAGTAGAAGAAAATAAAAGCCAGTAGCTGAATAATAATCAGCTGATCCCTCAATAAACGCTGGTACGTTCTATATATGCACAGCAAGAGGCTTTTTTAGTCAGCTGATTCTCTGTTGGAAAAATCACCTTGTAATCAGTGTTGATCATTAACACTGGGGACTTCAGGATTGCTTTTAGATGTCCTGATAGAGGGACTTGGTTTAATCACAGTGAAATTCAGAAGTATTTTCTGGTGTTTTCACCAAAATAATACATGTGTACTTCAAAATAATCTTCCAGATGCTTTACTGTCTCTTGTTAAAGTATTTTCTGGCTTTTTTCACCAAAATAATACATGTGTACTTCAAAATAATCTTCCAGATGCTTTATTATCTCTTGCTAAGTGTTACCGATTACAGACAACAAAGCTGAACACTGTACGATTTGTACACTGCCCTGTTTGTGCATAGGAGACTCCTTACCAACACATCTGTTCATGAAGGATGTCTCATTCACATTTTCCTTACTGTGTATGGGAATGTTTACAATCCAGACTCAGGAAATATTTGATAAAAACCAAACCACCACCACCACCCCCACCCCCCAACTTGCTACATTGTCTACTTTTATGAGGAATAATTTCTTGCCCTCTCTGGGAAAAAGGTGTGTGCAAAGTTACTGCCCTTCTGAGACCAACTGAGACTCAACTAGTGGGCAGAGGGACTCAAATGCAGAGTGCTTAAAAAAAAAAAGAAAAAGGGAAATCAAGCTCTCTTCAGCGGTTCCTAGGACCCAGGCTTGACTCTTGCTGCTGGTTTAGATCTGTCCGTTTCATTGCACAAAACGCATTGAGCTCACTGACATTTACATTGGGCCAGCATATTCTCATTCTTTAGAATGAGAAAATAAATAGTCTCTGAGACATGTTTAGATGAAATACACACTTCTGATAGGCACTGTACTAGTCTAGGGTGTCACTGCCCATTTTCATTTAAATGAATAATATAAAGATTTTCTTGCGGAATGCAACATTGAGACAAGTCAGAGCCCTTCCCCTATTATCCGAGTAGCAGCAGGACAGGGCTGCTACCATTCATGACAGAGCTAACTCTGTGGCTGCTTCATACAACTTGCTTTACAGGCTTGGAGATTAGGGTCTAATGCCTATATGATCAAATATTCAGAAGTACTGAAATGTACATGTCTGAGAGGAGGAAGAAAAACACCTTACATTTTAGGAAACTGATTTACAACAATAGAGAACAGCAAAAGTATAACACCACTTCAAAATAAAGTGCAGGTGTGGTATTTTCTATCTGATTGCCAACACTACAGCCACATCAGCAGGGCCTGTGGAGACCTGGAAGCATCCTTCTGCCCACCAGCATCCCACTGGTAGAGCAGGTAACAATGTGGTCCTTGCTAAATGCTCTGCTGCGGTATGGCCTCTTCAGAGAGAGGCTGATCATTTTTATTTTATACTGCTCCTTTTTAAAAATCTTTTAGCTCTAGAAAAATTTAAGTTTTGCCTCAAAGGAAAAAGAATCTAAAATATGCACAAAATACTTCAGTGTACTATTTTCTTTCAGTGTACTTAAATAATGCAGCCTTCACTTAGAGATATATATATATATATATATATATATATATGGAGGCCAGTGCCTCCAATTTAGAAATCCTTTATCAGAAAATACATCTACATGATACAAGCTGGCTTTCATCAGGGAAATCTACAGCCAATTACCAGATTGCCTGTTCATTGTCTAGAAGAATTACCAGCAAAACCAAGTGACAAATCACTGGTTTGAATTTTTCCGCCTCTACTCACCCACTCCCTGCACAATGGAGGCACCTGAACTGATGGTGCTGGCACCTAACCCAGAATGATGGGACACTTCAGGAAGAGCATTTGGGCACTCAGCTCCTCACTTCTTCCTCCCTCCTGACCATAGCAAAGGGCATCCTCCCTCACCATTGGCACAGAGATTTCCACAGCCACAATGTGAGCAGAGGTTTGGACGCCCATGTCACTCTTTGGATGCCTCCTCTCTGCCCCTCCTTTATCACAAAATTCCTGGATGAAAAGTGTAAAGGTGCAGCAATTCAGTAAGAAGCATCCCACCCCCCCCATATTCTGTAACCCAGCACTACTAGGCATCATCCTCACTGATGGAGGAGGGAGTTGCTCCCTGCTTTTCCTGCTTTACTCGGTCCCTGAGTTTGACAGTCCTGGGTGAAAAAAAAATAAAATCTGACTTGCTCCCTCTCTCAAAAAGATGCTGTTTGCAAACACTCACCACTAAAACTAAGGCACTGTTCAAACATTCAGTGTTTGATAAGGTGCAAAGAAGATACAGTCTGGCCACAAGCCACTGGCAGTATAAAATACAAATGTGGTTAAGTACTCAACTAAAGGGCAAATGGTAAGCCCAGGGCTGGGTACCGAGTGTTAACCTACACTTTCTATCTGTGCTGTTTAACAGTGGACTTCAAGACACTTGGCTGACTTGGAAGTCTGATGCCTTGCCAATTGCCTTCAGGCTGCAAATCTTAGAAGATGAGATTTTCCTGTGGCATTTGACTTTTCTGGCTGAAACACAGAGAGCTCAGAGGAGCAGACAGAACAGAGGTGAAAGTAACCTATTAAAAATTATAATACACTCACTGCACATTCTGAGTAAAACTTGCCTAGAGTGCAAAAGGAAGGGAATTTTCCTGTTCCTATTTCCTCCATATCCGTGTGACCGTCAGTGTCCTTTGCTCCTACGTGTACTGCTCTCAAGTCCTGAAGACCAATGAATGCAAATCATTCGTCAGCCTGCAATTACTTTCACAATCATGATGACTGAAGAAAGGGTCCTTCTCATCTCTCTTCCTTTACAAAACTGAAGATTAATATTCATGCTAGTTCCTCCCTCCTTCCCTCAGTCAAATGCCATAGGTACCTTCAGTTCTTTGCCACTAAAAGTATGATGGACAAGTCATAGTCTGGGGATGGGGAGAGCTAACATAACATGCTGGCCAGGTTAACAGAAGGTCTAATAAAGCTATAGGAATTTGCGATTTTCTTCAGTGTTGTGGCATGGTGCCTCTCCTAAGGGAACACTCCTACAGTCTCCAGTGGATGGGAAGAACATTCAGCATTTGGGACAGGACCTCAGAGATCAGCCAGGATGTTGTAGGTCAGCAGAGTTTAGTGGGCAAGGTCTGCACAATGGTTTTCTCCATCCAGCCAGAGATACCAGCTGTCCATTACCATATGAGCAAGAAAACAACATATATGCATCAAAAGACATAAATGAGAAATTCAGGTCTATGAACTTGCACAAATATAGTCTTTTTAACAAAGGAGGTTGAACCTTGCCTGGATAAAAGGAGGGAAAGCATATCCTTTATGCACTTTCAAATAAATTATACTGAGATCAAAAATATCAGAAAAGTTGACCAGGGGTCTGATAGTGCTCCTTCTTAGGAAAAAAGACACAAACTCCTCCAAATTCTATCTGCTGTTTATTATACTTCATTCAGAAGTAGCTGCCCTTCTGTTTCCAGACCTACAGAAGCTGGAGACACATTTCCCAAAGCAAGCAGGAAGACAGTAACAATTAACAGAATATTGAGTTCTGTTGAAGCCAGATAAAAACCACAATCAGCATAAGAATTCCCAATTATATCCCTAATGAAATGTAGTTTCTGGTCCAGTTTTTTCCTACCCCGTCGCCTCCCCCAAACCAAAAACATCCACTAACAAACCAAAACAAAAAACCAGCCCAAAGCAACTCTCAAGGATAAGTATGCAAGCTCCCCTTTCCTTTGCAGAGACCACACTTGAAGTAATGTTAGTGCAAGCCAGCTCCACAAAGCCAGCCCCTCTTTTGTTACCAAACCAATGGAAAAACATGAATCAAAGTGCAAATACTTCAGAGATTTCCCATTAAAGCTGCAAACTTGACAGAGAATCACATATGGTCAGTTGTACCACAAACACGAAGCCACAGTCCTAAATCCAGCTGATCTCCTTTATCACAACAGGATGTGTCTGTCTAGCAGTAGTCACTGAAAGAATGAAGTAATCGAGGATCTGGAAGATAACAAGTTGGAAGGAGGCACGTTTGAGAAAGTCAACTTAATTAATAGCAATGGATTTTATTATCCTCTGCCTCCAGTTTTGCTCTTGGTTCTTTTTCAGACTCGCTCTCCATTAATGAACAGAATATAATCAGGAAAACTAAGCTTAAGAGTTTTTGAAAAAAACCCACCAAACCCACCACGTATTTATGATTCTTACTATAGAACATTCATGTCTCTACATGTGTGTGTGTGTTATTATGGCACTAATCTGTTTAACACAAACAAGCATAAGTATCTGAAGATGAGAATCTGTACCTAAAGACATAGCTGACAAAACATACTTACATGTGCAAACAGGATGCTGGGGAATGAAGCTAACTAAGCTCGGGTTATTTGCACAAATAAGGTTTGTTTTTTTTCCTTCCCCAGCAGAGCTGACAATAAAAGTATTCCTGTCATCATCACAGCCTCCTGCAATGTTAACATTGAATTTTTCTCCGTGTGTGCATGTGCGCAGGCAGCTTTTGTTAGCGTTTGTCTACAAAATTATAATAGGTGTCTTTCCTTGTACACTGGCTTGTGTGATAGCGGTTTAGAACACAAAACCAAGCCCTGTCTTTAATATAGTGTTATCAGAGGCATCTCCCTTGGGGAGGTGTTAGGGCCATCTAGCAGACACCTAGATGAGATATGTGCTTCTTTCGAGAGATATTGCCACAAAGCGTTTGAGAGAAAGAATGGATGCTTAGCTAATAGATGCGCATAATTACTAATCTGCAATGCTCCTTAGTGGGAGATTTTGACAGGCAGTTTTGAGAGGTATCATAAAGACATGTAATAGTGCTGCTGAGTTTGCGACTCATTCCCCTGGAATCCTCCAAGCCTAACTTTTATTAGCTATAATTTTTTTTTTTTCCACCTTCAACAAATATTTGGAGATCCTAGCCCATCACTACCCTCCCCTCCCAAAGAAGCATGTCAGAACAGAAATATGCATCCAGATTTCCCTTGTCTGCATGCACTGGGCATGAGCGCTGCATCACAACCAAGCAGAGGTGCTTCTAGTGGAGGTGAATGCCGTTCCTGTTGTGAGAGAGGTTAACAGTAAAGAGGGCACTACAGAAATGAAATGGAGTTGCCTGTATGAAAAAACAATTCCTACTTAAGGTGGAAAATTTAAGGGGAGACAAGGTGTTGTCACAGAAATACATCTTGGGAGGCCAATCACCCTAACTCTGACTGAAAGTATGGGGGACCGTGTTTTGCTCTCAATATTGGAGCTGCAAAACCATACATACCAGTTGAATGTAACAGAAAATACCTGAAACTCAGGCCGTATTTCCCCATGCCTTTCCTCTGCATCCCTGCACACCAGCACAGCTGAGGGCAAGAGATCTGATTTTTTGTATTCCAGTCCTGGGGAGGCAGGGTGGCCTGATTCACCGCTCAGCTGGTTTTGCTCCTGTGATTTCAGGGGATGGCCTAGATATGCTGCAAGGAATTAACCCCTCGCCCTGCTTCCCACACTCGCCGTTTTGTTGTGAAGTGTAATATCGAAAGAAGCCACTATGGTAACACATCTTGCTGTGAGCGAGAACAGCCAGCACAAAGCACAAAACGTCCAAGCCCTGCTTACGGACTGTTTTGAATATTTTAAAGCAGCGTACATTTGGCTTTTGTCCCCATCTTTCCTTTGCATTTCCATCACACCTGGCCACCCTTGCAGGAGGTGATTGTTGCTAAAATCCCTCATTTGCCTCACTGTCCATCACTTGTGCAATGCTTTGAACAAGCAACCCAGAAGCTCCCGTCTTAACAGAGCAAAATGTGACTTTGAAAAAGCTCAGGAGACCATGCGTGTGACAGGTTAATGTGGTCTGTTTTTGAAGGTGAAACAGAGGTGTTGAGATCTGAGGGCAGCAAGTGGCAGTCTCCCAAAAGCAGTTCATGACAAAAAAGGCCACTGAGTGTCTGCAGCATATTGGGAGCCCTGTCATGCATTGCAAACATATTTTGAAAGGTTTTATAAACAAATCCAAAGGAGGTTATTAAATTCACCATTCTGTGTACAGAAGGCATAAAAAAAATAGTTGTGAATCGAGTAAGTAAATAGAATTCTAACTGCAAATAATAAACCTACATAAATAATACAAGAATGATGACTAGATTGCTGTATTTTGAGTGGATTTGAGGCAGATGTGAAACAGGTGGTAATTATTTGCTATGAAGTAACTGCAATTTACTTGAATTAACTGCATAATACATTTTTGCCACAAATCCTTATATTAATGCAATGTTTTCTGAAGTTCTTTAAGGAAAAAAAATTAGTGGCATATCAAGTTGCATTTTACCGCAGCACTTGCATTTTTTTATCCTCAATAAAACAGAAACATTCAGGCAAACCTCTGAGGTCAGGCATGCTGCCAGGTCAGCAAAGACCAGGAGTTTCAGGCAGAAAATGAGCACTGGCTCCACGCAAGAGCTCCCGCCCCTCTGGTTTCACCCCAGATGCCAACATGGAGGTCCACGCCACGCTCAGCCCCAACCTGAGGGCTCGGGTGGATGCTGCATGGGGGCGCCAGACCTGTACGGCCCACAGATATCTAGAGGAGGTTGCACGTGGGTCTGAGGGGGGCATTAAGCTTTGTGCTGGCACGCTCCCCACTTACATACGTATTGGAGGCGATTCATGAAGTTACCAGAGGAAGGGAAGCAGATGGGGAGAAGCTTGTATGACCTTGACAATGGGAAAGCTAGCTACAGCCCAGCCCCTCCAGAGCCAACCTGGGTAGAAGGAAGGACCTTGTGCTCAGCCCCAGGACCTGGCTGCAGATGCCACCGGACTTCAATTTTCAGCTGTTTCTACCCTAACGAGACAGGGGTCATTACAGACCATTGTTTCTCACCCTCTACTCCCTTTTAGCTTGCAGAGCCTCAAATTAGCATGTTCATACACTGGAATTATGTGTGTGGCTAGCTTCCACCCCACAGCGGCAAGGAGGAGTTTTTTCAGGATTGCAGGGCTGCTGCCTGTGGGCACCAAGCCCCAGCTCCCCTTCTCTTGCCACTGCACCCAGAAATTTCACCCCAGGCATCTCCATGGGCCACGCAGTGGGCTTGCAGGGTACCTCCTGAGGCTCTGTTTCTCAGCCACGGACACACCTACTACATCTCTCCTGGTTTCAGGCATGTAAACTAATTACAACAATGTTCCAGTGGAAACTTCCTCTTCCATTTGGCACGCTATTCTTTCAGCACACAATGATGAAAAATCTTAATTTGCTTCAGACGAGCCTGTTAGCTGTATTAATAAATTACAATGCCAAAAATAAGAACAGCAGCACCTGAAACTCCACCAGCAAAAATAGCATTAAGCAAAAAGTATTAAAACTACTGTGCAAGGCATGTATTTGCTATATTTAGCTTTTTACCCTACAGGATGATAATCCTAAAGTGGAATGAAAAATGTGCTGAATCACTACATCTAAAAAAAATATATATACTTCTTCAAGCAAAATGTACCAGCCACATAAAACTGCATTTGAGTGCTTTTCGCCCTACATTAAAATACTTATTGAGCTGAAGGAGATTAAGGAATACCTGAGACCTTCCCGAATGCATGGTTCAGAGGAGCGGGGAATTAAATCAGAATTCATGTACTCAGAAGTTGGTATTCAAATTGTTTTGCGAAAGGAGTGCTCTATCTGTTTTGATAACTCAACACACCGTGACCGCTTCAGAATACATGCATTACATGAATATCGGATCCCGTACCGCCTACCTTATTCAGGAATAGGGCAAGAGAGCTGACTTCAGCGACGCTATTCACACACGTTACGACTGAGTCCTGCAAATCCTTCATCCACTGGTGACGTTGATAAAATTGTGGGGAAAAAATGCAGATCCTCGCCGTAATCTGCAAAAGTCTTGTGTATGAAACTTGTCAAACGCATGGGCAATGCGCATAAACAGAGCAAGCCTCTAAAAATGCAGACAAATGCTAAATTTTTGAATACGTATTTTAAAACAGGAGGCATTTTGTCAGCTAAGGAATTATTTTTAGAGAAACTAAACGTATCAGGTTCCTACCTTGCTTGAATAAGCAGTGTTATGGTACCATATGGCAATTTCCACCAATGGTGGCAATAATGTCTTTTTAAAAATAATATCCTTTTTTCCCGTCAACAAGCTTTACAGATGAGTACAGGAATAAAAACCCCACACTTGAATTAAGCAGATGCTTATGACATTCCTCCTGGCAATATAATGTGATTTATTGAGTTACACTGCAGTCTTCAGCTTTTTAACCAGATTAAGGCTGAAAAGAAGCCGGCAACTAAAACATTTTTCCATTTTTATTTATATTATATTTAGTTATGTTATATTTTTAGTTAAATAAACTTGTGGAAGAGTACAGAAGCTACAAGACCTAATGGCCCGGATATGTAATTAATCAGATTTGAAAAGCAAGAACCATTTATCTACATAAAACAAATAGATTCTATTCTATTAAGCTAACCCATTCAAATCACAAACCTGACTGCTGCTAGTGAGAATATTTTGCTTGGCAAAGGCCCTAAAGGTTCTAAAATTACGTATGCTATTTTTATTTCCTCCTTGGATTGGATTAGTTACTAAGCAACTGAAGAGTTCAGTTCTGTTGGTTAACAGCCATACTGTATTTCATGAAGTTGGTTACTATATAGGACCTAAGTGCCCATGAAGAAAAGACAGTACAGTGGTCTTTTGGAGGCTATTTGCTTGCTAACGGTTTTGTACAACCAACTGTCCTGGCTTATGTTTTAAATGCATGCAATTATTATCTGGGTTGCAAGTTTTTTAAAAGTTTTATCTCTAGATTATATTTTTAAGAAAAGAGGGATCTCTAAGTCAGCGTCCTCCTTGACAAGGGAATTTGATCACTTTTCATCTCCTAAAGATGCCGCTAAGGAATCGGAGATATATCATCAGTGTAATGCTTGCTCTTTGGCACATTAAACAGAAATAGGACACAGCTTAATAGTTTAGAAAAAAAAAAAAAGGTAAAAAGTGGCAGGAAAGATAAAAGAAGATGCCCTGAAATAGCTCTCACTCCTGAAAATGGATAAGAATTCTAGCATAAAGGCAGAATACCAGCAACATCCTTTAAGGCGCATCCAAAGGTCCTATCTTTAGCTGATCTGCTATCACTTGTAAGTACATATGTTCTTCATATGGCCATACTAGGGAGGAAAAAATACTTCAAGCCTCTCAGGACTGTGAAGCGTGCTGCTTACTGATGCTGAAGCTCTATAAAAGCTCCACTGTGTGCCAAGCTGTTCAACTTCACAAACTACCTGCCAAGCCCACCTTAAATAGCAGAAAATGTGGAGCTGATGGGTGGTTTGATGGTTGATTCCTTTGGCTTGGGTGTTTCTTGGTAACTTCAGACTCTGTCAGCTCAACACAGCCTCCTTTTGCAAACTCACTCCTGTTTGAAAATTATGTTATTTCCAACACCCCCCTTACCTCCTTTTTTCTTAACCACAGATGAAGCCTCTGACACCTAGGAGGAATGAAATACTCACTATTACATATTACGTTGTGAGAATGTGTACCACCAGACATACCCTGGCACCTTTTCTGAAATAAAAGACTGTGCCTAGTCAAGTTAGCCTCCTCTCTGAGTCAGATAATTGCTGCTTTTCTGCACTGATGGGGTGTTGTGGCTGTGGTTCACAAAGGTGCTCAGACACTCCTCAGCTAGGCAGAGCCCAGGGATCCTTCTGAGCTGGACGTGAAGAGCACACACTTGTGTAACCAGCTGCCACGTCAAGCATCCTCTCTGCTCATGCTCAGCTACGTCAGGTGAACTGCCTTCCTTTCCAGCATACAAGAAATAAAGCCTGTTAAAGCTGGCAAGGCATTTCTGAACTAAGGATGCACCAAGTACCTAACTTTGCTTGCTTAGCTGTGATGAAAAGCCAAGCTGAAGCAAAGGGGTTGCCTGGCAGGGCTTTTCTTCCCTGTGCAAATCACTAGGAAATACCCAGTAAGCAGAGGGACAAAGAGAGATGCTGGAGTGCACAGCAGTCCCGCAGCTGCCTGTGCCATCCGTTTCTTCTAGGCAATGTGTTTAAGCTCATACCCATAAATAGACAGTACTGGATGATGATAGAAGTAATTGGAAATGCTTAAAGCAGCTATTCCATAAATCATTTGCATTCAGTGGGTTCCACCTGGGCCCTCGCTGTTCTCTCCTTCCACTGCTCACTTTGACAGGCAGTGCACAAAGTGGGTCACTTTCTGCTTCCTTGAATATTTTATCACTAAAAGGGAAAAGCAAAAGGTCAGTGTTCAAAGGGATTCCTTGTCCCCATGTCTGCGCAACTTCAGCAATCTGGGTAATCTCAGGAGCAGACCTTTCAAGACGCACATAAGACCTCTGACAAAATCGTTGCCCTGATATCACAGTGCTTCCTTCTGCATGGCTCCTGCTGTCTCAAGGATAACATGCACATAAAAAAAAAATCAACTTATAGATACTAAAGCTGACCCACAGCATGGAGTGCACTATTCTGGAAACTAGTTCAGGCAATTCAGCTCCTTCTTTCAACTACAGTCTATTCTTTAAGCCTAACTCTTCTACAAGTTTTAAATAAAGCAATACTTAAAAAACGCCTGCATAGGTACCAGGCCACCCTACCACAAGACAAAAAGAGTCTACCTTCCTGCAAACTAAGTATCAGCACATTTGCACCTGCTCACTTAAGAACCCACAACCTCTGCAGTAGCAAAGACCATAACCTGAAATCTGACAAATGAGCTATTTCAAAATCAAAGGGAAGGGAAAAAAAATCCATAGTTGTGATGCCTCTTACCTCTGCTCTCCAGCCAGTTGCAGGGAGAGTGAAATTTCGATCACTTTTGAAGTCCCATGTAAGCCCAAAGCAGGCAGGGCTTTATCAGTGAGAGCCAACACTACAAATGCCATCAGGAGCACCGATGTCTTTTTTCAACAAGGTACTGCACTGCAAGATAAACTGCCGCACAACCCAAAATAAATGCACTTTGTGTACATTTGGGTACAAAACACATTTAAATTCTAGGAATGCCTCTGCTTTTCCACCAGGAATTCCTGAGGGATCATCCTGAATCATCTGGGAGGGGGACAGCACACACAGAAAATCCTACAGGGTTGATGAAGGGGAAGATGGGGAAGAAGACGAGCAGTGTCTCAGCACCTGCTAAACCAGCGTAGTCATTTTAAAGAATGTTTAAATACCGATGCTGAATACTGCCATGAATGAAATGTACTGGAAAATACAAAGCATTTAAAAATCAATGGGGAAAGTATGAGATGCTGATCTGCAGTTCCAGTAAAGAAAAGACATCATCGCTAGTACACATGCTATGCTGTGAAGCCTCAGAAGCAAGCCAGTACCCTAGCACAAAGCAAAGCACAAAGCCTGTCCTTTGCTAGTTTTAGGGTCAGCTTCTCCTGCTTCACCAAACCCTTCCCTTAATGTGCACCAACACAGCAGTTCCACCAAGAGTATAATGGCAAACAAAGTTAATGTGATTGCAGGTACAGGAACTGTTAGAAACAAGAAATAACATCAGAATCAAGGTTTCAACACCAGAATTGTCACTTTGCAAACTAATTGTCACACCATCTCTTATAACCCCACAAGCACACCACAGGAAAGCCCTTCAGACGTCCCTCTTACCAGATGCAATCCCACAAAATCTCTGAAGAAGGTTGACTAGGAGGCCCTCATTTTTGGCATGTTTATGGTCCTCCTGACTTCAGCAGGTCTACTCATGCCCAGATCTACTTGATTCACAGATGAGCTTTAAAAAACTTTTTATTCTGAAGAAAAGAAATGAAGCAAGGAGGTTGAACCTTACAAAGGAAGGAATTCTAATAGAAATGTCTCACCAAGCGTGAACTCTTCTAGACCTTCAATTTATTTTCCAATACAAGTCTATACTTCTGCAGCCTGCTTCTGTGGGGTGCTATGCATCAGTGACTCCCAGGACTTCCCTGCAACAGGGTACCATCATCTGTTTCTGTGCAGCAGCTCTACCCTGGCAGCTCTAGCTCTAACTGCCCACTTGCAGTAATACTCATACTGCACTACATAGGAACTCAAATTGCATTTTTTGATTCTCAAGTTAATCCACTCCCCAAACCACACCCATGCAGGCCAGGCTGATTTAAATGGGAGTACTTGCAGGTCTGCAAAATCAGGTCATGGGGGGAAAAAATAAAAAAAAAATAAAATCCTGTTTTGTAATGCCTGAAGAAGGTACGTGTGGGAGAGATGGGTTTTCTTTTCTAGGAAAAGAAATATGCAGTAAAACTCAAGGAAAGGAAGATGAAGCCTTGCTTCTGAATTGAGACAAACTGCTGTCTTACTGGCACAAGTAAATTAAAGGTGAAGGCTTTGTCAGGAGCTGTGCTCTGTGGAAGACAGCTAGAGAAGATGAATTTAAGATTTCTGGGACAGGAAGAGTCACAAGAGATGAACATGCTATGATTTAATTATCCAACTGGAGGGATAAATTAAGCTTTTGACTTGGAGCTGCATATAAAGAGAGCAATTAGACTTCTCTTTAAGAAAATTAGCATACGGTTTAAGAAGAGAGTAATAGTTTAAAATGCTAGTATGAAGCTGTTACTCATATGCAATGGTAACAGATCTGTACACTGTACGGATTGAACTAGACGCTCCATTGTTTTACATCAGTATTCCTTTTCCAAAACCAAAAGACCTGGTGCTGGTTTGCAGTGTTAGGAGATGTGCCCCAATGAGTCCATTTTCAGTGGGGACACAGCCTCCACCTTTCACTGAAGTTTTCTCCATTTCCGAACCCACACTGCTGCTATGTATCTTGGATATGTATTATTTATAGATTATTAATGCCCTTAAAATCGGTACGTGCTGTGAATCTGCTCTTGAAATGGGCTCTGCATATATGTGTACATGCTTAGCTTGGGTTCAAGTTTTCATGATAGACTTTTGCATAATAGTACACTGTATGAACAATCCGGTCTTCTTATAAGGGTGCGTGTGTGTGTGTGTATATATATATACACACACACACACACACAAACCTTTACTCTGCAGGCTCTGCTGGCACAGCATTAAATCATTCCAATGAGATGAAGTGCTAAACTTTTTTAAAAAAACCAAAACATCTCCATCAAGCTTCAGATTTTCCAGGAGGGTAAATCAGTATGAGTCCTTTGACCAAAATAAAACCCTGCCAATCTATTCTAGCTAGGGAACAAGCCCTAAATCATTAGAAATATCGTTAGTAATAGATTTAAGGTTTACGTTAAGTGATTTTCCAGATCAGGAGTGTAAATAAGCTTATTCTCTACACTGTGCACCATCTTTCAATAAACTATGTCCTCTGTTTGGAAACCTACCAAAAATTACTGAGAGATCTCATCAGTACTGAGGTGAGCACTTTTGACCCCATGTAAGATTTTGTTATGGTATCCTTATTTGAACAAGTAACAATTCTGAGGAAGTCAATGTTTGCTCTGCTATCGTTTTTCTATCTAGCAGCACTTTCCAGAGTGAAGAAATTGCTCTATCAGGCATGCAGAAGCACTTGGCTTGCACATAAAAAGTCCCTGGAGGGTTAAAAAAACCCCAACACTTTTTGAAACCCTATCAACATGCACACAAATTGCACACCAAAGAACGGGTTAGTATAAATTTGAATGCATTTAATACCCAAGTGAGGAGCAAGACAGTGACTCTGAAGCAACATTCTCTCCTTTTTTGTAACTCGTTGTCCAACAAAATGTTTAAAAGAGTAATCATTTTCTGTTCATGATCTTTTACCATGCACTTTTATGGTTAGATAATTAACTTCTCTAAATTAGGGGGGGGGGGGGGGAGAAGAAAAAAAAAAATCAGTGCAGGTTTTAGTGCATTAATGTAAGCACACATTAGTTTAATTTTCCATTGAACAGTTTCACACGGCTCTGTTGAAGCCCTGGGATCTCAATGGTAAAAACTTAATGTGATTTGACCCCTTTTATACAAAAAATGGGTTGATAGAAAGAAGATGTAACATCTGCAGCTTTACATATTCCTTATATTCACCAAGTTTTTACTACTAGCAGTACTGGAGGGGAAAATATTAAGAGTAAACACATGAAAGGTATCACTCTGTTAGTCACCAGTTAGGAACTTGATCTTGGACATAACTTTTCACTACAATACAGCACCAAAAATGACTAGGATGTATGTTTACAGTGGAAAATGGCAGCTCTCCCTTTTATAAATCAGATAGCCCTGACTTACTCTGAGATGAATTTCAGTTATGAACATTTTTGAAAGTGTAACAGCAGTAAGCATCATGATGACTGACGTTGCTGTGGGAAAGCTTCCTTAGTAGATGTCAACTGCTGGGGCACCACTGGCATCAATTGAGCTGCTGACATGGTCCTCAGCTGCTCCCAGGGGACAGCCCAGGCAGGAGCAAATGTGTGCTCAGGCTTCAGCTCTCAGGGATACACCCCAAAAGCCTTGTGCCAGAGGGAACCTACCTGTTCACCCACATGTTGCACTGGTGCTCCTCCCAGAACAGAGCACCTGCTATTAGGCAGGAGCGGGTCTTTAGGACTAGGTATATTCATGCTTTTTCTATGCTGACACTTGCTGTTTGGTTGTCTTGAACTAAACACTCAGTTTTGTGGTTTTTTTTGTTTTTCTTTATCTGTGCAAATCCTTGAAAATGCTGCTTCGTACCTATTCAGAGCTGCCCTTTGGGAGCAGGTTTTTGAAACAGCTGCCCAAGACGACAGGTGAATATCTATCTCTGTGTGGTTTAGTAGTGTAACTGTCCTCGTCTCCCACCCTAAATGTTGAGTTCATATGGTCCAGGCGGTGCTTCAGAGGAAGCTGTTAGAGAAATGCAGGGAGCGGGCTGTGGCTGCCAGATGGCTATGTATGTATCTATCTATCTCCCACTCCCTGGTGCTACCCCATCACGCAGCATCAACTGTGAGCTCCAGTGGGAAATTAATTCTCTCCCCTGTCTCTACTCAGTAAAGTTTCCACTCCACATTGTAAGTTTACAGCTATGCTTTGCCAAATAAGCCCCAAGAAGGGAGGAGACAGCTGTGCTAATGTTAAATGACTTGCTCAATGTCACGCCGCAGCCAGTAGGCCAGCCAGGAATATGACTCCAGGTCCCACACAGTGCAGGCTGCAAGTGGCAGCAGAACCTACAGGCACTGGAAGTTGGGGAGTGCGTTTGCACAGCCTGCGCCAAGGGTCAGTAATGCCATGTAACAGCAAGGCATTCCTAGCAGAGGTGGAGCTGTATCAGATTTGCTCTTTTGCAGCTACATTTGCTAGTTTCAAGTTTTGCATATACTTCTGAAAGTGAGTGCATGGAGTATTCAATGCCTTGTTTTTTTCCTGTCTAACACCACCAACAGAATGGGCCCATACAGAAGCCTACTCAGACTTAACTATTTGGAAAAGAGAAAAGATCACGTTACTCCCAGGAGAAAACAAAATGACCTCCCCATCTTTTTCTAACTTCAGGACAGCAGGTCAAGTACAAAGTATCCTGGATATAATTTAGCAAATACAGGTTTTAAATACTTATTTAACACAGTATTTTTATAATATACTGGCCCAAGCCTTTCTTTTGTATAACACCGTTGGATACTGAGGCTCTACAGGGGGATATGTCTCCCTGTCAATCCTCTACTTTCCTGTACATACTGGTCATAAGGGATGAACAGTATGCCTGAATTACTGCTAGCATGGGTGTGAAATATATTAATGCAGATCTTATAAAGGCTAGTTTTAGAAGCTTATAAAAACCTATATATTCTTTTGAACAATCAGTTCTGGCAGCAAGCCCTTTAATCCAATAAAGTCTCATTATGTCAATAACAGACTTCACACAACATGCAAATTGTGTCACTCCTGCAAAGTAGCCCCTGTGTCAAGAACACAGATCTTGGGCTGAAATTATTCCCAGTGCAAAGGCAAGGGATTCACAGAGTCAGACTTCTCTCTTAACAACATCCATGGGCTTGGAGCTCACTGCAGAAAACAGGACATCATCTATGGATGTTAACAGGCCTTATGAAAAGCACCCTACATCAGGCTTTTTCCTACTCTTGGGCAACCCAGCCAAAGCTATTCACCATACACTATTAACGGGTGAGGAAGAGCCTCTGCTGTTGCAGTAACAGAAATGACTACATGGTGCAAGAATGATGACCTCAGAGTGAGTTTCCAACAAAAACATCCTTAGGTGACTAGTCTCCTTCTACGTTATAGGTTCCACATCCAGGTAGAGAAAAGAGTTGACCAACTTTGGCTTCTTCATCAGATGTTTGACCAGAGGTAAGAGAAAAATGAAGGCTACGAGAACACGAAACTTGTGTGCTCCAAAGTCCCATGTTTCAGAGGGATATAAGGGGACATGCTGCCTCCATGAAAAACAGAGCCCTGTGTGCAGAAATGAACCTAAGCCAATGCCCTACCATCTCGCAAAACAAATCAACTGCCACAAACATGCACAGAAGTGCTGTGCAGATTTTTTTTTTTTTTTATTGAAAAATTGTAAGGATTTCTTAGCTATTGTGCTGAGAAATTTTATGATCTGTTGATCTTGGCATCAACTCCCTGCCTGGTCAATGTTAATGAAAAGGGCTGAGAAGGTGTTTCCATGGGTTCAGGGACTGCTTTGCTTCAAAGGCATTTTTGTTTGCTTTGCTTTTTTTGGCAGTAATGTCTAAAAGACAAAGGGCACCATGGCATCCCCAAAGCCCATTGGGACCATTTGTTCATGATGTCTGCTCTGGAGAGGTCAGAGCTAAGACCAGTGCAGCAGCCATTGCTTCTGGTCACCCCCTTAACTTCAAACACATCCAAAGCATGATGAACCCCCTTCTCTTTTGCTTTCCAGCACGTTCCTTCTTGCCGCAGCTCACAGGCCTCTCCTCTCACTGCATCAGATTCAGCTGTGCAGAGATAAAGACTTTGATTTGCTTTGCAAAAGCTAGAGCAAGAGGAAAAAAAAAAAAAAAAAAGGCACAAAAGCACCAGTTATGGAGGAATTCAGTGTTTTTACCACCACCCTCTCCAGCTCCAGGCATCAGCTCCAGTCAATTCCACCAAGACAATAAAGTCATTTATCACTCGAGGACCTGAACAGGTTCGATACCTGATGTAAAGCAGATGATTGCTTCCATTGATTCAGATGAAATATCTGAGTGGAGCTGTGGCTGGTCGTGGCTGGAGCGCATGCACCATTTGTGATGGTGAATAAATAAATAAGCCATTGATTACAAAATGGAGCCTGATAAATCCTGACAGGGCAGATCTGCAGCTGTACCTCTCCTTTGACTCCTATAATTAGTGGCTTAGTACTGTGCTACTGTTAAGTGAGGACGAGCTCATCTAGAAGCAATAGCACATGTTGGTGACATTTATGCAAGCATGCATAATTACTGCACCCGGTATCACTGACAAGGTCACTCCTAATTTTGGCCAAGGTTTTCTTGGTGGAGACTGTCAGCACTGGCTGGGGATGTCTTGCCACAAGGCAGACCCTTTCTAATGCCTGGGTTTTAGCTGCCTGAGAGCATGATACTATGGCAGGGAGGCAGGAGACAACTCCCGCAGCAAATGGGAGGATCAGCCCTCAAGTCAAATAACCACCAGATGCTGAATGAGAGATGCAGGGACTGACTGGCCTCTGGACATTCTGCAGGCGGGGAAAAGGACCGTCCCACTCTTGGTCACAGGTTTTAAGAAAAACTTCATGTAAGACAGCCCTTGACAAATAGCATCCTGCAAGCCTGAAAGAGAGATCTAGACAACAACCACATACGGTGCCTTTCTCCGAAGCGACAAAGCTACAGCCTTGTTGGGAACAGCAGTCTAAATGACCTATTTTTCTCTAGAAATAGTGCAAGACTTAGATGATCACAACCAGCCCATGAGCCTCGCTGATACGCCAGAGAGGAAACACAAGCCGAATCAAATGATGTTCATGTGTCTGTGCAAACACTGTGATGCACAGCCCTAGAGCTCAGCCATGACTCACAGGTCTTCAACCACAGTCCCCAGCACTGACAGCTTTTACCTCTATCTGCATGGGTGACAATCAGGAGCGAAATATTACATATTTCTGTAACTGATATATATGCTCTTCAAAAATGTATCTCGGTATCAAGTCAGGCTAATATATGTCCAATTATCTGTGGAATTACTTTACTATTTATCAACATACTACACTATCCAGTTAAAGGAAGGTGCCAAGTATCAGAGAAATCTAATACAACAGCTACCCATTTACATGAGACTCATTTAACTTCATAGTATTTTAACAACGTTGCACCTTCCTGATGACGATCTTCTATAGTTTCAAGGCAAAACACCAGAACCTTAAAACAAATATATTGCAGAGGAGACTGGCAGAGAGAGGAGAAGAAAAAGATGGGATTTCTCTTAAATTTTTATTTGACTCCCTCCAGCTTGACTGGAGGCAGAAACAGACACATGATTTAAAAACCCCACTAGATTTTATCATGGTAAATTCTTGCTATTTATAGAGGTGTCTTTGCCCATTTAAATTTGAATGGAAAATGAGCTTTCTTTGAAAACATAATACATAGATCTACAAAATACATTAAATAACATAGAGGGTATAACAGAATAATGTCCATCAGAAAGTATTCATCTGAGTTAATTGTTTCCCAAATGAAATAAAGCGCAACAATAAATAATGACTAATGTGTAATTCCACGTAAAGTCAGGACCAATCTTTTCTTTCATTAAACTTGGTACAGTGTGTGTGCTATGCATTTTTAATACCTTTCAATAATTGAGGAGAAATAGTGCAGACTAAGACTGACAGGAAATAGTCTAAGCTCCTAATTTTAGGAAACAGTCTATAAATGAAATTTCAGGAGGACGTAACTTCTTGATTAAAGGCAAACTCTTCTTGTCATGCACAGAAAAAAATGTAGCATTATTTGTTATTACTCTAATTTATTGTATTTATTACTGTAATTTAGGAGAGTACCACAAAGATGACGACCAAAGAATCACAGCCTGGGACCTCACTGTCCTACATTCTGCCGAACCACTGCAGAATAAACAGCAATCTAGAATGAGGCATTAAAGCAAAAAAATGGCTCCTCTTATAAGCATGCATCAGCTTCTGATTTTTGACAAGCAGCAAAAGCAAATGCATTTCCAATTCTTTCCATTTTCTTGCTGGCTGGTTCTGAAACATCTCTCCCCCTCCTCCCCAACTGTCACTCCTGACCCTTATTTCCTGCTCACGGTATTTCTGTCCTTCCCGTGAAGCTGATGTGCCTGATAGACCGGGCGTGCAGGATGCTGATTAGCGTCGTCAGCTTTAAAGTTTCTCTAAGCCATTTCTCAGGTAATCTTGTACAAATGCCTATCTACAGCCAGCACATGTGGCATAGATGCAGTAGCTCACCTCCTATTCCAGAATCACCTGCAATAAATCAGAGAAAAGTTCTTAGCCCAGATGTTGAAAGGCAGGGGCATAACAACCTGGCTGAAACTGGAACTTGAACCCAAATCCCACCCTGTGCTTGTACTCTTCCCTGCAAGCTCATCGTGGTAAAGGGTGGTAGTGGATCCACAGAGGGAAAATAAAAGGCAAAGCATGATGCATGAACTTACGCCGGCAAATAGCAATGCAAATGAATAACTGTACTCACACGAGCAATCTCCATAAATCCCGAATCATGTTTGTGTTCAAATACTTCCTCCCACGGCTTCAAAATGTGTGAGGAGGCTGAGAAAGAGTCATCCGCAAGTACAAGGATTCACACCACTTAAAGTCATCCTTATTAAAAACAAACAGTATGTATTTACCAAAGGAGTATACAAGCAACCTTGTCTGTCTCCCTTCCTTCAGTCAACACACGGAGATATGAAGCTGTTCTGGAGCAGGCCAAGGACATGCTTTTTCAGTCAAGGGGGCTGAATCGGCTTCCATGTCCACTTGGGGGACTCATTGCAGAAAGTACCTAGTTTAAATCACATTTTATAGCTTGTGTCATAATTTAATAGCCCCTTCTAGCTTTAAAAATCTCTTAGTTAGGGGAACCCACCTATTGCACCACAGGTGGTAAATCCTTCTAGCAAGAGAAGAGTAAACTTGGCCTTGAAAAACAGGGCTTTTTAAAACCAATCAACCAAAGCCCTGTGTAAGCCAATGGGTGAGAAGTTTACGTCATTATGAAAGTGATCAGATGAGTTATGGTAAAATCTTAAGAGTTTCGGCATTTTGATCAGTTTGTACTAAGCTCTAAAAGACCACCTAAAATAATGTCTCTTGCTGTAAAATACCAGTGTATTTGAAGAGGAAATCATACGTAAATAGGAACATATTACAGTATGAACTAAATTAAACTGTACTAAAAGCTACAAATACCTAATTTACCACATTGTTTCAGAAATAGAACTCTAACCATGAAAAATCCAGCCATTATGCAGCATCCTAGGCTGGAAAGACCTATCAGATTCAGCAGGGGAAAAAGAAAAAGAAAAAATGCAGCTTGTTACTCTCAGTCCGAAGGGGACTAAGATATTTTAAAAGGCATAACTGCACTTAAACTCTGCTTAGGGGACTTATACAGCAACTAGATATCAATGAAGTAATGGGTTTTATGGGTTCCAACTCCACAATGTACTTAAGCAGGACGACCTTTGTGCACAAAATTAGGTATTTATCTACCTGTACTTTACATGCAAAATCAGCACCCTATATATAATTCTCCCCCAAACTGGTGTTTGCACATGACACCTCTCCTGAGAAGCGGATGTCTTTGAACTGTTGAGCCACAGCCTCACATTTCACAGACAAGACAGCAGCTCTGAAGCCCCTGGGACATTTCCCTCGAAGACAAGCAGCACAAGGCAGGTCTCCTGCATGGAAATGGGCACAAGACTTAGATATCATTGAGAAAATGCCCCATGATCTTTAAGGACCTGTGCAGTGTTGGAATGCTCAGTGCTTGGTCCTGGTTAGGTCTCAAGTACAACACTTTCAATGGTGCACTGGACCATTAGTCTCAGGGCACCTTAGTAAGGTGCAAACTTGCCTTTTTTGAGCATTAGGTAGCACCTGTGTTATTCACAATGATTTCATTGGTCAATTAATCTGCAAAGTCTAAGGCAGCTTCAGCACGAGGTGGTATCATTGAGCGCACAGGAGGAGGGCTCTGCGGCACTGGGATGCCAAATGCAATGCTGCTGGTGTTTCCACCCCAATGGGCACATCTTGGTTAGAAGAGTCCTAAGGACAATGGCTGCTGCAACTCTATGCTGCTGTGCAGCTCTTCAAAGCACTTCTATCTTGATAATGTTTTCTCTGCCTGATTGCTCCTGTCCTTAAAAAAAAAAAAAAAAAAAAAGACCAGAGAAAACTCCTGGCCTTAGGGGAAGAAGCCACAGTGTTTCCCCTTTAACAGCAAACCGAGGATAGGAAATTCAGTAAAGCAAAAGAACATTTTTTTTCTTTCTGCTATATAGCACAGACACAGATGCATACATGTTGTATATACCTTTCCACCAGGTTTCAAATAGGGAACACACTTCTGTTTTCCCTCTGCACACGCAACACACCTCTACCAGATCTTGCTCTAATATTCTGAATTTCTCAGCAGTTTCAAACTTTTTTTTTTTTTTAAAAAAGATCTACTTAGCAGAAAGATGTTTTCCTCTTTTTTACTGCTAAATCTTTTTACCTCGTTACTGGTTTCAGATGCAAAGTGTGCAACACCCAGGGAACCAGTGACAGATTTAAGGGCTAGCCCCTGATGCCCATGCAGTGTTTCAGACTAGCACTTTGGGACCAATATAAGTAACTTGGAGGTTCACAGTTTTCCAAATGAATACAGAATAATGGCTTCTCCTTTTTCATCCGGACCCAGCAGCAGAAGGCATGCAACTTCTGGGGAAAGGCAATATAAGTGCTCCCAATCAGTAATAGCAGAGCTTTCTAAACAGCTTTTCTATAAAGCCATACACAGCATAGAGCTAAATAAATCCTTTTTTTAGCCCTCACGTGAAGCAACCTGCATAACTTAAAACGCAGCTTTATTATCTAATAAAACCTTCTATCGCACTGAATTGCCCTGTGCATTCATGCACACAGAGATAAAATGTGTGTGTATGCACATGGGCGCGCACACACGCAGCCCTATCGCATATCCTTGTGTTTTGCCATCTGGCATTGTTCTAGGGATTAATAAAAACAAAGTTAGGTTTAAAATACCACATACGCACCCAGGGAAGGAGAATTCTTACAGAAGGTTTCAACAACCTACGTGGAGGCGCTATGAGAAAGACAAGGCGAGTGAGCTAAGACTGCAAGCTCGCGTTAGAAACAGAAAACGCACGTTTTTCAAATCGGCGGATACAAAAAGTTACAACTATATGCGTTTTATGTAGCATAAATAAGTTGCAAACAAGTATGACTGATGAAAGCTTGTTTGAGTCCAGAGGAATTGAAATATGACAAATGCTAATGTGACAGAGAAATGTCAAAATAGATGAGGAATTACACATGCCAGCAGCTGAACAAAAACTAGCTGAGATTAAGTCAGAGACAAAGATGAAATGCCAGATTGCCTAAAGCTAATTATATGGACAATTAATGGAATGCCTGCAACTCGTTTTGATTATTAAGAGCACAGTCTATTGGAGAAAGGACAAAGCTATTTGCAAGAGTCCACACTGATTTCCTCAAAAAGGATGCTGACGATAAAGTGGAAGAATTTCTTACCCTGGAGATTGCTAAACCAGCTGCTTAACTATGGTGCAGCCATGTCACCTGGTACCAAAATCATACCAGTCCCTTCCCTGGGCTGTCACTGGTGTCAAAATTCAATGCATATCTCATTTCCCAAGCTGATAATTTAACAGGGATGCTAGATAAGGAAAAATATTTGTGTGTCTTCAATGCTACAAAGCGAGACACACGAGTCAGTATTTCTATACCTTGACCTGCCAGAAATTAAATTGAACTTCCTCCCGCTCTTCCTTAATGTTATCATGCACCAGTTTCCAGGAAATTCCTACATTCTTCTATATTTGTACACTCAAGAGCTAAATCTGGTTCCCAGATAAATTCTTTACATGATGACACTTCTTAAACTGGCCACAGACCAGCCAGATGCAAATACCTACTCACTCAGTTAATGTAAGGAAATATAAAGATGTTTAATAAAAATATTTCACTTACTAAAAAGAAAAAAAGAGAACAGAAAAAAGAAGACAGGAAAAAAATAAAAAAACCAAAACCACAACAGAAAAAAAAAAAAAAACAGAAAAAAAGAAAACAGAAAAAAAAACACCAAAAAACCAGAATACTCCCCAAAGAACAGAAAAAAGGGAAGAGAGAAAAGAGAGAGAAAAGAGAAAGAGAGAAAAGAGAGAGAAAAGAGAAAGAGAGAAAAGAGAAAGAGAGAAAAGGGAGAGGAGGAAAGGGAGAGGAGGAAAGGGAGAGGAGGAAAGGGAGAGGAGGAAAGGGAGAGGAGGAAAGCGAAAGAGAGGAAAGCGAAAGAGAGGAAAGCGAAAGAGAGGAAAGCGAAAGAGAGGAAAGCGAAAGAGAGGAAAGCGAAAGAGAGGAAAGCGAAAGAGAGGAAAGCGAAAGAGAGGAAAGCGAGAGGAAAGCGAGAGGAAAGCGAAAGAGAGGAAAGCGAGAGGAAAGCGAAAGAGAGGAAAGCGAGAGGAAAGCGAAAGAGAGGAAAGCGAGAGGAAAGCGAAAAAGAGGAAAGCGAAAGAGAGGAAAGAGAGAGAAAAGAGGAAAAAAAACCAATAGAAGAAGAAAAAATCAAAAATATGAAAAGGAAAAAAGGAAAAAGAAAACAAAAAAAGAAAGGCTAATCCCAGATACATAGAGGATATCTATGGAGACTTAGCTGAGCCTTTTTCTACATTACTGGTACAAGACTATGTTAGAATCTGGAATGAGAAATAGCCGGCAGGTTTCCTTTCTAAGCACACATTCATGACAGTAAAAAGCACGGGGGCCATGTTCTTCTGAAGGCACAGTACTATGTTTTAGCTTCCACCCCCCCCCCCCCCCCCCCCGCCCCAGTGAGATCCTGGGAAATACGCATGCATTCACCACTGCCACTGAGCATCATCCATCAGCCGCAAGCCACTTTGCCCAAGACAGCAGAGAGTGGAAATAGATGTGACCCAAGCCTGGCGTTTCTGAAGGGTTTCCCTGCAGACAGTCCCTTCAAATACCAGATGTGAATTAGAGCACCTAGCTCCACTGAGCAAAAGCCAGTAGTGCAAGCCCCCAAGCCCAATCTCCGCTAGACCTGGGAGGGCGAGCAGCATGGTCACAGCAAGCTCTGCTCGCCAGCCGGCTCAGACCCACCAGGAGAATTCCTGGGGCTGGATTTATTCATTTGAGTTCTGGCATGAACTGATGTAGTTATGCTGCCTTCAGCACTTAGCTAACACCTTTGCACTGCACATATATTCATTTTGGAGATTTTAAAATCATTTAACAGCTCAAGATGTAGGAATTTCCAGAGTTGCCTTGATCCTCAGATGAGGATGTCTTTCAGTGTAGGGATCAAAAAGCCAAGCTGTTCCTGCTTTGTGTTTAAATTCAGCGTTGTTGCCTTAAAAAGCGAGAGCCTACAAGACAGCACTTGCTATAGAACGGATTGCAATCTGCTGTCCATCTTGGGACAGACCATTTGCCAGGTTAACATCAGTTTAACACACCGTGTGGAGATTAAAACTGGTTTTACAAACACAGTTCTTGAACAGGGACTGGATTTTGGCTGAGGGGAAGGCAGCCAGCTTTGCAGCAGGGAAACAGCTTCAAACAGAGTACGAGAAGGGAGCTTGTGCCTTCAAAACATATTTTATCCATCCTTGGATGACAGAGATAAGTAGATGCATTGGGGAATCTCACTTCCTGTTATATTCTCTGCACAAGAAGGGCTGGAAAAGGGACCGACATTCAGGGTTTTAGAGCTGACATACCACCTCAGCAAAAACCTGTTTGGTGCGCAAACAGCTATGCTGACTGGTTGGTGAAATGGCACTGGGCACCAGGGCCTGGAGTAAAGCAGTTTTAGTAAAATGCTAGTGAGTTTTACAAACATGAAGAACATGTTGCATGTTATCTGAGAGCAGCAGGCTTTGCCCCCGCTCCCTGTAAAACCCTGACTCCCAAAGGCAGCAGTCACAGCTGTTCAGAGAGGGACCACAAGCAGGATAGATGTCCACATCCTTGTCCTTTTGTCTCATACTTTTGCTGGAACTCAGGCCATGCTTGATTACCAGCTCTTCAGGTAGGGCTACAAGCAGAAAACATTTTGGATCCACAGGCTTAAAAAGTATTTTTTTCACCAACAGGAAAAGGTACCCTAAATGCTTTTGGTAATTTGTTAAATATTAGGACGCTTTTCAAAATATTTTATCTTGGTAACAGTTAAGGGTTTTTCAGGCCCTTAGGGAAAAAACATTAATATTTCATCTTTCAGATACGCCAGATATCTCTTTTTTTGCCATTTCAACAGACTTTCGGCTTCTGAGATGTCAATTAACATCTTGGTCAGAGACATAAGCATGAGCACAAACTCTTAGCATATCAGGTCATACTGGTATTCAAAAAATGTGCTTATTCTGTTTTCAGCTTTTATTTTGGTTTGCCAAAACAAAGAAATCAGCTGTTTCCCAGGGGGGAGTTGAAAGACACACTGATTTTCAAAACACAAATATGATGGAGGCTGGTGCAAAACAAGAGATACACAATGAAGCCACAGCACTCTGTCCTGCAGGGTGAAGTCAAGGCAAGGAAGTGGAGAACAAAGTACACTGCTGTGTTTTAAGGGGGGGAAAAAAAAAACAAAAACAGCTGATAGGTCTAGCTTGGCTGCTGGAGTAACATTTTCTGATCTTTGCTCACAAAAGATGATTTAAGGATCTGAAAGATTCCCCCCCCGCCCCCAAAACAGCATGTCAGAATAATGCACGCTTCTGTTGACCCCATGGGAGGCATGGGAATTGTGCCAATCCATCATGCTGATGCCACTGTCCACCCAGTATCTACCATGTCTGTGCTTTTAAAAGGTTAAAAAAACTCTTTGGTTTTGTGAAAGGATATTATCTCCTTTATCTCAGTCTTAAAAATAGTGGGAAATTTATATAATCTGTATCCATACTTGGAGAGGCAATGCAGGGGGAAGCATCGTTGCTGGACTCCAAATTTCTTTACAGGCTTCACAAAAACCAAGGCATTATGAAACACAAGTGAGCACAAGCTGAGCGTTGCCCTATGCTTTGATTCTCCTCGTACCAAACAGAGGTTAAAAGACTACTGAAAGATGTATTGTAGGCTTCCACGCTACAATACATTCATCTCGAGCACCGACGTGAAAGATCTTGCAAGACTGAGGCTTTGGTAAAGCAACAATTCTATATTTAAATGATGATTTGTTTGGACAAGGTTTTCAGGAGGAATCCTGCACGGCAGCTGTTCCCAGCGAGCTCAGCACGAGCCAGAGCCCTCACTTTATCCTATCTTTTCAAAGCCTTAAAAAAATGGCAGCTCTCTCCCATTGACGACTCTTTTCACATCTCAGGACAGGTTTTTTTCCATTACAAAGAATAACTTTCTATTCTCCTAAATCTCATAGATCTTAACCAGAGGAAGAGACGATACACAAGGGGAGGGTCCTCCTTTTCCAAAAATTCTGCCGGAGTGGACTTCAGAAAACAAGAATATTTTTAGACAATTTAAACTTCCAAATGAGGGGAAAACGAGAGAGGTTAAAAAAACAGATGCATGCACATACTTGATTTAAATGATGAAATTCTACTAATGAAAATAAATACGGTATATACACAAGAGGTGGCCCAAATGATAGCCCTGTTGTCCCATTAATCATATTTATTTCAAAAGTCTAATAATGTTATCTTTGGTCCCAGCTTCAGCAGCCTATAATTTAACACAAGCACCTTTTTTCGGCATGCGAATCAGGTACTAACTGCTGTCTCTTTCAACCTCTTTTGTGCTTCTAAATTAGAAAACTCAAATGTCGTTTTACTTCAGATATGAAACACAGTCAAGGTCACTGTAAAATAAAAGAGCAATTAATTCTGCAAGAAAACTGTTGTACAGGAGTGAAATACAGTACTTGAAAGTGGCTAAAAACTAAAACTACTCCTACAAGTGACATGCCTTGCTCAAGCTAAAATGACAGAACACAGCTCCAGAGGTTCTTGTCAAACTAAAAAAAAAAATAATAATAAAAAAAAAAGACGTAATGGAAGATATTCCCCCCACCCACTAATTTGTTCGTTGGGCTTTTATTGCTGCAAGGTAAAAAGGCTTACTGTTTTGATAACTCTGATACTGGAAAGCTATCTCTGCCTCCCCACTATCTTTCCCTCCCCAAAATGAGCCCTAAACAGCTAATAAACATTAGCACAGACCTTCTCATTTTGTTTCCTTTATCACTCAAATGACAGAAATTTTATGAATTCTCTGAATAGAATTCAGGATGGAGTTGCCCTAGCTGAAAAGACAAAGAAAAAACTAACATTAAGGGTTTGGAGTTGATACGTATTTTAAAATACAAAATTATCTTGGTTCTGACCCTTCTCTAAAATCAGCCAAGATTTTGTAACTCAGTAAAATTAAATGCTTTATCAACACACAACTGACTGTGCAACGCAGCAAAGATAAATTATCTCATTAGTACCATAGAAATCAGATGAGGCATGCATAGTAAGTGACATATTAAATGCAATTATAAAACCCTACTGAAGTGATGTTAGTGACCTGACACATGACAAAGAAACCCAACAAGGCAATGCAGAATCCAGGCTGGAAGATGTGCTGATATTATTTCTATGCAGTGATACAAAAATACTACTTAGCCACCAGTACGAATCCCCAAATCAAAAGCATTGGGAAAAAATGAAGAAATTATTAACATGCAAAAAAGACGGTATCTTCAAGAGAAGTAGAGCTCCTCACTAACACAGTGATCTGCGATTGCTAGGGTGGGGCGAGGAGATTAGGGGAGCTACCTTCACACATCACCCACCTCCGTCCCCGCACACACACCATGCCGATCAGTTGCCAGACATAGGCATGTTCCCGCTCTTCACATCTGCAGTGATAATTTTCCAATATTAACTATCATAAAAATAAAGAACGACGGAACCACATGGCTCAGAGACCATGAGGAGCACCCCCACTCATCTCCTGTCAGCAGTACTGGTGACCTAGACCCCTCCTGATCAGCATTTATTCAACTCTTCTCGAACCCCACCTGGCACTGGAGACCCCAGGACCGCTGCAAGAAGACTCTCTGGTGCTTCTCTCCCTTCTCTGTTGCACAGGGTGGTTTTTTTTAAATCTAACCTACATTTTCCTTGCTGCAACTTCCTCCTCTTTATCCAGCTCACAGAGGACAGACCACAGGCACCACCTCTCTCCAGCAGGCTCTTAGACCTTCCAGAGCTGCACAGCCTAGCCAAGAGACCCGACAACAGCTTGTGTTATTTCAACTTGCTGTCCTACATCCTAGTTTCTAAATTCCTTGTCATTCTTGTTGTTAGTCTTTGCCCTTCCTTATATTTTTCTGGAAGGATTGTGCCCCAAAGCAGACACACAAATACTCCAGCTGAGTCCTTACTCATACCAGCTACCTCAAAAGGACTAATTCATGCGTTGTACGCACAACACAGTTCACACCCAGCAAGTCATCTTCTTGCAAAAGTACATCACTGTTGACTTGCATCTAGTCTGTGACACTTTATAACTTTCAAAATACAGAAGACACACCCCTTAGGTGTCATGCCCTGCTTGGGCAGCTTAAACGCCACCCTTCTCACTTGCCCCGTGGAACTGCACCTTGCATGACAGCACGGTGCACAGCGAAAATTGAGCACTGATAGCTGCTGAAGGACTGTGGTAGGGCCACCTCACTCACAGGGACAGCTCCGAAGGAGTGCTTAACTCCCCTTTAACCATCAGCCTCTCGCTCCGTCCTTGGCGGCCACAGCAAGCACAGCTGGGAGACAAATGAGCAGCCCGGCCCCCAAACCTGACCCCCCAGCTGCTGATTTGAAACAACCCAGCAAATGCTCACAACAAAGCAACCGCTCCCCAGCAAACAGCCTAGCATCTCCCCAGGAACCAGAAAATGAGAGACCTACGTGATTTGGCCTCTGCTTGAGGCAGAAACTCTGCAGAGGAGTAAGGAATGGCTCTTGCTAAAACACAACCTTGATGGCTGGCTAAAAGGATTTTTTTTTTCTCTTCTGACATGCATCTGACTTTTACAGTGACTTCAGAAAGGAAACTACTCTTCAGGCCACAGTGCTGAAGGAGTGTCCCTCTGGTCTGAGCCTATAGCAAAATAGTTCTCTGCTTTATCTCCTACCTGAAACAGCATTGCTGAATGGGACTTGAATAACGTGAAATATTAGAATCTTCAAAAACTGTTGCTTGGTTTGATAAAATCAGGTCAAATCAACATACAGCTGGACCTGATACAAACACACACAGTTTTCATACTTTTGGGGAATGTTTTGCTATGGATTGAGAGCCTCATTTTCATAGGGAAGAAGAGAAGAGGCTCCCACACCTGCAGGAGGCACTAGTCGAAATGAGATGGGGCATTGGTACAGAGCCCCCTGTCACCTTCCTCCACTTGCCAACCCCATCACGTAAAAGACAGGGGAAAAGGTGTGAAAAAACCCTTGTATTTCTACCTCACATTGCTAGCAAAGGAGAAACACACACACTTTTTACATGCCATTGTCAGAGGATCCAGGGATTTGGTTCGTTTCTTGAAATGAATCAGCCTGAAATTCTTTTCCTTCCTCTTACTGCAACTTTCAGCTGCCATCAGCGCCCTTGTGAGTGGCACTGGTAGGTGTTAGATGTGGAAACAACCATGCCAGAGAGACAGCAGCCATTTTCTGAGCATGTTGTTTCATTCCGCAATAAAATAAGTTATGCTGTTCACAGAATTACTCTTCAACCATCGCTTTACTCAGCAAGACAGGCCAATACAATTTCTGTTCTTTTTCTTTCTCTGCACAGTTCATTTTTGTTCCTCCTGGACGTTAGGAAACAAATTACAAATCGACTGGTTTGAATCCTCAACACACAGAGGGCTAATAACTGTTTAACTGCACGTATGTAGCTGGGATGTGGGTTTCCATTTTAATAGATTAACTTTAACTGTAAAATTAATATTTATTGACACTTGTAAACAGAAATAACCAATAGAGATAACTGCATTTTCATTTAAGTGTATATCAACATGCAAAAATGAGATACAGTAAAAAGATTTGAGCACGTTTAGTTCTCTTTGTGGGCAGTGTCCAAATCCTTGGTTTTTAACTTTGAAAGGTTAAAAAATTTAATTGGATTAATTTGGTGGTCTACTTACATTATCCAGTAGGGATATTTTGAGCCATTACAGAATGTTTCTTGTGTCGCCCAAGATACAAGCCAATGAAATCGAGACGAGGATTTGTTATTAGCCGGAACCAATTATTTCTGCTGGGAGAAAAGATTGATTTGTGATAAGAATTAGAATGAAATAACAGGGATAAGAATTTGAGAAATTTTGACCTTAGAGTAAGTTAATATTTTCCTTGGAAAAGTTTAAATACAGCCTTTATTTTACACTCTTTTATATGGGTAACTAATATAAAAAGAAAAACGCAATTTTCAATGTCCGGGGTGTTTGTCCTTTCCTGCTGAACAGAAAACACCAATAAATTAATTTTCCCCATTCTGCATGTCACACATTTAATCCTTCCAGTCTGAGTATCAGCTACCAGAGATACTTTATGTTAGCAAGAACTACTCACAGCCTACTCATCGATGGAAAGGGAAAACTGCCAAAAAATGTTAGTTAGTAAAGAAGTCTTGAAACAGCAGGGGTCGAACTCATCTGTTTGTGTGTCCATAAGAACACCAAACACCCCTTCCTCAGAGTTTACGTGGACTCTCGCATCTCATGGACCCTGCTGGAAGCGAGCTCTTGCAGAAGTGCTGCCTTGCTGATCCTTCTGCCCATCTGCTCCCAGGCTCTTCCATAACCTTACGGCTGCCACCTTTAATTGCCCTAGGGAAGCGATCAGCCAGAGGCAGACATTAAAACTGCATCAACTCTTCTACCCCAAAGAACATCCCTTACTGGCTTCTACTTTTCTCTACTGTTCCACGTAGCAAGAACATCATCTTTTCTTAAAGCATAATGTCTAGGTGCTGGTAAAGTGACACTTAGAGCTTTTTTAGCAAAGACTGCTGACTTCTCAGGTTCACAACCCTTGTGCACCATGTGATTCCTGCATGCAAAGGCAGCAAATGATCTTCAGTTTCACAAGTAGCACAGATCCAGCCCTTGAACACAAAGACGATTTCAGTTACTTCCCCCGAGACCTCCTCAGACTGAACACACTTAACGTTTCCTCAGCTCAATCACCCATAAATTTCTGACGACATTTTACCTTTTTATTTCCTTTCAGTCTGCAAGACATTTGTTTGATCTTCACTCTTTCCCTTCTTGCTTGCCCCCTTTTATCTTCTCCGTGCTCTTGGGAATGACTCCACTGCAGAGGCTTCTCTACCAAGGATGGGGACAAAACCCCACACTGCCTTACCCTCTGGCTCAGTCAGGGGACAGATAACAGAATTTATGGGCGATCATAGGATTGGGTCAAGCCCTCACCACTGCAACTCTAGAAATTTTAATACTAATACATGCCTTCTGACTGTGTGCTAAGACAACAGAAGATGATGAGAACTAGGTACAAAGGGGCACTTCATCTCCAACTGCATTTCAGCTTTGGAGACTGATGGCAGAATGGGATACTGTTTGCAATATTCCTGTTGGATTTAAGATAGCAACTTTATTGTAATTTTAAACATCTTTTAATTAACAAATTCTTTTGCAAGACGCTGTCAGTGGTGGTTTCCATGGATGCTGCTATCGGATATTGCAGAGCACAAAGCAGGGCTGCAGCAGCAGGGGGAGGGGAAGGCCACACACCGTGCTGATGGGGAGAGGGACCACCACTGCCTGCCAGGACTGGGGCTGAAGGGGCAGAGTTAAGGCTGCTTTCACAGCCCTCTCCCCTTGGCAGGGATCATCTCCCAGGAAGGCATTGGGAGAGGCGCTGGATGAAAATGTGCCTCCTCCATCCACCCGCTGGCGGTCACACTGGCTCCTCCCGTAGCCTCGCTAGTATGAGATCAGGTCTGTACCTCCCGCAGGGAGGGCAGCCAGTTCAGCCCTGCTCTACACCTGAGGAATGTCCGTGTAGCTCTTTCATACCAGAATGGGTACAGACTTTAATTTGTTCATCTCCAGTGTTCAATCAAACAATCTACAGTAGGTTGACTTTCTGATGGGAAATAAAGGCGATTCTTTAATTAGATTTAAGAACTGCAACACTTGAAGTTAAATCATGCTTAGAAAGATGAAAATTGAAAAATGATAACTAATGGGATTTACAGATGATTTCCTTTAAAAGCAAAAAATTATTATTACACACATGTACCCCAAGGACCTTTGCATAGCTGTTAAAAATATTCCTCTTAACAGCAGACAATGAGAATATATCCTCTTATATGGAAAGACGAACAACAAAGCTTCTGCTAAGACATTTTTTAATGAAAGTAAAGATTCCCAATTATAGACTAGAGCCTGCAGTCCCTTTCACTCCTCTTCCATTTCAGATTCTGTATTTCTTTTCCAATTGAAAATGATGTCACGGCTAGGTAACGTGGGGCCCACATGCCTGGGCTCTGACCTAAGCAACACTGATGAAGCCAGCTGTAAACGGGGACATTGAATCCTAGCTCAGCAGCATGTAAGTAAAGTGGAAACACATTTTCAAAAATCTGTCCTATTGCAAAGTAGGATTTAAATCTAAATGTAATACTGTTTAAAAAATGTAGGACCTTAACACATATTACAGAAAAGCCAGGTAGCATACTTTCAGCCAACCTTCGTATTGTTGTGGATTTCTTCAACAATGCTAAAAATTCCCAGAAATTATTGCTTATGGCTTAATATTACACCAAAAGGGGTAATGGTCATTTCAGGATTTTCCCCCTGTAAATCCAAGCTTACTCTTTTGCAACATATTCATCTCTTCTGACACATCCCAAGGTCAACCGAAAAATCCATACCAACTTCTACAGGAGCAGACACGGACTCCAAATCTGCTTCATGAAAAAGATGTTTCCTTAATTAGTGCATAAAAAAAAAAAGAACCTGTGAAGACATTCTGGCTGTAATACAAACACTGCCCAGCGCACAAGGCTTTTCGTGCTTGTGTGGTTTTGCTTGCTCAGGTAAGGTAAACCCTGGAAGATCCCGTTCGTTTCCCACCTTTGGTTTGTGGAAGTCCACTGCCACTGCAAGGGCAGAACTACATAGTCAAACAAAGGTATCAAGCACCAGCATCTATATCAATGCCAGAACTTGTAAACATACCTCTCTGTGTACCTTGCTTAACTTCAGGGCTTGTCCTTTTGCAAGCGTCACATAGAAACTGCTGTGAATGGGATTAAATCAGGTAGGAATCCTTCACTAAAGTACTTCACCGCCTGTCAATAATTTAAGCAATATTTTTGTACATCTGAACAAATGACTGTCTTACTGGGGTGCCAAAAGTGTTCTGAAGGCAAGTATTTTAAGTTTTCATTCAAATGTTCATTGACAACATTTACTGTGAATTTGTGGTGTTGCTTGCTCACTAAAGGAATTAGCAACAAATCCAAAAAGACGGAATTCTGTTCTGAATCTACAGACCAAAATGAAAATGAAGAGCACATTTGATGCCATAAATATAGCATGGTATGATATAATAAATATACCGGGACAAGATAGAAGGAAGACAGATAGCTATTGCTTTTCACACAGATTAAGAAATGTCCTACAGAACCGGTAAAGATAAAAAGTATGATGACAACTTTGCATCTTTTACCTAGCAAGGTACAATTCTTGCAATTCTTGTACTTTGCTAGAAACCAAAAGTCACCAGTGCACATCAGCTGTTTGATAGCCCATCGTATGCAGCAGGATGATTACTGCTCTTGCAGGGAATGGGTGCCTCTGCCCCTAAAACTGCTGGTAACCTTGGCAGACAAGCCAAAGACTGCTTGTTTTGTGATGAAATCCTTGTCCCTTCAGTGTCTTTACAGCATGACAGACTAGAAGAAGCTGGCATGGCTTCTCTCTCCCCTCAGCCAAAGAAGATACCAAAATCCTGCCACTACTCTTTGGCAGGCACCTTCTTCCAGTGCTACATTTATTTCCAAGTAGCAGCTAAAAGTTTGACATTGCAGCACCAGAACTAACGCAGCCAGGGTTTGCCAGGCAGGAAAGGTTTTAGGTATTTCACCAGCTCGATGTTCCTGGGTAGAATAAAAACCTTCTGCTCAGGAGCCACAAAACTCTGTCACAGCTTTCCTTTTACACATGTGAGTGTTGCTGAACCATTAAGAAAAGGTCTCGCTTGACTAGGTATGGCAGTATTTGAGGGCTCTGGAGGAGAGATTATTTGGAAGTTAGAATACATAAAATAATTAGAGGTAGCATTGTGATGCACAATGTGATTTACAAACTGATTTCATGCCAATGCCACTTCAGCCCCAGGAAGAATGCCTTTGTGGCTATCTGACTATGAGAAAAGCTTGTCTATTTACTCTTTCATAAACCCAATAATCTGCTGTATTGCAGGGACTCTCTTGGGGTGCATTGTCTTAATTCATAGACTCTGATAGGAATGCTCTATCAGTATTTTAATGTTTATCCCAAATTATTAATGTTTTCAAGTCATGAACAGTGTTTAAAAGCTTTCTTTCTTTTTGCGGCAGCCTGCAGTACAAAAATGTTAACTCAGGAGTTTATTCTACAATGGATTATAAATGACATTTAGTGACATGATGGATACATCCTGGCTTTACAGTATGAAGATGATCTCAGAGTACAAGCCTTATTCCTTGTTTCACTAATATGCTGCACACAGATCAGTGTTGTCAGCAGTCTGTCTTCGGTATTTTGATTAATAATGTTAATGTGGTTTCCTAAATTGAGTTATTGCTCACATTTCTGAGCATATTTATGCTAATAGTGTTTTTTCAATTTAAACATTTATGAAAGCATTAGTTTGTGACCAAGGTTTAGTTTCATAGGCTGTGTTGTTTCAAAATGAAGGCAAGATTATGCAGATCAAAAATTACAATTTGCCTTATTTTGTTTTTAACTGAGGGAATGTTTTCTAGAGATTATTTTAAATCTTGCCCTACTCTCCAGTACACATGTCTGTAGTGAGATTTTTCTTAGAACATACAAATAAGAAGGCGTTGCACTCTCCTGTTGACATGAGGTCAGAGAAGGTACAGATTACCAACCAAGAACTGGTCTAATTTTGGGAATTTTTTGCAATATGCTTCAAATGAAACACTTCTAGACTAATGACATCTAATGACCCATCAGCATGCCTTGTAGCTAAGGTGTTTTCATTCATCACCTGAGGTGTGGGATATGCAGACAGATGCAGCAGTAACTTAAGCCTCCATGAACATGAACAAATAGGGTTAAAGGCACGATTCAAGCCAGGCTTCACAGGAATTCATTATGGAGACTAACATAAGAAAACACTGTACATGTGTTTGAGATAGACCTATCTCGCATTAACCATCAAAAAACCCTAAGAAGACCGTGTTGGTAGTATCTATGCTCCCCATTAAGCAAAGATCTGATTTCTTTCCAATCCAAGACCTGACTCCTGACATCAGACAGCAGCCTCCACATGGCCATGGTGAGGGCAATATTGCTTTTTATGATAATTGCAGAAATTGCTCTCTAGCTTCAGGCATCCAAAGGGCATGATTCACAGCATCAGCAGGAAATGACTGGGCTGTGCAGCAGGAGGAAGGGTGACGCAAAACCTCAGAGTAAGAGGACTGAGGGCCAAGGGGATGACTCGACCATGAGGTTCTGGCACATCAAAGACAAGCCATGCTTATATACATACGGTCAGGAAAAGGAAGTTCCACCCCTCACCAACCAACACCTAAAATTGCCAATTATCTCAGCTGTCTCACCGAGAAAAAGGGAAAAATGTATTTTTGAGCTGATTTTAATTAATTGGAAATCTATACTTTTATGTTTTTGTAGTCCTTAAGCACAGAACAACTTTTCTGGAGGGCTGCAGACCCAGGATGAACCATGTGTGAAAAACCTGACATTCTTCCTCAAACAGAAAAAAAAAAAAAAAAAGAAATTTAGAAATTGTATGGAACACAGTCCTACTTTCTTCTACCATTGAGCAGCAACCACTCAAATCACTAAAGAAAACAATCTGCAATTTTCCTCTAGATGAAGAGCATAGTGTTTTTTGATAAATATGCACCTAACTGTGACTTTCTGTGAGCACAATTAATATCTCTAACGCAGCTAACAAGAGAAAACCTTTGTAAGAATATAAAGCTGAAGAAAGGGATCTAAAGCTGAGCAAGCAGAGAGAGGAACAAAACGTAAAAGCAGCTTCAACGCTTAAGGCAACCTACATGCACACCATCTATAGATGAGTCTCTTGCTACGAAATGCATTTATATGGATCATTATCTTCACACGATACCTATGCATTCCAGAAGCATTCAAGTGACCACATTATGCACGGCTCAGCAAACCACTTATGCACGTGGGTGGCTTTAAAGAATCCTGAAATTATGTCAACAAGATGGGGAAATGGGGCTTCCCATCTAGGGAGAGAAAGAATAGCAGAGAGCCCATAGAGAGGGCTGGGCCTATCCCATCCATTGTGTTGGACGTAAAAAGCAAGATTTGCAGATGAAGTTAAAAATATCATTTTGACTCAATAGAGGACAGATGTGGAAAACATCAACGCTGTCCGTCTGTGAAAGATTTCATAACCTACTCCACTGTGCAGCTCAGTTTATATAGGGAGAAGCTGGAAGAAGGCAGCAAGAAGTAAACAATAAAAGACTTTTGCATAGGTGTGGGAAGGGAGAGATGGCTGTACAAGCAAATTGTTTTGAAAAATTGGCTGGTGATGGGTTAGGGCTGAAACAGGAATTTCTGTGTGAGCTCTGCAGAGCAGCAAAGCTTGGGAGCCACAGCAGACCCCTGAAGACAAAAATACAGATGGACTTTACTAGAAGTTGCCCAGTTGTACTCCCCCGTGCAGCTCCTTGATGTTTAACACGAACAGCACTGTGTGCCCAACTGTCCCAAGAGCCAGCTGGACCACCTCGCCGCTGCCACCCCTCACCACTGACTCACAGCCTTGGAGAACAGGGCTACCACAGCAGCCTGGGGTCCTCTCTGAAGTGGTGCCAGGTACCCCGAGACAGCCCGCTGAAGTACCCAGGCACTGTGCCATGGTCAGGCAGGGGGCACGTTGCCACTTTAGCAAATTAGGCAATCTTGGAATTAAGCTCAAAAAGCACTCCCAACTCCTATGTTACCAATCTCTGTCTCTCCAGTATTTTTAAACTCTATTTAATGGAAACCCTTTAAATGGGCTCCTCAAGCCCACGCCTGCATGACACACGTCCGGGGATGGGGACCAGCTTCACACTGTCACAGGGAACTGGTTCCTGCTCCCCGCTGATAAGGAAACACACTATACATTAATCTCCTTTTACAATAACATATAAAACCCTAATTACAACCTCATGCCTCCACAACAAACGCATCACACATTTAATTCATGCACAAATGTCAGCCCTCAACAATTTTTTTCATGTGGCTGAGTTTGTAATTAAGGGTTTGCTTTATTCAGCAAGTGAAATATTAGGGCAGGACCACAGAGCCCAGCTTGCCTGCTATTTCCTACCGGATTTTCTCGGATATAAGCAAAACCAGGACAACTGACCAGATACGTTCAGGAGATCATCTGCATGGTCAGAGGTTTTACAGACCTACAGCAGGAACAGAAAACCTTTTGTGAGCCCTGATCAATGGAAATAACCAGAGAAGCACTTCATTTGAACACCTAACAGATGTTCCAGTTCCTGTGACCATGAATCTACATGCTTCTCCCTCTCTTCATGTTATGTTAAAGACAGACCTATATTTCTTCTTTTTACAGATACTTAAAAAAGCCCAAAGAAACAATTAAGCAGGATCCTTGGTGGTAGTGCTTAGAACAGATTTTTCAACTGGATAACAGACGTACAGTACAGGGTTTACACTTGTTAGTCACTCAGCCAACAGCAGTCTTTCATTATCCAAACAACACAGGCCAGTCCTGAAAACAGGAACTCAAAAAACGTCCTCAAAATTCACAAGAGCTGACTTCTGGGTTGGTGGTCACTACTAAGTGCTCTTATTTCTCAGACAATCCCACACATGGACTTTGCTGTTATCTAATGATATTTGCTAGGAACACACAGAAAAAAGATGCATGCAAAATCCTTGAAAATTGAAGTTCAAGTGATGAACATACCATGTCTACCTAACAGCATACAACTAAACTAAAGGCTAATGATCCAATACAATGTTAAACCATGTTAAAAACTTCTATTTTTGGTTCTTCTTGTATTGAACTACATTTCCCTTGACTTCAGGATAGCAAACAGATTTCCAGGCATTAGCAGGTAACAACAATCCTTCCAGCTGTAATGATTTCCAAGCTTTACAGCAACCAGCTTTTATCAAGCTGAAAGGAAAGCTAGATTCACCAAAATACAGGTAATCTGAGCCGCTAATAAACATTTATAATGTAGCCTCACAATTTTGTGGTAGAAACTGTAGAGCCTTACATTAGAACATGAAATAAATCCACTGATTAGGCAAGAAAAACATTTCAAATAAAGTAGGACACACAGAATAGGTGATTTGCTCCTTTTCACCTGAACATAACCATTAAACAATTTTTAAATTACAAAGTTATCATAGTAAATGGTCTTCTGGAAGATCACACGACAACAATAAATAGACTCCGCATCACACGTAAGTAGTCTAAACGTGACTATTACTCTTGGATAATTAGCCACAGAGCTACAACATATTAGATGAATGCAGGTAGTGTCACTGGATAGGCATGCAACAAGACATACTGCCCTGGTTAATCACCTGCGATTTCATCCTGTCATATCCAAAGCACTAAGGATAAGGAAGCTTTGGAATGTTTATAGAGAAAAACACTACCATCAGCAGTGGCAGTGAAGCAGGCAATGTTCAATGTCAGAATTTAAGACTACAAAAGCCATAAAGTACAAAAAAGCCCCATTTTCAAAGACAAGTAATTGGATTAAACCAAATCTGTAGTAAATATCTCTTTCATAATTTTACATCGTGTAATCATGAAAGGAACAATCTCTGATTTTTAGGAGTGAGACTTATGAGCTTAATTTCAACAAGCCTATTAGAAAGGAAATACAGCAGGAATATATAGGAAAAATAATTTGTGTGTGTGTGTTCTTTTTGTGTAATATATATCAAGAAAATGTATAAGTTCTGGATATGAAGTAAGTTCTCACACCTACAGCTGGGTACACTGGAAGAAGCTGGATATCTGTTGTATTGCAGTTCAGGTTCTATACAGACAGCTGCACTCCTCCAAGTTACGTAGAAGATACTAGAACAATGACTGAAAGATGGGAAGCAAAAGCAAAGCACAGGCCAATTTAATTAGGTTCCTACCCAGGCTTATGACATATATTACAGCAGAATTTATCAGCCAAACTGACCAAGGCTCCATTGTCCAGGGAACAGACTGAGAAAGTACAAGCCTGTATCTCAAGGGCCTTCAAAGCTAAGACTTAGCAGGTGAAGAGAACAGAATAATAAAACAGAGGATGTGGTTATTTCTAGTCAATCAGAAGAGACAATGACAGTGCTCCATCTGCTTAGCTACAGTCTGTGTTGCACTTCCTACACAACAAATAAACCAGAAATTCTGCCTTGAATCTTTTGGGAAGTGGTACCCCAATCATGGTGATCTAGCAAGATGAGAAGTTAGTTAAACCATCTCTTTCATGATTAGAATTATTCTGCATCTATCGTCTTCTGATTATGATTATAAATATAGGGGAAAATCATTAAAAGAGAACGAGTTTCATCAAAACTACACAATTTTCCCTCAATAAAAAGATTGCCTACAGTCACCGGCTCTTGATTCGGGGACATTGCCTTCATAGACTGCTGGGAATGAAGCTGCCAGGACATAAACTCACAGAATAGCACTGGCCTATACTACTAAATCTAACAGAACCTTCAAGATCTAAAGCAGCACTTAGCAAATGCTTGCATAGCACTTTGCAAAGAAGATCACTATCTACAGCTGGTAACCTGGGAATCAGAGAATTACATGGGACCAGGGATATAGACAATGGCAAGAAGTGCCCCTCTCTAGCTGCCAAGTACTTGAAACTCATCCTTTGAAAGCTACACCAGAATTGAAAACATGTAGTCCACTGCTGAGGAGAAAAAAGGAAAGAATGCTGTACTGTTGATGCTCTTTTATTGTAGCCCTTGCTTATTTTTCTTCTTTGTTGCCTTGGTAGACATTACTGATATCTAATCAAGAACTATTTCTCAAAAAATCTTTTAACTCCAAATAAGTTAACAGAAATCCATGGGTTTCTGTTGACAGAAATGCCATTGCTGCATATTGTCCGCATAGGAACCCCACCGAGGAACAGCAAGTCTGACCATCCACACCCCTGCAACCACAGAGGAGGGACACGTCACGCTTGCCAGAAATATGTTGGTCTATGAGCATTATGCCACAGTGACAACTGAAAAAGCCATGATCAACATTATCCCTAAAATAAGGCAATTCAGAAATGTCACTTCCGTTGTCACAGTTGATGTCACTGAAGTGTCACTTGGAATTAACTTGTAGTATTTAATAGGCTCTTGGATTTGACTTTTGATACAAAAATCTGCATATTCCTACATGTTTTATGAATTTAAAATGGTTCAAAGTTCAACTCCAAGAGAGCAAGGAGCTTGTAAGATGTTGAGAAAAACCCCTCTGCCGTTCAAGCAGAAAATGATGTATCACCTTGCCAGCCACGGTGGGCTTTTAGCATGGCTTTTGGCAGTGACTCAACACAAATTCATGACTTGAGCCCCCTCTCACCACTCTCACCACGCACTGAGCACTTCTAGACCCTCCGCTGGGGCCACAGTCTCATGAAGGATCGGGCTCTATTGTTTGATTTTGGAGGTAGCAAAGGGTCAGGAACAGAGCGATGCAGATGCGTGGGAGATGCTCAGGCCCAGAGACACCTCCTTCCCTTGAGAAGTACCCCAGCTCCTGGTTCGGCCATGCAGCCAGGACCACCCAGTTACATGTTGTGGTCCCTGTTCATCTAGTGCTGGAGATGAGGTTTGCCTGAAAACCTGCATGCTGCTGCTCCGGAGTCAGAAGAGGTACTCCAGCACTCCCACTCATCTGCTGCAGAAGCAAAACTGGGCAGAAATTTTTGTGACATGTATTTTCTCTTTTCTTCAGTACGGAGGCTAATGAAGAGTTTCATGTACACATAATTGTCATGCACAGTAGTTTAATCTCCCTATGCGGTGTTCATGGTCTAAACACACAAAGGAGATATGTTGATTCTCACAGAAATTAAGTGCTGGGGCATAAAATGAGCAGGAAGGAGGGACAGCAATGTTCTTTCCTGAAGGAAGAAAACCCTACCTTTAGGATAACAGGTGCCCTTGAGGGAAGGTCAGAGCAAAGCAGCTACAGTGTCAGGAAAGTGACTTTGCCTTTCAATACAACACAATTTAGTAAATGCAGACATGCAGGGCCAGTTGTTAAAAAGTCATATTTTCTTAACTCCTTCAACACCAAAAGGCAGGGCTTCCCCTCCCATTACAGCAGAGACCTTGAAAGTGATGGAGACATGGGGCTCTATCAAAGCATCGTCCCCAGGCCCTTCCCACGCACAGCCCCGCGCTCACCTCTCCCACTGCGGCAAAGGCTGTGCCCCACAGCCAGCGTGGGGGGTCCCTGTCTCCCCCTCCTCCAGGTCAGCCCGCTTACAACATGCCAATCACTTTCATATCTCTTATGAACAACAAACAGGCATGATCTGCAGAGGGGCAAATTCACCCTTTCAGCAAAGAAAAAAACCCCACTACATTGGCAGGTTTTATTTTTTTTTAAAGGGGGGTGTGGGGATGGGTGTGTTTGGAGAATTTGCTGCAGTCCTCAGGGGGACAAATGAATGGGTTGTCCATGGATAAAATGGAAAAGGGTGTACGATATAGACATTTATCATGCGCACATTTATAAGCTACATGTGGTTTATAGCATAATTAATCAGTAGTTGTCTCCTATTCTGTACACAAACGCAGCCTCCTGTCTTTCCAGGCACATTCGATAAATAACTGATTTATATCCTTCTGCGATCCAAATAATCTCCTCCCTGATGGAAAATTCTGGGAGACGTAATTCAAATTCCTGCACAAGAGAACTCAAAAAGGGTACAGGCAGCACTGTCCCTGTGTATCCTTGGTATCTGCATGTTGAATCCCTGTAGTCTCTCTCTGGGGTGCATTCACAGCCACTCTGCCACATGTACAAAGCCACACAGAAATAGATGTACAACTAGATCTATCTGACTTAAAACAAAAGAGAAAAATGGGTGAAATTACATCCTCAGAGAATCGCTACTGCTCTTTAGCTCTTGCCACCAATGCTAGATCTTTTTGTACCTGGTCCTGACTTGAGTGTGAAGCCAGATTCACAATCCAGAGAAGAATGAGCCCTTCTTTTGAGGTCAGTCAATCAGAAATCAGGAGACACAGAAACATACATTTATAGAAAGTAAATGCAATACATAAATTTGAGGATTTTTCTACTGTAAATAATCTCACTTGTGTCATATATGGAAAAAAGTATTCAGCTCAGTGTAGGTCCCCTCTCTGTAATTATAACTTGCCACATTTTCACAATTTCTTACTCTATATTTACTATTCTGTTTTGCTGCTGTACAGTTTCCTCTATTGCAATCAGCGTGGGTGTCTGGAGTGTGAGCTGTTAGATTTCTGCTCCTCCCCTCACATCAACATGCTGGAGGTTACCATAAGCAGCTACAGTAACGGGATCCTGGTTGGAGGTTTGCAAGATCTCACACAAAAACATGAGAGTCACTAGAAGAAAGAATTTTTTCCCCTTAACAGAAAGGTCAAGGAACACATACATATGATTTAATGGAAATAAATTTTTAAAAATTGGGCAAATTATTTCTTGGTTTGTAAACCTTATGTAAGCAAGAAGCAATGTAATGAAGAATCCACTGAAAAACCATTCTTTAAAATTAATTTAGAGGGGAACTCAATGGACTTGGAAAAAGCAAAGAGTACGCGTGATGCAAAAGTGCTACACCTAGCTAAAGAAAAAAAATATTCCTCACATTTTGGACATATCCTTTTTTTTCCCTCAACATGTAAATAAAAAGGAAAAGGGAGGTAATTTAAGAAGAAAAAGATCTATGTATTTATATATATTATTATATACTGCTCTAAGTCAACACATAATTGATCCCACTTTGCAGACAGTCACTTAAAAAAGGTTCACTTTTCAAAAAATCAAGACTGCTCAGGCAAAATTACAATGATATATTTTCAGAAGAGGCCAAATTACAGCTTGTCATATAAAGAAGCCCCATATTACCTTCTACTTTGTTCCCTTCTCATGGATGCCTCACAAAGCATTTCCATTTTACACAGGGGCGCACCCAAAGTTCAGATAAAAAGGAATCTTGCAGTCGTTATTCTTTAATTAGAAGGCATTAAACATACATATCAACACAGGATAAAATTCTGGTGTTCTTAAAGGAGCATTAAGGAGTAGCAATGCCTGCAGCTTATGTATTTTTGTGTGTATTTTATCTGCAAAATACCAGCACACAAGTATTCCTCAAAGAGCCTATATGAATTTTGTCAGTGGATCATCTCTAATCCCTCCAACATTTCATCTCTCTTTCAGCAACTAATGAGTTAAAGATGATAAATACCATTAACAAAGGAAAGAGGATCTTTCCTTTGTTTCCCAAAGAATGCGGAAGCCCGACTTCTAGCAATGTATTTTTATATTCAGCGAAGTTCCCGAAGTGAACAATTTTGCTTCTAGCTTTGTTTATTGTTCTATCTTTAAAAAAAAAATGTTTTGATCATCTAGAGGACATTGATAGTATAAAGGTCATTAAAATTACTGTTTCCTGTTACTGATTCTATCTGTGTATGTATTTTCCCCTTACAGGAAAATAAGGGGAAAATGTACACTGAAACGTACACCAACACCTCAAAATCCACATAGTCTGCCTTCATTTCACAGAGAAACTCTTACCAGGGCAAAGAAGAATTATATATAAATCTCAATGATAATCAGTCATTAAATATTAAACCACCAAATATTACACATCTGAACTGCATTTCAGATATAGAATTTGTCACTGATAAGCCAAAAGGGGCCCAAATAAGCAACTGATGCCACAAACAACAACAAAAATATGGTTTCAGGCTTGTTGGGTTTTGTTTTAACATACAATAGGTAAACTCAAAACAAACAGTTCAGTCCTACAATTTCTCGTTATGCTAGTTAATGTTTAGGTCTTCAATTAAATCTGAAGGGATTATTTTACAGAGCCAGGAGAAAAGGCATCATTAAGCACTAGCAGCAGTCATAGTTTCATGCACTGATTTCATAAGGGCTGAATGATACAAATATTGTATAAATACAGAACAGACTTTACCAGACTATAAGTTTGCTAAATATCAATAAAAACATTGATTCAAGTATCTAATTAAAAGTACACAGTATTTTATTGTTCTTCTGAACCTGTGAGTTATGAGCCTTATTGACCTCTTCTGTAATGAGGGGGCAAATGTACTGTTTTATTCAGCAAACAAAATTGCCAGAAGTAACAGACAACAAGTTTTCCCAAGAAAAATGACTATTTAAAAAGTTATTTGCAAATGTACTTATTTTAAAGTCACACAACTATTTAATTTAGATGTTTTGTAAAATCTGTGCATTTAAGTCTAACAGATATTAGTATTACACTGGAATTCTATCAGAAGGATAAAAGGAACAATCAGTATATTAAAAAAGACCACTGTCTGCAAGTATATCCTGGATCTAAGAAAAGGGAAAAATAGCAATTTTATATAAAAGTGCTTTTAAGTCTTTTTTTTCCCTCCAAGTTTTATATACAGGGTTTTTTTTTTTATTATTTAATTTCTGTCTTCTGGATTTTGATACTATTAGAGAAAGAAAACATTTGAGGAACAAATGTTATAAATCCTTATGCTGCTAAAATAAGCCAGGTAGCCAAGTCATGAACACGTCCATTCACACCCCAATTTGATACAGGTCTGGCAGCGATGGCACAGTACCATTTCAAGTGAAGCACCTGGTATGTCAGTGCACATTCACAAGGACAGGCAAGCAAATACACAGAGTCTCAGTATACAGCAGGAAGAAACATCAAGGGGTTTTAAGCATGTGATGTCAGAGGCAAATTTTATTTTTTAAGTTTTCATTGAATTTAGAGAAGAGTAAGGTCCATCCACCCTGTTCTGAAGGCTGCCTGCGAAAATCCCATAGACTGGCTTACGCAGCACTTCCAAAAAAACCCCTGCTCGTGCCTCTGTTGTTTCCTTCTACCTGACGTATGTTTATCTTTTTGAAAAGACAGATGCAACCTGATTCTCAGCTGAGGGTATTACTATAGGATATACAGCAGGAATTATGCTTCCCTATATAATACAGTATTCCTCGCAGTGAGAGACTAACGATCATTTGCATACATAGTAATGGAAGAATAAAAGAGGTGGAGAACTAACTGTTCTGCCTGTTCCTTTCCAAGAGTTACATTACCGTTCTGCATGTTTCTAAACTTTTAACTGTAATATGCACCTGATGGAAGCAGCTGAAAAGGGTCTAGACCCAATACCTGGATTTCCACCCTCCCCATCTGTGACAAGCTAGCAAAAGTGCATACCTCTACATTTAAATGCGTACAGCAAGACGATATTGCAATACAAGTGCACACAAGGACAGATGCTCCCATCTCGTAATTTGACTGAAGGCAACAACCCTAAACCTGTACAGATGCAAATACAGCTGATACAGTACTGATTATAAAGACTCTTTGCCATACGCTATGACCACTAATATTTTATCAGGACTTTTGCAGAGCAATCTGCAATTCGAGAAATGGCATAAAAAATGAAATATTTTAAGTCCTTCTGGTAAACCCCACCCTCTCAGAGTTAAACGCAGACAGCTATAGAAAGAACATGCAGCGCTCTACGTATTCAGAGGCAGCACCGTGAATATACTCAATTAAAACTGAGAATTGTAATCTCGAAAAAGGGGATAAGGCAACTACATTTCCCACCGGGGGCTAGCTATCACCTCAAGCGATACACTACATGCCCTTGCAAGCTGAAATATTTCTTCCTTCCCATGCAAAAAAAATATTAAAATATCTGCAGCTGAGAGGAGGAAACACTTACCTTGATTTCTTTTGCAAAAACAAACAAACAAAAAGAGAAAAAAATAATCGACAAGAGCCTGGCTCCACCACCTTGAGCAGAAAACCCATCTGAGGAGGCAGCGGCGAGAGCCGGCGAGCCGGCAGGCAGCGCCGAGGCAGGGGCCACTCTGCTTGTGCCCCTTTCTCCGGCAGCAGGCATGACAATGCGCGAACTCCCCCTCCACATCACAGCAGGCAACTGTAGCCAGGAGACAGAGGTGCTTAAATTAGAAAACCGCTGCCAGAGGAAATAAACGGGAACCACAGCGACCCCCTCGACCCCAGCAGCTATCAAATCCGGGAAGATATAGTGCACATCTGTTTTACGAGGCCCCCAGGGAGCTCCAACTCCAGCTACTTACCCTGTCTGCATTATTAATAGATGTTAATGGCGCCATTATATCGAAAAGAAGCCTCTTCCTCTTTATAATATGGAAATTCCAAGGTGGTGGTTTTTTGGGTTTATGTTCTTTCTTTTTTTTTTTTTTAAAATAAGGCAAAAGCCCTACGCACCGTGAGGCAGCAAAGCTTCTTGGTCCTGTTAACTGCAGAACTGCATCCCCCCCCCCCCCTCCACCCTGCCTTCCCCAGCCATCCTCAATATACCGATTTGGTAGACAAAAATCAATTCAAGGCAGTAAACAACTGCAATAAAGCAAACGGGCAGACAAAGACTTCCTGCCATAAGGCAATTCCTGAATACACAATTTTCTTTTTAATAAGGTTCTAAAAAACTTCAGCTAGAGCATATCCATATAGATTTTAATGCAACTGATGCAGTGTAAAGAAAATAAACCCACACCGTTCAGATGTTTCTTGCCTAAACACCTTGTTTTATTTCTTCAGCAGAAGTTATCTGTCACCTCAAAAAGTATTATTTAGACTGACTCGATGACAAAGTATCCCCTGTCAAGCCTTTGATTTAGTTGATGAATAAAGGAATGTGATCCTAAAGTATCCCTAGGCTGTGTTTTTGTTAATGCATGGATTTCCTCTGGGTCCATTCATCCTCAAGGTAGGTGTACTGCAGTCATGCACCAAAGTGTCAAAAGACCTTCCACAAAAGATATTGACCTATTTTAATCTGATCCATGTATAAATGCAATGGAGCTACCACTGGGAATAAAGTGAACCAAAGATGTATTTTTAACCCCTTTATAGCACCATATGCAGGAGGAACAAATTTGTATCAGTAACAAATGTGTCTTCAAAGACTGTACGAGAACGTAGTTTGCTTTAACTGGATCTCTTCCACTGATGGTAAGAGTCATGTGAAATGCTACCGCTTACTCAAAGAACCAGGCATATCTTCTCTGCAGTTTAGTATTGCTATCAGATAATTCTGACCAGCTTTAAAAAAAAAAAAAAAAAAAAAAAAAAAAAAATCAAGAAATGCCAAAACGGTAGGCTTCATCTAGTCAGCTTTCCCTCCGCTATACAAGATACATATTTTAACTCAAACATAAAAACACTGCAACATCTCAAACTACAAAGAAAAAAGCTATCCTTAAGGATGGCAGTACCCCAGCATTAATTGCGTGATGAAATTTTTGCATACGGGGGGGTGGGGTGGGGAGAGCGAACGTGTCAAGAATCACCTTCTCGTGCTGCAGATGCATGCTGCAGCTGTTTGCAGGCTTTCGACAAATGAATGAAAAGTGCCGCTAATTCTTCCAAGACAAATGTAACCGATTGGCTTTGTTGCTTGCTTGCCTCTGCGGCTTTTGAGACCACGCAAGTACGCTGCAGACGCGAAATCACAGGGTCTGGCTGTATTAACTGAATTACAGACAGCGCTGATGTGATCATCTTCATCTCTCTCTCGCGCTCTCTAATTATTTATCCAGATCAAGCCTGACTGCTGGAAAATTAGCTCTCTACAGGAGGTAACCGAGCTGAAAGGTTCTTTTTACCAAGAAATGATGGGCTGGCCTCTAGCAGTACATACGCCAGCGTGCAGTTGTAAGGAAATGTCACAAAATGTAAATTTGCAAGTAGATTTCTCTTCCTCCCAGAAAAAGAAATAAGACATTTTTAGAAGATATGAAAATATACATATATTTATACACACAAAATAAGCAACTGTCCAAATTCCTGACCCTCAACTTAAAAGCATTTACTCAAAATGGGAAGAGAGGAGACGTATATCGGTCATATCCACTTTTGGTTCCTTTATACGTTCATTCCCACTTGCTTTTCTACAAACACGTCCATAGTATTTCACTTACGCAAGGATTTCACTTCTTGCCAGCAACTGCAATGAAACCAAGTTTTAGTTCCGATGCTTAGGGAAAAAAAATAAAGATACCAACACTTTAGTCACTTAATCAAACCAACTTACAGCATAATGAATAAAGCACAAAAAAAGAGAATAGTAGGTTTTTTAAGCTCAAGATACTGCTTTAGCCTGTAGCAATCTAAAACCAACTGTGAACGCATATTTATTTTCCATTTAATTTTTTTAAAAAAAGTTATTAAACCTGCCAGACAAACAAGGGTAGTTTAAAAGGAATAGCTTTGAAATTATTTTCCAATTAGCAAGACTGTCATTATGAGTTGATCTGCCGTATTGCATGCGTATATGGTTGTACACATTTTTAATACGCTTTAATGCATGCTTTGGTCCAATCCTAGTCTCATGTAGGCCAGTATAAATTTTAGTGCAAGAGAGGTTTAACTTACCATTTGAAGCATTAAACACACAAAATATTGATATTAAAACAGTGCAGCTATATGAAGCACAGATACACTGAATTTGATACTGATGAGCTTTGGAACTTAATTGTTTGAAAAGAAAAAAAGCGCAGCAGATTCTAAACTGAATCCTTTTGCTTGCTGCATTTGCAGCAGTTTCAGTATGTCAGGCCTTCCCCGATCGTCTAATTGTATTGAGTGTTATGCATGCCAGGGATGGGTGAGAATAGTTGTCAACCCACCTGACTGCAGAACAAAGAGCGTTTTTTCTTCCAGCATTTGTTACTGATGCTTGAGCCACACCCTGTCATCCTTACAGAACATGCTCTCTCTCACATTTTCCTTTTTCCTACTCACACGGATAGCCTTTCCCAATAATAAAAGCCATTCTCTAGAATTACTACCTTGGGTTTCACCTTTTATTGAATTCCCTGCGGGTTTATTTTTGTGGGAGGGAGAGGGGCTGCGGGCACAGCTGTGTTCCCCACCGCATGCAGAGTCCCCAGGCTGGGACGCCTCGGTGCCCCACAGCCCAGCTCCCCTTGGGATGCTGCTGGCAGATGAGTGGTCACCCTGCTCACCTGGTCACCAGAGAGGGCAGAGCTTCTGGAGGATGTTTTAGACTGGGTTGATCAATCATGGGATAAGAGGGCAGAGAAGAGGAAAAGAAAGATAGACAAATGCAAAAACAAGAGGGGAAGCCCCCCACCTGGCTTCTCTTCCCATCAGCCCCAGGTACCTGCCTGTGGGGTCAAAACCCTCCAGGCACCATTAACCCCTAACACCGATTTGCCAAACCACGTGCTCCCCATCTTGCCCCCTCAAAACCTCCGACAGCTCAGAGTTTGAAAGGTTAAACTCCTCTCAGTCTGGGCGAGAGCCCGGAAAGGTTTCTCCCGCTGCTCTGCAAAGGCCCTTCTGACTTTCTTTTCTCGCCTACACTCCCGTTAGCACTGCAGATCACACACAGTGCCTGGCCCCTCCAGAAACAGCTACAAGAACAAAAGCCCTCGTAGGTTAGCTACACAACACCCAGAAGCATACTGTGTTTTTTGCAGATCTGTATAAATGAGGCATATTCCTGACTAGATCTATTTATAACATAAGCAAGCAACATAAAGCAAGATGCAGACAATGCGAGAACTGGTACCTGCAAAGCAACCCACATCCTTTTTTCTGCCTGTCAGAAGCATCTCCTACATCACCTCAGTCTTCTATTCCCAAAAGTCTGGAGGCAATCAAACACCACAGCTTCTCACACTGCCCTTACCAACTTTTTCATGAGGTTGTAGCAACAATTCTGCTGCATTTTCGGTAGCTCTGTAGCAGCAGATAAGCCATAGGCATCCCGATAGCCAACAAGGCAGCCCTTTCCCTCTGCATTTCCTGAGGCATCGAAGTTGCACCTTCCTACCTAATGAAAGTAGCAGGAATTGTGTTTTTCCCCAGGTTTCAGGACAGGTGGAATTAAGGAATGGCTTGATCTAGCCTGGATTATTTTTGCGACCAGGACTAGAGGGTTTACTCAGTCCTCTTTGCTGTTTCCCCAACAGAGCACATGCATCCAACGTGCTTTCCAACCCTAGTCTAACAGGGCAAAACAGTTTAAGAACCAGCAATGCTACGGCCTCTGTGAGGTTTGGCATAGGGCCTTTTTTGTTTTACAGCTTTTTTTCAGCTGTTCCTTGGTATTTGATCGGTTATCATCCACCAGCCACACATCACTGAAGGGCAGCCACAGTGCTCTCAGACTATTGGTATATTCTGTGTCGAACAGCACAGAGCAACTGTTCACACTTTAACCTTCAAGATGCAGAAAAATAAAAACCCTTTAACTTTTGATCACAGGATTCTTGATTAACCAGCAAAACCAGTTTGTTTTTTTTTTAAAAAATATATCCCAGGACACATTAGACTACCAACTGCTGAATGTTCTTGTTACTATTTTGAAATGGGGTGTGGGTGGAGATACCTACTGAAGCTTTCTGTCGCTATTGCCATTGCTACTCATCGGGTATGTGTTTGCAGGCTCTTAAGGAGCCTGAACTTGCATCTGTGCTTCTTCTGGGACACATCGAAGATGTGAGTTCTTACACCATCTGTTATTCACAGCACCACTGCACGGGGATGCCAGCCTGTGACAGCACCCTGATCTGCTGCAGGCACAGCAGCAGCCAGGGAAGAACAACAAGGTGAGCCATGAGGGGAAGTCATTGAGACTGGGATAGCAACCGAGAAACACGTGGGCAGCAGATTATGTGACGCTGATGTGACTAGGCAGGAGCTGACAGTCAATAGGAAAAACCCCAAACACACTTTCCATGAGGCAGCAGATTAGTGGTTTTTAAGGCACCTTGGTGGTGAAGGCAGAGCAGTACAGGAGGAGGGACTCACACCCCAGCTCCGCAGGCTTGCTCCACTGCAAGCCATCACATGTTTCAGCCAAGCCTTGCAAGGATTTCATGCACAATGGACACACAAAGTCAGCAGCTGCTCTCCTGCAATGGCTGGTAGTGACCAGAGGTCCCGCATGTATCACTGGGGCAGTGCAGGAACCAGATAGCAGCAGAGGCTTTTCTGATGCACTTGCCTGTGCAACACGCTGTATCCTGCTAGATGCCCCTTTGCCCCCTCATTTCTGATGGAAGGGTTTGATGAATTTGTGCAGACCCTCCAACATGTTTTCCTAACGCTGTTGGATATTCTTTTAAACTGATCAACCCTGCTCGAGATTTACACAAATGGGCTTTATACAGTCACTTTCATGTTGCTGAAAACATATGCAAAGGAAAACCAGGTCTCCAGAGTACTGACACTGCATGAACAGATAGCAAGTCCTAAAATTTTAAAAAAGGCAGTACAGGGTACCACAGCTCTTAGTATAAACACGTATGTGAGTACTCAAAACCTTTCTAAGAGATACTAATGATGAGTCTGTGCAGTTTATCCACTATCAGGTGACTCTTTCAGTGTAATAGTTGTACCTGCTGAAACCAAAAGCAGAAAACCAGCAGACTTTAATGGGAGAAGAATTGAGCTAGCAAGTACCAGGACTTGTTAGTTATTAGACTGCAAGTGTGCTGTAAATCCCATTACCATTCAACCTCTGCACCCATCAAACAGACTGTTGTCCAGCTGGACACCAGCTTCCTGACACAGGAATGCTGAGAAGCACACTCCCAGTCCCCTGCATCTGGTGCACTGGCAAGCCCCAGCGAGCCCCCTGCATCCCTGCAGGTAACCCACCAGGTCCCTTTTCTGACATACACTGCATCTTTTCTCCCAGAAAACTCTACTTGCCTCCAATCAGCTTTCCCTGGAAGGAAATCTTAATCCTGCTGACCTTTCTCAATACAATACCTCATGCCTTTTTTTTTTTTTTTTTTTTTAAATAATGCCTATCTCTAATTGTGCTCAAGCACACTTATTTACACCACTTTTCATTCTTTATCCAAATTTCAACTCTGTGCAAGTGTAAAGTTATTGCTATCAGTTTTCTGGCGTCTTTCCCTCCCTCTCAAACTCATTTTCTTCCTTTGAAATAGTTTTCCTACTTAAAAAAGCCTGCCAACCCTGAATGCTGCTTCTTGACCGTACCCAATCCTCCTGTCACTTTGTCAGGAGAGCTGGACCGTCTTTTACAGTCAGAGACAGTGATGATAAATGACAGCCTCCATAATCCAGCAAGTGATGCTGTCCGGGGGCAACAGACACAGGCAGATGTGGAGCCTTCCCGCTGAGCACACTGCAGAGGGAAGAGGGCACATCACTCACAGCAGTAAATCCCATCCACACTCTAGTTGCTCGGCTTCAAGCAGTGTCAAAGCTCCCAAAGCTCCAGGCTACAGAGCACACAGCACTTCCCAGTCTTCTCTGGCCAGAAGACAACGCTTTCACTTAAAATGTAGAAGAAGGATAAAAAGCCCCTTCCTTTCCCCAAAACAAGGGTGCATGCAACCCTGTACACTCCCCATTTCAGCAGGTCTGATATTGATGGCCATCTGGATAATGCATTCAAATGCTCTGGGGATCAACCCCTTTTATCCAGGAAAGCAGTTCCCATTTTTTGAAGGAGCCCATGGTGAACAGGGGAGTGGAGATTCAAACTACGCTTCCCACCTCACCCCCTACAAAGGGGGTTATGAAGCAGGAGTGTCAGCACACCGCACTTCTTCCCAAAGTTTCACAAACATCTTTACGAACATTAGCCCTCACAGCACGCTCGCAAGAAGTCAATAAAACGCCATTTCCACCACCTCACCCAATCCTTCGCCAGAAAAGCAATGCTGGAGGGAAGCTTATCTATGTGTCCAAGGTCAGGCTTGGCATCTGTGACAGATTGAGCTGTCTTAAGTCCCTGCACATCCAGCTTCAAGCCTAGAATTAGGCACCAGGAAGCGCCTCTAACTTTTGTAGAGGAAGCTTTGAAGGAAGGGTTTTTTTGTTTGTTCTTTATTTATTTGGTTGGTTTTGGTGGGTTTTTTTGGGGGGGGAGGGTTGGGTTTGTTTTGTTTTGTTTTTCAGCCTAGCTAGAGACCCACTGGAATATGTGATGAGGTTGTACTTCTGGAATCGTCTGCAACACCATCCTTCCCTTTGGGAGCAAGGTTTGACCTGCCAGTGCCAGCTCCAAGCTCCTCAGGCTGTATCCATCCTCAATGGCTCTCAGGACCAGTAACATAACAGGACTGGGGTCAGGGGAAAGCAGGGCAGAACTCACAGTAGAAGCGCCTGGGTTTTGTCCAGTTTTTTGTCTGGTCCTTCCTTGTCTCACTTGGACCTGGTGATGAGTCAGCAGCAGAGATTTAAGATACAGCCACCAGCATCTTCACCAATACAACACCTACCACAGCATGCCAAGAGTGTCTCCATGGGTTTCTAGTAAACACACAAGTCTGCAAGGGTGACTTGCAACCAGAGCTAGTTCTGAAGCTCTAGTACCTGCTCCGGCACCACGAGGTTGCCGATTGCCTCTGAGCAGCTGTGCAAGATGTGCAGCGTGAGTGACTAACTACTAGACAGAGATTTTTGTCTTTTTTTCTTTTGTTTTAAACCACAACAAGGCTAGAGTAACCCCGTTTTGGCAAGTTACCTAACTGAATTGGAAAGCAGGTGGTAAGAGGCCCTTATGGTGCCTTTTGCAGACCCTTCTCTCAGGGGGACACACAGCCGCTATGGGGCATGCCTCAGCTCAGCTGCAGTCAGTAGCACAGTTCCCCCTGGCTGCAGTGACAGCAGTGCTTTTTGTCTCAACCTAGCAAATATTTGTTTTAAGAGGTCTTGATGAGTCAAAGCAGCTCAGGATGAAAGTCCATAGCATGCCAGCAAGCTGAGTCGCTTATGCTAACAGGCCTGTTCAAGGATGCAAGAATTGCACGGTGCATCGCAAAGCAAAAGGTTCTCTCTCACCTTGGCTAATGGGACCACAAATGAGCACCAACCGATGAAGGATTTGGGGCAGAGCTCATGCTGCTGTAAGCACATCCAAGACAACTGAAGGCAGCCATTTTCCTGCAATATGCTCCAAAACTGCCCGTGGCATCATTACTTTGATAGTTAACCAAAATAATAATTTACAACTTTTCTTCCAGTTGCAGTCTAGATCTACAGTAGATCTGTCTTCAGAAGCATTCTAATTTAAGCTTCCATTTTAGTAAATCCTTAAAATAATCTATTTCTTATTTGTCAGTCTCCATGACAAACACTGGTTTTCACCAGAACAAAGAGCAGCCAAAAACTCAGACATACCTATCCATCACCGGGGGGGAGGGGGGCGGATGGTCCACAGGGGAAAGGTGTGACCCATCAGGACACCAAGGAACTGGAGTCCAGCTTTGCATCTTCCTGCACCTAAAAGTCTGTATCATCCTCTAAGACTTGCACCCCTTCGTATGCTATCCTTTAGTAGGGAAGACAGAAAAGTTAAATCTATTCAGCAGGAAAAGCAGTCTTTCCCAATGAGAAAAAAACCCACCTTTTTTCCTCATCTCCACCTTCCTTGTTCATGTTTTTTCCTCTTACACTTTAAGAAAAATTAAATTCCAAATTTGCACAAAAATTAACAGTATATTGCTGAATTATCAAGGACCCCATTCACTACAGAGGATGAACAGCACAAGTCCACAAGAACAACTGCTGCTTTCCATCAGCTAAAGAGGTCACCATTTATTTTATCTTGAAATTAGTATCTTTGCTCTTTAAGTATAAAAATATTAAAATGAAATCAGGCCCTTCAGCTGAAATAAAACAACAAAATCCAAGTCTCCTGGCTTGTTAGAAAGGCCAAACTTCTTCCAAAACACCCCTAATTTTAATTGATTTATATGCAAGACAAGCAGTTAAAAAGAAAAAAGAACAGACTCTCAGCTATTTTTCCACACAGTAAGACCCGCTGGGCAAACAAAACCGTATTCATTATTTACCTTGGGGCAGGACCCAGAGTCTTTAACCAGGTTAAGGGCCTTATTGTGTTAATCTTTACATTAGTCCAATGTAACGTGCACCATATTTAAACAAAATAATGTCAATCCCTCTTTAGTAAGGGGGCTGGGAACGACACAACACCAACCCCCTCCTCCCTACACACACATTGCGGTATAATCTGCCACCTTCTATAAACGCTGCCATTTGTCTTTTCTTTAGATGCATTGCAGGAATATTTCCATATAAGCCCTATTATAATAAAAACGACAGTGTGACAAACAGCTTTGCAAATAAGTCTGCTGCTCCAACAAAGCACAGACTCAACATACTGATTTGCAGAAATACCCCGTATAATTCACAAGTGCTACTAGTTGATTTGAAAACCAGTAAATTTAGGTGGTCGCTTTATCTTCGCCATCACGATACTTCCTTACACAGAGCTGAAGAAGTAGAGCATGTGCTCCACTCCTGCAACCGTTCCCCCAATCCCTTCCTTCTCCTCCCCTCCAATTTACACTGATTACAGGTTTCAAAGTCTTAGAGATTCATTTTTAAATTCTATTTAAAATGCTGATTTTTGCTTGTTTCCTTTTCATCTAGATCAATACTGCACAGATGGTAAATATGTACCATTTACCATTTATACTTTTTCATCTTAGCACTGAATATCCTACAGTAAGCTTAAGAAAAATCAGTTCCTGGATAGCACTTGCATTCCCCTTCTTTAGCCTACTCCCTATTTTATCTATAATACAATACATAAGCCTCAGTGTGTTCTATTAACACAGGCACCCATTACAACGTTCAGATATTAAGTGCAGCAGGGAGGAACTGTACCTCAAAACGTTCTCTGCTCATTTTAAAGTTTGTCTAATTTTATGACGGTACTTCAGCGTATACACTATTCTTTGCAAAACAGTGCCCCAGTGTTAAGACATCACCACATCATTTTTCTATTCAGTCTTCACAGAGAGAAGCCACCATTTTCTTTTCAATACATGCAAATTAAATTGTTTGTCTCTACAGAAAGTGTAAACCACAGAGAATTCTGCATTTCAGTGGTGATACTGTCACCTAGCATTAAAAACAAGTATTAATTTGTAAATGAACCTCCTCAATCGCGTTCAAAGGAAGTAATTAAGCATTTAATGGACTAACAAACCAGCACAAATATTAGTTTTATTACTTCCAAGGTACCTCACAACCATATAAAATTCCCCTCACACTGATGATCTTCTGCATCAGAACAATGAGACTCTTGTACAACACAATTTTCAACAGATTCAGGCTTACTGGAGTCTTGCAAAAGCCATACAATTAATACAGTTTCAAATTTAGAAAAACATAAATAGCTGCTTACACATATCTGGGATTATAAAACTCGATTTTACATTCTAGAGCCTTAAAAAAATATAACGGCATCTTGCAAGTATCCTGCTTACGAAACGCTACAAAGTCTTTAATAATCATGCAGTATTTTCAGCATTTTAAAAAGCTCAAATTCATTTTTCTAGCAAGAGCGTTTAAGAATGCCTTATCTCATTAAAATAAGGTTTTAAAACAATGCCTACATTTAACTTACACAATGCACTAGGTTTTCTGTAATTATCTAGTAATTCCAACTATTCAGTAATACAGGAGACTTAAAGCACAGCTTAGGAACAGCGAGATTTGTATTTTCCAGCAACCCTGTGAAACTCTGGCAAAGTTAATTCATTGCACTGACAAGAAAAGAAACCTTAAATACAGTCAGGCAAAGTAGTTTAGCAGCTGTATACAGGGCTTTTCTTTTGCTCGAGGCTTTAATAATTTCAACAGGCACTATTTCACAAATAATCTTTCAAACTCAGAAGAGCCACGCTGCGATAGGAGCCAAAGCAGCAAGAGTCGTGGCTCTAGTAATGCACAAAAATCCCGACATACCCGGGTGGCGACTGAAAGATACATTCATTAACTTTGTTTTCCTGTCTTTAAAAAGGTTAAGTGGGGTGCCGATTGCCAGACAATCACTTTGTTTCAGACATTTTTATTAGACAAAAGGCTTACAGTTAGCACTGCATTGTGCCCCACCCAGCTGTCTGAGAATTGTCATCTTCTCACTCCATTAGGCTGTAGGGCTGTATTACAATTTTCTAATTAAGCATCCCCTCCGATACATGTGTCTACCTTAAAAACACACTCTCTTCTTTCCCTCTCCTCCCAAATAATCTTTTGGCAGCTCAGACACGAGGAGGAAAAGCCCCGTGAATGAAACAATGAAGGAATAGGATAGTACTGACCTTTTCCTGTAATAACGTCTCACATCTCTTCCCTCCCTTGCTGGTTTCTTAAACTAGGAAACCGATTATTTAAAAATGAAGAATTACCAGAAGAAAAAAGAAAAAAACACAAAGCCTTCTCCAAAACACTCACTCTCCCTCCAAAACAGGCAAGCCTATATCGGTCTTTTTTTTTTTCCCAAAAAATATTTTGAGAATAAGGATTTTTATACACCCACCCCCCCCCTCGCATCAACCTCACTCCACCTGCATATGACATATTAAATGTAGCGTTTAAAATAAGATGAAATAAATATTGTTTCCTCTCCTTGCACCACGCATACGTATTGACACTACTACACAAATGCAGGGTATGTGAAAAGAATGTTAAAAGCTTTATACTTATGAAATCTAAGTTACAGGATTTTCAATAAACACATGAATTTAACCACCTAATTCATAAGAATAGTAAATGACAAGTTTCTCATGAGTGTCACATTTACTTAATCACTATTTATGTCTCTGATTTGAAGCAGCTGTACACCTTAACATTAAACACCAAGTACACACTGTGAGAAAATAAAGAAGATACTGCTAAAGTACAGAAAATATTTTCTGTTTTCAAAACAATTTAAAGTAATATCAGGTTCTCCAAGGTCTGTCTATGTACACTCAGTTTAATTTAAAAACTGGTAGCCCTTGTATCACACAAGCCTGACTAAGACTAGCTAAAAACAATATTATGTTAAAAGTCAAAACGGAGCATCACTTAGCCCGATTTATTAAAAGGAAAATAATCAGGTGGGACGCAGTTTTCATGAGAAGGCCCAATTCCCCCCTCCCTTCTATCTCTAAAACTGATCTGATGAACATCCATTATTTCTCCCCTTCACAGCACCTTTTTACAACCTATTTTACATCTCCAGACAGCCATCATGCATCTATGCAGTGCTAAGAGTTTTCCAAAATGTGGACTTCTTCTCTAGGTAAAATGGAGGCATATTAAGAAACATTACTTCTTACACTAAGATTTCCCAGCATGTATTTGACAGAATCCTATTAACCCACAATTACTTAACCTGTGGTGAAATGCAGCCAACTCTTCCCTTCTGAACGGGTATTTAATACATAGATGTTTCATGCTGGTTAGACACTTTATATTCTTGCTACATTAAAACCACCATTTTCACATGAAATAAGTTGTATTTGTTACCATAGCTTAGTTTAGCTTTGTGTTTTTCATCTATTCATTGGCTCCGGAGTGGTATTAATGAAATCCTTGTGGTACCTACCTTCCAACATGTCAACGGCTCAAGAAAGGCCATAACATTGCCACAAATTAATTGAAATATACCTCATTCTTTCAGAGAGTAGGTGCTGGTGATGCAAACGCTGGAAATACAGGCGAATTCCTTCCTAGTTACTATTTTTTTTTGGTAGGAAAAGCAGAGCCTTTCAGCTATTACCCATGATGCCTCCCAACCAAAAACATCTGCAATATGCTACGTTCCCCGTTTGTCGCAATCAACCCGCCTATTTAAAGAGGGGGGAAGAAACCATTAATGTACCAAAATCCACACACGCAAAAATTCATAGGAACACCTCTCGTACTTACACGTCGCACTGAGCCGCATGCAGGAAGGTAGCTGTGGCAGTGCCGACCATGTTGAAGACCTGCAAGACCCAGGTATTCGTTAAGATGTTATTTGTTGGTTTTGTGACTTTCAAACATAGAGCATTCCCCACATCCCCAGAACTACCTACCGATTTTGCTCATGATGCTCTAATTTTAAATACGGTTTGTGAGAGATGGGATAAGAAGAAACGTTCTAGGTATTTTAACCTCTTACAATTATAGCTGTAACATCAAGAGTGTTTAAGAAGCACCTGAAATGAATGTTCATGAATAACTATTTCCTTCCTGCTAAAGCAGCAAGGAAAAAAAGAAAAGCAAGCCTTTTGCACCATGCATTTCACACCTTCAGGAGGCAATAACCCTGCTTGGTTAGGACAAACGGTAGGACACACAAGGAGATGTTTGAAATCAAGGTCTCCTCACTCTTTCCTCTCTCTTCAAGTAGGTCGTCCCTCTCAGCTGATTTTGTATAACTGGTCTAGCTTGTTAGAAAGCAAAAAGAACCCATCCTGCTGCATAAAGCATCTTAACACCTATGTTACAAAGAGAGCTAGCGCTCTACTGCGGGAGAGGGGTCGTTAAAAGGGAGCATCACCAACTAGTGCTGTTTTAAACTTCTTGCAGGTTGTAGCAGCCCGGATTCCTCAGCACCACTTCAGCAGAAGCAGCCACAGCAGAGGCGTTTTCTGGTGCTTCCCTGTTACCGGCTGCACCGAGCTGCCAGAGCTTGGTCACCCGACCACGACTGCACGAGGGAAGCCGAGCTCTCCTCCTCCTCACAGACACGCAGGCAGTGCGGGAGCTTTCCGTTGCCATCCCCCCTCCCCGGGTTACAGCCACAGGGGCTGCATGGGTGCGGGCGCCCGACTGCTCATCCTCTTGCGCAGTCCCCAGCGAGGGAGCGGTGGGTGCTCCGGGGTGCTCCCGCAGAGCGGGCAGCACCCACCTTGCCGGGGGAAGGGGCGGCGGCGCCGTTCTGGAACCTTCTTGCGCAGGCCGGTGCAGCGCCCAGCACCTGCAGCCCAAAATCCACCCGGCAAACGTGGGTGCTCCTCAGGGGAGCATGGCTTTGCTGTTCTTCCCAGAACACCGACAACCGGAATAGGGTTTTTTTCCAATGTACTGCATTTCCCAACATATTTTTTTTTTTTTAAAATGAATTGTGCTTTTGCTTCATCCTCGTGAGGTACTCAACAGCTAGAACGTGCTGCCTGCAGAAGTTTAGAGGGATCTTAACTAGAACAGCCCCCAAACCACACACCTCAACAACCGGCGTCTCGCAAACCCGTTTTTCTCCGCCGCGCGTTGCCGCACAGACCCGACCGCGCCGTGCCCGCCCGGGTCGGGGCAGGGCCCCGCACAGCCCCCCCGGGGCAGGGCGCGCCAGGACGAGCCCCCGCACCGCCATCCTCACCGCACCGCGGCGGGGGTTTGGGGTGGGGGGGTGTGGAAAGGGTCTTTTTTTTTTTTTTTTTCTTTTTTTTTTTTTTTTTTTTTTCCCGCAACTTCCCGTTTGAAGGAGTTCTGGAAACTTTGAGGTAAGAGCCCGCGGCGGGGGCTGCCGGAGCGCAGGTGCCGCCGGACGCGGGCTGCCCGCCACCCCCCGCAGCCCCCCGCGACGGGCAGGGCCGAGCCGCTCCGCTCCTCTGCGGCGAGGCCGGGCAGCCGGCCGGACCTCGGGGGGGTGGCGGGGTGGCGGTGGGGGGGTGTTGTCCGCAGGGTTCGACCCACGAGCGAGCCGCGCCGCCACCCCGGACTCCGCACCCACACCCCCAACCCTCGCAACAGGTACGGCTCGGGCGAAGACACCCGCCGCCGCCCCCCGGCACCTTCCCGCCGCCGCCCTCCCCCCCCCCATCCCCCCCCCACCCCAGCGGGAGGGGAGGGGTGCGGGGGGGCCGGAGCCCCGCACACTCACCCGTGGCAGCCCCGGCGTGGCTGTCGCCCACCTGCCGGGGCCCGGCGCGGCGGCGGCGTCTCGCAGGCTCCCCTGCTGCAGGAGGCAGGCAGGGGCGGGGGCGGCGGGGCCGTATATACCGGGAACCCCCGCCCCCACGCGCGCTCGCGGGATTCGGGGAGGGGGGGTGTGGTGGGGAGGGGGGGCGGTGCGCGCTCGCGCGGCGATGATGATGATGATGATGATGGTGGTGATGATGATGATCAGGTGACGGGGCAGCCCCCTACACTGCGGAGCCGGGCGGCGGCCGCGGGGGGCGGGGGGGAGCGCCGCGCCGCGCCGTGCGCTGGACGGGCGGGGTTCTAGAACGCAGGGGAGAAGGCGGGGGGGGGGATCGGGAACGACCCCCCGCTCCCCCCCCCCCTTCCCACGCGTCACCCTTACACGCACACCCCCACCCCCCGCGGGGGGACCCCGCACAGCATCCGCGGGCCCGCACCCTCGGAAGTGCCGCTCCCGGGGCCCTGCCTGCCCCTGGGGGTCGGTACCGACCGCTTAGTAGCGGCGCGGTGAGCTCCCCGGCGGTGCCCGCGGGTCGGGCGTGTGGCGGGCCGGGGAAATAAAAAAAACCCAACCCGGTGCGCCAAGGCCTTTTTGGAAGTGGGCAGGTGGGTCCCGCGGGTGCGTGGCCGGCGGAGAGAGCCGGGGCCGGAGGGGACACGCCGGGAGAAGCCGCCTCTGCGCCCGCACCCGCGCGTTTTGCTCGCGGAGGGACGGAGCCCGCGGCTCACCCCATACAGGAACGAGTTTAATTAAACATATTGACCCCGGTGTGATCTCTTTTTAAAAAGCGGGATCGGGGGGCGGGGGGCTGCAAAATCCCGCCAGAGCGGTTTGGCAGCCCGCTGGCAGGGCGAGCTGCACCTCCGCTTCTGACGGTCGGGATTTGGTGCAGGCTCCTGACGGGGGAGGCGGCGGGGGGAACCCGCACTGCCCTGGGCCTTGTCCCCTGCCTGCTGCCTGCGCGGAGCGCAGGAGGGGCCGCGGGCTTGGCCCACGCGTGGCCCCCACTGCTCCCCACCTTTGAAATCCGGTGCCGGAGATCACCGAGTTACCTAATTCAGGCCCCTGTACCCCTCTTCTGGGCAATAGGGTTGCTGCTCTTTCATGTAGCACCCCACCACCACTCCCCTGGAGCATGCAGCCCCACGTTCCCCTTCGCTGTTTCCGTGCCTGCAGCAACACCGACTCCCTGATTTTGGTCGAACCAGAGCTGGGGTGGACTTCTGGGAGTGCCCACCTGCATCAGCGGGGCGCCGAAGGACACAGCGGGGCTCAGCAAGCGGCTGTGGGCTGAGCCACACTCTCACAGCCCTCTGCTCCCAGTGGGAACTTTTGGTTTAACCCCCCCCCACCCCGTGGCTCCCCAAACTGCAACCCCCCAAGCAAATTCCCAAACCCATCCAAACGCCTCATTTGCTCCTCTTTGCCAGACCAGCCGGCAGATGCCCCGGACCTACTGGCATTTTGTCCTAGGCTTTTTTGGGGTCCACCCACGCTGGGGGGATGCTTGTGGGGGTGCAGGGGGCAGGTGCTGAGTGAAGCCCTGGCTCTGCATTTGTCGGTCCCACGCCAAGTGCCCCCGGCCTCCCGCACCTGCCTCGCTCCCCTGGTTCTTCTTGCCTGCCTGCACAGCACAACAGGGCTGGTGGGCAGCCCCCCACCCCGGGCAGGCCCACCGCAGCCCCTCTGCTGCCGTTTTTGAGCCCCTGCAATTACTATAAGCTGTAGAGCTTTACGTGCTCCCCATGTTTGCAGGATTTGGGTGCTGTGTGGCTCCCCTCTGCAAATGGCACGGTTTAGGGAGATCCTATGGAGGGAAGCGCGCTGGTGCAGGGCTGCTGCTCCTGGGTAGGCTTATAGCCCCCTTGGGATCAGAGCCCTTTTGGTGGCATAAAGTATGGCCAGACTGATGTGCAGTCTTCCCTCAAAAAATTCTTAGCTCAAAATGTATTCAATTCCATGGATGTTTTAAATGTTTATGGGACTATTTTCTTATTATTCATTTCAGTGCGGCAAGCTTTACCCATTTGTGTAGTTTCTGACAGAGGTACCAGAGGCATGTGCTGGGTTGGGCCCTTTTCCCTGATGGAATAGGTACCCTTCACATAAGGGCATTAGTGTTTTTCTCTCCTGGAAGACTCTTAAAACTTTAAGCTTGCGACTTATTGCCATGTAATTGTGAAGCTGTTTTTCTTGCTAGAAATTTCTCATAGGAACTTGTCTCCCTGACATGATCCACTTACTGTTTTTTCCTTCTCGAGCGCAGGCTTGTTTTTCAATAAAAATAAAAGCAAAGAGCTAATTCTGAAATTCTTAGTCAGACAAAGCTTGCACTGAAATCAAGGGGAGTCTTGTCTCGGTGTAAAGATTGCAGGTTCAGGATCAAAATAATAAAACATTGTCACAGGAGCAACATCTCCTACTTCGAAAATAAACATCTTTGCTCCAGTTAGATATTTATGTAGCAACAGGAGACTATTGATTTAGGAAAGCTTTTTGGTGCACAGATACTCTAAACCTTTAGTGCTACTAAGAAGCAGCAAAGCTCAGGAGGAGCAGGTTATAAAAGAGGTATAATGCAAACCTCTGCTCTCTTTCGTGGCTGGCAGTACTTGGGTAAACCCTCTGGCTCACCTTTACCTGAAACACCCCTTTGCCAGCCCTTCTCCCCATCGCATGGCCAGGTGTTCCCAGCCAGGCTGCAGAGCTGACAGCAGTAAACATCTGCCCATGGTGGGGACGTGGGGCTTCCTTCATAGCCTGACAGAGGCACTGAAGAGCAAGGGCTGCATCCCTGCTTGAGTATGATACCCCTGTAGCTAAAGGAATCTTACAAGGGGGACAACAGAAGTTTTGGTAATTGTACCAAAATAAGAAACAATCTACCGATTCATCAGTAGTACAGATCAATATGGGGCAGGGGGGTGGGGTGGGGGAGGAGAGAGCGAGAAAGCATACGCAGCAGCCTGAATCAAACAGAGGAAGATTTGTCATCTTATTTATATAAATTTCCAGATTTTCTGAAGTAATGTAATCATCCCATTATACTTATGGTAGAAGAATATTTGCAGAGTTATTTCTGAACAAAAGCTTCCAAGTAGTTAAATTGCATAAAACAGAATACCGAAAGTCTTTAAACAGTGCTAGAAAGTGTTTCCAAAGGGTTCTGATTCTAGTCCAAATAAAGAGCAAAGCTGCAAATAACAGGAGGAGTTGCTTTTGAGTCTTTCAATTTATGGTACATAAGTACTGCTTGACTAGAGGGGTACATTTCTAGGAATTAGGTTGGTGACTTCAGTGGGTAAAGATCTGGGCCAGAATTGTGTTAGAATTATTTTTATAGGAGATGACAAAGTCTTTCCCATGGTACCTGCCATAGAGGTCACGTTATGAGATGTGTAAAGAATTAAGTGTTTTAATAAGTAATGGTCACCAGGAACCAGCCTGTTTCGGCCCCTCACCAGAAGACATTTCTACTCTAACGAGAAATAGATAAACTTGAGTCCACGAGCAAATTTTTATCCCAGTGGAATGTGAGTATGGTATTTCCTCACTAATGCAAACAGATTTTAACGTAAAAGAAGCTGAAACAACACATCACTCAGAGAAAACCTAAGTTGCTCAGCCTTTAATCTATTTAACATAAATAACTGCCATAACTGTGGTGAATAGGGCAGTTGATCAGAAGTCCCAGTATGGAGGCTTGGAAGTCATGGTATGAAATCTATTCATCTTACATCCCACATCCCAAAAAATGGCAATATCTGTGCCTGATGTTCTGAGAAGTGCCAATACGGCATAACTCTGTTTAGTGGCCCATTTACATAGAGACTAGCTCTCTGCTGAAGTGTAAAATACTGTTTTGGCATAGAACATAAAAATAAGTTGCATGCACTGGATCTGTACATCAGCCTTTAACATCCTTTCGGGGGCAGGCAGATGCAGTAGTTCAGCCATCAGGCAACCCTCAGGACATGTTCAGAGCTGCCTTCTGATTACCCAGGCACTTCAGTCTCCTCTCCAAAAAGCAGCAGGTGAACTCTGATTTATTCTCTATACATGAGAAGAGGGTAAGTGCCATATTACCCCAGTTAGAAGCTAGTAAACCCCATTTACCCATTATAGTACTGTGAACTCTTTCTCTCCTCTCTGAGCAGAGGAGCTGGACTTGAAGAGCCTTACAAAGAGGAAGGGTGAGCTTGTGGTTGTGTTGGGAGCAAGACTTTGTAGATTCAGTTTTAGTTCCTCTCCTGAGCTGTGGGTATGACGGTCTTGCTGTCCTGCCAGTCACCAGCCCTTTGTCCACACAACAGAGAGAGAATATTGCCTTGCTCTGTGAGTCCTAGACACTTGTGACCACAAATTACGCATATTTAAGATGAGGTCCAGAGCTTAGCTGAGAGGTCAAGGTGTAACACAAACGATTTGCCTGTCTAGTATCCACGTGCAGCCAAGTGCTTGGAGTGAGAACAATGCTAAAAGCAGCAGACTGCAGCTCAGACCTTCAGAGACTTTGCTAGCTGCTACTAGCCCTCTGCCCAGAGAGCCCTGGGAGGAGATGGCTCTCTGCTTCCCTCCCTCGGCCCCAGAGAGGACCTTTTTTGGCCCCTGTCACAGCAGGTGTGGGGTCAGCAACTCTGTGAAGCACAGCCTAGGAAGGCGGGGGAGCGGTACCAATCCACGTGTGACTGCATAGCTGCAGGGTGGCCCAGGGGACATCGCCCACCATGTCCCTTGCCCTCCATCAGGGAATAATGGAGCTGAGGCCATTGCCCATATCAAAGTGTCTACAAAAAAATTAATTTATTATTTCTATGGGATGGCTGAGGTGAATTGGCTGAATCTAAGGCATTGATACTCATCCTTTCCAAAGAGACTGCCCATTCATTCAGCAGTGGAAAAGGACCAGGGACAGACTGTGACACCCACCACCTGCTTGAAACCTTGAAACCTAGACATAGACTGCTTCTCCAGCTTTCCTGTGCTGCACAATGCTTGTTGTAAGACTTTGTATGCTACCTGCCCTCCAAAACGCAAATCCCTTACTTAAAATGAGAGCAGCGGGCAGCCAGCAAGCAACGGGTGACACACACCAGAGTTCGAGAGCACCCGATATCATAAAATGGAGTACAAGCTGGCAATGTTTGCATCTAAATCGAGCTCTCTGAACAAACATTTTGGAAGCATTTATAAACAACAGGTTCCAGTAAAGGATGTGACTAATGCCATTAGTCATCAGAATCGGACCTTCTGCATTGCCTAGACATCGGTGGCAAAGTTCCTGTTGACTTCAGCAGGAGCAGGTTATGTTTCTAACAGATTTACTGCCCTTACCTAACATGTCAAAAACGTCAAGGTCCATCAGAAGAGCACAGTATGTGAATTGTTATCATATTAATAGCAGAAGAAAAGACCGTCTTGGAACACGAGGAAGCTGACATGAGAGTGGTAATAAAAGAGTGCATTAAATGATGATGCCTCTTTTGAAAGGAAATTCACAGGCATCTGGGGCCATTACCTTTCATATCCTGGCAATCAGGAAATTAACCTTTAACCCTTCTCTGTTGACCTCCTCTCCTTTCTCTTTTTCTGTCATTCATTCTTTTTTCCTAATGACTGGAGAAGATAGATATGGTCTATGATTTATGCTTCCAAAGGCTACAGTCTGCCTCTTTCCTATACCTTCCCAAGTGCTGCAATGTTTGTGTTCACTCAACTCTTTCTAGAGTCAAAGCTTCACTCAGATTTACTTCCATCTCATCCTTTTCAACACCTGAATTGTTTATACTTAATTTATTACCAATCCTGTGTTATTTAATTATGCCTGATCTGGGTATAAATCTTACTCCCATCTTCTGCTATCACCTAGAGGTAGGCAAAGCACTGGAACTGTTGGATGCATTGGATGCCCTGTTTCAAGGAGAGCTTGGTCTTGCATGGGTAGGTGATGCCACACATGTGGTATGTGGAAATACACCATGGGCATTTTACAGAACCAGACATCAGGAGCAAGAGTTACTTTTAACATCTGTACCTGAGGGAGAGGGTGTGTGGCAATGACCGTTTCCCCTGCGGATCTCAGGGAGATCCAGCAGATAGAGTGTGAGATCAGTGGTTTTCAGAAAGAGTATGACAACATCACTTCTAAGCATGGAAAAGATGACTATAAAGCCAACAAACAATGATTACGAATCTTTTCAGGGCTATGACGATTGTGTACAAAATTTCTGAAATGCTGTGAGTTAGCAGTATTAGCTTTATCAGGACAAGAGCTAGGAGGGCAAGACATGGCCTCATGTCATGAAAACTAGAAATTCTGCCTGAGTAAGGTCTGAGCAGCCTTTGCCTACAGAGGAACAAAAAGTCCTGAGTCATCACACTGAATCGCAAGCTGCCGGCTGCAAATCCAGGCACTGAATTCCCACCTATGTTCACTGCACATATTGCAAACGAAACTTTGCTGACATAGCTGTATTCCACCATGTGCCAAAACGTGTGTTTCTCCTATGGTTTTCTTTTCCTTAGAGGCTTCTCCTCCCTGCCTTTGGTCATGCCTATAGTGTGCATCAAGAGCTAAGCCTGGCATAACTAGTCCTCTGGCCATCGTGCTCAGGGACACATGGTGGCTTGGTTCTTGCCTACACACCTGGTTTTTGGACTTTTTTCCCTGCAGAAACCAAAGGTGGGTAGGGGAATGTAGTTGTGCTCTAGGTTTCATTCTTTTGTGAGACGTGGCTGGGGCATGTACCTGGCAGCTCAAAAGCATTGCTGGGTCCTTCCCTTTAACCCTTGTCAAGGTCACATTGGTACTGCTCAGCATTTCTGGAGTCACCCTGAAGCTTTGTGCTATTTTAACCCTGAGTGATGGTTTTTCCTCAGAAAGCTGTGCTTGCCCAGAGAAATGAAGGCTGCGTGGGCACCACCTGCAGTTCCTGAAGGCTGGTCCAGCTTTGCAGGTAACATACACGCTGGGAAGAGGTGATTTTCTCCAGGTTGTTGAATAGGAGCGTGCTCAGCATGACGGAGCGCAGGAGTCCGCTTCCCCATCAGAGACGCCCCATCAGTGCTTGTCCCCTCCTCTCGTGCAAACTGCCAGCTCACAGGCACCATTCAATTTATTTCCTCCAGGCTCTGTCAGAGGATTTGCTGCTGTTTGCAGAGAGCTGCTCTGAAGCATTTGGGGAGCTGTAGTTTTACTTGGCTTATTTGCCAGTCACTTGAGGCAACTGTTTCCTCCCCTGGCTGCAGCAGTCCCAGCACGCTGGGGGCGGTGGGCTTTGTTTTTTGATCAGTGCTTCCATCCCTACGTAGACTGCAGCAGTGGCATGGGACGAAAGCGTGCCCTTTGCCTGGCCTTCCACTCCGTCTGTGACCTGGAGTGCTGGAGGGACGGTGTGTCAAGGAGCTGGTAATAGAAATAAATGAAGGCAACCCCCCCTCTATTGTCCACAGAGGCTATTTTTGGTGGAGCTATTTTAAGGGTTGTTCTCCTGGCATTCCACATCCTGACATTTCAGCACATTTGCCTCACCTACTGTCTGTGTTAATGGGTTTTCAGCTACAGATCATCCCTATCAAGCCACTGCAGCAATTCTTTACGCCCTATCTGTGTTGTACACACAGTGTCATCAGCACCTTTTATTTATAAAACAATAACTCCGGGAATAAAAGGGGCATTTCCACTCTCCCCCTGCCCCCAGCGCTTAAGAGCTACAGCATCATTTTAGTATTCACTGTATGATGCCCTAGTCGAGCAAAACACACTTTGTGCAGAAGCTGTTTAATAAATAAAATAAAAACGTGATCCAAAGTGACCCACATGGCAGGGGTAATTTAGTATGCTGCTCTTCATGCTTTCTCTCTTACTTCTGCTGTTTACAGATTTTTTTTTCTCATCTGTTTGCACAGGGAATAGATGCTGACGTTGTCCTTTTCATGAATAAATCTCTCTTTAGCATGTTGGCCAGCACAATAAAAAAATTATCAAACAAATTAGAGCCTGAACCTGCAACCTTTTCTCATGAAAGGAAAACGTGTTCCTGGGCCAGTTCCCTGGCTTGCAAGGGGTTTTTTCTGTAGGAAGAGCTGCTCACATGAGCTACATGTACAAGGTCTCAGGATTTTTGTGCTGCAGAACTTGACTGTCAGCCAAAGCTGGAGGCGGCTCAACAAAGGGAATAAAGGTGGGTGTCAGTCTCAATTTCCTTTTCCTCTGCCACTTGGCACTGGCATTCATTGGAGGGGCCAAAGGTTGCTGTAATTTATACCATGGCTTAAGGTCTTGGTGGTATGGTTTGCCTCCAAAAGGAAGAATTATGTCTGGTAGCTCTTCCAGCAGGAGAATTATGGGGCACCGACTGAAATCTCAAGGAGGAGACGCAACGCAAAGAGGGGGAGATGTTTCTCATGCAGCCCACAGGCTCACTGAGGAACGTGTTATCTCAGGACATGGTGCTTCCAAAATGACATGGATTGCAAAGCAGATTGATGAGACAAAGACTGTTAAATATGAAGGCAGCGCCTCAACCTCAGGTACCCTCTGAGATGTCGGTATCTGTGTGTCTAACAGGGAAGTTCTACCCTACATTGCTCCTCTGCCATTAGCCACGCAGACCTCCCTCAGACCTGTTGTATCTGTCCTCATGCTCAGCGCTAACACCAATGATTTCCAACTCCAAGTTACAGTATTTTGAATTGGCTACATCCCAGTAAACAAATGATGAAGGGTCAGGACGTGGCCTGTATTGCCCCAACTGCCTCACACTAAGCTTCTCTCTACCCTCCAGCCTTGTGTGGGAGAGGAATCGTTCCTATCCTTGTGCAGGTGTTGAGGGGCAGCACAACACAGATGCTTATGAGCTGCATCCTCACCAGCTCGGCTGAAGTGGATGCCTTGGCTACACCAACCAGTCTGCCTCAGAAATGCCACCCAGCTTCAGCCAGGGGATTTTATGTACAGATCAGGTGGTTATATGGGACAATGTCCGAGAGGCAGCAGAGATCTCCATCTTAGGTTGTCCCCAGCACATGCCTGCTGTCAGGTAGTGCAGGGGTCCCCCAAGTGGGCTTGCAGTAAGTGCAAAGCATCCTTCCCTGTGCAGGAGAGGTACCTTCTTTGGGGTTTCAGCCCAGAGAGCATCCATGGGACATCAGCCGTTTTGTGCCCCGGCTCTGGCACACCTTTTGTCAGGTTCCTCCTCAGCATGGTGAGGAATAGCTTTAGCTTTCTCAGCCTTTGGAAGGGAAAAATTGTGTTCCTAGAGGCAGTTCCCAGTTCACGGGGTGGTGGACACTGGCTGCCCAAAGGTGAAAATAACAGGATAGAAAACATGTGTACAAAGAACATTTTTGTCAATGGCAGAAGTGTATTAGGTGCAATAATAAGGAATTAAAAATTAATATGACTAACCCAGGCTCTCAGCAGCCCTGGCTCCCACTGTGTTGAAAATGGTATCAGCATAAGTCTTTTATGCGCTGGAACCTACAAGGTAAGCAAAGCTCCTCTCGGTATCTTCCTTCACTCAAGCAAGAATAGTCAATAAGGCCTTTGTGTTGTGCCTGGCGAGGAAATGACAAAAACAACTGCATGTTCAGCCAAGAAAAGCCTTGCAAGGGTAAAGATGATAGGATTTCAACTAAAGAGCAGAAGTGCACTTTGGTATGAATAACTTTATAGGCTAAGATGCTAATGTATGCAGCAAACGTGGTGCTGCCAGCTTAGTGTTTGTTGAGTGCATCCAACAGCAGCGAGCAGCGCGTGGACACCATTTTTGACATTAATTGGCGGTTAGTAGAGTTTTAAAGTGTAACCATCAGCAAAAGTCCTACAAAATAATGCTAGTTTTTACAGAGACAGAGATACAAGGCAGATTATTTAATAGAAAAAGGGGAAATAAAACCCACAAGGCAATAATTCAAACAGTTGCAGCTGACTGGATGTATGTTAGAAGGGGAGGTTAATTGAAGAAACATTTGTGCAAATACCCAAAATGCAAACAAAAAGAAGAGTCTCCTGCCTTCTGCATTGCTGCTAAAGGTCTTCAACCACTGCAGTAAGTCCAGGAGAAAAGTCATCAGAGCTCCCCTGTATAGCACGGAAACAGGCCCCCAGGTCTGATTTACCGTTCAGAAAATTTTGCCTTTTGCCTCTGAGGAGGCAACCAGGGCCCCTCAGAGCATGAGGGAGTTTAGTCTTCATGGGTACGTCCAAGGCCAGAAAGCTGCTCTCATTTCTTCTTGCTTCCTCTGGCCCTCTGTGTAACGCACTTATCTCTGTACGAAAAGACTTTAATAATTCATTGAAATAATTAAGGGTGAGGAAATCCATAACTTTCTGTGGCAGTTTGCTCCCAGTGCCCATCAACCCTCATGCTAAAAATGTGCACCACACTTCTGATTTGAACTGGTCTGAGCTCACCATCCAGTCTTTGATTCTTGCTGTCCCTTTCCTCCATGAGGTTAAGAGAGCTCTGTAATACCCAGTGTTTTTTCTTTCCTAGAGTTCTTACCTGCTGTCTATCAAATCATTCCTCAGTCTTCTTTCTGGTGAGCTAAACAGATTGAACTCCCAGCCTTTCATCAGAGAATAACTCTCTGGTTGTCCGTTTGGTTTGGGGCTCTCTTCTTTATGCGCATGCTGGTTTTTTCCAAGTAATTCTGGCAACATGAATGTGGGAAGTGCACTCACTATTCCCGGTTTGGTTTCACCAGTGCTGCTTAGAGATATGCTTAGTTACTTTTTTTTTGTTTGTTTGTTTTTAATAACACAGCCCTTTATTCCTTAGACATTGGGGTCCCTGGATTTCTCTAAAGGACCCATTTCACACTGCAGACCTCTTTTCTAGGAGCAACCAGCATTTGCTGCTTCTAGATGTGTTGTATTACTGAAAGTCCAAGCCATCTAGACTGCCCCATGTGTACCGGCATGTTCTTTGTCTCCCTGAGCATTTTAGTGTCATCAGTGAAGTGTGGTGTACACAAGGGCAGCCTGGGGAAATGTGGCTGGGGTGGTACACTCAGCGTGGGACTTCGGCAAGGGAGGGTCACAAGGGTTAGGTGTGCTGCTGTCTGATCCCATGATCAAGAGATCCCAAGTATCCCAAGGGGCTTGTGTTCGGTGTAGGGGTGCTCAATGTCTCCACAGCCAAAATCTGTCAAATAGCCAGAGGCGTTTTTTAAAAGGAAGATGTGGTTGCAGGTTAGCTTTGGCTTGCTGTCTGGTTTTGAGCTACCTACATCAATACTCCGCCCTGATCGTCTAGGAGGCTGACCTGAACAGTTTTGATTAATGAGCATTTAATGGAAATAACACTTCTACTTGAGTTTTGGCCCTCTGAAGCCAGGATAATGGACATGCAAGCCTTACGGAGTGCCTCCACTCAGCTGTCCCATACTTACCCAGAGAATGTGTCAGCCCTGTTACTCATCTGATCTCACTGCACCTTACCTTGCATTGCTTGTCCCCACGGCCACCACATCTTTTTCAGATCTCTCCTCCTCAGATTTTAGGGCTGGCTCACCCAGTCTTCGCTATGAGTCCAGTTCAGTGAGTTGTCCTTGGCCAGGTTATTTTTTTAGTGTTTGTTCTATTGTGAAAGCGAGGATGTACTGGGGGCCATAGATATAACAGCTTTTTTAAAATTCCCTTTCTCCTACACATGAATCTAGCCAGCATACAAGAAAAGCATGAATAGCCAGAGCAGATCTGAGCACAGAGACCATCCCACCATGTCCACATCATCCAGGGAAGGATCTCTTTGAACAAACATGGTTTCCTGGAAGTCTAGAGGGACCTTGTGGGACTGGTGGATTCCAAGCTGGTTTAGATCTTTGGGTCTCAGGGAAATAATTGGGAGTGTGTCTTGGGATCACAGCTGAAGAGTGTAGCTCTTTTCAGGAAGAGAGGAATAATGTGCTTTGTGGATAACCACAAGTGATAATGCGGGAACCAGTTTTGAGAAATTTTGTGCTGAAAGCTTTTAAAATTCCACTACTTTACACCAAGATATCTCTTCCAACATCCAGGAGATGATTCGTGTGAACATGTTGGTGATTACACAATCAATGAAGGCTGCACATGAAGCAAAATCTTTGCCAGTGCCATTATGGATAATGGCATTAGGGACAAATCCTGAGCAGAACTAATTACTCAGTGTTTAGTAGACCTGGTTATGCAAACTGCCAGAAAAGTAGTGAATGTGGGTACCTGGAAGGAAGGACTTTTCTTAATGATGATTTTGTTGTATCACCATCATGCATTTGTTTGATTGTAAATGAGATGCTTGTGTTGGTTGTTTCCCTGCACTGATGTACAAAAGGAATAACAAAAGCTCAGCGAGCTGAAGTGAGGAAATATAGGCAAGTCAATAAATCACAAAGTAATTAAGAGTGGGGAGCAGATCTTGTTTTGGATTGTGAAATGCACAGGAAGCTGCTGAACACTCCTGCACACAGGGATGAGTCCAGTCACGTGCATATTAAGAGATGAGCTATTGCATTTTGAAGATTAATATTTAGTGAGTGGGCATCATAAAAGAATTTACAGGGGTCAAAACTAAAGGCTGTGAAGAGGTAATTGCTTGCTTTGACCACAGACTTTGCAATGGAGCAGCCTGGTTTCCATACATGGTGCTGTTTGCTGGCTCATTTATTTGTTGGGTCGTGGTGGTCTGGAGACATGGAGTAGCAGGACAGCTGTGTAGGGCAGCCTTGGTTACTTCGCTTACTCCACCTGAGTGAGGCAAGGTGATGGAGAAGACGGGGGTGAGATGAGTCTCAGTCCTCAACTCCAGAAAAGGAGACAGTCCCTCACTCTCCAGAGTCCATACCAGATGGATTAAAGTAGGGTAAGGTAAACGAGAAACAGAGTCCACTACCTTCTTCCCCAAGGACTACAGGTACAGCAGAGCAAAGAAAGGAGGCCAGCAGGAAGGTGGTGGTCCCCATCCTTAGCCTGTTTAGTAGATAGTTGGGTTATCATGCCTGGTGCAGCAATAACGCAGCCTTGTACAGCATCTGGGTGCTCAAGAGAAACCTGTGTGCACAGTTCACACAGGGACCAGCAGCATATGGGTGTGCAGCTTGTTAAAAGGAAATTAAAAGCAACAGACAAAAGGGTAAAATGCTTGCAAGTGGCTAGGAGGTTATCTGAAAAGGCACCTTACGACCAGGTCATAGTAAAGGTATTTCCAAATATCAGAAAAAATTTGAGAAAGTCAAACAAGCACAAGGTAAGCAGCTGGGTAAAAAAGGCTGTAAAAGACAGCCTTAAGAATTGTAGGTTTTGTCCAAACCAGGGAAAGCAGAAGAGCATGAGCTCTGCAATCAGATGAAAAACCATAGTAAAAGAAGCCAAAGTGGATTTTGTGGAATAATTTACTAAAAGGCATAAAACCCAATAATAAAACCTTTTTCAACTACATCAGGCAGAGGCCACTTGCCAGCAAACACATAGGGCCAGCAGATGTCCATGGGGTAATGGGAGCACTTAGAGATGACAGGACCGTAAGAATGGAGTCAGATGAACCCTCTGTGCTGGTGTCTGCTGGAGAGGAGCCTCGGGAAGCCTCCCATGCAGCAGCATTTTCCTACTGGGGATGAGTGAGAAACTACCTCAGATTGAACTGTCAGAAGAGGAGGTTTTAGAGCAAGTTGATGAAATGAACAGCAACAAATCACTGGGTCCAGCCGGGGTTCACCCTGAGCTCTTGAGGAGACTCAATTACAAGACTGCTGAACTACCAACTGCGACGTGTAGCCCCTGCCTTCCATCAGTCATACGCCAGGAAATGGAGGTGGTAAATAGGATACTCTTTAAAAAAAAAAAAAAAAGCTCTCTGGGAAACCACAGCCTTGTCTGTCTGCCTTCCACACCAAGGAAATTGTCAGGCAATGTGATGAAAAAAGGAGCAGACAGATAGGTTGGATTGATACCGGAGGGATGCACTGCATTGCAGGTCTAACTGTTAGAGTCCTTCGGAAGACCTGGTACATCCGTGGATGAGGATGACCCTCTGGACACAGCGTATTTGGCTTCCCCAAAAGCTGATGACAGGTCTTTCACCAAACTGTCTGCTTAGTGTTTAGGAAAGCATGTGGATGTGTCTCTGTAGCAGTAGTTTGGATGACATGCTCTGAGTTTTGTTCTCACCCTTGTGTGTGAGCTGGACTGAGTTCTGCAGTGGCTGGGGGAGAGGACTCACCTGCTCTGTGGCTCCCTCATGCCCCGCTTGCGACTCCCACTTGTCAGTCAAACCTCCCTATCTCTTGGGTCTCCTACTGGGACTGTGGAGCCTTCATCTTTGTCACTGATGGAGTACCTTAACTTTAACATAGATCCCATAATGCTATGTGATGTACAGAGACAATAATAAAGAAAAATACGTCTTCTTGCTCACGGATTTTGCAGTTATTAATATTATTACAATAATAATAGTAACAATTATTATTAAGACAATAAACCGCAGTGGCGTACAAACAGTATCCAAGACTGAATTTGGTTCTTCTGTGAGGGGTGGTTTCATGTCTCAGCTGTTCCAGAGCACACCATCGAGACTAATGTTTGGGTTAAAAGACCCTTAAAGCCCACATCCTTCTCTGCAACACTGCCACCCGACTGCCCTTTTGCTTGTACAGTGGATTGTTCTTACTTTGTTCTTCTATTTATTGAATTGCATCTCCTTCTGGAGAAAGTATCCCAGATTTACCAAGATGATTTTGAACTCTAATCTCAACCTGCAGCCTACTTGTAAACCCATTTAGTTTGGGCTTATCTGCAAGTAGAATGAATGTCCAAGTTATTCATGAAAATATGAGGGATTCCCATTTTTGAGCTGACAGCCTGGCTGTTATGCCCTGAATGGACTGTACTGGCAAGGAAACTTGGAACAGTTCTTCTTTGTTGGGATTTGTTTGCTCCTGTTTGCTAATTAGAGTGAAAGCCCATTGCTCGAGGTTCTAGAATCAGCTGATAACTTGTTTGTGGGGTTTAAAAAGATTAAATCAAACAAGGAAGCTGCTGGATGTGCCTTTAAAACTAAACTTCTGGTTTTGCATTTGAACAGTAGTGGTATATAATGTGATGATTAAAATAAAAGATGAGAAAATATGTTGTTTTGAAAGATTTAATCAGTTATTTCCACAGGAGCATGTCAGGGAATCAAGGACACTTGATTTCCCTTCATTGTTCTGCATAACTGAATGAATATATTTGGGTCATTATATCTGAATAATCAGAATAACGTTCTTAAAACCAAAAAAGGTATAGTGATAGCAGCATACGATTAAGTGTGGCTTGTTTCTAATCTTCTGGAAAATCAGATTTAACAATTTTCAGAGTCCTTTTTCCCATTGATGAACCAGGGATTTACATGACTAATGTCTATTAACACATGTAAATACCCCTTGCCTCAATGGGAACCAACAATAGGAAAACAAATCCTGCCTGCAGCCCATTCTGTCATATGAATCAAGCCTATGAATGGTACGGTTTCGTGGTGGGGTATCGTCTGGGGTGTGAAACACAGCCAACGTTCATATAATAGGTTTTCATCTCTGAAGGCAAATGTCAACATCAATTTACCTCCGGGATAAGTGAGACCTCCTGAGGGATCTCAACTCTGTGCATAGGGGTCACAGCACGAATCCATTGCCCACATTTTAGCAGATGCGAGAGTGAGCTGGCAGGCACACAGGAAAAGGCCAAGGGGTGCGGGAGTGGGACATGGTCCAAATCGGGGTATTTTCTGAATGTGGAAGAAGGAGGTTTAGTGATTAGAAATGAAGTTTGCTGGCCTAGGCGCTGGGGGACAGTCGTAAATAAGTTCTCTGTTTTCTCTGTTAATAAAGCAAAACATGTAAACACATCCTAGATGGTCATCCATCAGAAAGACATTTTACATCACATATGTTTTATGAATATTAGGTAATGGAGGAATGTAACAAACAGTAATTTTTGTCTCTCTCTTGAATACCAAATAACAGTTATTAGTATCTGTCAAATAAATAATGCGAATAATTTAACAAGACATCACTATTGTGCAAGAAATGATATCCCATTCTATTAAGCTTTGGAGTCAGTTATTGTGCAAAGATAATAAATACATGGAGTAGCTACAGCAGTCATGTCCTAGAAATCTACTTCAAGTGGTGTGCTGCTTTAAGAAAAGCAAACCATTTGGACTGTCCACACGCCACACAAAGGAAAGGCTAGAATGCACAATATGTGCAAAATCTTTGGCTCATGTCAACTGGTGTGGCTCCAGCTGTTTCAGCGGTGCTCTGTGTATGGTGCCCTTCTGTATTTGGTGATCATATATGCACACACCTTCCTAGCTCCATCTCCTTAATAAAAGTGTATGTGACCTTATCGTGTCAATTTGCCCTCTCTGCTAACTTTTGAACCGGTTCCAGAAAAATCTACTAGAGGTCTTGCAGTTAGGTTCTACAAATCTGCACGAAAATAGGGAACTAGGAGAGAAAGAAGGATCCTGTCAATGAGACCAGCATCTGTCTGTGCCTTGTGTCTACAGGAAATCCAGCTTAACACTGTTGGTCAGAGAGGCACCTGTAAAAAGAAAGGTATAAGAAGAAATATTAGATTAAACAGATATCAATGATCGCTTTGAGGTGATGCTCCTGGAAAGCATTGGCCTCCCACTGCAAAACAGGGCACGCTCACCTGCTCACAGGTTCAGGATTGCATATCAAATCATTAACAACCATTTCACTGATCGTTCTAGATTCCTGCTTGTGAATCATTGTTTAATCAATCAAAATGACTTGGAAAATATTATTATTTAAAAGGACTGTTTAGGACAAGAGAAGTTATTCTAATTACAGAAGACATCAGGGTCATTACCTTTTACTGAAAAGACCGCGTATTTCCTGTCATAAAACATTCCTTTCTGAACATAGGAAAATATTAAATATTTGCATTAAAGTTTTCTATGCTGGATATTTACTGCTCACTGATGTTTTTTCTCAGAATCAAGCTGGGGATTTTTTTTCATTCATACATTGAGTTGGGTTGGAAGGGACTTTAAAGAGTTCCAACCCCCTGCCATGGGCAGGGACACCTTCCACTAGCCCAGGTTGCTCAAAGCCCCGTCCAACCTGGCCTTGAACACTGCCAGGGAGGGGGCAGCCACAGCTTCTCTGGGAAACCTGTGCCAGGGCCTCACCACCCTCACAGTAAAGAATTTCTTCCTTATACTTCATATAAATCTCCCCTCTTTCAGTTTGAAACCATCCCCCCTCATCCTATCCCTATACTCCCTGATGAAGAGCCCCTCCCCATCTTTCCTGTAGCCCCCTTTAAGTACTGGAAGGCCACTATAAGGTCTCCCCAGAGCCTTCCCTTCTCCAGGCTGAACAACCCCAACTCTCTCAGCCTGTCCTCATAGGGGAGGTGCTCCAGTCCCCTAATCATCTTTGTGGCCTCCTCTGGTCCCCCTCGAGCAAGTCCATATCCTTCTTATGCTGGAGGCCCCACATAACCTCTCAGCTGAAATTTGAAAGCTTCGATGTAAGGTCTAGCAATTATTTTGCAGCCAAGACCTTGTGTCAAAGACATGCTTTTTTGAATTGTCATTTGAAGTAAAAGAATATGAAAAAAAAACCTTTGTGTGCTGCATCTGCTTATTAACTACTTGCCCTGCTGAACAGCTAAAAATGTTCCCAGGGGACCAACCTCACACAGCACGCTGCGAGGCCACCTCCCTTCTCCAGGACCTCAGTGACTGCAGTACATGTGCACAGAGCACCTGAGCGTGCCCAAGCCCAGGGTCACTGGTGGTGACAGGCTTCACCTGACACTTACCTGCCGTGCCTGCATAAATGGTGTAAAAAGGGGGCAGCGTCTCTCTGCAGTGCTCTCCCCAGCTTTGTTCCCGTTGCTAGCCCCCAAGGAAGAGAGACGGGCATCCAGAGCTTGCAATGGACTGCCAAATCTGTGACTTCTGCTCTTCTCTAGCTATGTGCCTCCTCTGTGAACCTCACCTGTCCCATCCTTTTCTGCTTTTGGTCCACAAAACCTTACCACTGTTATCAGTTACTTGGCTGGCTCCAGTGTCACAGGTGTAATATAGAATTTCCCACCAATCCAAATGAACTACATGTATGTTATCTGATGCTAAACGATGGGATTAATTTTTTAACATCTTTCTCAGAAAAAGAACGCAGAAGACTACATGAAAAAGCTGCTGTCTTACAGCTGATAAAGGAAATGCCTCAAACATTGAAAGCTGCCAGAGCTACAGTCGGGACAACTCTCATTTGCCTCTGTTGTACATCTACATCATCTTACGGCCAAACAGGACAGCTGGGTTGTTGAATGCAATGGGTCAACACTGTGCACAGCCTGGGTTTGCTTCTGGATTCAATCAGATATGTGGTACAAGCTGAGCAGTTCTTTTTTTCATCTTGTTTCTTACATCAGCCAGAGCATGGGTTGCACGTGGGACATGGTGCAGTGGGCAGAGAAAGGCCTCTTCTGTGGTGCAGCTGAATCCCTGACTGGGATCTCACCCTAGCTTTTTTTCTGCCACAAAATCCTTTTGTGATGGTGAAAAGCCACAAGAACCAAGCTTTTCAGAGATGGAAATTTGCGTGTTGCAGTACCCAGCTTGAAATCTCAGGATTGGGCTTGCAGGAGTATTTGGCATGCACAGTTGCATCTAAAATCAATAGAAGCTATTTTCTGAGCATATGAAGTGCTGTAGAAAATATGATGTATTATGAAATGATAAGCCTTAGGTATTTCAAACCTTCCACCCTGAATTAGTGGGTAGTTTGAACCATACGCTCAGTGTGTCTTGGTTCTCTATGCATAACCATCTCCACTGATAATTCATCTCACCAGAAGCACCGTGGGAGTAAGTTAAATGTTTGTGAAACACTGATACCGCACGCTGCAGCAAAGCCCAGGAAGGCATGAATAATTCTGCTTTCAGAGCAGGGTGTGAACAGTGTGCAGTAAATGAGACAGTCATGCATTGATGATGAGGACGAACAGGCTTTTGAGGAGCAATTAGTGAGGGAGGGGTCAAGTAGAAAAAAACCCAGTAGTATAGTGAGATAATTAAAGATGTTTCATAATCCACATGCCCATAGGAAGCGGTAACAATTGCTCAGACAACCATGCAAAATTAAGCACTCATTTAGGAGATCTTACGTAATACACTTCACCAATTGCTTTGGTGTTTGCAGAATTGAGGTCTGAGTACTTCCCCTTGGTCTAAAATAATATGATTGCATCAGTGTTGATATTTTATATCAGATGAAAACCTGACGTTTGTGTTTCAAAGAGCACCAAGGCACAAATACCGTCTTTGCCAGACAATGCTAGATCGCCTCCTGCGACTACTATTTCATATGTAGTTTAATGATGTGGAAATGGGGAAAACCTTAAAACACACCACAAAAAACCACGCCAAAACTCTGTGGAAGGGCGTTGCTGTGCTACAGAGATGCTGTTTACCTATGGACAATTTTGGTTCATTATTCAGCTCCTTTAGTTCTCCTCATACAAACCTGGTCTTTCATTAAACGTAAATGAAAAAAGTGAAAAAAGTGAAAAAATAAATAAAGGCAAAAAGGCAAAAAGAATAAAAAGGAGTACAGTATGGATGTCTTTACTGAGATAACCCAGCCAGAATTTGTAGTGGATTTGCCCACTATTTTGAGAACATGAAAAAATGAGGCACCTGTAAGAGCCCCTACCAGATTAACATTTTCAGCTCAGTTTTCAGGGGCATAAAGTAATTTCCAGCTGAAGGTCTGTCTCCAACAAGATGTTTACTCCATCTAGTAAAGGAGAATACAATCCTGGTAAGGCTGATGAGGCTGTTGATTTTCATGCTTGTATCAGCTCTTGCCCCAAATAGTAGTACATTGCAGAAATGTTATTTGACAAAATGACAATAATGTTTTCCAATATCTGCTCCAAATACACAAAATGCAAATTATTTTGAAAGAGATGAATAGGGTGTTGAGAAGCACCATTCAATTAAATAATTGGTTGTGAGCATCTTTTCTTATTAAAATGAAGCAATTGTAAATAACAATGATATTTCAATGAAATGGTATGTAAGGGGAGTAAGAAAGATTTGCAAGAAACATTTGTAATTGCATTATCTCTAAGTAGAAAATTTATAAATTATAATGAATAATATAAATGTATCCTGATATAAGATGGAAATGTTTGATCAAGAGGTTGAATATGTAAGGATTAAGTTCTTTTATTGAGGAAGTTTCTCCTGGCTGTACGCAATATTCATAAAATGTGTTCCAAGTTTATAAACAGAAAGGATATTTGTTAAAATACAAATTTAGTATGGAAGGTATATTTTAAATATTTAATGAAACAATTATGCTGTATTAACAGTATGTTCTTTATTTCTCAGATTAAAAATTCACAGGGATTTTTATCCCTCACATCTTTATTTGACATAGTTTTTATTATTCCCTATAGATTTTCAGAAACAGCTGAAGAATACTGATTATTTACGTATACATTTAAGAATACCTGTAATTTATGCTTCAAATGTCTTATATCCATATCCGTAACATCTCAGTATTTATCACCCAAATAGTCTTCACTCTCTATGACTCTGTAAACTGGCTGCTGCTTACAGGGACCTGTGATGAAAACGGCTGACTACCTGAGGGGAGGAGAGATGGGAAATGGCTAGCAGGAGAGGAGCAGCAGTGGTTACCAAGGCTGGAGGACACCAGCTCCCTTTGTTGCGTTACCTCCCAATGCTTGTCAGCTCCAAAGTCCAGGCTGTTAGATGAAATGAGGCAGTACTTCATCTAGGCAATATATAAAAATCTTTCCTTCCCCTCCTACCAAGGACATTTCCTCGTAGACCAACCTCTGGCTGCTGAGAAGTAGGTCCTGGAGCACAAGGGTTTACCTTCCCGGGATGGGTTGGTTGGTGATTAATGCAATTCTGAATGTTGCCATCTTTTAAAATGCAGGTCTAACTCTTTCTGGACCCGTATGAAACTCAGTGACACTTGACACTGCCCTCTGTCACAAAGCCCCACAAATTAGTTGCCTGCAGTGATGTGACTGGGACCCGCTGAAAATACCTCCACTAAAACTTTTTTCTTCTTCTCTTGCCCTTTTTTCTTTGGGGGAATTTTTTGACTATTCGCATTTTTGCCTGTGTAAGTATTCTCCGCAGAAAAGACGGGCTCTGTTACCAAAAGGGTGAATGCCTTGTGAAGAGGCCAGCAAGTTCAATGCTTGCACAGCCTGGGATGAGGGTTGGGGAGGGGTGAGGGAGGGTGTGCACCTATGCACAGGGACAGGGACCACCGTGCCGGTAACTGCAAGAAGCCGGGGTGCTCTGGATCCACCAGACAACGTGGAGAAACGCTGGAGGGAGGCTGCAGGTTGCCTGCAGGTGAGAGCAGATGGGGCATGGCTGGCTGTCCATCCAGGTCACCTAAGTTAAGGCTGCTCTAAACTGTGGGTTTGAGGGACGCGGATCTGCAAAGCCACCTCTGCTGTGCTTTGCAAAAAGACACTGTCAGCAGTCAAATTCAGACTAACATGATCTAGATTTAAGAAAGAGGACTCAAGGCGTGTCCTGCCGCAGACCTCCTGTCTGCTTTTGGGGCAGTTAACTGAGCTTTGCTTTTGCACTGGGTGGGTTGAAGACTCAACACGAAGTATCTTCCCTGGCTGAACTTGCTCAAGATGTTGCCCAAGCTGAATCAGGTGTTTCTGAAGTTAAGTTTCTCACCATAGAAGCTGCCCAGAAGCCAACAGGGGGGCAGTGCAGCTTTCTGCCCTACAGACACTGCTTACAGCAAAGGCGACATACCACCAAGGGCTGCGCCAGCTTAACCAGCTAACTGGATTCAAGATGAACCATCACGTGAAGCATAGTAGCCCATGCACTGGCATGGAGGTACAATCATAAAACAGAAAAGGAGTAGTTATGATCTCCTGGCTATTAACAGCTTGGAGAATGAAAAGCTTTTTCTTGCTGCTGATCATCTCTTTTTCTTTGTGGAAACTACTCTGTCCCTTAGGCTGCAAACCCAACAAAAGGCAAGGATCGACACCAATAGGTCTAGTATCTTTGTGACTTTTCCACCAGTGATACCATCAGAGAAGTTAGAAACTCAGAACTGCACGGACATCTTACAAAGCAGCTTTTAGCGAAGGATTTAATGCAACATCAGCCAGGACAAACACCACTGGGGACCTTCATGTAGAACTTACCTAAAGGTGGTAAAAACATCCTGTGAAATGGAGATAGATAGGAACTCAGTGCTCAAAGGTCAAATTTACTGATAACTTCACAAAGATGTTTCTACATTTCTCTTTGCCCAAGATACCAATGTAATACTTGTGAGGAAACTGTTTTGGAAAATGGCTCTCTGGAGCACTACTACACTGCTCTGTGCTCTGGAGTGTAACAAGGCAGAGGTCACATCTCATTTCAGGCAGTGTTTTTCTCATAAGAGAACTGATCTGAAATCACCTCTGAAGACAGCAAAAGGCTACCCATAGCCACTTATTATTTTTAGCCACGAAAAAAAAATTGATAAACTAAGTGATTTAATTGGTGTAAGACCCATCGCTCAAGCAGCAGGCTTTATCACACGATCAATTTAAAGACAAAGAAAGAAAATCCTACCAAAGCAGAGCCTAACCTGGGTACTGATAGAGCACTGTCAGCATCTGCAGTAAATGACTCAGTCTGACAACTGAATTTATTAGAAAGAAGAATCTGGGCTCCGATGGATTCAGTCTTGCTGAAAAATTAATGGATTTATAAGACTCCTTTGAGCTTTTTGAAACATTAATACCTATTTTTATTTGCATTACCTTGATTTTAATGATTATACTCTCACATGTGAACTGTACATAAATATCGACCTTGTCAGATGTCCACTCCCTCCACTGGTGGAAGGACCTGGGCAGCTCCCTGTGCTCTACATTTTCTGCTGGATACGGAGAGAGTGTCTAGCTGATGTAACCATATTTTTTCTCCATTTATACAATTACTTTAAGAATATTTTTATACAATAATTATCTACACGCAGTGTAACTTGATAGAGGAGTGCTTTATAAAATCAGATGAGTTGAGCACAAAATGTCATTTGTGTTAATCCGTCTGAAACTAGGAAAGTGTGAAATGTGCTGTAGGGAGGAATTATATCTTCTGCAATATTACAGGGCAGGAAAAAAAATGTGTTTATTACACAAAATAAAATGTATTTATAACAAAACCTTAACTCACTTTTACTCGTTTCTGGCTGAGTTAATGTGTTATTAATTGCACATTTTTGGATATAATTTGAGAGGGGGGAGGACAAACTATCTCTAGCACTGCAGTCACTTAACTGTAACAATCACATTTTCTTTTTAATAGAGTAAGTTAATTTTTAAAGTGATCTACAGAGGAACAGATGGGGGAACGAATTCTCTAGGGCTATCTCCTGCTACGCTGACACTCAGTGCGTGGAGCGGTGCCTAGTGCCAGGCGTATCTACCTTGCAGTCCTTCCTCCCCTTGTTCTCCTGTTATCTTATGTCTGGTGACCAGAAATGGAAAAGCAGCCTCTGAAGGTAAAAATTCCTCTGGCGTTTGAGCTAGCCTTGCGCGGCAATCTGCTTCAGAAACAAGCTCCTTGCTGGGCGGCAGCATCCCGCAGCGGGGTCCCATTTTAGGAGTTTGTCTGTACGTCTGTAAGCATGATATTCCTCCAGCAGCAAGGGAGGAACATGGGTGCAAATAAAAAGCTGGGAGAGGAGTCCCTGGCCTACTGATCACGGTGAAAAACACCAGAGTAATTAACTGCCGCCTCATCCTCTATTTGGTTTCCCTGCTGGCATGTGAACTCCTGCTACCCAGGAAGCAAAAACCCCACTGGCTTTGGTTAAACCGGGATTTCACTCCAGATTGCATCATCCTCATATTTTCTCATTAATTATTGCTCCACTGCTTTATCTCTAAAAGCAAAGAGCAGCAACACATCAATCATAAAGCAGACTTGAACTGTGGCTTTTGCATGCCTTGTGATTTTGGAAAGTCTCAGACAAGGGCAACTTGGAGGCTGGAGGCTGCTCTAGTGGGTGGTCTGAGAGGCTTCACGTGCTCCTGCATCTACCCTGGCCTCTCCTCCCCATGTGCACCCCCTGCTGCCAGCAAAGGGGCTGGGTATTAACACCAAATATTCTTAATCCAAATTTTTAAACTGGAAAGTGTGCTTTCAGGTTACCAGCAAGAGTATAGTGTTAGTTCAGACAGCTGATCCAGGGTCATGGAGGGCAATAATCTCGCCACTGAAGAAGGAACTGCCTTGGGTGGCTGATGCTCCTTTAGCGTGCCAGATCTGCACTAGAAATGAAAGAAGAGCCCTGTAATATACACTTAAAAAATCTTTAATCATGGTAATTTCAAAGAGAAAATAGGACAGAAAATGAAAGAAAAAGTACCTTTGACATATATTTTTCTTCAAAATATTGCCTACATTCACTACCAATCTCTGAACCTCAGCACCACCTTCCTAGAGTATGCAGAAGCTGAACATCGATGCAGGAGATAAATGCACCTTAGCCCGTAGTTCATGATGGTGGGAAGCATTTTTAACCCTTTTGTTAAAGATTTACATAATAGATAGAGCTGATTTTGAGAGGTCTGAATTTAGACATGCAAGAGATTGAGGGGAAAAAATAAACCTTAGTGAAAGCTGATGCCTTTTAATTTTCGGAGAATGAAATCATCACATATTGTATTTATTACTAATGACAGTAATGTTGTGTTTATCTGGCAAATTTGGTTCCAGACCTTCAAAACAAGGGATGAGATGTGCCAGAGTTGTGCCGCAGTAGTGCTGCATCTGCCTGAGCTCAGGGAAGACAAGGTGGAGCCAGGAGGTGGTGGGGAACAGCACACACAGGAAGGAATCCCACCACAAGGAGAAAGGACCCTGTGATACCTGACGGTGTGTGCAGACACACCAGGCCTCTGCTACCAGACAGGGTTTTACAAGAGGCAAGAGATGACAGGGTGCTGTAAGACATTAATGATGTTTCTGAGAAGATATTTCAGGAGACAAATATTAGTATGACAGCTACCAAGTACTCAGCCCCTGCTGCCAGCAATGCCTTGGTAGCATGGATACCAAGCAGGGCCTCTCCCAGCAAGGGTGATGGCCATGCCTCTGGCTCCTTGGGCCTCCCAAGTAGCTTTGCCACAAACAGCAGCTTTTCCTCATGTGATCAGACCCATCCCCAGCTGCCAAGAGCCACTGCTGATGCCCTGCAATAAGGTGCGCAAGCTAGTGGGGTATATTTGCACATCTCCTCTTTTGGGACAGAAAATCAGGGATCCTGAGTTGAACCCTCATCTTTAAACCAGCTCCTCCGAAGCTGCCCCTGTCCGTAGGTGCAGCAGGCTGGGTTCGACCAAAACGTGCTTTTTTCGTCCTAATCAGGAAAGTTTCACGAGGTCTGTTTTGGCTCTGAAACCACACAGTCCAAGCAAAACTGAAACACCCTCTCTAGAAAAAATGCAGTTATCTGAGCATTTTATAGTTATGCTAAGAATTTTAGACTTGTGCTGGGACTCCATTTCAATTTTGTCTGTAATTTAAGAAGTGTTTCTTTTGAGCCTACCTCCTCCTGACGATCCCCCTCAGTCCTCAACAGCCACCCATGCTCTCATGCAACTGTATGTAAGAAGGTGCAATGTGTGCCTTGGTTTGTTTTCACCGCATGTTATCTACCTGGATGGCCCAGAAATGGTTGGGCCAGACTTCCAAGTACCTGAGATGAACTTGCTTCAAAAATAGCACCATATTTGAGGGGATGGAGATTTTAAAGCCCAGATTTGCTGCTGTCTGTCTCTGGGCTCCCCTGGCCTCCAGCAGAGCTGGTTTGCCTTTTGGCCAAGCTGAGGAGCACTCTTTAAGGTAAACCACACTAAATGGCCTACGTCTATCTGGATTAGAAATTACTCACCCTGTCAGGAAAGGAATCCTTTAAAGCAATCAGAAATCACTTCAGTGGGCAATGCCTGTCATGGCGTTGCATTAGATTGTGCTTTATGTGTGATCGATCAATATGTTTGTCTATATAAGTATGTAAAGCTGCATCAGTTCTTAGCAAATGCAGTATTCATGGTGGTGTGGTGTCATGGGCATCTCTCTCCAACTCTCCATGGTGAGAGCAAAGTCCGTGGTAAATGCAGGGCAGGCAATCTCGTACTTTGCACCTTGGCTGCCCTGTAGCGAGGATCAGGGAACAGAACAGGAAAAGACTAATACATTCAATTTCTGACTGTTTGGCAGGAAAAAAAAAAAAAAAAAAGAAAAAAAAAAAAGGTGTCTAGTGTCTATTCTAGTTAGAGCAGTGGTCTGACTCTTGTAGAAGAGATTTTTACCAGCTTTGTCAGTGGCACTTAACAATGGCAGGAGGAGGCTTCTGGGGGAAGGGTTCAGCCCTAAGTACGAGTCCTGGATAACTGGGGACAAGGTGGGGTTAGTCGTTGCCTTTGCTTCCATGTCTACCTGAAACTATTGGTCCTTCCAGCACATGAGTTAGGAAATGTCAATTTACACATCAAGATGGATGTGCACAGAGGTAAACAGGAAATAATATACACCTCATAAGGATTTTTGCCTCTGTAAATTTGATTTATGATTCTGTTATGTCATGAATCACCGCAAGGAAGGTCTAGGGTTTTTTTCACTACCTCGCACCACTCCTCCAATGTAACACTAAGCCATTTTTAAAATGCAATTTAGTTGGTCCAGTTCCCAACAGAAAAAACAATTTCCAGCCCCTAACAATTGCATCTTACTTATCCTTCAGGAACCAGCTATGGGGCTTAAAGAGTGAACCCATGTTACGAGTGCCAAATCTCTTAGTTTATCATTAAGTTGATAATACACTTCACCCTCATTACTATTCTATCATTAGGATCTGAGTGGTTTGAGTGTTTGACTAAGTGGCTGTTTTTTCTCCTCAGAAGTATATGAGATGCTGCCTCTCAGCAAGGTGTCCTGAAAACCTTCTGTTAATGAACAAGTGATTAACAGGCTTAAGTGCAGCAAGCATCCAAAACACAATCTGCATTATCACAGAATGAGCCAGAAATAGGCTAACCCTCAGTGCCACCGAGGGCACAGAGGTCCTTCACTCAGATGCTCTCGACACTCTCTTGTTTTCTCTCAGTGGTAGCTGCCGGTCAGGGTCCTGCCAGCAAGCCGTGCTGTGGCCTAGTCTCCGTTGTGGCAGAGCTGTTTTTTCCCTTGTTCCCATACATGCCTCCGTTTCTGGTCTCAGGCAGCTCAGGAGCACACTGTGAATGTCCTGCTCCTACTGAGGCTGTGTCTGCTTCGAGTTGGCTGCTAGTAAAAGCAGAGCAAGTGAGTGAGAGCAAGACAGTCAGAGTTCTTGGTGATTTGTACTTCTTTGCTATCTTCACCAGGTCAGATTTTAATGTTTCATGTGGAGGTACAACAAAATAACACCTTGACTGCAGCAGTCAGCATCCTTTTCCAAGGAGTGGAGATGGCTGTGGCAAATGAAAATGTATCCCCTCTGGAAGGAGCATCAGCAAAGGAAATGCAACATCTCCTGAGTGAAACCCCTGTCCTTCAGAAATCAGGGGAAGTGGGGCAGTGGTTGCAGCAGAGACCAAATTTCACCTCGTTTTCCTCACCAGATGTGAGCGTTGTGCAGGCATCCCAAGTCTAGTGCTCAGTGCTGCTTCTCTGAGGTATCCCTTGGTGCTGCCCCACTGCCGAGGCAGCCTGTGCACGGTGTCTGCTTGCTCCCCAGTTGGGTACAGGGTAAAGAGGAAGGCTCCAGGGAAGTGATTGCAGGCATTCAACACATCATGCCAGGACCTCCAGGAGCTCAGCATAGCGACAGCGCCAATGCTGTGTGTCTGGTCTGGGTCCTTGTGGTGGCACAGGCTGCTTATTCTCTGAAGGAAGAAAGGTAGAGAAGTAAAATTAAAACCCTCTCCCTGATATCTGGTAGAAATTTCTCTTCCATTTTTCTAATTCTGCCCTCTTGCCTTCTCATTTGTTCCAGTAACTGAAACAGCAACACAAGCTGACACTGTCATTACCCACATGATTTTCAGGGACACTGGTTCAATTAACTGCCTTCATAGATGTCTTCATGCTCCTGAGAACAAAGTTTCTTTTCCCCAGCCCCAGAGAAGATATCTGTGGGGATATCACTGCCTCTGATATCCCTATTTCTTGCTGACCTCACAAGACCTGAGTACCAGGTGCCCGTACCACCCCCAGCATCACATCTGAGTTTCACTATCACTGAGTAAATTAAGCCTCTGGTCTGGTCTTCCCAGCAGCTATACCCTGTGCTTGTTTTCCTCTTGTTAAGCAGTTGCGATAGCCTTGCTCAGGAGAGTCTTTGATGGGGCTGCCTTGGCAGGGAGCCTCACTGATGGCTGGGTCTTCCCAGAGCTGTCAACAGGGAGGCAGGGCAGGCACAGTGGCTAAGACCTAAGGAAAAGCTGTCCCTCCTTTTGGTACCATGACTTGGAGAACAGCTGTCCAGTTTGCCTCTGTTTCTCTGCTGATCAGTCTTATTCTGGAGCATCCTGTTTATTGGAATTCTTTTTAGTGACCAGAATTTATCATTCTTAATTTTGATTTAGACTGTAGTTTCTGTATAGATAGCATCTAGGCACTTACGGCTTTTTTGTAGGTTGTCATTAAGGGCTGTGTATTAGTTTCCAGTGCTGCCTATTTTCTCCCAAAGGCACCTCTTCTCCTTCCAGTCATTTGAGACACCTGGGGAAAAGGAACATGTTGCATTTGCAGATATTGGGTTATGACCTTTCTTCAACTGAAGAAGACTTTTAACCGAGAAGAGGTTAGTATAATCCAGGGTGTAATAGATTTATCCAGTCCCAGGCCTTGGTTAACATCTGATTCCTCTTCTCCTGAAGAAAAAAGGTAGTACAACTGATCTAATATCCCTTGCCCAGGGCTGTGGACACCACGCTGATTTACTGGAGAGCAGGGAATCCGGGAGAAATACTTTATTAACTTCTCACCCTGCTGGTAGTCTGGGGGGTGGGGGCGGGGAAATGGAGGCTTGGAATTAAAAGTCTGATAATTTGCCAGGGAGATGATGACAAAAATCAAAAGGGAAAGCACATTTTATTTGCAAAGTTCAAGAAGGGTATTACAATCAAGAAGAGGCAAAGCAAATTGAAGCATTAAAAATAAAGCACTTGATAGGAGCTCTTTGAAAGGGTGGCTAAAAAGTGTTTCACTCAAACTCTCTCATGGCACCACCATATTCCACACCTCACCCCCCCATTCCCCCTCCATGTCACATCAATTAATTGGATTACAGCTGTTTGCACCGCCAGCCCGACTGCAGCACCAGGAAGTTTCAGGCTGTGTGGAAGGGAGCCGTGCTGGGTTGTTCTGACCTCTGAACCCCAAAACCAACTTGCTGGTGGTCCCTGACCCCATGCTGAGCTGTGTGTCACAATAAGGTTTATGTCACAAGTGAGGAGGATTAAGCCATCAAGGAAGGCCCCTTGAATATTGAATTTTATGGCACTGATCTGTCAAGAGTGGAGAATTTTGTCTCCTTCCTTCCCGGACAGACCGACCCAAAGCAGTGGTGATGGTCTGGGGGCATTCAGACCCTCTGCTTAGTCCAGCGTGGATGTGGGGAGCTGACAGAGAAAACACAACTTTAGCTCAAGCCTGGGTTTTGCGCTCATTGTTGTTCGCCTTGAGGGAGCTCGGGCATCCTCTGCCAGAGCCTGGGAGCAGAGCTGCTGCCACCACTGACATCACCACTGCCCCAGTTCCCCTTCTCACTGCACCCCAGGGGAACCCCCAGCACAGTAGGCTGCTTTGCACTTCTACAGGCAGGCTTAGCTAGCAGGACAAAGGCAGGCTTTTTATTAAAGGACAGGTTTATGCAAAAAAGCTGTAACCTTATCTCTGGAGACAAGAAATTCCAGCAGGACTTAGCTGGGAAGTGCCCCCAGGTCAGGAGTAGGCACCTCTGGGAGAAGGAGAGAAAACCAACATCTTGCAAGTCTGCTGGTGTTTGTACAGAAGTATCTGTGTCTTGGCGAAACACCAGAAGCCTTCTCCACCTTCCCAGCCCAGGGTCCTCTCTGAAAACTTTAACTGGTGACACCTCACGTACTTTGGGGTTTCTATGTAAAACCCAAAAACTATTTTATTACTCAGATTCAGAGGAAAGGGGCAATGTCCTGTGACAAAAGAGGACTGCACCATGAATGCTTTTATCATCATTCACTACCCTTTGATGAAGACAGCGATAGTGTATTTACATATATATATTTACTTCCAGTCCATCAGGCTGCTGCTTGGATATCACTGCTGTATACAGCTGGCATAGCAGTACTGACACAAGGCAGAGGTGAGCTACCTGATACAGTTGTACTCAAGTAATAATTCAGTCCTACCGGTGTTACAGCTGCTGAGCCTGAAAGCTGTGAGGACAGGGATGCCAGGCCAGGCCATGCTCTCTTTCGCTTGGACTCAGAGTGGAGAATAGGAGAGGCTGTGGGGAAGAGGTGGGAGTGGGGTGCATGCCACTCTTGCTTTCCCATGGCTACAAATCCACCTCTACACTTCACCATCAGAGACTTTTCAGGGAGATTTTAAGCTCTCTGAAACTTGTCCCTTCTCTGAGCAGAAAGCCGAGGAAGAGCCAGGACTTTAAAAATAATCAGCATAAACCTCAGCCAGACCTGTTCTTAAATCTAAGGTGCGTTTCTTCAGAAGCATAACATAAACATTTCAGTAATTATTCTGATATTAGAATTACTCAGATGGGCTGAGATAAAAAAACCCTCGAACAAATATAATGCATCAAGTTGCATTGCATCAAATTGCCCCTGCTGTCTGGGTACCCACCAGAACTGTGTAGACAGCAGGTCAAATTTGCATGGGCAGGTCACCTGAGTTCAACAAGAGCATAGCAGGGCTCAAAAATGTTCAGGGGAAGGCAAGCAAGAAAGGTCAAAGCAGGAAACAGCCTCTCTGTAAGGCAGAGACAGAGCAGAGCAGGACTGCTGCCAGTAAGGGACACAAAAGGACCATGGGGAGGGTAGGAGGTGCAGGAGCACCGGGGAAAGGTGCATGGGGGGCCATTACTCACCCTTCCAGGTCTTGTGAAAGAAATCTGTGGAATTATCAGACTGAAAATTACTAGTCTTAAAAGAAAATTACATAGTTAGAGATCAGATTAATGAAAATTGAATGCATACCTCTCCCCCCCCCCCAAAAAAAAAAAACCCAACCCGCTCCACACCATTTTTAGCCAAGTGCTCTATGAATTTAAAGAATTTGTTAGCACAAGGTGATGTGGACCCCAAAACCACAAGCGGATTGAAAAATGTATTTAAACAAATATACAGCAAAGAGAACCAGGAATGCTATAGCTGAATGCAACCTTTGACTTAGGAAATCCCTCACTTAGTAAGTGCTGAAGATGGAAGAAAGTGCTAGAAAGCGATCACACAGGACATGTTTGTTTCTGTCTGTCCTTTCTCTGTGCCTCTTGCTTGCCACTGGAAGCAGGATGCTGGGCTGAGAGATCCCTTAGCAGATTAAACTTTAAGTTATTCTGTTGTACTAAACATTTCCATTTTACAGGCCTTTTAATTTTTTTAGTGACGCAAAGACACTTAATTGACTTAATTTTGACCAGTGTTGGGAATGCAAGGGCTGGGAGTAGGGCAGGTGGAGGTAGCTCCAGTTGGGGTGGGAAGTGGGGGTCAGGCTCGTGCTTCCCTTAGGGGTCTTCAGCCTCATGAGATGGGCAGGCTGGGACATTTCTGATGGGGCTATCAGGGAAAGGGGGACAAGGTTTCTTTGAGCCTGCCACCAAAACAAGTATCTGCAAGTCATGTTTTCTAAAATCCCAGGCTGACATGACTTTGCTGGGTCTCAGAGCTCCTGGTAGGATGAGTAGCCCCTGGGAGGCACATGGTGGGAGGCTACACCTACTGCCCTGGCTACTCCTTCCCAAGTCAGACAGGTTTTGGTCTCCCTGCAAGACCCATTCATACTGTAGTTAATGGCCAAAAAAACTGGGGGAAGAAGTGCATGGTCTTGTAAAGGGATTTATAGCTCAAGAGAATGGGATTAGTCCTAAAGTAAAAGCTTTATGAATACTTCACTGGGTTTAATCATTTAGTTTGGTTGATGCAGTTTTCCTGTATATTTCCTGATTTTTTTTTGTTAGCATTTAGCTTTAATTTAGTTCTTGTTTTAGCATTTAGTTTTAGCAGGCCAAAGTGGTGTTGTTTAGTAGTATGGCAAATTGGTAGGTTTTGGGCTGGTTCTGAGAGGCTAGACACTAATCTTGGAAAACTGGTAACGGCCTGAGACCATATCTAAGACATCCTGGCAAACTGGGGTCTTAATAAGCTTGTCCAATATTTTTGTGCGTGTTTTGGGGGCGTTTTTTGTGTTAAATTTGTAGGGGCAACATGAATTACTAGAGTTCATATAACAACTTTTGAGGAGACAGCTATGCATCCTCCAGCTGTGTTTCAGTCTGAGGTATCTTTATAAGCTTTTATGACTTTCTTCTGTTATGTGAGAAGTTCAGGAATGCCTTTTTGTGCTGACAAGCAGAAAAGAAGCACTGCTGAAATGCATGCTAAAAAGGGGCTTTCCTTTGCACTATCCACATTTCTCCCCTTCGGCATTCATGCTGAGGTTTAGTGTTCACTGCCTACACTGGAAAGTCAACATTTATAAAGAGATGCTAATGCAAAAGTTATAGTCAACATTGATGTAGAAATTGCTATAAAAGCCAGGGCAGGCTGGCTGGATTGCAATGCATCAGTTATCGCTGCTCTGGGAGCATGAGTAGCTGCTGTCTGTCCCCCGTGGGCCCTGCTCACCCGTGTCCTGCGGTGCAACCAGAGGTGGCTCCCAGATTGACTCCTCGTCCACCCCAGGAGTAAGGCACCCCGAGCCACCTAATTTACTGCTCAGCAAAAGGCTGGTGGCTAACGCAAATGCCAGTTTGTTATATCCTGCTCAGGCAACTTGCCTCCTGCCTCCCATTTGTGGCTGGATGCCTTGCATCTATCTACCTATCTACACCTATCTACCCTGGTCAATGTGCACTCCACTGCAGAGGGGTCCCCTGGGCTTCTGTGGGGGTGAGGGCAGATATATCCTCCCCCTGATGTGGGAGAGACACATGCACACACACGTATGTGCACACACACACGCACGCCTCTGACTCCCAGACGTTAGCGATGAGCGTGCAGAGGGAGGCAGACAGCAAGGGGCATGCTTAGGCTTTGAAATTAACCTGAGCAAAGACAAAACTGCAGCTCCCCTACATGCCCCAGGGTATTTCTGATGTTCTCCTCCCTTCTGGAGGAAGGGTTAATGAATTGGGCTGCTTCACCAACAGCCATACCTGCAACTGGACAAACCTCCATGGCTGGAAAATGGGCCTAGCCGCATGGTGTGGGAGGAAAGCGTAAGCAAAGACCCTATGCCCAGCACACACTTCTGTGCAGGCACGGGCACACCCTCTCGCTGCAGCTAGCAGGCAGGCTCCTGGGCTTTGCCAAAGTGAAGGTAAATACAAAGCAGAGGATTTGGGAGAGACCTGGAGCAGGAAACTAACAGCGAAGAAGGGAAAGCAACTGATACGGTGTGAGATAAAATGAAGAATGGAAGGGCTGTGGGGTAGCAGCAGCCTTATCGGGTTTTTTTAGCCTCAATCTAATTAAAAAAGATACATAATTAAAATGAAGCAATTAACCGTTTTGTAATTAAATACAAAAATAATTAAGTTGAAATTGAACACAATAGCATCCAATTGTCAGGACAGGATTTATTTGTACTTTAATCTGATGAATTATTTTCATTGTTCTACTGATCGTGTTCCCGCAGAAAAAAATCAGTCCTTTCTGCAACAAGGGACACAGGCCGTTATTCCATGTCCTTTGGGCTTATAGAAACCCAAACTACAATACAACGCATATATTGACCATGATTCCATGTTTGCATAGAAGGGGCTGCATATTTGCCAGTGCACCAGTGATTTAATGTTATAAGCTATGTTTTCCATCACACTTGTTTTCAACTGTTTGGTCCATGTAAAATGTAAAGCACTTTGTGTAAACACTGGTTTTGTTGCTGAATAAATGGTGATGCTCTGCACAGAATTTCAAACCAGAAGAAATAAGTATGTGAACATGAAGTCCATTGCAGTGTAGCAAGTGAAGGAATAAATTTACAACCACATTTTGACAGGTAGACCCTGATGTATCAATGTTTATGAACCTGCTTCTGTTTCACTGTGCTTATGTGTAAGGTGTTTATGTGCTCTGCTAGATAAGGGCATTAAAAAATGGAGTTACAATTGCCCAGGTCAAGAGTAGGTCACTTCTTATTCTGATGCCTTTGCAGAGGTTTGAGTACATGGGTTTGAACTTCCCACCTTGAACAGGGTATCAAAAAAGTCTTTTCCTCTTTCTCTGTGCCAACAGTGACAACTCAGTATTGCTTGTCTCAGAACAAGGGCATGTCTTGGTGCCTTGCTCGTCTTCAGTGGAGCTGCGGTGATTTATGAAATAACTGAAGTCATCTGGGCAAAACACAACAAAGAACAGTTAGAAATACTGTAAGGATGGAGATCCATCTTTCATTTGGACATTTGCAGCTAACAAATTTCTTGCTGGTGTGGGGATTTAGGACATGAGTAGTGTCCTTCATTGCTCTTTACTTGAAGCATATTGCTATTTGTGTAGTTTTTGGTCTTCTGTGCTACAAGTCTTGTGCTTGCAACAGTGATGGAATGAGCTTTGTCCTGCGTGAATATATATTAGAATTTCATAGACTCTTCCAGACAAAGCATCTATTTCAAGCAGCTGCCTGTAACTGAGGGGAATGGTGACCTGTGGACCTTTTTGTAGTCTTAGTTATGCACTGGGAAAACAAAGGAAAATAATACAAGTGTGGATTTATCTATGAAAAGAATCATCTCAGCTAAGATCACAGGAACTGCCAAATTTTTCAGCCTCACTGGAGATGGGATACTGGGCAAGCCCAGTGTTAGATGCCTCAAAGAGAGGCACAAGAAAACCAAGACAGACAGATGTCGAATCATGTCCTGCTGCTGCTCATGTCGTTTCTCTAATACTCAGACTGGTGTAGGGCACAAAAAACCAGTTTAGTACCTATTCCAGAACCTGTTGCCGAATTTAAGGAGCAAGGTTGATGGTAGGAGGTAATTAATAGGAGATCTGTACTGCAGAGAGAAACCCAGCTGTGATAATGGATATAAAAAGAAGTATGGTAGTGGAGAATCGTATAGCTCAGAAAATACCTATCATATAGTAAATGTCATCTCATTGTTCAAGAAAATGATGGTCCTCCCCCACAAGGCTGAAAATATGATGCTAAATTCACTTATAGATGCCTCAGTAATACTGAAAAGATGGCAGAGAGGGAAAAACTCATAAATGAGAAACAGAGAGAAGGTTGAACAAGCTGATTTATGGGGAAAGATTAAAGTAGCTAAACACACATCACTCAGCTAAATGACATCTCAGGGGAATGTAATTGCTGAGTCCAAGGACTTGAAGGATTGGGCACCAAGGAATGAGAAGAATCCCCAGGGCCATGCAAGGCTGGGAGCTATATAATGGGGAGAAATGGGTGAAACTGGACAAATGAAAAATCAGGTGGAGGCATGAGAAATTGTTCCTTATGGAGAGATTTCTTGAACTGTGAAATCGTCTCCTAAGGGAACCAGTGAAAACTTGGGTTATTTAGCACTAGACTAGAAAAGCACTTGAAAATGTACTAAGAGGCACAAATCTGCATCTGCAGTGGGTGCACTGTGTAAGTTATAACTCTTTTCTATGTCTAAATACGATAGCTTTTTTTTTTTTTTTTTTTTTTTTGAAGGAAGCTAGGCTATTTGTCCCTCTTCTATAGCATCTGCCTGCAACCCTTTGGTCCTCTGCATTCAGCATCATTCACAGTCCCAGCCCTGTCAAGCCCTGTGCTCTGATACAGCAGATTCTCTGAGCTGAGTCACACCTCAAAGGGAGCCGATGCCACACCGTGACGAGACGACTTCTCTGCTTTGTACCCTGCAAGAGAAGTGTCACTTGCTAATTGTACAGCATTGCTCGTCTTTCACGTAGTTCTGCTGGCAGCAGCAGAAGATGTAGCGGTCTGTTGGCACACGCTGGTGGAGCCAGCCCTGGGTGACGGCCATTGCACACATACAGCAACAGGAACAAAACTCTTGACCTTCACTTCCAAAGACATGGACCTCTGCTTAAGGACCTGCTCAGATAGCTAGTCCATAGTATTTTCAGGAGTTAATGCATGCAATTTTGTAAAGAATAGCAGAGTGAATAAATAACTTTTATTACCAGTGACACCAGATTGCAGAGTCATTTCAGGTACATCGTAATACTCAGAACACAAATTGATCCAGGACATAAAGTTTCTCGAGAGGCAATGGTTAAAAAAACCTTCCAAAATCAAAACAGAACAAGGGTATTGGGACTGCCTTTGTGCTAGAGAAAAAATACAGGGGTCCAGACTTTGTCCCATTATCTGCCTGATTTCTGATGGCTGGACTGGTCATCCTTCTTTCAACAAGATAAGAAACCCCACAGAGACAACTTCATGACTGTTATCTGAGGACAGCTGGTTCCCAAGCCCACCACACATCCCACCAGCTGGGGTAGGTGCTGGGGAACAGGTTAGGGGGGTGCGCTATTCTGTGCCCATGCTGAGATCCATGCAAGCTCTCCTGGGGCTGTGCCAGCCAGTGCAGGTCAGGCCAGCCCCTACCATGTGCTGGTGACAAGGACAAGAATGTCAGATGGAGGCAGGCAGAGGCTGTTCACTGCTCTAATCATTAGGTGGGTAGAAACTGTTCATTGCCTTAATCTGTGCTAGATGATGAAGAACAGCCAGGCAGTGATTTTTACTTCTTTGCCTTTTCTGTCTGGGTTTTCTGCTTCTAAATTTATACATGAAAAAGGAGAATATAGGGAAAAATTAAAATGACATCAGCATCAAAAGTATGATAGTTTCTGCGTGGATGCCTACTTTTTTTGCTCTTACAGGGTGCCACTTGCATCAGTCGACATGTGCAATGCCCAGGAGTGCCCATTACCAGCAGCCAGATCCTCTTGACTGGCTGAGAAGAAAGCAGTGGCATAAATGTGTCAATAGAACACCAGCGATTTGTCAAGCGTAATCAGGGGGGTGGAAGGGAGAAAACTCTGCCAAGATTCAGCCAGCTCAAAGGAAGCCGCTTCTCGTGCATGATGTCGGGGTTCTTTCATCTACGGGCAAGCCCAACAACTTCCCAGGAGTCTCTCAGTAACGAGGCAGTGCTGGCTCCCCTGGCTTCATTGGGTGGCTCACAGCTGCTCAGCCGCCCTGGCCCCCACACAGCCACCCCATGCTGTCAAGGGATGCCATGGCCCCTGGGTGCCCGAGCAGCAGGTAATGGTGCCGGTGAGCATGAGGACAGCCCTCCGAGCTGCCCGCAGGGGCACTGCCTGCAGTTTCCTCCACCGGTCTGGGCTCACCTCAGAGACCTAACCACCTCTCCTTCTAGAAGCTCAAAAGTGTTGGGCCCATTTGGAGCTCGGTTGTTTGCCACAAAGTACTACTCACCACCTGATTTTCAGAGCTTGCCTGGTATAAGAAAAAGCATTCCAGCCCTTCTGGGGTACTCTTCCTCAGTTTTTTTGTTAATGCAGCACATTTCAGTTGAGAAAAGCACTTGAAAAACATTGGTAGGCACAAATAAAAATGTACCCATGCAGACAGGCAGCAAGGGAAGGAGTACTGCAGTCATGTGCAAAGTTGGGGGCTCCTTCTGCAAACCAGCCCCCATGGTCCTTAGCGATGCTCATATCTCCCTGTGACTGGCAAAGAAACCTTTGGGAAAAAAGAGATCTCCCCTGCATCCAGTGTTGTCTACATTCCTCTCCTCCTCAGTTAGACCAGTTAGGAGCAGTATTGATTCATTACTTCAGGATTTTTGGGGGAGACGGCTGTACTGCATATTCCCCATGCTATCTTATCATTAATGCATTAAGGAGCTGAACAAGCAATAAGGGCAAATGGACTTCAAAACACAGGGAACTGTCTCCATAGGGCTCAGACTGATTTACGGCAATTACGTCTTGGCAGCATCGCCAAAGCCCATTAAGCCCCACACCTGGCTGTAACTTGAACATCCCCAGGTTTCGAGGGGGGACTCGCTATTAGTCACCCCGGCACAGCCACAAACCCTCCTTCACTGGGATGGAAAGCAAGATGTAAAACAATGTGGGGAGAATTAACAAAAAGTTAATAAGCTGCAGAGCACAAATTGATCTGAACTTCGGGGTCGGATACTGTTTCAGATACCAGGATGCTCTGCTGGCCTCCTTCCAAGGTCTGAGGGGAAGGTATTAGAGATGGAGCCTGGAGCCATTGCATTTGACTCAGGTTCTTCTTGTCTATCTGCTTTCTGTTTCATTACCAGAGGTGGGCTGGTTGTTCAGCTACTATTTTTCTTTCCCTGTTTTTGAATTTTTATTGTGTTTTATTGTAAAAGGTGTCTCTTTGTGACACCATTACATTGGCAGGATAGCTGTGTACAAATCACCCAGAGAAATTGTAGTGCTGCTGGAGCTGACGGAATGGCTTGTGCAAAGCCCTCTGAGGGAGGATGCTCTTTGATCTGAGGGCCGACGCGTAGGAAAGCTGGATTTGCCATGTGCATACTCTTTGCACCTGGGGGAGGAACTGATAGTGGGGAATATCACACCAAAAACACAAAAAGGGGGAATACTTCTGCAGCACTGGCATACAAAAAAACACATAAGGAGTCTCCTGACAGATCCTGATGCTGGGACAGATGAGGATGGGCGAGGTCTTAGGGGGGAAGGCAGCGAAATATTTCATTGCAGATACCACCAGCAACGAAAGACCTTCAGAGGACTTAAAATTTACTCAGTGCTCCAGAAGTGTTTATGGCCCACGTAAAATTTACCAGAAAAATGTCAGATGTCAGTGGATTGTATTAAATGTAAATATTATACAACTCGCAGCCTCCGTTTCTTATTGCAGCTTGACACGTAGCTCTCGTGGATCTCCTGTTTGAAGGGGAGTCTCTGGAGGTGCTGCTGCTCGGCAGAGGGTTTGGAAAGGTTTCAGCATGAGCTGTGCCTGCCTGTGCCTCCCCCTTACCCCCATGCCATGCTGCTGGACCAACCAACCAATGACACTTATGGTGGCAAGGTTGCCTGGTTCATCAGAGGAGCCCACCCTGATATGTCTGTGACAGGCACTGCTGCAACACCAACGTCCGTCACCTCCAAACTGGCTGTGTCCTCCAGCAACACCCCAGCAAGGAGAGGAGCAGTCAGCAGAGGATGCTTTCCTGGGTCCCACCATTGCTGCCTCCAGTCCCAGGGGCTGAGCGGGCTGGCTCTGCCCCGGTGAGCTGGGCACTGGCACCAAGTGGTGTTTCCTACGGGTGATGTGGGAAGGAAAGAGGGAGAGCACTGGCATTGATGCTTGCTTGGAAGAGGCTCAAGTGCATGGTGGTGATGGGATTGTGCAATTATTAAACGTGCTTGCATTTAATGAAGGAGAAGGCACTTTGTGCAGCCATCGTGGGGGCTTGGGCAAGTCCCACCAAGGCTGAGCATGGACTCGATATAGCTTTCTCCATCAAATCCTCCTCAACAAACCTGGGAGACGTCTGGCATGCTTACATTACTGCTGGACGACTAATCCGTTTTGTTGGATGTTTCACCAATTTAACAAATTACTGCTTCTTTGGCCTGGCCTGTGGAACTCAAATGCTGTGTTGTGCACAGGGTATGACTAAGGGTTTGGTACATCTTTTCAGTATTAAGGTGTCTTGAGGAGGTATGATGCTAAGTCATATCAACGTGTTTTTGCAGCTGGGCCAAGCCAGGGAAAGTGAGTCAGTGTAGTGCATTGCAGCTGGTAGCCCAAGATGCTGGGAAAGGTTTCTATGCTGTGGAAATGATGTTGTGTGTTGCCCTGTTGTTCATTGTGGACATTAGTCTCATGGTACCAGCTCTTACCAAAAAAAAAAACAACCCACCTAGGAATTTTTTTTTCTTGCTTGCTCCTCAGAATGTGTAGAGGGAAAAAAACCCAAGCCCAAACACTTCTTGCTACAACTTATATCATTTAGAGCTGCAGTAGATTTCAATGTATTTTTCCCCAAAAGGATTAGCTTTGATAATACTGTTCTTGAAAATCCCTCTCCTGCAGTCTCTGGGAAGCTCGGTGGCACAGCACGAGTGCGTACACAAAACGTGGGAGCCTGGCCCATTCACACTGCAAGATAAAGGTGGTTCAGAGTCACACTGCTCCTATAAAAAATGTAAATACGACAGGCTTTGGGAGGATCTCACACCAGCTTAAAAGAAATGTTTCTGGGTTCTTTTTTACAGATAGAAAGATTTTCACTCTGTGCTTTAAACAGTGAGTTGACTTTTTTTAAGTCAGGAGAATGTATGCTGGTATTATCTGGAAATAGCTTCTGGAAAGCAGTTTAAATTCCTGCAGGCATGTAAACAGGGATGATCCTCAAATACAAATTGTATCATGTTTTTCTAACACAAGGGACAAGACTTATTAACAGTTCATTCATGTGTTTTTCAGGAAGCTGAGGAATCCTGTGTATATTTGGAGGAGGGAGAAATTTCCTGAATGAGCAAAATCCTTCTCTCTAGTCATTATTGCAGAGCCATGTTGCGGATTTGGCTTTGAGAACAGATACCTCTTGTGCAGACCAAAGAAACAATCTCGCTAAAACCATATAATGAGATAAGCAAGTGCAATTCCCGCTGATATTCACAACAAGCCGAGGTGCCGTGTGCTTATCAGAGACCTTGGCCTTCACGAGAACAGCAAAATGTTTAGTCATTCCCTCACTGTTAAGCAGCTGAAAGATGTCCCAGCAGCTCACTGCTCCTCCTGGCAGACTCAGGCTCAAGCATGTGCTGCAGTTCGGCATTTTTAATTCTGGAAGAGGATTTGGAAAAAAAGTGAAGAAGTTTCCTGCTCAAGAACCCCCCACCAAATCAACCAAAAGTTATCAAAATAATTTTAGGCATTATTCATATTTTGATCTGGCTATATGTAAATGCATTTGCTTCTCCCCCAATAAAAACAGCTGGGTATACACCAGAGACTTTCATACAGGATTTAGGGCTTGTGTTTCCCTGTAACACCACAAAGCCTTTCAGACTTGGAGCATAGGAGGAACATGCTGTGAGCCCCCATGGACACCTCCACTCTCTTGACAGAGAAAGCGCATGGCTTTTCCCATCTCGTTTGACATATGCAATAGGAACACTTTGCTTTCAATCTGTTAAAGCAAGTGATTGCTGCAGCAGTGAGATCTCCTTGGATGGACACAGTTGAAAGGTTAGCAGTGTTTATTGATTTAATAATTCTCACATTCTTTCTCAACAGATTATCTTTCCAGAGACATTAGCAGAGTCAGAGCCCAGAAGTGCAGGAGAGCATCTCCAATATGTTAGGAAGGCAAAGGACAAGGGGAAAGGTGATGAATTGCTCTGGTCCTGACCTATTAAGCCCCCAGCACAGATTGGAAGATAAAATAGGAAATCCATGTACCTATTTTCTACAGGGAACGTTTATAAGGATGCTGTTTACATTGACCTTTCACACTGAGGTCGTGCACCACTTCGTATTACATATTGGTTAGTCAATCACCAGTGTAGGCAGCAGGTAGGGAGAGATCATGGCTCGACACCTTCTTCCCTTGGGAACTGGTGAGCTCATCAACAAGGAGAAATCATGTGCCCTATTCTCAATCAGGGTAAAGTGCTTTTCTAAAGGCAGAAGAGTGGGATTGCAACTCTAGAGTACGTTGGTCCTGAGTGGCAGCAACTATCTGACACCTGCAAACACTGTGGGCTTCCCCAGACCAGACTGACTCAGGCCACTGAAAGGATGAACAGCCAGGCACTGCTACCCTGCTTTCCACTGCTTTTTTACCATTTTCAGAGCATCAGAGGGAATCAGTGACTACCCTTCATGATTCCTTTCAGCTCCTTCCAGCAAAAAAGGGTTTGTTACGTGTGGGGAGGAAGCCACATACATCTGGGAGTGGAACAACGTTGTTTGGAGCAGGCTGAGTGCCTGCAGAAGTTTATCACACCTTCCCGCCAGACCATGGCGGCGCCTGGGACCTTGTCCTTTTGCCACTGAGATCAGTCCAAACTGATGTGCTGATTTCCATGATTTTGCTGTATTGACTGAAAACTCGTATTCTGAGTACCTGACCCCTCCTCTTGTTGTAGGTTTGTTGTCCTTCAACAACAGATTGTAGCCAGTGGGTCTTCTGCCCGAGTTTCAAGTTTCTGAGTGGGACTGGGTCAGCTCCTGGGTTGCACTCCACACACCCGCAGTCATGGGCGTGCTGAGACCTTTAATGGGTTGCTAATTGCTCTGATTACAAGTCAAGACTGAAGAGGAATTGTTGGATGATGAGCTCCCTGGCAGACAAGAAGATACCAGTGGAACATTTTAGATGAATAATTCAGTAGACAGGAATGGGAAATGAACAAATCTTCTGTCTGCTAAAGGGAAGGAAAAAAAGACCAAAGAAAAAGAGAAGGAAAGACATGTCCTGTATGAGCGAGGCAGACTCCTCTGAGCTTGGGCTTCAGCTCATGGAGGGCAGTGAAGCCTAGCTATGTACAACGGCAGCCAAGCACCATGCAGAGCCTTCACATGATTGCACCATACCTAATTACAAAACACTGCAAAGTGGAGTAAAACCCACCTCTCTGTAGTGATCGCTGCAACCAAGTGAGAGCTCACAGGCTGAGGTTCTCATGTGGGGTAAATCCCCCAAAGTCTATTCAGCTGAAAGAGCATACACTAGTCACAAGCTAGCAAGCCACGGAAGGATAGAGGTTTCACTTTGGGGGAAGGCACTAAAAGGTTTTTTTGCATGTGTTTTTAGTTTTGTGTCAGTAGAGTTGGAAGGTCTTAGCAAAAATTTGTTTCTGCAGTATGAAGAGGAACTCTATGCAAGTGTGGCTTTTTCTGTCCCCAGACCAGAGGAGAACGTGCAAGTACAAGTCCTAGTGCAAGACAGGAGCAGTGAGGGCTGCTTTTGTTTCATACACCTCCTTCAACGTGCCAACAGCAGTGCAAAACTTTCTCCCCATTCACAATGCTGGAGTTATGATATCTTTATTTCTGTCTTTATATAGTTTCCAATTACCTTTCTCACCCCCATTCTGCAGATAAAAACTAACTTAATCTCTTCGTTAATGAAGGTCTGCTGTCTTAATCCGATGGTGACAACAGCAGCAAATGTTTCAATTAAAACGGCGTTCCACAAAATAGCTTTATTTATTATATTGTCTTCCTTCCTTTGCAAGAGAACTAATTGAGAACAGCCACATGAAGGACTTGCATCCAGAAGTCTGCAAATAGAAATATGCTGGTTACTCTTCCAGTGGGGAGAGAGGCAACTGTCCAAGCTATTAGAGCAAACAGCCAGGGTAGAAAGCAGCAAACGGGAAACAAGCGTGCCAGGAGTGAAAGGCTTCAGCCCAGTGTCCTCAACCATCCCTGAATCCATTACAGATAAATTCTCCACTCTCTTGAGAGGTTTCAGTGCTGCAGGCTGCAGGGGAGTCAATGGGTTGCTACAAAGCTGTCATGGGTAGATGGGTCTGTACAGATGAGTATTGGCCCATCAGCTGCTGGTAGAGGCTCCCACAAAGGAGGGCAAGGGGGAGACTTTTCTTTTAAGCTCCATTTACTCTACCAGTTCATGTGCATAACTCAAGTTATGTTACCTTCTGCATTTTGCTTCCTCCCCTGAAGTCAAATTCGGTTGCTGGTTCATTTGTACAAAACTGGAAGGATCTCATTTGAGACTTGAGGTCTAAAACCCAGGACACAGGGCTTTGCATCCAACCCTTATTTTTTTCTTGGGAAAAGTAGCTTATGTGAGGAGATTACCCTAAAGTCTATGCAGTTCTTCTCACAAGCAAGTGCAAAAATAATTTCCCGGCTTCATTTACAGCTACTTTTAGAGCAGTTACAATCCTGCTAAGACAAAGACTGGACACCCCTCTCCCCAGTAAAGAAATATTTGTTTTATTTGGGAGCCTGTTGAATCAGTGAATTATATATTAAAATATTTTGTACTGAAAAGCAGCCAAGTTTGCCATTGAGTACTTTCTTAACAAAAAATAAATGAATGACTGCAGCAAGGTGTGTTGCAATCATTGTTCTTGAGCAGAGAGGGCGGCACAGATCCCTACCTGGCCGCCTTGCAGCAGTGTAAAGCATGGTCAGAGGCATAGCATGCAACACGCAGTCACAGAATTCTCTTTCTCTTCTCTTCTTATCCAGCGTCTGACAGGCATATCACAAGCACCCTGAAAGGCTGTGGCTCAATTTACCATCTGTTTCCAGATAGTCTTAAACAGGCTTTTTAATAGGGTGATGGATAAGCTGGTAAATGTATGCTGCTGTAGATAGAACTCATCTCTCTGATGATGCCTACCGGGATCTAGGAAACCATGATAAGAAGGACAGGACTGAAGTCCAAAGTTTCTGTGTCCACCTGTAGTAAACCCACAATATTCAGATGACAGGATTCTCACATCTGCTTCAGTTTCAAACACTTAAAGATAATTTGTCCTTTGTACCACAGGAGCTCTTTCACCATTGCTCACGCTCCTCGCTGTGTACTTCTGTCCCCGCATATTTGTAATTTGATCTGCTGTGCTGTACTCAAAGGCTCTCCTGCAACCCAGCCCCCACAGTTTGACTCTTGTGTATTTACCAATTTATCCATAGTGGAAGAGTATGACGCTTATGAGGACAGTGTTTGGAGGACAGAGGGCTTTGGTGAGGTCAGAGTGTGCCTCTCACTTTTGAGTGTTGGACATCCTTCCTTGGTCACGCCAGTATTATTCAGGAACCTCGTTATACTGATTGAACCTGAGAAGAGGACAAGGATGGAGTCAGGAAAATGTTGCAGTGTGGATTTGAAATCCTCTTTCAGATGCTTTTTCATGTTTTTTATAGCCACAATAAAATATCATAGACTCCATAACACTTTTCCTTATGCCAAATATTATTTCAGTACCTTAAACAAGAAATAATGTGGGTTTTTCAGTGGAAACAATAGACATGCCTCTTCAACTGAGATGGGACTGAAGCTTCAGACCCTGGTTTTGCTCAAGATATAAACAAGCTTTGGATAAAAATTACCTTATTAAATACACCCTGCAGGATATGGCTCTAGGGCTATAGGTGACAGTCACAGGTACTGTCTCAAGCCTCTTAAACATATGATCCTTCTTCCCTGTAGCTGCATCATCTTTGACTGGTTCTGAATTTGTTATATTTGAAAAGTGTGCGTGTGTAAGGGAGCACAAAGACAATTGTAAAGTAACAAAATATTAAGGAGAAGGCTTATGTAAAATCTGGGTGATGACAAAGTATTCATGATGCAAATGAGCTTGCAAACACAGCCCATCTGCTCTGCTTCAATACTTCTCTGACAATTCAGCGCATTGTTTATTTGGTTAAATAATTTTCTGACCTTCCTCTTGCTCTCCTTCCCCAAGGAAATAACCTTGACCTTTTTTCTTTGCAGAGAAATCCTTAAGAGTGTCTTCTGAATGAAAACACATTGGAATAAGAGCACACACCAAACCTGCTATAAATGAAAGCAATTCCATGTCGAGAGGGACCAAAGTCTTGCTAAGCATCGCGAAGAGCACTTTTGCTCTTGAGAGGAAAGGGAGACTTCGTTCTTCCAGGTGACGCAGATGGTGGGAGGGAGGATTCAGTAACAGTGGTAAATAATTCATGGTTTCAAGTGATTTCCCCCAAATCTCTGAGGGGCTTTATGTATTAAGTCAACCCAGTCACAGCAGAAACACTTCCTAAGTTGCACTAGGTAGTGAGGTATTCGTTATGTAACCCAATTTAGGCACATCCCATGTGGTCTTCCAAGCACGACCATGTCTGGCAGCAGCGAGCATCGCAAGCGGCTGCACCATGCGTGCCTCTCTGGGCAAGGCAAGGCAAGGCGCAGCCGGCGCGATGCTTAGCTTTCACAGTGGAAAGGAGGGAAGACTCATCACTCAAGCAGAGACATTTTCAGAATCAAGAATATAAAAAGAAAAAAAAAAACCCAAACTTTTAGAAGTCTCACAGCTGCTATTGCCGATCGTGTGTGTGACTCAGAGGGTAGACTGTACGCTATAAATGGAAATGGGTTAGTTACAATTTGACTGATAATGTCTTAGTTTTTGTAAGAAAAATGTCTTTTGAAGAAATACTATAGTGGGGTGGCAAGCTGTACCATATGTTCTTTGCTGCAGCTGACTTCATAATACATCTCAGCTACACTTTAAACTGTATAGCGCTGATTGCATTGTAACTCCTATGTCCTCTGCAGATAAAGTTATGGAAATATAATGAGTGCGCTTCAGATACATGCCAGCGCTGCCTATACTATTTCAAATCATCAGACAAGAGAAGAGCACCTGCTTGCCTAGGCTTTCCCTGCATGTTTACCACCTTCTGCACTACAGCAAGGGAGGCTTGCAGGTCCCCCAGAGAGACAAAGCACCAAAAATAAAAATCCATGCCTGCTGGAGTCATGCTTTGACTGTGTAGTACTTTGTGGCAAAGGATAGCTGCCTTGTGCTCTAACACAGGGCAAAATCAGTAACTGCTTGGGCTATTCCTTCAGGGGATTAACCAGGAAGGAGATAGCCAGGAGAAAGCCTGGGTGATGCCCTCCTCCTCCCTGAAGGAAAGTAGGTCTGGAAATTATAGCCATTACATCCCAAATTCATCTCAAAATGGCTTGTCTGTTGGGAAATTCCTTGGACCACCTCCTGCTTTACCTCCGGGAAATGCTGACACCATTCGCAAGAGCTGTGGTCTGGCCAGCACCCTCATGATTATTGTCATATTAAATTTTGATATTGTGAGAAGGTTGAAGCCATCTGAAATGCTGTGTTGTGGTCTCCTGACAGTGCCTTGCTGGGTCAGAGCTAGCAGAGCCCTGCCTCTCTCTGTCTCTGGATAAACAAACCTGCAAGATGTCTATCTGTGCTTGAAAGCCTGGCTGTCTTGACATTTGCAGGGAAAACAATTTGTCACTGTAAAGTTGCCTGTACAGGGTGAGACATAGAAAACAGTTGAAAATAACTTTCTTCCTGAAGATTTTGATGCATTGTCTTTGGTGGCAATTTTACCAGCAGGCTGCCTTCACCACTGCTTTAGGTGTGATATTTTAATGTAGGGCTGGACCAAATAGTTGTCACTCCAGAAAGTCTGTTTGCACTACACAGTTGGCCTCAGTTCTAGTCTGTTCAGGTGCATCAAGGGCTTTAAAATGTCTTATGGCAGGGAAATGCCATAAAATTGTTGGGGAGTGGCAAGCATCACAGCATAAGAAGTTCCTAAGTCCCCGTGCCTTATTCTTTGCAACCTCCTACAGCCCCCATTTCTGCTCCTTTACTGCCTTTTGCCATAGAGTTGAAGTGGTCCTGCATCTTGAGCCAGATTGTGGCAACCCTTCCCCTGGCTGCCTCCTCCCTGCCTTCATGCAATATTTTATTTTTTTCATGATGCTACAACTTGGGGACTATGCTAACCTATACCAGCCAGGACTGGCCAAAGTCTCAGGCAGGACAGGCCCTCAGGCTATGTTTTTTCAGCAGTGGCCAAGACTAGTTTTCCTAATTCCCCACATGCCTCCTGCAGGTACTAGGGCGATGTCCCTGCATGGCTGGGTATAGTGGCATTAGGCACATATCTTGGGCATTCAAAAAGGGGCCATGGCAAGGCAGGGGACTTGATCTTTCTGTGTCCTCCTAAGCCAGCTTGCCTTGGAAGGTTATCATTTAACCCACATGCTGATCGCAGATCATTTTATATAAGACCAACAGTGAACAAGCAGGAAAAAATGCTGTGAGAGATGGCAAGAGGTGATGGTTTATGCATCGCAACATCGTACACCTCCTTTATATACATATATATATATCAGCCTGAATGCATTCTATCTACTGAATGCTTTATGGGATGAGGGATGCACAGGCTAAAGGTTGAAAGGAAAATTTAATATCACATTTAAAAGTGACTCAGTGACTTGCAGAGATGATTCCCAATATGCTGGATGGGTCAGCACCAGAGTGAGAATGACTGTGACTCAGAGGCATGGGGAAGGGCAGTGAGGGATGGGGAAGGGATTGAGGCTGGGATAGGGGACCTTTGAGGGCAGGAGGGCTGGTGGATCAAGCCCTTGGTAAGCTCTGAGGGCTTGAAGGATACTGTGGGAAGGAGCTGAGGAGTAAATGAGTGCCAGTGGCCATGGCAGTGGATGATGAGGAGATACCTCCTGTCCTCAGTTGGCTCCTAAAATTCAGAGAAATTACTTTGGGAACAAAGCAAAAATGAAGTGTGACAGGAGTGCTGGCCCCAGGGAAGGAGCCTTGGAAAAAAAAAAAATCCCCAATCAAAGGGTATTCTAGGTTGATTGCATCAAAATAATGTATTGGTGGAGGTGCCATGTGGTGGGAGAAGGATGACAAGGGCAAGGGCACCAGACCCATGCCATGCCTGCAGCCTCACAGTGTGCCATCCCTCAAGCAGTGGGATGGCATCGCTGCTGCTCGCTGTCTTCCTGGTAGTTTGCAGTGTCTGTGAGTTGGAGAGGGGAATGTGGTGTTCTTCCAAGGTTGGACCCATAGTGTCCTGGGCACGGTCTGGGTGCTGTTGTGGTAAGACAGGAATAAAAAGGAAGGCGGTAGAGAGCCCAGACCTCGCAATGCACTTACACGTCCTGTGGGATCAGAGCCTGAGCTTGAAATAAGACTTTCAGTAAAGTCAACCTAGAGATGGGAGTCTGTCAGCAGGCCAGAGGTAAGAAGCTGATTTATAAAAAAGGGCAACACAAAGCTTGTGGTCCCATGTACTGCTAAAGATGATCCTTACGTATCTCAGCCTCTCAAGGTTTCCCCAGGAGGCAGCTGCGAGACAGCCGAGAGGTGACCCACATAGTGGCCAGCCCCAGGGGATATCTACACTGGTGTCAACCATGGGGAGAGATGCAGCCGGGCAGACCGGCAGTGGAAAACATCCTTATGGAAGAGAAGGGATCTGGAAGGAAACTGGGCACTCATCCATCTAACGTTCACATGGCTTCGTCCTTCCATGGCACAGAAAGGAACTTGCGGGTAGAAATGATGCTGAGGGGGTCTGCTGCTGCCAGTGGCATGGGAAACACAGCTCATTCAAGTTCTGGGAGGACCCGCACCACTCAGTAGTAGCCAGGAGTGAGCCACGAGGCCATTTTTGATGGATGGTACTTCAGTGTACAATGTAAATTGGTGAATATTTAACAATTGCTCTGCCTCCTGGGCAAGAATACAGGCCATGGGATCTGAAGGAATGAGCGCCCATTGCCTGATGAAGAGAAGACATGTCAGGGATCTGTTTACCTGAAGGAGTCAGTCCTTTCTGTCTCCTGTGAGGTTATTAGTTGTGATCCACTCCTGACATACAGTAGAAGTGATTTTATTGCAGTTTGCGAGTAATTAATGCCCATTGCTTACTGTTTTATGCAACTAGGTGCACACATTTGTTTTAATATACCTCAGACAAAGTACAGTAAGGGAGAACAGTCCTTACAGCAGTATTCACCAAATTTCATCAGAGTATCTGCACTCCTATCCTAATTTCTTTGGCAGGCACAGAGGAAACAAAGGATTTGCCTAGACTGGGAAAAGAAATCCCACATTACTATCAGGCTGGATACCAATGCTGTTCCAGACTGCCATACACTATTATCCAGCTATACTTTTTCTCCTTCAGCACTTGTGCCAGCAGCAGTGTTGATGGAGCAGCCTGCAGAAAGAGCTGGTTCAGGTCAGCAAAGGGGTTTTGCAAACATGCTGGCAAAGGTGTTTTCCCTCCTCCTCATGAACAAAATGACAGCTGAATCTGGAATTGACTCTGAGTAAAGCATAGTTTTGTAGCTCCCCAGGAAACTTGAGTATCAGGAGGAAATGAGCCCCTTATCGCTACCCTGGCCTGTGAGTTGGCCCCTTACAAGCCTTTCTGTCCTGTTCCATCAGAGCAACATGCAGAGGCATGTTTGTTCCCTTCTCTCCCATCATTGAGATATCATTTAGTATTAAGTCACAGAGGACCACAGACCTCAAAGGTGGTAAGGAATGATTTACAGCAGAGTGGCTGTCAGTTGCTTTGGTCTAATTAAATGGCTCCTGCCTTCTTGACTCCGTTCCAGTGCAGTGGAGCTTGACTTGTTAAGCATTAGGGAAGCATCCTGGCTGCTCACTGTTACTAATGCCTTAGCCCCAAAGTGTGGCTGTTAGGCTTGGAATAAGCTGTAAAAACCTGTCATTGCCTTCCCACCCCCACCTTTGCAGACAGCTGGACATCTCTCCTGGTGGGTGCCTGTGTCTGCAACAGCATCAACAGACTCCATGGTGCAAGGGGCACCACGTGCAGGAAGCTGGATGTGAACTAGGTGCTGCTCCCATGGGACCACCGCTGCCCCTGAACCCTCTTTGAAGGAGTAGACACTTCTCCTCTGTCTCCTTTTTGGAGGGGGCAATGGGCAGCTGGCAGTAGAAGGGCACTCTGGAGGTAAGGACCAGCCCCAGTGGTGGTCCCGTGAGGTCTTCTCCGTATGACACGATGCCTCTCGGACAGCGGTCCTTCTCCTTTTTGCCCGGAGCCACCCTGCTTCTCCTGCGGCACTTCCCAGCTTGCCTTGATACTCTTCACATTTCTAAACATCTGGAAACAGTGTCCACCAAGTCATTCACACCCAACTCACCGAACTCCTTAGCCCATTTTTTTCATGCAAGTTAAATAAAGAACAGGTCACGGTTTGAGTAAATGTGTCTATTAGCCTCAGTCACTTGAATTATTTTTGATTACAGATTATTATTTGTATCTTGTTAGCAAATTGGCTGGTGTTAGTCGTCAGAGCACATGCCATCTAATTGGCCATTTACATCATATGTTACTCCCTCCCTTCTCCGATTGGATGAATTAAATTTCATTAAACAGCAGCCTTCTTTCTCTCTTGTTTGCAGATGATGCATGAACATTTGTAGCTACTTGGCAATTCTGTTGTGAGACAATAAAAGAGCTTTTCAAAATGCCAGGAGAGGAAATACAGCGTGAATACTCTTGCAAATATTTACTTGTGCTCGTATTTGCAATATTTTATTGTGTAATGGATTTAATGATGCTATTTATCAAATAATTATGATTGCTCTCTTTAATGAATTCAAGTTTAACTGAGTAATTTCCAGAAATATCTGTCAAAATTAAAAGAAAATTCCAGTTCACTAAATGCCCAAGATAGGGGAAACCATTATAAATAATTATAGCTATATGGTGCTTCAATATTGCACAAATGTGTGTTTCACAATCACCTTAGAGGAAAAGTAAGCAGAGAGTTATCTCAGATGCAATAACAGATTAGCAAATAGTAAATTTCCACTTCCTCAATTTGGCAGCACCAAGTTAGGACACAGTGAACTGGTGTTTTCACTGCAAGCAGAGCTGAGCAAAGATGACCACATCCAAAGATCTGTTGCTTCAAGACAGAGCTGTGATAGAAGGTGTATTTTAGAATCCTGAGATGTTTTCAGGGTTTGGGGATGGTTTCACAACCTAGGCTGCCTCATGCCCGCAGCCTTCCCAGCCGTGCCCTGTGACCCTGGCCCCGATGCTACCCCTTTCTGCTTCTTGAGGAAAAGGGAGCCAGCAACAACAAGTGTAAGAGTCCCAGTTCTGGCTGTGGTTGATGTTGATTTTGTCCAGTCCAAGGAAGCAGACATGGAGTCATTATCCTTTCTTCCTTCTTTTCTGATGTTCATTTTACCTGTGAAATTTCCAACATCCACAAGGATAGTTTCTGGTTACCTGATACATCTTTGTTGGAAAACAAGAGCTACAAGAAAATATTGAATTTCAGACGTATTGAAGAAAACATGGATGAGCATAGTGAGACCTTCCCAAGATGGGCAGCAGCCATGCTTTTCATGCTTTTCTTTGAAGGATCTTCAAGGATGTGTTCCTGAAATACTGAAGATAAGGTCAGTCTCCAAGCCCAATCCCTTTCCTTGGAAGCTGAGGGCTGGACACTTTCCAGTGGCAATCACTTGAAAGACTCCATTGCTGTGGTTTGACCCAAGAGAGCAACTGAGCATCACGAAGCTTCTCACTCATCCCTTTCTTCTTGGGAATGGAAAGGAGAAAATAGAGCAAAAGGCTCGGGAATTGACATAAGGACAGAAATGGATGATCCACCTATTATGGTTATGGTCAAAAGACAGACTCATTAGGGGAAGAAAAAGAACATCAATTTAATTGAAACACTAACAACAACAACACTTAAAAGACAGAGTGGGAAAGTGGGAAGCATTGCCACATCTTAAAAACACCTTCCCCCCACCCCTCCCTTCTTCCCAGGCTCAGTTTTTCTCCTGATTTCTCTACTTCCTCCCCTCAGCGATGCAGGGGCAGGCAATGGGGGGTGCAATCAGTCCTGCCACTTCTTTCTCCCCAGAGGGACGACTCCTCGCATTCTTCCCTTGCTCCAGGATGGTGTCCCTTTCATGGGAGACAGTCCTCCACAAACTTTCTCCAACATGAGTCCTTCCCACAGGCCACAGTTGTTCCCAAGATGCTCCAGTGTGGATCTGTCCATGAGTTGCAATCCTCCCAGCGCTGAACTGCAACGCCTGGGTCTTCTTCTCACAGAGTCCCGGCCTTCTTCAGGTGCAGTCACCCGCTCCAGCATGGGGTCCTCCACGGGCTGCAGGCAGATATCTGCTCTACTGTAGACCTCTATGAGTGGCAGGGGGGCAGCCCTGCTGTCTCACCACAGACTGAGGGGAGTCTCTGCACCACTGCACCTTCCCCCGTCCTCCTTTCTTCCACTGACCCCCGTCTTTACACAGGTGTCTCCCTCACAACTCTTCCTCACAATTTCAACTCCTCTTCCCAGGTTCTCCTTCTTAAATGTGTTATCGCAGAGGTGCAGCCACCGTTGCTAATTGGCTCAGCCTTCGCCAGAGTCGGGTCTGACTTGAAGCCGGGGGAGCTTCGAGAAGCTTCTCACGGGACCCGCTGCTGTAGACCCCTCCCCTACTACCAAAAACCTGCCACACACACAAACCCAGCACATCTATCCATATGTCTATTAAGTCACTAAGCTGACAATAGTGGCCAGCAGAAGTCCCTCAAAATCTATGCAATCTATGCTAGGTCTGTGAAAAAGAAGCAAGGAGAACAGATTCTTAGCCTAGTCTGAAGGGATACCTAGTAAGCATCAGAGAATGGGACCATCTCCAAAACACCCGAGTTTCACTGAAATCAAACACACTCTTCCCTCATCTGATTAAAATGAAGGTACAGCCTTTTTTCACCTTGCTATTTTGACTCATGCCTTGTTTGAATATGCAACACCAACCTCTATTTTCAAGAAATGCAATAAATGTGTATTCTTGGAGAGCCAAATTTCTCTTTACTAGTTCTGAAGCACTCAAATCTTCAAAGCAAGAAGTATTTCCTCCAGCTGTCCATGCATGGAGTTGATTTATGACTAGTTTTCTGTTCAAACCACTGTAATTTTGTGAAATGATAGCAGTATTGATTCTAGCAAGAGTTTCACTTTGCTGAAACTACCAGAGCAGAGGGACTAAATGGAGCCTTGGAGTGAATAATATAGCTTTCCACTTTATCAATTTCATCTGTTTTGCTCCCCACCTTCACTTAACAACCTACATGTCTTCTTTCCTTCCTTCTTTTCCCTTTAAGACACTGGTCTTTTGCTGTGGTTCACAGCTATCAATGATGGAGCATATTTTCTTACCTGGGAAACTCTGAGCAGCATCAAAATACAATCTGAGCAACAAATAGACTGCTCAACATCTCTGAGTGGTTCGTGTTGCTGTGTGGGAAGCTGAATTCTGGCTCTGAAAGATACTGAATTATGGAGGTGAAAGATGATTTTTTGGGGTTTTTTGCATGAAAGGAAATATTTTTGGTTCAGTTTTTCTTAAAATAACAAGTGAGCAAGAATATTTGCTTAGAAGAACTAGGAAATTTCTTAATCTGGAATAGATTCTGCTCTCAGTTACATAGATATGAATTAAGATAAATTTTACTGAAGACAATGAAAATGTCTTAGCATAAAACTGGTCTGAAGAACAGTTCCACAAACAGACAAATCCTCATCTATATAGGAAAGAAACACAAGGGAGCGGGATGATATTTCTGGACATCTCAACAATGTCCTATTTTAGAGAGTAAGTGAAAATTGCAGATGAATTCCACACACATTCCATCCATACTCCCTGTGTGCAGGTGTGGCTGTGTTTCCATTTCTAAAGTCAGAGTGAAAAAAATCAGAAAATACAAATGCTTCAGTGGCACTATTAATTCAGCCATAGGCACAGCATGTGTGTCAGCACAAATCTTCAGTAGCCTAGCCAGCTACTGAAACTGCTGCTTCTGCATTTGCTTTCTCTGTACTTACTTATTTAAAGAAATTTCAGAAAACTGGAGGGCTATAAAGGTGTTAGAAACAAATTCCACTCAGAAAAATTAAGAAACGTTTAAATATGATATTTTTCTGGGCATACATACAACAAAGATATATTTTTGCAAATGGACCATCCAAAGCTCTGTAAGCACATTAGATGTTGGAAGATTTTGAGGCAAGTGTTCAGGAAAAAAAAGGCAAATAGTAGAGACATACTTTAGTATGATCAAATAACAGTTTGGATTGTACCATAGGAAACACAGTTTAAAGTGAAGCTGAGACGCTGCATTTCTCCAAAACACTGCACATAATGGTGGGGCTCCAGAATGGGGACATCAGCAGTCATCACTCGGGGTCAGGTTTGAAGGTGGAGGTGGGTTGCTGTCTCCATGCCGGTGATAAAGAGCTTCATGGTGGCTGTGAACCCCACTGCCTGCAGCCCATCCCCGCGGCCCCAGGGAGAGAGAAAGGCAGGTATAATAATTGCTCAGCAGCTCCTGACACAGAGAAAAAAACCCACATCGTGATGCAGGAGTGAGAAAGCTCCTACTTGAGAACCAAGCCAAGCATGAAATTAATATTTCCTTTACAGTAAAAAAAAAAAAGAAAAAAGAAATCCTGTAACATGGGAATAAATGTAAAATTGAGGTGGGAACAGGCTTTGAATCTCCTTGCGAGAAGGGGAATGCTTTGGCTGGTTCGTGTCTCTCCTTGCTAAGCAGCACGGTGCTGAAGAAGTCTAGGACAAACCACGCAGCTCCTGATACCCAACTTCCTGCCTGGGTGAAATTCTTATACGTCTTGTACTCTCAGACCCCTTGGGAAAATCTCACCTTCAAAGTATATGCAGGGCCCATGCAAGTCTTCAAACCCCCAGGAGTGGATTAGCTCCTTTCTCCCAGCTCTCAGCACTGCTTGCCAGGCCACCAGCTGCCAAAATAAAACCTGCAGAAAGCTGATGGGGCTTCAGAAGGGTTTTTCTGGGGGCAAAAGGGCAGCAGTGCTATGCAGTGTTATGCATCGACAGGCATTTTTACTTATGTGGCTGGATTTCATAGTGTCATTTGTATTTCTTTGTTCCTCTGTTTCCTTTAAGGAACCTCTCCAGAATGTTTCATGTTTGGAACAATCACTGCTGGGACTGACTGAAACAGGAGTGTGTAACTAAAGCCTGGGCAACCCAAGAGGTACAGGATTTAAACAAAACTGCACCTTGATCAAAAATGGCACCCTTCCTTTTTCCCAAATGAAAATTTCTCAGGAAATGTTATTTTATTTGTGTTTTTCCCCTCTTTTTGGTTGTTTGGTTTGTTTTTTCCACAACCACATCTCAGCAGTGCCCTAACCTTCCCTCCTGTGTGTGGTTTCCTGGGGAGGTGCTCTGCACCCCCCAAACCCAGTGCAGTGTGGCCAGCACGTTTCTCCTGGCTGGCTTAGCACAGGAGTGGAGATCCCCACAGCATCACTGATGCTCCCCCGAGGAGGCAAACTCTTGGTTTTGCTGTCACCACCAAGATGCAGAAGCAAAGCAAATGAGCAGCGGGGGGGCTGGCAAACACACTAGGTGGCAAGCAGAAATGAAGCCTCCCCCAGCCTGGAAGAGCCACATCCACCCAGGATGGACATGTTTGGGAGGGTGCTGGTGAGGGCAGCGGGCAGGTAAATACCGAACGTGTCCTGCATTTACTGCCTTTACCTCCCAAAAGGTGTGGGATGAAGGAGAAAGAGATGGCCGTTCTGCAATGACAACAAATGACCCAGCTTCGCCCATTTTGGGCACAACACATAAGAAGAGCAAAATCACAGAAAATGCAGCAAACTTTTCAGCTCAAGGAGAAAAGCTAAATAAATTCCTATGTCTTTTTTGAATTTGGAAGGCTTGTGTTTGGGAAATCCAGTTGAAACTAGCTTCATCTGCCTCTGTTCTCCTGCCTCTGCTGGGCTCAGCCATTACTGGTTCATGAGGCCTGATGCCATCCATCCAACTTTTTGGTCACTCAGACATACTGAAGCACAGCTCTGCTTCAAAAAGCCACGATCTCTTCCTAAGTCATCAAGATGCTCCTTCTCTCAGCTAGAAACTTGATGTGTCTGTTTAAAAAGGCAAAATAATTCTCTTTTATCCCTGCAACTGCTATTTCAGAGACAGGCAGTCAGTGCAGCAGGAGATGGACTCTGCTCATTCTGTGATATCTACTTTTCCCAAAAAATACTGTGCTGGAAAGGGTCTGACAGGAGGAAGCAACTGGGGTGAGGAGCCGCTCTGTGTGTTTGGGATGCCACCATGCTTTGGTCCCTCTCCCTGGAAGGCTGCCACCCTCCTCCTTCCCTTGGTGCACCCACAGGCCTTTAAATTCCATGAAAGCTCTTTGTTTTTGTAGAAAATAATAATTAAAAAGTGGAGGAAAATTCCTTCTTGATTGCTGACACACTGATGGCAGGACCCCTCCTCCCCGGTGGGTTTCTTTCCCTGCTGAAGCACTTAATCAGGCCAGCCCTGCCGCCTCTGGCAGCCGCCCCCCCAGCAGCAGCGGGTGCCCACAGAGGCGGCCTCGTGAAATCTCCTCATCACTGACAAATGGCTCTGATGATGGCACAGCAGGTGCTGAGCAAGGCCAGAACTTAGTGAGCACAGAGGAGCTTCACTGGCGGTGCTGGAGCTTCCCATCTCTCACCAATGCTGGCAGGGGGGAGGCTGCTCTGCCACCCCCCCCCAGGTAGCTCCCTGGGGCTCTGGCTGCCAGCTGCTGATGCTGAGGATGCTTAACCCAAGCCATGGTGCTGGCACTGAGGGCACAGCCCAGCACTCCCCCTTTTTGAGCAGGAGGGCTCATAGCTTCTTGGACAGTGAGGAAACAGTGGGATTTCAGAAGAGAGGAGGAGTCAAGGGGCTATTTGTGACACAAACCAACTTTACTGACCATTTTCCTGGAGTTGCACCTCCTTTTTGCTTACAGCCACGTGGCAGGGCAGGCACTCGCTGCTTGTCTTCTGGGATGTTGTGCTTTCATGTATGGAGCCCATACAGGGCCCTATTCCCAGTCTGAGCCAATCTTTATGAATGACAGTAGAAAACACAATTTTGGCACAACCCTAGTGCTTTCCCATGACCCACAGCTCTCTGCCCTGGGCATTACCAGGGTTACGTGGCTGCCCTCCCAACTTTACTTGAGCTGACGTGATTACAGACCCTGTCTCCTCTGGATAAATGTCTTCAGTTGCTCAGCAACCTCCACACCAGGATTAAATTAACTTTGATTACAATTACAGACAGCACAAATCAGCCCGCACCATCAGAAGAAAGCAGAGCGCGGGCTGTTTTTTTCTGAAGGATATTCTTCCCAAAGTGCTGCTCTCGGGGGAACTGCATCTCCCCGCTTTGCTTTGTGTTGTGTGTGGATGCATCCCAACTCTGACACTTTAAATGCACAGTGGGATTGAGCACAAAAGAATTGATTTATGTTCCTGAAAGTATTCCCTGCACGGGGAAGGAAAACAGAGAGGAGGCAGCTTTGCTCTTACACCAAGGTCCCAAAACTTCCTCCGGTAAAACCATTAGGCTTAAATACAGCTACTCATCACCCCCATAGGGTCTTTGCTGTCACCTCCTCCACGTCCTCAAATTAATGTATGGGAATGTGCAGTTATTATATACATCTCCACAGCTCCCTGGAACAGGCTTCCTGGCTGGGGGGAGCAGATCCAAGAACCCTCTGGGTGATGACGGGTTGCAGGGGACCGACCCTGCACGGATCAGAGCTACTGGTCACAAAGCAGGAGGGTTAAACACCTCTTATGCTGCTTGTGGTCTACCCTGCCTGTACCTGGAACAGAACTGATGCGTTCATGGTGACCAGTGTGGTGCCCAGTGTGGGCTGCAGTGAGCTACACCTGGATGGAAAGAGCCTTTGCCCAGGGTCTAGAAAAAACAAGGGTTGCCTGAATCACTGCCCATTTACTTGTGGCCTTGGGGAGGTCAGGTTGCTCTGGTCCCTGCTCTTGCACCTCTTCATTTCATCACCTCCTCTCAACCAAACTAGAGCCTCTCTTTCCCTGGTTTTTCCCCTTCCCTGGATCATCGTACAGAAGAGCTGAGTGCTGCTGGCCACCACCAGCCCCTACGAGATCCACTGGCATCACACTGAAGCACCTACTGAGATGTGTTTCTTCAGGTAAGAGCCTCCCTCAGGTGGGTGGAGAGGAAAGCGGTGCGGAGTGGTGTGTCAGTGTGGGAACTGGGACTGGCAGCTCTGGTGAGAGGCATATAAGCCTGGGTGTAGTTAAAATTGAGGTTTGCTTTTTAAATACCTTAGCAGAGGGGCAGTGTTTCTTCTCTTCCTGGGTGAGGAGGTAGAGAAGGAAGAGAGGACAGGGCAGGGCAGGACAGCAGCTTTTGCTCCTCTCCATGGTCCCCTGGCCGGGAGACTTTTGCCAGCTTGGTAGGTAAGGGCATCGTCTGCTGCAGGAATTGGCCAGCCGCAGATGACTGCTCCCAAGTGGGAGTGGGGAAGGAAGTGTGGAATCTCATTACATTTAATGCAATTACTCTGGACTTACAGCAGTGTATGCGACAAAGGAATTTGGCCTTCTCTATTTTCCCCCCCCTTCCCTGCCTTATCTTCAATGATATAACGGTCTGGTCATAGAGCCTGTGATACAAAGCAGCTCCCTGCAGCTTCTCCTTAAACAGGGACACTCCTGCCCTTGCACAGGCAGAGGTAACATGGCAGAAAAATTTATGAATAAGCCTAAAATTTGTCCAAGGCTGCTGCTGTGCAGAGGTCTGACGCAGGCAACTCCTGCCCTGGCATCCCCTGCCAGGCAGGTCCCTGTGTTGTCAGAGCTGCTGCCCTCCTGGCTCTGCCAAGGAAGAGTCGGAGCTGCATCTTGGCCATCTGCCCATTGCCTGCACGGGAGGCATGGCCACAGAGGCCAGCAAAGTGTTCCCTTTGCCTGGGACCCACCACCACACCTGCACCACCTGCAAAACAGCTGGAGATGCATTGGCCAGCATGTCCCAGAGGAAGGTGGGATATGGGGGCTTTTATCCTCCCACTCCTTCCTCTCCCGTTCTTGGTTCTCCCTCCTTTGCTTACTGTTGGGGGAGATGGAGGTGGCTAAAAAGCTGTGGCATTTCTGTCCTGCTTCCCTGGGCACATGCCTCTCCTCAGCACCCTGTGCATCAGGGTTGCGCTGGCATGGACCCCCCCGGTCCCATGTACTGACCTTCAACCTGGGGCTTCCCAGGCTTGTCAGTGCAAGTCAGGCTGGGGCTACCTCCTGTGGGACACCTTCATGGGTTCCACAGGCAGATCCCCAGGCTGTGGCAGTAGGCGGCTACCTGCACACTGGGAAAGCGCATGGTCATCATCCGTCACTGCTCACAGCTGTCTTTCAGTATCTGTGTTCTTTCTCTCATGAGCGTCTTGATGTTTTCTGACACTTTCACCTTCCTCCTCCTTGTGTGTGCCCAGAGGAAAGTGTCTTTGACTCACATTACCTTTTCACCGTGACACACCTCAGTCCTGCTGGAGCCTGCTCTGACCACTCACCTGAGCGCAGCGTGTCAGATATGCCACAATTTGTCAGGATTTGCCTTTCCTAACTGTATTTCTTATGAAAGGAGCCTTTGCATAGTCCACCTCTCACAGACTTGGACAAACAGACCGCTTCGAACTTTCAGTCAGGGAGTTGCAGGTCCACACTCACCTCTTCCTAGGGTCAAATTGGACCTTCACACAGCTTAAATTCAGCTTTCCTCTGTCCCTTGCTGTACTCTTTGCAAACACCTCACACCTATTTGTTCCAGTAGGAAATATTCTCTTTGTCTGATGTGTCTCCAGTAGTGCAAGGTTTATCTGTTTCACGCTGTTAGTTCTACGTTTGCTTGCATCCCCAAGCAGCCTGCTTTAAACAAAGTCCCCATCTGTGTACACTACTTCTCATTTTCTGATGCTGGACAGAGTACGGGACACTTGGTCCTTGAGTCTGGCCATCATCAATTTGCCACGTTCAAGCTGCCCTGCATCCAACCCTACTCAGTGCTTGGTAGGGGTGCCTGGAGCCTCCTGCCAAAGAGGCCAAAGACACACAGCAAAGGTGACAGGTTCAACCTTTTATTTCATTGACTATCTGTGTTGTACCCTGTGTGTCCCGCTTGCATGGGCGACACCTCCTGCTCCATGTACACACAGAGCCACCATTACTGTTTGTCAGACAGGTGGTGCAGTCAGCCATGGCTCCTTCCTGCTGCTTCCTTCTGGTTGGTGATCAAGCTGTGCATCTCCCTGACCCCCAGCGATGCCCCGTAGTAACCACCCATCTCCTCCCTGCACCTCTCAGGGCTCTGCTGCAGAAAGCCCTGAGCCATTGTGTCTGCACCAGCAATGCTCAGAGTCCCTCCTCCACTAGCACTAGCAGATCCACCTGCCTCCAGTATGTCAGGGCTTAACCATACATATCATTTCTTGACACTTCCAAGTGCAGAAAGTAGACTTCTTTTCTTTGTGCTACAGGTCGCCAAAGTCAACCTTCTGTGTTGACTACAAAAAAGAGGTTGAGCTATTGCTTGCAAAGGTATTTCTGTCTCAGAGGTTCTTGTGATACCCTTGAGTCGTTGCTTCAGCAGTAGTGACGGAAACATCCAAAATGAGATGCCCAGGTGTTGTCCCTTCCCCCTCCCGTGTCTCACCGGCCGTGGAAACACCTTTCCTGGCCATGCAATCCACACGTGTCAGCCTACAGCCTCCACTGAAGGTGCTATCTGTCCCCTGTTTCCTTTTCAGAAGCGAATGTCCATGGCATCCATTTCTCCCATGCAGATAAACCCAACTTTCAGAATATGAAGGACTTTAGGTCCATTTAAATACTTATTTGCTAACACAAAAGCAAGTGCCCCCATAATTTAATATTCTTCTGGAAGTAATTGGATAGAAGTCCTTTGTTTCTTTTCCTCCTGTCAGCTTGCATTTGTTTAATTCAGCTGTTGTGACACGAAGTGACAGATCCCATGCTCCGTTTTTACAGATAGCAAAACTCTGGGATTCTTCTTTCTGTATTGTTAGAAATTTATGTATTCTCCCCATTCGCTCGTACATCACTATTGTGTCAGGTTACTGACCCCCTTAAGAATAAATGCATTTTAATACAGCTGACCCAGAAACCTCCCAGAGGGGAGATAAAGCGTAGCTCTGAGAACCAGCTGAATTTGCTGTAGCTTAGAGAGGAATCAGAGAAGGGTCCGAAGTGGGCAATGGCTCAGTGCCATGGCTATTTCCTATTAACAAGCCTCCCGCCATGTCCACATTTCCTGCTACTCACAGCAGTCTGGTCCCAGGGCTGCGTCCGCTCCTCTGGGTGAGAAGGTGATGCTTGCACAGAGTTTTCTGCAATGCTTTCCCAGAGATACAGATGCAAGGGAGGATCAGTCTTTATCCCTGTGCAGACCAGGCAACAGGTCTGTCCCAGAGACCAGAGATTCTGTTGTGAGGCACAGCAGGCACCGAGGGGAGCAAAATTCAAGGACACGTATTACTCAAGCTTGAAGTCTGCAAGGGCGAGAAGACAAGGGACAAAGCTGTCTGCAGGGGTTGGGGAGGCGCATTGCAAATAATGCCTCGTACTACATTTGCCTGGCTGGCAATGTTCCTGACACTTCTCTTTAAAGAATATTTTTCAGAAGAAAGGAGAAACAGCAGGAAATTGCAGATTCAACCTTGTATGGAAATGTGAAGCTGCAGAATGCAGAAGAAAAAGATACTGTCTTGTCTTTCTCTTTCTAGAAGTATTTAGACATTTTTCTCAAGTCTCATACAGCGAATCTTGCTCCCTGTTCATTTTAGCAAGTTGTTTTAGAATGATTTTTACAAAATGTATTCAAAGCCTAAAGGAGTTGCTCAGTTCTGACGGCCAGTAGCACTTCTCCTGTTTTGAGGTTTCCAAGTTGTGTGTTCGGGTCCCTGAGGGCGTCTTCAGTTCAAAGGAAATTTCTTCAGATTATAGGTGTGGCAAATTGTTCAGGGGAAATTTGTACTGTGGTGGATGACTCCAGTTACCCATCATGTTATCCTAACTTCTTCCCCAAGCACCACCAGCCTTAGATGCTTAATCTCTGTGCTACAACATAACAGTGACCAAATAAAGACCTTTCCAGGCAAAACTTTTCTTAATTTACAAATGGCCTGTTGACTGTTATCCTCAAGCAGTTTATAATGGCCATGTTGTTATTAGCCCTAAGAGGCTGGTCCTGCAGTGGCTCTGGCAATGACCTTGCCCCATGGGAACAGCAGATGCAGGTGGACGTTAGACCCTGCCCATGCGTTTGGTTTGCCACCACAACCAGCCTGGGTGTGCAGGGCATGAGTCAGAAGGGATGGAGCCTCCCACCGATGAACTTCCCCCACAGCACTGTTGAGGCCACCAGGAAGGTCCTTCACCCCAGCAATATGCTTTGCAGCCACCCTCGAAGGGACCAAACCCTCCATGGCGCTTTCCCTGTTTTCCGCACACACTGAGGTAAGGTGCCCTCTCCCAGCTGCCAGTCCAGATCCGGCGGTCACAAGCTGCAACAGGTCTCTGCTCACTGCTGGAGCAAGAAGTTGTGGGAACAGCAGTCAGTTATACATGAGCTGGTAAGGATGTGCTTGCCCCGAAGGTACAGGGACCAGTGCTTCCACACATACTGGGAGCCAACACACCTCATTTGACCTAATAACACAGTACAGGTTGAGCCTTTCTGCTGTTTTATTGCTGATGATCTGTGGTGTAGGGATGAATCAGAAAGCAGCTAAGTTCATTTGCTTGGTCTTCCAGGGTAGTGAAGACTGGGTAGGCTCTTATCCATGTTTTCCTTCTCTGATGGGGTATGAAAACCAGGAGGGGAAAATAGCTGAGGTTTCAGATCTCAGGTTGATTTTGCAGCATGGGCAAAAAAGGAAAGCAAGCTTCTCCTCTTGTCTGGGGCTGAAGAACATTTGCTCCGGAAGCCCTTGAAAGAAAATAAACATGGTGCAATATGGTGTTGTTTGTACAATCAGTTTTCACTTTAAATGGTTATAGAGATCTGGATAGTGCTGATCACGCATGTGAATTTAAGGACTATGCAGTAGCCAGGGTAATATTTCTACAAATGCCTAATTAGAGAATAAAGCAGGCTACAGAGAAAGATGCATTTCTGAGGGCTGCTCTCCTCTCCTGTTCTCTCAAACAGGCTCACACACACGCATATATATACATATATATACATGAGTTTATTTAGATCTAAGGCCCATTAAACAACCTGGCTTTAAGACTCATGATGAGATTAATCGGGCATGGTAATTACATGTGCTTGAAAATTACTTAGCAATTATACTTGAAGTTACCAAGAATTTCTGTGATTAATTACCTTAGGATTTTAATTCTGAAAGAGGTAAGGACAAGGTTAACAGAGGTCTAGTTTGAAGTCAGTTGAGCACCAGATAATTATCCTGCGCTGCTGTATATTTACAGCATGTACTGCTGCCATGAATCTTCAGACCTGTTGCAATGTAATTATTTCTGTTTTCCATAATATGAAATTAATTCTGCACCATGACTTGGGATTCCCTGCTCAAATCCATGGATTTTTTTTGTCAGTGGTCCTGAGAGGGGATCTGGCAGTCCCTCAGATCACCTCAAGTGTATCATCCCACTCTCCTTTCCTTAGGCACCAAGACATGGATTAAGGCACCTATTTTGGGAATTTTGATGGAAGAGGATTTTAAAAATTCTGTTTGCAGCATTTAAGTTCTTCAAAAATGCAGTGTAAATGGCCGCTGCTTGCCTGTATCAGCTGAACTGAGGAGAAGATGGAGGGTTGGCATATGGAAGCACATTTTTTCAGCTACAAACATTTACTCTGTGCATTAAAACCAAAGAGGCTGTAACTTTCCCTTGCTGGCCTCAGACCCCCAGTACATATGAAGCTGTGGTCCTGGTGGGAGTGGGATGGAGCCCTAATGGGGGACCAGGGGATGGTTTCAGCAGCCAGGCTTGGTGCGCTGGGTTTGCAGCAGCTGTGTGGGTGTCCCCGAGCATGGCATCAATCCCCTGGTGCCCAGGCAGGACCAGCACCTTCCTCATGGCAAATAACAGGCAGAGCCTGGCTCGTCCTTGGCAACATTGCCAGGGCTTCAACGGAGTTGCACAAGAGAAGGGTTTTGTCTCTGGTGCCCAGGCAGAGGTAGCAGGGGAGAGGTGGGGTTGAATGAAACCTCTGCAGCACTTAAGTTCTCAAGTAAATATCTAATTAGAGAAATGTTTGACTTCAATAATAAATGAGCAGAATATCAGGAGAGATGAGTACTGGCAAAGTACATCTACAGCAAAGTCTTTACAGTAGGGGCATTTTTTGGCCTGCCCTCCTATTTAAGATCCTCATGTAAGTGGAAAACCATGTGTGCAGATGCTAAGGGTAGGGCATGACTTTCTTCGCTTTTGCTCGAACAATTTGGAGGCACCCATCGGCAAACCCACCCTCATCAATTCTGCATCTTCCTGAAAATGTACTTTTAAGCACCTTAATTGCATTTCAGAGATAACCCTGCAGGCAAAGTGACAGGAAGAGAAACCATATGGAGCAGTTTGGCGGTCGGGCTCTTTGTTTTAAATCAATCAAACATCTGCGGCTAATGTAGCTTTGGGCTGCTCCTCAGGAAACATTAGCCCTATTAGTCTGGGCTGGCAGGAACACAAAATAATATATTTATGGACAAAGCACATGTGCATTACTGCTGGAGAGGGAGTGGAGGAGGAGGAGGAAGAGAAGATCCATGGTCAGCACTTTGCCTTCTTGGGAGGTCAGCTCCCACACTCAAAGAGCAGGAACGTGGGGTCTTGTCTCCGTGCCCCAGACCACACTGCCCACCTCCCTGCCTGGGTGCAGCCTCAAGACCTGCTTCCCCAAGTCCAGAGAGGAAAGACAGCCAAAAAGAAGCTGGGTGGCTTCCTACCTTAAAGGAAATAAGGTGGGATGGTGAAGCGGTATCTGTGGCAGTCTGCAGGGGCAGCAATGGGAAAGGAATGCCGAGCGGTGGGGCTGGCCATGGGCTTGCATCTGGCTCCTCGCAACCCCACATCCCCGTAGGGCTGATGCGCCGCAGCAAGCACAGCACAGGGATCGCACTCATCGCTTACAGGCGCAGGCAAGGACCACGCGTGTGAGGGAGCAGGGTGTTACTAGGCTGAAGCTATTGTTTCACACCAAGGGCTATGAAAGCTGGAGGTGGGCTGATTCCCTGTATAGTGTTCCCTTTTAAACCTAGACAGCCTCCAGGCAGGTCATCCCATTTTCCTCCCATGTAGTGTCTTCACGCATGCTCGTGTAACAGCAGCAGTCCCAAGGAGGAGGTGGGAGATGACAGGGTATCAAGGTTTCTTCATTTACACTGTCATGCAGAAAAATATGTGTGCAATTGCATGTACATCCATAAATGAGAGGCATGAGGACATATGTTCACCTGCCAGCACTCCTCTAGTCCATCCACCCATACCTCAGTTTCCTGGGAAATGAAGAATCATAACTGAGAACAAGAAGAGCAAGAGCTTTGGGGCTGCTTTGCAGCTGGGCCCTGCCCCTGTGCAGGAGGGAATTTGCCCTACAGAAATCTTAAAAGGTGTGAAAATACCGTACATAATCTTAATTAAACCTCCAACCACAGTTTTAGTCTTCCTTGTTTCTATTCCCTGCAGGGGAAAACTAAAAAGCCTATGACCTTAAGAGGGATAAGGTAGAGCATCTGTATTTAAAGAAAAGTACATCATTGGCATGTATTGATTCCACCAAAACAAAATGTTCTGAATCCTGAAACCACAAATAATTGTTGAATTTAAAAAAAACCCCATACTTATTCAGAATGAGGAGTTGTATATAGGTAGACTGAGATAAACCTTAACCCTGCCCCTTAGTGACACTATGAGGTAATCATATAATAATGACATTTCAGCTAAGTTTTCAGTCTGGCACTAGATGAGCCTGATTTCCAAAATATGATCTTCTTAATCCTTTTGTATTTTTTTCTGATGCTATCGACATTGGGCAGAGTCAGGGATTTGGGGATGCCTTAACTGTGACTTTCCAAATTTTTTAATGTTTTATTCCATCTTTGCACTTCTTCAGATTATAATGTCAGGGGCTGAGGAGAGTAGGATAGCAGCATGTGAAATTTGGGTATTCTTTTTTTAACCATGCTTCCATAGATGCATTTAATATTAGTGTATCAGTTTGAGGAGTTTCCTCTTTTGCCAGTTGAAAATATCAGACTTGTGCAGTGACCATGAAGTGCAAAGAGAACATTATTACATGCAGGAAATGTGATGACTTCAATCTGGAGAATACCAGTTTTATTTACATTTCTGGTCTTTCATGAGCATGCTCATTTGTAAGGTCTGGCATCCTTGCAGGGATGCAGAGAAGCTAAGCTGGTTTTGTAAAGCAGAGCTGCTGAAGCAGGTAACCCACCACACCCCGCAGACCTCCCCGCTGCCTCTGCATCTTATGCTGCTCACATGCCCTACAGAGTCGCCCTGCCCACATCCTCTCCCATACCTCTTGTGTACAGAAGCTTCATGCAGGGGTGTGGGTGCCCCACACACCCCATCCTCCTGCTCCTTCCATGGCCCTTGTGCTTTTTCAAAACCTGTGTCAGCTCCCAATGTTTTCAGTTGCACTGACTGTTCCTGCCCCAGGAAATATCCTTATTTCCAAGCAGACACATATCTCCACCTTCCTCTTCTCTAAAGGGATGGATGAATTGTGCCAACTCATGACCCCCATTCTCCCAGCCGTTACTGCCTTTTCCTTTCCCAAAGGCTGACAATCTTCAGTGCTCAATGACAGGAGAGGGACTCACCTACAGTCCTTTGAGAGCCAATGAATACAGTCTGTGTGAAATACTTTGCCCCTAAGGGAAGGCTGGAGAAACATCTACACATTTCCTCTGGCACATTCATGAGAAGGCAGAAGTCTCAAGACTGCTGCTAAATTTGTCAAAGGACGTATTTTCCAGAGTACTTATAACTCAGGCAAATTATCCAATTTATTTGCAAATTATTTGAAAATCCATCCTCTACTCAAAGGCTAAGTGCTGTAATTCTGCCAGAGATCCACTGCATCCGCACCAGTCACTCACCACCTTCTCCAAATGCAAAGAAACGTCATAATACTCAGCAGCATCCCCATCATGCAAAACACACTGGTTTGGTTTGATTTTTCCCAGCAAAAGGTTTCCTGGAGTCATTCAGAACTAAGGAGTTTCAGGAGGAAACCAAGGGATAGCTCATCTGTGAGAACAGCGAAACTGCTGCCAAAGCAGCTTCCCAGTGTGGTAGAGGGCCTCCTGGGAAGGTGAGAAGAATAAGCAGGAGGTGTTTCTGGGATGGAAAAATGGCAGAAGGGAGTTTGCTTTGAAAATAATGTGTACCTCCACCCACAGGCCACATAGCATGATGGAGGAAACACAGGAGATAGCTGAGGTCTTGCAGTAGACCTCTTCCAAGTGTCAGCTGCCCCATGGTTCCCTTGGTGACTCAGCAGAGCCAGGGCCTGTGTTCTGTGGGTCACAGAGCAGGATGGGGTTCCAGGCAGCACATGGGGTTTGAACTGACCAAATTTCCACAGCTTCCCCCAGAGGATATTGTCATTAGGAGTCATCCTAGTCCGTGCTATCAAAGGCAATCATTATATAAAATGTCTATCGTCAGCTAAAACAAGGGGAAAGTTTTTCTTTCTTGATCTGTACTTTGTGGGAACTCTTTTTTCAATGAAAGGGTGTGGGAGCTTTTCACCAGTAATGACAGCAAATCAAAGCAAAGACAACTCCTTCCCTGTGCAACTGAACCGAGAGGTGATACTGCAAAAGATTCAGAGAAGAGTCAGTGTAATTCCAAGTTTAGTTTGTCCTGCCCCCAGCTGCCTGAAAGACTTCAGTGCTGGACCAGTGTTTGAAGTGAAGGACATGGGAAGATATTGATGCAAGGAGAAATTAAGTCAATCGACATGAAAGTTTGTTGCTGGGGGGAGAGGGAGGTTGTGGCTACCCTTGTGAGGAGTGTGCCTCACAATTAAGAGAAATGAGAAACAACGTGGTGACCACACGTACGTTTGAAGATGGATGGTTTGATAAAACTCTGATCCATGTTCAGAAACAGATACAGGTGTGAGGAGACCCAGGGGAGGGATGGGAAATCAGGGAGGTTGTCCCACTGTCTTCACACCCCTTTGGATGAGATCCATGGTGTTCTCCCTCCAAAGGATGTGCAAGGTCAGTACCAAATGAGCTTTGGCCTGTAGCCTCCAGGCTGGGCCCTGTCTGCCTCTTGCCCCTTCATTAGTTGTTCATTGATGAGGCTGTGCTCAGGGGAGATGCAACAGCCCTTTGCAAACAGGCGGTGAGGAGCCCTGCCCAGCTCACACAGTGGGGCACCAGATAAGATCCACTGATAGTGGCTTTTTGCATCTTCACCCTGACCAGCACTGCCTCCATGAGCTTTGCAAGACCCATTGTCCAGGAACATAAAGAGTGGCCCTAACCTTCTCCTTAGGTACCAAATCAAACAGTGTTTGTTTTCTTTTGCTTTCAGCAGGTTCTCTAATTATTAACCATGCAGAAGGCCTTAGGGTTCACCACACTGGTTACTGCAGAGAACCTCACTTGGGGAAGATGCTCTGCACAAGCCAGGGGGCTTGTTTGCTTCTTGGCGTTCCTGTGAGATAAGACAAACATTGAACAATGGGAACCCAATAATCTTCCTTTTTCCCCCTTGACCATTAATTTGATTCACGGTACCTTTTCTTTGCCACTGATGAGTAATGAGCTATTTCATCTACACTCCAGATCTATGCAGAAAAGATAGGTAGACACCATGCAATGTGAAAGACAGATATTTAACCCCTTTGCCCAACAGTGCACTGCTAATAACGTGCCTTAGAAATAGTGCTGTGGTAGCAGAGGGGAGAAGTATGTTTTTTTAAAATCTACCTTTGATTAGGGACATACATTTTTGGAGTGACAGCCTGACAGAAATACAGTGTTACACAAGCTCTCATCATCTGAACCAGCACCCTGGAGTAGCTCATTTTTCTCTCTCTCAAGGTCATTTTGTTATTATGCAATTGCACAAGCAAGGGGTAAAAAGACAAAGAAGGTTTTGATGCATCCCAGGAGCACAGGGCCTTTAGGACTGCCCATTAAGTACATGTTTGAAACATTCCTCACACTCTCTCTCAATTTGCCCATTTTTTGTGCATGCAGTCTGGGGCAAAGAAGTGCCCCCTGGCCCTGCACGCCGGGTGCCTCAGGGTCCTGCTCTCCCTGTGCCAGGCTGGAGCTGTACAAGGAGGGCATTGTGCACATACCCAAGCCTCCTTCCCACCCACGTATAGGGCAGGGCATCTCCTTCGGTCCCACCCTGAGCAGTCACAGCCAGAAACCTCTGCACCAGGTCCCTCCAGCCCAGTCCTCTTTCTCTAGCAACACTCAGTACAGCAGAGTCTTGGTGCCTTTGGGACCAGTATAGGCTAGGGGCAGTGGCACCCCAGCTGGCAGGCAGCCCTCCCTCATGCCCCCCTAACTCACCCCAAATGCTGGCATGAGAGTATATATGTGGGTTAATAGCAGTCCTGAAATGGCAGTGGTTTGCCAAAGACCTCCAGAGCTGACTCACAGGACAGAGCTGAGCCAGAAATGACAGAGGGATAGAAATCAGGGCCCTGACGAGCTTCTTCATCAATTATCTATTTATTTTGTGCACCATCTTCTCCTTCTGCCTGTTGGCAACGAGGAGAATTCATAAATGACGGTAATAAATGCGAAATGACAGCTAATCTTAATTGACCAAAGCTTCCCTCAAAAGCCTGGGTCGTGCTGGATGTAATATGCTCTAAACGTAAAACTATAAGCCAGGAAATTACACTGGCGGTCTTACATGCCTTTAATCGGGTGGGTTTTATGCTGCCAAGCAACAAAATCAAGGTGGGATCCGGCTGTGAGGGGGATTGTTTTCCCAAAAACGAGAACTCTGCGGTTCAGCAGCCTCACATTGCTCCTCCATCCCGCTGTCTCTGCTTCCCAAACCTGCAAATTTGGGCTCTGAGGGCTCTGCACCACTTATTCGGAGTTTATTTTCTGCCTAATCTAACCTCATCTTTCTGGGCACCTGCTACCTGCTCGGTGCAGCCACCACGTCGAGATGCAGCCGAGATGTGCTCAGGGGGAGCCCTGTATTTTGCTGGTGATATTTTACCTTGTGGGGTACTTATTTTCTCTCCATTTATAATGCACCACAGACTGTTAATTTTCCAAGAAAACATTTTTCCTCCCAGGAAACAGGTGTTGATAACAAGGCATCCCCCTATGTCCCATCAACTCCAGCACATTTCTCTCTGGAAACCAGTGTGTGATGCCTGGAGGCTCTTTGAGGCCAGGGGAAAGGAGGAGGAGGCACAACCCCAGCTATTCCCTTCAGGACAGGCAGGCAGTGCTTGGTGCACCCCTGGCAGACCTCTCTTCCCATCACAGGGTATCCAAAAGCTGCAATATTTTCCAGTGCTCCCACAGGAACCGTGCACCAGGGAGCCAGGGCTGTGGTGGCTGCTCCCAAACTGGGTTTTGTGGCACCATCTTGCTTCCCAGAGTTCTTGTCTGAGAGGGCAGTGCCCAGGATGCTGGAGCTGGGACATGTGAAGGATGAGGGCCAAAGGAGAGGGGAAGGCGAGGAAGAAAACCTGAAGACAACAGCGTTTTTGCAGTCCTACCCGTTGTTCCTGCTTACAGTTTCCTTCCTCTCTCCCCAGTTTGGGCAGGTCCCCTCCCTGCCACCTCCCCCACCTGCCATGCCAGCTCGGCTAGGGTTGTACTGCGGCACTTCCCTGAGAGCATCCCAGAGACTTCAAAACCTCCTCCTCAGCCTGGCAGAATGACTTGCAGCTTTTCCGAAAACTGGCAGGCAGCCTCAGTGCTTCACCATGGGAAGAGGGTTAACTCCTTCCCTCCTTTTCTCCTTCTCTCCCCCCAGCCTAGCGCATCATCCTGCTGGGTTGTCTGGGAACTGGCTGGGAGGAACGACAGAGGAGGAAATAGTTTATTTTTAAGAGCATTTAGTCCTCACGGCTCCGTGGCTCAGGGCGACGGGAACACAGCCTTGCACCGACAGCCTGAGGTTTCATCTGTCTGAGGCCACAAAGATAAAATCATTTGCACATGATTTTTGAAAGGGGCAATTATTGAGGATTTGGGGGTCGGTTGGTTGGGGCGTGTGAAACATTTAGAAGTGGGGAGAAAAGCTTTATCCTTTAGATGCTGCAGGGAGGAGCTGGCAGCTGCTCAAAGGGTTCCCAGGCCGAAAGGAATATTTGAAAGTTTTCCTATTTTCTAGCTCTGTGTAAGAGCAACCTGCAGCAGTTGTGCAGCAGGGATCCGGGACTCCCGCCTCCTCTTCTTAGTTTTACCTTGGGCTTGCAGCATGATCTTCTTTAAGAACGCCTGATTTCTTCATTAATTTTCAAAAACTTTTTTTTTTTTTTTTTTTCACAGGTACAAAACCACCGCGGTTCAATGCACTGCAGCTGCAAACCCAGCTATCCGTGCAGCTCTCTAGTTTGCATCCAGTCAACATGGGACCCTGGGGTGCTGCTTCTGTCTCCCTTTGCCCCGGGGCTCCTCTGCACCCTCCACTTCCCCAGGGCATTCCTGGCCCCCTGCCACGGCTCCAGTAGCAATAAATGCCCTTTTGCCCTTGGCAAAGGCTGGCCAGGATGGCCAAGGGACCTGTAGTGGGAGAGGTGAGGGCTGAGGAAGTGGAAGACTAAGAGGCAGCCACAGCAAAAGGGTCCAGCTCAGTAAACCGGGCTTTAAACTTTCTCATTCTTCTTTTGCAGACATGATTTCCACTCCTGCGATGTCAAGACTTCAGATTATTGGGAGATAAATTTAGAATAGATCTGAAAAGTAATTTAGAGACCTAAAAATAGCCTGTGAGCCTGTCTATCTAGCGACTGTAACACCAGAAGGGAAGAGAAAGGAGAAAAAATGACTGGGGAGTGTGCGGAAATAGGAATAAACAATTGTTAGAGGGGGTAGCCATGACAGAGAGAAATCTTGAGTGCATGTGTGCCAGATCGCTGAGATCAGGAGCTTGTCAGCAAGCTATCTCAACTTGTTCCTGCGTGTGTTAAGAAAATATGGCCAACTATTTTGACATTAAAGTAGACAGATGCTATTTGCAGTGGGTAGCCCCACAAGACTGCCTGATGCTTTGCTCTTTGCACCCTGCCCTGGCTGGGGTCATCACCAGTGCCTGTAGCCCAGTGGGATGTGATTCCTGATCTTTTTTCTTTCTTTCCCTTGCAAAGTTGTGGGAAACACCATTTGCCCTGGGCATTGAACCAGACGTGGAGCTGGTGGGAATCAAATAACAAAGGGGAATTTTTTTCAGGAGCTTTGGAAAACTGAGTAAACACAACTTGGCCGGTGGTGGGGATTTGGTGTAGCAGTTGGACCTGGGGACCATTGACAGCCCTCAGCATGGTGAGCTAGGTCCAGGGCCCCACCAGAAAATCCAGCTAGGAGCAAAAGGAAACGGAGATGGAGACAAGTGACAATGTATGAGCAAGGTGTCCGTGATGGGGAGAAGCCACCCGTGGCACAGGGCCACATTCCACGCTGGAGGCAGGATCAGAGACAGGCAGCATAGTGAAGGCAGGACTGGGCGCAGCAGCTAGAGCTGAAATAGGTCTCCTGGTCCTCTATGAGAAAAAAACCAAACGTGGGACCAGAGTATTCAACCTGCATCACAACACCAGAGCCCCCGGGGGGAGTGTGGCAGCCCCCGGGAAGCATGACAAGGAGGTAGCGGGGGCTGCAGATGTTTTCTGCGTGCTGAACGCGAGCTGCAGAGAGAAGATAAATGTCGGTGCTGCGAGCTAAGCCTCGCCTTGTATCGTGCCTTGATTTTATAACCTCTCCTTTTTTAATATCCTGTTGAGACAAACAGCCTGTGCACATGTGCTGGGAGGACCTGCCGAGCAGCTGAGCATCTTAGGGCATCTCAGACTGAAAGATACTCAAATGTCCCAGAATTTCTTAGAGCATCTCAGCCTGAAAGCCCCCAAAGGGGGACATTTGAGCATCTTTCAGGCTGAGATGCTCTAGGAAATTCAGTATTGAAGCAAGTGCTGGGCTGCCAAATCACTCCTGTTTCAACCTTGGCTTCCTCAGGGGAGATGTGACATGGCCACAGGGTGTGGATTGGGCACCTTGGTTTGGTGGTGACAGACCATGGAGGGCAGGGATTGGAGTGGGACAGGGAGACAATGTTACAGGTGCTGAGATGGTCAGTCCAATGACTGATAGGATGCCAGGGACATCTCCCATGCAATTTTTTCAAATGCTAGCTGGGCACTATAATGCCTTAGGGTAGGTGAAACATGACTTCATGTGTGATGACACTGCTGGCCACCATGAGTTTGTGTCCTGAAAATGCTACTGGCTACAGCAACAGCACCTCTCTTTCTGTATCTGCCATCAAAGAAAGGGGGATGTTGCAGCCAGAAGTATTTCTCCTTCCACCCTCAGCACAAATCCCTGTTTATGGAGGGATGTTTTGTTAGATGTCCAGCAGCACATGGGAGCAAGGAGACAGAGAGCAAGAGCCTCTCCTTTACTTACACCCGTGTCCCCTGATGACTGATGCCTGGCACATGGTATCATTTCAATTTTCCCCCTTGAACCATGAATAGCACTCTGTTCCTGTAACAGGCACTTTTGTGGTGGACATGTCATCCCTCGTGCAGTCTGTCACCACGCTCCCACCTCTGATTGGAAGGAGGGATGAAGGGGAGAGTATGGGTGTGGGCCAGGGTGTCACCTCTTCTCACACCATCAGCACCCAGACTGGGAAGGTGGGTGCCCAGCAGTCACATCCAGCAGCAGCACAATGGCCACGTGGGCTTGGCCACGGCAGTAGTCCCCTAAACTGTGGGGTGAGATTTCAGCCTCACAGGCTTGCCCCAACGCCCTTTGGCATCCTGACCAGCTCCATGGTCCATTGTAATAGGGCCCAATCCTGTTCCCTGCCATGGGCTTCTCACTCTCCTGGGTGGGGGAGCCAATGTAAGGGAAGCAGTCTCACCTTGTCCCAGCTCCCATGGTCACCAGCCCCACCAGTAAAGTCTGGTAAACTGTCCCTTCCCCTCAGCAGTAGCTGGTCCAACCCCAGTTGCCCCAGGGAGGGACTGGGCTGACTGGGAATAGCCAGGGAGGCACTTTCTACTCCCCTGTCCCCACTTATCAACACCACGTTCTACTTTGGTGCCTCTCTCAGAAAAAAACCCCCACCCTTTTAATTAAACACGTAGCTCAGATTACTCGTTTCTGTCGCTTTGGGGACAACCTATTTTTGCAGAGAGCGCTAAGCCTTTCAGCTGCTTTGCTCCCCTCCGGGGCAATGGGCCTTGGGTGTTGGGTTGCCACAGCCCATCTCCACAGTGGTGGTCCCTCCTTCGGGGACAGCGGTGTCTGTCCCCAGCAGAGCTGCACAAACCTCACCAGCCCTTCCTGCGTCGCTCTGTCCTAACAGTGACATGCAGTGGCGGCACGCTGTAACGGAGCCTGGAAATAACCTTGCGCTTGGCCCAAGCTGCTGGTGCCTAACGGGTTTCTGCAGCCGTACCTTTATTTTTTTAAACAAATAGGTCAATATTATCTTGATGATGAATTCTGCTCTCGCTTTGTACAGCATTGTTTTTTCTTCGAGCTCCTTTTTGTTACACCCGTGCATGCACACATGCAATCCTACTACAAAATTTCTGGGGGAAATCCAGCTAAGCAGCAGTAAAGCTGCCACTGCTTTTCCTAGGGCATGGCCAGCGATGGGCTGATGCACCTCCCGGAGCAAGCAGGGTGTACCGAGAGGCCAGGCTGGCACAGGCCAGGGGATCCTGGCTGCCTCACCCGTACACCACGCGCCACACAGCCCCCACCGTCTCCCCATCTCTGGGGGTCTTGACACCTTCCCGTGAGAGGTTCACTGAAACAAAGGCAGCTTGTCCCCAGCCCTGCAGCCCAGGACGGTGGCAGCTCTCCCCCGCAGCAGGTTGGCAGGCTGCAGCACCTGTCCAGCCCTGGCAAAGCGTGGCCGTGGCTGTACCCCAGCGCATACTTCTGCACTGCTTACCTGCTGCTGCTCACAGATCAAGTAGCTAATGTCTAAGCAGTCCCATTTAAATCCACAATCAAATTACAGGAATAAAATTAGAAGCCAGACTGGAGCCACTTTAAAAGTTGCCCCTTATTTAATAATTCTGTCGCAGTTATTTTTCCTCTTATCACCATTTATTCTCATTCTGGGGCTGGTCTGTAATAACAGAGGAGGTTCATTTGTGCTCCCCCTCCTCTTTCCAATGTCTAGTCTTTCTGCATGGGTTTCATTTCTGCCCTCTGAAAAGACATTAGGATAAATAACCGAATGACGCAGTACCACAGAGGTCTACGTTAATGGGACCACACTGCACTCACCCCTTCCACAACCCTCCCTTTCCCGTGTAAAAGGGGTGAATCAAATAGATGAAATTCCTATTTCACCCCTGCCCATACCTATAGGTGTGGAAGAAGAAACTGCAGTGCAACTCCTTCCTTCAAGGCAGCACCTGCAGAAGCAGGAGCCCGGAGGAAGTGCTGGGGTGGTTTGGGAGCACCATCTCCTCTTTAGTGGGGGTCTGCACAGAATTGATAGAGGGAAGGAGGCAAGAACCTCCGCTTCCCAACTGATGGAGGGAAAGAGGCAAGAGTCTCCCCTTCCCTCCCTGATCCTGCCATCCCCCTGCATGGTCAGTGGTGCAGGTGTGGAGATATTGGGGTGGTGGGCATGCGCAGCCCCAGCTGGGAGCTGGCTTGCACTGAAGGAGTCAGGGGAAATACTTTTGTAATCATTTGTCTATTAGTTAAAGATGTGACTCAGTGAGAGGTAGGATTCATTCACCTGGCTGGATTTTCATCTGCTTCTGGATATTGTCAGGAAAAAAAATAAACACAAGTTCTCACTAACCCTTCAGCATTTTTAGATCCCCTGTAAAAACAGATCTATAGCCGTTCTACAATAGGCAAACACTGCTGTGTGGTTAACAACTGTTGTCCCCCAAACTACTGCTGAAATCTGCCAGTAATTAAAAAAAATAGTTTAAGAAACATTTTGGTGACAACTGCCTCTGTGGCACATCTGAATTCTTGTTTTCTATGAACAAGGCATGACCCTAACTTGCTGTACAGGTACAGGACTCAGGCATTTTCTGGCAGGAACCATGGCAGGTGCCACACAGCCTGGAAGCTGCTTCGGGGTGATGCACAAAGTCCCAGCATGGTCTGATCCTGCCTGTGCAGAACAGAGTTACCCACGGGCATGGGGGGTGAAGCACGGGAGATCTCCATCAAGAAAAGCATGAAGATTTGTGGTCAGGGAGAGGCGTTCCCAACTGGGAGACCTGCTGCATTGCAGAGCACAGAGAGGGGCTAAACGCTGGTTGGGAGTCAGTGCAGGGAGATGAGTCAGCCAGCTGGTTATCCCCTCGGCTTTTTCTGTGCCTTACCTGTATCCACTATTACCCTGCAAATTTCCTTTGTAGAAACAGCCTCATATTTCTGAAGACTTCAGCTGTGAGTGGGCTAACTGCCAGTGGATTGCTTGGACAGAGGTGTTTTAAGATGCCCAAGAGGCTCGAAGGGTTCGTCCTGCGGCTCAGGCAGCTGGATGCAGGGAATTAAAACTGTGAGTTGGGAGTGTGCAGCAAGCAGAGCTGACAGTGGCACAGTGCTCAGGACCTGCAAGCCTGGAAACAAGCCAGAGCCAAGGGCTTGATGGGGCCCACCATCACACTGCTCTCAGGAGTCACCGCGTGCTGGTCCTTCTCCCCCCATGCATGACCCCACTACAGGATTCTTCCTTTCACCTGCACACCCTTGCTAAGTGGAGAGTTCCAGAGTGGTTGTTTGCCTTAACGCTGTATTTCAAAGCATCTACTGGGGGCACTCACGAAGCAAAACCAGCCACTGGCACATGGTCAAACACAGGGCCTCAGCATCCAGCAGGACAAGCTGAAGGAGATCGATCTCACTCCTGCCAGGCGCCGAGGGGAACATGAACCTTGGGTAAATGTGAGCAATAATCCCCTTTTCAGAGTGGTGTTCTAGCTGGGGGATTTGCATCCACTGAGCTGTTTAGCCTCCATTTTAAGTTTGAGCTCTGAGTGAATGCAAATATCTTTAAATAAAGTCAAAGCAAAAAGGCTGCTGGATATCAGGCAAGCATTTAAATACCACGAAGCTACAAAGGAAGTGATAGCCTCACCTTGCTCCACACACAGCTCCAGTCATTTACACATCAAGTAGGTGAATTCAAGAGTGCAGAAATAGACCTGTAAATATATGGAAATTCTGCTTTTGCAGTAGTTCGTTTTCAAAGCACATCTACTTCCTAGCATGCATTTGGGGTCACACCCCACCTCACAGCCCTCACCCTGCTTTCCAAAACAAGCTGTTTCAGCTTGCTAGCTTTCCTCTACAAGTGAAGCATAAAATACAAGGAAACACCTCACTTTCAGTGTTGTCACCACTTTCACCTTGCCGCTAATTACTATCGCAGATTATGTACATATTCAAGTGTCTAAATTTCAGTGCAGTACATTCTTGCTACATGTGTTTATTTTTAAAATATACATGGCAAATATTTCCATATTTTATCTTTCTATCTTCTGTTGACCACGTCCAAACCTTAAGGTGGAATATTCCTGTGATTGAAATGCGATGAGGCAAACTGGAATAGAGCCAAAGACCTCTACTCCTCTTGTTAAAGATGGACTTACGGTCTTTAGTGACAAGTCTTGTTTTACGTCTTGATTTTTCATCTTACCTCAGGTAGGTTCCCTACCTCATGCTTCACCACCAGCTCATTTTTGACTTGTAAGAATCCTGTTTCTCATGATTTCCCAAGCGCTGGAGGAGACAGCCACTCTTTAGATGTTTCCCATCCAAGTACCAGTCTGAGGCAACCGTGTCCAGCATGGGACACAGCACTTGCAGAGGACAAGCTTTAGTCGAAAGTAGGGATACCCAAACTTTACAGCACCCTACATAGCATAGATCCCAGCTCTCTGGCCAGACTCCTTCTAGCTGGTGCAGCAGGCATCTTCCTTACCTCAGGTAAGCCGTGTTACTGTGCAGCAGCTTTAGCTAGACCACGTAAAACTGGAGAAGGCAGCTCAGAGATGGAAATGCTAGCTTCTGACCAGTTCCAGCACCCAGAGAGAAAGCTATCATTAAGACGAAGATTCAGTGGTTTAGGGAGGCAATGAGGAATTAGTTATACAAGAAGATACTTCAGTTTAGCACTTAGCTGGATGACATGCTGGCTGCCTGGGGCTTTGCCATCTCCTTGCAGGCACTCCTTTGGCAGCAGGCTACCTCCTGCTCTAGCCCAGGTGGTCGGTCACACCTCCCCCAGGCATGTCAGGCAGGTTCCCCTCTCCCCTCACATGCCGCCCCTCGCTCTCTATGTTCTAGGCACCCCTGAGCTTTTCCCTCACCATTTCTCTTATCCTCACCCAGAGCTGAACAAACTCTTGAAGCAAACATTCATGCCCCTTCCCACTTTTCAGCTGAATTTTGTTTTCAGCCGCATCATTCATCTTTAGTTCTTACTGCTCCTTGCAGTGCATGCTGCCATTCCGGTTACGGGCCTGCGCTCTGCACACTGGCCCATCCATCACCTGTCTGAAAACCTGAAGTCTCCATCCATTTTCATCTACTGCCACTAATACCAGAAGGCAGCTGCTGCACACACCCGTGTCCTGATCTGATCTCACTAGTCCCACTAAAATATGTCTCTCTCCAGTTACCTTTAGTGACTTACCCTATGACAAGTTTCACTTGTGTTTCCTACAAGTCCTCAGATGAAAGCTTCTGGCAACTTGGGTGTACCACCATGCTTAAATGTTGCAGGGTGGGCTGACAGTGAACTGGCCAATGTAAAAGAACCCAGCAAAATGACAGATACGTGGAGGAGCCCCATTTAAACAGCAGTTGACTATTAGCCTTCGGCATCTGGAGGCTCATATTTTAATGAATACTAGCACTACAGGCATTCCTGAATATGTCTGCCCATACATTGATTCCAGATGTTTTTATTGTATTTAACCTTGTCTTAATCCCAGTCAAAAGGCTGAATAACTGTTATCTGTAAGGGCTGGGAAATTGAGGAACCACAATGGAGCACAGAGAACGTTTCAGACAGAGACTGTCACATCAGTTCAGCACAAGCAGTTGTAGCAACCTTAAAAAGATAAGGTTTAAAAAGAAATGCCAGCTCTGGTTTGATCCAAGTGAAACCAGATGACAGCATTTCTCCTCTTTGGGCCCATTTTTCCAAGCTTAATACCTACAAATTCACATTCTCCATTTCCATCTCACAATCAGATACAAACGGGGACTTTCTTGTGATGGTTGTCAATGTTTTATTATAGAGTCTTATCAATAAATTACTTCTCTGAAAATCAATTTTTCAGAACTAAAATCTAATCTGGCAGGGTTCAATAAGTAACAAGACGAACTCAGCCATGCAAACAAAATATTACTAAGTTACTTTAATAAAATTTTATCACAACAACCTCAAAAAGAATAGCGAGCCCTGGAGACTTAGACAGTTAATCTTGGATTTTTATTAATATTTTGGATTCTTTTTGTTAGGCCCTAGCCTTTGGTACATAGCTGTCTTCATCTGGATGCTAGAACAGGACAGATCTTTGGGTGCCTTTATGCTTGTGATTGTCTTATTTTATAGCACTGTAATAAAAATAGCACCATCAGCGTTCAGTGCTCACCACAGTGCATTTAAGCAACTGGTCATTGCGCTGAAACAGAACTCCTGGAGAAATTGAGCTTACTCCTAGAGAGTAATTGCTCACAAAAGGTCTAGCTCCCAAGTCTTTTCAGTATGTGCCATTCATTTTCTGTTCAGCACCCCTTATGATGTTTATTAAAGTAACTTTATTGGGTTATGTTGCACACAACAGGACATTCAGAATTCCATCTTGACCTTCACAGCAATATCTAATACTGCCTGGAAGATAACCAACAAACATTTTCTTTGTATATACAATCAGTATTCTGAGCTTGCAGCTACTTGCTGACAAACGCTTACCAGTTTCAGATACATACAAGGAAACCTAAGAACATTGAAACATTTGAAAATAAGCATTACTGTATTTTTAATGCATTCTGGATTGTTTAGTTCAACTTATTAATTACTCTTGATTTCCAGGGCTTAATTACACACAATTTTTACAAAAGCAACATCATGTCTTAACATTAATTAAACATAACATTTAAGATTATTTTTTATTGTGCAAAACTTAAGCAATAAGTCTTGTTAGTACAGTAAGATGAAAAAGCAAGGGATATTTAAAATAATATTCACATTCAGTGCACAATTTTTATCCCTACTTCCACCTTTTGCTGTGGAATCTAGAGTTCCCATCAGTAAGTGCTATCTGAAAATACCAATAGTTCATTTCATCTTTTGTTATTTGAAGGAGACTCTGAATCTATTTTTACATTAGGCTTTTACACACAGTTAAAACAGCCGTTTCAGTTGATCAATACAAATTAACACACTGAAAAGGGCGAAAAAATACATACCGAAGGCATCCACCTAAATGGTGGCATGACTGATAATTTATAGCTTATATTAAAAAATATAACTGATATTCTGATTTTGGATTTTGAACTCAAGATTTTAGCAATTAACCAAAAATTTTCTTTAAAAATTCTGGCATCTGCTAATTGAAAAAGTAATTTAATTTAATAGTTAATTTTAATTAAAATCCTTAGCTTGTTAGATATTAAGTGCTACCAGTCAAAGCAGTCACAAGACTGTTTGATGTTTACATAGCACGATATAGATAAATATCTCCTTCAGAGAGAGATTATGTTCGGCTGGGAACATAATCGGAGTATTTCCTGAATATTTTAGGTATTTTTGCTTTCTACATCATAAATATGTGCAACAATTCCTTAATTTGAGGAAAAAATGCAGAGAATTCCACTCAAGTTTAAAGACGGTGCAATCATTAATTCAAATTCTCTATGTATAAAAGTATCAAGAACTCTTCAGTAGTCAATTTAATATTCAAAAGAAGATCAATAGTTTTACGTAAACTTGTTAAAAAACAAGCCACCACATAATCTGGCTTTAAAGTGACAATGTATTTTGCTTAATATGATTTATAAGAATGTGAAGAACTAATTTCATACTACGATTTCAAAAAGATGCAGAGACTGGATTATCTCTGATATTGAAATACTCAGTTAAAATATATAATTATATAAAGAATCTCCAAAACATATAATTTGTTACAGTGGTATTGTTCATTCCAGTAATTATCCTTCCTATAAGGAGGCTACATGTTAACGAAAATACATTAACCTGTGGGAGTTCCCAATTAGAGAACATCAGTATTCTCCTTCTGCCTCTCCTCCACCCTAAACTGACTAAAAAGCAGACTAGGTTTTCTACCTAAAAAAAAGGGAATTACGCTCCAGATGGTCATTCCCTAGCCCTAATCAAAATCCTGTCAACTTATCTACAATTGTTAGGTTTAGGCTAGTGACAAATCTTCCAGTAAAGTGTTAAAAATAGATGGAGTAACTAACAAGCCATCTTCTGTATTTTAGATCACTGAAATCTACACATCAAAATATTTATGGAAGCATGAGTGCTGGTGACATCATTAACTCTTACAAACTGAGCCTTTCATAAAAGTTGCACAGATGGAAAAAGATGCCTTGAGATAAATGGAAATAAAATCCAACTGAAGAAAGATTTCCTAATATTGAGCCCCACTTCCTTACAAACACACATATTTCAGTGACAGACACTGCTCATTATTTTGGCCCAGTGCCTCTCCAAAAATCAGCTTCATAAGCTGTTTGCTATATCTTCAATAAAGAAAAAAATCCACACCCTCTTAAAAAATGGTATATGGAGTTCTGGATTCCAAAATTAAAATGCATAAGCATTTTCATATTCTTGCTATGAAATATCAACTAAAAATATGAATGCTTATAAAGAAACAAAATTGCATTTTATACATTGTATCTATATCGATACAGTTCTCTGTGTTAGTGGAGAATTCAGCATCTTTAGAAGTTCAACACGTGCAAAATTCAATTACATTTTGAAGAAAATTCCAGTCTAAAAAGTTGTATGTAATTACATGTATGACAGGCCAATAATCTAAAGACCAATCTCAAACAAAGCTGTACAAAGTTTGCTTCACATCTCCCTATTACCCCCTCAAAAAAGGCACTAAGTGGTTTAAGTGTGCAAATGGCTCTTAGAAGAAAGTGTGTAAACAGAGCCTGTTCCAGTAGCTCTGCATTCTTTAATGATTTCCTATAGTGTATTGCTATTAAATGCTATTTACAGTACGATTTGCTAAAGAACAGAAGACAGTCAGTCCACAGAATCACAGATATCCTTCACTTTCTGATTGAAGTCTTCAGGTTGATCAGCATACACATAATGGCCTGCACCAAGGATAGCCTAGAGGAAAAAAGGTGAAGACACAAGTCAAAAATCACAGGAACGTAATAAACAAATAAATAAATACTGGGATATGTGAAGAACCTGACTTTTACACGTTAACTACTTGACACATTATTACTTGAAAAGACAAATTTCAAAACTGAAACTGATCTCTTGCACCCAGCCTGTGCTAATGCAGTTAGTGCAATTGCTGCCAGGAGGTGGTATCATGCAGCCACAAAGGACTGTAAATGTAAGGAAAAACAAAAGCTTGTTTCATCTGATGAAGGCACTTCGCTACACAGGAAAAGAGGGAAAAACTACCACTTATTCAACTGCACACCTTGTTGAAAAAAAAACACCATTTTTTTTGTCACTGGGGTGACAGTCACTGGAAAGCAAACTTAGGAGAATGTGCTTTACACAAACTTCCGATTCATCTTCATCCCCTTCCTTCTCCACTCATATAGTTCTGCCAGGCTGCTCTTTAGTTCTGTAAGTGTTTTCATTACAGAGAGCATCAAACCATTTGTATTCTCTTATTATAAAAATGATATGGAAGAGACTAAAGAAGGTACTAGGATAAATGATTAAGAATTCAGAAGCTTAAATTGCTGGGGATTTTCTTGTGGAAGCAGATTTCAGCCCTCTGAATTAACAACTGTGTTAAGCAGGGACAAGTAAAATTCAAATGATGTGATTTCTGGGGGGAAAACCCCACATTTGTGACCTATATTATTTCACAGCCACTATGTAACAAAATTAAGGGTTTAAATAACCACACACAGGGCAATTACCCTTTTTCTAAAATTTATCATTCTGTGTCAAAACTGGTACAAGCAAGCCATCACCATAGTGTACAGCAAAGGTACTTGACCTATTTTCTTTCCATTTTATAATCAGGTTAATTTGTATTTAAATCTATTCTCCCCCTCCCCCCATTAAAATACTCCCTCTTAAATCTCTAATTGAAGCCCAGAAAAGTACAGCTATGTTATTGTGTTGAGAAACCCCACAAAGTAAAAATTAATTAGAAATAAACACACAAATGAAACCCCAGAACTTCTGTGGATGGCACTGCCAGTCCATATCTCAGCCTCAGACTCATGAGAACCCTTTCCCTCCTACATTTTTTTTAAATGTCCCTATAATTTCTATCACTCCAATTTACCTTTTAGAATCCTACTTGGCTTGACAAAATTTTAACCTGGAAATAAACTTTTCCACAATCCCTTCTAAAAGTCACTGACCAGAATGGAAAAATCTGCCTGCATGGTAAATGCTTATCCTAGCAATATATCGTACACTTCTTAACGGTGACTTTTTGTTACAACTTTGTCTCAGGTTAAGCAGTTAAGTGACACTTTCAGTCTGGATGTCAACATTTATGAAATGTATTTGTGGTCTTTAAACACATGTAAACAGTTCAGTAACAATGTATTTTCTTTGAGTTCCAGCTCTGATGTCAGCTATATCAAGATTATAAAATCTCATTTGAATGACTTGTCACAGTATACCATCAACATCACATACTACACACTTCTGTCCAGATAGATCTAGACATCAATAAAACGACAGCTGGTGTATTCACATATTTTAGCACCTCGTAGCATTGTAACATATATGCATATTCAATTATCATGGCTGACTGATGTGACAATGCATGAAGAATACTTTTAAATTATTTTTTTTTTTATGGAAATCAACAAAAAATGCAGTGTGCACATTCGCATCAGGATGCAAGTACACATATTTTAAATGATAACGCCATACCTCTGAACAAGAATGTATTAGCTAGGAAGACGTTAAGTATTTTTTTAATGACTTAAAGATGCTTACAAGAACCTAAGAGAGTGGTTTGTACCTGGTGCTTATCAGAGAAACAAAAGCATTATAGACAGATTAGAACAGTTTATGACAGCCTCCTCACTATGTCATACATACGTGCAAGTATCAAGACTGCTGTGGTTTAAAACACAGAGGAAAACCTCAGATACTTACAGTGACCACAAACCTATTTGTGTTAGCATACTGTAGAGCAGATTATTTTGTAGAGCAGAAGAATGACCTTGCCCAAAGATCTAATTCAGCTTCTAGTGCTACAGTAAGTTTCCTTCTTACTCTGGGAACTCAATAATCTTTTGTCTAGGTTTTCTCTGATCTAACACTTGTCATCTCTCCCTCTGTTACAGAAATCACAAGTTATTACCCCAGGCTTTAAATCAAAGGGACAGCATTTCCACAGTTGGTATAAAACCCATATATACCATTTAAACCAATCCACACAAAGAAATAACTGATTTAAAAGCCAACTTACTATTGTCTTCACATATGAATTTGGTCTCAGAGACTGGATAGTGCTGCCAGAATTGCCATCTATACATGAACGCGCTCCATAGACCACAGTGATAGGAATGTCTTGATCCATTTGCGGAATCCGTTGCAGCATTGGCCTTTTTGCCCATCCGTAAGGAATAGTCATGTTCTTGAAAGCTGTTTCCCCACTTTAAGTCATTCAAAAGGATAAAAACAATTACATTTCCATTGGATCTGACTGTTCTCTAAATCAGAGTATCTGTGCATTTTGGTCCCACAAAGTGCAATAGTACATGAGGCTGGAATTTTTTACTATTAAGAAAAATAAATTTTCAAGGCTTGCATGTAATTTTCAACAGAAAGAGCCTATGTTTTTACAGTACTGGTGATAACACAAGAATGAAATGTCTTATTTTTAAAGTTTATTAAGAAATTCTTTACAAATTAAAACTCCTGTAACAATTTTTTAATTAAAAAATTAGTTCCCAAACTCACTCAGAATTACCACACAGTTAGTTTAGAAGAAATATATAATTAGGATAGCTTTTACATTTATAATTTCTGGAATTAAGAAAAAGTGCAATGCTACCTTTTTCTTCAATTAATACAACAAATGTTATGATTTTTTTTAAAAAGCATGCACACTGTTGCCATGGCCATTGGAGGGAGTAACAGACTCTCAGTACATGAAAGAGACTTCAAAACTCACACTGGGAAACTCATACTCACCTGGGTGACTGTACATTGCAGTGATAGATATATTCAGCCACAGTGTTATCATCAAACATTGATGAATATTTTCGCTTGAAATCTGGTCTTAAACGCTGAACAAGGCTTAATCCTGTTAAAACAGAAAACACTATTAGAGGAGGAATTAGTATAGATGACTTTAGCAGATTGCCTAATGCTTTTCATTACAATCCTCCAAAGGCGTTCCTTGGAACTTGTGGCTAAACTTGATGGCTTCCTAAACCAATGTTTTTGTTTCACCACTTGTATGTCTTAGGAAAACATGATGGCATTACAGCAAACAAGAATGAAACATGAATAATCTAAAGGATTTTATGCTGCACCAGAAAAGGAGTAATTCAATCCCTCTGAATATATATGGGGAACATTTGAGAAGGGCCACTGCAGCAATAGAAGAGACATGCAAAGGGGACGAGCAAAAGGACTGAGCAGCGTATCTTCTTGCCACCGGTTTAGTTTCACATGATATCAACACTGTCTTTCTTGCTCTGGCAGCACTGGGTAGGCCAAAAGCATCCCACCTTTCAGAACCAGAAGGCACTGCTGAAAAAGTTGGGCTGTTTTTCTTCCTTAGACATAAGTCTGTGCAATCCTTTCACAAAACAGTCATCTTCTGAAGCTAGTTCATCTAACTAGTATTTAGTGGAGAGAACAGAATTCTATACTGAAAAACAGGTGTAGAAATCTTGACACTGAGTACAAGATACAGGAACTGCTGTAGGTTAAGAGATTTAACCTGTGAAAGCTATTGTCCCTATGCTCTCTTAACAGCCATAATGGAGAAGCAGGTCCCTTCAGGAACCAGTTCAGCCTTTTTAAAGTTAAGATCCTATTCTGACTCACTTCTTCCAGGAAGAAGCCTCTTCAAGTTGACCAGATGGATCTTTGAGACAAGAGCCTCACCAAAGACTAAGTCTAAGAATACTATTCATCCCTGAAGAGCTAGGCTCGCAGTTTACCACTTGGGTTTATCAAATGAAAATACTGTTGTTAATGTGCCATTATGATGATGTCACTTCTTCCCACCTGTCTCTGGACAAAGGCGTGGTACTATTTATGTAGACCTTGCCACACTGATCTATGCTTTTCTAACCTTGAGATCAGACTATTGCAACACACCTTTAAGTATGCTTTAAACCAATTTAGAAAACTAGTACAGTGCAAGAGAAAATAATTCCATTATAAAACAGCGATTTCAGTCCTGAAGCGATGAAGATTTTGCAAACATTCTGCAATTTACTCTGCTGCTTGTATTTTCTCTATAGAGAGTTCAGTTGCTGGACCTCTATCTTTTTCTATCTGTCTGGGGAGTAAGAGTACCTGGAAAAAGAGATTATGCGTCTTCCCCTGCTATCAGCATAGAGGCGACAGCATCCCCATTTCCAATCACTAGTACTGACAACAGTGTTGACATTACAGGGATGTTTCAGTTATTGCTGAGTAGTGCTTGCACAGAGTCAAGGCCTTTTCCACTTCTTACCCTACCCCACTCGTGAGCAGGCTTGGGCTGCACAAGAAGTTGGGCAGGGACACAGCTGGGACAGACCCCCAACGGACCAAACGGATAATCCATCCCATATGACCTCATGCTCAGCATACAAAGCTGGGGGAAGAAGGAAGAAGGGGGGCGACATTCAGAGTGATGGTGTTTGTCTTCCCAAGTCACCGTTCCACATGATGGAGCCCTGCTTTCCTGGAGATGGCTGAACACCTGCCTGTTGATGGGAAGTAGTGAATGAGTTCCTTGTTTTGCTTTGCATGTGCACACCACTTTTGCTTTATTTATCAATTGTCTTTATCTCAAGCCACGAGTTTTCTCACTTTTACCCTTCTGATTCTCTCCCCCATCACACCAGGGCAACTGAGCAAGCGGCTGTGTGGTGCTTCGTTGCTGGCTGGGGTTAAACCATGACAATGCTAAAAGAAATACTAACACTGAGGACTGTGAGTTCCACAAGAGGGGTGCGATCACAGTGACATTACTGTTGTCCTGAGGAATTTTTAGGCATTCAGCTCTAGGAATGAAATTCAGAAATCCAACCTAATCACTGAAGCTCCTATACTGTTGAGCCTCCTGGGTGACTGCTCCAGTTAAGTGAAGGAAAAGTTACAAATCAACTACCTGGAAACTACTCAAAGAAAAAGATGTCTCTTGATTCTGCCTCCCTCCCAGGTTTAAGTATCTGCCTGCGGGTCTTGTTAGGCATCCATGTGATACCATCATGATAGCCCAAAGAACCTGGCTCACATTTAAGTGCCTAACTCATACCTTTGGCCAAGAGCAATTGACTTTATAGTGAGGATCAGGCAGCTATGCCTACCCAGCAGCTTAAGCACATGTGCACGTAGAAGGAAACCTAGGTTTGGTTCAGTGCCTTCATCAGGTTGGGTTTGATGTCTACCTTGCAGCACAGTGTTTAACTTACCCTTCTCTAAGAACTATGCATTGTCAAGAACTGTGCATTAAGTTGATTATGGAAAACTTTTTCAACACGTGGAATGAGAAATGGATGAAAAATTTTGAAAAGCAGTGCCCTCCACAGCACCCTATAAGTGAGGCTAGGTTGGGGATACCTTGCCAAGACAAGGTCTGTTTCTGCAACATGGTTTTGACTGCACTTCCTTGCTAAGGGAGACAACTTCAGCTTTGAACTCTTCCACATGGATTGATTTATGCATGCATTTGTTCTTGGATAAAAGGCATTAAATCAGTGCTTAACACTCAATATGCTCCAGGATATTTTGTTAACCAAATTAGCATTTTACTTTAAAAAAAAAAAAAAAAAATCTGTTCATACAAAACATGTTGCTTGTCCGAAAAGCTAATTTTGTCACACTCCTGAAGACAATCAAATAGATCAGCATATTAAAATATATATTCTATAGAAAGATATTTAGGAAATGGACATGCTTTAAATGTAAACGAAGCCTACAAATGTCACTAGTTTATTTTCAGATTGAATACTAAAAATGATGAAGAGATGAGTTAATTTTAACGTGTGAGAGGCCTGAAGGATATCTTTTTTGAAGCCTCTCCAGCAGATACTCCTGTAGTAGTGAGTGTAACACACAGATAACTTCTTTCCCCTCTAGAAGGAATACATATGATGAATTGATGAGTTGATCACACCCTTCTCCCCACTCCCCACATAAACTAAAACTGCAGTATTTTTGGTCATCCCTACCTAACCTAGTGTTAGGGTACATACAGTTTTATCTAACATCTCATCAGTGTTGTTGAAGAAATGCAGAAACATGAAGGACAGAATGCCACTGTAACACAGGACACCAATGAGACCCACAAAATTTTCTATAGTAGTAAGAAAATGTCTAATGGAAAGAACCCAGTTTCAATGTAACTCCTCTAAACTCAGGCCAAAGACAAATGAGTTTATGAGAGACTGCCTTCTAATGTTAATCAAATTCGGAAATCCTGTTTGGCCATCAAATTGCAGTTGAAGGGAAACTAAATGGACTGTGACTGCAGGCAACCAGAAAAAAATCTTTTCACATTCATGCCTCTGTCAGGCTTCCCCAACAGATGTCCACATCATCTGACTCACTATAATTGTAGTTTACAATAGTATAATGTAGCTTGCTATAAACTATGATACCAGTATTTCTAACAGAAAGAACTTGCCCTCTTGTGCTAAAGAGTTCAAATCCTCTCACCTTCTCCTCCAACTTTTCTCTGTGGGTGATATGGGCTTGCAACAAAGCTTATCTTAACGGGGTATCTGCCCCATGGTTATGTTTAACAAAAACAGAAATGGTATTTAAGAGCAGCTAAAACTCACCAAAGGGTCCTGCTATCCTCAGTCCAGCTAATGGATTAAATGGACTCAATATAGCTCCCAGTGCTTTGATCCAGATTGGAATTGGTCTCTCATGTTCAGCATTGTCAGGCCTCTCTGGAAAACCCCATGGCTCCACTAAGATAAGATGTTTAACCCTGTTGGCAAAAAAGGTTCAGAGGTTTAGACTACATCAATTTTTCTTCGACTGAGTATGGTGGAAATATGCTATCTCTGGACTATGCAACCTGGTTTAGTCATTTATATCATAGTGACTTATTACCTGGTTTCTGATTCATCAATGGTTTTGCTTTCAGTTGCTAATTAGGGATAGATTGAATTGCAACTAATCATGCATATGAAAACCAGAAACTCAGAAGCTTATGTCATTAAAAGAAACTTACTGTTCAACAGATACCCACTGTCACACACATATGAGATAAAGGCCAGTCTTGTTTTTATTTTTAAAAACTGCCTCATATATATGCTCAGTCAATATTATTTGCAGGAGCAGTTTAATTTGAGAGAAAATAAGATAACTGCATGTTTCATTTAAATAAACTTGCTAAAAGTCTTTCTTTTCAAGTAATCTAAGATCTCTGTTGTAAGAAGAGATGCAATTTACCTGAAAAATCATCAAAGTAAAATTTGAACTGAGAGAGGCAGAGAAAAATTAGCAGATGTTTTCTAAATTTATTGATTTTAGGTCATGAAATAAACATCAGATATACAATTTATAAAACTATTACTCAAAGGAACCTCAGCACAGAGAGTATAGTAGGAGTCTCCAGCAGATGCAACTATCAATCAGTTCATGCTGCGAGTCCCCCTCAAATAAAAAAAAAAAAAAAAAAAAATCTATTTCATCTTGGTAGACTGGAATCGTACATTTCTGTTTAATCCCATAATAACACCTACTCTAACTGTCCTAGATACTTCCAATTTCTGAAAAAGTGACTGTTAACCACAGTTTTGCATGTTTAAGGTGATTTTCCATGCAAGCTTCATCTTCTTTACTTTCTTCTTCATGACTTTCTTCTCTTTCAAAACCATGAGACTAAATATTTTATACAGCAGAGTTCTTAGCAACTAAAATGATGTCAGAGGTGATTCCGAAGGCTATTTCTGGATTATAATCAGTTGAGAAACCAAAAATCTGTGCTTGAAATGAGGGGTTGAAAAGGATTAAGCTGACAAAGATGTTCCTTGGCTGTCAGCTCAGCCATGAGTGCATTTGCACACAGCTGCAAACACCAACGGTAAGAGAGGACTGGGTAGAATTTAACTACACAAACCAAGCAGGAGAGATTACAGGCTAAGGATTGCAAGCAATGAAGAGCCGTTCGGGACAGCCACGCATTCTGTGCACAAACTAGGGCATTAAACATAATACAGCAAACACATGTGCAGAGTTAGCTTTTTTTCATGTTCTCTTTCTTAATACTTTCTTTCCTATTTGGCATTTCTCCTTTTGGTAATCAAGCCTACAACATAATCCAGGATAACAGGAAGTTGACCATGAGAATCACTTCAAAAGCAGTAGTCCAGAAGTTGCAGTATTTGAAAATTATGACCCACCACCACCCGGAAATATTCTAAATGAGAATCTTTTTGGACTAGTAGCCTCAGTTGTCCCATGAATTACTTTGGTGCGACATAATAAATTAACAGATCATCTAAGCTTGGAGAAAGAGATCTACTTTCCTCACAATATGTATCCAGAATCTCTTAAGCCTCTAATGCATTGTTAGATAATCTGGCTGAAAGCCGTGCTATATTTATCACTTGATTCAATGTGGTCTTAATATCCTACCAGTCAATTCGCTAATTTGATGGTGTTAGTTTTATTTCCGAGAAACATTAGTAATGTGACAGCACAAACTGAAACACCCCTAAACTAATTAACCTCAATATAAGCACAGTGAGGCATGAAAACAAAGTGTCACTTCCAACATAAATCAGCAGGGGGCAGAAACAATATCCCATCACACAGGGATAGAAACAGCACCATTTACAGATACTTCAGAAAAAGGGGTAAGGAATTTGTAAGTGATCCCTGCAAGAAACTAACTACAGTTAGCTAGAAGTTGTTTTATGCCCAAAAGGACACTAGAGCAGAGAGCTGCATTTCTTCATTGCAATTCTGGATTTAGACACACACCTACTTTCACACATCACTTTCAGCTGCACATACCAGCTGTCGTCCACTTGGAAAGAAAGAGGCAAAGTGTTTTAGGAAAAAATAATGTATGAATTCATTTCAAAATCTCCAAATGAGAGACAAATAAATGTATATGGTATAAATTGGTGTGAATATAGAAGAATAAGATATGTTTTGTATAATACAGAATCTGCCATATGATGTGGAAAGCTAAACTTACATTCACAATTTTACACAGGAGTCCACTATGACTATCTAAACAAAAGCAATGTAATTTCTTGATACAGAATAACCTCACTTGGTGGAATCCTAGCTCACCAGAGGCTATATAACCACACTATATATATATAAAAAAAGGAGACAAATTATTAGTTTAAGGGAAAGAACAATGGATTAGCTGTTGGCCACAATGCAGTGGAGAAAATGCTGATGAAATACAATTACAGGACTGCTACAGCTGGGTTGTTTTGCAAAGAAGAAATATGAAATGGCATGCAGACAATTTAAATGAAACTTTCTAAATAATTTTTACATCATCATGCTGGCACCAGGCTGACTGCTAGCATATTGGCATAAATTACCTAGGGGAATTATATTCAGAAGTTTCAATGTTATCCATAATAATGGGAAGTTTGGCAGAAACAGGCCTATTTTCCTGTCACAAATGTATTTTTGATCAGAAATATCACAAAACATTCATCCATAAATACAATCTTTGCTATTTATGCCAAAGTGGTACTGAGCAAAACCAAAGAGGTACAGAAAAGTACATAGAAAACCATGTTTACCGTATCTAGTTATTTCTATTCACCTGGAAATAAACCATACAATTAATACTTTGGGCTTAAAATTTAGTCTTAAGTTTCTTTAAATCAGCATGGTCATTTACTTAAAGTTAATTTATGAAGAGCCTGATTAAATAAAATATGTTAAAATCACTACCCAAATACAGGAAATTCCTTCATTCTTTTATTTTCACATACCTTGATGGGTATTTTAATGAGTAAGCAGCAGCCAGGAATCCACCTAGGTTGTGTCCAAGTAAAATCATTTTTTCTAATCCCACCTCCTTTCTCCATTCTTCTATGGATTCCACAAACTGATTTTCTGCTTCCTGAGCATCAGTGTCGAAGTGTGGTCTACTGCTGTGTCCAAATCCCAAGAGGTCAAAAGCATGAACGGTCCTGTTCTCACAGAGATCTTCAAAATTGAGAGCCCACAGTCCAACACCTCCTCCAAATCCATGCAGAAGAACAAGTGGAGTTTTATGTGAAAGGTCCGGAGAGAATGTCAGGGTCCATATTTTATTTCCATTAGATATATACACATATCGTTTACTGTATGTGCTTGCAATACCTGAAGAAAGAGTTGGAAAAAAAATTATGTTACTAGACATGCCTGATAAAATATGAAGTACATTATGTGCAAACCACTGTTTTAAATAGGAGTTCCCTTTCAAAGGAGGGAGCCTACAATCAAATATCTAAATAAGGGAGCAATGAAAATCTAATTATAAACTTGTTTATTTCTTCACAGTGTAATGGCCATATTAAAAAACTTCTTTCATTATATTTAATGTAAATTTATAGAAGATCTAGTTGTATGTATAAATCTTATTAAAAACCAGACTTACATTTTAGCATTTTGTCCTCAGCCTCTTTAAGGTGTAGCAGTGATGTGGGACACCAGGCAGGAAGCCAGCTGAATAACCATCCTAACCTACAACAACAATGCAGAATAAAAATTTCCTGAGAAATACAGTGAGTTTTTGCACTGTCGGATGCTTTGAAGACATTTCTTTTGCTGCTCTTCATAAAAGAACCCATACAAACTACAGAATATGTAGGACAGGAGTGCGCAGTGATAGGGAATTCCCTTTCTCCCGACTTTTATAAAGCGGTGTCCTGATCGGGGGCAGTCTTCAAACAGCATGCTGTTGCTCCACTGTGTCTTCCTTATCAATGAGTGTACTGCTAGAGCAGGTTTCTTCTGAGAACCTGGAGACATTAGCCTACACACTGACCTGACAAACCTGGTAGCATATATAACAGAATCATTGGGATTTCCAGTCTCCTCTCAAGTTCCCTTGGAAATCTGCCTGCACACACATTACCCTGCATGAACCTACTGCTTCCAAAAAAGCAATAAACTGTGTGCTCGCCAGCCTAACCTGAACTGACTCATATCCTAGATAAATATAAAACTGAAAAATAAGCAGGTTTATTCTAACAAAGCAAAACCCTAGAGCCTGCATTACCAACTTAGAAACAAAGTCCCAGAGGAAAACAAACCAGCAATTTCAACAGAAGCTGCTTTTCCAGCTGTCAATTACTATCTCAGTAGTACTAGCTTGACTGTGAGAGCAGGGAGAATGACTCAGCTAGCAGCATTGACTCATGGACAGTGCTTCAAAGGACACAGCACTTGGATACAGCTCTTCCTGGGTGCTAATTTATCCCTTGTTTTCAAGAAGTAATCCTCTTTTTCACTCCCTCACTTGTTTCTGAAGTGGCTCAGTCTATCAGTGTAAGGCTGCTACTGTAGGACCCCAGACCATTCCTTATAGGGAAGAGGGTAAGGTCATCAAATTCACAATCAGCTGTCTTCAGCACTTTTTTTTATGCTGAAATGCTTTCCAGTGTGTTAGAGCATTTTCAGGACTGAATGCCGCAAGTATTAGTTGTACAAAAATTAATGTTAAAAGACTATAAGGTTACTAATGTTCGTTTTTTTCAGTGTATGCAACACATTGATAACAAATTACAGATATGCCACCCTGAGTTCTTATTCCAAAAGACCTTCTCCCCACCTTTTTAAGGGGCTGAGCTACTCCAGCTGCATAGCTACTTAAATTTATGGTACAACATGGAAGGTTTTCTGGGGATGCACACTGCAATCTAAGCAGCACTGTTCAGATTCATAGACACATATTAGGGGATAACAAGAAAAAAATCCCCAAACCACACATGATCAAAACGGATTAATCAACCAATCACCCATGCCCACTGCTATTCAGTATTATTTACTCCTCTGAGAAACACGCTGATGTCTGGCTGTTCTGTAAATAACCTTCCTAAACCACCAGACCGTGGGAATTGTTATAATGGTGCATTGAGGGACTGGGAAGGGATGGTTTTATGTCCTTCCATGCCATGTCCTCATGCAATCTAAGAAATTAAGGAACTCAGCATCTTAGAGGAATGGCCATCCAACTGGTTTGCTTCCACATTAATCTATGCATTTATTTAAAAGTAAGATTTTGAAGAGGTTAAAGCTGGCACCAGCCAAAAGCAATTTCACCAGCAAGTAACTGAAATCTGAGTTTAACAATATCACTAGTTGTGTCCAATGTTATGAATTAGTCTGGTAAATTATTAAACAATAGCTATGTTGCCACCTTTCTGAGCCAAACCTTCTGCTAGTTTTATGCTTAACTAGGCACTGTCATTCATAACTCATAGGTCAGCGGCACAGAACCCAATCATTATGTCTACTAAGCCAAAACTATATGAAAACTTTCCTCTTGGCAAAACCACTGATTTAGCAAAGAAACTTCTTTCAAGATTTTTTTTTTTTACAGAAATGTACAGCTGCAACATGTTAACATTAAGACAGTGCAAAGATATGACCACAATGAAATAAAAAAGAAATCTACAGTTCACAGTCCCAGCATTTTATTTCCCAGTCTTAGGGAGACACCTGGATACTCAGGAAAAATATTTAGAAAACTGTATCAGAACGGGAAAGTTGTAACATAGATGTTCACTCTTTCTTTTGTTAGTTATCAGTACTGTTTATAAATACTGAGATTTTCATTCAGAAGAGACATTACATTACACACAGCTTGATAAATACAGTCAGCAAGCTGAAATGCTTAAAATAAAAATTATGTTTGCAATTCAGTCATTCTGTACTTGCTGAACTAGAAGAACAAGTAAAGAAGCTTTCTGTCAAAAAAAGCAATCACTTTCTAGAAAAGTTATTTTAGAAAGAAAATATTTAGTTACTATATTCAACTTAATCCTTTGGTTTTCCCCCCACTCCTTCCAAAGATGGTTTACCACATTGCTAGATGCTTCCCACATGTGCACAACAAACTATTTAACCTATTTGAATCATTTCTGCGACAGCTTTGGAAGACTGGAGAGTGGCTGTATCATTTCTTTTGTACATCTGTGCTAAACGTGTCTTCTTGCACACAAGAATGTCAATTGCTTACATGGCCTATCATTTTTATTTCTGTGATATCAAGTTAAAAGAGCTACGTAATGTCAAAAACAAAGCAATGGACCTTTCAAGAGAGTGTGCTCGCCAGAAATAGAGATAAAATATGAAAGAAAACTAAAGATTCCAGCAGTAGCTTCACACTGTGAGCAACCTGCTGCCAGAAGAGACAGACCACACTCTGCTCTCATCACCCACCACTTCCCAGACACTGCTTCCATCCATACAGGCTCTTTAGGAAGGACAGGCAGGGGAGACGAGGAGGGGCTGTTGCCCTCTATGTCACTGACCAGCTGGGGTGCATGGAGCTCTGCCTGGGGATGAATGAGGAGCCAAACGAGCTTATGGGTCAGGACTAAAGGTAAGGCAGGGACAGTTATAGTGGGGGTCTGCTACAGGCCACCCGACCAGGAAAACCAAGCGGGTGAGGCCCTCTATAGACAGATAGGAGCAGCCTCACATTCACAAGCCCTGGTCCTCATGGGGGACTTAAAAAACCCCCTATCTGTTGGAGGGACAACGCAGCAATGCATACGCAATCCAGGAGGTTCCTGGGGATGGCCTTTAAGGTCCCTTCCAACCCAAACCATTCTATGATCCTTCTTTTTACAAAAAGAAAACTTAAATGTGGAATCTGAGTAGTTAAGAAAGCTATTTGGCTTACATGCTTGCTATATCAAAAAGTATGAAATAAATCTGGCAACTGACAACCCCAAATTCTATCTCTTTTACACTGATCGTACATATGGGAATTACAGGTGAAATTACGAAGGCATATGACTAGTGAAATTTAACCTCTATTTGTCTGTGGCCATGTAGTAACATAAACGACTGTGCACATCCATGCTAAAAGAAGCAATAATCAGCAGGGCAGAGCATGCCATAGGATGCTCCCTTGCATCTTCTATTTGGGGTCAGTTACACTTTCCACAGCCACCTGAAAAATTCTGAAGCACTGGAGGCCAGAAAATCTGAGGCCAGCAGATGGGGAGCTGTTGACCTGCTGGGCATTCAGAGAAATCACTCTCTCTGCCAGCTGACCTCCACACTTCTTGTAACATGTCTAGAGCAGGAGACCAGAAGCTAAGAGAAAGCCCCAGAGACACCCACTGAATGGCATTAGAAATTGAGAAAGTCACAGTGTTTGTATGAGCCTGGACGATTAGTGGGACCATCAGTAGCCTATGCTGATGACTAATAAATAATGAAAACAAAAGGGACAGAGACATAAACATCTGACAACATGGAGGTGCAGCTGCTATGCACAGGGGCCAAGCTGTCCACCAGGACCTAACACATTGGCTGGTTGAAGTGTCCTGTTTCCCTGGGTCCAAGCATAAGGAAGAATAAAAATAAATAAATTATTACTATCTTTGGCCATCTAAGGAGTAAAGAATAGTTGAATATTGTATAAAATGTAGCTAAGGATAATACTGCTTTTCCTTAGCTGCTTGAATAATCTGAATCAAGAACTTGCTGTCACAGCACAGTTTAAATTGCCTGAGGCTAACTTTCAAAAGAACTGAGAATCAAGTAGAGGCAGAGGCATAGCGAACCTGACCCACCCATCCACCTCCTCTAATTAGGTCAAATTGGATGAAGAACATGGCAAATAGGTAACTCTAGTACTACCATTCTGTGAGTTAGATTAATCCTCTTTAGCTTGGTAAAATTGATTACATGCAAGACAACTGATGGATCTGTAGCCGGTTACAAATTTGACATACACCACAAAAAGCTCATGAAAGCTCAGACAATAACTGAAAAATTGAAAACATCTCTTGTAACACTGAAGTATGCACTCAAACAGCATAAGTCTTATCTACCATATAAGGATGTTCAACAAATGTTCAGCAGAAGTTGCTTATAACTATAGGAGTTAAAGATATACATACATGGAGCTCATTATCTCACTTTCCAAGCTTACAAAATCATAGAATAGTCTGGGTTGGAAGAGATCTTAAAGACCACCCAGTTCCAGCCCTCTGCCATGGGAAGGGACACCTTCCACTAGCCCAGGTTGCTCAAAGCCCCGTCCAACCTGGCCTTGAACACTGCCAGGGAGGGGGCAGCCACAGCATCTCTGGGAAACCTGTGCCAGGGCCTCACCACCCTCACAGTAGAGAATTTCTTCCTGATACCTAATCTAAATCTACCATCTTTCAGTTTAAAACCATTACCCATTGTCCTATCACTATGTGCCCTTATAAAAAGTCCCTCTTCAGCTTTCGTCTAGGCCCCCTTTAAATACTGGAAGGCCACTGTAAGGTTTCCCCAGAGCCTTCCCTTCTCCAGGCTGAATGACCCCAACTCTCTCAGCCTGTCCTCATAAGGGAGGTGCTCCAGCCCCCTGATCATCTTTGTTGCCTCCTCTGGACCTGCTCAAGCAGGTCCATGTCCTTCTTATGTTGGGGGACCCAGAGCTGAACACAGTACTGCAGGTGGGGTCTCACGAGAGTGGAGTAGATGGGGAGAATCCCCTCCCTCCACCTGCTGGCGACACTTCTCTTGATGCTGTCTGGGACATGGTTGGCTTTCTGGGCTGCGAGCGCACATTGCTGGTTCATACTTAGTCTTCCATCCACTACCACTCCCATGTCCTTCTCCCCAGGGCTGCTCTCAATCCACTTATTGCCCAGCCTGTATTTGTGCTTGGGATTGCCCTGACCCATGTGCAGGACCTTGCACCTGGCCTTGCTGAGCTCCATGAGGTTTGCATGATCCCACCTCTCTAGCCTGTCCAGGTCCCTCTGGATGGCACATCCCTTCCTCCAGCCTGTCGACCACCCCACACAGCTTGGTGTTGTCGAGAGACTTGCTGAGGGTGCCCTCAATCCCACTGTCCATGTCCCCGACAAAGATGTTAAACAGCACCGGTCCCAACACTGACCCCTGAGGAACAACATTTGTCACTGCTCTCCACCTGGACATCAAGTCATTGACCACAACTCTTTGAGTGCGACCATACAGCCAATTCCTTATCCACCAAGCTGTCTATCTGTCAAATCCATGTCTCTCCAATTTAAAGACAAGGATGTCTAGTGGGACAGTGTCAACAGCTCTCTACAATTCCAGTTGCTCTTCCCTTACCCACCAACACTGTAAGCTCACCACAGAAGGCCAGGAAATTTATCAGGTACGATCTGTCCTCAGTAAAGCCATGTTGGCCACCACCAGTCACCTCCTTATTTCCCATGTGCTCTAGCATAGTTTCCAGGAGGATGTGCTCCATGATCTTACCAGGCACAGAGGTGAGACTGACTGGCCTGTAGTTCCCTGGATCTTCTTTTTTTTTTCCCTTTTTAAAAATAGGGGTTACGTTTCCCCTTTTCCAGTCAACAGGGTCTTTGCTGGACTGCCATGACTTCTCAAATAGGATGGATAGTGGCTTGGCCACTTCATCCACCAGTGCCCTCAGGACCCACAGCAAGAATTACTGCTTCTTCATTATCATTTACCAGCAACAATACCATTACAAAAAACCAACTATTTAAGTAAAGGGAAATGTTTTTCTTTCCAGCATTCACTATATCCTACTTTGTTCTCTATTTACTCCCAGGAGAATTTTGAATGTACGTTAACAAATCACTGGGAAAAAATACTTTGGAGAAAATTGCGAAGTAGTTTGTGGAAGAACAAGAAAACATATTTCTAAAACTCTAGTAAATTGAAAAGTAAACTTGAAAAGATACAGAAGTGGCAACTATTTTCAACTCAAGAAAGTTTTAAGATTATGATATATTGGAACTGCATATGTCTGAATCAAATTTGATAACATTTTTCTGTTTGGCAACACAATATTAAATGACCAAGTGTTAAGAAATATAAAATGCGAAAGGTAGTACCACTAAAATTAGGATGTCACTTAATCACTGTGGATTTAATTTTATGAACAGGTTTGAGTTCTCTATACGGTTCCAGACAAGTCAGTGGTCTCTTTAGCATTTTAACTAATGTAATAATTTAAAATCCAATAAAATTACACATTCAAGCTTGGTACTAGTTTAATGCAGAAATCTTGCTATGAGAGGGAAAGTTGGGGTGGAGAAAGTTTTAATTTAAAGAAGTAAATAAAATATATTCTTAAAGACCAAGATAAATGCTCCCTGTCTGTTCAAAGACTATGTAAGCATATAATGGTGAGATTTTATTAATTACAAAATGAAGTAAAAACTACAAAGCAAAGCACATTTAATTGAAAATGACAGAATGCATTACTGATTAGCATGAAAGAGGACTCAAATTTCCTAATTAAACTGGGAATGTTTAGGAAATTAAAAAAAATGTTTATTATGTGAAAGCAACACACTCTGCATGTAACTGAGAGCAAGATGCAGAAAATAAATATATATTAGACTCAAACCTCTGACAGAAGTACATGACTGCAGTTAATATTCTGTGTTAGCCTGTTAAGTCAAGGAAAGCCAATTTTTAAAATAAGAAAGATAAAACACACAGAGAAGTCCACGTGTTAGTCCAACTCTGAGAAGCACCCTACTTCTGCATTTTTATTCCTGCTGGAGCCAGTCTGCAGTAAATTGGGTGATGTAATGCCTGAATCTCAGGCCATCTTCACTACCAGCAGGTCAGGTCAGATCAGATCAGATCTAAGAGGTTACTCTTCCCTCCATTTTGCCAATTCAACTATTTAGCAGCTGCTCTCTCCATCAGATACGTGAAATGATTCAGCTTTAAAAGAAACCATGTTTTGAACAGGATAATTATGGAGACCCAGCCACAAAGAAGTCAAACAGTTAACCGGCAGACCTATTGGGCTTACAAGGTGGAAAAAAAAAGAAAGGACTAGTGAGGCAAGGTGGAAGATGTCAAGCTTTAAGTCAGAGCTGTCACTGACAGACAGTAACATATAATCATGACCTCAGTCAGTCTGAATTTAACTGGACAGGGATGTCTCAGAAACAAGGCTCAGGATATGGTTTCATGAGAACTGTAAGAGCATAAACAATTTTAGGAGTCCTTGTAGTCCTTCATTCCTGTCCCCAAAGTGCAGCATGTTCCTTGGTGCTTCAGTTTTCTGAGAATAATGAATACAGTCAGAATCATTCAAGTATACAGAATCTATGTACAGTAACTGTTATTGCAAAGGCTGTATATCCAGGGGTAGAGTTGCTGTATGTACAGTAGAAGTCAGATTTAGTAACAACAACAACAATTTGAACAAAATGTTCCTAGGACAAAAATCAGGCTCTGGCAGTCACAGACAAACATCAGGAGAAGAAAAATATTCCATGTTCCACTTCATGACCATTACATGAAAAGACCAAAAGTGTTGTAATCCTCAGGAAAAGACCATGAAGAGCACATTAAAGAGGTAAGACCCCAAACTAAAAATTAGGAATATGGTATGGGAACGTAAAACCTTTAGCAAATGTCTGTTTACCATTTTCATGAGGGGCCAAAAAAATGTATGAAATTGCTGTGAATGGGTTAAAAAGAAAACCAATTTTTTTCCCCAGATGACATTATAATCCTGCCTATAAAGTTCTGTTTGGATGAGTTTCGAGCCAAGATGTTCCATGCAATGAGATGTTGTAAAACTCTTGGATACTTCAGTAACATTAAAATAGAATGTTTTGAAAACCTCTGCATAATATTTCTAGGAAGTGTAATGTACATCAGCCCCATTCCAACAAAAAGCCTGACAGGTTGTTGCAGAATATTGCCACACTAGGGCAGAGGTAAAACCAATGCATTCCTCATGTACTTACTGCATCTTGAACTCTGTATTCAGAACATTCAACATCAGAATTAATGTAAAAATTCAGAAGCAAATTTTGTTACTGTCTATATTAACACCGCTACACAGGACTATCGCTTATCAAAATTAACCTGAGAATGTAAATAATGAATGTGAATCCATAACCAGTGAGCATTTTTTGGCTGTTTTAGTGATACTGAAGTTTACCATGTTATTTGAATTCATTTGAGCAACCTGAGCATTCAGGCAGTGGAGATGACCTACAATTTTGCTTCCTCTCATGTTGAACCTCAGCTTTTGGTACGCCTTGCTGTGTACCTTGCATTACTGTGGCCCCCTCCCAATTTTCTTCTCTGTTCCCCAGTACTGCCTTTCATTTTTTTAAATTCATGTGTATTGTTTTTATACATTTTTGTAATTTCTTCCATCCTCTTCCTAGCTATACCCAAAGGTGTCTGTTTCAGGGCATGTGCTTTTCCAGTACATATCACAATAATGAAGTTTATCCCTCGACTGCCACCCAAGCCTGACACCTGTAACACTCATACTGCTTACAAAGTAACTGTGTTAGCACCCAATGCAAGAAACCATCAAGCATGATGTGTGCAATAACGAAGAAACCGTGCGTGTGGTCATACAGCTATTACTTATTCCTATTACTATTCACTGCTATATAGGTTCCAAATCTACAAACAATGGCTGTGTCCTTCAATACGCCACAGTCAGGTTAAAGGCAGGCCACAATTATACTACAGACCTGAGAACTTTTAATTCTAATAAGCTTTCAGAAACACTGTTCCTCCCTAACTCACACCACACTCTCTAACATATAGGCATTTCCCCTTAAAATATTTATGGTCCACTAACTGCCAATAGTAACCAGCTAAGCAAGCCCTCCGTTATTTCATTCTATCTCTTCTAAGGACCTGTTATTTTATATTTTGATTTAAAAGCTAAAAATCAAACACAATCTACATAAAAGTCATACTAGCAACTACAGACCAAGTATGGAAGAATACAGAAATAAAGATGTAGATGCAGAGGAGATGAAAGGGGGGAGCTGCACAGTCCCACTAAAACTACTCAACCTTGTGACAGAGACCACGTATCTAACACACAGGTTAGGTACCACTAAGAACCTACATCCCTCTGCCTCTAAACTCACATCTGAGAGAACTTGGCATTGCCAAGCTGTTAAGTGTTTTTACAAACAACACCTTGCACACTGCATTAAGAATTTATGAAGAAAAGCATAATTAAAGAAAAATAAAATTTCCTCTTGATACCCTTCAGATGTTACATAACTTTCTACTGCTTTCATTTTATTCATCCACCTAGTGATGCACTTCTGCTGCCCTTCAGGCATTGCATAACTTCAACCTCACTGAAACCTTATTTGTCAGCCTTCTCATACCTACCATGACAGAAGCCCACATTTCATACTGTCCCCGAGTTCCATCAAACAGGACAAGAACAAAACACACAAGTAACAGGCACCTCTCATAAGTCTGCACCACTGCCCATCCACACTCCACCTTGCTTATCTTTTGTTTATATTCCACAGTGTCTTATGCACAATTCAGATCACAACTTAAACAGGAGATGGATGTTTTCATTTTGCCATAAGGAGCCATATAAGAACATAGATATAAGACTATCTAAAGTACATGATTATTTCCCTTAGCTCCAAACACACTATACACAAACCACACTCATATTCAAGTGTAAATACACAATGAAAATGGGTTGTTTTACTGCAGATCATTAGAACAGCATCTACACTGTGTTCCTTTATCACCGTCACCTATGGTGACTAACAGTTACCTATGTCAAACTTCAGGAACTGGTATTCAACGTTCTGGGTTACCTAGTCTCATTTCCACTTCCTGGAAAACCTAAGAAACGCACAACCCTTTACATAAGAGACTGTTTTGTGTACATGCCTAACCTACAAATACTTGAGATGTCAAGGAAGTGTAAGTAGTCTTAAAAATAGTTAAGAAGTTAAATGGGTCTAAAAAGCCATTGCATCAAGTGTCCCCTTATGGAAAGTTATGATATAATTAATAAGCCTTTAGTGTCAATATGACACTTACTAAATGTAATAAAAAAAAAAATCTGCAATAGTCTGCTAGCAACCCACATTTTTTTTTTCCTCATTGCCATACCCTTCTATTCCTCCCTTCAACATATGAGCAGACTTTCTCAATGGCAATAGGTGCTCTTGCATCTTTTGTTACAGAATGCATTTTGACACCTGTATCTTCCCCTTCATTCTGTTGTCTCCTATGATCCTCATTCAGAGCACCTTCCTCCTCTAACTTTCCTCACCATGTTTTTTTGGTGTCACTTAAAATCCTCCTCTTTTACCCTCTTAACCTTATTCCAGACTGACCTCCTTCCCTTACACAGCTTCACTGACTCATAATCTCTCTTCTCCAGTGACCTCTCTCCTGCTGCCTCCTGCTGTTCAACTTCTCATCTGGATCTTTCAGAGCCAATGCAAATGCAGACACTCACCTTTCCTCCCATGCCCTCTCCTCTCTGTCTGTCCATATAAATCATGTACAAAAACCTATCCTGAAAGAACGTCAGAGCTGCAAGTAAACACTCAAAGGTTATGAAACATGAGAATCAACATTTCCTCAAGAAGCAATCTTAATAAATTGCTATGTAAGAGAGAAAAGACACTTTAATAGTTTATCAGTTGACAAAGTTGTTCAGATTCTCCCATAAAAGTTCAGAAAAGTCAGGGATCCTCCTGGAACAGATACTAGGTAGTATAGAGGGGTAGGTCTCTATCTGGGCCTACCAGCCCCCTAGCAGGCTCTGAAAAACTTTGAATATACCCAAATGCAAGGCAACACGGGCTAAAGTTTGCATTGCCCAATGACCGACAGTCACCAATATTATGGCAACCCCTCAGCTAGTCGCCTCTCTGGATTTATGACTCCACTTTAACTCCCACTGGGGCTACAACCTTTCCTCACTCACAGGTACCCTAATCTGACTTTGACAACTTCTGTAGCGGAGTCTTTGCTTGATACTTGGAAAGTTTCAACCTGACCCACACAATTAGTAGCAGACTTTCTAATGCTGCCTCTTTAACCTGCCTTACCCCCCACCAGTAACTTCCTAAATGTAAATTAAAAGCTACTAAATAATTACTGTCCTCCTCCCCCTGCTTCTCATATTTTTCTTTAAAGACTTGAGCCAGATGGCTGATAAATCTAGTCAGATTTTTTTAATGGGGGATTCCTGTCATAGCACATGACTTGGTCAGATAATCAGTGAAAGACAGCAAGATCTTCTACAGGATGGAGTGAAAACTCTCTGGTCAGACACTGGAAGTGTTTGTTCTCTAGTGACAGTATCTGTAAAAATGTATGTCTACTGCATACACAAAGCACACATAGCATGGGATCACCTGCAAGCCCCAGCAGTGGCGGTGGAAACCACGCATCTGAATACTGCTTCACTGAAAGCAGCAACCAGTGTTACCACAGGTCACTGGAAAGGAGCAACTGAGAGGATGTCCTGCTGCTCAAAGAGAGGGTGAGACCTTCCTACTGCTCACTGGAACATATTGATGTGGTCTTTCCTCCTATTGACTAATATAAGAAGTTTCAGAAAGAGTGGAGAAGACCTCTCAGCCTAGACCTGTGGTATTCAAACCTCTGGATGTTTCCTAAGGCAGTCTCCCTTAGGAACCATGAAGAACTACAAGAACTAAAGAATTATCTGAAAAATATCACAAATGCATTTGTTGAATTATTAATTAAATGTATGGGATGCCCTAATTTTACTTTGTTTGTTTTTAAACTGTGAAAGACAGTCCAGGGGCCTCACTGTCACCTCATGAACAGATCCTGATGAAGGCTGTGGTCAATTCTGTCATCTAATTTCCCTCTAAACTGAGGGAGCTTGAAGAGTTGTGGGTAAATGTATAAATGGGTCTACCTGAAATGTAAAAATCCCTTTCACAAAGGTAAGTACATCACATATAACCATGGAGGACCAGTGTGAAATGGGTGAAGCAAATGAAAAAAAATTAACAAACAGGAAAGTCTTCTCTAATCTCTGTGCTAAGCCTAGAATACCCATAAGCAAGGGGATCCAAAGAGTAGTCAAAAACAAGTAAAAAGAGCTGAACAGATCATCTGCTATATACTCACATTTTTTTTTACCTTTTTCTATAGTGTTTGCCTATGGTTGCCAGCCAGGAAAAGCTGAACATTACTGTTCTGTCTCCTATACTGTTTTATCAAGCCTCTCACAGGGATATTTAGATGAGATTTTTCCTTGTCCAGGGACAGGGCCATGACCATCTTTCTCCTGCCACTGGAACGAGAAGATAGCACCTATTATATTTTGCCATCTTTCCCCTCTCTCCCTTGAGATTATGTTTGGGGAAAAGAAAGATCTTCCTGATCAGCACAGACTTTCCCTTTCCAAATTATACAAGGACAGAAAACCTGTTTGAAACAATCCAATAAATGCCTGAAAACTTGATCATACCTATACTTTCAGATGAGCGCACAAACGTAATGTAAAAGGCATTAAGCACTGAAGCCATGAATGACACAACCCTGCCAGTGAAAAAGACAGAATCAGAAAAGAGGAAGGAAACATCCTTTAACCTTTTCCCACATGTGCTTGCCACACTGCACTTGTGTCTCACTCGCTCTTTAAAAATGCAAGTAGTAGAATCAAGCCCTGCTGTCGCCTGTGCTATAGGAAAGGCCCTTAGTCTCCTTCCACAAAGTAAGCAGCACCTTGCTTTCAGCAGTCTATCCACACTTTGCTTTAAAATCCGGATGATGTAACAAGCAAAAAAATCAAGCAAAAATTTCGAGTGTTCCTTCATGCTGTAATATTATGCTTTAACATACCACTATGATATCCCTGTGAATTGACCTTGTCACAGGCAGACATAGGCTCTATTACTCCTAATAAACTATTCCTCTTTTATCAGTCAAACATCTCACTTCAAAATTATAAAAAGAATTCCGCAATACAAACAAGCTTGAAGGATAATACAAAAATACTTGTGATTATTGGTGTTGTGGTGTATGTTTTTACCTATTACTCCAAGCCATTATTTTGTGAGACTACAGGCCACTTACAAGCAATCTGATGTAGGCTTGTAAATGCAGATCCCTTTAAATTTTTTTTTTTTAAATGAAAGCTATTCCACTTATCTCAGAGGGGGAAAACCCAGCATTCTGGTTTGGGGATTTTTTCCATATATATACACATGCATTTAGTAGCTGCTATTGCTAGTTACATTACAAGACATAAGCAGTCCTGCTGAATCCAGAGCAAGTGTAGGTGAATTCAACACTGGTAAAAGGCTTATGCTAGGCTGTTTGCCTCACAGGAAGAAGTCTACATCTAAAATTTATGCAGTGAAGGTCCAAGGCTGCGAAGAGGTTTGGAAATTGTTAGCTGAGAACTAACATTTCAACGCTCATGTAATTTATGAATTAATGGAAAAGAAGGATGAGATTTTGTTCTTAGAAGTTTTTAGTGAATTGAGGGGGCTTACTCTGAAAGCTTTCACATCAAATGGCCTGATTGTTCAGAAGGGGGACACTGACAACGTCCTGAAAATCAACCCCCTTTAAAAGTTATCCAGCTGAGTAAACCATGATGAGGAACTTGCCATAATCCGTTAAAAAATTTAGCCTGTGATTCCTAACACGATGTCCAGATCATCTAGTGTTATGATCTTGCAGTCCTGACAGTCTACTGAAGTTGAGGGCGCTTGGCACCGTCTCAGCAGCACTCAGCACTCTGTGTGATCAAACTAGTCAGCTAATAAGAGTTCAGGCTACGCACTGAATGAACATAGAAACAAAACAGGTTGAGGCACAGCTATTTTAAGACTCTTAGTTAGAAAACGCACTAATCGTCAACAAGAGGCTTTGCAAATGATGTATATTTTATGTATGTGAATGGGTCAGAAAGAACACAGAACCAAGAAAGGGACTGTAGTTTCAAATGGGTAATGTTGCAGAAGGGGCGGGGGGAGAGTTTATTTTGAAAAGCTATTTTAAGTTTGAGGAAAGGACGAGAGCACAGAGTTACAGAGTAGACAAAACTGCGCAGTGCTTTGAAAGGGAAACCTTTGAAGTTTATACTTGAAAAGAGAATGCTGTGTATATACGGTGATAAAGGCATAACAGGGAGTTTGGAAAAGATGGACTGAGCTGCAAAATACATAAGATGGAATACCAAAGCCAGAAGTTAGAAAAAGGACTAAAAAGTGAACAAGACTGAGAATGCAGGTAGCTTTGAAAGAGAACAAAACACACACATAACACGACAACATGCAAATAGTAACTTCCTTGATATGCATAAATGCACAACATGATTTTCATGCTAGTAGCTAAAGAATTTAAACTGGAATTTCTCAAAATAACACAAGACGTAACTATGAGAGAAGGGAGATGGAGGAGAAAAGGCAAGAAAAGAGCTTTTGAGGGCCAGGCAATCAGCAACGAGATACTCACCTGACGTTTAAAGGATGGAGAAACTGGAAAAATTCCTGTAAACAGTGCCTACAAAGCACACTTACATATCCCATGGAGGGGATAAAGCACATGTATGACTAGAGCACAGCCAGCTATCTTCTGATTGTGACTGTTTGTTTGTAGTTTTTTTTTACTAGAACCATAAAATATGATGGAACAAACTGGGAGGTAAGTGACCAGCAGATATATTAAGTATGTCTGGTGAGCAGACTCAAGGATAGGATGACTGTATTATTCTATAGAGGGATAGAGGAGGGCAGACAATATAGGTGAGGGCAATGGAAGGGTATAAGGACAGGTCTGTACTGGAAGCTGAAGTGTACAAGGGGAAATATATACTGAAAGACAGGGTATGAGAAGGCACAGACGAGTAAAGAATATGTGAAATGGAAGAAGAGCTGACCACTCTTCACAACTTCATTATTATGGAACTATTTGAATGTACACAGACAAAAGACGCTAGTGTGGAACTACATAATTTCAGGCAGAATAGACATAATGAAGACATGTACTGACACTGTCAGTAGTTACAAACAAGTATTAGGGATGTACGATAAGAACAGGGGCAGGATAACTTATGCCAGAAGAGTTATTTTGGAAGATGTGAATGCCTTGGGATAGCGAAAGGAAAGGTTAGCAGGGATAGCTGGAGATGAGGGAGGCACACAGTACTAGAAAAGGGAGAAGTTAGAGAATACATGTTTGTAACTGAAAGATGTGCTCTCATTTCCTACTTGCATCAAGCATTACACAGAAGAATGATGAAACAGCTGCAGAGAGGCTGACAAGCCTTCCTGTCTGTTCTACATCTAAGCGAACATACAGAATAGACGGAATGAGGACGCAGGGTATTTGTGTATACACAGAAGCACGGGGCGACAGTACATACAGACGCGTGCACGCTGGGCTCTGGGGTGCCAAGGAGCGGTGGGTGACAAGAGTGCGTCCACACGCCAGAGTAAAGAGAACGAAGTGTACGCGCACATGTGGGCAGGTGTGCGATTACGGCGGCGGGGCCGGGGACCGCGCAGCTCCCGAGCCTGCGGCGAAGGGCAGGGCCCGGGGTCGCACGGCGCTGCTGCCAACGCCTCCCGGGAGCGGGAGCAAGGCCCGGCAGAAGGCGCTCTGCGCGGCACCACAACATGGCAGGCGGCCCACAGAGCACACGGGAGGCGATGCGGGAGCGCAGAGGACAGGCGGGGCGGGGAGGCCGCAGCCCACCGCGGCCTCGACCCCCGCGCCGAGGGACCGGCCTCCGCTGGCAGGGGCGGTGGCGAGACAGGCCAGCGGCGGGAGGGGGCGGGCAAGACAAAGCCCGTAGCGGCGGGGTACGGCCGGGACGCCCCTAGGGGCTCCCTCCCCCCACCGAGGAGCACCTGCGGGGGGGACGAGGCTCCCCGCGGGCCCGTTCCACTCACCCTTCGCTGGAGGTCTCCTCCTCGGCCATGGCGGCGGCGCGGCGGCCGGGAGCCGGCAGCGGAGGAGCGGCCGCGGCGGCGGCGGCCGGCAACGCAGCGAGGGACAGCGCGACGGCGGCGGCACCGGCCATCACGGGCTCCTCCTCCTCCCACCCCCCGCCTGCCCGCCCGTCGCCTGCGTCATCCCCGCGGCGGCCGCCCACAGCGTTGAGCGGGGCGGCCGCCGGCGGCCAGCGCGGGCCCCGGTGCCAACAGACCTCGGCGGGGCGGGGCGGCCCCGCGCGCCCCCGCGCGGCCGTTGCGGGTGGCGCGGGCGGGGTGGGGGCCGCGGTCGCCTGGGTCGGCGGCTGCGGCGTCGTCTGGGCGCGGGTCGGGGTCCCCCTCGGCGGGGAGGGCTCGGGTCCGGTTCCCGGGCGCTTCCCAGCCGGCAGCGGCCTTGCCGCAGCACGGATGCCGTTTGTAGGCCCCGTGTCGCCCCGCCTGATCCCGAGACAGCGGCCCAGGCCGGGAGCGCCCGCCCGTGAAGGGCAGCGGCTTGCCGGGCGGGCAGAGGGCGAAGCCTCGCCGGGGTTCGCGTTCTGTGGTGCTCGGCCGGGTCAGCCCCGAGGCTCAGCGCCTCTGCGCTGAGACCGGCGTCTGGGGCACGGGCGCGTACGCGTCTACCGCGGAGTGTGGTTCCCGCTGCCGTGTGAGGTACGGCCCAGCACCGGGCCGTTATCGCGGAGGGGGCAGCGAACGCCCGCGCCAGCACGCAGCTGATAAGTAAAGCGGGAGAAGTAGCAGAACCCAAACAAAAGGCTCGGCCTTTGCACAAACAGCGGGAGTTTGCCAGCTCGCTTAGCAGGGCCCGCAGAGGTGGCAGCTATGGTAGTTAGCACTGGGTTTTCAGGTTGGTAGTTTGCGTTTGTTTTTACGTATAAGAAGCAAATGAGAAGCTCTGGAGGGAACTTAAATATCATCTGTCCTCGAAACGATTACCAGCAGAATGCCTATGTGATTTTCATTTTCAAGTGTTTTGAAAGACTTAAAGTGCAGACATGCTTGTGGGTAGGAGAATGCTGGGGGAAAGGGATGCGCTTGTTTTAGACAGCATTTAGCCTTAGTATAGGTTGCATTATTATTCAGCTGTGTAAGAACAGCATTCCTACTGAACAATCAACAAACAATTGAAATAAAGCAGCAAGGTGCAGTGAGTGGAAGGGGTGGCAAGAAGTTTAAGTCTTGTGTTTCTTCTGATGTGTGCCATTGAGCTGAAGCACTTTAGACAAACAGATGGAAGATGGATTACTGTTTCTTTTGGTTTCTGAAATCCTTTGATAAAAGGCATAAGGTTAATTTGGTAATAGCTGAAATTATTCTCAGCTAAAACCATTCTGCAATTTTAACAACAGGGATTGCGTAATCTCAACAATGTCAGATAAAGTTTGTTTGGCTGTGTCACAACGGTTTGGCAATCTGACATTGTTTATTTTTTCTTACTGCTCGGAAAGATTTTATTTACGAGAAATGTGAATATCGATAAGTGCAGAAGTATATGATCACTGGCAAACATTGGTAACGATGCTCTCTAGAATATGCAAACAGCCTGAAACAATAGCTCTGAATGCTAGGATTTTTTTCTTCTTAATTTCAATTGAATAGTAAGTTTAAAACCTCATAAACAAGATTTACTCCCTACTCATGGAACATGCAAGTGTTCAGACACCATTATATCTGTGATTTTAAATCAGTCGTGTTCACACAAGCACTAATTGGTTACACTTGTTTAAGAATAAATATACCAAAAGCCTGCTCCCACTTAGCAGCCCTTCTTTCTCTTACTGAGAAATGACTCAGTTTCTTTAGAGCTGATTTGATTATGTGGATAAATCAGGTATACTTCTGTGTATGAAGAAATGCCTGCGATAATGCTGATAGAAGAAAGAGGGTCATGTGTCGGTTGACTGATGTTGCAGTGTAAATGAGCGAAGGACAGCTGTATTATAATAAGCAAATAGTTCAGACGAGTTTTTCTATTTTTGTATTTCAGAGAAATTTCTGGATGCTGCAGATGTCTCTGACTAAGGGAATGGTCCCTGCCACTGTTTAATCTCTCACTTCTCTGGGGTTTTTTAGTGGGACTTGTATCTCACCCTCTTTATTGAATTAGTTTAATGTCATTCTCTTTAATAATAGGTATGTTACCCAATGTTGCTATTATAAACCAGAATATTATTTTCAGATCCCATTGTCTAACGTAGATAAGGTCAAAATAGAAAGACTTTCCTCTCTCACAGTGATAAAATAGTTAAAAAAACCAACAGATGGCCACTTGCATTGTCGTTATCCTTACAGCTTCCTTTTAGTATACTTTTTTCAGGGCAAACATCTTTTCCTGCTAGCATCAGAAGCAGCAAGTTCCCTTTGCTGGGAGAAGAAAAGCAATCCAGTTGACCTCACAGATCCCCCTTGTCCTGGACTAACATTAAAACAAATCAATCTCCATGCTAGAGAAAGACTTCAGATGACGTTACAGAAGTTTGATGGTAAGCCACCTTGCTTACTCTGGATTTCACATAATAACTTGGAGACTCTCTATGTTAGAAGCTTGTTGACAGTAACTGTCATTGCTTTTAGCTGTTTAACATTTGGGTTGTACTATTGTCAGAATTTCTGTATTATTTGTATTATGCTCGTGATCCTACTCAATCCAACGGAAGTAGCTACTTGTCAGCTAGAGCTTGTGATTTAATAACGCATGAAAAGAGAGCGATAGTGTTTATCACCCACATTTATAGTGACACCCTTAGTAAGTTGCTTCTCCAAACTGCATCACAAATAGCTTGCTAAAATCATTCTGAGCAAAAACCATAGGGAAGGTTGACCTGACCAAGCATGTACAGACTGAGGGGAAAAGGTTGTTTATGCTTGTTATTTATATGAAAGTGATGAAAAAGGCAGCTTGATGAAAGTAACATCTTGTAGTATGCCTATGCTGGTTTGGTAGCAACAACAAAGATGGCACCCCAGCTCATGAGCAAAGGTGCTCACACCAGTTGCATCCTTGTGGTGTTTCAGCAAGCATGACTTGACTACCATACAGATGCTGTAGGCCCTTAGTCGCTTGCTTCCACAGATGCTCCTCCTCTTGAGTTTCTACTCTACACATGCTTTGTCTTTTAGTTCAGGCATAACTTCCACCTGAAAATTTGAGCCTTGCCCTGGTTGAAAAGGAGAGCCACCTTATTTTGACATTTTGTGGGGACTCAGGATAACAGGGAAAAAGCAGAATAAAATTGATTTCTGCAAATGAACCTGTTCATGATGGCAAGAGGACTTTGAAGCTGTCAGAGGATGTTCCTTGGAGTTCCTATCCATGTCTTGCTGTCACTGGAGGACTGCCACGCTGCTTGGGGAGAAGCCTAACTTTTGTCAGCTGTCTCAGGGATGGGAGCTGCAGGTGTTGGAGCTAGCTGTGGCTAAACCTAAGCGGAAGCTCGAAGGGGGCTGGAGGACTGAAGATTTACACAGCTTTCAGGCTGTGTACGTGAGGAAATTTGCCCAGAGTCCTATTGTCTGTGTTTCTCTGGGAAGAGCTCTTGTTGCTGAGGTGGGGGAGGAATCTGGACATCGACTGAGTCTCTGCTGCTTGGTTCTGGACCTCAGTATTATGGATGTCTGGCAGCTGGTTGTTTCAGCCTTGGATAAGTCAGTGGAGAAAGGAAAAGTCATAACCAGATCAGTCTTTGGTAGTCTGGAGACTCATATTACTGGGCACTCTAAGACCCCAGTGGCCTACAGGAGCACTGCAGCCCACAGGCAGCTTGCTCAATTTATTTGTCTTAAGGCTTTGCAGACTGTCTAGTGCTCTCCTGCAAACTGGAGTGGCGTTTTGAGACCAATGGCAGCATGCTTGGTATGTTCCTAGTGGGACTGCTCCACGTTATCCTGTTTCCTAGGCATGCATGTGTGTGTGGGAAAAGGAGTTTAAAATCAGTGTAGGTTGAACAGGAAGCATTCAACTACTTTGAGGTCTTCCTTCATGTTAATTTTGCCAACATCTTCCAACCAACATGTCTGTGCCTCTGGTGAGCGTAAGGAGGCTATTTCTACAGATACCCAGATTTCTGGAAGCTGTGAGGGATGTTGGTGACATGGGAGACCCTCCTTGAAGCAAGGCTAGTGTTTTGCCATGGTCCTTCTGCCTGAGGCCTACCCTGCATAGGGAAATAATCTGTTGCAGCTTCTTGACCTTTCACATTCTTGCTGTGCGGGATGGCAACCTTTCTTGTGCCCCTTTCAAGACTCATGTCTGATCCTGCTCTAGGAGTGGGCTGGCTGTGGACTGGGAAACCTATGACACTGTGGCCATGACTGTGAGGGGACTGAGTCCTGGAGGGAATGGCTGGGGCAAACTAGAGTCTTTGTGAGCCTGGCGCTTGAACAAAAGAGGTGCAGCTGAGGAGAGTTGTAAGAAAAGTTTTGTTGATTACTTCACCAGGGTCATGTCATGTAAGCTGAGTAAATAGTCCTGACTGAGTTGCTGTTTACAACATCTCAGAGTGGGTTTGCATTCAGAGCCCCTATAGCACTATTTTGAAATCGTGCCTACAGCAGTTGTGGTAGGAAGTTGAGTAACGGTGTGCAAGAGTCAGCTATGGGGAGGCCAAGAGAAGTGCTTCAAGAAGCGAATGAACTCCAAAGAGGGGTGCCTAGATACATCTTTATTAATATATCAGTATCGGCAACAGCTGAGGCCATGACAGGCTGTGTTGCTAGCCAGAACTTCCATCTTGTCATACTTGGCTATTCCAGAGTATGTGACTCACATGTGATTAACCTGAAATTCCCTCCCAGATACAGGAGTGGCTGGGGAGAGACAAGGTCTCATGTTTTCAGGTGGGTGGAAGGGTGCTCCCATCAAGGGTACTGTGACTGTGTCTGCCTGGGTCACAGGCGCTAGCTGTGAGAACCCATGCCGATGAGACATTCAGCAGCATGAGACAGGGCGGGGAAACTAAGCAGTGTCCCTGTGCCACAACCTTCTGTTTTCTCTTCCTCAGCTGTGAATGTGGATACCTACATGAAGACACAAGCTGGAGACAGGTGAGCCTTCCAGGCTTTCTGGAGAACTCCACGCAGAGCAGTGAGGCTATTCAAGTTTTGATTACAACCAGTAAGAACCAACTAGCCGAAAAGGTCAGGGTAAACATTAGACGAGACTGTCCATGAAATAGCAGAGTGAGCTAGTGATCTGCAGGACCAGAACAAGGAGTAGGATCAACATGAACGCCATGAAAGTCAGGAAGGCAACCTTCAATGAACTTGGAGAAGAGGAAGGCAGGGCTCCCCTGGGAAGGTTGTATGAGAGGTAAATGGCAAAGAAAGAGTGAATTCGCAGGAGCTTCTAATATTAAGAGTACAGATACAGGTTTTCCTTGTGAAGTCAGCAACTGTAGTTAGGAAGCCAGCTTGGCTAAATCACTCAAACTGAAGAAACAAACCTATAGGGAAGGAGAAAGCAGGTTAGGCTATTAAGGCTGAGAATAAAAGTATATTGGAAGCATGTAGGGACAAAATCAGAAAGACACAAGCATGAAATGAAATGCAGCTAGCAAGCAAAATAAAAACCCCCACATCACTGTAGAAGCCCACTAATTGTTTGAAGTAGGAAGGTCTCTGACTGTAAAGTGGGAAAACTAAAAGGTGTCAAGAAGTCAGTACCTTCTAGACTTCCCTACAGAAGATCAGTAAAATAAGAAAACTAATACATTATTCTCAGTTAAGAAAAGAGTAGAATATTTAAGTCAGGTATTTTCAAATGGACCTCAAGTCTCTATTTAACCTCATCCTAGTGTATTTAAAGATCTTGCTAACAGAATCTCAGTGTCAATAATCAATGTCTGAGAAGTTATGGATGTTTGGTAGGACAGAGGGAGGCTGTAAAGTGACAGGCATGGTGGAAGGGAGGGAGGAGAAAAAGAGAAGGTATGAAATTATTGATTAAGCAAACTAATTTCAATACATAGTGAAAAATATATTTGTACCTCCCTGAAGAATAACATAGGAATGAGTAACTGTCAGCAAGAAATCACATCTCAAAAATCTGATTGCCTTTACAACAACAAGATGTATCTTATGGATAGAGAAGAGCTATAGATGCAGTATGTCTTGATTTTCAAGTAACTTTTTATGTGATTCCCGTAATCAAATTAATAAAGTGTGTTCTACGTTGATCTGCAGTTGGGTACGCACAAAGCTTGTTGAAAAAACAGAGTTATGGGTGGTTCTCTATCAAATTGGAAATGTGTATCAAATTGGATTGCACAGATCCAGAATCTGGTGATCTGGATGAATGCTTATAAAGGGGAAAATGTTTATTGAATTCACATATGTACCAGGCTGGGAAGAAGTAAGTATGGTGGAGGACAGGGACAGAATAAAAAACTATCTTCAATTAGAAATACGAAAAAAATGGGAAGCCTGTCAACCAAAACAGCTGTAGACCTAGGCAACAATAGTCAACTGGTAGGGAAAACTGGTTAGGTAGCAGTTTTGTACAATAGTAACTTGGGCTTTGAGTGGTCACAGACTGGGTGTGAGTCAACTGCGGCTTGTTATTGCAAAAAAAGATAAATGTACTGCTGGGATGTATTATGAAGATTAGAGTTTGCAAGACTTGGCAAGGAATTCTGCTTTGCTTAGCAGTTGTAAAGCAAGTTTTGGATGTTGCACATGAAGAAGGATGTGGACCACCTGGAGAGCAACTAGAATGTCAAGGGGCCTAGAGGAAACAGTGAATTATTTCAGATTGGCTAATTGGGGAAGAATAAGAATGACAACAGTCCACAAATACGTGAGAAGTTACCTATGAGATGGGAATAACCTGTTTTCCGTGTCCATCGGGGCAGAAATTGCAACCAGCTTATTTTAAGTTAAGCATTAGGACAAACATTTTTCAAGGGCAGATGTACTAGAAAAGAGATTGCCAGTGGTTTGGTCAGGGTCTGTCATTGGGTTGTTCAAGAACAGGCTATCTACATATCCTCCCTAAATAGAAGTTTAGTAGGTGTAGCGGGGCTGCCTGGAGGCAGGGAGGTTGTCAGTATGACTTTCTGAGGGCCTTTCAGCCCTATGTTTCTATTGTTGCTAATGTCATAGAATCATAGAATGGTTTGGTTTGGAAGGGACCTTTAAAGATCATCTAGTCCAACCACCCTGCAGTCAGCAGGGGCATCTTTCACTAGATCAGATAGCTTAAAGCCCCATCCATCCTGGCCTTGAACACTTCTAATGATGGGGCATTGCTTCTCTGGGCAACTTGTTCCAATGTCTCACCATCCTCATTGTAAAAAATTTCTTCCTTGTATCAAATCTAAATCTACCCTTTTTCACTTTGAAACCGTTGCCCCCTGTCCTATCACTACAGGCTCTGGTAAAAAGTGGATCCTGTCTGCCAGTACACCCATTGTCCCATCTCATGTCCTGGAGTCCATGCCACTGATACTAGTTAAAGGTTTCAGCCCCCAAAAATCCTCTCATAATCCTGCTCCTAGTTAAGTTAATTTACTGATGAAACACAGTGCAACTTCTCAGGTGTAATCCTGATCTCATCCTAACCCTATTGCTTTTAAACAATGTGCAATGTTTTGGAGTTTTCATAAACCTACATCTCTTTTTTTAACTGTAAGACTTACGTTGTAATCACAACTGGTCAACATTCCCCAAATATCTGCCATGGGTAAATACAGGAAGTGTCTTATGGGTATTTTACTTGCTATCTGGTAAGCTTTGAAACTGAGTCTTTCCAGTCATTACTCTTGAGAAATAATTTCCTACTGCTGGCTTTATTTGTTAAAAAAATATGATTGTTAATACTTCTCTAGACTTGAAATAAAAGAATAAATTCTTAATGTTTTCAACCAGATTCATAAAATAGTTTTCCAGCCATGTTGAGTTTAGTTATTTATGTATACAACAGGAGTAAAGAATAATGAACTTTACTTGTGAAATCTTTTGCTTTGTGTGTGTGAAGAGAAAATTGAAAGGAATATTTAAAGTCAGTAACCATGTTTGGTTACAATTTTTTAATTGTTGTTTCTTTTGAGAAAAATTGTTCTTTTGTTCTTTTTTTTTTTATAATAAATCGTTAGGGCTCAGTAAGGCAAAACATATTTGTTATTTGTACTGATTCTAGCTGGTAGAAAATAGTAGCAGTAAGTAGTAGTAGAGTAGAAAATACTTCTCTCCTAGGAGTCTGGCCTTTTTAACATAAAGATTGCTTTTGTAAGGCAATGTCAAGATGAGTAACTGCTTAAACTTAGGGTAAAAGTACTTTTTTTTTTTTTCTTCCACTTCGAAGCCTCTGTTGCTGGCCAGATTCAGCCTTGCAAGGTGTTTTTTTTAATTAGGGAATGCAGTGACAGAGAACCCAGTTATGTCTGTGGTGCACTATTTTTATTTACAAGAAATGTACACAAAATCCTATCTATCTGAAAAGAGGAAGAATCAAACACCACCACACAGATTGTCTCCTTACAGTTTGTTCTTTTGACTTTCCTTTGGTGACATGCAGCTGTTGCTTCTCTTGCTCTCTGTGACTTGTTTTCTGTTTGCTTGCTGGGTGCTGATGACACACAGATACACCCTGTCCTTCCAAACCACAGTCAACCTTTGCATTTGCATTCAAACCACAGTGCTATCCTTTATACCACTTATCTTAGTTCCTACCCCAGCCTTGTCATGCTTGTCTGGATTTCAGACAGTTTGTTTTACTGAGTCAGTTACTGATAAATAAAGGCAAATTTAGCATGGTTAGATAATTCTGTTCTACCCACTGTTTTCAGCAGTGCCCACAGAGCAAAGTCAATGGCTACTCTCAGAAATAGCAAAACTACAGGATGAAGTTATATTAAAAGTTAAATATGTATTTATGTAATCTTAGTGTTCAAAGTGCTGTGGTATATGGCACCATGTATACTGCGTTTGTGTCTCTGTCTTCTGGATGAAAATACACTATCATTTCTGAGGGAAAAGGGCTCTTTCTCCCACTGGTATTTCCCACAGGACTTCAGGAGAGGGCTGGCTTTGGAAGTGCTGCTTCCCATAGCACCAGAATGGTGCTGAACTGTCGCTGTGAGAGGCAGGGACGCCCAGAGCACAGCTCCTGCTGGGTCTTTAAGCTAAGTAGGAGGAAAGGACAAGAGACCCTGCTGCTCATGGAGGCAGCCCTTCCCTTCCCTGGATGCTGTGAATCTCTTAGTTCCAGCTGAGGTCCTAATTCAGCTGTCCTGCAGCTACTATCTATCGTGGCTGCGTGATCTGCCTCTGTGTTGGGCTGGGAGCTCACGGCGTTCAGAGCTTGGCCAGAGGCGGGAAAACCTGCAGTTTGGCAGTGGAAGAAATGGCTCCTGTGAATGGCAGAGTTGGTGCATCTGAAGTGGCAGAAACTCCACTTTTACAACAAATGCCATCCATGAGCATTCAAGGATTTAACAAGACAGTCTCTGAAATGGAGTAAAAATCTTTTAGGAGGAAGAGAGTACACTTTTTTTCCCTAACTGGCTGCAGAACAGAGTTATTCTTTCAGTGTTACCACATCTGCGCCTCAGGACAGCTAGCCATCACTCACGCCTCCTGGTAAGCTCCTCGGTGAACAAGTTCTTCAGCTGAACTGATTAGATCCAGATGGGATGCCAACAGTAGCTGTGGTCACACCTTGTCATTAAATCAAGCATATGATTCTGTGTGATGTAGGGGAGTTTTGTCATTGACCTAATTAGGATCAAAAGCACATCCTAATGGCTGCCTGCAAGACCCTGTAAAAGTTTTGCCATTGTACTTTTGTACCAACTGCTTAACACATCATGACTCCCATCTGCATGTGCACAGAGACCAAATCAACTAGAGCTCTTATCAAGCTTCTGGGGTAAAGCTGATCAAAAATAAAATACCGAACCAAAATCTGTTTTGAGTTATTTTATATTTCATACAAATTTAACTCCATTAATTGTCATGGAATTTCTCTTCAGTTGCACTGTTGGAACCAAGTGCAGAGCTTTTGCTTCAGTTGCCTCCCAGCTTCAGAAAATGTTCTGATCAGGAATCTTTTAATTTCTTTCATTTTTCTTGATGTTGAAGTTATTTCACTAACCCTTCTTTATCTTTGCTGCTGAATATACATTTGATTACTAAATTTAGTGCTTCTCTTCACATGACCTATTTCTTTTGAGTCTTAATGCTGTTGCTTGGATACGCTTCTGTCTTCTAAGTGAGGCACTTGGTTTCATCTTGCTTTTTTCTATGCTTTGGTCGATGCAAATTGATTGTTACTGAATATTTTTTCAGGTATTTAAATGTATTTGGTTTATCTGGCACCTTGCTTTCAGCAGAACTTTTGTCTTTGCAGGTCTGTGGTTTTATGTGTAGTATATCCTGTGTAACATTGAATAGCTTGCTATTCTTGCTTTTCTTTATAATCAATTACAAAAATGACACCACTATGCCAAGTAAAGGCCAATCACTACATAACTTATGGGAATACTAAGATTTATAGATAAATTTCCTTTTTTTATGTGTACTGTAGCTGCAAGTTAATTCCTGGAGCACCTTACACAAATTTATCTTTTTGTTTTAGTCCTGGGCTCGTAAAAGTATACAACAGGAATAAAATAAAGCATTTCAGTTTGAGCTGAAGTATTCTTACTCCTGTATGGAGTTTTGCTTATACCATTTTGAAATAGATATAGTAGACTAGAAAAAGAAAAAATTGAAGGAAGGGCAGCAGAGAATAGTTACCATGTGTGGAGAAGGTAAATAGGTTCAAATTCTTGGTTTAGAGGAGTGATGATGGAACGCAGCACAAGTAAAACCTTTAAAGCAATGGATGGTGTGGAAAGGTGAACAAGAAGAAAGCATTCACATAACCTCACAATACAAGAATTAGGAGCATCCTGTGAATCATAACAGATGAAAAAAAAATCAGAAGGAAGTAGGTTTTTATGTGACAGAAATAGTGGAATGTGATGCTGTTGGAGACTGAGGAGGCAGTACTAAAGGGAATAGGTAGGGTGATGGAAGGTGTCTGCTGGTTGCCATTGAAGATAGTGGCCAGATACAGACCCCGTCTCAATCCTTTGGTCACTGTGTGCTGGAAGCTGAAAAAGTATACAAGAAGAAGGTTCAGAGTGTGTTGCTAGATTTTTGTACGGGTTGTATTCTGATTTATATAATGTGCTGTCTGGCTTATGCTGCTGTATCTTCACTGCTACTTGTAACTATGCTAACTGGATTAAAGATAGCACATGTATACCTCCCTATGCTCCAGGCACATCTTGACTTTTCTGTGTGGGGTGTTTTGGACGTGTAGAGCAATTTCGAGAAGAAAGGGGATACTTCTGAAGTTTACCCTTGTCAAAACATTCCATATGTTCACTGGTATGTCGCTAAGTAATCACACTGACGTGCGTGTTTAATACTGTGTATTTTATTTGTAGGCACACCCAAGGTTTCGTTATGGTTTGTACTGCTGGAGAAATAATAGAAATCAAAGAGATAGAATTCTGTGAAGAGGGCAGTAATTGATGGTGATGTGTTGTGGAAACACATGCCTGAAATAAGTACTTGGACATCCCATTTATTAAGACTATTACCAAATGTTACTTTTATGAAGATGTTACTGTAGGCTGCATGAAAGAAAATGAATGCATATGCTTGTTAACAGTCAAAATGAGAATAACATATATAGTCATGCTCTTGATGGGTAACTTCTAGTGTAATTGTTGGCTTTTGAGGCTGATGCAGAATGCTGCTCTCAAGAAAAACAATGAAGTGCCCACCTAACTAGAGAAGCAAAAAGCTAAATAAGCTGCTTACACATAGCTGTCTAGTACCATTTTAGTTGTTGTGTGATATATCTCTCCTGTCCTCCAGCTGTTGCTTCTGAAAGCTGCAGATCTATCATCAGTCTTGTGGTGTATCTGCCAGCCCTCTGCAGATATCTTTGATACCCAGGGGTGTGTCAGGTCGCACTGGATGGCACAGAGATGCAGATATCTCTGTGAGTGGCAGCTGAAAGGTCACCCAGGGGAGTCTCGCTGACACTCCTTCAGGTAACAGAAGTGTGGAGGAACCTATCTGGGGAATCAATTCCTTACCTAGGTGTCTCAGAGCACTGATGTACAGCCCCCAGAAGATAGAAGTTTATACTTCAGTTACATGAGCTGAACTTAGTGGAGTTAATACAAATAAGTAACATTAAAAATCATGTATATGTGAGTTATGCAATAGCAGCTTGGTTCCACACGTATGCAGTACAGTACTGGGTACCTTACTTTGATTTTTACTTGATTTTGGTATCTAGTATGGAAGAAACTTTAATAAAGGTCAGTTAAATGCTAAGGTACTTTTTCTTTTGGTCTTTTAAGGAATTATAATTTCTTTACCATTTTGCTCCTTGTTCAGATGGTGTTGGAATTGTCCTATACCAAACATGTATATTTAAAATAGCAAATACATGTATATGGCTTTTGAAATTAAAAAACCTAATTGGTGAACTAGCTTTATTACCCCCTTTATCCATCAGAGAGTTGAATAATGACACATAGTGAATAAATCAACAATTAAACGTAACTACCCTATGACAAACAAATACCAAAAAAAATAACAAAACAACGATTACAGGCTTAGATAAAATCAAGGTATATATTAATATCTAGAATAATCTGAAAAAATTACATCAATCAAAAATCATTAAAACAATCTTACACAAATAGTACTACATCTTACTGTAAGAGCTTTGCATTTTTTAAATCAATGTTAACATTTTTGGCAAACTTACATTGTTTTTCTTTAGTATTTATCACACAACATTATTTTGGTCATACAACAAGGTACATTGAGACCTCCTGAAAGACCATTTAATTAAATGAGTCCCAGCTGTTGTCTGCTGTTGAATTTCACCTTTTAATCTTAAAGTCCTCTTTAAAACTGTCAGAAAGGGATGTGTGTTTGATTACTTTGCTAATGATTAAGGAAAAAATCCAATGTATCTGATAACTCAATATTGCTTCTTATTAACAGTTGCCTAAGCAACGGATATGGAAAACCTAAGTGTATTCCCAACACGTCTTCTGGCTAGGTGATGCTGATATCTATAGTCTTAACAGCATGCTATGTCAGCGTTGCCAAGTGGATCATTACCTCCAGTGTGAGGTACTGTAATTACATCATCTAATACTGTCAGCATTTATCCTAATTCTGCCATTTACCAATCTCCCTGTTTTTAAGAATGTTAACTGCCCAGAATGTTTTAGATTGGAGTATTTCAAACCTAGGTTAGTGTGAATTTCAAACTTCTCTGATTTGATAAAGCTCTGCAGCTGCGTATGTTCTCAGTGGTTTCAGAGTAGACAACTGCATTAAGCAGGAACAGGCCCAGAATAGCCTGTTCTACCAGTTGTTGCATACATCCATATTTCCAGATACACAAAGATTGTAATTTCCAGCAGCTGCTACCTATCTGGCATATGAACTATCTCTCCAAACACCGTTGCCATATAGCACTAAGGGCAGCCTTTCAGCCCTCACCACCAGCCACTTGTAAGGGCCTGAGGGGAGTGTCTTGACTGTGTGTGTTACTTGTGTGCTTACACAGGTGTGTGAATGCTACCTGTGGACACCTGAAACCATCTCACTTAGTCTGGAGGTGGGATTTCAATTCAGACAAGCTGGCTCAGCTGGGATGCAAGACCAGCCCTGCTTCTCACTCTCACTTTTGTTAGTAAGCTGCCAGCTTCAGAGTGACAACATAAATGAGTGCTGACAGTCACCCAGTATTTCCCAGCATTTCCAGAGTGACCAGAAGAACAGACAAGTTCTCTTACAGTTAAATGAGAAAGAATCATAGATACTGTTGCAGGTGTGGATTTAATAAAACAATAGAGGATTTAATCCTCCCACACCTCAGCATTAGCCTTCACCACCTAGTTCCCTGCTGTCATAGAGGGAACTGGTGCTATTAGTATAGTGCCGAGGCTCCTCTCAGAGTCTGCAGTCCCATGCGACTGGGAAGAAGCTGTGGCTGTCTCTAACAGCCAAGAAAGGTACGTCTCTGCCTGCGCCGCTGGTCCACGCTCTTGTGTGTCTCAGCCCAGGGGGCCTGCCTACCTTACGTGACCTCTGGGGGAGTGTGTTCTTGCCACGTTGTCCCATATGGCCAAGGTGTGCACCTCCAGTGCGTGGCCCTGCGCGGAAGAGAGAAGCCTTCATCCATTCCAATGCTGCGGTAACATAGAAAGCTTTATGTTCCCATGAGTTCTAGGCCCTCACATGCAATACTAGTAGGACTCATTGCAACTCACATACAGCTTTAAATACACCCACTCACACCCAGGCTGGACTAACTGAGATTGTCTGTCTGTACCCAAACACCTGTCACTCTCATTAAATCTGGAGTGAACACAGACTCTTAGTTATATAACGTAATACCAAAACACAATTTTATTTTTCCTGAAAAAAGAAATAAACCCCTAACGGAACTTGCATTCTATACTCTGTTTTCAGTACATGACTTCACATCCCCCAGGAAAATGATATTTAGGGGCAATATTAATTGTTAATCTTTACTTGATTTTCACTTGACTTGACACTTGGTACTAAGAATGGAGAATCCTTTTTTAATTTAATGTTTTGCTTAGCTTATTTCACTGTGGTACTAGCATGAAGCAGCAGTCCCTTCTGTGGCTTAAAATGGGGCAAATACTACACTCTTCTGCCATTCCATCTTGACAAACACTAGACATCTGCTTTAGAAGGAACTAAATGAGGAGAACAGAAATAGGATTCCTGTTTTCTACCACATTGCATTTCTAATTGCTGATTGGAGATGATTGTCACTAAAATAAAGACTTTTTAAAATTAGGTTTGATACATCTGAGTGTGCAAATCAGATTATTGAATTATACACTACAGAAATAAAAGACAAATTCAATGACCTTGATAAAATCAAAGTTTTTCTGTACAGATTTATAGTACTAAATTTTAAGTTAACCCCTTCCTACTAATAAAGATAATATACTAGTCTCTAATTAGTTAGAATTTGCAGAAAATTTATTTAATTTTACAAACATTACATCTCGGGGATTTCTGAATGTATATTTATAGCCGACAGGTCAGGTTAAACATTTTTTCAGTTTTACTCAGAGTGGCTCATGTTCCCTTGAACTGTTGGAATATACCATGTATCTTTCTTACTCCATGCTCTGAACATTTGATGGCAGCACTGGGACCCATGGGGACTCAGATGGTGAAAAACAGCACCAGACTTTGCATTCAAGGAACAACTAGATACCAAAAGCACATGTTGAACTAGATCAGCATGTGCAGTCTTCTAACAACAGTATATTCACTCCTCCTTGTTCTGTCAGTACTTTGCTTGCTGGCCCTGTAGAAGAGATCACAGCAAAAGTCTTTCTCTTTTGACTTCTCCAATTTTTCTTTAATAGCTAGTATCACTTTAGTGATTGATTTACATTGTTTCAGTGATTATTTCAAATGGTACTTTTTTCATTATTTCAATATTTTGTTCTTGGTGGTGTTGGTTTCTGAGGGGACAAGTTCCATAATTTTGCAAAGTCCAGTATCACATTTATATTTTGCTCAAAAATTTAAGAGTGGTTTATTCAATGCTTGCAACTTTTATTTCTGTTTTGGAGTCTTGGATGAGTAGACACCTGTATGCATCTGTTGGGGGTGATCTGAAAAAGAAGGAGAAGCTGTGTTTCTGAGTATGTAGATGTAGTATGTAAACTAGACTGACATCAGTAATAATGACAAGTTTGGGCCCTTAGAAATAGTGCTTAACAGAAATAGGATATCTGTAGTTTAACAGATTTAACTAGTTTTGTCATTTTCCAAGCAATGGTGAGAACAGTCAGATGAACAGATGTACAGTTCAGGGGATAGTAAGTAAACAAAGAAATTGTAGGCAGACTTGCAAATGTACCATACAATACAACAGTGTATGAAAGGAAAACAGATCTCAGAGTCTTTTGATTTAAAACTGCTGGGCAGCTGTCAAATCTATGATTGTTTTGCCAGCAGTATGCCAGTGCTACAGCCCTTGCCTAACTGTATAAGCCAATGTATTTCCTTAGAGAAATCAATTTATGACGGTTTGAAGAATCAGCTAGAAAGACTTACACAACTCATCTTTTCATAATCAAGAGCTCCATAAAAGACCAGTCCCCCAGTTATGCTTCAAGTTACTTAAAACTGAAGAGTAAAAGGGACGGTTTGAAGTAAAGATGTGGTATCTACATTTTACATAGCTACTTTTGTGAAGTTGTCTATAAGAACACATGAAATATTTCATGAAGCATGGGCACATCTGATGTAGTTTGGAATAGCTGATAGTATTCCTGCTCTCTGGGTTTGGTTTGCCTTAAAGCCTCATGCTGTGGTTGTCCAGCAGCTGAACAGCAGCTGAATTCAGGCACAAGGGGTGAAACAACTGGAACCATTAACTGCACCAGCCCTCCTACGACCATTCCTGTTCATAATTCAGAGCCCTCAGAGTCGGGCTGTAAGGAGATTTATCACGTTGTTATCTCTGGTGAGTGTTACTTTGAAGGTAGTGGCTGGAAGGACTTTTAATGAATACTAAATTCCTGAACTGATCTCTCCCAGACCTTGATTAAGCTCTTTTTGCTATGATCATAATTTAGCAGCCTAGTTAAGAGTTAGCATAATCTTCCTTCAGTTCCTAAATCCAGGCAGAAATATTATTAAAACAGCTATTTGAAAAATCCAGTCTACTGAAATGCTGCATCAGATGGTGCAGTCAGGGACCTCTGTGAGGCACAGCCCCAGTCATAGCACCATGGCTACTGATGAATCCAGTTTCTGCACGTTTTTTTAGAACATGTTAAATTTTACTATCTAATAACTCATAGCAATTGACCAGTTGACTGCGCAGTGCTGTTTCTAGCTATGGACTAACAAATAAACCAAGTATGTTCTGCCAAGGTGGAATGAACTTTGAATCTTAGAATCATAGAATCGTTTAGGTTGGAAAAGACCTTTAAGATCATCATGTCCAACTTCTAACCTAATACTGCCAAGTCCTATGAAACCCTGTCCCTAAGTGCCACATCTACACGTTTTTTAAGTACCTTCAGGGATGGTGACTCAACCACTTCCCTGGGCAGCCTGTTCCAGTGCTTGACAAACCTTTCAGTGAAGAAATGTTTCCTAATATCCAATCTAAACCTCCCCTGGTGCAACTTGAGGCCATTTTCTCTCGTCATATCCCTTGTTACTTGGGAGAAGGGACCAACACCCACCTCGCTACAACCTCCTTTCAGGTGGTTGTAGAGAGCCATAAGGTCTCCCCTCAGCCTCCTTTTCTCCAGGCTGAACAACCACCATTCCCTCAGCTGCTCCTCATAAAATTTGTGCTCTCGACCCTTCACCAGCTTCGTTGCCCTTTTTAAGACACACTCCAGCACATCACTGTCTTTCTGGTAGTGACGGGCCCAACACTGAGCATGGTATTTGAGGTGTAGCCTCACCAGCGATGAGTACAGGGGGAAAATCACTTCCCCAGCCCTGCTGGCCTCACTGTTTCTGATACAAGCCAGGATGCTATTGGCCTGGACGACTTTTAATTCACTTTCCTTCAATTCATGTAGAAATGATGTTTAACATCTTATGCTGATGTTTTACCTTTTACCTTCTCCTTCTGGGTAATAATTTGAGAGTGGTTTCTCTCACCTCTTTCAGGCTTAGGCAGGCTAATCTTTTTATGCTGTTTCCATTTTAATTGACAGAACAGGGTTTTCTGTTCTTTGATGACCTAATTTGGAAATAGGTACCTAAGATAAAGTAGATGTTTCTAATCAGCTAGACACAGTGTGAAATAGAAGAGATATGTCTTCCTTGTACATTACATATTAAAATTGATCAGCTTCATCACTCAGGGTTTATGAATCAAAGCTTCCACACTTTGACCCTAACAATTTTCACTTATGTGAAAATTCCTGGCAGGATGTAAAAATTGTGCCAGATGTGACTCAAAAAAATAATTTCCCCTTCATCTGCAGGAAGGTAAAAACATTTTAGTAATGTTTATTACAGTGTTGGAAAGATCCTGTATAATCTGACCAACCACCGCTGAAGATGGGAGAATGTCACTGTATTTTACTCTGACAAATACATCAATTTAAATGTAATTGCTAAAATGTTAATGTAATTACCGTGTTAGCCTTAAACTTTAGGTGTCCGATCATCCACTTTACACTCAAACCGATATGTCCTTAGCTTGTGAATATAAAGTATATTTTACTGTTAATTGCTTCTTACTTTTACGAAAACAGGTAAATCTTAAGAGAATGATTGCTACTATGTGTGACTTCAGCTCAGAGCCAATATTAATCTCATTTACACCACTATATAATGTAGGGTTGTCACACCATACCTGTGTCTGTGTGCATTTGAATTAATAAGGTTTAATGTATGGAAATGTGCTTACCTTGTGCCAGCTCTTGATCTTATCTAGCCTTTCTCTGAGTTTATTTAAATCACTCAAATAGAACAAAGCAAAACCAGCCGAAAGGGTGTAGTTTTCTGGGGAGCTGGTAAACTGAATGGGCTCAGGGAAGGGTCTGGCGAATGCCATAGTTAGTGCAAGTATGGGGCAGACTCTTAGAGCAATGAGGGCACAGGGAGGAGGAAATGGTTATGGTGGACTGGGAGTGAGATCTCACCCTTTTAGTAGCAGTGAAATGCTGGATGGGCTCAGGTAGCCATTGGATTATACCCAGAATGCGAGCAGAGTTTCAACCAGGTGTAAAAGAGAATTTCACTTCACAGTAGGTTAATGGCTTGTTAATTTAGCTAAGTACTGTGGTAGTTATTAGTCCAGGGAGAAGAGGGTTAACCACAGAATAAAAAAATACTCTGCTCTTAAATTTTGATGGATTCTTTTTTGTCTCTCTCTTTCCCCTCGGCCCCCTGCCTTACTACAGCTCTTCCATTATACTCTGGCTACAGTCTGCATTATGACTGACAGAGACAGACCATGAAAATGCTATAATCAGCTAACAGAATCACAGGACTGGACTACAGTCACAAACGGATATGAGCTTGGGATTTATATTTAGCTATAGTGATAGTGCAGTTTGCAATTTAGGGTGGGTATACCTGATCCATCTTTAAATTAGCTAATCCTCCTAATGGAAAATTTCTAGTCACTACAACACTGTGCTTGGCACAAGCTAATTTACTTTCTGCCATTGTGGTGAGACTGTGTCAGCTGCCCTAGCAGTGTATGTGTATGCAGGTTACTTTTTAGATGCATCCACCATCTATTTATGAATTCTATTTTTCTTCTGTGAACATGGGATTATGTGCTAACCTTTATACGTGGCTAGCAAAACACGAACCTTTTAGAAATGGAGTTAACAGTTAAGGATTCATTGCATAGCAAGAATGTGACACCTAGTGGATAGATGACATTGAGGAAATGTGACAGTCCCATCAAGGAATATTGACATTAAATGACCCTATCCAGTAGAACAATTAATTTGATTATCAGAGAAGACATTGATCTTGAATGACTCTTTGTACCAGGCCCAGGTAATTGGATAATGGCATGTCCCCACTGAAAGCTCAGAAGTGAAGAGGGTGTCAGAGATTGTTTTAAAAGGATTTTTTGTAAACCACTAGCAGAATGGTTTACATTCTGTCTAAAAGACAGAGACCAAAGCCCATGAGGACTTTGTGGATACTTACAAGATACATCATAACTGGAGACTTCCAACATGCGAAAGACAAGAATAAAGTGTGTCTAAAACCCCCTTTTGTTAAACTCATGTCTCTGTTCTTGCCATATTATCTCTTCAGGAAGTGGGAGTTCTCACAGTCAGAGATACTCAGTGGTGAATAACTTGTTATTCACTGCTGTTCAGACACCATTTAAAAAGTCTGACTGATACATTCTGCCCAAACTAGCTGATACAGACTGCCTCTGTCTGCTACTCCCCACTGCATTCTGTAGTACCTGAATTTCAAGTATTCACATATCTCCATTTTCCTGTGTGCCCTAGACCCTCACTGCTTCACTGGCTATAAATAATAGAAAAACTTATCACCAGAAAGTGCTATCTTATAGTGGGTGCGGAATACAAATCAACTGTAAACTGTAAAATTTACAAATCTTAAATCTGTGTGTATTTCCAAATATGCTGAAAAGTGCATGTTGAATAATAGCCATATGCTGGAGGAAGGATGATACCCTCTGGCAGTTACTGTATAGGGTCTATACATTAGCTCTAAAACCTCTCTACACTGGGGGCTTTTTCCTGCAGTCAGTCCCTGACTCCAGTGGATAAGCCAAAACGAAGTTGCTTTGTAGCCAGCTGGTTTGCACCAGTCTCATTTACCTGGTGAACTGTTATGAATCCACTCGTAGTGGCTCCGAGCCATTTGCTGTTAAGCAGTGTGGTGTGTGGTGTGTGCCTGCTTGATGCAAACCACAGAGGCCAACGCTGTGCCACTCCTAACCAGTGCCTTTCAAAGTGTGAGGGACGGTTTCTGTAATCGCTCTAGATCTGTCTGCACTGTTCACATCTATAGGTTGACCTAATTTGCAAGAAAACCTGAAGGCTGTAATATCATCCAAACCAAAAAATATTCTGGGGACCTGGTTTAAAACATACACAAACCCAGCCGGGCTTTGCTTTCTAGCTTCTTCTGCTGCCGTCCCTCCTCTGCAGTCGCACTTTGCTCTTCTCGGCTACAAATGGATGCGTGGAATTATTTTCTCTACAAAAATCTCAGTATCAGAATGTAAACGTGGCCTCTTTTGCCTGTAGAAAACGATATTTAGAAGTAAAACTAACGCAGCTGAAGTGCAGGGCTTTTAGCTCGAGCTCCAGAAGGAGGTTTGGCCTGACAGGAGACCGCACAGGAACGGTGCAAAAGAAAAGGAGGGTGAAGCGAGAGCTCACGCTCCGTGCGAGTGTTGATATAACACTGTAATAAGAGTGTCTTCAAAGCATTATGGCTCACGGGACAGAGGGGGCGGGGCCGACAACCGCCACCGCCGGGAGGCCCCAGCCGCGGCCAAGACCCGGGGCCTCGCCTCAGAGCTCCCGCGCTTGCCCCGTGAGCACGAGGACGGGGCGGGGTAGCGCCGCCTTCGGCCAATGGGAGGAGGGGAGCCGCCGGCGGCGGGCGGGGCCTCGGGGCCAGGGGCGTGGCCAGCGGCAGCGGCGGCATGTTGGGCCGCCCCGGCGCCCCTCCCGCCAGCGCCGGCCGCCTGCGGCCGCCTCCCGCCTCCCGCCCTGCCCTGCGGATGTGGAGCCGGCAGCCGGCGGTGAGTGGGGAGGGGGCTCTCGCTGCCTGCGCCGCCGCCGCGAGGGGAGGGGCCTCCCTCCTGCCCGCCCACCCCGGCCTTCCCCGCCGTGGCTCGGGGCCAGCGCCGAGCCGCCCCTAATCGCTCCGGCACGCTCGCCCGGCGGCGTTTACGGGAGCTGGGAGGATGCCGGGCCCGGGGGCTCTGGGCCCGTCGCGGTGCCCGTCGCAGCTGTAGGCACCCCTCTTCCCCCATCCCCCCGCCGCTTCGGGCGGCGCTCGGGCGCCGACCCCGGTGGGCTGCGGGCGGCGGCGGGGAGAGGGCAGGGGCGCGGCCGCTGGCGGAGGGCGGCCTGGCGGGAGGGAGTGAGTCACCGGCCGCGCCGGCGGGGGGGGCCGGCCCGGCCTCGCCTCTCTCCTCCCGGTCGTCCGGTTCCTGTAAGAGGAGAGCGAGGCGCAGTCTGGCAGCGGGAGGACGTCGCCTCAAAGCGGCGGCGGTGGCGGCGGCGAGGGGCGCTGCCAGTTCTGGCTGCCTAGGGTCTCCGGGCCGGTGTCGGGGCTGCTGGGCAGCGGGGCTGCCGCTGCCTCTGCACGGCCACCGTGCGAGCCGCCCCGGAGAGCGGCCGCAGCTCCCTCGGCCCTGCGGGGTGCGCTTGGCTTGGAGACCGCCGCGGGCGGCCACCCAGCGGCTTCGTGCCTGGGAGGTGGACTGAGGGGTCAGGGGTGCTTTTGTCGCTGTTCCCCAGGCTTCTGGGTCTGTCGTAAGTTGGGCTGTAAGTAGGTGTGGGAGAAGAGGCCGAGTTACATCTCACAGGGCCTGTGCTGGGCATTGAACTAGCTCCTCTGTGGCACAGGACATCACAAACGCAAGTTGGCAGAGTGCTTCAGCCCTGTTCTAGTTTTCAGTAGTAATATGCCTAAAAATAACAAATCTTAGTCACCACGCCAAGCACAGTGATTCTGAATAAATGGTAGGAGCCAAGTTTACCGAGTGGCATGCTGTTTATACAAAGGCTGTTTTCAGAAGGTAACGGTGCTGTGAAGTTATATTCTTAACTAGTAATATTTAATGATGATGTAGTGCATTTAATTTTTAAAATTCTTTAGAAATTGCACTATGCACAATGTGGCAGGCATTACCTTTTTTAAAAAAAAACTGATTATGGAAAGTGATGCAGTAAGGTGGAGTGACTTGTCAAGACAGTATAGTCAGTCATTGACAATCACAGTTACAGTGCCTTATCCCTGTTTATGTTTTCTTTTGTCTGATTCTGCTTGTGCAGATATAAAAACATCTAAACTGTTTTAAAATATTTTATTAATCTAGTGTATTTCTTTTGTAGACATACATACTTGGGTTCAGAGCTTGTAAATCTGAATGCTGCAGAATTGTGTGCATGTGAACTGGCAAGTGAAACTAACTGAAAACCCATTGACGTTTGGCTTGAAAGCTTTGCCAGACAAAAGCAAATAGACTTGTTTATTATAATATGTGTATGTTTACAGTATCACTGTGTTTTGTGGGATAATTCATATGAAGTACTGGAGATTGTGATTTCTCTGTGAATCACACAAGTGTAGCTGTCATAAAAGCTGAACTGCATCCTTATAGCAACTTAGAAATTAAGTAATTTTAGTCTTTGAACAGGAGGAGGGAAACTGCTTAAACACAGTGGGTAAAATAATTTCTTTTCTTCTTAATCGTGAAGTTAATAGCAAAAGAAACCCCAAAGCACCAAACCTTCTCTTCAGTTTTAAATTTGGTAAATTCAGTCTCTGATAGGTTTTTTGGTTGAGTTTCTTAAATTTTAACTGAGTAGGTTAACTACCAGATTATCTTTTTCTATCAACACCTTTAAGCATGATACAATGTTCTCTCTAGAATCATATATATAAAAATTGAAGGAAAAATGTCAACAAGGCTGAAGAGAAACAGCTGAGGGAACTGAGGTTGTTTAGCCTGGAGAAAAGGAGGCTGAGGGGAGACCTCATCGCTCTCTACAGCTACCTGAAAGGAGGTTGTAGCAAGGTGGGTGTTGGTCTCTTCTCTCAAGCAAAAAGTGATAGGATAAGAGGAAACAGCCTCAAGTTGCGCCAGAGGAGGCTTAGATTGGATATTAGGAGAAATTTCTTGACCAAAAGGGTTGTCAAGCATTGGAACAGGCTGCCCAGGGAAGTGGTTGAGTCACCATCCCTGAAGGTACTTAAAAAACGTGTAGGCATGGTGCTTAGGGACATGGTTTTGTGAGACTTGTCAGTGTTAGGTTAATGGTTGGACTTGATGATCTTAAAGGTTTTTTACAACCTAAATCATTCTGTGGTTCTATAAAGGTTCACTTGGATTATTTACATGTAAAGCTGTGCTGATACTCAATACTATGCAGCTGGACTTTGTCACAGAACATGTGGTTTATATCTTTTGACAAGTCATTTAATTGCTTTGTGCGTAATTTGCCTATCTGTATGATAGGTGTCCTACTCACCTACCCAAGGTGGTATGTTTCCTTGGTGTGGTTAAAGCTTCACAAGATTAACTGAAAGGTTCCTCCTTTAACGTGTTTAACTCCTTTAACACATATAATGTGTTTGCACACTCTTACCAGGAGAACCATACTGGTTTTAGATATCTGTTTGACTAATGTTTCCTTCTGTTAATGTTTTCATTTGCTAACAAATACACTGTAGAAAGTTGCAAGCTGTTGTTTTTGATGATAGTTTCTCCTTATTACTTTGTTTGAATTTATTTGCTTTCTCATCACTACTACTTTGCTATACATAGCAACAACAGTTTTCCTACTTGCAGAGTAGTACATAAATGCCACCAAAGTCTGGTAGCATCTTGTCAAGTGACAGTTGGAGAGGTTATTCAAACTGCTCTTCCCAGTAGGTCCACAGAAGTGGGCACCTGCCACTTAACTATAGTGAGTTATGTATATCTGTGCTTAGTAAAGTTTTGTGGTTTTTAGATTGATACCAAATATTTTTTTAACACTGGCATTTTTGTTTTATTTTTGTACTTAGCAAGCTCTCAAAAGATGGCGGAAAGCTGGTCTTTCTTGGATACTTTTGAGTCTAACTTCAGGCCTCTGGTAGTAATTGAGCTTGCAAAAGGCACCAAAGAGGAAACCATAAAATGGTTCACTAAACGAATTGTGGACAAAAAAGCAAATGGAGGTGAGTACAGTATGATTTTCTGTAACACTTTGAAATCAGAATGGCTGTTGTTGTAATCTGAAGGCATACAAAAAATTAGTTTTCAGGTAATTTATGGTTTAATTATTGTTTAGCCAATCCCACTCCATTTTGAATCGCAGGGCATTTTTGAAGCCGTATAATTTTATGTGAGAGTAGAGCTTTATGCTGGTGTCATGAAGGTGTAATAATTGAACACTGTTAACCCAGTTATTAATGAAAATTTTAGCTTAAGGTCAGATGCCTGTTGAGCTCTAGAATCTTGCAATTTTTTGCGGTGAAACCTTTCTTTCAACATAGTTTTGATACTAGTTTTTATATTAATTGTCTAGAGCATGTTTCTCTGCTTGCTTATGAGAACATTGTAAACCTTGCCAGAATGAAGATGCATCGCATCTACTGACCTGTCCACAAGACTTGGTACCATGTTGTAGAACAAAAGTTGAGTTAGTAGGAAGCAATTTAATCTTAATAAATTCATGTTGGATTTTAATTTTCTCTTTGATAGCTTGTAGGCTGTTACAAAGACAGTATTTCATTACTTGTTTTAGTATACTTACAGGAATTGAAGTTGGCTAATTAATTTGTAATTTCTTAGACTTTTTTTTCTTTACATTTTTTAGCAAGGCATTATTTATGGCTGTTGTAGCTTATATTTTATGGTCAGTAATATTTCTGTGACTACTGGATTTGTGACTAGAAACTTGCTGTCAGGCCTCTGTTGGATAAGTCAGGTGTGTTTCTTTTTCAAAAGTGTAGTCTCCTTAAAAGGATAGAGACTGTTCGCAGAAGCAGTGGTTGCTTACATGGTGTGAGCATTAGGGGAGTAGATCCAAACTCTTGCAATTGTTCCAGTTCACTGTGAGCACTTCTACAGAAACAGGGCTAAATCAGGGGGTGACCCTGCAAGATTCTGAATACCAAACGTCAGGTGCTGTTGAAGCCTTAAGTCTTTCTGCCCTTAAAAAGATGCCACTTCAGTGCTCCTGATACCGAGGTCCAATATGATGGATGCTAAAATACTAGGTTTTTGAGAGGTAAATTTTATGTATTTTCTTCCTTATTTTGCCTTTCTTTACTTTAAAGGTGCACAACTGCTGGTTAAACCATTGGTCACAGAAAAGGGAGAAGAAAATATTTATCTAGTTGGAGCTTCCCACTTAAGGCTGTTGCTGGGCGCTGAAACTGTGGGTTTGGTGAAGGAATGTAATGATAACTCAATGAGAACTTTTACGTACAGCAGTAGAAAAACTTTCAGAGATTTTGCAGGTAAGCAATTTTAGGCGTCTTTGTCATTGCAAAGCTGTGGCTAAAGATTATAAGCAGTTACACTGTTAAATCTTTCATGGTCTTTCTGTTCCTTGGCGTGGTAACAGTGAACAGGAATAGGAAGAACGAGCCATGAAAAAGAGTCATTTTTACCTACTCAGATCATATAATAAAATTACATTTTTTTTCTTTCACATGATTCTTACTTTTTGATTGTGTTTAACTTTATGCTTTTGTATGCTCCAAATAGTCTTGTATTTGTATGAAATATTTTGGTTGTAAATAAGAGAAGAAGAAATGGTCAATGAACATGAGTGCAGGATTATCAATGTTACGAATTAACATAGCAATTTAATTTCTCTGAGCCAGTTTTGAGGCTTATTATTTTATAATTAGCTGGAGAAAATAGAAACATTTAGCTTTATTATATTTACACATCAAACTAAATAGTTAAATAATACTGCAGAGCCATTCAATGGCATTTGGGCATGATTAGCAAAATCATTTCTTATTGTCTTTTTTTTTGAGGAGGTGCCAACAAAGTAACATTTTTATTTAAATGTACTACCTATAAGGTATTTAACCCCCTTACAATAGCATAATTCATTTTGCTCTCTAGGCAAACGTTGGAGTTCAGTTTAGACTTGCTAATACTTCTTATGTGCCTATTTTGGTGATGCGTTTTACAGTTTCAATACAAATGTTCTTGGGTCTGTCTGAAACAATAATAGAGTTGAGTTTTGGGGTTTTTTTTAGTGCCAGTTTATTCAACAGTGCTGCTGTGTGCAGTAACTGTTGCCGTGCCTTTTCTTTTGTGACCTTGCTTTCCTGAAATTAGGAAGCCTTGAGAAGAATTGTCAGTTGCAAAGGTGACATTTCCATTTCTTTTAGGCACTTACATTCTTAATGCTAATCTGTCATTGCTAACAGATTCTCTAGTAGCAGCTGGAACTCCAACTACTGTAAATCTAAAAGATAATTTTTGCTGTATCTCCTGTTCTTTTTTCTTCTTTTAAAACCCTAATATTAAGTTTTTTTCCAGATCTGATCAGTGGATAAAATAGTTGACCATGCTGAGATGAGGTGAAATAAGTGTTATCTACAAGAAACCCTTCAGCCTGTCTTGTCTTACTATTATTTCTAGTTCTCCAGTTTCACTGATACTGTATTCTTATTTTTGTATTAGAGATTTGTTGCTGGTTTAGTTTCTTAGTGTATTTAGGGCTGTTCCTATAGTTTTTTATTCCTAAGGGGGGGGGGGGGGGGGGGGGGGGATCAATTTGTTGTTATCTCAAGGAAATCAGACTGTTTCCTTCATGATAAATTGATGGGACTGATGATAAATTTGTTGCTGTAGCTCTTGGAAATTCCAAATCCCTCTTCTGGGATTTTTGGAAAAGTTTCTTATTGTTTTACCTTATTTCTGTATTTTTATTAGAGTTAATTGTCACGATTGTCTTATCATTGTGTCGTACGGGAAATAAAGAACAAGGTTCTGTGATACTTGGTGTGAAATGCTTACTGAAAAGGAGATTTGTCCTGACATCTTACTGGTTTTCGTTCTGAAAAAACTTCAGGAACTGTATGGCAGAAAGGGGTATGGAGATTCCAAGATTTGCAAATAGCGGATGCCTATGTAGGTGTCTTTCAGCAGGGCAAGAGCATGTAGTACTTGCTAGTATACTGTCCCAGCCTCCAGTAATTAGTACTTCAGGGGTATATCTGTCTCTTGAGTAAGATTTGTTCTCTTAGTTCACCTGGGTAGTCAGAAACGCAGTGGCCAACACGTGCCAGTTAGAGAAAACTTCTGCCCAAGATATTTATTTCAAAATGTGGAGGTTTTGGTAATGGATGTTGATTGGCAGTAGTTGTTACATAATGTAATATTTTTTTCTGATTCTGGTCATTTTTATAGTTATTTGCTGCCAGGGTTGTCTCCCTATGCTGCTCAACTTCATACTACTTTCTTTTTGATTTAGATGACAATCACAATTTCCTTACGATGGCAGAATGTCAGTACATCATCAAACATGAACTCGAAAATTTGAGAGCTAAAGATGAAAAAATGATCCCTGGATATCCTCAGGCAAAGCTGTATCCAGGAAAATCAATTGGTAAGCAATGCAGTTTGTTGCTTGTAACTCACTGTGTAGGATAGTGTTGATGTAAGATGGTGAAAGAAACTTAATTTTCCTGCAGTGAAGACAAATCCTTAAGACATTAAAGTCCTACTATTTTTAATCAACTTTGTTTTCTCACCAATCCACAGCAGTGATAGGACAAGAGGCAATGGATGCACAGTGCAACAAGAGTAATTCTGAATAGCTGATGAGCAAATGTTTCATGATGAAGGTAAAACACTAGAACAGGGCTTCAGATAGCTTGTGGTAACTCTCTCATGGGAGACTTTAAGTCTTCACTAGACAAGGCCCTGAGCAGCCCAATTTAAGCTGGACCCACTTTGAGCAGGAAGTTGAACCAGGTGACTTCCAGAGGGCCTTCCATCCTGAGTCTTTCTGTGAGGCTGAGGCTTGGGCCTTATGCTTTTTTCAGTTGGATAATTTTCACGTATATTGATGTCATACATTATTTTTATAATTAGTACCCCAAATAATTGTTTTCTAAAAAATTACATAATGATATACTTGGTTTGTCTTGTATAAAAATACTGGAATGAGTAACAGTGTTCTAGAGCTATACATTTCACAATACGAAGCAAGTTTTATTTCATTCGATTCCATTTATCCTCCTATTTGTTCAAAAGCTCTTCCTTTTCATGAGAGAAAAAAGCAATGAGAACGAGTGCTATTTTTATGGTAGCTGAAACTGGTCCACTGGCAGAGACACTACATTTTCTTAAGAGGATATATCTTAATGTTTGTATGTCCTTTTAATAACAGTGTCTTTATTCATTAGTGTTGATCATCAAAAAAAGACATCTGTGCATATCAGTGGTTCAAGAATAAATAAAAGTAGATGTCAGATGAGTTTACATTGGTAATTTTTATATAGATAAGGTATTTTTTCTAGTTATGTCAAGTAGATGCTGATGGGAAATGGTAAAAAAACTATCTCAAAACTTCCAGAGCCCCCCCTCTCCTGTTCTTGAATTTATTTTCTTTTTTAATATTTCTGTGGTTGTAACTTCCAGAACAGTTTGTTAATTGTTTTCCTGCACAGGTAGTGTTGCTTTCCACAACAAAGTTAAATACAAATTATGGAGTATTTGATTTGTTTGCAATGAAGATGTGTTGTAATTTATGAATTAGTGTAAATTAATAGTTCAAAAATGGGTTTAGTATGTTTTCCACAACTAATACAACAATGACTCTGAAATTTAGTGTTTTGGTTTGGTTCTGCTATGTCAGTTTGATTTTGTTATGCCTTTCTTTGCTCAAATGCAAGAGCTAGACCATCCCCACAAAGCTATACATGGCATTTCAGTTCTGACCTGTAGCACTTTTTATTATTCAAGCTGCAACTGATTATATTGCAAACCTATGATATAGTTAATAGATGTAAGAAGTTTACTCTTTCTCTTCCAGTGGACAGCACAGTCTTTGTAGGAATAGGTAGAACTACTTTCTGTAATGAATAATTTTTAACTAACGTGCAGACAATTTATTTGGTTTTAGGGTTTGAATGCTAGATTTATTTCAAAGGAACTTTAGGCTTGCTAAGTACATAATGTAACCTGTTTGCTTGTATCATCTTCACTGTCCTTTGAAGGGAGTACTAGGTACCTCTCTTCTTTTTTTTAATTTTTTCCTTCTAGTGAGAAGATTATTGACTAGTGGTATTCTAGTTCAGATTTTCCCACTGCATGATAGAGAAGAGTTAAAAAAGCTCCGTCATAGCTGGTATGGCCGAGTGAAAGTTGGCTATCAACCTTTAGGTATGTGAACACTTACTCCACTACAAATAATGTGCAGGGTTTCTTCTGGAGAAGTTTTCTTTTCAGTTTGTTGAGAAGACCAAGGGTCTTTCCTAACTTCTACTCCAGCATTTAGCCTCTATAGAAGTGAAACTCCTGTGTGGAAGGTGAGTATTATACCAAAAAGTCTGTTGTTTCACTAAGAGTTTGCCTTTTCCCATCCCCAATTACCCATTGTAGTTCACCTCCTCTAACGTTGCCTTTTTGCCCCACTTGCTTTGTTGGCCATTGTGAACCAAACTCCTTGTTTTAGCCAGCCTTGCTTTTACTGGTCTTGGAATCAACAGAGTGTCTTAGGCTCTGGTGAAGGAAGCATCTGCATTTCCAGACATCTTGACATGCACAGCTGAGGTCATTTCTTTGAATTCTCTTTGATTCTAAGGTGTCTGTAGGATAATCTTCTGCTATAATGACTTGCAGTACAACTGTTCTGGAGTGAAGCAGGCTGCTGTCTCCTGATTTTCTTTCTCATGGCTGCAGGAGTTCTGTATGTAGGCCTTTGGTCATGGTTTCCAAGTTGGAGCTGGAGGGCAGTTCAGAGGCTCAGTAATTGCACCGTGATCATCTAGCATAGTCTTTAAATTAGACCATTGCTCTTTTACCAGTTGGACAAGTTTTTCCTCTTCAGTGATTCCTGTGTAACCTCCTGAAACCGTTCAAGACTTGGTTAAGTGGTGGCTCAGAGTCTGCAAACTTCCGTGTTACAACAGGCTGCGCATCACAAGTTCTCCCTACCCACTAGTAAAAAAGAACTAATGGACTAAGCCAAGACTGTTTTCTCAAACTGACTCTTGGCAGGAAAGCTCCTCAACGTTTGAAATTCCCCAAGTTATTTTGAGTTGTAGGCATGTCAAGAGTGTGTTTACAACTGTTTGTTTTAAATTCATTATCTTTATGAAGACTGTATGTTGTTACATGCCAATGTCACTTAAGTATATTTTACATACTGAATAAGCTTAAAATTATTTTTAGTCTGTCAGTGTTGAAAGTTACATTCTGGATTCTAAACCTGCAAACTTTACTTAAAAATAAGAAAATAAACATTTGAGAGTTTGCCTGATTATTAACCTCTGAGTTTTGCAGATTCTTTACTGAGCTACAGGAAGTTCAGGATCTGGCTCGATAATGCCTGCCTCTGGAGTATTGTGTTAGGGGCCTTACTGTGTGCTTGTCTTTTGTTTATGCAGGAGAGGGGCTTTTTTTGACTGATACTTAATATACACAGAATTTCAAAGTAAATCCCAGGAACCCTGTTATGTATGTACTAATTTAGGGATGTCTTTCATGTTGTGTGTTTGGAGTGTGAAATGATGCTCATGACCTACACTTGAACTTACTTGTGAAGAAAGTTTTGATTGAGAGGGATGTTGGAGTGCTGATTCTTCTCTTTCTTTCAGAGTCTTATCTGATTGGCAGTTGTGAATTTCTGCTGTAGTGTTTTGTAAACTATAAGCCATAAGAATATTCTGGTATTGCACATTAGGTTTTGATGTGCTAGTTTATCATGGAGAGTACATTTACAGTGTCAGTTCTGAGGTGGTGATGTCGTGGCTGTTTTGTTAAGCTGGTGAAGACATAGCAGTGGCATACAAGCAATCTGGTCTTCCAAACAGGCAAAGATAAAACAGATTTCAGCATTCTAAACTTGGTTTGCTAGGCATTTCTGTATCTTATTATGTGGTGCCATTTCTAGATTATGTTGAATAATACTCCTACATTCTTTTTGTTAGTAGTCAGATAAGTGAGATCTTGTCCTTCCTTGGAGGCAATACATCTGTCATGAAATATATCCATTAGTAGAGCACTTTTCAGGTCTTTTAACACCTGAGCAGACAATCTTGATGAGTACAGCACTTATTTCATGTATCGGTTTTCTGCTGAAGGAGGTGTCTCAGCCTGGATGTGCTATCTGACATGGTTAAAATACCTTTCCATCTATTCCTTTAGTTCCTTGAGGACTGGCACAACACAACTAGTCTTTTTCTGGCCCTGAGCAGGCTGTAACAAATTTATTTCCCAGATATATGCCAGGAAGAAGCTGCAGAAGTTAGGTGTCACTTGCTGTTAAAGTTTGTTTTTTATTATACTGAATGTCTTCTATGCCATCCTAGCCATTCATTGATAGATTATGTTTTCAAGAATGCCAGTCGTTTTGTTTTGGGTTTGTTGTTTTGTTTTTTTTTCCTCTGGGTGTCTGATATTAAGTATTGAGGTACTTGACTTCCCTACCATCTGAATAGATGTATATATGTTTATGTGTGTGTATATATGTAACATTCAAAAAAAATTCAAACAACATTCTTAAGTTCTGAACATGGGAGAAAGGGGAACAAAGAAGCAGTAATATTAATTATGCTATTTAGAAAAAAAATTTGGGCGAAGGGTTTCATGTAAAGTCAAGTTTGATATTATACTAACATCTGTGTTAAGTCCAGTCTTAACTGATTAATTTTTCTCTGCAGATGAGATACGGTGCTATTTTGGTGAAACCATTGCTCTCTACTTTGGCTTCTTAGAGTACTTCACATTTGCTTTGATTCCAATGGCTGTCATTGGGATTCCTTATTATGTGTTTGCATGGGAAGACTATGACAAATACGTCATGTTTGCCACATTCAATCTGCTCTGGTCCACTGTGATATTGGAAGTTTGGAAGCGGATTTGTGCCATCATGACATATCGTTGGGGGACGCTGTTGATGAAACGGCAGTTTGAAGAACCAAGACCAGGCTTCCATGGTGTACTTGGTATCAATCCCATCACTGGGAGGGAGGAACCGGTGTACTCAAGTATTAAGAGACAGATACGGATTTATCTGGTGTCCTTACCATTTGTGTGCCTTTGTCTCTACTTCTCACTGTATGTGATGATGATTTACTTTGACTTGGAACAGTGGGCTCTGGATTATCATGAAGAGAATGAGTCTAACTTCAGCAGCTTGATGCTGTTTGTACCCAGTATCATTTATGCTGTTGTGATTGAAATTATGAACCGTATCTATCGGTTTGCTGCTGAATTCTTAACTTCATGGGGTAAGAAAGTTTATTCTTCTTCCTTAAAGTTAGAATTCCAGATGTTTAGAATTTGTTTCTTTGTCGACTACATTACTGTGAATCCTTGTTCAGTGGAATGCTAACAAAATTTCCTGAAGTAGATTTTTACTGTGGGGTAAAAGGGGTGGCCATTTTAACTTCTTACATTTATTTTGAGTGTTCTGATACTGCAGTTTCATGTTTGGTTTAATTTGGTCTGAGTTTAGCATGCTGTCAGAAGGGATGATCTGGTCTTCTTCCTCAGTCTCTCTCTGCCTTTGGTGCGGAAGTCCCCTTTTCCTGATTTAGCTCTTTGTTTGGCTGTATTGGCGCTAGTGCTGGCAAAAAGGATGAGGTGAGATCATGAGGATGGGATCTTGGAGATGGATGGCAGGAGGGACTGTCCTGGCAGGCTGCACCCACAACTTAGGTTTGCTAAGTATGTCTTACTTTACAGATATATCTGTGCACAGGACAGAGACAATGAGATAATGGAATAAAATCTAAAAAACACCAACTAAATGTCATATGAGAGTGTTTGTGTATGCTATATTTATAACGAAGACTGAGATTTCACATCCCTATCAAAATATTTTCCTCTGGGCACACTCAGAGGAGGAGGAATGTTATAATAGATTGCCTTTTTTTTCCCTCGTGCATGTGATTTAACAGATTGGGTCTTATGTTTTGTAACCTAACATAAGGATAGTGAAATGTTAGTGCTTATTTTGAATTTTAACACTTCTACGAACATGTGCAATGACTTTCAGACAAAGTTAATAGATGAAACTAATGAGGAGTTAACTGGTTTGTGTAGCTCAATATGACATACATTTATAGGACAGAATCCTTATTACTAAAGCTGGAGAACCAGAAGATTAACTAAGAAAGATTAAGCAAAAGGGAGATCGATGCAGAAGATGGAATAAAAAGAGGTGTTGAAAGGGGGGTTGGTTATGCATGCCAAAATGATTTGCTCAGCAAATTCAACTTGACAGCAGCAGTAGTAAAAGCAAGCAATTTCTTGATTTGTTTATCACTGTTCAAGGATTTTATTTAAATAATATCTTTTAAATTCACATCTAGGTTTCAGTTGACTGTTCTGTTTCATTTTTTTCCACTGTACTGTAAGAAAAAGCCTTTGTGCAAAGTGTCCATTTGTGTTGATCAGGTAGACTAAAATGTCTTTAACAGGTAACCCAGTTTTTTTAACCCAATTTTTTTGGTTTTAAGATGATGATTCATATTCAACAGCAACAGTTTTTATGTAACTCACTACACTGACAGCTTGTGCCTTTTCTGTGCTAACAAATGTGTTTATGCTGCCATGCTGCAAATAGGTATTTTTTTGTCATGATATATTCCAGTTAGCTTTGCGTTTGTTTTCAGCCAAAGAAAAATCAATAACTAGGCACATTTTATTAAGTGTTAAGAATGATGGATGTTTTTTGTGTTACAAAACAGCTCTTCTGAGAAAGATGTAAAAGGAAAAACCTCTGAAGTAGAAAAAAATACCAGAATTGTAGCCAAAAATATGTATGTCAATATTGTGCATCCGATCAGCTTCATAGGTTAAGCGAGGTACTGGTACAGTATAAATTCTTTTTCCCATAGAGTTTGAAGAATTATTCCCCATAAACTAATAGTTAAGTAATTTTTAGGTGGAGGAAAAAGATCTGTTTATTCTTTGTATAACAATGTCTAGCATATGATAAGTGTTTCTGCTGTTTGCTAATCAATAATTTGTTGGTATTTTAGAAAATCACAGGCTGGAATCTTCTTATCAGAATCATTTAATTCTGAAGGTCTTAGTGGTAAGTATGTAGTATAAGCAGCTTTTAAGATTATTTAGAAAGAGAACTTGTCATGTGTTTTATCAGTGCTTTGCTAGCATTACCTCACTTACCTTTTGTTCAGGGCCAAATACTAGCACAAGTGTCAGAGTAAACAGGATTTCTGTTGTGGTTGCAGTAACTGCTGGACTGTTTTAGATGCCTTCTTTTACAGCGGAGAGTTGGGTTTTTATTTGTATTGATTTGTTCTTTTATTAGAATTCTGTATATTTAAGTTTCTCTGTTAATTGATGTGGTCCTGTCTTCAACTGGGAGCTATTCCCTTCACTTTTTGCAAGACTTTATGGTAAATCACATTTTAAAAATTCATGTATTAACTTCCACCTGTACTAACATTCAGACAACTAGTCAGAGGATGCTGGAGATACATGTTCATCAATCTGTTCTATGCAGTTTATAGTATATACTGATCTATTTCCTTTGTGGCTCTGAACAAGTAGCTTGTGTGTGTGTGTGTGTATGTATATGTGTTTGGTTGCTCTTTTAGGTGTATATCCAGATGCAACACTGTACTTAAGCGACAATTCTAAGCAACTCTACTCTAAAATCTTGAATTACTGTATAAGATATTCAGTAAAAGCAGTTGTAAAGATTGGCTGGTTTTGCGACTTAATCTTATGTTTCCTTTTTGAAAAGATCATTTAAGTCTCTTCTAGAGTTCCTTTTTTTTCTCTGCATGCTTTTTAAAAAAAATCTGCTTGTTATCCCTTTGTTACTGGTAACCTTTCGAGCTGAAACTCTTGTATGTATCCTTTATAGCTTTGTCTCTGCCTTTCTCAAAAAATAGCACCATCTCTGTTTTCCCCATAGGAAATTTACTTAAAGTAATTAAAAAAAAAAAAAGAAATGTCAAGTGTAAGTTCCCCCCCAGCTTTCACTTTCACCCTGTGAGTGGCTCTCTGCGTTCCCAATATTATCTATGTTGCTCCAAAAAAGGAGCTCCAGCACTGATGGGAAGTAGGAAACTTCAGAGGTTATGATTTTTCAGGTATAATACTGTGATTATGTCTCATTTTAGAAGTAGGGAATATTTCTCTTTGTCATAAAACCTCTTGAAGTGATTAAACATAATTCTTAACTAACATATATTGAGAAAACAGTTGTATGTATTGAGATTTGTGTTGGATGACATGTATTTTGATAAAGTATTCATTTGAAAAAATAATTTCCCTAAATTAAGATCAATATGTCCCTTCAATTGCGTTACCTATGGGAAGACTGCCAAGAAGAGAAAATTAAGTAGAAAGTGACGTGCTTTTATTGTCTAAATTTCATAAATGAATTGTAGTTTTCTTTGTATACCCTGCTTTAGGAAAGCATTAAACTTGTCAAATGAAAATCTGAATGAGACCCATATTGAAAACAGGGTTTTTCTGACCTAAGTTTCAAAAATGGTAAAGAAAATCTTAATGAATAGTTTACATCTGTATGGAAGCTATTTAGTCAAGGTAACTTAAATTAGATGATATTTTGCATTTGAACTTTTGCCTGAGTATTAATAACAAATACTTCTATTTGCAGTTCAACTTCTTAAACTGTTTTGCATCTCTCTTCTACATTGCCTTTGTGCTGTTTGATATGAAGCTTTTGAGGCAGGTGAGTTCCAAGAATATCTTAAAAATGTTGAAGAATCTAGGAAAATAAAGGGTTGGTTGAAACAGGACTTTAGTTTTTAATTGTTTTTCTATAATATTTAGTTGACAGTAAATATATTTCATATATATTTTCTTAGAAATCCAGCTTCCATATTTCAGTTCCTCTAGCACAGTTGCAGAATCATAAGAGTGAAGCAATTCTGTCCCTCCATATAAATGAGGAACTGTTTTTCAAATAAATTGATTATTCCCTCACACAGATGGGGCTGGAGAATTTTAATTTCCTCCTTCTTTTCCTTTATGTTAGAAAATGGTTTTCTCTGTAGTATTCTTAATGAGAGACTCTTGAGGATAGGAGTATGATTAAGTTTACAACTACAATGAGGAGCTGAGAATAAATAAAAGGAAAAATAATTCCAAAAATTGTAGTTGGTATTTTAAATTGGCTTTCTGTTGTTAACATCTTTCATACTCAAATGCATGAAAATTGTGTATAAGGAAAATATAGTGAACAACCCAACAAGAACTTCAACTCAAGATCTCTGTTCCTCCCTAGCGAAACACTTGAGATATCTATACCAAGACATGACATTTGTGGCATTTCCTATACTTTAAGGTAAAAAGCAAGAAGAAAAAAAATAGGAAAAAGTGAATTGTTTAGCTCTGTGATTGGACTTGGCACATGTTAAGTGTGTGTCTTTACCCTTCATTGTATACTGTCTTCAAGATACATTCAGATCCACAATATGTTTAGACATCTGAGTTCTATTTTGTCCTTTTCAGCACGTAGCAAAGAATGGGAACTAGACCACCTATACCTTCCATATGCTATTGCTAGTTTTGTTAGGCTGGCCTTCTTTTGTCCCAGTATAACAACTTACAGTGTTACTAGAACACAGAAAATTGGGAATTATCATTGGTTTATCACAGTTTTATTAATTTTTCTTTCTTTACATTTAAGAGCTTGGCCACTTTGCTGATAACTTCGCAGATCCTTAACCAGTTTGCAGAATCCTTGCTTCCTTACTGGCTCCAAAAGAGACATAAGAAGAAGATGAAGAAACGCATGAGTTCTCTGAAAACGGATACAGACCTGACATTAGTCGAACAAATCAACTTGGAGAAAGAAATGGGCACTTATTTTGTACGTTTTACTACTGTAAAAAGAGTTCAAAGTTTTCTAGGCTGTAGTTGACAGAGACATCAGCCATTGCAACCTAAGATTTCTGGCTGCCTGGCCTGGCAGTTTATTTCCAGCTTCATCAATTTTAGCTGTTAGTCTTGTTTATACAGCTATGTGGTGCAGTGGATCAAGAAACTGATACAGTGCAGGGTCCAGTTACACCAGAACAAAGGGGTAGGAATGAAAACTGAATCTGGAGCTATCTTACCCTGTATCACTGGAAGAAGTATTTGTGTAATATGCCCTTAATCTCCAAGGGTAGCCTGGCAGCTAACAGGATGGGTAGCCTGGCATAGGAAAGGGGAAGGCTGTTTCTGTTTTAGTTTGGTTTTGCAGCAATGCTGGTTTAAACTGTTAGTTAAGCTGTAGTCTGAGAGAATGTGCTCATCTGGCTGGGGCCAGAGATGGAGAGGGTGGAAGAGACCAACTCTTCAAACTAATACTATTGCTGGAATCTTTTGCCTCTTGAAACTACAGCTTTGGCATTTGCTGTCTTCCTAGTTCTGTTCCTGACCACCTCCTACCCAGTACAATTTTTAATTGTATTTAACAGGCTTTGTGCAGTTAATTACTTGCAGTTCTAAAGGAATTGACAAAGTAGACATCAGTGTGTATGCTAAGGCCTTACAGACTGGCTGACAACTTGCTTGATCAGATGCTGCAAGTGTAGTCATAAGAGTGTTAATACTGTATGATTTATACTTTTACAGAATAAGAATTATATGTAGATAGTGTATCTTTTAGGTAAAAGGTAGAGAATAGCAGTTAGAAATTTGATATTAATACTGTATCAGATTGCTCTCTTCCTGCATAAAGTGCTGTGAAATAAGAAGAGGCAAAAGAAATACTACCTTTGCAATTGAAAAACTATATAAATGTTAATGCTTGCGTTCTTTTGGGAAGGTTGGTATTTCCCACATTTTATATGAAGGGAGATAGATTTAGAGAACATTTTTCTTTTACAATGGTGGTCACAGCAGAAATCACCAAGTTAGTGTCTGAACTGGTAAATCAGCACAGTCTACTGCTGTGTCTGCAGATAGGCCAGCACTGCTCCAAAAGCTGTGTATCGACATCAGCCGTTGATACGCCTGACCGAATAAGCTCTACTTCTTAGACCTGAGCTGACTTCTGATTCTCAGCTGGCACATACAAAGCCAGTGTGGTGTCTCTGAGTCACGTTGCCCGGTGCTGCTTGTTCAGGGTGGGATCAAATGTATCTGCACCTGTTGTACCATTCTGCCCTGAATAATTTTCCACGGAGACCCAACAGGTCAATTGTAGAGTTCTGACTTTTCCTAGGAGGTGTCCACTGCTGGCCTCAGTTTCAGTTCAAGGTACTATGTACTCAAGGCCTTAATTTTATTTTCAGTCTAGAGATTTTAATTGTGCTGTGTTTGTGAATACATGGTATCAGACCACTGATTCGTTAGCAAGCGGTGAGCTGTCAGCAGGCAAGAGTATTTCTAAAATTAAATCTGTCACAAGGGGGAAGCATTTGACTATGTTTAGTAACTGAAGAGTTTAGCAGCAGTCTTGACAGAATTCTGTTTCGGGTGCTTCTCTTTTGTTTTCCTTCCTTCACTTTGTAACATTTGTTTGTTTGTCGTCTTTCTCTCTCACTTTTCAAGTCTCCATCCCTTAACCCAGTTTAAGATTAAAAACATGCTGAATTTTTAAAAAAAATTTCTACTTCTGTCCGCTAGTTCATTTTCTTCCTGAATTTGTTGATTCTATTTTCTTGATGCTGTAGTTCATTTGCTGACTTTAAAGTTTCTTTAACATTGTATCAGACTCTTATTTTCCCGCACAAATTGTCATGAATTGACTAGGAGAAAAATATATACTCCTTTTCTTTTCATACTCTGCTGTTCTAAAAGTCAATAGGTACTGGACAAGGAAATGAGAAGAAAGGAGTGAGGAAGCAGTGGGAATACTGTGCAGTTACCAGAAGGAGTAGCACAAAGGGAAGTGCTGCTCCCTGTCTGCAGCAATTGTTTGAGAAAGTGATAGCAGGGACAGATGATGTGACTGCCACTCCAGTGAATGATCCTGCAAAAACGTCCCTAAGGAAGACATTACCAAAATTCAGAGTTTGTAGAAAATGTTTCTGTGGAAAAATTTCAATGGTTTTAAAAGTTAGGTAGCTCCTCATGGCCTGGCCTTTAGATCAGTTTGTCAGACTGTGCAACTTGAAAATAAGCTCAAGTGAAAAATGTGGGTAATTATCACCCCATGCTGATTTCTGAGCTTGCAGGCTTCTACTGCCTCTCTCTGTTTGATAGAAAAAAAAAAAAAAAAGGCCCTAGGTGCTGGAGAGGGCAGTCAATTTAACAACTATAATCAGCAAAAAAGATTAGAGAACCATGTGGCTGATGCATGGAGCCAAAACCAATTTTATGTGGCTTCTGTAATAATCTCTGTTATTGTCGTCTTTTATTATTTCATTTTTGAGAGACAATCTGGGCAAATATAAGATAGCTAGATCCCAGTTTAACTTGGTATGTCACCATCCTTTGTTCACTAAACTCTTTTTCTTTATAAATGTTTGGTTCTTTCATAAATAATTGCTGTAATCATAGAAAACTATTATTAATGCTACAAAAGTAATATGCAAATATATATGATAACCTACGTGCAAATATTTAATCAGCATTTAAGTACGCACGTTCTTGGTTTAAAGATCAGGTGACAGATGTGTTGCAGATTTGCCAGAATGGGACTTTTTGTTTGCATTAATTGTTCCTTTCAGATGTCAGTGCTTCATTCTGTCATTTCAGCCTTCAAGTGGGCCACTAATTCTGAGTTACCCATTTTGAAATAAACAACGAGAAATAGCAGAAGAGTTGCCTGTGTACCAACCTACCTTTCTGGTTAGGTCTTTCATGGACAGTCTGAAATACTAGGACTTTTCTTGTCACAGTGCTCTTAGGAGATGTTCTGCCAGTTTAAATGCTGGGTGCCTTTTACCTGTACCCCACTGTTTCTTCTGTAACTGTTCCACAGAGATAGTCAGGAACTTGAATGGGATGAATGCATTTATACAGTTACTTCATGTAGTAATGACAGGAAGTGTGACTTGCAGAAAATGCATTAGGCAAAAGGAAGAGCCTTGGCCTCCCCTTATTAAGAAGTTTTGAGTAATTGAATAATTCCAGATTAAGTAGATGGGGTCAGTGTTTGTTGTTGGTTTCTGTCACCAGTCATTCCTAAACAGCTGATTTTAGGATGAGTAAGTGTGTTTACAGCTCTATTGTTAATTCTGTGTTTCTTCATATATTTTTATGTGGGTTAAAGTTGTTCTTATTTTTGCTGTGTTTTTCAGGGTACTTTTGATGACTACCTGGAGTTGTTCTTACAGTTTGGCTATGTGAGTCTTTTCTCGTGTGTTTATCCACTGGCAGCTGTCTTTGCAGTGTTAAACAACATCACAGAGATATATTCTGATGCCTTAAAGATGTGTAGAGTTTACAAGCGTCCGTTTGCAGAACCCACAGCAAATATTGGTGTTTGGCAGGTAATTTTTTTGTCTGTCTTTTTCTATTCACTTGTTTTGAAAGAGGTTTCAACAAATGTATCTAAACTTTGTGTTTGACCCATCAGCCACTTTAAAGTTTAGTGGGTACTTTGTTATCTTCAAGTGCCTTCAGATAGTATCTATCCAACTATATATCCAAGGTGATTTTTTTGTAGAGTTTTTGACCATGTCTTTCAGTTGCCTTTGAAAAGAAAACAAATCCTTCCTTTAGTCCTTGTATATGTCTGTATTTGTACTCTGTTGCAACTGAACAAAGCAAAGCTGCTAGATACTGCCCAGTACTTTTTACAGCCAACATATTTTAGAAATGATAACATCTGATGCAATCTCAGAAGCGTAGAACTCAGCAAGGGTTTCAAAAAAATTAGTGATAGATAAATACTTGGATTTCTAATCTGTGTCTGGCTGTGTGCCCTTGTGGTTACTGGTGCTCAAGATGACTAATTTTAAACTAACTTGGTCCTGTGAGCAGGAGCTGGACCTTTCTGCACAGCTTGAACATTGTAGTCTGTCTAAACAATTTCATGCTACTAGTACTGGGTTAAGGATTTTCTGTCCTCGTTTGTTTGCCCGTGCAGTCATGCTAGCACCAGCTAGTTTGGAGCCTGCTGAGTACACTGAGTCAGTGAGCTGATTCTGACTAAAAATAACCCTGTAAAACTTCTCCAAAACCAGAGGTTTTTATGGAAAGAAAGGCTATTAAGTTGCATCCAGAGACTAGCATTCTGTAATAGCAGTGGCCTGGTAAGGAATGTGAAGTAGGTTGGAGGAAATTTCTAGTGGGCGATCCATATTCTAGTTTTATTTAACAAGTTTTCCAATATGTAATGGAGACAAAGGGCACAATAAACAAGTGGATTGTTTCATTTGGTGGGGTTGTAAATGTCGGTACCAAATGAAACAAATGGGAGATGAGAAATGAAATCAGCAAACCTCAAATGAAACATACTCTGAAAACATGCAAAGCAAATATTCTGAGCAATGTTTGTTAGAAATGTACATAGGTATTAATGAAGTCAATTTAAGAGAATTTTAAGTCATTAAAGTGTGTAAATTATAATCTGATTATGTTTTAACATTCGTGCATTTTCTCAGTCCAAATCCATGCTGCCAACATCTTGATGGCATAGTTCCATTGACCAGTGGTGTGACCATCAGATAAGTGAGGCTGTGGTCATAAGTCTCAAGCATAGCTGCAGCTATATTAATAGCATTTGGGTTTGCTAGAATAATTTGTTTCAATCTAGGGAGTAGGCTGAAGAACCGTATGTACTAATGGTACAGTCATGTTGGAATTTTTATAGTGTAGGTTTTTAATTGTAGAAATGCGTTTGCTTTGTGAATTAACTACATTTTTAAGTTGTTATTTTTATCTGTTTCATGAGGGAAGTTAGAGCATTGGCTGAAAGATTTCTGTTAAAGGATTACTGGAATTATTTTATCAGGTGAGCTGAGTCACCAGCTTGTTGTCAAGGAGAAAGTTACTTCTGCTAATTCATTGTGACAATTACTACAATTCAATGTCAGTCTTTCTCATTCCAGAGAGGACCTTGGAATAAGTAGCCATTATATTGCAAAAGTAATTGTCCCGCTCTAGTAATATTTTCAGACCTTTTGTGGGAGCTCTGTAGGCAAGAGCTTCTTAGACTTGTGCAATTGCATGCATTTAAAGGTAAATTTTTTTCTTTCAATAAATTTCAGCTTGTATAACTGGTAGTGATTTTAAAAAGGCATTCTGAACCATTCTTATGTTTTCCTGTTACTTAACATTCAGACAAAACCTTTAAAACCAGAGTGTTCTGACTATTAGTTCCCCTAGGAATTTTGCATTTTTTCCTTTATCCTGAAAGAAATTGATGTTTGGGAGTACAACTGTAAATGAGTGCATACTCTTTTATGTGTTTAGCTTGTGAGTCCTAAAGATACCAGGGGTAAGGCTGCTTTCCTGTCTGCTTTTCTCCTTTAGGATTATTCCAAATTTTTCAGGAGGTGATCTGGCATTACCTACATCTAGTAGCATGGTCTCTGAATAACTTCTCAAGCTCTTTACAGCGCTATGGTATTGTGGAAGAATATTGTTTAACTTATTCACAGCAGACACACATACGTGCCCATGGAGAAATCAAATTAGAGAAAAATTCAGGGTTGCCGGGTGGTCTTAGTGATATTACAAACCTTGAAGTCTTGTCCTTGCCTGTTCTTAAAGCTGATGAAATCTAGACTGCTTGCCAAACAAGTTCTTCTTGTAGAATTCAAAAGACGAAGGAAAATAAAAAGTTAAAATAATGGGTCTTATGAGGGTTTAATGAAGAGAGAGGTATTGTCCAGAGTAATTTAGGGATTGGTAAATTAGAGGTATTTGTCATAACTATAAATATATATGTGTTTTATTTCAGTTGGCTTTTGAAACTATGAGTGTAATATCAGTTGTTACTAATTGCATACTGATTGGAATGTCTCCACAAGTGAATGCCCTTTTCCCAGATTCAAAAATGGACCTTATTCTGACTGTGGCATTGGTAGAGGTAAGTCTGTCTTCAAACAGTGCATGTGCAAATAACATGAAGAACAGTGGAAATGATACCAGGAAGTAGACTTCCCCCCCACATACTGAAAGGAAATCAAGATTTCCCAATCAAAGTAGTGTTTCAAAGTCTTGCTTTTTGATTTTTTTTCTTTTCTGTGTTTTCATGTACTGTGGATGTTGGCATACTTCTCCATATGTTCCCAAGAGACCATGTAGTTGTTGCTTCAACGTATTTCAGGAATTTAATAGTGCTATTTCAAGAAGCAAAATAACATAATTTTTGTGATCTGGTTATTTCTCCACTTGGTTTTTGACCCCAGCATATCTTATAAAGACCTCCTATACCTATATAATCTTTATGGATGTTTCCTGTAAGCTTATCTGAAACAAGTATGTATGGTCACTGTAAATACTAGTGATTGTAACAGCATTTGGGTTTCATCTTTTCTTAATTCTATGTAATAAGCACTTGAGTATCCTTCCTTTTCAGACAAGGAGAGATGATTATGGGCATTTTATATAATAACTGAGATTGTAGGACTTTGCCTTAACTTTCATCATTATGCTATTTTAGCCTTTCGGAACTGGATTACTTGTGGCAAAAAAGTCTGAGTTGTCTCTGTGTATTTGTTAAACTGCATTGCCTTACAGAGGTGCAGCAGGAGCATGTACTACTTTGTTGTTGTTTTTATAGGTGTGAAGCATTATGAAATGAATTAATAGCTTGCTTTGAGTTTTATTTTCCAAGCCTTGAGGTTTGCAGAGTTTAAATATGAATCGTGTCAACTGGTTTACTGAAGTTCGAGTCTACAGACAGCCTGATATATTCTGTTATGCGTGTGGGAACGTTTGCATTAACCTTAGTGAGGTATTTTAATGTAAAACTAATTTGACAATTTAAATGTAATGCTGTAGTGCATTACTAGACATCATATCCAGAGAGATTGTATACGGAAACTGTACAACTAAATGTAAGCAGTATGGATTTGTGGCAGCTTAAAGAGATGGGGCTGTTTTTGCCTTTGCTTCCTGGGTATTTATTCCTATCTTACCTGTTTTAATGTGAAGCCGGCTATGTGGTCTCTAGGCAGACGTCTGTTTCTCAGTAGGCCATAGGAGAATGCCAGTATTTTTCTCTCTAAAATGAAATTCTGCTTATATGCAATCATTTAGATGGCGGGAATTGCAGCATGGTAATGAGGCAGCTGTTGGAATTCCTTTTTAACAGTGTATCTCAAATTATCTATAATACTGCGGAAAGGGAGATTAAGAAAACAAAGGGAAGAAAGTTTGAAGAGAAAAGGTAAATTACTGCTGAGGGGAATAAAGACAAAAATGTTGCCTTATACCAAGAAGCAACTTTGGCGAAAACCACTGATCTATAATTAACTGCACTGTATGAAGAGACCGATGGAGGCTAATGCTGTATGAGCCAGAGGAGGGGAAAGGCAACCATGTGGTTAAAGAAAAGTTAAGTTTTCTCTTATTGTTGTTGTTCTTACTTTAAAAAACAACAAAAAAACCAAGGCATAATGTACTTGTCAGAAAAAGTATATTTAAAAAATAGTTTTAATCACAAGTATCCAGTATGCTGGATACTTTTAAGTATGCTGGTCTGAATATTTTTTTTTTGGCTGTTTTTGTGTTATTACAAACTATTGTCTGAGAAAACAAAGACAAAAAGTCAACATATGAATCTTTTCTAGTACTTTTCTGCAGCATTACAAGCCATGTGATTTTTGGGCTATTGTTGGTTATAAACAATTCCAAAAGTGTTCAATGTAAAATATAAAACTTTTGCAGTCTCCTGAGGGACAGTCTTTTAGTACATTTTGAACAATATTTAACAACTTCGTGGGTATGGATTTGGTGGGTTTTTTTAAAGTCAGAGAATAGCTCAGGTCATATAATCCAGCAAGAAGTTTTGTAACACAAATGATGAAGTTTCTGGAGTCCAAAAGAGTTCTCCAAAGGGAAACACACTTTGTATATGAATTTTATTTGAAAACCCATATGAAAATGAACTCAACTAACATGACTTTCACTTCCATTGAAGACAGTTTCCATTCTGTTGATAGTCAAACATATTCTCAGTTACAGAATTTCTTTTTAATCAGTAGTTATGTTTACTTATTTGAGGTTAAAACATTGATTACAAAAAGTAGAAAGAAGGGAGAATTACTAGGTGCTGTGGAACTATGAACAGCAGCAGTATGGATTTATGGCAGCTTAAAGAGATGGGGTTATTTTTGCCTTTGCTTCCTGGGTATTTATTCCTCTTACTTGTAACACTAGCACTTTCTTTTATCTGGTGCATCATGAATCAGATTAGGGAACTGATCTGGGAGAAGCTGTCTGACTCAGTTTGCTAGTGAAAGGGAGCAGGGCAGAAGCAACTGTGTGTAGAAGACACACAGTAGTGTTGTATGTTTGTGCTGGATTGAATTTGTGGGACTTCTGCACCGCTGAGTCTCTCCTGTAAGTATTACTACTTCTGCAGGAAAGATCTCTGAACTACGAGAGGAGCACAAATCTCATGTATTGGCAGTATTCTCATACACCTTTACTATATTTATTTATGATTAAACTGTGCATTTCAGTTGTAAAGAAAGAGTCAGGAACAGATTATATCACATTAAACCTCTAAGATAAACCTGGTGCATCTGAAGTACATAAGTGTCAAGGTAGGAGAAAATTCTGTTGGATGTGTCAGGGTGTTCATAGAAAAGCATTTTAGATCACCTAGTAGAGATCCAGAAGCACACGATACAGGTGAGTTATTTTACTTTCTGGGGTTTGGTACAGGTGTAGATGAGAATTTTATGGTGTGTTTATGGTATTTTGGCAGCAGCTTGGCAGGCCGTGAGAAAATGTTAAGGAACACAAGCAATTTCTTTTAGTAGGCTTTGTATGCTTTCACATGTTCAATTGATGGGGTAACCTACTTAAATCTTAGCTCTCATTAAATATATTTATCAGGTAGAAGTAATTGAGAATCCAGTTGAATGTTTATGTATCTGTTTGATGCAAAGCTAAACAGAAAAAGCACTGTTCTTACGAAAGCCAAGCATGGGTATTAGCAATGTCCTGTTTTTTTTCAAAAGAAGTTAATGCTTATTAATAATAATACTAATACTTTTCAAATGGAAACATGTTTACATGGCAACATTTGACATCACTCCGTCCAAATGTAATGAACTACTGTGTGTGATATTCTCCTAAGCATTCTATACCCAGCCCCTAGAGATTTATGCAAAACAATTAGTTTTTTTCATTAATGACACTCTTGTGCTGTCTATATTTTTGGTGGGAATACGTGTTGTATCAGCAAAGTAAATGCTGATTAAATAGAATAAAATATTAAGCATTTCAGTATAAATAATGGTAAGCATTAAAATAAGAGTATTTAGTAATAATTTTAAAGTATTAAAACAGTGCTTTTTTTTTGAACAGTTGACCTATTTTCATCAATCCAACATCTGCTTCCATGGCAACATGATTTGAACTAGGAGCAGAACCATGAAACTCCCCTCTCTTACTTATGGATGGATGCTAACTGAGTGCAGCAAGTGCAGTTTTCAGACAAAGAAGCAGGTGAATGTCCTTAAAGCAGGAAACAATAAGCCCTTATTAGCATAATTTAAAAATAGTTATATCCAATAGTGTGTTTAGTTTTCCAGGCTTTACCATAGACACATACTTCTGGTATGAAGTACAGGTGCAAAGTAAGACATTCCAAGCAAGCGTCTGTGCTCATGTGAAACTGTTCCCGGTCACCTCTGACTTTGCACTGGTTTGGGGGGGGAAAAAAAAAGGAAATTACTCTGAGGAACTTTGGTGAATAGTTGGAGGAGTGTGTTAAAGTACACACTATTACAAGATGTAATCTTAATTCTGCAGTGCTTTCTTATTTTTCTTTAAAAACTATTGATAAAGAGTTTTGTTCCTGAAAACTCTTTCTTTTTAATGTAGACTCTCATAACTTCAAAGAATGCTAACTAAATCAGGACTACTCTGAAAGTTGAGTCCAAGAAATCAGTTGTATGTACAAGTCTTAGTGATTTTGTATTTTTTTTTAAACAGTACATCTATAGGGGTGTTTTGAAGCAATGGCTGTAAAGTACAGCGTAACATGAAAGTATCCTAATCTCCAAAAGTAACTCGTTGTGTATTCAGCACTCAAGTGTAGTAAACTAACGGAGAGCATTTATGCAGAGGTGCACATAGCCTGGATGTTCTACATCACATAGAGGCATTTGGGCATTAGCTTGTGTCGTGGTTTAACCCCAACTGGCAACTAAGCACTATGCAGCCGCTCACTCACTCTTCCTTCCTTCATACCTCACTCCCCACAATGGGATGGGGAGGAGAATTGAAAAGGAATAAGTAAAGCCTATGGGTTGAGATAAGAACAGTTTACTAATTAAAATATAATAATAATAGTAATAATAACAACTGTAATGAAAAGACAAAAAGAGAGTGAAATAATACCCAAGAAAGACAAGTGATGCACACTGCAGTTGCTAACCACCCACTGACTGATGCTCAGCCAGTCTCTGAGCAACAACCTGCTCCTCCTGCTCCCAGTTTATATACTGGGCATGATGTCATATGGGATGGAACATTCCTTTGGCCACTTTGGGTCAACTGTCCTGGCTGTGTCCCCTCCCATCTTCTTGTGTACCTGCAGCCTGCTTGCTGGTAGGGTGTGAGAAGCTGAAAAATTCTTGACTTAGTTGTTGCTAAGTAGTGTTTATACTAAAAATATCAGTGTGTTATCAACATTATTCTCATACTAAATCCAAAACACAACACTATACCAGCTACTAGGAAGAAAATTGACTCTGTGCCAGCCAAAACTAGGACAAATTCAAAATACTAAGTAATAATGGAGAGCCCTCTTGATAGCCATAGTGTAAAATCTGACCTTACAGTCTACAAATACAATTTTGGGAAGAATGTAATCACCTTTGGTATAGATGAAATGAGGACCTTAGTGTAAGGGCAGTACTAGCATTTTTGTAGTAAATATAGCAAAATAACAATTGAGCCATGTGGATTTGATTTCATGGAGTCCTCAAAAGGATTTGAAATAGATCTTTATGAGCTTCATAAGAAAATATTTAAAAGTCAGCTCTGTAAGAGGTATGGAGTGGAATAAGGGAAGTAACCATTTCTTAAGATTTGTTTTTTCTGGTTGAGGAGGAACTGACAGTCTATCAAAGGCTGGAAAGCAGGGATCATAGCTTGTTAATAAAGCTGAAAAGTTGGTGTTATGTTTAAAAGTGTTAGCTGATCCAAAATCAGAGTGGTTGAGAGTTGCCTAGTACATCTGCTTCTCTCTAGAGTTCCATTTTATTAAGTGTATTTCTTCATCAAAGGTCTCCTCGTGTACAGTAGAAGCTCTTTGAGCTTCTGCTGAGCACTCTTAATGTAGTAGCCCCAACACTTAGCTCAGAAGTGAACTTGACAGTTTTTTCTGAAATGATGTGCTGAAGAAACTGGGAAACACTACCAGAGTTGAGCAGTTTGGGTTCTAGTAGATGAGAAGGTATATTTATCGTCTAGTTCTAGGCATCATCATACTTCGCTTCCTAGAGAAAAATGAGTAAGATTTCTAGCTAGATGTTGGTAAACATTGCATCCTGAGTGCAGTGGAAGATCTTTTGAATTCACTTCCTGGGCAAAAGCAATTTTAGGTGGCTTGTTAGGTCAAAATTAAAGTCTTTTCCCTTTATTTTCTTTAAAAAACCCCCTTAAATGTTTTGCAACAGATTTCAGTGCTATCTGTTTTTTCCTGATAAAGCTGTTTTTTAAATTTTTTTTAATAAACAGTAATAGTTGGCTTATTTCTTATCAATAATGTACATGAATCCATTCTGGCAGAGTAGAGGTGAGACATGGTTCTGCATGGTACAGTGTTCTGTATGTGTGGAGCAAACAGCTTTATTAGCATAGAATTCAGGAGTTTGTGGTTTAGCAGATACATGAAGTACAATTACGTACTTACATTAAAGAAACTGGAAAATTGCACAAAAATAGGCTGCATCAGCATGCACACATATAAATCCATTGACACTAATGGAGTTATAACAGTGCAAAGTTGAAGCAAAACAGTTGTGCATAAAGCAATATTTTGCTAAATTACTTCTGTGGTTTTGACAGTTATTAATTTAAAATACAGTAGCTGCGGAGTTTCACATTCAGAATCGGAGAGAAGTCTAGGTTGCAAGGGACCCCTGAAGTTTATTTGGTCCAACCTTCTGCTCAAAGTAGGACCCTAGATTAGGTTGTCCATGTCCTTGTCAAGCTAAACAAAGACTTGAATACTTCCAGCAAGGGAAAGTTCACTGCTGCTCTGGGCAACCTACTCCATTGTTGAATTGTTCTTATGGCAAGAAAAAATTTCCCTGAAGGAACTTGTGGCTGATGACCTCTTGTCCTTTCACTGTGCATCCTTGTGAGAAGGGCATCTCCGTCTTCTCTGACACTACCCGTTAGGCATTGGAAGACTGTGATTAGATCCTCCCCACCTTCCAGAGCTGCTTTCTAAGTAGAGCAAACCCAGTTCCTTCAGCCTTTCTTCATATATCAGGTTCTTCAACCCTGTAGTCTCAGTGGCCCTCCAACAGGCCCCTTCCAAGTTTTCAATGTCTGTTTTACAAGTTGACAGTGCCACTTTTAAAGAAACAAGGAGTGCTTTTCATGTGGATTTACCACCTTATATCTTTCTGCTAGTTGCAGTGTGTATTCTTTCTTTGTCCTCAGTCTATTTGCTCTTTAATCAGAGAAAGTAATCTCTGGGAGCAGTTGTGCAACTCTTAACTTTCTTACTACTGAAATTTTTTGGCAACAGTCTCCAAGTATCTGTCTTTCCATATGCTAACTCTTTCCTGTGGCAGAGTGTTTTTTCCATACTAATATGCCTACTTATATGCATGCATGTATACTACATGAAGGTGTTTCATTTATAACCTGAGTAGTTTGCCAGTTTTCAGGTATAAATGTAAGGAGTAGTATTTACTGGTAAATATTTGATGTGTGGTTTAAATTTCTGTCTAATAGGTAAATATACAGGAAAAAATAATAGATTATTTAGCTATAATGAATAAGTATTGATTAGGAATTTATACATAAGGCTCTTTTTCTGAAACGTTTCATGATAATCAGGTACAAACTTTCTGACAGCCTTACAGCTCTTTTTTGAGAAAAAACTTAGGAAGCTTATTCATCAGGTGTTTTATTTTAGTGAAGCAGGTATCCTAACCAATACCTATCTGTGCTTGCACTTGTAATGAAAATAGGAAAATGCAGAAAGATAAATGGAAAAATGCACTTTGTGTAATCATTTGGTTCATTGATGTATACATACATAAAATAAGTCTGCAGCATTACTAATTCTGAATGTTAAAAAAGGTTAATCCAAGCTACCAGTGATTTCATTTAACATATAGTTCCTGTTCAAGCATACCTCTACCTCAGCTGTGAACATATATGTAATATATATACATAAGAAATAATATCTAAAAGTCTTCCTTTAAAAAATCTGTTGTCTATTTTCGTTTTTAATATTGTACAAAGTAGTAATTTCATTTTTCTATTCTATGCTAGACAGGTAAGCCATTGCAGTTTGGTTTATTCCTAGAATTGCAATTGTGAGCCACAAAAATAATTTGATTTTTTAATTTCAGGCTGCAACCCTGGCAGAAATTACCAGAATATGCTGAATTTTGTTTGTATAACACTTAGTAGAAGTTTCTAAAGGTTACTGTAGTATAAAGACTTAACATAAGTTTACTGATTCTTTAGTTTACTGTTTGATGTTTTAAGAATAAAAATGAACTCAAATTTTTATACGCATTGTACTTCACAAAGGATTTTTGAAATTGTAGGTTGTTTGAACATATACCTGTTATTCTTCTGAGTAACAGGAGAACAGATTGTTCTCAGGGTTGGTTTTTTTTTCTCACCACGGTGAGAATTTTAACCTTTCAGATGGGGGGAGGATTTATGGATTTGTCTGTGTAAAATTTTATAAATGCTTGGTGCTGAACCAGACTGGGGGCCATGTCAATGAGGATTAAAAAAAAAAAGACAGTTTTGCTGGTTGTACATTAATACAGTTTATGTTTATTTCCAAAATGAAAATTTATCACAGATCTTTTTTTGCCATCTACTGGTTCTTTTGAGATATTCATTCTGATTTAGTGTAGAATCTTGCTCACTTTGAATAGTAAAGATTAATGACAAAAGCTTGTCAGAATGAAACCAAACATTAAAAAATTCAAAGATCTAAGTAAGTTTGTAGTTGCTGGTTGTATTCTGTAGCTTTCTGCTAGCATAGAAATGAAAATGCATATTAACATCTGTCTATTCTTGAATAGTCCAATGTTTTTTTTAAAGTCTCAGAACTTAATACAGTATTTGTGTTTTCCTATATGAGTCACTTTAATTTGTTTGTCCTTACTGTCTGTTCTCAAACCGTTTTTCTGGTTCTCAATTTGCTATGTTGAAAATGGAAAAAATAATCACACAGGTGAATGAATTTTGCTGTTAAAACTGTGTACAAATGCTGAAATGTGTTAATATGGGTATGTGTAGGACAGCAAGAAATCACTGTATTGCATCAGCTTTTTCAACTCTGATATCTGAAATGTGTTGATATATTTTGCTGTTATGTCTATCCCAACTGAAGCATTGTATTTTGACAGTAATTTTCATTCCTCACTTTAGAGTGATGCAATTCAGAATGTGATTTTTATCTTTAAATAAATACAAGTCTTGGTTGTAAAGGTCAGATTTGGTATATGAAATACAGTTTTACTTTTTTTTTTTTTAAATAGGATTTTTTGATTCAGTTGAACTAGAAGTATGTGCAAAGGAATGGCTGAGCTAGGTCAGATCATGGGTCTGTCTAGGCCAGAATCCTTCCTGCAGCAGAGGCCAAGGGAAGAGTATATTAGTATACCTGACTATGTAGTCATGCTTCCTCCAAATTAATTCCCAGGATCTGGTGATTCGCAGTGTAAACGTTTTCAATTAATTGTCTTACTACTCAAAATGAGCTGGCCAGAGCTGCATATGAAAGTGTGCAGTGCTTTTATACAATGACATACCACTTTTTCAAAATAACTTGTATTATTTTATAGTAAAGATCTAGTTAGGCAATTAGTGTTAATATACTCAATAAGGAATCGTTGTGTGTATTAGTTCTACCCTGGATTTTTCTAGCTTTTCTTTGTTTTATTTTCAGTTGTCTTTTCTGTGTAAGAAAGACCTTTAATTCTAAATTGGATGCTGCCAGTGTGGGTGTGACATTATAGTGGAGGTTAAGAAGTTGGTGGTACAGGAAGACCTCTCATTGGGAAGGAAAACCTGTGAAGTGTCTTTGGAGAAACAATGACAGCAAAAAGGGAATACTGTCATCTTGCCATCAGCCAAGTGGTGATAGGAACGGGGAGCTACAAAGGTATCAGGTGATACTTAGCTGAAAGACTTGAACTTTCAAGAAGGATCATGGCAGAGCTTTAGCTCGTGTTGAAGTCTGTTCAGTGAGAGGCAGAAAGGGGTGTGTCTTCTGGGATTGTGCCGTTCCTCACGAATTCAACATTATCTGGTAGATACTACTGTATTTTTAAACCATGTGTATACTAGTAAGGTTGGATGGGGGAGATACCTTAGGAATTCTTCCTGAAAGAGAGTGTATTTCTTAACTATGCAACTAAGTGCTTCAGAAGTATCAACCTGGAAAAACAGGAGAAGACTAAAAATATTTTTTTGTGTGTGTTTGGGATTGTGCAAGGCTTACAAAATGACAAGACTTCAGAAGGGAAGATGAAGAGAGAACAGATCTTTGGAGACAATTACAAGATATTTTAAAGAACTTTGTAAGAATCAGACTTTCAGATCTCTCTAAAACCCACTTAGCTTAAATACTTGTTTTAATGTATAAATATGGTATTTCCAACTCAAGCCTGATCAGGATGTACAGCTTCCTTGCTTGCAGTTGGAAGCTGAATGGCCAGACAAAAGCCAAATTAATGCCTATTAATAGTCATTGTTCACCTTCTAGTTGACTAAGATTAGTAACTGCTTAATGACAAGATAGGGTATGAACATTCAAAGCCTCCTGGCTTCACAACTGTTCCAAGGTTGGCTTAGCATTTCATGGAACTGAATTGTTTTGTTTTGTAAATAACATATTAGTTTATTCTGTTAAATTATTAGTTTTTTGCAAATGTGGTATTGATAGCTGCCAGTACAAGCTTGAATAATGGCATTTCCTAGAGAATAGGTAGAGGATTCAAATACCATATTTCCATATATCTCTGCAGTTTGCAGTAGCATTTCTGTGTATCATTCTTACTAGAAGCCTTTCTTCTCAGGGACTGTGATGTTCTTCTTGTCTGCAAAACTTTATATAACTTCTTTGTTTAAGGTGGTATATTTTGGTTGGTTTTTAAACTGTCTATAGCACTGGAGGATAAGTCCAATTCATCATTTGTATCCTCATGACTGAAAGTGAAAATGGCTCTGAGCAGGTAAGGGAATCCAAAGGTAGAAAATGTGGGGTTTCCAGCTGCAGCTGGGTAAAAGATGGAGAACAGGAGGTCAAAAACTAGCTAAATTTGTTGCTATATTTTTTCCTCTCCTGACCCTCTATAGGAAAAGTTTGAAAGCATCGTTTACTTCTTAAAATCTGGGTTTATAAAAAAAAACCACCAAACACCTTTGTTTTTTGTTTGCTTGCTTTGTTTTGTTTTTTTGTTTTTAAGTGTTGAGAACCACCTGGCACACTTAAATGAAAACTGACTTTGGAACTTAAGTTGTGCACGAAAATGCAGTACTGGACTGAAAGACTGTAGTGTAATTTTTTTTTAATAATCTCTGTGAAAACATTAAATACAGGCTGAAGATGGTCATGAGTCATGCTGTAAAGTAAATGTCAAAAGAAGTGGGGCTTAATTACTTCATTTTTGCACTGAATTTTTACCTTGTACTGGAAGGAAGTGTCAATCCAGAATTTCACTCTTCTGATCAGAAGAAATTAGTGGAATGATGTGTAATTTTCAAAGGGATTTTTCATTAACTGTAGCAGTGTGCAAGCTGCCTAGTATGCTGCTGCTTTCTAGTCTAATACCTTGAACAGTCCTTTTGAAGTCATGGGAGATTTCTAATGCATGCCTATAATCGGCTAAACCTCTACAATGAATAATACAAAGGAGATACAGTTAGAAGCTGCTGCAAATTCATAAACCATAGTATGTTTGATCAAGGGTAGTTTTAGTCAGAGGATTTGTCGTAAGATAAAAATTGTGTGTCTGCGCAAGAGTGTGTGTGCGCGCTGTATAGGCATTACAGATAATATCAAATATAAGGGTATTTTTTATTACACTTGAAATAGAGTTTTCAATACTTGAGTTTATCTGCATCTCTGTATTTTTTTTAGAAGTTCATAACCCTTGCAAATTCTGAGTGAAACTTCATTTCAAATCTGGTGAAATGGGAATAAACAGTTTACTAAAGGAAATGTTTAAATTTTTACTGTTAGAACTTAACAAAGTTATTGAATTCAAGTACTTCTTTATTCTTCTAGCTTCTAAAAGGCTGCGTTTTAAGAAAAGGTGGCTATACTAGTAGTTTGTAACAGATGAATTATTAATGCATCTTGAAGTATTGGTTGCATTTGGTAGTCCTGCTTTATTTCTTGTGTAATTATAGGACCTGCAGGAGGAAGCAGGAGAAATATAATGAGTATTAGTGTGACATCTTTCCAGTGGTTTTCATGTCAGTTTAACAAAGTAGTTCTGGGGAAAGTGTATTACATTCTTTTAAAAGCATAAAATGTATATATAGGGAGAATTTGGTGGTTAGCTCCTTGCATGTGAGTAAGGATCCACAACCCAGGCTGTAGAGTCTTCCTGTAAATGCTTTTGGTTCTGTTTCACTCCCTGTAATTACAGGAGACCAAAATTACTTTTAAATTCTGACTGCAAGCTGTCCTTTGAGTCAAAAGCACAGCCAGTAGTGAGAATGGAATGTGGCCATATTGCTCCCTGTGGAGACAGCAGGTTGAAGAGTAACACTGGTATCATTACGTTAATAGGGTCATGGTTTGGTCTTCCTTGAACTTGGATGGTCTTGTCAAATAAAACTAACTTTGGATATGTCAGAAGGAATGAGTGAGTGACTCTTTAGGACTTCTAGTATTTTGGTGTATACCTTAAGTCACATGTACCACAAAACCTAACCGCTAATTTCCTAGGTACTATTGAGACTGCGGTTCTTTCACCACTGCAAGGTCTTTCTATCAGTGTGATTGGAATTGCAAGTCCTGAATTTGCTGAGGATAGGTAGACCCTTCTATCATTTTCTTTTCCTAGTTTTATTAATCTTTCCAGTTGCTCGGGCTTTCCAAGCAACCTCTGCTGTGCTGTGCTTGTTACATTTAGACCTTAACTACCCAGAGAAGTTAACATTAACAGTTACTGAAGAAGAAATGTTAGGGGTGCACCTCTTCATATGGATGCTCTGTTATAGTATTACAATGATTTATTCTGGTATAAATCTTTACAATGAGAGGTTCCAAGTCTGCTGAGATTTTAGTCTGTTTTCCATGTCTCCTCCCCTCCCTTCCTAAGTGTTTTTGAAGGTGGAGTGAATAACAGTAAGGGCAGCTTGCTCTTCCATTCTGCCCTCCCAGTGTCGATTAAACTTTTGAGATCTGTAGTTACACAGTTTAAATACAAATAATGTGTACAGCAATGGATCAAAAGCTGTACATTGTAAAATGTCTTCTGAAGCTGAAGTGTGAGAGTACATACAGCTGTGTGATATATTTCTCAAATTTTAGATAGGGAAGCTATATGCAAGGATTGTCTTTCTAATAGAAACACCTAATAAAAAGAGGGAGGGAATCCAACTTCCTTTGCAATGTCACATTGTATTAATAACTGCAGCTGCATCTTTGCTCAGCTTCCCTCTGAAGATGTCTGAGCTGCAGAGATAAAGCAAGTGATAGGAGCATAATTTTAGAAGCCATAAGAAGAGACAGATGCTTTTTTTTGATCCCACAAAGTAATTGTGGCTAATATGTAAAGTTGTATTGTGGCTGCTTTTTAAAGTTTGGGAGAAGTCTTACAACTTTGACTATTTCAAACAAAATAAGTCTTTTTTATTTTTTTTTTTTTTTCTGTTAGTGCATTATCTAGAGATACTGCCTTGGTACAATAATACTGATGTGTTTCTGCCAGTGCAAACATATTCTTAAGCATGTGTATACATTTATAACACACAGTGATAGCTTAGAATTTTTTTTTCGCAAAAAGTCAAGACTTAAAGATAAATTTGCATTAGATTCTTTGTGCATACTACCATCTATAGCTGTAAACTGTCTCTTTGTCATATGTACCTTTCTAATGTGCTTTATATTACAGAATTATAACTACATCTGGAAAACCACGGTTGAAACTTTGGAGGCCCTGAGGAGGCTACCTAGTGTTTGGGTGTCTACCTCGGGCAAAGCTTGACTTTGTCAAGATGGGACTGAAGTGTGTGTTGTTCTCCCTCTGTTCCCATCTGTCCTGTGTTTTCATCAGGAGAAAACATGGGTGGCTGTTTGAGAGCAGAGGAGCTACAGTACAGTATAACAGCTCTCCCAGTCTGGCTGATTGGGAAATGAAGATTCGAAGTGGTGTGGACCCTGCCCTTCAGTTTAGTTTACCTAACTTTTCTCTCCCTGCTCTGAACCAGGATCATGTATTTTAACTAACTCCAGGATATATGAGGTTCCTGGCATGAGGGTTTTCAGCCTTCTGAAGTAACCTATTCATGAACTTTCTATTCTTGCAGTTAGAAAGCTTTTAACCAAAATCTTCCCAGTGCAGATTAAGCTGACTACTATTTGTAGTATGAAAAAATAATTGGTCACTGTTCCCTTCATGATGACTTTCCAGCTGCTATGGTGTTCCTGTCTTCTCTTTTCTAAACCTCATGGGCTCATATCTTTCAGCTCTTCCTCACAGGTCAATTATTTCAAAATCCTTGTTTTTGTTCTTACAGGCTTGTCTCTACTTTTAAATTATAATACCTGAAACCAGATACAAGTGCATAAATTCTACTACTTCTGAGTATAAAAAAATTTCATGTACATCTTATGTTGTGTGTAATGCTTTTTAGCATGTCAGAAGGCTTTTTTTTTTCATTTTCTGTGATAACCTTGTACCAAATCTTTCTTTTTTTCTGAATTGGTTCTATATATCTTTCAGTGTGTAGCTGTTTGTTTTTACTCAATTTCGTCTTGTTCATTAGGACTATTTAGTTTTTCAGGGTTACTGAGTTCTAATCCTGCTCTTCAGAGCACTTGGATTTCCCCTTGCTTGATATCATATGTGCAGTTCTTAAGCAGATTTTCCTGTTCAGTCACTAAAATTGTTACTGAAGCTATTGAACTAGTGTCTGATCCTCCACAGATCTTTGTAGGTCGCCACAGAGGTTGACAGTTGCTAACGATTACAGTTGGAGGGCTTTTCTTTTCCAGTCAGTTGTGTGCTTCCCTATTCAGTTATTTGATTTAGAGTGTTTTGAGAGTGACACAACTCCTATCAATCTTGTTAGAGTAGTTACATTTACTTTATTGCTGCTTCTGACCTCGCATTTGAGGTTGTATGCATTTCTGCAGTATGGTTTCATTTGTGAATGTTTTTTCAAGGACTTTCAGAAATATACATTGATTTTTAGAAATTGGTTTCTAACTATAAAATTATAACAAAATGTGTTATTCATCCTCTGCCACTGTCCTTTGAATTATAACCAATTAGTGTTATAACAAGGGATGGGCATGCCTGTGTTAAACGTGCACGATAGGCAAAAATCACACAAAAAGGTTTATGTAGGCCAAAAAGTTAACAGTTTTTTGTGTTGATGGAGTTTGGCAGTTGCATTTCCAAATAAGTAGTCTTGTTAAATTCTGCCTGATAGGCTACAGGTTTGTCCTGGTGAGAAAAGACAGGAGTCTGTGCTGTGAACTGATGGTGTGCCGTGGTTTCCTATGCTTCCCTCTCCTCAGAACAGAAAGTCTGAGGTGTTCTTAGGTGAGCAGTGTTTTGTGGAAGGTGATCAGTGACCTCTCCCAGCATAGTGTCCTTCATTATAACACCATGTGAGATTGCAAATGCACCAAGGTACTGTCAGTGAGCTCGAGTCTTTAAAAATAATGTGAAAGCTCTGATCTGGCAAAACACCAGATAATTGTTTCATTAGAACTGCTGAATATGTGGAAATATGTACCAATTCAGAATGACTGTCCCTTTGGACCATTGTTCATGTAATAACAGTTTGCTGGATTGCTGTGTTAAAGAGGACAACTATGCGGATGGGAGGTTTTTACACATACTTGCTAATCTAAAATACAGCTATTTTATTTTAAAACTAGATAGTGTGCTAGTCTTCTGTTAAGAAAAGATAGTGTAATATTTAGGAATATTTGACTGTGTGAAGTCTTGGCAGTGCTTGAAGCTGAGTTGCTACTGACAAAATATCTGATGCTTTGGCAACATTTTGCCAATCAAAATGCAGATTGCTGCCACAGACATAGGTCAGGGTTGGTGGTGTTTCTGTTTTCAGTTCACTGACTAGTATTTAAAAGTAGAGAATAAATATACTTAAGGAAGAGGGAGGAAATGCAGTAGCTTAGAATGAAAGGAACACAAGCATTCATTTATGATTCTGGTAATCAAAGGGTTTAAGTGCTGGTGCATGGTGGAGCCTATTATCTACGTATTAGTATACTTAAAAATTTGCAAAATCTGGAGAATTTGGTGACATTATGCTAAATTGGCTTTGTACCTTTGTTGGCAGTTCTGTTCTTTGATTATTACATTTTTATCCCTGGATTTAATAACCAAGCCACACACTCATTCTTAAGATAACATAAGATTGTCATCTTCAATGAATAGCTTTCAAAAAATGTTGTAGATAGGCCATTGGTGGCTCAACTTTTAGTTAGGAGATATGAGATTTTTTTTTTTTTTTTACCGTGGAGAGGAGGTGCATAGAAACTCCGAATACGGTAGGTCTCTCGGCTCTTTCACCACTAGAGGGCTTATTTGTATAAGAGTGAAAAGTGTGCTTGAGAAGGTTGCCTTGAGACAGCTTTCTGATATTTCATATGGTCCAAGAAAAAGAGAAAAAGCATACATGCAAGTGTGGCATTGAGGAGATGGATATCAGACTACAAAGTTAAGAATATTATGACCTATCTAGTCCTTCTAAACTCAGAAAATGAAATCAGAGATTGTATCTTAGTTTGCTAGTCATAAGGCTGATTAAAAAAATCAGAGAAAATGAATTAAACTAGCCTGTCAAATTACGGTTTTTATGGGTTTTGCTTTTTATTTGACCTATGCTTAAAGCACTTCTTTGACAGAGCTAATGCATTTTTTGATATCAGTTGCATTATCTTGGTTTCTACTTTTCTTTTGTTTTTCATCACAGCTTGAACCCTTCTTCATTTTTACAGTCCACACTAGCATGCATGATATTTCCTTGGGAATCTGTTTAGTACGGAATGTGCCTCATTCACAGTGCCAGTGAGAATCCTGGTACGAGCATCCTCTCTTTCCTGTTCATAAAGCCTGAGTTGTAATGGCAGAATCTAACATCTCTTCTGGCACTTTCCAAGAGCCTCTCTTTTGTTTTGAAACATTGTTTGGCAGTTGCTTGGCTCGTCAGCACAGAATCTGTGGAGACAGCTTTCGCAAAAACTGCTACTAGCTTTGAGGTTTTGCATGCATATGCAGTTAAAATTAATTTTTGGAAAACAAGCATTGTTGGTCAGATTCTATTCTTTTGTTTAGAGATCCTGCAGATTCTATTTAATGAGTCTTAAAATGTGCAGTTATTCTGAGTTTTGTATCTGTCATTAGCAAGCATGGAATCCCTTATGCAGACAGCACAGCTTCATATTTTCTCAGTAAACTCTAAATATATTGGTTTGGGGTTTTTTTTAATTTTTGGAGTTTTTTTATAAAAAGTACTTACAACTTGGCAACATAGCTGTTGATTATATACCAGAGTTCTTGCTGGTTCTGGGGAGTTTAAAGGAAAGTTTGACAGAATATCCCCCTTTAAGAAAAAAAAAAAAAAGAGCAAAATTTTGTATTTTAAAACACACACAAAAAGAGTAGTTGTCTAGTTTTTATTTCCATCTAGTATGCTGATACTTCTTTTCTAGAAGAAACCATCTCTTTGAAAGTAACATTCCACACCACTACAAAACTGTTTCTGTGCAGGTAGTATTTTTTCTCATTTGGTGTAGAGGCTTGGTATCACAATGCTGTGATGAAAACAGATGGTGGCATGTATCGCCTTTCCGTGCTAAGCTGGCTCTTTAATAGTGGTAGATAAAGATTTGGGGGTGTTTTCCTCTTCCTGTTTCCGAACTGTTTCCAAAAACTGTAGACAACAGTGACTTCTCTCATGAGTGTCCTTGACAGCTGTAAGACCCGGATGCCAAGTTCTGGCTCCCAAGACTTGACCTCTTCTTTGGCTTCTTTTCTGGTCTCTTGGCTGGCTCCTCTGCTTGTTGCTGTGGCAGCTGCGGTGTCGTCTCTGGAGCTGATCAATGCAAAGCTAGCTTGTTTGGATTCTGCTTTATTGGTGATGCCACTTCTGTTAGACTTAGACCAGTGAGAATTACCTGTATCTTTTAAAATATATTCTAAGAGTGAGAATTCTTAAAAATCTCAAATTGCTGGGATTACAAATACTGAATTTTTTAAAAAAATTCTTACTGTAAATAGAAAGTGTTTGGTTCTACTTTACTTGGAAGTAAAACCAGTCTGAATATAAATAAATGGCACAAAGAACAGTAATCCTTCATCCCTGACATTTTTGTTTGGCACTAGCTTTCTGGATAGAAAGACAGACAGTACTTTCATTGTATGAAATATTTCAGCAACTTTGTAAAGAGCAAGTATGTCTGAGACATGGTTAAAATGGATTAAACGGGATGTGCTTATAATTTGAAGGCCAGTGCGTATTGAATGTGTTACCTATTCATGCATTTAATATCGGTAGCTATGAATGAAGAGTATAATCTGGTTTGAAAGAGGTTCAGTAGATTTATTAGCGGGAAGATGAGAAGCAAACGTGTGAGTGCAGGGCTGATGGTGTGTCTAAACCTTGTTTTAGATAACTGATTTATGAAAAGGAAACAGTTACAATATCCTCTTTCTTGTATCTCAGCAAAAAGTGAAATTCTAGTGCCCAACAAAACTGTCTATTGAAATGCAGTATCATTAAAATCTGATGTCATTTATTGGTATATTCTCACTGTACTAATGATGTTAGAGGTGAAGCACTACCCATGTCTTCAGCAAAACTATAAAGCAGGATCAAAATCAGTCCTTCAGTGAGGATTACATGGTTGTACACTGGCAGAGGATGTGAGGCGTTTTGAGAAAAGCTGCTGTAACTAGATAACTTCTTGGTATGTTTATTGCAATGCCTGTGGTTGTATTTCAGAGCAGAAGAGACAGTTAGAAATGCTAAGTAGAGGAATGTAAACTTTTTCTGAGCATTTCAGTAAAAAGATGATGGGTGGAAAAAACAGGTTTGACCCTAACTACTCACAGTATATTATATCACCATTCTTCCTCAAACCAATCCAAAATAGCTGTGAAATAAACATGAAGATTTAGAAGGGCCAATACCCCATTCTGCTGCAGGAAACACAAAGAACAAATACTCCTTGTATCGAGGATCATCCATATAAATGACAGTTTGGGTACTGATTACAAACTGGATTTGGGAAATTCTATGTGTTCTCATAATTTTAGGGACTCACAGTATTTTGGGGTAGTCAGGTGTTGGTTGCATCCACCAAAATATGTAAAATGCCAGATCCTTCTGTCTTACTGCCACCTTGCATCCCACAGGTTTGGCCACTGTTGTTTAGCAACCTGATCTGATTCCTGAGTAGAGTTGCCCCATCTGAAGGCTCATCTATTTGTCCAGGAGAAGAAAAGTGCAGAACAGTGCCATAGTGGTTTGCAGGAGAAAATGTAGAGCTGTAGGAATGTATAAGAATCCAAACCAGCTCCAGTCTGCAGAAATACTAGCTCAGGAGGAACCAGGTTCTGTTTAGTTGAGGTTTTCATTCTCACAACAGTTCCTGAGTTAATATTCCTTGCTTCCATGAAATGGAGAGAGACAGCTTGTCATGCTCTTGGCCTCAGCTGTTTGGGGAGAGAGAGAAAATTAAAGAGAAGTTCAAAATGAAATGTGTGTGTGAGTCATTTCAATACTTGGGAGCTTTTTGTAGATAAGGAACATGAGCTGCATGATGGTACAAAGGGTAGGAGAAAGAAAGGACTAGACCAAAGCCCTTCTGGTTGGAATTAATATTTGCATAACAGTTAATAATGTGCTGTAATTTTTAAGGTATTTATTAACTCTCTAAATCTCTCCAGAAGATATCCAGTAATTTACACACGTAAATTAATTCCATCCTGTAGCCACTTTTTAATTTTTACCATTTACACTTTAAACATTAGTAACCAAAATAAAAATAAATTCGATTTTGTAAATGTGAAGGCTAAGATTTTACTCTTAAGTGCAAAGTATATCCAGATCTGATTTAGTGTTACTTAATTGTGTCTCCTAATGAGTATACAGTTTTGTGAGACGTTGAGTGTTAATTTCTAACACAGTGATAGTTTTATTTTTACTAGCCAGTTGTAAATATATGTTCCCAGCTTAAAATTCTGTCCAGACGCACCTCCAGATCCAAGACATTCCCTTAATAGCTTAAATCTCCATCCTCTGACTTTTGGAAATCTTTTAATGTGGTTTCAAGTTCTGAATCTCTGTGTTGGTGCATATTTGAATCTAGGTTTCAGCTCTGTCTATGAAGACATGTAGCAGAACACTGCCTTTGTTTTGCACAGGAGAGGCCTTTTTAATGTTGGATGCCGTGAATGCTGGGCATTCTTTGAAGACTTCTCTTGTATATGAGATATGAGGGGATTGTTATGTTGCTTAAAGGTTTTTCTTATATTTGTGCTTTTTCATCCCGCTGTTATTGCCTCCCGCTGCCTGCCACAGAGTATTGGCAACCACTTCCAAACGTATGCTTTCCTAACTTTATATAACCTCTTCTGCCATTCTGTGTGTGTGTGCTTTCTGTAGGTTTTTTTGGTCAGTGCTCATTCAAGCCCTCAGCTTGAAGCCATCCTGGCTGTGTGCTCATCTATTTTTATCTGATAATTGGTTTTCCTGCTTGAGGGATTCACACATTATAAATGAAGGTACTGATTTGCCTTGTCCCTGCATGATCTTTTTGTTTCCTGGTGAATTGTCATGTTGCTTGGTAAAACTGGTTTATTTTAGAATACTAACTGCAGATACCTTGAATCAACTGAAGTGTAACTGAAGGAAAAAAAATTATATAAGCATGGAATTTGATAATCACGAAGTTTGTTAATTACAGTATGCTTTTTTGTGTGCATACAGAGGAGAATGTTCACTATAAGGACTTATCTATTTTTTTAATACAAAAATAATCAATTGATATATGTATTCTTAAAATTGTTTTAAACCAAAATTAAATTTCAGTATTTGTGAGTTAGGAAACTGGAACTGAGGGATGGGGTTGTTTTTACCAGAACTAAGCATTTGTCCTTATATTGGTGGAAGGAAAATGAGGAATTGAAATTCCTCATTTATCTAGCTTACATAATGGAATAAATATAAATATCTTATTTGGGACTTGGTCAGTTTACTGCAGCTAATGCTATCTTCTTCCCATAGAACAGAAACCCTGCCCAAGGCAATTGACATTATTGACTCGTAGCTCAGGCTCACTTCCCATAGCAATAAGTCTATAGGCAGATTTTTTTTTCTGGATCTAGCTGCATGTTTCCACTCAATGTTTTCTACTCCTTTGTCAGAGGCAACATCCCTGCTAATCTGTTGTGAGAGAACTCCTATATCCATATCAGTCAAAAGGAGTCATTGTAAATCATACATGCTTGTTTATCTAACTTGAAATGGATCAGGGGCACATGACCTTCAAATTCTGTAAATGTCATGGAATAAGTAGCTTAAAAATATCCCAATACACTTAGGAAATTACTATAAGAAAAAGTTGAAGAAGGCTAGAATGCTGAAATACATAGAAAATGTATAGTTATTAAATGAGGCACTGTGCAGTGCATGAACCAGGTAATTTGCATGACATTAATGACTGTAGGAGTTGCTGAACAGGAACAGTATAGTGAATTTAGTTAGCTGAACTATCTTTTAAATGTGAGAATTGAAGTTTCTTGCTGGATGGAAATAATTTATTAAAATACCCTTTCATAGGTAACATTGTTTTGTAACTTTGTGTCAGATCTTCATAAGCAGCACTTTGACAGTGTATTTATTAGAGATGTAGTTTGATTGTTGTACATTAAATTGAAACCTCCATACGTTCACTAAAAGATATTTCAAGTGTTAGGTCAAACTAATAATTGCTAAAGCGTTCTGTAGTAGCACTTTCAGTATCATGATGATACCGACATTGATAAAAATCTGTTTGTGAAAACTTCTGCACAGATAGAACAGGATCATATTTATGGTGAACAAAATAGAAAAAAGTTCATACCGTTTTGTATATTAGTGGTTTTTCAGCCAATTTTTCCCTAAATGATAAGTTTTTATTTGCCTTTTAAAATTGTGAGCATTATGTTAAAACTCTGGCTAACTCAGTTGCGTAACAATTATTCCAAAGTAGCATGCTAATGTTAGTTTCTTTAAACTGCAAAAAAATCTGTAAGATAGATGTATATATTTTCAAGCTCATAGTTAATTAGCCAAGGTTAATAAAAAGGAGAGGTAGTATGTTTACAGCCTGTTAGCAAAGTGAAAATATAGCAAGTGGGATTGAAGAGCCACTTTATGGGACAGAGCTAATTATGAAAATGGAGTTTATAATGTGAAATATTATTTTATAGTCCATATGTGAGTTATCTCCCTAAAATGTAAATTGTCAGAATATTTTTAACTGTATCTTTAATCTTTTATTTTCTGAATGTGTTGATTCGGTAGATTTTTTTTTTACTTAAAATTTTCTCAGTAATGCACATCCATTACTGTTATGCTGAGTGGTGATTGCCTACACAAACACAGGACATCTCAGCAATAGGGTTAAAATAAAAAAAAAAGCTAATGAGTTCTCAATAGCAGCATGTTTGTTTTGGGGGGTCCTAAACAGGGGTTCTTCAAAAGAATTTTATTAACAAGTTTTTGAAGTTCTAGTCCATCATTTCACATTGATAACTTCTAACGTGTTACTGCATGAAAAAATGAGTCAGATTTTGTTTGAATGGGGCTCTTTACAAATTTTATTAAATATATGTTCTAATATATGTTATTTTGCTGTAGCAGTTGTTCCTTAACTGTTTCTCTTGTATGAGGAACTCTGACTTCTGCCTGGAACGCTTTTGGTTCTTTCTGAATAACTGCATATGCTTACAACTGTGATCCCCACTAGATAGCTAGAATATATATCAAGGAGTTAGTGACTTGGTTTTATGTTACACAGTTTGTTAGGGTACATCATTATCTTCACTTGCAATGTTAAGCTCTACAAGTATTGTTCATATTCTTTGCTCAGGAGAGGGTTATTTTTCCTTCTGGCTAGCGTTACCTCATACTACTTTCTCCAAAATAACTTTTTCAGATGCAGAATGTGTGAAAAATATAGAGTTAAGTTAAAGGAGCTTGTAGGATTAAGTTTGTTACAATGCTGCTTTTCAAATAGCTCCTAATATTGAGTAAGTCCAAATACTGCATATATCTATAGCTCCAATAAGAATCTTGAGAGAGAGATAAAGTTTGACTAGACAAATACCGTTACTCAGAATTTAGACAGCTATTTCATTTTTGGGTTTGATAATCCGTTTTTTTTTTTAAGTTTTAGCCCAATGAAATTAAAACGGTACCAGTATAATTATTTGGTGCATTAATTGTACCAGTATACTACATAAACTAAAATTCTAGCAGCCTTCCAAAGTGACATAATCTGCTCTTGTACTAGAATAAAAATATCTACAAGGAATTATACTGAAATAACCCTACTAGTATGAATGTATACATTATCCCATACTGGTGTCACTTCTTGATTAGGCAAGCTCTGAACACTTATAATATGCATTCTATTGTTTTGGAAGTTGCCCTTTCTACCTACTGATTTACCAAGGTACTCAGAACTCAAAACAGTTTCTGCTTGTTTAGTCTTACAGCTTTTAATTCTGTCTGTGTTAGCATTTTAACCATATTCAGGAACCAGATGGGTTTTAGGAGTTCCCTAGTATTGTTTTGGAGGTGAGGATTTTAGTCCAGATCAGCACTAAACTGGAAAATGTATTTGAATTCTGATAACAGATAATTTTTGGATAGTTTTATGGAACACACTAAATGGAGAAAAAAACCCAACCCAAAACAACCACCAAAAACTGTTTCAGTCTAGCAGAACTGTGGAACCAGTTTTCAGAAATACTTTAATTGTAGAATTTTTGTAAAACAAAGGCAAATTATTACTTTTTTTTATGCCTGCCCAGACATAATTGATAATTTGCATTCTTGCCTCCAGGTGTTTCCCTAGTGACAGGATGTTTGGACTGTGGAAAATAAACTCGGTGAAAGTTGACTTAAAATATTTTTAACAGGTATCCATTTGTGATCAGTGATAACATAGGTATGATGCCAGAATAAGCAAAATAATAATTTTGTTCAATGGAGAAGAATGAGTCTGTAATGACTTGAAATTAGAGTAATCTGAGCACTTAAACAGTTTTTCCCTCAATATTGAAAGCTTTTTGAATGGTGCACGCAGAACAAGACCTGTTTTATTGTTCTATAAGACAAGCTGTTTTGCAATACAGTACAACTAGGCTGCTGATCCTTTGAACCAATAATGCATTTTAAGTGAAGAAAAATGTTTTAATACTGGGTCAAAGTAGTGATCCCACGTACACTGCTGTATTATCACAGCAGTTGGGAAAATTGCCTAAGCACAAATAAATGGTCTGACAAAGGCCAGTGTTCTGTTTCATTTTCCATTTGCAGGCATGTTTTCTCCTGTTGATTTAAAGTAGGTGGAAAAATGTAATGATGGGTTCAGAATTTGGTACAGGGCAATTAATTTATTCCTTCTAATTATCTGAGACATACTCATTTTGTGGTAAATGATAAGGTTCTTGTGAACTTACAACTCTGCTTTTATAGTGCAGCTATATAGTGCAGTGATGCTATTTTAAATCCCAACTGTGGGAAGCAAACTTTGGAAAAATATTACTTAAGCAGACAGGATATCATTTGCTCTCCTTTTCCTCTGCTTGACACTAAACTGGCTCTGCAAGTCTCCTGTGTATACTCAGGAGTATTTTGAGCCAAATTTTTCAATATTTATATCACACACAAGCAAACAAAAACAAACAAAATGGGCAAAACAACAGAGCCAGGAACCCCAGTGGGGTTAATTTAGCTGCTCTCTTCCTCTGCAGTTCAGATTTAATGTATGTATTTATTAAAGCACAGATTGGTCGTTTTATCTTAACATCTAGAATATACTTTGAGAACAAAATCATTGTGCAAGTCCATCTCTTTTTAAAGGAAGGTAATGATGAAACAGAAAGGCTAGCTTTGATCAGTGCTGTCAGAGTTGTTTTGCAATAGTTGCTTAAAGTATATTTTTTTCAAGATGCCGTTTGGATGAATCCCACAGTCGGGGATGTACTTTAAGTATGGAGGAAATTTTAAGGTTAAAAAAAGGCTTTTGATTTAAACAGCTTGTTTTGGTCTGTTTCCCTCTAGCAGTGCTGCATGGTGATCAGGCTGCAAGGACTAATTTATGTGTTTTCAATTACATTTTTCAAAATGTTTTATGAATGAAAAGACTAACCTGAAGATAAAGATACGACCTCTGGCATGAGGAGTCCTGAAGCAGTAGTTCGTTTAGAGTACGCTGTGGGAAGTTATCATTATACACTTGTCTTTTCTTCTGCACTTTCTTCCGAGGACAGGATGTTGGATGTTTATATGTTCTGTTCTCAAGTAACACAATAGCATTTGTTTTCATAACCTTCTAAAAGCAACTTTCACATTTTTCAATTTTAAAACCACTGTCAAATTGGTAGGGCAAAGGAAGGGCTAGTTTGAGGAGACTCAGAAGGTGATGGTAAGGATAGAGCTTCTCCACCACGCATTTTTTGGGTAATCTGCAGTCTGATGCTGCTGTCAGCACTTAACTTCTTCAGAGTGTATTGTTTTAGCCAGGACAGGTGTTTTTCATGGAGAGCTGTGCAGGCAGAACTGAGAAGTTACACCTGTTTCAGTAAGCAGAAACAGTCAAAAGAAGAATGAACTTGGAATGAAGGACAAGAAACCAGGGGAACTGGCTGCCATGCTTCTGCAGGAGCGGCTGCCTTTCCCCAAGCAGTGCCACTGAGCAGAGACTGAGCACTATGGGTTTGAGAAAGCCTGAGCTCTGGTGCAAAGTGCATGATGGCAAGGGGAGAAGGGTACTGTACCCTTGCAGTGAGATGCAGGCAGAAGAGACTTTAGGCTCTCTGTGGAAGGGCTGGGGTTGCTCAGAGGATTGCAGTATCTGAGTAGTGTGGCATGCAGAAGTGTTGGGTAGGAGGCCATTCTGAAAAGATGTCGAGTTTGTTTGCATTTTTGTACATTTAATGCTGAATTCCTCAAAATGCATGAGATTCCTCCTGAGATCTCAGAAAACAGGCTTTCAAGCCATTTTCTTGATCTCTGGTATCTTTTTGTTGATTTTTGAACTTTGTTGGTGTGGTTTTGCTGTTGTTTCTTGTGACAAACAGTTGGTGGTTATCCACCCGGTCCATACAGTCAAAGGAAGTGATTCAAGAATATCTTGTAATAAACACTACACAAAGTGCTCAGAGGAATTGCTCAAAAAGTGTGTTCTGTGTTATGTCAGTATGTAATCAGGAGTAGGCATTGGCTGCTTTTTTTGGGAGTATTTATATGCATAAGGGAATGGATGCTAAAAAATTAAAAAGGATGTGCAAATAGTGATTTGAACAGTTACAAATTACTGTTTGGAAGACTTCTAGTAGTCTTTCCCACTTAGCTATCTGAAGCAACATTCAATAATAGAAAAATCAATTAATGGTTACGTGTGATAGCATAATTCCCTCTCACATCTTGAAGCTTAAAAAAAAAAAAAAGAAAAAAGCTGCTTGGTCTAAAAATTTTGAAGCATTAAATTGTGCTAGATACTGTCAAATGTCTACCTTACAGTTTGTTTTTCTCCTATAGTTTGATAATGATCTTAGAGAAGGGGGAACTTTCAAAAATACTACATAGTTACTAAGAAAACCTGTCTTAAACAGAATGGGCAAATGCTTATTGTGACCCAGTTTGGTAGCTTATGTCTGAAAGGACATGAAAGGAGATGATAAATACAGTGGAGTTATTCCTCTTTAGGTGTTACTCTGTAATAAATGATGTTCCTGTGTTTCTCATGTTACTAGTAACAACATAAGCATATCAGTTCATGAGTAGCCTTTGCTACCTAGGCAATCCAAGGCAATCCTAGGCCCTACGAAGGCAATCTTGGTTTGGTTTTGAAAGGGAAAATCCACATGTTATAGCGTTAGAAAAAATAAACTGCATTTTAGAATGCTTAATCATTCCTTCTGTACCAGCTCCTGTAGTCTCTGTAGCATGGAGTGAAATGTAAAGTAAGAAAATTCATGTTGCTTTCTTGGGCATGCAGTGAAGGCAGAAGGCTGGATCTGTATCAAGGTTTATTGCTAGGCTATTGCTAGTGCTGAAGAGAGTGCTATAAAATATTCTTTAGCCGGAAACATGGTGACCCTCTGCAAGGTCTGGAAAGTGAGATTGATATTGCTAAAACTTACACTCAGGTATATATACAAATTAATTCAGAAAAGAGATCTTTAACCTATTATTCAGACACCTAAAATACATTTTTGTTTAGGACAGGTACAAATGTTAAATAGAAATTCACGGTGCTTTCATATATAAACCAAAAACTTTCAACTCTACAGACAGCCCTGAAATTAATTTCATGCTTGTCTATTCTTACCAAAATTTTATTTACAATGATAACTCCCTCTAATTTTGTTTCATGATTTTTGTTGAACTTGTGTTTCCTTCTTCCTTCATTGTGGAGTTGGACTTCAAACTCCTCTCTACTTCCTTCCTTCCTTCCATCTGTTCCACAAGTGGCAGCTGCCTTTGTTTCTGTGGCTATTTTTGTGTACAATGCTTTTATATATCTTAGCCTTCATACCTTATCTGACACACAAGCTTGCTTTCATTAAGTCCATAGAGGGTTATTGTATATACTGCTTTCTTAGTATTAGATTATTCTGGTTAACACTTGCTCTGTATGGGAGTATTACAACAAGGGATCTGGTAGTTAGCAGGGCTCTGCAACAGCAGTGCTGGCTATTGCCATATCTTGCCTAAAACTCCTGTAGTACTGCCACAGACCTGCCTGAGTGCCTACTGAAAAAGGATGAAGAATGAGATTTGAAGTGGCAGTTTATGCTGTCTGTGGTGAATAGCAACAAGGGACAAGGCCTTACAGAGTGGTATAACTTACCACTTCAGAGTGCGTTAGTTACTTTTTTTGGCAGATACGCTACTGTCATACGGAATTTTCACATTATATATTTATCAGTGTGACATAATTCAGAGTACTCATTTGTATTTATATGTGAATTTTCAGTGGCTTATTTTTGCTCTAGAAATGTATTGCCTTTTTTCTTTGGAAGCTAAAAATTAAGATCTGAATGATATATTTATGGCATCTGTTGCTCAAGTAAACAGGCACAGGATATCAGGCGGAGACTCTTGTGTGATACTTGGCGGAACAGAGAACAAATGTATTGTTTGGTGTCTGTTTTGTGAACAATGCAGGGGCCAGTCTCTAAAAATTGCTTACTCTTCAAGTTACCAGTGAAATGGTTAAGTAGAAGTTTCCAGAAATGAGAAACTGTGAATTTGTTATTTCATTACTTCTTTTTTAAATAGAAAAATAGCGTTTTAATTTCCTTGTCTACTTGGTGTTGTGTGTTCTGACACACAGTATTTGGGGTTTTGTTTTGAAAAGGAGATTATTCAGGCAGGAAGTTGAACAAAATTAAAGACATTTATTTTAATTTGTGGAAGTGTTTATATGCTTCTTACTTAACACAGCCTGCGCTGTCAGCCTGGAACCTTTCTACCTTTAAGATGCGTTTGGACCATTGCAACTACTGTGAAACTACTGAATTGACAGATGTGGATTTTTTAGTTCAACTTATTTTAACCAAAACAGCAATAAAATTGAGTTTCAGTAACTACAAATGCAATTTAAACTTAATTCTGTGTGTTGGAGTGATGCTTTGTTGGGCTTCACATGCGTTTTGTCTTCGCAGATGATTATTATTTTTTGCTTTAACTGCCTATGCATTAATTCAAGAATAATTAAGAAAAGTTTATTGCGAGATGTGTATCTTTAGCATGAGGTCAATTGATTTAACATTCTTATCTAAATATACTACAGTGCTTATTAAAATATAATTTGGCATAAGAGCTAACTTATACCTTAAGAGCTGCATGGTTATTTTACAGCTAAGTATGATTGCTTCTTCCTGTTTAAGAAGATTATCTTCTTTCTGTTTTAAAACTGTATCATCTCTTCTGGCTAAAGATAGAAGGAGGACAATTTAAACTTCTGATGAGACAGTATAAGGACCGCTTGAGAGCTTAATAGAAATTTAGTTGGTTTTAATTAAAAGTCAATAGAATCAAGTGCACCTACCCATTTTAATGTTACTCCTTTACCATACTGATAATTCACAGATCTTATTTCAGTAGGAAAAAGTAACTAATGGAGGTGACAGGAATTTCATGGATTTTTTTAATGGATTGTGCTCTGCTTTTAAAAGCAGACCAGCATTGAACCTGTCAATCTTTGTAAAGATCTGAGCATCTGTCTTGTGCACACATAAATACAGTTACTGTGATTTAAAATCTGAATGTTTACCCTTAGCAGGATAAGGAACTATCAAATAGTTTTTCCCATTGTATATTTATCACATGCTGGGGGTTAAAAGGAGTGAACTGAATGAAAAGGCTTGGATAGCCTTGTTCATGTGTGGTGTTGGAATGGTCTGCCTATAGCTTGTGCCTGAGAGAGCAGTAGTCACTTATCACCCAGCAATGCAGTAAGAATTGCATATATTAGGCATTTTTGCATGAAAAATGCTGCTTTTAGTGAGTTCTGTCTCAAAAAATATATTTCAATCTCAAAAAAAGCTTTTGCTATAGTTAAACAGGATGTTTAAGATAGATAATAGGTAAGAAGTTTGGAAAAGGAAAATATGTAAATAAAGATTATGTATTTATTGGAATCATTTATGTCATGCATCCATTTTTGTTACTATTTGTTTCTTATTACCTAGGAATTTAAGGAAGTTATCCATAGGAAAGTTCAGCTAAGGTTTTGTGGTAAGTTTTAAAGAAGGAATAGGGAGTGTGGACAAATGTATGGATTGTCCTATAAGAAAATAGGGTCCTTCACCAGAAAAACTCCCTGGTTTGACTCAATATATAGGGGTGAGACTTTTGAGACACACACATTTTTATATCTGTACAACTCTTCAGTGTTTGTGACATTTAAAATATAGCTGGGGAGCTAAATTAAATGCCCTTGCTTTTATTTTCCTAGGCTTTGGTAGCTAATAAAATGTAATAGAGGATGGTGGTTTTAGGGGATGCTGGAAAAAAAAAAAAGTGTTGCTGCAGGAGGTCCCACTTTTTATTTAATAAAAATTTAATATTTTTATTTAATGTTGGTAGAGGCAGCAACTGTGTTTTGTGTCTAACTTTAAACTGCTTTTTTTTTTTTTTTTAACACTGGTAATGCTTATGACAGATCTTAAGAACCTCATACGTAAGTTCATGGCTTAGAAGAGAGGACAAATGGTTACTAGAAAATTTATATCCAGATCAAGACTTTTGTACTGCATACAGAAACCAAAGATGCACTGGAGCGTAGACAGTAATACTTAAACTGGTCAAGAGAAAGCAATTAATAAAAGGATTTTTGTTTATCAAAAATAAGTGCAGTTCCACTTCCAGATCTGCAGGCAGGTGATTTCTTGGAAGGAAATGGTACAGAAAATACCAAAGAGTCTTAGTGTTTTGTGACTTCAGTGCATCTTTCCAATGCGCTGCTGATCCAGGTAGTCCAGTGTAAACTTCTGGGGCTGTGTAACAAATTATTTATGCATGCATTAGACTGATTTCCTGCATTGCTAGTAGTTACATTTTATGAAATGGTAATAAAATAACTTTAAATTGTTCAAGGAAAAAATTAACATAAGGAAAATACTTGGAAGAAAAAACTGAACAGATACTTTATAACTTTTTATAGCTGTATAAGAAAAAGAGATTGAGTTCTAATCCAGATGGAAAAGTAATAATATTAGTCTATTTAAATATTGCATAATGACTACATGGGCTAACCTCTGGAAATCTGCAATAAAAGTTATCTCCAAAGGATTGAACAGTTCCAGATGTTAAATCATTTTGTGTGTGTCTCCTTTTACACTGTAATTTCTGTGACTGATTTATTCCATAAACAACTTCTTGAGTTCTGAGAGAAGTATAGAGGAAGAACAACACAGAATGGCATGAACCTGAAAGCGGAGGACTCCAGAGTGCCCAGGGTGAGAGACTTACCCCTATGGCTTAATTTTCTTACTGGGCAATTATCTTTACTTACCTCACAGGAATACTGTGATGCTTCATATATCTGATACCTTCAAGATGTTTGAATGATCCTCCTTCCACTAAACCAAGAAGAATAGAAGAGAAAAGCTAAAGCTATTCTTGTCTTAATTATTTACTGCCATGAAGGTTGTTGCCAGTTACTTTCCTGTTCTCAAAGTAAGCATGGCAAGCCTTTTATGGTTGTGTAATGCTACTTCTAATATAGAACCAAATGGATGACTCCAGTTTATCACCCGCTTCTGAAAGAAAAACGTAGCTGTTTCCCATAGCCATTATAAGGAGGGTCCTTGATAGCTTTATGCAAATTCCAGGTCTTTCACAAAAAGTTGTATCTACAGAGTAAACTGAAGCAGCATTTCCAAATTAGAATTTTCATTCACAGGTACTTTATTTCCTATTCTTAATTGCTGTCAGCATCTTCAATTAATCTATGACAACAGAGTCACATTTCATAAGTTAAAAATAAGATACCTGCACCAATTATAGCTGCGTGCATTACCACCTGAATTCTGGTAGGGAGTTCCACTATTTTTACTTTTCTTTTTTCCTCTCTGCGTATTGAGACACTTCTGTATGTCTCAGGAGTTGCTCTCACTCCAAAGCAGGGAGATGTTAGCATCCTTCTAAATTGTTAAATTTTCATTATTTTGCTTCTCAGGTCTCTTAAGCAGCTAGTTTGACCTGCTTGGCAATTAATCCTCGAATGGGAGTATATCACTTCTTTTCATTTGAGAACTGAAAGAAAGGATGTCTTGTTAATCTCATGCCTTTTAAAGCACCCTAGGTGCTTATCCCCATTATAGGTGTTTATCCACTTACATTTTCCTCCTCCTTGGAAACATCCTTTATTGCATATTTTACTAACAGAAGTACAGAAGCATACTGGGAAGTGTCAGATCCCTTTGCTTGTTAATGTGACTTTGGGGTACACCTAAATATTTATTACACACCAGCATATTAACTGCTTTAAGCTGTATGGTATGTTACTTGTTTTTCTATGTTATCCCCCTTAAACCCTACGTAAGCAATCCTTGATTTTTTTCTCAATGTATGTTAATGTTATATGAACAGGTGGAATTTGAATTTAGACCATGTTCTAAGCCCCTCCAGGATAACTGCATTTTACAAGGGCTGTATGATACCTGCTGGAGATTGACATCTTGAATGGTTTGATAAATTTGTCTTCCTTTGTAACTTTTTCTTGGTTTTCAGCCCCTCAGTAAAAGGTGTCTACCTATGCTCAAGTTCACAGTTCATCACATGAAGTGTTTTATCTTCCATATGAGTGCTCTTTGCAGATTTAATGTCCTTTCTTTGAAGTTCTTCTTTTCAAATGCGTTAAGAAGCTTGGTTCCTTTTAGGGAGTGATAAGCAGAAGCAAAACAGCAATAAAAAAAACCCACCACTTCCATTACTCAACAGCTGTCTATTTCAAAATAAATCTCTGAAATGTTGCTTTGGGTGCTGCTAAGATTTGAGTGAAAATATATTTCATCTGAGGAACTGGCTTCTCCCAAATTGGTGCAGTACAATCAGCTGTTTTTCTTCTCTGAACAGCAAACAGAATTTTTGCATCATCAGAATTAATTTCTGATAACAGGATTGCTAGGTCCCATATCTTACTGAAAAATTGATTATAGAACATAAGTGAAATACTAAACTTGTTTTGGAGTCATTTGCTAGGAGAGTCTTTGAATGTTTGGCCTGTCTGTTCATTTTGCTACTATTCCAGTGGCTCCTTTCTACTGCCATCATTTTCGGCCTGTTCTTACTGCTTCCCATGTCCATGTCAGAAAAAAGACAATTTATTTCAGTGTTAATTAGGTGATTTACGTGTCATTTGAAATGTAAGCAGTCTGGTTTCTAAGGGGGTTTTAAATTATTATTTTCATGATTTTTAACAGGTTTTTTTATTCTACACTTTGAAGTAAAGAAAACATAGGCTTTATACAGTTGGCTAATTCTTTAGTTAGTACAAAACATGCTGACCTGTCAAGACACTTTCAGCTCAAAATGAAGGAAAGTTCCTTTGCTAGTACAGAAAAACTGAAGATTTTTTTCACTAAAAATCTTTCCAGACAAAAATGCCTGGAAAAAGGGATTATGGAGCTTTGCGGATTTAATTTCATGTTGCTGCTGTTTGTAGAGTATATGTAGTGAATGAATATGCAGTATTTGGTATGTTGACATAATGGAGTTACGGTAGATTTCGAGTAAGTTAGAAGTAAAATGAAATTACTGGAGAGGAAATTGAATAATCATTGTTTTTCTTGGTTTAGTCCTTTGGGACTCAATTTTGTGTATAACATAACCTCTTGAATCTGACTTTCAGCTAAACAGAAATTCAGTGAGTATGTGATACACAGATGAACATTTTACTGGATGTTTTTCAAAATGTTAGTTAAAGTTCTGATGAAAGTGATCCTACTTTCTGAGTTATTCTTGTTGGTTTAAAATTAGTTCTTTGCCTTATGTTGGCCAGCTTCTGTAGAACATCTTTTACAAGTATTGTTTATAAAGCAACTCTATATAAACTTAATGATTTCAACTGTTTATCACATTATACACAGGGTAGACTGTAAGACTAGTGATAATAACATCTTAAATGGTATTAGGTTTCCTTGTCAACTACAAGACTGCCATGACATTTGCACTTGTGAAGGTACCGCGTATGAAGGTATAGGTGTACCTTGAAAATGGGTGTTTTGCATAGAATACTTTAGGCATTAAGAAATTATTGTTTAGGTAGCTGTAGTTTATTTGTATTCAATATTTCTAAAGATGCTAGGCTTTGAAGTCAGAAAACCACTCAAGTTCTCCTACCACTGTCATGACTTCTGTCATATGCTTTTAGTTCTTGCTTTTTAAGAATTTGAGCTTGTAGTAGATTTTCTTTTTTGAAAAAAAAAAAAAACAAAACCCACAACCAACCAATTGCTGAAAATTATGCATACCTGTACACAAGTTGCAAAAATTATGACCCTTGGTACTTTGTTATCATTGATATTTAAGGAAAGAAAATAACCTAGTTTGCATTTGACTATCTTCCATTTCTTGTCATTCATTCTTCTGTGCCTCCTTAAGTTTAGGACCCTTCTCTTCCCTTTGATATCTCATTTGCATACTTTAATGAAATTACCCTTTAATTTTCTTCCTGGTAAATAAAGGGTTCTTTACTCTGTCACTGTCATTCCTTAATCATTCATATGTTTTGTTTTCTGTGAGCTTTTCTTATTTTTTCATCGTTGATGTGGGGAACACTAGATTTCCTATGCTTTTCCAGTGCTACTCTCATCAGAGTAGCGAAGTAAATTTGTTTCCTATCTTCTCCAGAGTCCTTTGTTTACCAGATCAAGTATAATATTGCCATGCTGTCCAAGGAATAATGTTCAGCTGATGACTGATCGGTATCCAGGTCTCTCTTTTGAGTTCTTGTTTCTGAGGACAGTGATCCCCCGTTCTGTACCTGATCTTTGTGACCACTTGTAGATAGAGCATTTCTCACTTGCTTGCTCCAAGAAGTTTACTTATTGATTGTATGCAGTCAATGAAGAGATGTAGTATCTCTGCATCAACATCTTGGTTTCTTCAGAATTTATTGCTGATTAGGACCACAGATTTTTTCCAGAAATTATTTAACTTTTCTTTCAAATAATCAACAGCTGAATATTCTGATCAGTATCAACTGGTTATGAGATGGTTCATGTGTTGCTGCAGGAAAGGTACAGCCATAGTAGGATGGTATCCTTGAGATTTATCATGTCTTATTTTTAAGCCTGTTTAATTTATATCATGCCGGTGTATGTATTTAATCAAAATGTTGTGTAAAATCAACTCATGTTTTCAGAAGTTGTAAGTATACTACATCAGTTGTTGATTTTTATCAACCAATTTTTATAATGTCCTCAAGAACCAATATCCACTTAATGTGATACGTTTTATGCCAGCGCAAGTTGATTGGCAGTAATTGTTGATTGTTAGTAGTGACAAGAACTTATGACTCGGGCATAAAACAGGCGGTGACAGTGTAAACCTTCTGTGTTGCACTCTGTGTCTGTATATCAAATCCTTCTTGATGTAGTTTTATTTGTATACTCATTCTTTCTGATCTTTTATAGTTAGCATGATGTGTCAGGAAAACAAACGTTACTCAGGACTGAAGTTAGTTGTGATTTTGTAAATACACGAAAACCATAGCTCTGTTGCAGAAATAAGACCTGGTCTAATAATAGAGTCCACCATGATAGAGACAGTCTTTTCATCCTTTCTCTTGAGATTCATGAATTTGCATACAAGGCAGCTCAGACATGGGGTGTGGCATGTAGAGTGGGATTCTTTATTATCTGTAGGTACTTACCATTGTGATGGGTACTCCAAATTACCTTTATAATAGTGCTTTCCAATGACTGTAGGTCTCTGTTAAAAATTAACTGATGTAGTTACTGAATGAAGAGTATTGTTGACAAGTAGTGCTTGATTCCAGTTCAAATAGCTAAGCCTCTTTTAATATGCCATTGTGTAATCTATGGCAGTGGTTCTCAACCCGTGGTCCATGGACCCCTGGGGGGCCAGGATGTTGTCACAGGGGGTCTGCGAAGCCTTAAAGCAGGGGTGAGGAACATCCAGCTTAGAAACATTTAGTCTGGCCGGTGGCAAGCACTGTGCCTCCTTTTCCCACAGCCCCATGCCCTCACTGTTCCTCTCATACTCAAATAAAAATATATGGTAACTGAACACAGAAAAACAAGGGGGGAGGTGAGAAGAATTGTAAAAAATTTTCATCAGATTTTAATATAAAAATTGGCATCACATTTGGAGTTAGCATATTAAAATACCATAAAATGGGCCATCTGAGCAAGAAGAGTGTTGATGTCCATATTATTTTAAATACATATGGAATCACTGCAGTAAAGATATTGTAGGAGTCTGTACATTAATGGATTAGTTTATTTTCCCGTCTCTCCAAGTTTGAAGACCCTTCATGAGAAAATTGAAATAAATATTTGATACAGTCTAGTGCCTTAAATCTTGAATTAAGTCTTGGTGGTCCGCAGCCACAAAAGGTGTTTAAAGGGGGTCTGTGGTGAAGGAGAGGTTGAGAACCCCTGATCTATGGCATTTTTCTTTTTGTAATTTTGTATTTTATATTAACTTGGAAAGGTGCTAAAAACAAGACTACATTTGTATTGAAGTGTATTATTAGAAAGTCAGTAGAAACACAACAAAAACTGAAATGGAAGGATATTGTCAGCTTAAATTTTATCCATCACTGAGATCCTCTTATTTTCTCAGGGGCAATTGAAACAATTAGACTGGTGTGTGGGGCAGGGAAAGCTTACCCCAAAGCCCCAGAAAGCAAGCAAAAAACCTTCTGTAGTTTTATCATTGTCCAGCTACCAGAATGCTCACAGCTTCAATACACCATTATTTTGATACTCTATTTCTGTAACATGCTAAAATTTTTCAGTTTAGCTTCATGTTGGCAGGCTACAAGGACATGTTATTTACCTGTGTGAAGCCATGTCCTTTGGATGTGAATTAAGTGACTTTAACACGCAGGTGACTTGTAGATTGGCCTTTTGGCTTGTGTTTAGAAGAAGGAGGAAAAAAGCTATTTTTTCCTGTCTCTTAAAGGAAATAGCTTAAGCCATTTTCCTTTGTTGCATGATGGGCTTTTTGCAGTAGGAGGTATATTTGCCAAAATAACCAAACTCCTAGAAATGGTACAGACATTTCAGGATTTTTCAGAAGCTCTTATATAGTATTTTAAAACTACTAAAAATTTTAGAACTATTTTAATGGGCAACTTCTCAAGAAAGTTACTCTTTATATATTGTATGGTAGCTATGTTTGCTATCACTTTTTTCACTACAATTTCTTGTTAAAAAGATGACAAATACGACATTATCAATAGTTCTATTTATTCTGTACACACAAAGCAGGACTGTCTGGAGTTGACTATTTGGTTTCCCAGTAGGCTTAGAAAGCTTGGACTAGTCTCTCTTATGACAAGTGAGATCAGTGCTGCTGTTAAAGCTTCTGAGTGTGTTTAGGCTATAATAATGTCTGCAGCATTATTTACCAGAAGAATTCCAGAAGTACATTGTATGAGGCATTATTTGGTAAGACTTTACATGTTTGGTGTGTTGCTGAATGTAAGGAAAGGGAAGGAGGGAAGCACTTGCTAAATGAAATATCTAGACTCCTTGTCTGCAGGGATCAATTGACTCTTACCTATTTGTATATTCATAACGCATATCTCTAGCATCATCATTTTTCTCAGCTGTCACTTCACAGCAACAAAGCGACAGCAGCAATGCCTTAGACATGGCATTTATAACTACCACAGCAGCAAAACAAAACAAGAAGTCATTCCCTATTGTACTGACTTTCTTTTGTCTTTATGTAAGAAGAAAGGAATATTTAGCTTCTCAAATATTTTTCCAAGATTAAAGAAGTAGATGGTTCTGTTCTCCTTCAGTCTGGTATGTTTTCACTTATGATTTTACACACACTTCACTTGCTTTGTTGTTTTAAAAGCTGCTGCACTGTATTATTTTCCAAATACAGTAACTCTGTCCACACTGTTTGGTTATGAAATTCCTTTCATGACCTGTATGGCTGTCAGTCAGACTTGATTGACAGTATTACCTCTTAGACATGCTAGACGTGGCTATGCAGGAGGCACTCTTGCAAATTTAAAGTACCTTTTGACGCCAGCCTGAAATGCATTAAAAAAAAAAGTCACAATAGCATTAATACCATTCATAGTGAGGGGAAGTAAAACGGAAACAGTTTTGAGATGTGAACTTCTAAAATAGTTTGAGGTGGCTGACACCTGTATGCACAAATAAATTCCGAAAGAACTCAGTAGATAATGTTGTTTCCCCTTCTTTAATGTTAAGATTTGTATTGTGAAGCATCTGTAACACTTAATATGTAACACTTTATGTAATAATTCATAGAGGCTATTTTCTGTTAATAGCATGTCAAGGATTTATTTTCAGAAAAATCCTAGTATGTATATTACCTCTCCATTAGCAAAGAATGAAGTAAAAGGAGATGGTAGATGCTAAATCTTATGACGATTGCTGGTAAACACATGATAATGATTGTAATGCAGTTCTCCACTGGAGTTTCAAGGCCAGGTTGGACAGGGCTTTTGGCAACCTGGTCTAGTGGAAGGTGTCCCTGCTCATGGCAGGGGGATTGAAACCAGATGATCTTTAGGGTCCCTTCCAACCCAAACCATTCTGTGAATAAAAGCTCCTTTTCTTGCACCTTCCCTGAACAAAGCCTGGCCCCTGTTTTCAACCAAGACTATTCCAAGAGATTGTGTCATTAGCTTTTGAACTGTTTTTTTTTTAAAAAAAAAAAATTAAATAAAGGGTCATAATTTTGAGAGAGTTATACTTCTATGACTGAAGTAATTCTTTTGTGTAGATTTACTTTCATGAAAATCTATGAATTCTAGCTGGGCTTCATTAAAGGTTTTGATTCTGCTACCAAAAAATATCAGTGGACTGACTGCTGCATACCATACAGTTGTTACTAATTTCAAGGATTTGTTGTAACATGAAATCTGAAGATGTAGTTTGGGACTGCAGTAGAATTTCAAATGGAAATACAATGGAAAGAAGAATATATGTATATTAACATAGGGTATTTTATGGAGTATGCCTTGGAAAGACTCTTTTTTTTTTTCTTCTTTTTTTTCCTCTCTACTGTCCTTGAAATACAGAACTTCTTATTTAATGGACTGTAAAGTAGATGTGTCCTTCAGGGCATTTTTTTACCTGAGAGTACTGAGGAGAGCAGTAGGTCTTGTTTGTACTATGAACATTTCCCATCTAGTGAGTGCTTAACTAGAACACCTCATCTCCTGAGTGCTGGCCGTGAGTGTCTGGCCAGTTGACTTGTATTCAAATTGGTCATTACTTCTCTTGTTTAAAGTAAAGATTTAAAAAAAAAAAAAAAAAAGGTGTTAAGAAAATAAATAAATAAATTCTCATTACCGCCATTGGTGGGGTATTCATTTTTGTTTGGCTTTGCTAACTTGTAATTTTGTAAAATAGACCTAATAAATTGTGGTAATATATACCATGTCTAGTAGAGGTTAGTCTTTCAGTTTCTGCTGAAGTGGAATAATGACAGTTTAATTAGCCTGAGAGGAGCAGTGATTTATATGTTGCTTCCAGAGAGGGGAAGACAGCGACTTCATGAGAGGAACAGGAGGCAAAGTTGGTAAGGCGTATTAAATAACATAAGAAGTGACACCATTGCTTCAGGAGGGGCAGTGTCCTGGGTGCTGGCACCTAGGCTTAATCCTGTTACAGAAGCATATGAGATGAGACAAAGTGGATTACAAAAAATAATGTGCAAAATAATTGGGTCTCGGTCTTCACATGTATCAGTGTTGATCTGCTATACTAGGCAACCTTAGGAGGCCAGGACTCCCATCTTTCTTGATGCTTATCCTCTTCTTGAAAGGTGTCAATCACATAAACTAGCTCACTGCCCCAGTTTGTTGAACTGAAGAGTGCAGATAATGGTTGCAAAACACCTGAATCAATAGTGTGTATGTGTGGATGGGATGTACTGTGTTGGTATGTTGTGAGCTTGTGCTATAATGTTTTCTCATCATCTCCTGAGAAGGTTTTAAGATGAAGGTCTGGTCTTTGTGTAATTCAGGCGAGCTCATTCATTTTACCCTAAAGGACCAAAAGCTACTTTGTTTTCAGTAAGATGTCACCTTAGATTGATTTTCTTGAGCACAGGGAGTTGTTTTGTTTTGTGGGTTGTTTTTTTTTCTTCCTCCAGTGAAGACAAGGTCAAAGGTACTGAAGTAGCTTCTAGTTATGGTGTATGTAGTTCTGACTTGTGTGATATTCTTTTAAGATGTTTGCTTTTGGGATTTCCTTTATGATAAATCAGATCATAAATATCTGAAATTGTTTAAATAAATAATAAGAAAAAGGTCCTCTGTTCTCAGGTCTTCTGGAAGAGGATGAAAAAACTTTGCAGAATTCCCCACAGATTAACAGACTTGAAATACCAAAAAGCATTAATTTTACTGTCTCAAACTGGAAAATAATATTAAAATGGGCAATAGACAAAATGATTCATTCTGTAATACACAGTCAAATAACCTGAGTGACATATACTCTTCCTGCCCTCCCCTTTGCTTTTTCGAAAGAGGGAAAAAAAGGTTTAGACTGTACATGTGTTGGTACTGTGTTATCCAGGTTACAGTAACTTATAGCCCAGTTCAGAAGTTGCTTCACTGTCCTAAGATGGTTTCTTTTGTTAAGATTTGACACTACTGAGGGAACATGTTTAGCTTTAGCATTAAAGGGGATGTACCAGATAACAAACTGAGTTGCTTGTTTACCATTAAACACTAAGTCTGAACAACTTGGAAATAATGAAGCCTTATGGCTGTATTCGAATGACAAGTCAATGCTTCAAAAATTTTGTGAGTGAGAGCTTAAATTGCGTTTATCAAAGAAGTGAATGGCTAGAGCAGTGTAGTTGTGTATACTGTGCATGTATGATTTTTTTGAAATCTCTTACTGGACTGCTGCCATAGGGTGGAGTTGATTTCTGTGAAATTTTACAGTAAATTTAATCTGGAAAACCTGACTGTCATGGAGTTGTTTCTTGTTAACGGTGATAATGTGATTGGTGCATTATTATTGATACCAGATAAATTTCTTTACAGACACGTATTTCATATGCTCATCAACATTGTCGTAGAAAATTAACAAGTAAGGGACTTTTTGAAGGTGTTCAAGCAGTACAGTACTGAAATCTTGGTAGCATCACTAAATTTTCAAGTCAAAATATTCTGTTGTGTCTTCTTTTAAACTTCATGAAAAGCCCTTTTTAAACCACTTCATAAGCAACGCAGTGAATAAGACACAATGCTACACATTGCTATAGTTCTGATAAACCGGAAGGTCCATGTGTGTTAAATCTGCAGTTTCAATCTGCATTTGTATATACCTGGATATTTTATTTACTTTTTTAGCCTTGAGTGGTGATTGTTCAATGCTAGGTAAGTGTGGTGGGATAAAAATAGAAATATTTTTCAAGATAGAGTCTATATGTTAGAAGTTTGGTATGTAGCCAGTTGAGTTCAGACTGGAAAAAAGCTTTCATTTACAATATGGGAGTGTTCTGACTTGAAGCTACAGGAAGGCTGATCTTACCCCTTTGTTTTGCACCATCTCTTTTTCTGACAAAAGAATCACAGTTATCTTTTCAGAATTATGTGCCGTACTGTGTGAAGAGGAGAGCCTAGAATTATTGATTGGTGTTTATTGTAGAGATTAGGACAGACAGAAAGGTGTTTACTCATTAGAAGAGTGCGATGGTTCACTGAGCTCCTTCTATCATAGGAATTCTGTCACACTTGGATAAAGCCATGGTTTGATTCATTCATAGTCATTGTAAACAGTGTTACACCTCTGGATTTTATCATCACCTAATGATGTGCTCATATTCTTCTGAGAGCTACCTGTGTGTAGAAGAACTGAATATGTAGCCGTAGTAAAGAGCAAGATTTTCAAGTGGCTTTGTACTTTTTAAAGGGAGATGCCATTTGGATATTATATCCTTGAGGCTTGCCCTGAAGTCATGTAGAGTTGCTTGTATATATCTGTGACACTTGTATACATCTGTGACATGGGTAAGGCTGTGGTTACGTTTGGTTTTCTTATGGTAGGGCAGCTAGATCTTAAAAAAAAAAAAAGTGTATGCTTGGGACAGTGCATGGGTGAGAAAATGAGATGTGTACTTCTGTAAGCTTTACCTTGCATTTTTTTCTGTGCCTATAATTGAAAACTTTATTATTTTTTATTAGCTTGTGTGATTTTTTTTTGTCATACTGAAAAATGCATACTGAAATCTTAAAGTAACTTAACTAGAATTTTATTCTTCAATCATTTCTTAAAAGAAAAGCTGTAATGCTTTTTTTCTCTGATAAATTAATTCAGACCTGTAAATTTTTTTTTTTTCCCTCTGAACTTTTCAGGCCCATGAAATCTTTCTGTTTTTTCCTCCTATTTACAAATTTTCTCTATCTGTGAATCTTGGATTGTAAATGATAAATAACTTTGCAGTATCATATAAACTAGCTTAATAACTCCATTTATAGAAGCAGAATATATATAGCATTTCCAAATTTTGTGGAAATGGCTGAGCAGGTCTGAGCCTAGAATAAGTCTTTGCTTTGACTGCAAGATCCTTCTTTTCCTTCTTCATCACTGTATTTCTCCACCAGAGCACCCAACTGGAACTACTCAAAAAGATTGAACTTGAGTGGAGGCAACATTTTTACCTGTTATCTTCATTTTGTTATTCTATATTTCTTTTCATATTTTTAGATATTTTTGTTTGAACTCAAATACAATTACATTCTTGTAAGAAAGATCCTACTGTTGCTTTCTAATCCAGTGTTTATAACTTCAGTGCTCATAATCAGAAATTGAACTGTGATGGGAGAGAGGGGAAGTTTGGTCTAAATACACTGTCAAAACGTTTGCATAAGAAAATGAAGTGAGAAAATAAAGTACACCCATTTGAAACTATTTTACTATTTGTGTAGTGAGCTTGCTGTTTTTAATTTTGAATGAAAATTAATTCTAAATTCTGATTGTTGCGTTCTGCAAACAGTCAGTAAGACAGCAATGTAGAAGGAGCTTCATTTTCCAGTTGGATTTGTGTTCAGTTTTATTTGCCTAGAGTCTTCTAGACCACAATGATTTATATTTTTTTTTAAGTGGGATTTCTGTTGTTAGCTAAGACAAAGAGCATGAAAGGAATAATTTAATATTTCTGAAGTTACTGGTAAAACCTCATGAGAACTCCTGGCTTCATTTACAAGAGTGTGGTAATATTGGCTTATTGACCTGAAGCACTTGAAATAACTGTCTTAAACATCTCATGCAGAGGCTAGGTTCTCCAGCTGAACTACCTGGGCGCTGAAGTAATAATGTTATAGCTAATAATATACAAATGTTTAACAAAAAAACGTGATTTGCAGTCTCAAGAAGTAGAATAGTCCTAGAATTCTTAGGGCACGAGCCTGATGTGCTGGGGTAGTTGTGCATCCTCATTCTTGAAAAGATAATTTAGAGTTGTCATGAAATGGGGAACCTTAGATTTCAACATTTTAATGTAGCCTGCGCTTCCAATTTGCTGCACAGCATTGGGAAAGTAGATTAACCTCGATCTTTTTTTCAGCAATAGAGTGGGGAGAATAATTTTGCTCTTTTATAGCAGATGGTATAAATAGTTTATTTTATGATCCAAGTTCTGAGTGATTCTATAATACTGTAATCCCTCTTCTAGCTTAAGAGATATGGTATATAATGACCTGATCGGTAATCAAGAAACTGGTGTTTGGGATTTCTGAAGGCCAATATACCTTAAAACATTCACATTTGACTTGATGGAAAATACTAAAATGAAAATACGAATGTCCAGGGAGCTTTACCAGTAAATTGACCTAAATTTTCTGAAAAGGTATGAGACTCCTAATTTAATCTGCCATTTAAAAGCATATTTGACTGCATTAGTCTGCACTGGAAATTCGAAGAGTAAATAGACTAAAGGGAGGATAGGTGGAAGTGTGTGGACATGCTGCAAGTCACCTATTTTGCACATCTGACAAGAAAATTATCTCTGAACACCTACTCAGTGATTTCACAGTACTGCTTTTAACCCAGATTCCTTTGTCTCTTCATTGCTTTTAGTTAGAATGAATTTCTTATTATCTGGGCTTTGGTCCTGTGAAAGTGGAGTTTTGTTTTTGTGTTTGCTTTTCTGTAATTTGAGTGAGTTGGAGTATTCACGCAACCCAAGTTGACAAAGAAACTCTCACAGTTTACCTGATCTCAAAGTCTAAGTGTTTTTCTTGGAAGAATAATGATGCTAAAGACTATCTTACATCTTCAGAAGAATCCTGAGTGTCAGTGGTCCCCAAATGTTTTTTTTGAACCATATTACCTAATGCTTTTTGTATGTGTGAGAGAAGTTGGGCAAAAATAGTTAATGTAACATGGAAAGATGCAAAGTTACGTGAAACAAAGAAGTTCCTTCAAACAGTGGAAAACCTCCAAATTTCTAACAACCTGAGCCAGTATAAAAATACGGTGATATACATGTGTAATGTGTTTAATGATACAGTATTTGAAATGTGGTAACCGATTTTAAAAGATCAGGTAGGCAGCAAAAAACCCTCATTGCCTGCATGAACACATGAAACAAAACCAGAAGCAGTATAGCATTTGGTATTTCTCTAGTTTACATTTGGCATCCCTGCACATTCTGAACAGGATCCAGATGCTTTTCAGGTTTGAGGTGACAGGGTAATATGCTTGTTCCCATTGGAAGTGAGCAAAACAATAGAACTTCATCATATATGTCAGCTGACTAGTAAAGACATTGTTTCTGGCCTGAGAGAGGTAGGTATTGGTGATGCTAAAATGAGTCATTATAGAAATGGCTTTTAAATTGCTATATAGAGCAAAGTTATCTTGTCTAACCCAGTACCATTCAGTACTATCAAAGAAAGGTAATGATCTTCTGGGTTGAAAGGAAAATGTACTCATTTTTTTTCTCATAATACTTTTATGTCATGCTGGAAGGTCTTGCTTTTGATTACTGTTTGAAAAATTTTTCTCCTATGTTTGAGATTTCTTCTCCCAGTAAAAATGCTAGATGAGATGTTAGGATGAGCATGTAAAGTAGCAAACCTGATTTATGAGCCTGTTATCTGACATGACTTGAATCTTCTAGGATTTTTATGTGACAGTTTACTACATTAAAAAATAATTCTTTAATTGTTATGTCACAAAACCTCACATAACTTCAGGTACTGCCAGCTCTCTCCAACATTCCAGAACAAGTTCTCCCATTGTATTTTTTTGACCTTTTTGAGTATATGGGGAATATTCCTTCTATACATAAGGATGTGTGTATTTGGATTATCAAAGAACACTTAGTCAAGGAAAAAAAAAGATTGAATCTAGGCCAAGAGGTTTTAGGGATTTCTTCTCTCAAGTAACAGCTCTTAAAGGACTTCTAAGGGAAAAAGACAGGGTCGCAGCAAAGTAACATTTTGAACCCTGAAAATTTTGTTCATGTTTTACCTGTTCACTGTGCTATTAGTTTGTTTCTAGTTAAGATTCATGTGACTTTTGAGGGAGTGTGTGTTTGGATAAAAGATTTGCAGTGCTGTGATCTTCGATGATCCATCTCACTTCTATAAACAAGTATCTTTGTAAGACAGAAATTGCATTAATTTATCAGGACTGCCTGTCTTTAGAGGTGATCACCTGCCAGGACTCGTCAGTTTTGGAGACAGCAGGTCTTAGAGATGGTAAACTGGCTCGTGTTAGTCTTTGGGGGCAGTGAAGCTTACAGAGTGGTGGTGATGTATCACAGACAATTCCAAGACACACACTGCAGCAACAGCCATACCTGTGTGCACCAGGCTTGCCAGTCCTATATGTTGCATCCTTTCATCTTTCTCTGTATGCTTCCCTCATATTTCATGAAGAACTCTCCTTACCCACGTTTAGCATAAAAAAAGAAGCAGCATTTTGCTTCATCTAGAAGCTGAAGTAAAGGCACTGTAGAATAATTTCCAGCATTTCCTTAACTCAAAGAAGAAAGAGAATCACTTTTCAGTCTGCTCATAAGGAAAATGAATAAATACAAATGTTTCCCAGATTGAGGAAATAAATATCTGCTTTTCATTAGTCTATCTGTGCAGACCCAGGACTGGTTCAAGACTCAAGTTCTACAGGATACATACTTCGGTAATGCTCACCTCCTGGTTCACAGCTGGGCCAGATCGCTATTGCTAGAAGTTACCTCTATAGTGAGGTAATGCATCTTTACAGGTTTCTCTCATTCCCAGAATGAGTTTTGAAGCTGAAACAGTAATTTGTGGTATGTGTTACCCCTTTTGAGTAGCAGAGCAGTTGCAGGTACAGTTGATTTCTTCCTTTAGTCCCTGGACTTTTCAGATTCCTGTCATAGCACTGGTCAGCTCTGTTGAGATTCATGTGTGAAAAGTCTCAGCTTCCCACCTGTCTCTGCTTGCATGTTATATTATAGTTACTCAAGGACCTGTTCAGATTTAGTCACTGCTCCAAGATCTTGTCTGACATCTCAGCATTGCCCATTTGTGATGTTTAAGGCATCTTTCAGAGCCATGTTCAGAATTGTTACTTAATTCATTTCAAATTGAAAGTGGCCTTCTCAGCTGAGATCATTTCAGCCAGAGAACGAGTCAGCTGCAGGTTCTTATGCCTGATTATTCCTATGTGATAATGTTTCATAGCAACAAAGTGATGCTGAGCCCTTGCTGCAAGTTGAGACCAAATGGTCTTAAATTTCTAATTGAATTTGTAAGTAGTGCTTTTTTTTTTTTTTTTCTTATAGTCTTGTTCTTTGTAGGGAGATGAGAAGTTATGCTCACAGCGTGTTGCCAAAGCTGTTATACTGTTGAGATTAAACTGTTGGTTTTCTGTTCTGCCTGTAGTTTCAAAGGACAAACTACTAAGTCTCAGAAAAAAACCTAAGTATCTCTGGTAGTCCTTTTTCCTCATACGTCAGAATTCAACTGAGAACGTCTTCCTGATTCAAACGTGATGGTTTTTCAGGTGCCCAAGATGCCCACTGAATTTGTCAAGCAGGAAGCACTGGATTATGCTGGTGGAAGTCTAGTTTTAAAGAACAGTACTGCACTGATGGAGCTGTGTGTATCCCAGTGTATAGGAGTTACTGCTTTCTAGTGTTTATGTTGAGATTCACATTCAGACTTATATTCTCAGCTGATAGAATCACTTACTACCACTGTGGAGACAACATCTTGTTCTTCCTCTCTTCCATTCCCTGTTTCCTCCCACTTCTCTTCTGGAGTCTGTACCTTTTGATGGGCTTTGCATTCCTTAAGAATGTAAGCAGTTCTGGAAGTGTTCCATAGGCTGCTTTTATGTGAATGCGTGGAGAGCTAAAGCTGCGACCTGTGTTACTGCTGAAAAACTTGATGACATGCACTTGACCTACAAAGGATCTGTATTAACTGCAGTATTTTGTCTCAAAAGGGAATTTGGCTCACAGTTAAAGATTCTGTTTTTGTCAGTTTGAACAGACCATTTATATTCCCAACAAGTTAAAGCAGTTCAGCAGTGAAGGCTAAACTTTAGACTGTGCTGTGATGCAGAGATCTGCCATGGCCGTAGAAGTTGATGTGAGAATTGCATGGCTAGTTTCCAACAGCTTTGATGAAGAAATCTCTTATAGCAAGGGGTAGGTATTGGTCTTCCTAAACAGACAATTGTATGTAATTTTGTGAATACCCATTCATAGAAAAGACAGAGGGCTTGAGGATGTACAGATCGTTTGTTGGGGGTTTTTTTAAAGATACAGTTTTTATGCAAGCTTTTCAGGAGTTGGCAGCATATCCAAACACCTGCTGCAGTGTTTAATTAAAATGCTCCAGCTGAATGGAAAGCTTTTCTTCTGACCTTTATTGAAAAGCAAAGGATTGTTTGACTTTGCATAGTTCTGATAAAAAAAACCCTCTAGTTTTTACAGGAAAAATGCAGGTGATGAGTTTCCAGTATGAAAATTGTTGATTTAATTTTTCCCTACAGAATTGTTTCAAATTAGCTAGTTTTATTGGACCCATTTCAATTAATTTGTTTTGATTAAAATTGCACAGGAATAGAGACAAAAATTAATTTGCAGTTTACAGTGTGATATATCGCAATACCATTATTTTTCTCTGAGTCATGCCTGTGACATTTTGTTCATTATTTAACATTGCATGATTCACCTTTGAGTCCAGATTAAAAAATGTACCCTGTCCTACAGAATTTACTTACAGCTTTAAACAGAAGTAAAGTACTCCACTTACAGTAGGATGAATAGACAGAAGAAAGCTGTGCATTACATTAAAATTTTTAATCGTTCAATGAATGTGCATTTACAGTGTGGTGAAGTGTTTTGTTTTAAATGTGTTTATTCAGAGACAGTTCTTACCTTGGTGTTGAGGTGAACAGATTTTTCAAATAGGAATAATGTTATTCTGAATCTGATTTGAAAGCATCATAAGATGGTTGTGTGTAAAGCCTAGTAGTTGCAAGAGAAATAAGCAAGTATCTGTAAATATGCATCCAGTTGGAGAACTTGTTATTCACAGTTAAAGGTAAAAATTTAGGTGTGTATTGTCTTTGAAGAATAACTGGTTGAGACTTTGCACTTAAAACCAAATCCCAGTTACATTTGCTGTCAAGGCGACAGAGGGAAAACATCCATTTCAATGTTTAAAATAGTTTAAATTCTAATATAGATACATCACCTTTTCCTAGAATAAACTGAAGAAAAATGTCAGATTGACAGGTCTCTCAATCTCCAGAACCAACAGGCAGTTTTGGGAAAACCATCTGTAAGGCTTACTAAGGTGTAGTGGGTTTACTTTCATATGTGTACATTCTGAGTCTGTCCAAAACTCAACTGGGAGTTTTATACCTCTCCACTTCAGCTTGGACTAGGACAAAATGAGGTTTGATTGAGGCAGGAACAAAGCGTTCTGAAAATCTGTGATGCATACAGTAAGTGACAATTTCTGTTTGTTGTTGAATTGACTTCAGTAGTTTCAAACCCCTGGCAGAAACAATGCTTCATATCTCCTTACTAATTAATCCCAGGTCATCCAGTCATATCACCAAGGAGGAATTTTTGAGTCCTGACAAACAGAATTCCTTACAATGCATAATTAAAATGACATGTGCTATAATTTACTTTTTTCACAGAGAAAAATGTATGGCTTAAAGGTGGAGAGAAGTATAAATTTTGTGGATTAATAGAAAATAGTAAACTTTTTTTCCTTCCTTGATGTGGAATGTTAGGACATTTTGACAATAAACTATACCTGTCAGAATGGGAGCCAATATCTAATGTTAGCAATCAGCTAAGAGGCACTTCATAAGGCTTGGTATTAATCATACTGTCAGTTTTAATTCCATGGGCATCCTTCTTTCCACTTAGAATTTATTTCAGAGCGTGATCAGAGCTCTGCTGTTCATTACATTCAGCATTAGCTAATTTGGCTTTTGGCAACTCTTATCACAGTTTCTATTAAACTCTAGCCATAAATTGAGATAAGGGTTGTGCCAAAACATTTCAGGATTATCAGTTGGTGGCATAGAGATGGGTGCATTATCATGCTGCTTTCAAGACTGTTGGGTTATGGAAAAATTAACTGTTAGCAAATACTTACAAATACTAGCTCCAAGACAAATGTACACCTACAGTGCTTTTTTTTCATATCTTTTGAATTGACTACAGAATGAAATAAATGTGAGGAAAAATCCTTTCTTGTAACATTTCTGATACGTTCATTTGTGTACATTGTAATTTCACAGAGACTTTTGTAGAGACAATTTTGCAAGGTGCTGTATCATAAAATACTTTGGGTCACAGCATATGCTGTGTTCATAAAATGAGATTATTAGGGTAACTCTTTTTTTCCCAAGCTGCAGTCAGTTGGAAGTCTGTATACAAGATTGATATCAGAAGTTCTTTTATTTAGAATGTTTTCTTTCAGCAGGTGTTTCTAGAACCTGATGAATGTATGATTTCTAGTGATAGACACAAAAATGGCAATTTGCTTGAGAGAGGGGAAAGTGATCCTTGGGTATGTAAATAAAATACCCTACCTTATCAGCCCTTGCCCTTCTTTTTTCATACTTCAGTCCTGAGAAAAGTAATCTGAAAGTGGGTTTAAAAATTCCAGTGATCTATGAAAAGGCTTGAATAGATATGTAAATGATGAGAAAGAACTAGTGGCTTTTTTGCAGCATCAAATAAGTTGGTGACAGAATTTCTATAGATTTCTAGGCTGCCTCACATCTTAATTGTTACTGTTGGAGAAAATTATGGAGAACAGTTGAGTATCTTTCCAAAAGGACTAATAAACCCAGATAATTCTTCAGTTCATTTGTGACTGAATATGATGTATATAATCTTTGGTTTAAACGTTAGTAAGACATAATCTATAAATAATTAGAAAATTTGTTTTTAAAAAATATTAGATTACTAGGGAGTATATTGGTGCCTTAAGATGAAAAAATTGTCATGACTGTGCAATTGATCAGATTACTTGCACTTTAAAGTTTATTAGTATGTGCATTGGCAGAATAGTTAACAGATTGCCCCTGATGACTTATGTTTGAAGTTTTATCCGTATACTTCCTAAGGCTTTCCAGGAGCAGGACTGAGTTTCAGAAGTAGGACTGGCTTACTTCGCTTGCTTTCCAACTGGTCTTGTAGAGCTATTCTGGAAACAGAGGGACAGTACAAAAATATGTAAGGGCAGAAGAGACCAACTCCCTCACTAGGAGATGATGTTTGCAATATTTTACTCTATTTTTTGCTTTTCTTAACCCATTGCTTTTGCAGTAACTTCCTGGAAACATGAGCACAGAACCTGCTTCCTTAGAGATTATCTTTACTTTTCTTTTTTTTAAACTTTCATGTTGTCTTATTTTAGTCTCTTGCTCAGGAGCGCTGGTCTCAAATTGGCTTTTTTTCAATACTGATAGTATACAAAGCATTTGTAGTATTTAGAATAAATTTACTTCATCTGAAAGAAACCACTTCGGTAGCCTTGAGGCACGAGGCTGGTGCTGCTAACGTATGTGTAACAGTATTGAAACAAACCCCTATTCTCATGCTGTAGCTTAATACCTGTTTTCATGATTGAAATACACCTCAAACCAGTATATTAAAGCCTGGTACCTTGTTCAACATAGGTTTTACTTGTGAGGTTTTACAGTGGATTGGTAATAGAAATACAGATCAGGATTTCTGCACTAATTATAACCATTTCAGAAGTGTAAATGTAAGGAAACTCTGTACAAGCTGGCATTCATCTCGTCAGACAGGTGAATTTAGTACATGTCACATCCTACCGCCTCCAGGAAAAGAAAACACTGTGATTCAACCATTGAATTTTAAGACCCAGATTCAGCAAATGACTTGGGCATTAGTGCTTAATCTACTCTTAAGCCTGGGCTTAAATGTTTTTCTGAACATAAATATATTTATAGATATGCTTAAAACTAAACATAAGCTTAAATACTCTGAGCAGGGCTAGGTTTCACAAACGTGCTGGTGCAGTCAATAGGAGATTGACAATCTGCTTTTACCCTTCTGATAGTCTGCAAGTTGTTCTGTCAGAAATGTAGCTACCAGTTTTCCTTGGGCAGCCTTTGCGGGTTTGTGTGTGCATGCGTGTGTGTGCTCATAATCTAAGAGGAAGAAACGGATGTTCTGTTACAAATTATAAATGGACCGGATAATGATGTCTCTTCTTATGCTTTCTGACACATTTTGCAGTAAGCTTCTGTTTAGTTCTATCTATCTTGGTGACATTTTAATGGGGCAGGCTGAAATTCTCCTTGCTGGATGGTCTTTTTTTTTCAGTTTTGAGTTTTTGCATTTTTACATAAACATCTTCCTCCTTTTAAGAAAAGAGAAAATATATAAAATATTTATAAATACATAAAAATAAGATCGTTATTGTGTTGAGAAGATGCATTGTATCTGTGCTCTGAGAAGATGCATTGTATCTGTGCTCTGAGATAGCAATGCAAAGGTTGACAGAAGGCTTACTCCAATCTAAAAAATGTGCTTTGTGATGCTCCTATGAGAAAACTGCCCAAACTTGGCAAAGATAGAAGTCTCTGAAACATCTTTGGTTTATGTGCTTTGCAGAGACTTAAAGGAGCACAGCAGGTGTAAGTGCACGAACATTTCACCTGTACTGAGCATATTCCAGTTGAGAGCTGAGACAGACTTCATTGTGCTGGAGTGGCGAGACCCATTGGATCTGGGGCAGGAAGGCTCCACTTTGGTCCTAGTGTTTCCCAGGAGTTTTGGCAGAGAGGAGGAGAAAGCTGCTTCTGGCTGAAATGAAGGAGGGATGTGTTATGCTGATTTAGGGATAAATGGGGTAGATGGAGCATGCAGATTGTGGCAGGCATCTGTACTGTAAATGTGTGCATACGTATGTCTGTGGGAAGAGAAGACAAAGTCTCAAGCTGAATGGGAAATGTGAAGAGGCCTTGAAATAGGACCAACATGAAATAACAACTTCTTGTTCGTTCCCCAACCCCCCCAGAACTTGGACATGTCTGTGGATAAAACGAAATTTTGAGAGGAATATCAGAGATTTCTACTAAGGCAGATTCCGTTCCCTTTTTACAAAATATCCATCATAATATGTGGAATATGAGGTTTTAAAAGCAGCATTTATTAGAGTAGCAGAAGAAAGGCCCTTTTTAAAGTCCCTCAGCTGTGATGATTCTGCTCCATTAGTAAGACTCTGTAATGAAGCTGGTTCAGTCTAAAAGTGGGAAGGAAAGTTTGGTTGTGCTTTCTTTTTATGTATATTGCAGAAATATTTCTCATAGATTTATTTTATTGCTGTCTGTTAAAGACAATTTAATTTAATTAAACTTCCTGAGCTTTATGGAAATTTTTCTTTGCCTGTATTGCTCCCTTGACAGAATTATTTTTCACTTTCCTCTTGCCTTTTTTCTACTCTTGGAAAGATGCAAGACCCTCAAAGCTAAAAACTGTTGCCACAGAAAGACAGATTTTTTTTTTTTTTTTTTGGTCTGTTCTTAGTGTTTGATCTTTGCTTAGTTTAATGTCAGAATACTGTGATCTGGAGTCCTAGCAAAGAATCTAATGATCTCCCTGCCTTATGCTCTGACAGCAACATGATCTTGCAGTGATGCTTGCCTTTACATTTGCAAAGGCATTTTGTATATACCAGTAGAGAATAGAGGTTCAAAGTGATATGCCATCCTCAGGCATTGCCTTTTGTATAGAGTTTCTTGCCTACGCAGAGTTAGTAACCAGTGACCACCTTGTTTTGTAGTACGTACTGGTTCTAGGCTGGAATATGTCCAGATTTCTGATTTTAATTTAAAAGTTTTTATGAATATTAGATTCTAAAATAGGCCTTTGATACAAAATTTTATTAAAGTCTCTCGAAACTGATGTTTGGCGAGCACTGTGTCAGCTAACCAGCAACACAGCTACTGCCTATGTTGTTCTTTTTCTTTTCTTTTTTCAGTTGAGTAATTTTGATAGGAATTGCTGCAGCAAGACCACTATAGAAATCAAATTAGCTGTTCAAAATTCCAGGAATTTAACCCTAATTTGCATTTTCTGATTTAGAAGAGACGAGGTTGGGGACCTACTGCTGCAAAACACAGCTGCTGCTTCTACTCTTGTCGGTGGCTTTGGAGAACAGAATAGTTCTTCTGGCTCTCTAAGCACCTGGCACAAAACCACAGTTTGATGGCACTGCATTTATCAGGGGGGAGACTCATTGCAGTTTCTCTCTGCCTGTTTGGCAGATTGCAAAATAGGAGGGGGCTTTGCTGTTGACATTGGAGAACATACAGCTTGTGTGAATGTTATCCAGGGTTTTGCTCGCAGGGAAATAGTCCTGTTGTAATCATGAAGGGCATGTTCTTGGAAACACTACTTTTTAATGCTTGCAGATAGAAATAATGGTTGGGTTTGTAACCTGACTTAACAACAACAACAAAAAAACCAACACCAAAACCAACTCTGAAGAAATTTAGTATTGGACATATACAATTGCACTAGTTGTGTAGCAAATTGGATAAACTTTCATATATTTTTTTAATATATTCATACTGGTGTTAATGTAACTATACTATGAAAGAGAATTTTGCTGTCTGTTCTGGTGATCTATACTGTACTCTTAAGACGTTTCTTTCTTGAAAGCAGATGTCTCCTTTTTGTGGATCTGACTTGCAGGAGTGATACTAAAACAAGATTAAGAAATCAGTATGGCATATAAATGATATAATGAACATAACTACTCATCTCCCTACTTTTTCCTTCAATTTCTCTTGAATAATTACTTACATTTCCTTAGCCAAATAGCAATTCCAAAATGTGATATAAACTGTTAATAAAATGACATACATTTTCTTTTAAAGAGGTTTCATGAATCATATGACCCACATTCATCATTTCTGCCAGTTACCTTCCCAATTTTATTAATATTACTCCTAATTTGCAAATAGGAACAGCTGGAGAAGTTGTCCAAGGCATGCTGTTGCTCTGATGTCTTTTTTCAGGTTCACTGGGAGTTACGAAGTGGAACTGAACTGAATTTTCAGTCTGTTAAGTCCAATGTGTTTTTTGAGGTCAGAGTCTTGCGCACGGGGACATCCCACACAGTTCTGAGCACTTTGCCTGATAAAGCTTTGTTTTGATGGGAGAGAAAACATAAAAAAGCCATTCTGAGGGATAAACCAAAGGTCTACTTAAGCCAATCTTTTTTTATTTTTTTTTTTTTACAAGGGCCCATAGTGGATGCCTAGGAAAGAGGATGACAGTAGGGTGAGCAAAAGTACTGACTTTCCCCACCTGTACTCCAACTTTAGAGCCCCCTCTGGCTTGAAGGCTTTGCGTTGGAGGTTCTGCTTTTATGTTTAAGGCTGTATCTCCTTGTGTTTACAGGCAATGAGTTGTGCTAGCATGGAAACTGACTTTTCTGACAAACAGCTAGTTGGTGTCAAAGGCATTTTTCAATACACATGGGTAACAGGTAGCCTATTGCCAAAAAAACTGTCTCTGGAATACTGCTGAACTGTTGAGCTCTGGTTAGTTGATACAGCAATAAAGGTCTTCACATGGTGAAGTAGTTAAAACACGCTGTCCTTCTAAATCTATTTTTAAAATTACAGTGTTTTTTAAGATTAACTGCAGCATTTTTGTTGGTTTTATTTCTGGTTTCCCTAGATGTCTCCTTTATTCCTTCCTCACCCCTATCAAAAATGAGAAAAAAATTAGTCTCTGTCCTCCATAATATTATTTACATTTCCCTGAATTTATTTTGATTTATTTTCTTAAAAAATTGTTTGGATTTGCAACTATTTTGAGGTCTCTGTATACAGTTACTAGCTCGGTGTATGTTTTTGAGGCTTTTCAAGAGCCAGTGGCTGAACAATTACAGTTCCATAATTTGATTCTTTCTCTTTAATAGGACCAAAAAAAAAGGGGTTTTTTCTTCCTCTTTTGTTAGCAAAGTGAGATGAACCCCAGTCCAAAGGACTTCGAGCAGCTGGAAGCTACATTGTGTAATGCTGAATCTTTTTTCAGCTGAAACATTCACTGTAACTTTTCAAATATCCCTGTGCAAATCCCTCAGTTTCGCTAGTTCTGTCAGTCTTTTGCCTTAAATGTAAGATTTTGCTCTAATCCTGTTACCTGGTTTTGAGTTACTCCAAATTTGGTCATCTTATTTTCCTGTTTCCAAACTAAAATTTTATCTGTAAATTAGTTATTCCCCTTCAACCTGTGATTCCATATGACTTCTGTTAAACCAGTAATAAAAAAAATACTCCTTATACTCTGCATAGGAGTATATTTTTTTATTATTGTCTTCAATATTCTACCTTTTTCCATGTAAGAGATTCCTCCAATTCTAGTTGAAACATGTTTTGTTGTTACATATTTCTATCATAAACCAACATTGTTAGCTGTAATTTGGTTTTTTTTGCAAGTTCCTTACTAGCAAACACTAAGTTGAATGGGAAAATAAAATTTGTATGAGTGGAAGAATGTTTTACTGTTGACATTTTTTATAATAATGTGGTATTACCGATTGCATTACACAGCAGACATGCTAATTGCTTCATTAGCCTCTTAATCTGTGTTCAGGTTTTCATTGATGATGTATTAGCGTTGCATTAACTTTTAGCCTTCCTATCACCTCTTAAAGTATTATTCCTTGCACTGTTTGTTTCCTAGACCCACTAACTAGTTTTCTGTAATACATTTTAAAAAAATAATTTCATGTATGACTGTTTGTTCTCTTGTTGCTATTATCTGATTTCTTGCTTTAGCTCTTACTTATTGGAATTGGCTTATTTAGAGTTTCACCACCACTTCTGTGAAGTCTGTAGTGGTTTTGCTAGCTTCTTGTTCCCATAATTCCAGGATCTCAGGGGGTTTTGGTCTGTTACATTGTTCATGTGCCCAAGTGCATTAAGATCATACATTTCAGCAAAATATATTTCAGAAAGGAGTACTGATCTGTTCTATTTATTAAAAAAGTAAAGGAAATTTGATAAGTAGCTTGGACATACAAGCTAAATTTAAACATGTCTATGAGTATCATTGTGTCAGTGGAGCTCACACGTGCTTAAAGTTAAGCACATGCCTTATATTGATCAAGGTTTTCTCAGCTAGGAGCAAGTTCCTGCTTGCAAACATGCAGCATACTCTTAGCTCAGCCCTTGGTAAGATTTAATGATTCTTGTTTAGATTATAGTTATAGTTGACATAAATGCAGAAACAAAGCCGCTGATGCCACAGTTTCATACTTGGTTTTGTGAGATGAGGGGAATGGTGCACGTTTAAGTGAAATTTAAAGGCTGATTCAACAGAACTTCATGCTTGTTTTCTCTTTAAGATGATAATACTTTGTGATAAATTATGACTAATTTGGCATCTTATATGTGGAGTGATTCTCCATTTACTGGCAAGTTTCTGTTTATGAGTGTGCCTCTTCTTTAAAGGTCATATTTTATTTAGTTTTGTTCTCTCCTGATGCTTTCTCAGGAGTGCTTTCAGTTTTCAGTAACTTGTCCAATGCAGAAGTTCTGTGATAATGTTTTCCAATGTGCTTGTTTCATTTGTATCACTACATATGTATGTGTGTGCATGCACATATGTTGTTACAATTGAATCTATTTATGTGGAATTATATTTACATGTGTGTATATATATGTAAAAATTTCACTATGAAACTACACATGATGGGTGCTGTAATTAATTTTCTGTGCACCAGTGATATGTTTTAAAAGCTATTATGTTATCTGGAATCACAAATACAAAATTGAATTAGAAATTTATAGTACCTAGTAAAAATAGGGTTATTATGAAAATAAGCCAAACTAAATTCGAATTATGAATGGCTGTAAATAGAAAAAAGTATAGTGTAGCAGAGGCTCGGTGTGGTTATAGTATGCTGTGTTGTACATGTCACAAAAAAGAATTGCTTATACCTCTATTACTAACATTTGGAAATAGTATTATGCTGTTCTCTCCATGCTTCAAACTCTATAGAAACAATATTTTTCTTTTTACTTTTTTTCCAGCACTTGCTACTAGCAATAAAGTTTATCATGGCATTTGTAATTCCGGATAAACCAAGAGATATCCAGATAAAACTAGCCAAATTGGAATTTGAATCTCTAGAGGCTCTCAAACAACAGGTAAGAGCAACTGACATGTAGAACAGTGAAAAGCATTGATGGCCTGAAGGAAACTAGGGAGATTCAGCTTTTGTTTTAGCTGAATAAACACATAAATCCCAGGGTTTTGAAAGTCCTGTTTACACTGTATTAAGGTTAGCTAGCTAAAACTGTTCCATCTCTACCCCATAGGTTGTGGTGACAGAGTGGGGTGTTAAAGCGTCACTGGTAGTACAGTGTACAGCACAAGAGTATTAAATAAATAGAAAACAGCACTGGTTTACTTCTACATATTGAGCTGTAAACTGTAGCATTTCAGATACTGCTTCATTTTCTGTTAATCCATCACTGCTTAAGAAGTGGAGCAGAGAGCTGGAAGTTTTAACAGATCCGTCTGTCCTTTCAATCACCAATGTATGTGAGTCAACACCGGGAAAAATGGCCTTTCTTTTCAGACAGCCTGAAATTGCTGGTATGGCTAGTAATGTAGCAACTTATGTCTGTTGTGTTTGTGTGTGCAAACATACTTTGTTTATATTGTCACTTCTAAAGGACACTGGGCTTTATGAAACCTCATTTGATCCTCTGGAAGTGCTTATTGTTGCAACACTAGGATTTTTTTCATTGCTGAAATACCATCACAAATCAACAGTTAACTTGGTTCTAATATTAACAGAAATTATAAACAGTCTGAACATGTTTGAAATAATTGTGTTGAGAACTATGTGTGAGGGAATGGTAATGTTGCCTTATTTTACTGTCCATAAAATATTCTTATTTTATTGCATAAATAAGGTATATTTTACAATATAAGCAATTTAGGAAAATAAGGAACCAGATTTTTCTGCTGAAAATTTCTGTTTTAACAAATGATTCCATTGGTGATCGTAAGATGAAGAATCATATGGGATTAGTTTCAGTAGGATACAGAGATTCTACAGAGCTGGTTTTGCAGTGGCAGCAATCATTAGGAATTTTTGACTGTACCGTGCTAGATAGGATTTCTAAGCTAGCTTACATATCAAAAAAAAAAAAAACCAACCCAAAACCCAGCATGGAGCTGCAGAGACTGGTTCATCTGTTCAATGTTAGCTCAGATATTTTTCACACTGGTTTTTACATGAACATATTCTTTGTGTGCTCCACATACAGATATGTAGCCTCCTCTATGCTGTGTTTTTTGTGTAGAATGGGAGGTTACTTTTTAAAGCATCTGCTATAGCTGCATGTGAGAAAATGATCTTTTAATTCTGGACAAACAGCCTCTAAACAATACACTGCCTTTTCTAGTTTGAACTCCACAGTTTTGTGTGATACTGGAACATTGCTATTGAGGTCAGCACTGTCTTCCACAATCAGCCATAACAAACCAAATCCAAATTACAATTGAATTGAATGCCTGATAGTTTTATTTTACCTTCTTCTAGTATATCAGTGTGAAGTTACCAGGAGCTGGTCATGGATCTTGTGTACTTTTTAGATAATAATAAAAGGAACAGGACTAAATTTCTATTTTAGTTGTTCATTCTCTGTTTTCATTTTGTAGACAGGCAAAACTAGGTCATCCGCTGGAACCTGAAGCTCAGGTCAATATAGTCACCTTTGGTTATAATGTGCTAACCGGAATATAAACAGTCTTTCACTATGAGCGTGCATGTCAGTAGTTAGGACTTTATTTCCTATCCTTGCATCTGTGGATTCCCTATGATAATACATGCCTGATTCCTGGTTCTTCAGGGCTGTTTCATTAATTCAGTGGTGAAAACATTGAGTATGAATTTCAGTAAGAACTAGAAGCCTGGCAGTTCTCACCTAATACTTTCAGGCTTCCTGCAGGACCCAGGAAGAATATTGGCTGATCTTCAGGTGCCTTAGTAGGTACTTTAAATACCAAGTGTCTACCATCACCTTCTTAGATTTCCTCTGATTGATACTGTGCTTTGTATCCCATAGACATGTTGAAATTTGGGTGCTTTTTTCTGCTGCCTTAGTTATTTTGAGTGAAAAATACCTGCATTTAGAAGTAACACATTGGCAATGCAAAAACGTCCCAAAGCATTTATTTTAGAAGCACATTTTCTAGTTCTTTCTCTTGGTACCGAGAATTATAGTGGTAATTTATGCTGTATATCTTTCAAGAAAAAAACAGCAACAAAGTCCCTCAAAATGGACACTGAAGTCTGGGGCAAATGTGTTGTGGGATCACATGTTACAGAGAAACTGGTTTATATACATTTGTGCAAGTATGTATCACGTTCCCTTCTTGATGCTGTCCAGACACGCATGCTGTTGTATTTTACCATGAGCTTTTAGATAGAGTACTGCTGTCCTGGGATGTAGCTAGTAGAAGGGTATTAACACTATCTAAGATGCTGTAAGATGCCAAAATAGATTATTAGGCTCCATACATAGTTCATGGAGAGAAAATCTCCCAGTACAGCTGCTTTGAACAGTTGTATTGCTTATTGGGATCTTTAACTTCATACAGCATGAGCACCTTTACACTTTCATTAATGCTAAGCTAATTGGCTTTTAATCTAGTACAGTGGGACTGTGACTATTCTGTGTTCAAATCCATTTGAAGACTGAGTTAGTGTCTATTTGCAAGAGATGTTATGGAATACAGTGTCTCAGCTCCTAATAGAGATGAACGATCATCATTAGAGCTTGTTAAAATATCCTACAGGATGAAAAATGACGTAACTTAAAAAAAAAAAAATCGTTTTATATTGGAATGATAGTTTTGTTTTGAAGTTCTCAAACTTTAAAAAAAGTTTTTAGGAAGTTCTGAAATGTTTTTTTGAAACACTTCTTTACATAGTTTGTTAGGACTGTTGAAAGATTGTTGAATGTGTTGTAATAATTTGATCTGTTTTAAAAAGACTTGGTTATGATACACTCGAAGTATCATAACAAAGTTTGTTGACGTAACTCAAGACAAAATACCTTAATCTTTCTGGATCCAAACTGGGGAATGTGCTATATCTGTAGACTTTGCTTCAGGTTTCCCTGATGTCCTTCAGTATAAAGAATGGTAGAGGAGGCTGAGGGGTTGGGGTAGAGAATAAATTAATATGAACTCTTTAATAAAGAATTTAAGAGAATGTGGACCAAGATTTTTGGAAGAGGAGCAGGAACAATTCCATTCATGTTCCCTAAAGTATTGCCAGTTTGTTTGTCACCTGGAAGGAAGCCTGGATGCTGAGCAACTAGAAATGGGTACTGCCTGCTGTACACTTTGCTGGTGAACATCGTGATCCCTCTTAGGGAAGCAGCTAACTAGTAAAGGAGGGTTAGGTGCCTGAGACTCCCTTTGCTTCTTTGCAATACTCTGCTCTGTTGCATCTGTTTCTTGCAAGTGTGGAAGCATGCCATGCTCTTTGGTCTAGTTCCTATTTTAAGGAAGAGAGACACCAGGTATAGGTGTGCCTGCAAGCATCAAGAGCACAGTCAGTTAATTCTTCAGTGGTTCAGGAATTACGATAGGTGTAGGTGAGGACCATTGCTGTAAAGTGTGAGGACACTATCTAGTGTTTTGGGGGCAATGACAATGAAAACTACACTGATAAGCATTTTAGCTTCTGGACAGATCAAAGCTTAGTGAATAGGCAAAAGGCTCTCATGGTTGGAGATGGGTCAGCAGTCTATCCTTATAAAAAGGTCTATGTTCCAGAAGCACAAGATAACCACAGATTAAACAGCATAACTTGCATTTTGTGGATGAGATTAAAGTAATGTTTTCAGGTATTATGAGATCTTCCCAGTATTACCTTTGTCCAGTTGAGGCAAACATCAAATTAATACCTTCGTTCTGCACTCAAACTAGACCCAAGCAAGGCAAATTAGAGACAAATTGGGGGAAAATCACTATTCGTGCAATTATTTTCTGAATGTGAAATACAGAGAGTAGCAGCTCCAACATGATGTACAACTACTAGCCATTTTTCAAGGAAAATTCAAGTTTTAAATGCTGGGGAATCCTGTATCTTTTCACAATGTGCAACTACCCAGACAGCATCACTATGACCTCTGAAAACAAAAGCTTTTTGATATAAAAATGCTGGTGGTTTTTATGGTACTTTTGCATTAAAAAATCTGAATTATATAAACTGGATAAAGATTTTTTTTTTCCTTATAGCATCTCACTCACTATCTCAGCAGAATAAATGTAGCCCTGATAGCAACAATAGAGAAATAAATTTTAGTGCAAGAGTTTGCTTTTTCAGAGGAAATACAGAGGAAATAAACCTGTCCATAGCTGGAACAGAAATGCAGATGTGGAGGACTTTTTGTTCTGTCATCCCTTCCCAGCTCCCTCCCCACCCCTAACCCTTACCTCCAAGGGGACCTAGGCTATAAACATCTTGTCATCCCTGTGCTCTGGCTTGTTTTCTCAGTGTTCCAGTCATCGGTGGCCAGTATCTTTTAAGAGGAATGCCTTTTCCTTCTGATAAGTGAAGCCTTTCAGTGCTTGCTCTAAGTAAGTGTGTCCATCTGTTGGATATCTGGTGTTCATCTGTAAATGTTCCACCAGAAAGAGACTCCAGATAGATAACATGCTCATGAGCAAAGGGCATTGTCAGCTGATGGACAGTTGTTATCCTTTTTCAACTGCCATTAATGAAAAGGGTCAAGCTTATTGAACACCAGCCATGGAAATATGCCTCCTTTGTCCTCCCTGGTGTATTTCTTTTCAGAGTGAGATAGAGCAATGTAGTCATTCAGCCTGGGCCAAGTGGAGAAAGACCTTTTGATCTTCCATACAGTGTCTCCCATGGTGGTTGTACTATCTACGTACAACAGCTTAGTGACAGTGGTATAGGCTGAATATCCATAAACAACTGTTTCAGTTGCTTTAGAGTGACATTTAGGGGTTTGTAGGTCAGCACTGCTTCTTCTTAATGATTTCCAGCAGAATAACAAGTTTTCCAAAGCAACAGTAGGTGCAACATTCTCTAGGATCTCTACAGCAATGTCATCCATTTCCTGAAAAACAGGTCTGTTGCCTCAGTTCCCTCTGCAGGAAATGCAAGGAATGAAGAATGCTGTGACAGATCTCTGCATTGTCTTGATTGACCAAAAACTTATTCAAGACATGATAGTGCATTCATTAGTTTCTTTTTGAAGGGGGTGGTGACAATGACAGAAAGAGGCAGGTATCTGTTTGCCTAGGTGCAGTCATATGGAAAATTTAAACTCTTTCTCCCTCCTTCCACAGGTATTTTGGCATGTAAAAGTTGCTGTTCTCTCCAGTAAAAAAAGATCTGCTTCAAGTACTTTCAGTGCTTTAGCATTGCAATTCACTGCACTGCAGCAGCTCTAATAATGCAAAACTTTCTAGATTCTGACTATGAAAATGGCTGCACCTTGCTGTTTCCCCCTAGAATAATATCCACTAGCACTAATCATATGATTTCCAGAAGAAATGCACCAAGTTTGGGTGGCCCCTGTCCTGTTACAAGTGCTCAGCCTCACTGAGAAGAGCTCTCTGTAGCAAAACAAAGAGATTCTGCTAACTTAAGGGTCTTCTGCACTGGGCAGCATTTATGCTTGCTCCTTGCACCTCTTCAGGCTGTTGTTCCTGCAGAGATTTTCTATTTGCTAACATGCCATGTATCTCAGAATACAGTAATAGGTGTGATGGGCTGATAGAGCTGCTAGAACTAGTGAGCCTCAGAACGAACCCTTCTTTTTTGGCAGGGGAAGGAACAGAACAGGATCTTGGGGTTTTTTTAACCATTTAACATTGGGAGAGCACGAGTTGTTAGTTATTAACTCCGTGATTATTTATCTTGTGAAATGGGAACTGAAGACATTTTTTTTTGAGGCTGAAACAAACTTAGTGGATTTGTGCCTCATTCAGAGGGCTCAGAAAAGGACTATCTGTAGTTTCAGGACTACCCTCAAAACACCCAATAATGAAAGCAGAAGTTTGTTCTGTGCTTGTTGGCAATGCTGAGCAAAAACAAGGCTGTGGTCAGACAGGAGGAAAGTAGCTGAAATGAAAAAATTTCATTCAAATAATTAAAGATTTGCAAAACAACCTATAGAAAAGACTGGTGAAACTTGAGCTCAAACACTGAATTTAGGTTAAAACAGAATGAGTTTAAATAAAACACTTGCTTTATGTTTTGACCACAAAAAATCCTGAAAAATAGTATTGTTTCTAAAGAAAAAAAAAGTATTTTTAACAAAACCTCTTTTTTTTCAGCAAAAATGTGTCCCTGTGCTTTTTTGATAGGCTCTACTGGTTTGTGTAATCAGATATAACTCATGGGTGATGTTAAAACAGAACCAGTACTAATCATTGTTGTTTGCTGTAAGTTTTTTTTCAAGAATCCAAACCTGTTAATTCAACTTTACAGATGCAGTTTTTCCCTAGAGAATAGTCAGAATACTTTCAGACATGTCAATATAACATTTGCATGTGTTCGGTAGCTGCGGGAATACAGTGCAAGTAAGATTCATTATGTCTTCAAAACACAGTTTTTAAAGCATAGAAAGACTTGTACCCAGTCATAGGAGAAGAGATTGTGTTCAAACATAGTTTTGCCAGTGCATTTTAAACATGACGTCCTTTAATAATGGACCTTTCTTGGAAGTAGGTTTCTGAAAATGACTTTCAATATAAAAGTGTTAGCAAAACCAAATAAATGATGATCCTTTAAGAAAAAAAAAGTAAAATCACAAGCCCATTAATTTGGCAAAAAGGCATTTGTGTCCCCATTTGTGACTCTTCAACTGAAGGTGAGACGACAGCAAGTCTGCCTGGCTTGCAGAGAAGTTAAACATTTAAATACAGGACCCTTGCAAGCTAACAGTATAAATATAAACTTTTCAATATGTATGAGTATAATGTGATGGTAGCTGATACTTTTGCATGCTCTTAAGGGGAACAGAAACAAACAATGCACCAACTTTCCAGCAGGTGTAGTTTTCTTTTCCAACAATCCATTCATTCTCTGTGACTATTGCCAGGGGTAAAATTATCCATCAAGTTATGTTTCCATAACAGCTGAGTCTCTCTGGAAAGATAACCCATTTTACCTTTCTCAAATCCTCACCTAGAGCCTGGTGGTGGAATCAACATCAGTCAGTTCGGTGCTCTTTTTTTGCCAGACATCCCAGATCATTGACAAGATACGATCTCAACAAGGAAACCTGGAGTAAGGTGTTAGGATAAAAACTAGGTTTAAATTGTACTGCAGGAATACTGCAGGTACATCAGGTTTTCATACTTTCAGAACCCAGAGGGGATCCCAATTATATGTGCACTGGTTTGAATGCAAAGGAAGGGGCTATTCCACTTCCCATACAAATGAGAGTAAAGTGCACAGTGAGATTTGATTTCAGGAACTCTGGTAACCAGCTTTCAACAGGTCATTCATGTGTCTGTAGTTATAGACTTCTAAATGGTTTCACTTGTTAGTGAGGAGGGGAAGGACTAGAGGGAGACAAAAAATGAAATCTCTTGTCTTGTTAAAATTCTTTCAAATGAAAAGAGTCCCATAAGATTACACTTACCATTATTTGATAATGAAATTTTCTTTGTAGAACTGAATAGAACTTGGTGATAAAGTATTATTTGTTGCAAGCAGCTGTGGAGTCCTACAGGCCTCTCACATTTTAAATATCCTTTTCCCTATGACACCTCAAAAGATCCCAGTGAGAACAATAAGCCTTTAAAGGAAGTGCTAGCTTAATCAAAATAATTGAACTTGACTCTGGAAAGCTTTCTCTATGACCAGGAAGACAGCAAATAGGATATATCTCAACTTTTCAGAAATTATTTCAGTCAAATTTTAGATGTTTAAATATTACATGATTACTCCCCCACCCCCTTCAAGAAAATTTCTGTCATCTTGTCTTCAGGGAGGACTCTTTCTGAGGCTAACTGGAGATCAAAAAGCAGGAACCAACAGAGTTCCTGAAAAAGAGACAAAAATTTAAAATTCTGTTTTATCCCCATGTTGATAACACCTGCACCATGACTGAGTCTGCGCATGCTGTGCAGCCTGATCATGGTGATTCTATGAACAAGTATCTAATATATATATATGTTGCCTACATAGCCACTGAGGTTTTATTCATTTTGAACTTGAAAAAAATCTCTGTGCCTACTTATGCTGCCTTGAATATTCATGGTTTTTGTTGTATGAGAAATAGCACTCAGTGTATATGTGCGATTTCAGTGAGGTGGGTAAGACACGTGCCAAATAGGCAAGTCCTTGCTACATATATGGATTGATAATTTTTCTTCTGAAATGAGATGTAATTGCTTGTCTGAATAACCTAAAAATAAGTGGCTTATACATGTAAATTTTGTTTAAATTGCACAGTGTTCATGAATACTGTGATATTGTATATGACTTCAGTAGCACATGCTTTTGGTATGCTAGAATAGGCCTTACGCAAATAGTTTTCAAACTTTCATCATGGAGTACTTTGTAAAGGTGGTTTCACGGACCATTGCTTCTTGCATTTTCAAGTATCTAATTCTGTACTTCCCCCAGCATCTAAAGAGTTGCTATAATTGAAAGTGTATTGAGAAGAGTGATTTTTCATAACACTTTTAATGATCATTCTATGTTGTTTTCCCTATTTTTCAATTGTGTTGTTGGCCTGCGTGTGTAAGTTAGAGGTGCAGTATTTTCATGGGTAGGCCCCAGCTTTTTTTATAATCATAGCTATGTACAAATAAAACAGGCATAGTCAGTGCCACCAGTGTATACACAGATACAGAACATTTTTGCTTAACGTTTTGCTTCACAAGAGACAGCAAAATCCCTCAGCACAGTCATGGACTGCGTTGCAAAGTAAGAGACTGCTCTACAAACATTTTGATCTGTCCCCAACTGAATTCACTCCCAGCACTGCCTTTCCTTTCTGCTGCACGTATGGCTCAAGATTCAATCTGATAAGGGATTTTTTTATTGCAGAGAATATTCCCTCAACCATCACAGACTGGACCCTATCCTGCATGGCTTGGATCCCTGTCCCAGAAGTAGCAACAATTTGTGCAGTTAGGTCTACACTAGTAATGTCCATTAAGATGACTTTTTTTTTTCTGTAAAACCTTTCAGCGTTAGCAATGAATTATCTTAAAGCACTAACTTTCGACTCCCTCATCCTCTCATCTAATTGTAGTTGAGGATGAGTGAAATTGTTGCTCTTCATTCTCCCCAAAGCTAGGCAGAGAAAGGCTGCATTGCAGGAAGTTTTGGGCTTTGCATGCCTCTGGCACTTGAGCCATCTTAGTGAGGACACCTGCCTGGCAGGCAGTGCAAGTGATTGACTCTTAGTCAGATTACTGTCCCCTAGGAGCCACTGAGGTCTCACAAGCAGGACAACATATGGCAGCATTTGGGTTTTGGCTTGGGATTTTTGTGCCACTCATAATTTTCTAGAACAAATTAACAATTCATATTTCATTTACTTTCTTGCAATTTGTGCATGTTATTGGCAGATCACTTTTGTCCACTTGCTCTCTTTTGCTGCTTATCAACATCAGTGATAATTCACAAATTTGAATGTAGTAAAATTTGTGCTGAGGAAAACCTTCTAAGTAAACAGACAAATGTGAAGCAGCTTGGTCCAGCAAAGGTGGTTTTATTTGTTTTAACTTCAGTGCATTAGAAGCCTTCTTCAAACTCTTCATATGTTTATCTGTATTAGCTGAAAGGTAATCATGTCTGACATACGTATCTCTACTGTACCAGAATAGAAACCAGCCACTTATTCATAGATAATTAGAAAATGTGTTCTGTGTCAACACCCATTTTTTAAGACTTGCTGTATCCATAATATAAGGAGCTTTGCTATGATGTCTTAAATAACTTTGCCCTTTACCAACATCTGGACTGATACGTAGACTACATTTAAACATGACCTTTAAGAATTTGTGATTTCACAGAATCATAGACTGGCACAGTTTGGAAGGGACAGCTGGAAGTCATCTAGCCCAACATCCCCATGTTGAGCTGGTTGGTACAGCTGAAGCGCTTTGTGCACTAGGAAAGGTCATATTTTTAAGATAAACACTTTCTCCAGAGTGACAGTTTGTCAGAGAGCTTTTTGGGGTTTTCTTCCATTTGCTTTAGAAGATTAAAATAAACAAAACTCATTATTTGTATTCTGGAACATAGTGAACTGTATGTGAGACTTATGTTTGTGAAAACATTCCATGCATGTGTAAAAATCAGAAAGCCCCACTTCTGCTATTAGTAGAGAAGTAGGTTCTCTGACTCCAAATTGAATATACACGTGTGGCAAGGCAGCACCAGCAAAATCTAGTCTTTGTATTTCGTAGATATTGTAAAGAAAGTAATATTTTCACTAATTATTATATAACCATGGTGGAGATACGTTGTTTAGTGATGGGCACTACTTGACTGAAGTGAAAGTGGCAAATGATGAGAAATTTTGATCCCTTAACAGAGCATGACAGGTTGTCCAGTGTCTGAGGAAGGCGCAGAGATGGCCTCTGTGTGTGAAGGGAAAGGGAGATTGGGGCCCCTTCTCTACCCATGCCACATCAGGCAACAGAACCATGACCCTGTGTTGAGTCACTTAGAAGCAAGCATTGGGGTATCAGTCAGAAGTTTTAAGTTGATTTCCTTTCCATTTCATGTGTATGCCCCACCAAAGCAACCTGATAGCTTCCTTAGGAAGGGACTGGTAGCACTTGTATTCCCAGAGGAACTTGGTTTCAGCCTTTTTTAATCTGTTAAATGAGATTAGGAAATTAGAAAGGAGCTGTGATGCCATACCAAGAATGCAGAAGGTGAAGATGGGGAGGTCTGCAGAGATTAAGCTCTGATAGTTTTTCTGGCTAGTGCACATTTAAGATGTGTGTGGGAAGAAGTCTGTATCTACCATAGGTAGATTTATACACATTTTGTCTCAGTATCAGCAGTTCTTTTTAATACATGTACAGAGGATTCTCTTGAGTTATGTGACATTCTGAACCAGCAGTTTGTAACCTTTACTGCCGTGATATAGGGGAGATTATTTAGTGACGTGAGTCTTGTAAGACTCAATTTATTTAGCTTGTCAAGAAAAGGATTGAGAGATGCCTTGTTATGTACATATGTATTTACTAGTGCATGGAAGGATAGTGGAAGACTTTTTAACCTTCCTGATATAAGCGTAATGTGGCCCAGTGGCTGAAATTAGACGTTGCCTGAAGGAGGCACAATTTTGTATCTGTGAAAATAGGTGAATGTTGGTCCAGATTAGAAATTGAGTGTATCAGGGACAAAGCAAACTTTTATCAAAGATGGTATGTCATCTCTACCAGCAGCCACAAACAGATGTCTAAGAAAGAGCAGGAATGCATGGCAACTAGGTTTCTCCTAAAACTCTCCTACTTTTTCCACCTGACTTTTCAAAGCCAGATGCAGTTTCTTTGTATTTAGTTATCTTCAGTGATTTTCTGTTCCATGCTGGTCTGTCTACCTTTGAACCATTTTTAGCTTTAGGGTCCACAGTGTCCTTCATCAAGAAGTCCTACAACTCAATATTTTAGGTGCTTAGGACATGGGCTGATTATTTGCAGATGTCTTAATATATTCTAATCAGGTTTGGTGGAAAAATTCTTCAGCTTTTACATATGAGAAAAGGTATTTGGCTGAATTACCATGGAGGTAATGGTTTGGCTTCTGGAATCTGTGAATTTGTGTTGCCATAATTTTATTTCATGGACTTTGTGGAAAACACAATGGCCTGATTTGCTTCTAGGTTATTAATGATGCTTGCAAATTTGCTTTACGTCAATTAGTGTATGTGCTTCAGGGCTTTAGCTAACTCTTTTTTTCCCTCTATGTATAGACAGTCAAATAACGTGAATGGGTGCAGAGTGTCCTCTTTCATGGAGGCCAGGTGAACATTTTGCTAACACAATAAAAGCCAGACTGATTACCAGATTTGGAAAGATTGAAGTTGGCGAGGTTTTTGTAGTTTCTGGTCTTCCACTATGGTATGGTATGTGAATCAATTTACCTAATCTGTTCCTTGCCACCGTAGGGAGGATATTAGGCTCTCTGTGTACTTTCCTGTCCTTTTCTCATGGAAAATTGTTTAATCTGCCACAGACTGGAAAGTCTAAGAACTGTCAGTTTGGTAGTTGCCATTAGATGAGATGTGCAGGAGTTGGTGGTGGTTGATCTCATAGCCTGTTGTGTCTTTGAAGTGTATCAAGCAGTTATGACACGACATAGCAAGTGACATTTTTTAGTTTCTTAAAATAGCTAAGGTGACGTCTGTCACTTGGGACTGGGACACTTAGAAGTCCATCTTCTAAACTCTGTTAGCTTTATAGAAGAAGAAAATATCTCACTGATGAGGAATGGGTTTATATTGCTTAATAAATATCTAGTTATTTTCATGTGTGACACTTTTCTAGATACACAATACAATTTTATATAATTTTAATTTAATTATTATAAATTTAAAGTAACTATTACATTAGTAGTTAGCTATATTGGCTTTCTTACTAGAGGCATTTATGTGTAAAAGGGTCAAGCATTTGTTTCATGGTAGGAGTGCTCGGAAATACTAAGAGGTTGGATCTTTCTGCTGTTTTGGGTTCTCCTGTGTTTCAAGGGGGGCATTTTACTTAGGGAGTTCTGGTCAGCACCTCCATAGTGCATAGCCAGATTTCTGCACCCCATGCTTTCTGCCTAACAGTTGAGTTACATCTTTCCTTTGTAACTACTCTATGCCTTTATTTTCTTAAAGGCATCTTTATAGTCACAATAGGCAGTTTTAAAAAGTTCAGCTGAATGTAGGCAGATGCTTTCCCTGGAGTAGATGCATTTAAAAGTTCTTCCTACGCATATGTTGTGTGCATAACGTTTTCCAGCAAACATTAATCATGCTGGGTAGCTTTGAGGGCAAAACTGTTGCACTAAGATAAACATTTCAGAGTCTGCTTTAATGCCCAAAGCCTCTTAGCTTTTTTAGGTCAAATTATCTTGTATTCTCTGACTGTGTTTCTAGGCATGCTACTGCTAAATGCTACTTCTTAAACTCAAATTCTGTGTTGTATTTTTGTTGACAAGGTTAAAGAAAGGATATCTCACAATTAAGGTCCCAACTTCAGTGTCAAGAACAAGATAATGGTTCTACTTTCTTACAGCTGGCACTGAAGAAGAATGCTGGTTGTATTATACTTAAAATATTACTTATGCTTTTTGTATTCTGCCAGTGTCAGTATAATAGTACTGGTGCAAAATGAGGATGTTCCATTAAAACAGTGTGCCAGGACTTAAAATTTTTATTGACCAGAATGTATGAGTTCAAGTAATTTACATTTTTAGTTTTCTGCAAGATTTTTTACAAATACTGTTTTCTGTAAGCTATAAATAATTATAAGCAAACATGATTTTTTTTTAAAAAAAAAAGCATTATGCACTCTATAGCTATCCTAGAAAAGACAAATTGTGGGCATTATCTTCCAACAACAAACAGAACTTATTTTCTTAAAAGCAAAATGCCTTGGGTTTTGCATTGATGTCAGCTAAAAAAAACCCCTCAATTGATAAGAATTGTTTTTTCACAGCTATTTTCAAAAGTTGTAGCTTTGTTAAGTAGATGAGTATTGCACAACAGATTTCCTTTCCTCCTCAGTGAATGCCCTCAGCTAGTATTTGCCATCCAGTCAGCTAAAAGTCGGATTACTGAGTCCTGGGAAGAAACATTTGTAAAAACTCGGGTTTCTCCTGCTGTGAAACAGTGGCTGTAGTGTGTGCACAATGTGATTTTTCTAAAGTTAGGTTTCGTGGCAGGGGATATATGTGAAAGTGTCCACAAATCAGAGATCTCATCTGTTTCTGCTGGTAGGTAGCATGATGCCCTTAGTGTCTGTAACCTAGAGAGCTGGGGGAGGCAGGGGGAGTGAGACATGATTGTTAGTAGTTTTTTTTAAATAACTCCTTCAAAGCTGGATAGTGAGAGAGTTAGAGAGGAAGAGCTGTTGGATAGTCAAATATCTGGGAGTCGGTGTGGCTGTCAGAGTATATGAAAGTTTTATGTAAGGTGTATAAGCACAATACATAAGTGTTCCCTGGTGCTCCAGGTCACTGGCAGCTCTTCCAAAACTAACCACCATGCACCTGAAAGCAGCCCAGAAACACAGGCAGCACACTTGGAAAATAGACATCGACATTACTTCTACAGCAGTGGCAGCATGTTTGCATGAGATACACACATGAGTATGTTCAAGAATAATATATTGATTTGTAAGAAGAACAAAATCAAATATTTATCTGTAAGAAATGCATTGAATGTTGTGTTGATAAGTATCAGTTTAAAAGAACAGATCTCATACAAAAACTTGTATTGCAGTGGAATATAGTTCCATGCTGTGAAATGGTGGGGAGTTTTTAGGCCCAGCAGAAAGGATCTGTTGTTTATATACAGTCCAAACAAGCATTTTCTTGCATTTGGAAAAGAGAATTGCAGCTCAGCTTTTGCTAGCTTTTTTCACATTGCTGGTAAAATCTTCCTTAGATTTAACTGCAGTTCTGCAAAAAAGAGGTGTGGATATATATCCGGGGGGGGGGGGGGGGGGGGGGGCAGATGGTGGGGTGAAATCTGCTGAGCCTTCTTTAATCAATCGCTAATTTAAGATCAGGACTGAAAGGTGTTTGATGGTGATGAACCTTTTCCACCCTCTGAAACACATTTGAATTGTATTAGTAAGAGTTCAACTCCATGCTTCTGTCAGAGAGCTGTAGCACTTTCTTGACAGTGTGCCAGATTTAATTTATATTACAGGTTAAATGGTTGAAATCACTGTATTTAGTAACTGTAATAGATAACAAATGAGAGCTCTGCAAGATGATCTTTTCTCCTTAAGTTATTGGAAAGACTGAATTCAGCTTTGTGAAGGAGTACTCTCTTTCATCTGCCAGCATCCTCTCAAAAAAATCCCTCAGAGGTGGAGGAAATGGCAAAATATCTTCATACAGGTGGCATGGGGTGTTTGCAGGGAGCTTGTTTTCATCCAGATGTTCTGGAACACAGATGACATGTCCTCTCCATGGGTTCCAGACATCAAGTGCTGACAGAGCACTACAACAGTCACAAACCAGGAGGAGTATCAGTTCCCTCTGCCCAGAAACACTTTGCTTTGGACTTGGGATATTTGCCATTGAGCTGAAGCCTCTGTACCTGTCAGACATTTAACCAAACTAAACACGTTTAAAAGATATTTCTTGGATGTTGCATCCTGTAATCACACTTGTCTTGAAAATCCTAAGAAAAGAGGTTATGCCTAAGACTCCATTATCATGATGCAGACTGTACTAGTACTCTGCTAATATGTAAGTCCAACCCATAGCCTGATTACCTCTTCTGCCTGATAGTAATTCACAGAACTGCAGTCGGGATCTGTGTTTATATCCAGCATTGCTGCATCTGGCACGTTACAGTAGGGTTAATGACTCATTGCCAGAGGGTAGTTCAGCTGTAGGTCAGAACCTTCTTCTCAATAAAACAAAGAACAAAATTTTGTGTAGACTGACTTGCTGTGTAAAATGAAGGAAATTTTGTCTGTTGGCAGTCCAATGTTAATCACTAACTTCCTGCAGAAAGATTTCTGCTATTTCAGTCTGTTGGCTGGTCCTGGAGTAATCGCAGCTCTCCGTTAACCATACAAAGAAACATTTGGCAGAACTTGCTGCAGCCTGTTTTCCTATGTCAGTGCCATAAAACACATTTTGTCACCTCGGAATTGCTGGGATCTCATTGTCTAGTTTGTGAGCAACCGCTTTTTGCTTTGTTAGTGCAAACTGAGTTTTGTGTCTTCTTGAGGAACATCTCTTGTTCGGACTTGCCACGTCATAGGAAAATTGCCCCATGAAGTCATCCTGCAGTCCCTGTTCTGTTAAGTGGAACATTTCAGACACTCATCCTGTCCACATGGCAACTCAATGCTGGTCACTGGGAGTGAGATCTCTGTGGACAGTTTTTAAAATAAGAGTGATTATTTACGTGTTGTAGTAGGTAATAGGTTGTTCTTCGAGGTGTATGTTCAAGCCTATGTTCATCATGCTGTACTCTAATTCTTTGCCTCAAAAGAGTTTTAGATCTTCTTGATTCCTTATTGATAAAGAAATGGGGAGCTGGTTGTTCCTTCTCCATCTGGGACTTGAGGACAGCCAGACCACAACAATGGGTGTGTCAACTGTATCACCAGCAAAATCCATAAGACAATATAACTTAAATAACCAGTTAAAGTAAAACAATGTTTCTATAGCATTTAGCTTGTAGGTAAACAAGGGGTAAATGAGTTAGCTCAGTGTTCTAGTTCCGTAAATCAGTCAGCAGCCAGACTGTTACCTTTATTTGAGAAAGGGTCCCCTGACTATGAAGTAAATGTGGTTTGTGGGGATTGTTGTGTATAAAAATGGTCTCCTCCCCTTCCTGCCCTGTACTCTCAAATTTTGTACCTACTTTTCTTCTTATTCTGTCTTTTGTGCTTGCTTCTGAAAGAGTTTTTGTATTTATTAATTTTGGTGTGACGACTCTTCTAATCTTTTCAGTTTTGCATGTCTTTGTTTTACTTATCTTAGTGTTTATAACCTCCATGGGAGAGGCGTCATTAGGCTGTAATGCAGTGAGCTCCATGAACCTGATTTAGTAAATGTACTCTTTGCCTTGTTGCAGTTCACCCTGAACTCTAATCAGTTGTTAAGCATTTTAAAGTCCCTGTACAGTGACTATTTTGAAAACATCCATTTATTTGCCACTGAGTGTTCCATGGCTCTACACACAGTGACAATGGAATTAATCCGGGAAAAGAAATGAGCTGAAAAAAGTCATTTAAGTACTCATGCCAGCCTTGCTCCACTAGGCAGTTTGTTTATATTGATTTTATTAGGACACAAACAAAGAACTAAGGAAGAAAAGAATCTATTCTGAATCGTGCTGTTCACTCATCACAGTATTCAGCATTTGAACAAAATCTCCCAGCCTCTCAACTAGATTAAATTGCATTTAATTTACCCTCATTATACACATATTTTGGTTATAACACTCAAAATACTCAGTTCTTGAAGGCCTTCATTTCAATGAGAACAGAATGTTCTGGTTTGGAAAGAAAGCCTGGTGCAAACAAAAGTGAATACTGAAATCTGAAATTGGAAGTGGAGTGAGGTGGAGGAGTGGCAGGAAAGGTAGTTTTATATAGCGCACTCATAAGATATTCCTTTGTTTGATTTTTAATTTCACATTTATACCAAAATCAAGCAATTTCATTGTCTTCACGGTAGAAAAAATGAGTGATTCCTGCCTTCGTAATAATGTTGAAATCTATGTTAACTGTGAATTATCACATTTCTACTTGAAGTATATCTTTATTTTCCTAATACGCTAATTAGGCTCCGGAGGATGTGGGGGTAAAAAAGAAAGGCCAATATTTTGGCAGATCTAATCAGTTACATCTAATGAAGAACTCTTAGCCCCCCAGGAAGACATGATCATGGTGACTCATTAATGCCTGATCATGGTGCTATGAAACATTCTTTATATGTCAGTGTTTTTTTTTCAAGATACTTTTTACAGATGCTCATGTAGAGCTTTTCCATACCTGTGTGACAACATGAAAGAACAAACCATGACTGTTGACAGAGAAGCATCCTGGCAAGGAAACAGTGACAGCATTTCTTTGGCAAAGTGGTGATAAGACTTAGCTCTCCATGTCAGAGTTGAGCAAATGAATGAGTAGTAAATTATAAAATTCTGAAAGTCAGAATTTGGTAGTTTTATGCAAAGGAACAGTAAGCTGAAGAGAATGATAATAAAGCCAATGGTCAAATTAGAAAGATTATTTTAACAGTGATATTTATGGTGGATTTTTTTAGTAGAAGAGAGGGAGGGATTTGTGCAGGCATAAAGCCTCAGAGATTCAGTTGACATGGAGATGAAAGAATTTGGTGTTGGGGCAGGTTTCACATTTGCGAATGATTCTTCGCTCTCTAGTTACACGTTTTATTTCATGAATGCACAGATTAAAATTCTTAATGCATTTTGGAGATTTGTTTAGCTTGTTTGTGAAGTGAAAAGTAGATTTAGAAAATAATGATCTTGAGGCAATACTATTGGGGAGAAGCAGTTTACTGAATGTAAGTACTTCTGCAAATCCTTGGAGACAGAATTCTTGAATTACAGTATCTAACTCCATGGAAATATATTAACTTGAAATTGTAACCTATTTAATTCTCTTTATACAGAAAAGATTGGTTTGTTTTGGAGGCTTATTAATCAGCAGATACACTTCTCTGAGAGCTATCATTATAATGGTTGTGAAAGCCTCAACTGTTTTCTAAAACATAGATATTAAAACCTGTGCAGCTTTCCTGTTGGGTGAAATGTACAAATCTGTTTCACTTCATTATTTTTTACAAGAGTCAAGAAACACAAAAGTCTTCTGATGGAATAATCAGCCCAACTCTTATCTCCCAATCGAGATCTAGCTCATAGGGTTTTCGGTGATGTTTGATGCTTAAAACGCCTAATGTTTTGAAAGACATTCCAGAACAGCATTAATTATCAATATCAAAATGGGGACTGAAGGTTTGTTAATGAAACAATGGTTGTAAAGTGGGACTAAAGTGAGTAGTAAATTGAAGGGAACTTGCCAAACCACAGTTTTGCTCCTTATGCTCTGGATCATTATTCAAGGTTGCACTGCAGTTTTTATTCCCCGCAATATTCCTACCTCAGTCTGTGATAAATTAGGTGATGTTCAGTGAGTGAGGTTGCTTCACCTAAATTTAATTTTATTTTCACTGTTCAATGGCAAAGTGAATACTTTCTTCTCTGCTTAGAACCTAACCACTGTTCCGTGATTTACATCCTGTTTATTATTCAGGATACACAGTTCAACCTTACACAGTATAGAGCACAATCTATACTTAAGTAGTGTAAAATCAGAATTCTCTCGTTTGCAAATAAATGGTAGTTCCACATAAGTCTTGGATCTTCAAAATTGTAATTACTCTCACTACTTCTTGTTTCTCTGTTGCCTGCTGTATTCTGAGTTGTGAAGAAGGTAGGGATTTTGCAGAAGTAATCTATGATAATGTAATCAGAAGCCAAAGTGAGATTTTCAGAAATGGTGATGGATTAAGCATCTAATTTCGCCTGTCTATCACTACAAATTATGCGTGGCCTTTAGAAATTTTTGGAAAGTTCATCTTTCTTTCATTTCAGTTGCCAAATACAAAATGGAATCAATGCTATTTATAATCTTTAACCTCAAATAACTTTTATCAGACTGGCTAAGACTAATTTTTAGGTATACATCCTCCATAACAATCTGTGCAATTCAGGTGTTACTCGTAACTGCAAACAACTGGAAAATACAGCAAGTGAAGTACTGTGTCTTCAGCGTTGTTAGACTGTAGAGAAGAACTTGCAGTGGTCTCAGAAGAGACAACACAGGTTTCTGCTTTCCTAAATCTAGCTGACTAGCTCTTTTGTGCTGTAATCATTTATAAATGCATTTGCATTACAAATCTTGTTTTATTACAAGTTTCTTATGTTTTCCATGTTGTACAATATGATTGTTTGCAATATAAGGAAATCGGTAAACAAAATTCTAAATCACTTTTATCCTGGGAGGCAAGATTCCATAGTAATTTAGATTCTGATGAAGCAGCTAGATGTTTAATATACTCTTCTAAAATGTATTCTTGTCTTCACTTGTCTTCAATGAGCTGTCCAGGGGTCATCAAATGCTGCATTTGATGAAAAAAGTGGTTTGATACATATAAGTAGGAAGATGCATGATTATTTATTGAGGTACCTCATCACTTGAATTTACTGTAAATTCAAAATAGCATGAAATGCATTAAAAAATACTCTTAACACTCATTTAGGTGACAGTCCTTCTGCTCTCTGTTTATATACTATTTTGTAAATTTTTTGGTAGTTTTTTCAGTTTCATCATGTTTCAGAAATTTAAAAGTTGTATAGTAAAAAGACTTACAGTAGCTTCTAAATATAAACAAGCTTAAAAATAAATCCTGCAAAACTGCAACGATCCATTTAATAAAATCCCCATTTTTGTAAATGCCCTGAAAGGAGTGGGTGAAAATAGTGTGACACATCATGTGGGCTTAATCTGTTTCGTATAAATTTGCTGTGAAAGCTCTAGTTCGATATAGATAATGTGCAATCTGTTCTAAACATCCAGTTGTACAATAAGGGTAATTTGTGGGAGACAGTTATGGATCTCAAGAGCCCTTTCATCATTCAGAGTATTGAATTAATCTCCTCCTAAATGCTCATTCAGAAGGTGCCAGAAGACTGCTCTGTTTGGTTGCCATGGCAGATATTATTCTCCTGGCTCCTTGGAGAGCTAAATTTCTATAAACTGTGAGTGTTTTCAAGTTTATCAAAGCAATAAGCTGTAGTTACTCTGATTTTTGTTGTTGTTGACAGTTTGCTTCTGTCCTATGCTTGCATTAATTTTATTCTTTAAAAAATGTTCTAAAATTTCTTTACCTGCTTGCTCTCTCAAATAGAACAGTAACTTTCATTTAGAGACAAAAAGGACAAAAAAAGTATTTTGCATCTAGTCTTATAGTCTTTTTAAAATAAAAATAAGTCAGAAAGTTCAGTACCTGTATGCTGGGAGACTGGTGAAAATGACAGAACTCTGATAAATGCAGGTTGTAAGCAGGGAAGGGAATGAAAATACTTTTCTCAAGTCTGTACGGGGGCAGATACTGTGAAAGAGATTGGACCGATTTCTTATACAATGAACTTTTTTATTTGCATGTTCTCATGTTACACACAATCTGCTTATGAGTAGCAGAACTAATGAAGCCCGATTTCCTCAGGATTTATGTTTGTTCTATTCTGAACCTATCTACAACTGTGCACATGTCCTGATTAAACAACTGGCAACTACTTGCTGGGTGGTAGAAGGAATTGAGTTATAGTTGTGTTTTCAGTGATGGGGTGTTGGTTTGAATTTTCTTTCATGCCAAGCTACTAATTTTCATAAAATGAAGAGGCACTTCATATCCTTGAGACCTCTGCAAATTGCTAACTTTTGTTGAAATTGGCTGGTAGTTGGAAGATTACTTCGTGGTCCCTTCCTCCATGGCCGCGTCCCTTTAGATGTCTGATTCCGGTGATTCTGAAGAGACGTATTGTCACTATGAAAGTCACAGATTTTAGGAAACAGTTGTTGGCCACCACCGAAATTCAGAAACAAGCCTGAGCTTTAGAGAAGAATTATTTAATAATTATTCTGTAGTAATACATCCTGTCAATTCAAGATGTGTGGTTATGTTTGTTGTTTGCTTGTCTGGATGTCTGTTACAACGTGGATGCACATGAGCTTGAGATTTTAATTTTCTTTCTATGTTTTGGTTAGTCAAAATAATTGCACTCAATTTAAGCCTGTCACTAGGGAGACTAACTGGGTAACAAGTTATCAGAGTTTGCAATGAGATGCTTGCCTCACATGACCCAGGTACAGACATCAGTGTTCAAATTACACTGTTGACCTCACAGAAAATTCTGTGGTCCTGACACCTGAAAAGTAACCCCTCCTTGTTTTCTACTGTATTAGCAAACTTTTCCTTTTCAGAGACATCCAGAGGCAAAGCTGTTCTTGGCAGTCCTGTGATAGCTGTGCAGCTGAAAGACTCAAATCTTAACTCCTAATCAACTGTGAATATGTGGGAGGATATTGCTTTGAATTAGTGACAATGTGAATGATCCTATGGACAGTCATTGAAGGGAGGAAAGGAAGCTATCCATTAATAATTGGAGTTGTCAGAAGTGTTGTGTTTATATGCAAATTTACCATTTGCCTACTTCCAACTCCTTTTTAGTCTAGCATGAGGGGACAGGGCAGTTAGAGCTTTTCAGGTAATGGATAAGCAAAAAAGTATTCATGCTCTGCTTCATTATGAATATGCACCCACAGTGTGAAAATGCGTAAGGATAGCATGTGTTAGACTTCCTGGAAGGTGACATTTGGTGTGTGTACAACATGTGAAAATATTAAGAACAAACCCGAGGGTAAGGCAGATACTTGGAGAATTGAGAAACTCGGAGTAGGATAAAGAACTTGAAATGGATGTAGAAAATACATTAATTACCATTGCATTTCTCTTTAAATCAGATTTGTTTCTAGCACAAGATTGGGGAAAATGCCATTCTGGACAGAACCTATGTGTAGTTCAGACTGCCAGCAAATCTGTTACAGACCATCTCATTGAAACAACAGCTGAACTATGAAATTACTGAATTGTGAAGTGATTAAACAAAAATGAATATAAGAAGGTTAGTCACACTAACATGAGTGCTTCTTTCAATATGTAAGCAAAATAGATAGCACATAAGTGGAGCAAATGAGGCCTGACGTGTTCATGAAGCTTTTTTTTTTTTAACCTGAATGTCTGCAACAGTCAACATACAAGCATTGCCTGTTCTTTCATTCTCCTGTGGTGCATTATAAACACAGCATTTCTGCTGCATTTGAAGTATCATACGCTTCTGTGGAAAAGCAGCAAGACTTGACATTTGGGAAATGTGGGAGGGTTTGTGTTCAAAGAAAGATGGTTAGGGTCAAAGAGCATGTCCGTCTTTAATTAGCATGCAGCATCCTTTTCAGCTAGCATGGGGAATATTTTAGGTGCTTATTGCCAAGTGTGTAGTTAATTCATTACATGCTGTGCTGTAAAAACTGCAAGAAATGTGTATTTGCCAAGCTGAAAGTAACCATTTTTTATTATTCATACGGAGGACAGGATGTTGTACGTTTAAAAGATTATAAAATACTAAAACCTATTCTTAGGTAATTTAGAAAGTAGACAACAGTGGAGTTCCCTTAACCTCTTCTTCCTGAAGTAAGTATTAAACTGAAGGGTCTGATGTATATATTTTTGTCAACTCAATATAATATTCTGCTAGGGACTTTTTGAAATCATGGGGTATATGTTGAGGCTTTCTATAGACAGGCATGTATTCATCATTGCATATGTATCAGACTTGGTATTGCTGTGTTACAGAAGCAATATTATGTTGCTGCTCTGTGCTTATTTAATAAGAAACTGAAGTCTCCAATACTCAGAGGGAATTTTCATAAAACCCAAATTCATTTATATACATGGAAAGCATCATACCATTATATAAATAGCTGTATGATTAAACTAAAGAGTAAGTTTTCCTGTACTCTTAGCACTGGTTCTCTCTGAGGTGCAGTTATACAAATTACAGGTAACATGGCATGTGGTGAGAGGTAGCTCATATGCAAAAGAGAACACTGTTTAGAGCAGGTCTTTTGGTGAGATAATGTCTTTTTGCTTTTGAGAAGCAAGCTGTCAGGAGGTTTCAATGGTACTGTTAGGCTCTGCATACCAAACCATGCTTTCTAAGATGCCAGCTCATATAAAACTAATTAGAGAAGCCAGGAGGAAAATACCTGGCAAAAGAACTAAGTTCAGACAGATACTTTTCAAGGCTTTATTGTATTTTAAAGTTTTAGTAAAATAAATGAAAATTAAATGGAAAAGTAGGACTAGAAACAAATAGAATATTTTTTAAGGTACTATAGTACTCTCTGTCTTTTTTTTCTTTTCTATTGACAGCAAGTAAAACTTCAGAAATTATTTCAGAGCATTATGCTCCTCTTTAGTTTGCTAGGTTATTCACCCAGTAATAGGTGTAACGTGCACTGCTTATGGCTATATATCCTGTGAAATGGATTGTAAAGAGAAAGATTTTCTTTCCAAAGAAGCATTTGGAGAATCTGAAGTTTAATAGTTTAGTTGCCCTGTTTGTTTTTTTTTCTCATTTACAGGCTTTGCTACCTTTTATTTTTTTATTGCTTTAGTTCTTGAGTCTTTGTTAGGACTGCATAGCCAATCTGTGAATTTTTTTTGTCTGATTCCCTTCTTAGGCATATCTTTTTTTCTTTTTATCTGCTTCTTCAGATGATGATAATACTCATATTACAGCATATTCTTTTTTATTCTACTGCCTCAATTTTTGTTTCATGTGGAAGATCTAGTTGGAATGTGTATGGAGAAACAAGCATACGTGGTTGGTCATTTCTGTAGGGGTGTTGCCTTTTGCCCAGTCATAGCTGTACTATCTACCTTGTTAGCTTGGAGCAAGGCTGTCAAGAGCAACATATATTGCAGTAGTGCACATCTCAGTTGAAGAGTCTGCTGTAGTTCTGTGTCCTCTCTTTGGTCCCTCAGAGCAGAGGAGGAAACACTCAAAATATGTCCTTATTTGGGAAGAAATTCTTACCTTGTCAGACATTCAAAGTTTGGTAGAGTTTGGCTTATTCTGGATGAAGGGTACAAGTTATAAAGGAACATCTCCCAGTTAAAATTCTGGAATGAATTAATGGGGGAGTTGAGCAGAAAGGATGGAAGGGTGCAGAGAGTAACTATCTCCATTTAGGGGGAAAAAAAGAAAATAAACCCCACCCCAAAACCCCAGGGGAAAGCAACAGAGATACTCAAGATCACAAAGCAAGGATTCTTCCTTTCAAAGGTCAAAACCAGTTTTTGATACTAGAGCAAGTGTTTTCTTTAGAGATTTTACGTAAGGACAGAGGCCGATCAACATTTGATACCTAGGTAAATGGAGATAACGCTAAAACCATTCCAAAAAAAGCTAGGCAAAAAATATTTTGAGCGATATTGCTCTAATGGTTGATCAAACTTTCAAGAATGTGACCAATCATAGTTCCTTCACAGACATGGTAGGGGGTAAATTTCAGTGCAAAGAAAAGTATTTTGACAGTTTAGCAGACATGAGCATGCGTGATGACTCCACAGCTTTTGATAAAAAAGAAATAGGAGGAAGTTGCAGGATTTTAAGTCTTCATAACTATTTTGGTAATTCTCATGTAGGAGATAGTACATCTGCCAGAATGGCTCACCAAACCTAGGTTTTTAAGATTAAGGTCAGACACTGAGACAAAAGAACTGTGTGTGGTAGGTAACTATTTTTATTGCAGTGTTTATATAGCTGTAGCACTTAAAGGCCTTGCACACATTAGAAATTCTGTTGCCTTAGCTCTTTACAGAAATGCACAAGTGTTAAGTTCCCGCCCCAGAGGTCTTTTTGGACATCTGTGCTACATATACAGGTCACCGTCTGCTTGGCTGTGCAGGTTCCAAAAGCTTTGTACAGTTCTGCCTGTGAACTGCTTTTGGTTACCTAGGAGGAAAAAAAGACGACTTGAAAAACCTTGGGCGGGAACGCAGCCCTAGATGTTTAAGGACAATTTCACATGCTGTTGGAAGAGCAGGGCTGCCTGAAACAAAACAGGGATTGATGGATGTTTGTTGAAGAGAAGCTCTGTGCTGGTGCCTGATTTGCTTGAATAGTTTGAAATGAATTGAAAACCTAAGGAATTCTGTTTCCCTGAAGGGATGAGGTTTCTTATCAGCATCTTCTTAAGCTGATGGATTTTTTCAGAAGGTCAGAGTATTCATATATATATATATAGTAGTAAATTTGCTAAATAAAGTAAGTTTCTTGTGACTCTTGGTCCTTCCTGTTTCTGACGAGAGATGCTGTCAAATTAGTCAGTCTGTCTCTTGATGGAGCTTGGCGGAGCATCTTTAGGGAGATGGAGAGTTCTGTTCTTACCACATTGTAGCTAACATTTGGTAACTAATGGTGAAGTAAAATCTTAAAGAAATGAAAGACAGATTGGTCTGGGTTGGTGAAAGTACTGTTGAGCAAATCCAAAATTTAGCTGGTCTGCCAAGTTGAGAAACCCTAAGTGACTAAATTAGACTTATGTGTGGTAAGAAGCCTTTCTTCGGCAGGTGGGACACACCCAGTATTTCCTTACTTGTTTTTAACTCACTGATGTTGAAATGATCAGACCAAACCATTAATTAGTTCATCCAGTTAGTTCTTCTCTGGAGTGATCAGTCCTGTTGTTTCTATAAGAAGTGTACGAAAGTGTAGTGAACACAGTTAAAACTTTGGAATAACTATTAATGGGAGCAGTTGCTTACTTTCTGTATCAGTCAGTATTAAGCTTATCTCATGAATGGGAAGAATTTTCCTATCTCAAAACCAAGATTATTTTTAATGCCACTGTGGGGGTTACAGTTTGTTGAATAAACATCTAATACAAGAGCATTTATATGGATTTTAGTAATTCTGAGTTGTATATTCTTTTCTATTTTTTTCACTGAGCAGCAGAAATCAAGAAAAGAGTTTCACTCATGCACTAACACAGGACAAAGACTTCTTTTTAGTTGAACCCCTGCAGATTCCATAAGAGAGAAAATTTTGTTAAGGTGTTACATATTTTTCCCAATATTATTTGTGATTATTCCTCTGTCACAGAAAGATCAAGCAAAGTCAAGTTCAGCAGATGGCAGTTTCAATGGGATACATTTCTTTGATCAAAAGTTAATGATTCCAAAATCCAAATATAATTATTGGAAGTTTATTTATGTGTGAGATTAATGCTTAGTAATATTATAGAGTAACATATATATTTTAAATTAATGTTTAAAGGTAATTAGGCTATAGGGTATACTGTCTGCTGATCTGAAGTGTGAATTGCCCATAACATTATGGTAGCAGTATTGGCCAATTTTCAGATTTCACAGGTTACAAATGAGGAAGGCATAAGGAGGAGAATTTTCAAGGTGAGAACTTAAAAAACCAACACATGGAAACCAAACCTAACAGCCTCCTGTCAAAATTGTTGATAGTGCCCCTTTAAATACATGCTGATTTAAATACTGACACTGCTCATTCCTGTGAAAATAGCATCATTAAAATCATCTTTATTTGTTCTTCTCTGTGTGTATATGCATTTTTTAAATATTTTTTTTAATGTATGTATAGATGCAGTATACAGGTACAGGGAGAGAGAGAGAATGAGAATCCGTGTGTGTAGATGCTACTGAGTTCCTTTTGGAGATACACTTTTATAGTGGCTTATTATAAACCACAGCCTACAATTCAGTTTCTTTTTACTGGGCATACTCTTTTCCTTTGATGCATTTCCTTACACCGTATTAATAGGAATTAATTACTGTTATTTCTTATTAATATGGAAAATGATGCACACTGTTTGTATGAAAAGTGTTTGCCTTAGATTATTGAAGAAATCTTTTGCTACGGGTGAAAATTATTTTATGGAAGGATGTAACTGACTGCCACAGATTTTGCAGTTCTCTTGGTCCTATAATGGTATATGGAATTTTCACTCTGCTTTCTGATTGTTTCCAGTGCCAAAAAGGAAACATGAGTGTGTGAGCACTGACATATTATCAAGCTCAAAGTGCAGGAAATGGATTTCTGCAGCTTGTTAATATTTTGTAATTATTTGTCCTGTCCCAGCTTGCATATTTGATTTGCCCTGAAGGATCTGTGGGAAATGTGTGTTCACCTTCCATCTTATACCATCACATAAATTTACAGTGAATTAACTAGGTGACTCACTGGATAATATTAACTCACTTTACTGATGCAAAATCATATGATGTTTTAAACATTTATTTAGAGTCCTTTGACAGCACTTACTGGCATGTTTTTTAAAATCTGGTTTGACAGATGTAACAACCTATTTTATAAAGGTCTTACTATAAAATTTATAAGACAACATATATTTTCTGACAAATGGTAAGGTTGTACAATGTTTCTATAGCAATAGGACAGAGTTTTAATGTGCTACAGCTGACGTGTTGAAGAGAAATTACTTTAGATACTTGTGGTTGCATGTTAGATAATGTATTGTTATTGTTATATTGTAATATATATAAAATATATTATTGTTGTGGTAGATTAAAATCGAGAAATAGGAATGCTATGGTACTGGTAACCCAGGGTACCCAGTAAAAGGACTTTGCAATGTATAAGAAACATTTCAAAGCAAAGCCTTGAGGTTTGATAGAATTAAATTAGTGTGGCAGTTTAACATGAATCACAATAGCTAATCCCTCAGTGCATGCTGAAGCTGGCACCATTAGTTCTAATTTCCATTAAAGCAAAAGAAGGTCAGTCTGGAACAGTGGCTGGGCTGAAGCAGTTTATATCTGTTTGAAACATTTATTTCTAGGCTTCGATTTGTTGCCAGGCTTTATCCAGCCCCTCAGAGCAGAGCAGCAAAGTGGGGCTGTGCTAGTGGTACTTTGTTCTTCCTTTCCCTTCCTCCCCACTGCTCCTGAAAAGCGGAGCAGGGTGATGGGAGCGGGAGGAGTGCGGCTCTTCCCACCGGGGAGCTGCCAGCTCCAGGGCCAGCCGTCTTGGCGGTTTTTCTGCCAGAAAGTTTGACCCTTACCGACCAGTGAATTTAGATGCAGAAGGGAGCAATTCCTCAGTTTGAAGGAACTGGAAGTAAAAAATCTAAGGGAGAGGGTGCAACTAGGAGGGTAGAACACAGGACAGGGAATGGACAAGGAATAAACAAGGAAAGGGAGTAAAATGCTTTAATAAAGCAGAAATACTTGAAAGAAATGAAAAAGCAGGAAAAAAAGGAGTATTACCAAGGCGTATGAAAATGGACTTACTCTGTTCATGAAAAGGTTGCATAGATAAAGGTTCATGTTGAAAAAGTTAAAGAATAATTTCAGTATGCTTACTCTTTTTTGCAATCATTCAAGTTTTGTTTAGAAGGCAACAGTTTTAATATAAAGTTCTAAACCTAAAAATTACAGTGTTACTAAAATAAATTCTAACAAATTCATATATATTTTTACATAATAGAAGTAATCTGCTTATGCCTTTATGCATTGTTTTGCATGACATTTAAATTAACAGAAACTGGGATTATAAGGTTGACGAGGTTTGAAAATAGTAAAATTAAGTAGTCAGGAATAATTCCAGTGTTTTTTCCAATCTGAAGCTCATCCTAAAATCTTTTTCTGTAATTGTTCAGTTATATGGTGTAGGGTGTTCCAAGGCACTAAAGCAGATCTCAGAAACAGAGTACATGCTAATATTCAGCATATCTACAGATTGTTGTCTTCATGTTACAAAGCTTCTTAAAAATTCGTATCTCTTCAGCCTGAAAATAGTAGCTATTATACAGCTTTAATTTTCCATAGCTTGCTCTTTATTGAAAAATAATTTCATAACACTTTGCAAAGAAATTGCTGACGGTATTAGAGGCAGAAAACCACAAAAAATTGTTAGGGTCTGTGATAGCAATACAGATAGGTCTGAAGAAGGGGGCTGCGGAGGAAGAGCACCTCGGGCACAGCAGTACTGCTAAGTACAGTAATTCGTTGACCTAAGGCAGGGGAATACTTCATTGTTCTAGTGAAAAAGCAAACAGAGACACAGAAGCTTTACCAATCCAGCACTACATCACTTCTGAACAAATGCAGTAAACAACCTGTAGCAAAAAGGTTTTCTTTCCATTAATTTGTTGGAAAAAGGGAAGAGTGTTTTGTTCACTTGTAACCTAGGAAGCACATAAAGGGCAAGTCTGGCTTCACTGCAGTAAATGAAAACTTTGCCATTGCCTTCAAGGAAACCAGACCTTTACCCTTTGCTTGGTTGTTTAAGATTATTGCAGACATAGCAGATTATAAGTGTTGGTATAACTATCATTTGATATACTTAGCTGTTACAACTTTACTCATTTTGTAGAAAAACAGAGTTTTTCTTCTACCAAACTACCAAACCAACCTTTTACTCATCTTCAAAATATCTGTGCAAGCTAATTCAAAGTTTTTACTGATTCTCCTACATGCTTATTAGGCAATCTTTTGTAGTTCTCCAATAATAATGCTTTGTATCCAGTTGTGCATCTTCAATGAAAAATGGCAAGTTTAATAAGCTGTATGTGTCCTTTGTGTGTGTATCTGCGTAAGGGTTGTGAGATTAAGGGTTTCTCTAGGCCAGACCCCAAAGTGGCAGTAAGCTGATGCCTAGGATAGAGCAAAGGGCAAGACCAACATATATAGCCCCATAATATTTTCCCATCCTCAGCCTGTGCTTAGTTCAAGAACTTTCTGAGCCAGATCACACCATAAATCCACCACAACTAACTTGAGAAATTGGAGTCTGAATAGGTATATGACTTTATTTGATCAGATAGATAGCAATTTAAATCTATTTTTAAAAGCCAATCAATACCTGTAACTGATCAATACTTATGCTTAGCCCAGTGTTTAACTACAGGAAAACAAGTTGCCTCTTTTTCCATGTGTGCATAGTCTTCCCACGGAGCAGGGTACTTGGCAGAAGGGGCATTTGCCTTGTCACAGGTGTCTTTGGTGGAAGAAGGAATTCTGTCAGTGATGCTGTTGCCATTCTGAAAGTATTTGTAAAGGGACCTTTGATAAAATTAGTAGAATGGATTTCTTCAAAATGTTTATAAAATTACGGTAACTAGCGATTGGTTACCAGCTTTATGTTGATTATTTTTCAGTGGGCTGTGCATAGGCAATAGCAGAGTGCCCACAGAAAGTAGAAGAAAGCTTGTCTTTGAAGAGGAAGACAAAAATGAAAATATTACCAGAAATTATATTTTAAGGACAAGTACTTGGATCAGAAGCGCCTCTACATGAGAGGAGAACAAATAAGATGGCCTAGCAGGTCCCTTCTGGTGCTGGTCTTCAATTCTTTGCCTATTAAACTCTTGAGTATAATTGAAAATGGTTCTTCTTCACCAAATACTTTAAAGATTGAATAGTTTTTCCAGTTTTAACTGCAGTGAAGTTTTTTAATACTGTGATAACAATAACTTTGGAATTAAACTTACTTTCCATGCTGATATGGCAGATAAACAGAGAGGCAAATTCCTTCTTAGGGAAAACTTCTTCAGAAGAGTAGTTGCTTTTGCTATGTGTCAGCCCAGCACTTAGTGTAGGAGTCTGATTTCTAAACATGTGGTTTATACTTCCAGTATATTTTAATATTTTCTACTTATACTGTTCAGTTGTTTGTTTTCTCTCGTGTCATCTGATGTATTTGTCAGGCTGAAGTTTCTTGCTGGCTGCAAGAGAGATGGAAAATTTGTACTTGCAGCATTGTGACTGGTGCGTGGTAGCAGGACAGAGCACAGCCATTCACCCTCCGTGTTTATCTGCTTTTTATATCAGATTTATGTCACAGATAAAAATTTCCAAAAATAGTGCCCGAAGTTGGGTTTTAGTTTCGTATCAGGAGTACAGTCTAGATTATTTAAATAATTCTCTGTATAGCAAAGTAACCTGTCGTTGTTACTAATTTTTTGGAAACCAAGCAGGCCTCTGTGCGGATCCACAAATTAATGAATTTGGAAAGAAATGTGAACCCGGGTTGCAACTCAGGCCAGCTGGTCTTGGGCTGGGCCTAGGCGTGACTTTGTGTCTGCTGGCAGAGCAGGACACGGTGCTAGGGCTTTGGGTGCTTAGGTGTCGAGCTTTGTGTGCCTGGGTTTCAGTGATGGCCAATTCTGTGGCCAGAAAGACGTGGGATTATGAGGTATGTTTTTGTTGTCTTCTGAGGGTTGGGCATAATTCATTTTGAGAGACCATCTCTGGTTTTCACAGTCTATTCCCTGCTGTTGCACAGATTACAAGGAGACATATTCATGCTCTTTGATTTTTTTCCTCTGTTCTTTTTATGGCATTAAATAGTTTAAACTAGTATTTTGCCTTTTGTACAATAGATTTTGTTAAAGGATTTTGGCAAAAACTGTGTGGGTTTTGGAACGTGTAATACTAGAATAGACGTTGTGTGGTCTCCTTTGGCTAAACCTCTACAACGTGGGTTTATGCACTCGAGGGAGGCTTGTGTCTATAACCCAGCAGGTCCCTTTCAGCCTTGAGCTGGAAAAAATGGAAGCACGGAGCTCACATATCTTTGCTTGTCTTAAAAGTGTTAGACCAAAACACATATTCTCTGAAGTTGAGTGAGCTGTGTATTTTTGACGTCACCTGAGCACTTTTATCATGTGAGGAGGAAGGACTGTTGGCTGTCTCACTGCAGTGCCACCGACTGCCTTAGAGTGTGTTGCTGCTGGTGCTCATGTTTTTTTCAGACACGGGTTTGCTGGTTTCGCTATTTCTCAGCTGTGCCTCCTGAATCATGAGTCAGGGTGAGTGCAAAGCATGTGAGTTTAAGGAGTAAATTAGCGTATACTGAGCAACCTGGTTCTTAGCCAAGCTGTTGCTGCTATTGCAGTTGGTATAAGGTTAAAACGCAGCTATGTCTGCAGTTACACTTAAGTGTCAGGCATATCCGTGTATTAGGGGTTTGTGTCCAGAGGCCTCCTTAAACTCTCAGAGTGCTGAGTATTTCTCTTCCAAAGGCTAAGTGCCTGCTCAGGGGCATCATGCTTCACACATAAGCTTGTTAAACTTCAGAGAGGAGGAATGGTTTGTTTCACCCATTTTCTCTTGATTGTAACTAGTAACTGCAAACTGGTAATTAACATTATCCAAAACTCATGATAAAATAAATTTTATCATAGCTCACCCTGAAATCATTAAAACATTGTTGACCTAGGGACAAACTACACCCTTAAACTGTAGTGAAATCTGTCTGACCCCGGTCACAAAATTAAAGCAATGTATGACAGACGGGTACAGATCTGGAAGGACTGTGCATTCCACCCCTCTACTCCCGTGTTCATGTTGATCAAGGTCATGTCACTTTGGATATTTTTGCATCATTGCTTTCATAGCTATTCAATAGTTTCTGACTCCAAATTCTATTGACAGGCTGTTTATTGGGTGAGAGGTAATTGCCTAAACTAAAGTGGAGAGCATCTGCTAGGCTGGTCTGGCATCCTGTGAGTGTGGCTAGAGCACACACTCTTTCTTCCTTAGGCATTCAGACATACTGTTTAACGTTGTGTATTTATTTTTTACTTTGCAACTATATGGTCAGTTATGGTGAAAGAAGTGAATTTTAAAAAATGTGAACTAAAGCTAAAAATAATTTAAATGTTCTGAGAGTTTCTGTCAGAATACGTAAGCTATACTTCTGAAGAAAATTTGATGATACTGTCTAATGTGGCTTCTATTATTATTTCTACATTTTTGTACTATCTACTGAACTAAAATGAGGTTCAGCAAAAGGTGACTAATACAGTAAGAATGGTGTAATAAGTATTAATTAATACTTTGCAATTTAAATCAGAGACAATATGAAGGAGATCAGGAAAAAACCTTGGAAAAAATCTACTACAAATGGGGCTGCTTTGTCTGCTGTGGCTCACAGCACTGTTAATCAGGCACAGTACTCCAAGGCACATATGTGATTCTGCAAGTTTTCCTGACTCTGCACTTACTAATTTTGCAAACTTACTGTTTCATTAACACTAGCTTTTTTTACTTGGCATTCTGTTATGAATTAGGCATACAAGAAAGGATAGATGAGAATTTTTTTTTTCTGTTACCTGCTATTTGTTGTAGCAGATTTCCAGTCTAGATCTGTAGAGTCCGGGCAAACTTCTCTGCCACAGTTCCTGTAGGAACAACTACAAAAATCTCTCAGGCTGGAAGGGACCTCAGAAGGTCTCTAGTCCTACCCCCTGCTCAAAGCAGGCTCAACACCAAATTCAGATCAGGTTGCTTGGGGCTTTTTCCAGACAAGTCTTGAAAACCTCCGAACACAGAGACTGCAAAACCTCCCTGGGCCCCTGCTGCAGTGCTTAGTTATCCTTGTAGTCAAATTTAATTTTTTTTCTTACTTTATGACCACTTTGTTTCTTGTTCTCTTGCTGTGCATCTCAGCAAAGAGCCTGTCTCCATTTTCTTGCTAACCTTCTTGTAGATATTGGCAGGTGTCTCAGCCTTTTCTCACAGGGCACGTGCATCCATGCCCATCTTGTGTCCCATGGCTAGACCTGGTGAAGGGTATCAGTATCCTTCTTATACTGGAGGCCTGAAAACTAGACACAATATTCCAGATACAGCCTAGAGGCAAGGAGGATAATAGTTGAAATGCTTGGTGACTTTTCAGTCATCAGAAAGTTATATTATTGTAATTGCTTACAGAGTCCTTTCCATGAGAGCTACACAGTTCAGCATTTGTTTCTTTGTTTGTTCTCTTCAGTCTAAAATTCTTCTCACCTCCTCATAAAAAAATCTGCATTTTGGCTGTTTAATGCTCATGTATGACTTTTCTTTATAGAGAGTTGTTTTCACTGGTTTGCAGCACCACAGGGCCCTTGGTCTTGGCTCTGGTAAATAAGGAGGCTGTGAAATTGTTCCTACAAGTCTTTTATCATATTACTTAAATAGGGGGCAAACTGTATGCTGGAAATCAATAGCTTTCAAGAACCGTTAAGGGTTATACTGGACGAGTTACTGAAAATAAGCACTCAGTGTTATATTGTGGCTGTATGGTATAACACAGAAGTTCTGGGATTTATAAACAGGAGTATACTAGTACAGAGGGTGTTTATTGTTACTGTAGACAAGCATCAGTTATCATCTCCCTGCATCAGTTATCATCTCCAGCTATGGCAACTAAGAGGCTGCTGAAATACTGGTCAGAGTCAGAAATGAGGCTTGAAGTTACCCCAGACCTGAAGTTCTTAAGCTCAGTTCCCTGCAGAGTTGTTCAGTGCCACGTGCAAAAACCTTGAGGGAAGGTTTGTGGTTCTAGATAATGAAGTTACCACAACTTTCCACCATTATAATCAGCGAGAACAAATTTCCATTAAATCGGTTTTTACAGTTTTATGCAGAATAAAATATTAGATGAGGAAGAGGCTTTATTGAGTTTTGAAGTGGGTGTTAATTTGCCTCTTCCCATATAGAACTGACTGGTACTTACAGGTTAAGCTGATACAGTTCTTGCAGTTGTCAGCAAACCACTCAAGGCCCAAGAAACTACCTTTGTTGGGAGTGTACACCACTAGGAAAGAATAATTTTAATATATATCCATATATCGTATTATAATTAATTTGAGAAAGTGGGAAAGATACCATGTAGCGCTACACCTTCTTTAAGCAGTAAACTGCAAATGAGCTGTTCTACATGGTGAATACAGGAAAAGCAGGAGATGGAGTTGCTGATTAGAAACATCTGCCTTTGTGTCTTGTATTTAACTATATGGCTGTTTACATGTCTGTTCTCCATATATACAAATATATGTGTACATTGAGTATGCATATGGAACAGCACCAAACCAGTGAATCATTAACTCCTGGTTTCATTGATTTTTCGCTTTTAAATACCTATTTTTTTTAATTGTTTTCCTCAGGTTGTTGCAGTTGAATTGTCAGTTGGTGCTAACACATGCAGTGATAAAATTAAGACTAGAGGCTGGCTTACCAAGGCCAAGCATAACTGGAAAATAACAACATTCTAAGCATTTGACACAGATCAGCAAGTGCAGGAAATCAACATTAAACAGACAACAAGAAGCGAGGAATGCAAAGACTGTTAGCCACCTGATAAAATGTTGGCTGTCCCACAGAAACCATATAGGAAAGTTGAGGGTGTTTGATTAGATTATGAGCATGTGTGAAAGGAGCACTGGTAACAGCACAAATGCTGGGTTATCTCTGCCATCCTCTCGTGCTGAAAGAAGGTCACAGATGGATTTGCGAGGTAGGGTTTGTGAAAGGCAGTGCACGTTTCTCAGCCACAGGGGCAGTGCAGAATGGAGCTTCACATCAGGGTGAACAGTGTCCTTGCTCAAAGCAGCCCTGCTGCACAAAGCGAGCTGCAAAGCTCATCGTCCGTGGGCTCTCTGCACAGGGTTTGGAAGCGAAGGTGGGCCACAGTCTTCCTCATGCCATGCAGAAGTGACTTGGATTTCCAGTGAGGCTGTGGCTTGAACAAAGCCTAGTGCTGCTAGTGGTAAATCCCTTGGCAACTCGACTGGTTTTGCTTTAGTCGAGGTCTCTGGTGTTACTGTGTATTTCTGTTAGTTCGTGTTTGTAGCTTTTTCTTTTACTCGCATATATTAAGTAGTATTATTCGTAGCACTAAATCATGAGATCAGACTTCCATAGACCCTCTAACTGGAGAGTTACCAGTCGTTTATAACTGTACTAAAATCTGTGTTTCTGGTTGTGAACACAAAATGTAAGTAGCCTAATTTCCAGGCTTGGTATACAACTGTATTTGTAGTGTGAAGTATCTGTTATGTTTTATTAAAATGCTTTCAGAAAACTTAATGTTGAAATGTAATAAAATCTAATTAATTGGTAATGCCTATTTGTAAACCACATTGAAGAATTTTTACTATTTCTATTGAAAGTACAGTCTAATTATATTGTGTGCTTTACAAAGAAATGGAAACTTAATAAAATGGAAATAGCAAATCTATTGAATTACAGCAGATAAATATTTAGAGCAATCCCTAACAGCAGAATGTTAGAATAAACTCCACTGTAGCCCTGCTACAATGAACTAATATTAGTTTAAACATATGTTTCCTATATATATTGCATGCATAGACTACCGTTGCTAAGTGTGCTGCGCAAAGCAGACCACTAAGGTGGTGCAGCCACACAGCGAGAGAGAGAGGTGGTGCTGAGTGCTGTGCAGAGCCAGGCCTAGCTTGCTAGGGAGCAGGACTGGGTGATCAGTTTTCATGCACCAGCCACCTGTTTTGCAAAACAGAAGCATAAACCTTTCACTAGCAATTCTCAGCTGATAATGAATGAAGAATGGTTTCTTGAGCCAACTCATTGCCGAATTACGCCTCTGGTTAGTTTACAGAGGCTTTTAATACCCCTCAACTGAGCATTGTTTTTCTTTGTCATTATGTATCCAGTAGGTTTGAAAAGTAGATTGAAAAGTTTTTAATACCTCTTTTTTTATATTTTTTTAAAATACTACTTAAAACTTACAAAGAAATGCCTCTTTGACGAAGATTAGTTGACTGGGTCCCACCGGTATGTCAATGAGCCTGTTGGGGCCATCAGAGGAAAGGTGATCTTAAAATGTACCTTGTCAGTTCCCTTTCTCTGTATCAGAAGAAAAATATACTCCCTTTCCCATTTGTTGTCCTAGAGAAATATTTTCTCAGTAAAAAGGAACATTTCCTTTCACAGTAAAAGATAATTTAAAAATTCTTCAACCTGAACCTGGAAAAGAATTTCACTGTCTAATGGTGCCACTACTCGTTGCTTGCCGAATTGATAGCTCTTAGGGGAGCTTGGTGCTGCCAGGTACTACAAAATATATTTTGGTATTAGAAATTATAAAGAAGAAATGAAACAAGCAGCTCTTGGGGTTCTCACGTTGCTTATGATTCATTTCCAGAAATATGTGAGTGACTGCATTTGGACTGGTTTTGCCCAGGCTGTGTGTGCTGTGGCAGCATGTGAAGCTATTTTAAGAGGTTTTTCTACTCACTGGCCCACTGAGGAAGCTGTGAAATTTGTTTGTTCATCATATATTTTAGATATAGTAGCATAAAATTGCCAGCATAAGAGAATACTAGCATAAGATTAGCTCAGTTAAAATTAAGAGTGCCTTCAAAAATAAATGACAGTAGTACCACTTGTATAGGATATTTTGACAGATTACTATCTAGTCATAATTATTAGTCATGTGCTTGGTTTTCTTCCAGACTTTGGCAAGCCCTGCAGAAATCAGAGAGTAAAAATACCTTTCTAGTTTTCTACCTTCCTCATCAATCCCTGTGTAGTTACAACAATGCTCAGAATTTAAGAAAATCATGCTAAAATATGAGAATTGGGTTTGAATTTGATGAATCATGAACTGAATTAAATTGCTGTCTTCTGTATCTTTTTAATATTTTTACAGTAGGGATAGAGGTCACTTTAAGATGCTGTAGTTTTATACAGACATTTAAATAAGCGAATCAGGATGCAGAAGAGGAATCTGTATTTCAGCATTTAGCTATGGTTTCTTTCTGCACTGTTGCTATGGAGAAGCATATAAATATTTGTATCACAAACTAATTTTACTTCCCTCGTAGATGGCATGGAAATACAGATAAAAATGGTAAAGAAGAGTTATTGTAGGTGGGTTTGATCATGCAGAGTAATGTTTTGGAATGAGCTCAGGCACAGACTAGCGGCAAAGGGAAGTTAGAAGGTGCTGTGTTAAAGCAATCTGACATCTTGATGTTACGGGATGGAAATTGAAGTGTCCGCTGTACTTGCAGTTTCCTCTTTTCCATTTTTTTAATAGCATTATTACATATTTGTCTTTTTAATAGTTCGTATGTACTAGGCCATTTGTATAAAATCAAGTACAAGCATGAAAGAAAGAACTTTAACTCAGAAGCACATGTCCAGCCACCGCTGAGTGGATGATACGGAAACTACACAGCTGCTTAGGAGTTAGAAGTTGCATAAATTATTTCTTCATATGTTCACTCACATTTTTTCATGTCCACACATTTTTTTTCTTTCTTTGTCTGCCAAATTGCCACGAAGGAGGCTGTTGTGCTAGACACCAGCCTATGGCCTCCTGAATTCCAGCAGTGCTGTGCATCTCCTTGCCTTTGCTTCTCACCCTGTCCTCTGGGCTGGTCTCCATCTAGTTTGCATCCTTTGACTGTTGTGTCTCAGTCTCTTTCTTTGGGGAGTTAAGTCACTGTAATTATTTCTTAGTTTATCAGGGTGTTTTTCAGCCTTCTAGATGTTGCCAGACCCTTAGTTGATAACCCCAGGTGATGGGTGAGAGGTGCCTTTGGCACAATTTAAACTCTGCTCATTGCCTCTGTAAATCTGTATTATGAAACATCCTCTTTAACAAGAAGCTTCCGAGTGGCTCTGGTTTCTCTTACTCAGCAGATACTTTTGACACTTGCAGTTGTTTTCACATTGAGATCTCTCTGGTGATGTCCTAAGATAATGAAAACAAAAACGGTTAACAGGATTGGAAATAACACATGTCACCATAGCAGGCTGCTACCTCTTCCTTATATTACAGGATGTTTTTGTTCAATTCAACAGAAAAAAAAAAAAAAAAGGGTAATACGGAAATACTGAATACAGTTACAGCTTAACATTAGTGCAGTGGCAGATTGGGGGCAACAGTGTGTCACTAGTTCATTGACCTTTTAAGAATCCTTTAAAATGTAAATATTTAAGGCTAAATGACTTATGAGTTTTCTAAAAATAAAAAAAACCAACCCTCTACAATATTGAAGACTTTGCAGTGAACTAAAATTTTACATCTGTAAAGAATGTACCTTAAAAATTGCATACCACATGGCCAGTAGGCAGGTTCTCCCACTGACTAAACAAATTGCATTTGTGTCTTCAGAATGAATATCTGCTATAACAAGGAATAATTTTGGTTTTTTTCAATTCCCTTTGTGTCTGAGATTCTGATATCCTAGTCCTTCACTGAGGTGAGCATTCTACTTATCTGAAGTTTATCTCAAAGAGTTATCATGTATTTTAATAAACAAACAAGTCATCTGTGATTCAGAGATAAGCATTCTGAATTCCAGTCTGGTATCGACGTAAGAGCGGATTTCTGGTGGAGTCCATCAGCTGAACCCATCTGTGCTTGCTGCCATTGTTTTAGGTAAACGCCAGTGCTGCCCAAGAAGAGATAAAGCGGCTGCCAGTGACCCTGCACGCAGGCGTCACCAGGGTTAGGGGCTGGGGATTTCCAGGCGCAGCGGTGGCGGTGCCGGCTCTCACAGTGCGCTGTCATGAACACAGCTATTGCCTGGGAGTGCTAGAAGACAGTTCCAGTACAACAGTCATTTCCCCTGGCTTTTTGTTTGGTGGTTCTTACAGCAGTTCCCCCTGTCATAAGTCTGAGGGAGAAGGTTTTTTCCTGTGTCTGTTAGGCCCGGTAATTTCAGCGTAAGGCATTATTCATCACAAAAAGAATTAATTAACATACAAATTGCATCATAATTTGCTGAGTCTTCCGGTGGGAAAAGCAATACTTCTGTTAAAATTGTGTCGTTTCTAAAAGACAGGAATAACAGACTTGCGTTTTTAACTACCAAAGCTCGAGTTAATTTTTTTGTGTGGTTTTATTATTCAATTGGATTCAGAAGTGTCCTGCTTTCATATTTTGCTGTGTTGTGTAATTCGTCATGCCATTGCTGCACTTAGCATACCTTTTCTTTTTCCCCTTCTCTCACAGCAAATGAAGCTTGCGGCTGAATCACTGAAGGAATAAACATCAAGGAAGGAGGATGACTAAAGCAGTCACATGTGGATGTGGGCACTTCTTGAGTGTTTGTTTATGATGATGTGTAGCTCTCAGATTGTGCACTTTACCATCTATTCAGTAGGTGGCACCTACTTATATGATACTTGGTAAATAATTTTTGCCTGACACCGTAAAAAAAATTTTTTTCTCCTGCTCTCTTTGTTTCTTATATGCAACCTTTGTGAATTTAACAGCAAATAAAGCACTACAGCTTATACTAGGTCTGGTTGAAATCTGGCAGGCTCGCTGTGCTTCACGTGATTGAAAACAGGTCCTGTGAGTAAGCATCCAGAAGCTAACTAGAGTTTTCAGCTGCAGCTTTGTAAAAGAAAAAAAAAAAAGGTAGACAGGTATTTAATTCAGTGTACTGTCCCTTTGGGGTTATTGTCCCGTTTGTTCCTTTATTACGATAGCTAAGAGATCCTGTATGATTTCAAAGACTTGCTTATTAGCTACTGTTTGCACATAGCAAATTAACTTAAATATTTTATACATTGCATAATGAAATATATAATTGTTCCCTGTATGATATGAGAAATATTTGAACATAAATACTATAAAGTATGCATTATATACTCCTGTGTGCTAGTTATCTTAACCCCAGTTCACATATTTTCAAAAGCTGGTTAAAAAGCATTCAGCAGGAAACAGATTGCTGATCAGTAATTTATGAAGTGTATTTATTTTTTAATTTACACTAGATTTTGGTGTTACTTCCCTGGATCTTGAACTGCAGTATCCTATGAATGGATCTTCTGGTTAAATGAACTGATAGTAACAGATCAATTAAACTTGATACTTGATATACCAGTACTTGTGTATGTAGTGAGTATGTGATCTTTTTCTTGCATTTCACAGAATGGTAATTTTCCTAATGTTTCATTATTTTCTGACAGTAATAGCATGAAAATTTACAGCATTTGCTCCTGTGACCTTGAGACAGTTTATTTTCTCCTGCTTTGACCTTCATCTTTGATAGATGTAACTTACCTGTATGTGATACTTCTGGAATCCTGATGGGAAAAATCTGCTGTTAAAATAATTAAGGTGTTTGCCTACTTTGCATTTTTCAGATTTCTGCCACAGGGGCCCCACAGCAGCGTAACATAACTAAGCCAAAATAATGTATTCTGTCTGGAATTTAAAATTAGCATTTCTCAAACTCTGCAAGCGTGACCCAGTAAGAAACAGCTCTGTTCCCTTGGGAAGAGGAGCAAAACCGTGCTGCAGCTGCTGTCTCTGTTCTTGCTTCTCCCACTGTGCATCCCCCACGCTGCTGCTATTTCAGGGGTATCTCAGGGGCTGCTGCCATTTCACAGCCTGTTCCTGAAGCCGTGGAAGGGTTGTGGCTGCACAGGCTCTGCCCTGAGCAACCAGCAGGCATCTCTGAGGGGAGCATGTCTCCCACCCTGTAGCAATTCCCAAACTGCAGCTTTTTTTGAGGGGGGGGCAGTGTGTTTTCCATGAAAGCTCCGCAGGTTTGCAGTTTATTGTCCACTTCGATCTGAAGTAGCTCACGTTTGTTCAGGTTTCACTCATGCTGGCTGTCAGTGGTTTTGAGTGGACAGTTCAGGAGAAGAAAAATCTGTGGGATGGGTTCCTGGTGGAATATGTTTTTCTAAGCTTGTCATAGCCATTTTGAAGGGATTCTGCTGATCTGCTATTTAGTGCTGGTTTATGAGCATAAAGTTGGTGTGTTTTGCTGATGACAACTCTACCAGGTGTCTGGAATGACTTTCTAAGATGGGTTAGAAAAGGCATCAAGTTGTGTCTCAACTGTGATCATGTGAAGAAAATGAGACTGCTGCAAAACTGACTTTGTGGTTGTCCTTGTGGTCCTTCCATTCTCCTGTTTTCTATAGGCTAACAGGAAAATCTCTCGTAAGGTTTAAGTACCTGGTGACCTAAGTAACATCAGCTGTTGCCCTTGCCTGGGCAAATCCCTTTACTTCTGCTGAGTTTCCTTATCTATAAACAGGGATAATACTGATCTTTAGGTGGATTCTCCACCTAAAGCTAGTAGGTGTGGAGGAATTGTAACCTTCCATAGTGTGAGGGAGGGACAAATATGGAAATCCTTTATTTTATAGGGATTAGAGTTTGTTCTAGATACTGAAAGAACTCATTTGAGCACCACAGCTGCTACCCAGTCATGAGAAGGTGTTTCTGTCCTAAACAGCATACACTTTAGCTTGCTGAGAAATGGTACCTGTGATGGTACCAAGTAGTATTTTGTCACTGAACTGAAATTTAACTCCTGTTTCTCTGTAGGCTGTACCAGGGGTTTGCTGTGTTTCATACTGTTTGATATGGGGTTTTGGTTTGTGGTTTTGGGGATTTTTACATTCATAATGTCATCTGGTTTTGCCTTTGAGAGGAAAAAATGTTTCTGTCCTTCTGAAAAAATGTGTCTTTTTTTTTTTTTTGCTATAGGTGCATTTGTAAAAATGGTGGAATGCTAGGATTTAAATTTACTGACAAAAATCTGTTGTCAGATGTAAATATTAGAAAGAAAACTGCCACTCACAAGATATGTAATCTGTACATCTGTTTCTAGGCTGGGTAACTGTGTCCCCAGGAGTGAAGACTTTTACTTTCCCATCCTGCTCAGGCCATTCCCTGGTGCAGAGCTGATACATGAGGCCACAGGTCTGGTTTTCTCAGCGTGCAACAGAAAAGGGCACACTGGGGGAAAGGGGAGCATGCACTGAATTGAAAGGAGATGAAGCCACCTCAGTCAGAGGTGTCTGGTTCCTGGTAAGCGTCTTCTGTGGTCTGCCTTGGGGCCATCGAGCAGTCTGCGTACAGCGATAGCTGAAGCTCAGGCCCTTCATGCAAATAGTGGTGGCTTCATGCAGGGGTTGTGGAAAGCGTGCTCGGAGCGGCTGCCTCGGGGCAGGGCAGGGCCCACCTGACGTGCTGGCGCGGGTCATGGTGGGTGGTGATGGTCAGGGCACAGTCTGTTACCCACCTGGAGCTGGAGTCACCCTGCAGAGGCAGCCTTGGCCATGGAGTGCAGGCAGCAGATTGGGTGTGAGGCAGGTCTAATGCCTTCGTCTAAGAAAGAAAACAAGTTCATCTCTGGTCTCAAGCTTTAGCAAGAAACCTAGGATGAGTCTGGAGGCATCCTGTTTGGGAAGACGACTGTGTGGGAGCAGCCTGTACCTATTCATAAGGCTTGAATTTGACGTGGCTCTTTAGCAGCAGCAGTAAAAACTAAGAAAGCTGTTTTTAAGGAAAAGGGCAGTCAAATAATACAGAAGTTCTCTCATCGGGTACGTTGTTGGCCACAGGTCTAATGGAATGGCCCGGAGGGATCTGCTGACTCGCGATCACTGCTGTACTTGCTGGACTGCAGCACCTCCTGTGAACTTGAGGACAGTGGAAAATACTGGCATTGTTACATGAGGAAGGGTTCCTCTGGAATCAGGCAAGCAATTCTGAGTATTTTAGCCTACCTTGACCTGAGGGAATTGATATTGAATCTCATTCAGAGAGACTTGTACCAACTGAGAGGTTACTTCCTTACTCAAATAAGCAAAGCCGGGGGAACCACGCCTGCTGCTGCCATGTGCTTTCTTCAGGAAAGCTCTCCCTTGCCTCATCCAAGAGTTGGAGGGGTGAGTGCCAGCATCAGGCTGGAGCTGACAGCAGAGCCTTGTGACTAACCTGTCAGCCCTGATGACTGATGCCTGTCATCAGAGAGATCCCTCCTCTCTGCACCCTGCTGCTTGGTATAAAACAGTGGCGATGGCATCTGTCATCATGGGTGTGATGAGGAGGGTGATCTGGGCACGATGTAAGAGCTCACCAGCCCTTCTGCCAGCTCCGGTCTGCAGTGCCGAGCTGAACCGCTCCCAGGCCTTGGGCACTCAAGCTGAGTGCATGGGGCACACAGAGAGAAACAGATCCTTCCCTCCTGCCTCCCCCAGCCCTGCATTTCTCAAGAGAAAGGAGTGAGAGAGAAGAAAGGGGAAGAAGGTATTACACAAGGGTTTTCTGAAATTAATTGCTTAAGGAGATCTGATGTGACATGTCTGAGCACCCAGTGAAGTCCTTACAGAAACCCCATCCCTTTCAAGTCCTCCAAAGTATCAAGCATACTTGCATTTTTCATACGGCATAATTCTTCTACCATCTGGGAGAGTAAATAGAGATATTTTTTTTTTCTTAGTATAATAGACTGTACTGTGTCACTAATTTAGAGTTTTTGACTTCTAGAAACTGATCACATTTGTAATACACACAGATAGGCCAAACTGAATCAACTTGTTACAAGTCGTTACAGTTTGAAGCTCAAAAAAAAAAAAAATAGCTGGAGCCTCTGCTTCAAGAGGGGAGCAGGCTAAATCGGCTACACCACCATTGCTCCAGAGGAGGGTGATCCAGCTGTCCCTTGAAACACTGCACCTACGTGACTTCAGTGAGGGAGCTGCGCTGGCTTCACTCAGTAGGCAACTAAACAAGTGAGTCACTATTATGCATTCTCAAGTACAGTCACATCAAGGTGTTATTGCTGAAACACCTTTTATTGAAAGCAAGTCATAATCTGGAATTAGTGACAGACAGATCTGTTCTGATTTATCCACATAAACTTAGCCAGGGGAAAGGCTGTCGAGGTGGCTTGGTTGTCTCTAATGTTTGGGATGCTCCAGTTTGTTGTCAGCCAGCCATGCTGGGATTTCTCTACAACTGCCTAGCACGTTTATTTGCTAATGAAAAATTAATTTTAAAAAAATCTGACCAGCATGTTATTGCTTGTTGTCTTAAAAAAAAAAAAAAAAGGAGGGTAGTATAAGATGTGTTAGGCCTCTCCTTGCTCAGGCATGGTCAGAGCCCTGCACATTCCTTGGCTGCTCACCCCGGGCAGTCCCCAGGCAGGAGGCTCAGCAGGGAGGGCAGGGTCCCAGCTGCAAGGCCTGGGGGTTCAGCTCCGCCCAGCCAGCCAGCCATAAAGCAATTGTACATTAATGGCAGATAATTACATAACCTGTTAAATGCCATTAATCCTGGTAAAGAAGTGTGCCAAATGCCCTGTGTTGGTGCCATCTTGGGCTGGCCGCAGCTTGTGTTTCATGAGCTGTTAAATCGCAGGCCCTGGGTTAACTAAGTCAGTACAGAGGAGCAGGTTGTGCTGAACTGCTCCAGCCAGGGGCCTCGGAGACATCGCTAAGGGCAACGCACAGGAGAGGCACCAGCAGTGCGGGCCCTGTACGGGAACAGGTGCTGGTGGGGCAGAAGCTGCTCCAGAAGTGCTGGCAGCGCTCCTACCCCCTCTCCAACCCCTACTGTACCTTAGAAAATACACAGGAGGGAGAAGCAGCATCACAGCATCACTCTCCCAGCTACACGTTAGGGCACAGCAGTTTGTAAGCGATGACAGGGAGAGCACACGTCTGGATTTGAGCTTTGGTGTTTCAGTTCTTCTCTCCCTTCTGTACTGACACACTTAATTTTAGACTAAATGTTCAGGAGCAGATGTTTTCCAGCACACGGCAGTCTAAACACGGCAACGTGGGGCAGAGCTGTAAAATGTACACTGTGAAGCACTTGCAGTAAATAAGTGGAATTAACTCCCAGGATCCTGTTACATGCGACAGCAGAAACAGAGCAGGGCCGCATGCAGCCAGAGCTGGGCCTCACACCATGGTTTCAGATCTGGGGCAGTTGGGGTGACGGGCTTTGTCCTATCCATTTCTGGGTGAGTGAGCCTGCCCTGCTACTCACTTCTGATGCCTGTCAGTGATTTTTTTACTATTACCCATTTTACACTGCAAAGAATAGTACAGGATTAGGTCTGGACTAAAATCATTCAGTTGAAACTGGTGAAACCCACTCGCATACATCTTCACCAGAGGAAAAAACCAAACCACCAGTTTACACACCACATGCAGAGATTTGGCAAACTGGCACACAACCAATCACTGCATCTAACAAGAAAAACCTGAGACAAGTGAAGCCCCCAGCCTTCCCCACATGCACGTTAGGGCAGGGGCAGGCAGGTGTCCCTCCCGTGGCTGTACAGACATGCCTGTGCCCGAGAGGAGTCTCACCCAGGTACACACACAGCAGCTGCTACAACCAAGATTTTGAAACCCCTTGTGTTCTGCACCCCACCCCAGAGCTGCCAGAACAGCTCTGCTTTGCTAAGCTGGGCAGCTGGGGCAAGTGCCTCCAGCACATTCTCTAGCTGAACAGCAGCTTGTGAAGTTTGCTAAACCCTTTAAATCACTCTGAAGTTCTGCCTAAGAAACAGCAGCCTCAACCCCTTTAAACAAAATGCCATTTCCACAGATGCCAACAGGTGACAACTTTTGGGCCCGAATGAACAAGTTTAATCTACGCAAGAGAATAACTGCAAGTTTGCAAGTTAACCTGCATCCACACACAAAGTTGTATTTTTTGAAGGCAACCAAGCTCACACTTCTGCTGCTTTGTTTCAATTCACTGCTCTCGGTGGATTTGACCAGCGAGGATCCCGCTCCCAGCAAGTGCATCTCTGCGGGGTCTGGCCCCCGCTGCAGCGCAGGGACAGGGTCAGGAGCTTGTGGCACCCTTATACCGTCACCACCAGGAGGAACAAACCGCATTGACATGCAAATCATAGGTTATGCATCAATCAAGGTATCACTTTTATTAACGGGATTTTCCATTTCTGTCGCACACCGTGAATGTTTATACAATGAAAAAGCCAAACATTGCTGGAAGCAATAAGATCAGCTGATACTTCTGTACCCTCTTAACACACACACACAGATTCTGTCTTGGTGAGAAATTTTTATATTTCTGTTCATTAATTCTGCTTATTTATACTGCTACTCTTAAAATTCTGTGTCAAGATTGTCACATCTTAAATACAGATTAAGTTGCTAGAGGTACATTATTTTTTATATATATATTTATATACACACATACAGAAAAATACAAGACTAATTGTTTTTCCACAATATTTAATTTATACACTACTGTAACTATATGCAACTTTTAAAGACACGTTAAGGGGTACAAGAAACTGTTTACTTGCTCTAAATAGTTTGGTCCAATATTATCTTAATGTAGTGGTTATTCTCGCCCTTCCTTTTACGTGACAACATAATACAACATACGCCACATGCACAGTCATTCACCTATCAACAAATGGATAAAGGACACCACTCAGACTAACATTTGTACACCCAAAGGTTCAACCAACCACACACAACTATAAGGCTATAATACAACTATGCAGCATAAATGGTCAACACTGCTGTCCTAAAGTGAGCACCATATATACAGTCGTATATAAAAACATTGGAAACAAAATACACCTGGGGTTAGTTAAAAGGTGCCATTCCAAGGCTGTACATAGTATCAGGAAAGTGTATTTACAATACTTGGAAAAAAGCTGCAACAAATAAGTTTATTGCCAATGCCCTTTATAAACTCATCTCCTACTTGGATGTTACGCTCACCGTCTGTGAACCACACATCTCATTTCTGGCCCTTGGTGCGATCCCTGCTCAAAAATTTCAAGCAAATATGTTCTATGGCTTCACCCACACATCTATTCTTGTAGCTTTTCATTTATAAGTATCACACTGACTAAACTGCAACTAGAGTTGAAAACTTAAAGCAGCAAAACGCTTATCCTTTGCCTTGTTTAGGAAGCAGAATGCAAAAGCCCTGGCTAGGCCAGCCAGGGAGAATACCCCATGCGATTTAGACTCCCTTAGTAAAGTCCGTTAGCGATCAAGAAGAGCTGTCATGAGCTGTAGAAGTTATGACCAAGCGTAACGCCGTTCTTTGGTGCTCTGCTCACTCTGCGGTGGACGTGAAATGCGTTGTATTTGACCATTCTGCAAGTGTTACAAGATGCTCAACAGTGTAAACTCCTCTCAGACACCCAACGTCTGCCCAGGGCGCTGCTACATCATACCACCAGTTTCACTAGCATTGCTTAGAAGACCCAGTGCACAGCATGAAAAAATAAAACATTCTTGCCCTTCCCAAAACTAGGAATCTGCAATATATTTTATTCTAGATAATAAAATTCCACAAAGTTAATTCATCTGGTCAAAAGTATCCTTTTGTACAGAAATACTCTAAATCAAGACCTTGCCATGGCAATGGGAAACCTGACAGAAAGGCTAAGAGCTGTAAAATAAATACTTTCCTATATGCTATTTTAAATTGACTTTATGAGAAAGCGTTGTTACTGAGGAAAAATAAGTGATGTACATGTGGGGAACAGCAGTATTTTAAGTCTTAATAAGAGTAATAATGAGGAAAAAAAAAAAGTAAATGACAGTAACAATTTCAATTTCAATCCAATTACCTAAAGGTTTTCCATCCCTTATTGCCTTTTGAACTCTCAGGGAGGGGAGGACAGGACAGGGGAGAAGGCTTACAAGGTAAAAACCTAAAATATTAACTGTCATGATATACTAATAACAAAAGTAATTCATACAAATACTTTATTTTTAATTAGCATGTAAAAACTCAGAAGTAGACTTAATAATTTACCTTTGTTATATTAAAAAAGAAGATTGTCTGCTTGTATTATTAACACATTTCTATGGGAGAAAGCTGCCTTACAAATCTACGTGCCTTTTTTTTTACCTAAAGAAAACTGCCTCTAGCAAAACAAGATCTTTTCAGTTTGATTTTTGAGCCACAACTTTATCCATATCATAGCTTAAGACAAATAGGTGTGGGTTTAAAAATCATATTTCAAGATCACTAATTTTCAGTGCATCTTTGCTTTGTACAAGCCTTGGAACATCTGAAAGCTCCCTGAAGAGTTTTCAGCATCAAAACATTATTGCTTTGGTTCTGTTTCAGACACATAGAAGTATGCCACATATCACATATTTTCTTTATCACAGAAGGTCAGAACAAGAATTAACATTTCACAAGCAAACAAAAGCTGCTCTCTCTAGTTTAAGTGCAGAACATGACACTTCTAAGTGCTCCATTTACATTAGGATCCAGATATTTATTTTAATCCAGATCTTCCATAGTAAAATTATAAATGTAAAAATTACACAATAAAATATTCTGTTTTGTTGAAAAAGAAAAACGTATCAGCTAGCAGCATGCAAAGACCATGCACTGTCATATCATCAAGCAAACACAAAATTAAAGTGTAATAAATAACTGCTCAAAGCCCGCTTAAAAATCTTAAGACAACGTAAGGGGGTCCGTGACAAGGTGTTCACAGCTCTGAACAGGAAGAATGATGCTGTCAAGTAGATCGAGCTATTAAAGTCAGGTCATTGTCAAATGACATGACAACAACTGGTTTGACTGGAGGTACACAGCAGCCCCTCCTTTGGGTTCCGCTGAATATTCACAGATATCGTCTTTTCACAGAGAGGTAGTTGTAGCACATTGTTTTTCAAGTTCCTGTTCTTTATCCGTTCCAATTCATTTGCAGTGTCTGACATTTGGTCAGAAAAAAATTTTAGGTTGCCCAACGATGAAGCCTGGTTTGTGCCTCCGCTGGAACTTATACACATTTTCCATGTTGATTTCTCCTGTACTTTTACACTGGAAAAGGACAGATTGTTTTGAGGATCAATAATGTATTTAGTGCTGCCATGAATCTGCGAACCTAGGCAAAGGCTCATTAACTTCAGGCTTTCTACCAGTTCCCCTGCACTTCTAGACGACAGCTGCATTGAGTTCCCAGATCCGGCACATCTCCGAGTGGAACCTGACGTGTTGTTGGTGCTACCGCTCGAGCTGCCGGAGGGGCTGCCCCCACCTTTGCTGTTATCGCCTGGGCTCGTTTTGTCTACCCCTCCGTTCCCGTTACTTGGTTTGCTTTGTCCACCACCATCTCCTTGGCTGCCAGGTGGCCCTTCGCTACTATCCCGCCGGTGCCAGGAGTAAGTAAACCCGCTATCTTTGTCTAGGCGTCTCCTACTTTCCGAGTCGTCATCGCTTGTTTCTGAGCTACTGCAACTGGAGCCCCGTCCCTGGCTTTTCCGCCTGTGGTAGCGTTTATGCACTGTGCTAGGTGAAGCGATGTTCATTTTTAACCTGCTGAGCTTTGGGGGTAAGTTCTCATCCATGTCAAACTCGTCGTCTGACTCACCCTCCTCAAAGATTTGATTGAGGACTGGTGCACTCTTCCTTGAAGTAAGACGATTTGTAACTGAAGGCTTACGGCGCAGAACAACTTGAGTAGACAGAGAAATAGGCTTCTTATCTTCTTCATCCTCCTCTTCATCTTCTTCTACTCTGAACAAGCACTTCCGGCCACTCGTAGTGGGTTTTAAGCTCACTGACGGGACTGCTGAAAGTGCTGGTCCAGCTAATTCAGGGATATCTTCTTTCTTGGCTGAATCGCCAAGGGCCTTGCTTCTGTGGCCATTGAGGACATTCTCAGCTGTGCGAGCTGGTGACTGAGGAACAGTTGCATGAGAGAGAGGAGAAGCTGTAAGGTCGTCCTCCAGATCTTGGGGTACATCGATTTTCGTTGGCCACGACTGCCTACATAAACAATTATAAAAGATAAAAGAAAGTTGAATTTTCAGCATTCTAGAAAGTATAAGACGACGTAAGAACTGCACAAGAGAAGCACAAGTGCTGCTACACAAACTGGTCTGATGAGTGGCATGTTTGTAAATAACAGTACTGAGCAAGGGAGGAAAAGGAAACACTCACAGAATGTGTATTCCTTTAAAAATGTTGTTATTTGAAAGGAATATCATATATACAAAAGTATAGTTTAGAAATTGTGTTGGTTACTGTCAAATGAAATCTTAAGATTTCACTGCTCTCAGAAACTGAATTAAGCAATAAAAAGCTTTAAATAACTATCTCTCAAAAGAAAATAACCTGAAGTAGGTATAGAACCACCAGTACCTAGAAGAAGATATGAATCAAGCACAACTTAAGTTAGTACTGCGAACTACTCTTAATCTGAAGCTTCTGCTATTTTTTTCCCCACCAGTATTCTTAATATAAAAATTAGGTTAGAATTAACAGGAGTGAGACTGAAAAGCTGAGTCAGAAGAAACATTCTCTCATTTTCAGTAAGTCTCATTCAGACCAAGCTCTAATCTACAAAAATCCCCTTTAGTTTTAAACACACATGAATTGAGAACATACATTTATTTATCCTTAGTTGAGCAACTGGAATAATACAGCTGCATGAGTTCAGGACTCAAGCTGCTGAAGAATATGACACTGGAATAAACTGTATGTCCAAGTTCAAACTGCATGACTGTTCCAGCATTAGCAAACATCAAAATGAAAGTAACACTTGAGTGTAACTCCATTGTACAGTTAGCAGCTGATGTCTTATCTCCATTATCTAAGGCTAGTATCTAATGATCTATATTTTACTTTAAATCCTAATATATATATTGTAATTTTGCCATAATGCATACAGAATAAATCAAGAATGAAGACTGTCAGTCCTTCCTGTCTCTTTGTATTTCAAAAGCCTAATCCAAAAGACCAACACCTACAGACCAACAGCGTAACACTGAGTAATTCTTCAAATGCCTCATTCAGCATAAGCCCCACATTTCTTGTGGAGACCAAAAAATTTGTTGTAACCTCTCAAACTAAGAGTTACCTTTAAGTTAAACAACTGGCAAGCTTTTTTAACTCTACATAACTAAAATACTCCAGCATATTGCAGGAAAAGCTGTAGTAGAGACCTCTGCTCACATATGGATAGCATATTACAAGACATTCCCAACCATGTTTTGGGTGTACCAAAAGAAAGGGCCGCATGACTTAGTAGCCCAGTTTAGAAGCAGAGTGAAGGAGGAAAGCAGGAGAGGAAGCAGAGAATGTTTTACACCAAGTGTGACCCCACATACGGACAGCCTGCATATGAACACAGAAGGCTTATACCAGCTTCCTCATCTGCTGTGTTACGAGGTCAAACTGAAGAAAAAAGGAAGACTCAGACACCTCTTTGCTATTCCTATTCTAAATGAGCTCTTTTAAAGTGTTTAAAGTTAATAGAAGCACCTGCACTAGGACTGCATTTGCTCAAGGCTCCCTCTGTAATGGCTGGACAGAAAAGGATCCTGAAGTGCGAGATGCCTGTCTACACAGGTAACAACTGACAACTATCTTCCCCACTGTATGAACTTTGAAGGAGAGTACTTCATTAAAGCCAGCATTAAACTCATCAAGCCTAACTGCAGACTTTGTTTTGAAGTGTTACCTTCAGTTTTGCTTAAACAAACCAGGGATACAAAAATCCACCGGGATCCTCTACCAGTAGGACCTGGCTGCCAACACACCCGGGCAAGCCTGTGTAGGCCACTCCCTGGGAGGAGCCACACAGGCTCCTTCCCATCTCCTTGGGCACTGGGAGCTGCTGGTGCCTTCCCACCAGTTTCCCTCCAGTGAGCAGCTCTGCCTGGAGGGAGGCCACACAACCAGCAGCTCCAACCCAAGCTGTCCAGACAAGAAGTGGAGCCTGGGCTGTGGTCCTTCTTGCTTTGACACTGGCATCCTCCCTGAGGCCCCAGCTGACTCCAGAAACGCTTGGAACCACTGACCTAGTTTTCTGATGTCTTGTGCTATGTTGGGTATTTTAAACACAAACAACTGTCTGTGATTAACAAATAGGACTTAAATAAATTCGAAACACAACTACAGAAGTGACATAAAATGAAGATCTAAATCTTTCAAGAATTTACCATGCTTTAAGAACAGACTGGTTTGTCAGCAAGAAAAGGAAAAGAGTTCTGTGGCTGTCACAATAAAGGGTAAATATAGTATCTAACAGTACTGTAGTTTCCAGGCAATAAACCTCCTCACTACAGAACATTTATCTCTCATAGCAGCCCATGTTTGCCTCCCTTCCCTTCCCCCCCTCCCTTATTCCCAGTAGGCCTGAGAGAGTGGGACAGAAGGGAAGCTCCACATTGCAACTAATTTTTATTTTTTTTTAATCTTTTGAAGTCTCAAAGTCATGCATTACTTTGTTGTCTTTTCCATTAAGTCACTACGTATAAATAGTTTGAATTTAGAACCATCGTGAAGACAAACACGGAACTGGAATTCCACCTGGAACCATTAAGGGCAACAGTTCCGTGTCATGAAAAGAAAATCCATACTCATATGGCAGGCTTCAGCTACTCCAACTTTACAAATTCGTATCAAGATTTAGAATCAACAAACTTGTTTGTTCAAGTTTCTCATATAACTGTGGCAGCTCCTTCTACTGAAAGAGTGGCACTGATGCAGAGAAAAAAACAAAACAACTTAAAAGCAGACTTTGTAGTTGTGGAGTTTTTCTTTCGAAGGTAAACTCAAATTTCTTCTCTAAAGTAATCTGTTTTATAACCAATACTTAGTATTAGACACATTTGATGCTCTGCTTGAATTTCTTTTTTAAAAGAAATTAACATAAAATAAGAGGATGATCCATTACCAGAGAACTGCGGAGTGAAATTATTACCCTTGAAGAGAAGCTCTAACACCATTTCGGTCCTGTAGGCAGCCCTCAGCTGCCTGCAACAATAACACTTCTGAAATAACCACCCAACAGAAGATAAAATTTCTTACAATAAATAACCATTGAGTGAATGACCTTCTGAGTGCAGCAACAAAATTTCAGCCTACCCTAGTACACTGCACAGGGTGCAGTCTCATCTGAAGATGACAAAGACATTGAGAATCACTCTAAGGTTCAGAGGGAAACAATTCATTATTCAGGTAGACAGAATGGTATTTAGAACAGACTCCTCTGAAAGCCTCCAAAATCTCAGCCTAAATCCAAGGTAACAACCAATGGAGGTTATGTATCTTTAACCTGTTTTCCAAAGCGTGTGCCCTTAATTTCTAACAAGTGTCCATTTTTTCTAGATGGAATTTGAGGTAGTAGTATCTGACTTCTAGTGATTAGGCCAAGGAGAACATGGATACACACCAGAAGGACACCATAGCATTTATGTCCCAATTAATAATTCCTGGTAAATGATTTTACAAGTTGCACCAAGAAACCTTTGGAACGAACAAGCTATTTTGTCTTTCTATCCGGAGGATTTAGAGAGATTAACAACAGTGAAGGTAGGCAACGACTCTAAACATCAGCACAAGAGCTTAATATTCTTCTCTCATTAAGAGATTGGCTACTAACAATTATTATTGCTAGTAATAGCTACCAATATTTTATCAAAACCTAAAAGACAACTTTTGAAGAGGCTGGAGGTTAGAGAACAAAAATTAATGGAAATGCCTCAGCACAACCTCCATCTTCACTAGGAAGATTGTCCAGATGGGCCAATGAAGTGGCGATTTTTTCAGTACCAACAGATCCCTAGTCATAGCTTTAACACTTAACTCAGGAAATTAAAAACACGATGTTTAAGAAAAATAACTGTTGAAAACTCGCATCCTCCGATACCAATGTACAGGTGGAAACTATACTATTCACCTTGTGTTATGTTTTGTTTGCTTTTTTAAAAGTATATGGTGCTGTAACTGAAAATATGGGATACTTTGATAACTGTTTGTAGAGCAAAATGGACTGGTTGAACATATCAATGCCAACTACATGCCAGAACCCCACTTGCCCCTTTAGTTTTACTGTGTCACAAACTGGAGCTTTGAAAATGTCAGGCAATCTTACTATATATGGCTTTTTAAAATCATGTTTTTGTCAAGTAGAAAAAAAATTTTAAATCTATTGCAATATCTTTAAATGGCTGATAAAAGCAATTAATTCAACAGTTTTCCTTAGACAACAGGCATATCAACTGACATTAAAAAGAACATAATCTACAGATGCTTGCTCAAAGCTTGATTTAGGGGATGTTTGGCCCATTAAAAATCAAAGCTAACAACTAAACCGTAACATCAAGTTCAGAGTGATTTCTCATTTATAACTAATTCCCCATCATCATCTTTATGGATTATGCAACTACGTTTTTTCCAGGGATATTACATACACAAATGGTAGGAGGAACTGAAGGGCGATGAACATGCCATTTCCTAGCAGGTGTGAAAACTTACTACTTCAGATACAGACTTCAAATTGATTAGTCATTTCCTGAAAGTGGTAGGAATTGAGAATACTATTGGTAACTGATTTCTGAACAGCATCTGAAGCATCCACATCACTTTAAAAGACATTTAAAATTTGCAATGAATAAGTATTTTACTGTTTTTAAGAAAACAGTACTTGAGTAATTCAATAATATTCTTATTTAGCCAAGTTAATATGCAAGAAACCATTTAGATTCCTAAATTCTCACCTGAACTGAGCTTTGATGTTGCTAGGGCTTGCAGATCTGGTCTGAATTTCTTTCTCTTGTTTTTCTCGTAGAATTCTTTCGGCTAGCAAGAAGTAAGTAGCAGTGATGTGATTGTATTTGTTAGTTTCCAATGCCCTAAGGAAAGTACAAAACATGAAATAAACCATACATCAATGGGTTTTAGAAAACTGGACATGGATCTTGCACACCTTGCTGTACTTCTCACAGCAGGAAGAGCACTTAAAAACAGAACTGGGTATTTCTGCTGTTTTGATAAGCATGTCTTGGATTTATTAAAAATAAAGAGCCACAAAGCCTAGTAATATCAACCATAGTTGGATGAGGATATCTTTAGAATATCACCCAAAAAATTAAATAATTTTTCCCTTATTGAACATCCTTTAAATGATAAAATTGTATTTCGTTAATGTCATGAAGCAATAATGGTCTTTCCCACTGGCACATACAACCACAAATATTTGTTTATGCAACAACTGGAGGAAAAACCTTTACTATTTTAGGGCTGTCACATTAAGTTTACAGTAAAATTAAGTTCATAAGTCAGTAAGCATCATTCATTGTAACAGAAAGGATGACACTGTTACACAGCTAAAACCTTAAGAAGCAAGACTGCTGCTTCCCCGCCCTACCCTCCAAATGTATAGTAACAGTTTTTCCAGCTTAAACACAAACAGAAAAAACAATTTTAAGTCCTCTCTTGACTTTAGGAATATTTTTGAGATTTGGGGGTTTTAATCTATTAGAAAAAACTATGTAGCCTTCTAGCAAGTTCACACACTGGCAATGACTATTTTGCATTATACAGATAAAAGGAATAACATTTTAAATTCACAAAGATTCAGGTATACTGGAAACATACTAAGGGACAAATGCTAGAATTTTATCACCTCCCAATATGCATGAGATATGAAGCACAAATAAAAGTATGGATTTCAGAGCCATCAGGTTTACCCAAGAGAGCAAACTACTGCAGGAATTGAACAGTGTTCCAACACATTTTCTTGAAGTTTCTCCTAAGATTTTGTCTACTTAAGTATTTCTCATCCTAGAGTATCTTATCACAGAGCAAGATTGTAATATTTTGTTTGTTAACCAAATGGCTTGATGTTTAAACACTGGAGTACCCAGATTCTCATGACATCCTTTTATCAAAAATAACATGCACAAAACGAGCTGCATATAGAAAACTGACAACTTACTCCACTATTGTATCTCGGTCTGCAATATCACCAAGAACCATGCGTTGTATTATACTGTTGTGTTCCTCCTCAGACAGATTTTTATATGACACAAGAGGAATATTGTACTTCGTTGCAGGAGACGGGTCAACTCCTTGGAGCCACGCATGGTTTTCAATCTCTTCCAAAGATGCCCTTCGCTTTGGGTCTCTCTGCAACATCCGTGTAATTAGACTGTGAATAAAAAATAAATCTAAAACAAAATGCACTCATGTGTTTAAAAAGCAGCCATTGTAAGAGCAACATTAGAAAGAAATTTCTGCTGTTGGTCCACATAAACCTTTAGAAGTCTCTACAGTAATCAGTGTGATGGGAAATAATTTATTCTCAAAGACATTCCAAATATTGCTGAGCTGAAACAATTTACTTATTAAAAACTATAAATATCATAAACACTGCAGTTTTCATTTACTATGCCTAGATTCTTAACCTGATTTTTCTGGTTTGTTTGTTTTTAATAGACCTTATAGGGCAACTGTCACAGATGGCCTACAAACTGGTCCATAAAGTAACAGAAATATAATTTTACATTATTGCTGCTGTCAACAAGATGATGGATCAGCAAGATAAGTAGAAATATTTTATTCTGAAATAGCTATCAGACATTTGATTCTCCAGTACCCCTGGAAGAACAGTGATCTGTTCTATCCATAGAGACAAAAACCAAAACAAAACACTATCTGGGATGATGAAGTGACGAACCTACTAATGGATTCAGACTGATGTTTACAAGTGCTGGAAAGCAAGTGCATAAATTCCCCAAACAAACAGAAAAAGAAGAAAATTAGCATAGCACATCTCTGTTCACTTACTAGACATGAAAAATTCTCAGTGAAGGTATTTTTGGCTTTGCACAACAAACAGAACATGGATATACAGTTTTGGTGCCAAGTTTTCAATGAAACTTTATTGCTCCAACATGTGGAATGAAAGTTCTGTGGTTCTCACATAAATGCTTTTTATCGTACTAACTATACTATGCCATGCAACTTCAAACCGCACAAATCAAAGCTATCACAACTTTTTTTGTTGTTTTTTTCTTTTTTTTTTTTTTTTTTTTTTTTTACTGTAAGATGATGTATAGAATTTAAAATGGAGATTAATTCAGACTTCTTAAAATTCTACTGTAAAAACAAGAATTGTCACACATATACTTAGTCACTGTGGTGTCTCCCTTGACCTAAAGGAAAGGCGGGGTGAGACATGGGAGCCTTTATTTTCTTTGCTTTTGTTAGTACTATGACAGAAAGGAAACAAACTCTACACTTCATTTGACTTTTTTTTTAAACCACACCTATAGTAAAACCACACAAATGGACTGCATGTGCCTCGTGCTTTAAGCTTGCTTATACATCCCAAACCAAGAATGCTTTCATTCCAAGCAGGAAGTTTAAGCATTCCCAGAGCCTTTTCCCTAAGAAAACCTAACTTACAGAGGACTTGACTTGGGTAACAGGTTATATACATTGTTGATGCGTTACACAGAGAAAGCAGATCTACTTAGGTCTTTAAGCAAATTAGCAGTAGCCAATATATTAAGCAAAAGGCTGCAAAAAACATTTCCTGGCCTCAGCACAGCATGCAGCATCTCAAGAGATTTATTCGATACAATTCACTGGTAAGAGTTCTCTTTTAAACCTCTTCCTGTATTGTATTTTAAACCTCCTCCTGTACGTAAAGCTCTTCAGGCTGCTGAGAGCACTGATAGCAGCTTTTGCATGCTACTGGAGATGCCAGACACTAATGAGAAGACATGAAAACCAGCTATGGCATCACATTATATATGAGATTCCTGGACCACACATATGACAGGTGAAGAGAGAAACAGTCATTATGACCACAGCTGTAAAATTTCATTCTGTGGCAAATAACAGAATCCTAGATGCTGCTCTGTTTTTTTGACTGGACGAAATGCATTTTTCAAGCATTTATAAAGTCATCTGGACTTCCACATTGAAAATGAAGAGATACTCTATTGCAAATTCAAGAACACGGCCAGACACTGTAAAATAGTTTAAGTGATGCAACTGGGATAATATATTAAAAGGACTGAAGAGGTCATTAACTGATAGGGAAATATGGGAAATATTGGAACATATAAAAAAAAAAAAGGTGCAGTGAACACTGCAGAAAAACAACACATCAAAATGAGTCATGATTCCCAAGTGGCATATGGTATTTGCAGACAGAATATTTTTCTCCCTTGATTGCCTAGAATGTTGATTTGGAGTTGCAATTTCAGTAGGAAATGAGACAAAACTTGCTGTGATATCCTTGGGTTTTGACAACTTGTATTTTGAACAGAAATCTATAGGAATCATTATTTTTTTTTAACCCCTGCCACAAAATACTCTTAGCAACACTCTTGTCCAGCAAGAGTGGTGGCCAAAGCCAGGCAAGTGGTGAGCAGCAGCTTCATTCATTTATAAAATGCATGACAACTGAGAGGCATAAAAGAAAGATACATTGTGTAAAACCAAAATTAAGTTTCACACAAGTATGGGAAAAAATCTATTGGCAAAAAATAGCATGGGATTAACCATCTAGAAAGAAGGGACACAAAGAATAAAAAACCGCAATACCGGTGCCCAAGAAACGACTGAATTGATGTGAGGAAATACTAGCAACTAAGCAAAAAACAGTAGGCACATATCATCTTATTAACAGGCATGGAATATTCCACATGCTGATAATACGGTATGGGGACCTCCCAAAGGTAATGAGAATCCACTTCTATGAACGCTTCCAAGTTTTTTAGTACTCTACTTACTCTTTACATTCTTTGGACACATGAGGTGGCACCGTGTATTTGCAGTCCATTATCATTGTCAGAGTTTCACTGTCATTTGCTTCTTGAAATGGTGGTTGTCCACAAACCAACATGAAGAGGATGACCCCTAAGCTCCATATATCTGTAAATATATAGGACATATTTTAAAGTAACTCTTAAGGAAACAGACATAATTATCATCAAAATATTCTTGAGATGTATACTGGGGTTATTACCACACTCTTGATTATGAGCATTACTTAAGGAATTTGCAGTTCTCCTGAAGTACAAAATACAGTACAGGTCCACTGACAACTTTTCACGACTTCAAGGATGTAACATTTGACAGCAAAGTGTTAGATAAAATTGAAGATAATCTGGTCTCTCAGAAGACAAGAATTCATTACTGTTTTCTTCACAGGTAGGCACAAACTATTAAAAGAGATTTGTATACAAAGGACATTCCTTTTTTAAGTACTAGCATAAACTGTTCTCAATATGGTTTACATTTTACTCTATGAAGTAGAGAAATTACAAAGAAAGTCACTTAATGAGACTGAACTAGATATGACTTTCCTTCAGTAGTGTTGCTTCAAAAAATTCTTTGCTACTTCTAATTGTAAATAACATAATTTAGGTAAAATTACTTACACCAATCATATTACAAAGTGTGGGATGTTTTGTTTTGGTTTTTAAAGTATCCATCAAACTAAGAATTAACAGTGATCTCTACTACACTCTGGGTATCATCTTGTTTCCTTCTAGTTCCTGCTTGTGTAAAATGTTCCCCAATGAAATGGCATACCAAAAGATGAAAAAGCAGCACTGCTGGGCATGAAGCCCTTTAGTTGGTTTCTACTTACTGTAAAAGCTACTATTTAGTTCAAATCTTTATTAAAAGTTTACCTAGAAGAAAATATTTCACAAGTCTCACTGCATTCAGTACAGGAAGCTTAATATTGAGAAATATTTAATATTGCATAAAAACAAATAACTCCAATATAAGCTTAGAGCTTCATCTTCAGCTTCCATGCTCTGGAAATTTCAGTGGCAATTTCGGGTGCTACACCCTAGCATTTCACAGATCTGTACCCAGTAAAACCAAACAGCTGAACTGAGAGAAAAGAGGAAAGAGGGGCCAGCAGCTGGCAGTGGTTGTAAGAAGCATAGCACACCAGCTCTGTCCTGGATGAGCTTCCAAGAGGGAACCACACTAAGTTACCTACCCAACTGCATCTTGCTTTCTGTGGCCTACTCAAAATACTTGACATGCATTTAAAGCTGAAGGATAGCTACAATTTGATTTAATAATGTAAATCACACACATTCATCCCTAGAACAATTACTCATTTTGCTAGTTACAACCCATTCTTCATATGCTTTAGCTGACAGAGGAACAGAAACACTACATGGTAATTTTCTTTAGAGCTCTAATTTGTACTAAATGTATGCTATTAACTTGGACAATTATATGATTTCTGTTACACTTACTAGGGCCTCAATCCTATAGGTACTGAGCATTTTGAGGCTGGTACATCATATCATGTAACCTGCAAATTCAACATGACTGTTCACATGTTTAAGATTCAATAAGTGCATTAATACTTTGATAGATTGATGCCAGAAAGCTGAATGTTCTGGAATGTAAGATTTTTTTAAAGCCTCACAAGACAGAGAGGTAATTTCACCTAGGAGGTACACCCTTAATTTCGTAAAGCTAGTTACTCTTTCTCCTACTGTTCAGTTGAAAAGTGGCCAAAAAGTTCTGGCACAATCTCTTTCACCACACAACAGATTATAAAATTTGCAAGCACATAAAACATGTGAATTCATGCATTTCTATTAACAGTCATCTTTTGGATATCAATGTCCTTCCCAGATTAACTTTGCCTAAAATCTATTTTGTGATACGATCTATCCTAGTATTCTCATCAATACTTCCCCCCATAATAAAATTCTTCATGTATTCTTTCAGCATTAAGTATTTTTTAAAATAGTCCACATAGCAGTGCATGGTAGGTGTTTATTTGAGAAACTGAAAGCATGACACAGCACAACAAGAACTAAAACAATGTTGATAGTGTGAACACACAGAACTTGAATGCTCCATTTAAAGCAGCACAAGGTTGTCTCAACTCAGCTATAAAACACAATTATTTTTCACTCCTCACACCAAACACAGTGTAAAAGACGGTAAGTGTAAAGGAAATAAGAAGCTGACAGAAAACAGGAAATATTAAACAAATTTTCAAAGTAACTTCATTCAAAATATACAAACCCTGAAAGAACAATGTAAAAATGGAACTAGTTTATAAGAACTGGATTATTCACTGGTATTTCAAACTACAATTATCCAGCCAATAGCCAAGTGCAATCCTAAACAAAATAAAACCAGTAACAACAGTATCTTGCCCTTCCCAACCTACCAAAAAAATTCACATTGGCACTTTTTCTAAGACACAACACTGACATAAAAATTAGTATTTTTATGGGCAGATGTCTCTACAAAAAAAAAAAGTTTCCAGAACAGACAACAGAAATCTCTATGGGTCTTGCATTATAATTTTTTTATTTTGCATGTTTTGAAGCCACTTATAGCTTGACATAGGTGATACTATCAAAAAGGGGAAATCTTCTCCTCTTTGCAAAAAGGATCCATAAACTTACTTTTGGTAAAGATTTCTTTGACATTTAAACAGGTGACCTACACTCCCCAAATGCAAGTAAGTTTAAACATGTTGGTTTGCTAGCCAAGGTTTAGAATCTAAAGTCTTCACAGCAGGTATTCCAAAATAATGAGTTGATACCCACACAGAATTTTGAAATATTTAAGATATCAAGAGTTAAATGACTATAAGATATATATACATATGTAAGAAATACTAATGCTTGTACCTGCTTTATTAGTTTTAAGCCATTTTATACATGCAAAAAATCAATCCTCTATCTGCCCTTTCTACTCTTCTCTACTGGAGATCCATAGCTGCACATTCTTCAGTCAAATTCAGAAAACATACTGCAAAAAAGATTGAAAGAAATGAAAATGCTTTCTTCCCTTTAAAGATACAGTTTTTGTTCACCTACTTAGTGTAATAACCACAGTACATTTTGGAAAACTCTTGGTTTCCAGAATAGTGCCATCTGGCTGACAGAGGCAAAATTCCAGATTTTTAAGCACAGCTGTCTAAGAAATTAGTAAAGGGGAATCAGAAATTATTTTATTATAGTGCTTATTTACCAGATTTTATTTTCCCAAACAATACACAATGCCACACAGATGAATGTTCTTTACCATACTGTTTTGTCATAATCAGCACTGCTCTGTTATTCTTTCCTATTAATAAAGAGAAACCTCATCTGTCCTCCAGATCCCAAGTAACCCAAGGAAGATAGAGATGGCTTGCACTCACCTGATTAAGTGCTTTGATCAACACTTGGTCAGTACATGCTGCCTGTTCTTGTGCCATACCCTGCTATTGCTGATTTCTGCTCACAAACTATGTGTAGCAAAAGGGGAATACCTGCTTCTGCTGGGAAGACCACTTCCACCAGCAGAGCAGATAATGACACCTTGATCTTTCACATCTAAATCCCAAAGAGCATTGATCTGGTCAAATGCACTAACTTTGACAAGAGAGCTTTGTGAGCAGACTAGAAAGATGTTGGAGCAGCAATGAAATAAGAGCCTGACATCTCAAAGTAAGGTTTCTAGATAGAAGTAGCATCTCTTTTTAGACCAGCTAATGAATGGGGGAAGAGTGAAGAAAAATAACTCAAAGTTATAAGGGAATAGAATTTTTTCTTTAGATCTCCAAACACCTGCAAAAACAAAAATATGGGGTTTTTTCAGCAAAGGCAGCCATTATACTATGTTCTTATTTTGATGTACCTTATGTCAACTCAGAGGAAAAATCCTAGCTGAGACAGTTTTCTGCTTTCATACATTATTAGAAGCTGTAGATATAAATTTAAAAACAAATATGACAATACCTGTTTACATTTTTATCCATTCACTGAATGGCACTGGTTCACTAAAGGGTTGCACAAGTGTCAGTGTAAAAAAAAGGCAAAAGAGTGCAGAACAATATAGGCAGGATTTGAATGCAGAGCAAGACTGCTTTTTCAAGACCTGTTAAATAGGCCATGCCATTTAAAAAAAAACCTCTCATCTTCAGTTCAATGCAAATATGGTTTGACATACAGTATTCACAGTAAAGAATTCTGTAGAGATCTGCCTCTCCTTCACCTTCACACCTCAGCATACCATTTTAAGATAATATATTGGCTATGGCACTATGTTAATGCTAAAAAAAAAAAAATAATCAGGTTTTAGACAAAACTTTTAGATATTGGAAAAAATTTACTACTGGGTAGTTTAACCAGATAAAGGAGCAGGTTTTAAAAGCAAAAGTCCTTGGCTTGGGCCAACGACTGAGCATGTATTTTCAGCTATATTCCCTTATCACAGCTCAGAACTTAGGTGCCAGTGACAACTCTGGATTTGAGACCCTTAACTGAAGGAACACAGAGAAGAAGAGGGTGTCAGAGACCCACCTTTAGAAGAGCAGATTTAAACAATAGTTTATTTTTCACAATTTCAAGGTTTTTACTACTCTTGGTAAAGAGTAGTTGAAGGCTTTATGGAAACTGCTTCTCCCGTCCAAGGGTCATCTAATTTGCTCTCTTCAGACAAATGATGGAAAAGTAGTATGTAGGCTGGAAATGCTGTATGCATTTAGCATGCTTATAACCTGTAAAACTTCAAATAAATATGGCAAGTGAAGGCACATTTGTGTACTTCAGTAGCCAAAATTAAGGTCTCTTTCAAAAGCACAGTGAAGGTCTCAAGGTGCAGTTTAAATTTAGTACTAGTAACTTGAAACTGCCATTGCTGTAACAAGAATAAAATAAGAGAGATTAGAACTTTAAAAACACTAGTAGCTAGCTGCAGTAGAGAATTTTATTGTTTTTTAAAGCCATTAAATAATGTTGATCAGGAAAGGGCTGTTCAAGCAGGATTCCCAGAACCATGACAACCAGGGCTGTGTATACGCAACTTCCTTACATAACATGAAGTCACTGCCATAGAAACCAAACAACGTCATTAGCTGTCTATGCTACGCCTGTCTTAAACACAGGGCAGTCAAACATCTGTTATGTTCAAGTTTGGACACTGCACAAAGGATATCCATATTCATCTGCTTAGCCACCAAGCTGGACTTCACCATTTCACTAGCCATTACTTGCCTTTTAAAGTTCCTGATATACTCCTAAAATAAGCACTACAAATTTCAGAAAGTTACAACTTATGTGACATAGGGGATCCTTAGAGCTTAAGATTTGCCCAAATTTCTACCATTCATCAGAAGTCACACTTCTGCTATGTGAATTTGTGATTTTAAGCAGCTAAAAATTCATACTCATTTTGGAATAGACACATTTGCATTTAACTACATAATGTAAATTGAATCTGCTTAGTAAAGTTGTTTATTTCAGACCTGAAGATTTTTTTTTCCCTCCTAACTTAAATGTAGAACTGCTTAACAGTTTACACAGCTTATATCAGTTGATAAGACTGATCTTTCTACAGAAAGTCATCTTATTCAGAAGTGATTTGTAATACTGAATGAATTTAGTCAGGTTTTATACATTTCTCATTGCACTGTTTACTATAACAGCTGATCATTATAGTCATCTTCAACTAAAAGCCACATAATAAGCAAAAAAGAAAACAACACAACTTCTATGGAGATGACAAATGTTTACATGTTCATTTTGCCACTGCAAAGATATCAATGGACTGTGGATAAATGATGAAAATGGACCCCAATTTCCAGCACCATGGGAATTATTCTAACGATTATCTTAAGACATTACAGATAATGTTATCACCACTGCTGCTACAACCTCTTCAGAGCAGATTTGTGGAAGAAAGCCCAATCCACAGAAACCTGTTGAATACAAGCCTTCAAAGACTTAACACATCAGTACTTCAATATCAAGTTCAGAGCTAAATAGGAAAATCTAATGTAAAGATTATCAGCATCTCTGCACTCTGGGTACATTCAGGGCTAGGCAGCAACTGCGCAATATCTTAAGACTGCTGTTATGAATTCAGACACAAAACCTCATCGTGAACTATTTTATTTGGATTGGAAGTTAGGGGTGGACCTTCAATGGACTCAGGAGTAGGTACAGGCTGATAACTCACAAGGGTAACAGTGGTAAGCACGCTTCTTACAAAATTAAAATTTAAGATCCTATTCATAGCATAGGCTATGGAAAACAGAACGAACATTCAGATTTATAGCATAGCTTCACATAATTGTCTGAAGAATTAAACAGTTTAAGAGTAAAAATTCATGACAAGTCAAACACTGCAGAAAATGAGACTTCTATCAGAAAGTGATGTAAAATTACATACTACAGTATAAAAGGATAAAAGCTGGTATCATACTACTGAATTGTTTGAATGGTGCCCATTATATTGTTGATATACTTGTGCTTCAAAAGAACAAGAAAATTATTTCCACACCCATTTAAGCCAAAAAGCTTTAAAAAGTTGCATCACTTGCATAAAAAGTCAGTAGCAAGATAGTAAAGAATAACTGTGTTAATGATTTCAGCATTTCTGTGTATCGCAAGTATTTTTACTCTGCCATGTGCACAGACTGCTGGCAAATCTGGAAGATGCTCAAACTGGACCAATTGTAAAATTTGAAGATGATGAGTAAAAAACAAAGATTACTTTTTCATAGATATTACATTTCTAGCTGATTGAACTATTCTTCCATTCCTCAACTTTTAACGAAAAAGGCCTTGAATAAAGTTGTGTACTGATCTCTAGTTTTCAGAGGTGCCACTGTCTGTTAATTCAACTTTTTTATCTTCGTAAAGTGGGATATATTTTTCCCTTGCAGAAGGCTGAGTAAGAGATCATCCGCAATCAATGCTAACATTTTCAAAATTAACAGGCAGAACTGGGTTTTCTCCTTGTTTTAAAGCACTACAAATCCAATTAAAATTACTATAAGAATAAACAGAGAAGAGAATTAGAAGTCTTTTCCTTCCCCATCCCTCCAAAAAAGAGCATAAATAGCAAATGGCATTTAGCAAATTATTTTCATAATTAGCTTATCTATCTGATGAAACAGTCTGTTCTATATATGTTATTTTATTTGACTAAGACATAATCATCAGTAACTAGTCTTATCTTTGGAAGCCATTCTTATTTTCATTCACTCTGGTAACTAGAACTTATTTTTTCCTGAAGACAATATAGCATGGGGTTTGCTGGCTGCATAAAACTATTAAAATACAGACAACAAACTTGTTCTTTACTTTTTAATAACTACTGCATCTCAAATTTCAGTAAGGGTATTTTAACAAAAATCACCAACATTGAAAGGTCTTATTGAAAACATGCCACTGCCTTTATTCCAAAATAGCCTGTTTTACTCTGATTCATCAATTCTGCATTTAGAAATGCATTCTTTCTCTTTTGGTTTCCGTTGCTTAGCCACATTTCAGAAGTTACTGAATCTACATTAAAAACACAAACAAAACCAACATTTTCAGTGTGAATCTCAATACTACTAGTCCAGAAAATAATTAGCCAGGATAAAACCCAGTATTAATTAGTTAAATGTAGAAGGATGTTTTTCTCTGTATAAAATATGTTCTCAAAATCACTGAACATATCAAAGTCTATACAGCACGTACAGTTTATATACCTGTTTCACTGCAATGTTTGGGGGTTTTCTTGTATATAAATACTAAAGTCAATTTGCTCCTGGTATGTAAGAAATCCTTCATATATTCTGATCCGCTATCTTTTCCTACAGGTTTTAGCTGTACAATGTACAATTTGTACTTTATAAAAATTAAGATCTTAGTACAGCTTTACGCATGAATGCAAAACTTGAGCATCTGGTTTATAACTAAGTAGTACACCACTGATTTAGGTCCCACCAGATCTGTGTTGCCAAATTAGTCAGCCTTGGGCTGAACATAAGTAATCTGAATATTTGTTTGCAAGATACATGAAATCAAGCTGCCTGGCTGAAGAGATGTATTTATCATAATGTAATCTTACTCCACAACAGCAGTTTGAAATATTATGAAAACAGTTCTCCCATGAACACAGGGAGATGACCAAGAAATATCCCTATACTTAAGCTACAGTTTAGCTGATGTGGTAGTAATGTAAGACTATCTTACCTTCTCTGTAGTTTCACTTGGATAAATTATTCTTTGCTTCACCCAGCAGTTTACTGACTTGTGCATAAAGTAATCCAGAATAGAACACAAATTATACTTCATAAATATTAGGCAGCACATTTACTGAGAAGTCGTTAGGATCACAGACTCTCGCCCTTCATTACAGCCCCATCGCATCATAACTTCACTTCTGAATACAAGGCTCTGATACCTGTACCATAACACCCTCAGTTTGAGGCATTAAAAGTATTTTCTTGTCAGTAAAGTAGATGGAGGGGGGGAAAAGTCAGAATCAAAGGATAGCATTTTACATAAAAACTCGACTTCCCCTTCCATTAAAAATAAATTTTACTACCTGCATACAAATTGCCACAGAACATTGAAAAAATTCTTTGTTAACATGACATGAATATCTTCAAGACTGAAACTTTCTAAAAGTATTCCACAACAAATTCCTTACATCTGCCCTTTCTAAAAGGTATAAAAAGGTCCTTTTGATAATTTTTCAAATTTGACTCAGTTTTTCCAGCAGTGTGAGATACACAGCACAGCATGAAGAAGGTAGAAAAGCGTGGCCACTAACACAAGTACACAGGAGGAGAGCAGCACAGAAATTCACAAGGTATTCACATCAATTCCTTCTGTTTTGCTTCAAAAAGCATTTGAAGGTGAAAAGTAGAGCACACAATTCTCCTAAAAATGCACTGGCAGTAATACTTGATGAATTTCAATCAAATGAGTTTCTCTTACATGGAAGGTGAAGATAAGTGAGCTAGGCTGATTTGATCTAACGTAAACTAGCTAACACAAAGGAGGTGCAGGTCCTGCCACTTCCCCCAGAACTCTAGTCAAAGCTGCATGCTCCTTTCACCTCCTTTGCACCAGCTCTTCCACTTAATGCAAAGGGAACAGCTCTGCTAACCCGGCAGAAGTTAAGCTAAAGAAAAACTAACAGTTTTCAGTCAACTTAGCTGATAAGTAAGTTCACCAAATGGTCAGCCATGCAACAGAGTACAGCACATGAGAATAGGTAGCTCTGCACTGACACAAGCAAAACAGAAGGGGAAGACCTCTTACGCTGGAAGCAGCTACATGTTACACTTTCAGCGTTCTTACATCTTCAAGTTCATTCTATAAGTATAATTCTTCTAAAGTATTGCAATACAACATTAAAAAGGGATATTTTCAAGACAAAAAAAAAATCAGCAAAAACCTTCTGTAGGACTTCTTGCTTTTCATTTCTGTCAAATTTGGGTATAATCTGATTTTGAGCATACTGAAACTCCAAATGTTGTTAGGTATGCTAAATGATTTAATAGTGTATATGGTTTGCAAGTATCTTACCCTTTTTCTAACTCAAGTCTGTCACATCTTATATTCAGCATTTTTATATTGTAAAAGGTCACTGTACATACCCACTGGCCATTATGCTTACATTAGTCACTCAGTTTGTGAATAAAGTACTATTCACATGCAGAAACATCAAACCTAGCTCCACACAGGCCAGACAGGGTCATTGGGGCTACTTAGCTACACTCAAGCACCAGGTAAATATGACTGAAAGTTTGAAAGACCAAAGTGCATTCCAGCACCACTCTATGCAAGTAAGAAGCCCTTGGAAATGCTTGAAGCAAAAAGGAAACAAAAGAATTTAGGATTCCTACAGAGACTGAGTATCATCATCTCAAGAAAGCAAAAGGTATGTATGACAAATCCTCTGTTTCCCTTAATAATCAAAAATGTGTGACTAGATAATCAATACATACGTTCATTATTATTTTACCACACTGGCAGAAGATATCCAGGTCTGAGTTGTGCAAGAAAGCCAGCATCTAACTGCTAAAGCAATGGATGTTATTCAAGTGGTTGGCCTCTGTAGCTTCCAAGAAGGCAGCAAGTTGGATTTGGACTACAAACTGCCAGTTGAATAGCACTTAGCTACAGTTATATTCCTGTTAGTCATATCTTTTATGAGGAACATCTTGCCACCATTCTCTTGGCGCTGTTGTGACGACAGACTGCAATGCTAATTGTGATGGTACCTACAATATTATTTGTGTATTAACAGTACCATTCTAGAGGCCTGTGCTCAACTGTTCTAAATAGATAGTCCCAATCTCACAATCCGTATTTGCCCATTTCTCATCCCCAGAAGGATGACTTTACTCTGCAAATGTTTGCATGCATCTGTGAAATCACATCAGAATACCCAACTACAATAATAAAAGCCTATCAGAAGTGTCAATGTCTTCCAGAATTACCGTAGCCTACACAGCACTTAATACTTTGTAGAGATGCCAAGTAGTTAAAATAGAACTTGCTCTCCTCTGAAAAAAAATCAACTGATCTGAAAAACTGTAATTAAACTTTATCACCTAGGAAAGAGGTAATTTATATTTATTTAATGATCCGATCTCTGTTGATGCTGGTAGAGCAAAAGGAAAAGTATTACCAGAAGCATGCTCTATTCGTTCTCATCTGTAGCTATCTGCTTTGGAATACTGCTGGAGTTTGCTGGATTACACCACTGCTCTAGACGGAACTCACTCTGATCTAAAATATGTCCATTTGATTTATGTAATGAACTTATGTGCAACAACAGTCCTCTCACTTTCTTCTGACTATAACAAATTTTAATTAAGTGTGAAAAAAACATGGGAAACTACAAGCAACAGAACTTCTCATTATCTAACTCAGTCAGCTTTTTGAAAAGCCCTGGGAACATATGATCATTGCCTAATATTCCTCTTGCATCATTTTAACTACAGCCTTAAACACAAAAGGAAATGAGAGACCTAAATTAACTAGTTTCTTTTCAAGTGTGAAAACTTTTAAGTAGCATCACAAAGGGGAGATTAATCCCTAAACTAGCTGAAACAGTTACGTTTTCAAAAGAGCAAGCTTTTTCATGATATTTATTAAGCATATAACTTAATAAAAGACTTGCCCTGAATATTTCAGCTCTTTGTAGCATGCAAGTGTAGACGCTGTTCCTTTATATACTTATTCTAATATCATTCGTAAGACATCAAAAAAAAAATATGTCTGTGACAAAGTTCTTTGGCAAAAAAACCCATCATATACCTTGATCAATTTTTCTTGCAATATTTTTTGCAAATAACAATTTTCCATAAACAAAAACAGGTGTGGGGTTTTTGAAATATATTGAATGCAAATATACCTTAACATGCACAGAGTGTAAACAGGGCAATCCTTTTTAATTTGGCATTTTAGTAAATTAAGTTGGTTTTCAAGTGGTCAGATGCTCACAAAGGGGCAGGACCATGTAGCTGCACTGGAGAAAGCATGACCTCCTTTCTCCTAAGCGACTAGCTTTTGGTTCAGCTATAATGTAATTCCTTCCTAACTGGCAAAAAAATCTTTGCCATTGTCAGTCATTATTATTGCAATATTAATAGCCCTATTCAGGCAACAGCTGAATGAGTTCACAGCACTTCACCACTATTTCAGGCTATATATACCTTGAACATTACAGGCATCAAAATGTAACTGATGTAATTTCTCTTCTTTTGAAAATGTCTACCTCTGAATCTACACATACTTCTAGTCCACAAGTATGACCTCATCTTAGCATGGAAATTTATCTTTAAAGGTTAAGAAAGGCTTGCACAAGCTGATTTCTCAGTTGCATAATTATATAGTTAGTGATAAATTTCCTAAACATAGAATCTTAAAAGAATATATGCTTAAGACTCCCTTTGGTGGAAAGGAGGGATTTAAAGAGAAGTCCCTAATATTTTTTTCCTTTCTCACAATCTTTGCATTTAAAATACACAAATAAGTCATATTTAGAAACCTTACATAGTATATTTGACCTTTTTACCCAGTTAGAAAAGGAAAATCCAGACTCTTCAAGGTCATTATCTTACTGGCAACTCATAGTAAATTTTGATATTTTTATTCTTTAACTATTGTTCTGAGAGTACTTTAGAAAATTTTTAGTGCATTACAAGGTGATGAAAACTGTGCTACTAAAGAAGTTAGGATACAAGTACTGCAATCTGTCAACTAGAAGTTCTAGTATCCAGTAACTGAGACAGTACACTGGGGAGTAAGTAAGCAAAAACTAACCATTGATGTGTATTTAAATATTCTCAGAAATGGAACTGAACTAGCATCCTTAAACATCAGCTAGAAGAAATTAATTTTCTTCTAGTTTTTCTACTGTTCACATCAACCCACTCTATATTAGCCAGATTTTCCTCTATGAATCCATTCAACCTTCTTTTTTTCCTAGTACTATTTGGAAGTTTACCTAGCTAATTGCTTACAAAGTCCTCTAAAAAGCATTTTGTGTGATGCCACCATTCTTCCACTTATCATTAAGAGGTCCAAAGTACACTTCGTTAACTATATAATTCAGTTTGGACCACCTGGTCATAATCCTCCTAATGATACCTTCCCCCCAGCCCTTAATCCCCATACACCTTTCTTCTAAGATTCTTCAGTTGGGCAGCAGTATCAAAACTTCATTTTTTGCTGATCCTCCAAAATTTCACTGCTACTCCATTTTTCAAGAAATATTTCACATAAGACACTGTGTAGAATATTTAATAAATGCACTTTTCCATCTAGTTTTTGAGGCCACTGCAATCAGTAACACTCATGCTTCAGGAAATTCTCAAAATAGAGACACAGAAGAACACAAAAGAACTCAGGAGTTAGGATCTCTAGTTTGCCACTAATAAAACCAAAACCAACTCATCTAAAACATTTGACTCTAAATAGAAATCATTTTGTCAAACATCACTGTAGCATCAACATGTATTTGCAAAACCACAAATAGCACAGACATCTAAAATTCCTAATTATAGCACACTTGAGAAAATACTTTCAAGTCCAGAAAACCCACAGTAAAATATCTGTTCAAAGTGAGAAGCCATGAAGTGGCATTCAAATGTTTAAGCAAAGACCGTAAGACCTACTAGCTAAAAATATTTATATTAAAAATAATGCAAGAATTTTAGTTCAACCATGTGCCAGAATACCATGTCAGCATACAAAATTAGTTGATTGTTTACCTCAGGTACATTAGCAAAAAATTGGACAAGTCAGTCTTGATTTAAACCATCAGTACAGCCACTACTATAACCACAGCAAAACACAGAGACATGTACAGAGTCCTAATGGGTGTTATTAAGACAGTAAAAGTGTCAGATACTGGGCACACAAGAACAAGAGGCATGTTGACTACAATAAGCTATTTCTGAAGCATCATTTAGAATTATATGTACCTACATTTGTTGGAGAAGTAGTAAGTTCTACTTCAAGGATACAAGCAATCTGTATGACTACAGGTCATTATTCAGTGATTCTATCAACATTTACAGCTATTTAAAAAAAAAAAACCCAACCTCTAAATTACTTCTAATAGCATATGCAGTAGACCTAACAGAGAGAGAATAAAGAGAATTGCCTAGCACACCCCACTTTCCAGCTAGAAACATGAAGACTGATTTACACATTACTATTTCTCTTACTTTTTAAACAATTGGGAGCAACTGAGAACTTACCTCCTACTTTCAGTTCTCAGAAAAAGGCAGAGAAAGGGAAGAGGGAGTTAAAGCTTTCCTTTATTTCCTGTCTCCTCTTTTGATAGCCAAGTTAGTACTTACTAAAAATGGATTCCTACCACCTTGAAGCAGAACATGTAAGCAGCCTGAGCTCACAATGACATTCTTATACGGCTGAAATGAGGGGGAAAAAAACCTCACTGGTTTGTTGGGTTTTTTTGCAGGGGGTGGGTGGGGAGTGGGTTGGGAAGGGATTGGAGGGTGGTGATGTTAAAAATATTTTAAAAACAGGAACTTTCCTGAAAAGGGGATGGGCCCTCTATCAAAGCAAGTACAAATATACACATTGTATTCATATTATTATTAATAGAGAAGTTAATTACAATGTATACAATTGCATAACTTCATACAAAAGGAACTTCTATGCATTTTTGAGAATGTTTGAGTTTCTCCTTCAAACAGAGCTGCTCTGGCATTAATTCATCCAATAACTAACTCATCCAGGTTATAATACTATTAGTTGCCAATTAGCTGGCTTCCACATACGGCACTATCTTGAAACAGAAAACAGAGTGGTACAACATCATGGTATTTAAAGTTTAGATTACTGGTTGAATTCGAAGAGGACATACCCACTGCTGGTGCATCATATTCATCCCCAAGTAAAATTTCAGGAGCAGAATATGCAAGAGATCCACAGCTTGTGGTGAGCTTCTTTCCAGGCTGAAATTTGTTGCTGAAGCCAAAATCAGTCAATTTCACAAGTCCTTGTTTTTCAAAGAAGACAACATTCTCTGGTTTTAGGTCTCTATGAACTACATGAAGTTTATGGCAGTAGGATATAGCATGAACTATTTGAGCAAAATATTTTTTTGCCAGATCCTCATTCAGACCTTCTTCATGTTTCATGATGTAATCAAACATATCTCCTCCATCACCTAGCTCTAAGATAAGATAAAGCTTAGTCTGGGTGTCAATCACTTCATACAGCCGTACTATATTGGGATGCTGCACTAGTTTCATGCATCTAACTTCTTGAAAAAGATGTCCAGTGGCTAGAGTGTCCAGTTTGGTCTTGTCAATTACTTTTACTGCTACTTTTTCACCTGTAAAGACATGCCGAGCAAGTTTGACCACAGCAAAATGGCCTCTGCCCAAAGTTTTATCCAAGTCATACAATCCTGCAATTTTTCCATCATATCCTCGTTTGAAGCCTGCCATTCTGTTTCAGAAGATGGAAATATATTTAAGCTCTTTGGAAATGTGATCTTTTCATATAAGAGTATCTGATGCAAATAAATAGTCCATTGTCACTGCCAAGCATACCTAAAAATAAAGAGACAAGATTATATATTTGTATAAAAATTAGCAAAATTATTACCCTGTAAATCTCCTTGAGTTAAATGGGCACATTACTACAGATGACTTATGAAATTCTTCAGGGGTTTTTGCAAAGGGTTTGATAAGCCATGCTATAGCGACCAACAGATTTTGGAAATCACATTAACAGTATGCTCAAAGAAAGTGAATTTCAACAGTGCAATAATTATAATTTCTCTGAAAATTTGGCGGTGTTCATGTTCTTGAGTTAGAAACCCTGCAAGCAACACTTGAAGAAGTCAGTGTTATAAGGACTCTTAAAACTGGCAAAGCCAAAATCTGTAATTTTTCTAGCTACGTTGGGAATCAACTGGGCAGCACAGAATATTGACAAGAGGAACACGCTTGATTTATCTTTTTTTTTTGGCATCTTTCTTCATGTTACAGCATGATACAGCTCTAATACAAAGTTCTGATGGCATGACATTGGACATTTACCTTATCCCTTTTAACAACTCCCTGTTTAGCAAAGCTCAGACAGACATACAAGACTTAATTTTGTTACTCTAATTAGTTTGAGCATTATCAATCCATACTGTAATAACAACAAATGAACAAAGCTTTACAGGCTAAAATGAAACATTTGGGTTGAATGTACTCTTAGTGCTAAATAAAATGTCTTGTTAAATATTTTGACTCGAGTTATAAAAACTGGTGATAAAAAGTTTGCATGTAGGCTGCATATGTTCAACAGTCCTGGGAATGAGTCAGGAGAAGGGGAAGAAGAGTGGGAAGGAAGGGGAGAGAACTCAAGAGTTCAGCTTATTTGTGTTGAACTCCTGCCTACCATTTAATTTGGCATTTAAGCAAAGAAGATCCAACTTACAAAACACACATATTCAAACCTGCTTTTGAAGGCCTTATGTCCCATTGCCTTTTTTTTCACACAGAGCCTTCCCAAAACTTTTCCTGCATCTTTAACTTAGGTTGAGGTTTAAATAAAAATATGTAGCTATCAAAAAGCTAACCATTTCTCCCACTTTGAGTGCAAAGTAGATTGAAATATGAAAATTAGATGGCTTATTGCCAACGCCATAAAATACAGAAAACATGGCTCTTTAGAATATATTTTCACAGTTTCAAAACTGAACTTCAAAAAGAAAATCTCTGAAAAGGAAGCTGGCAAACAAACAGCCCCTTACATAAGTTATTCTCAAGTCAAAATGTAAGCATTAGATTAAAAACACTCCCTGCTAAACAAGTTATTTCACAGGCAGTGAAACTAATGAACCTGGTTTCATATGGATTCAATTACAAGGTTGGGGGTCCTATGGGGATTCTCTAATGTTTAACAAGCTCACCTTACTGCTTCTCTCAGCTGGAGCCATGGTATATAACCTCTTCTCTATCCAGCTGTCTACTTCCACAAAGTCCGTGGGAATTCAGTTTGTGACCTCCAGCCCTGTAAAATTTGAATGAAATCAATCAACTTCTGAAACTTCATAACTTAGACAAGGAACAGGATCAGTGTAACAACCATATAAACATTGAGGGTTGTTTTTTTGTTTTTCTTTAAAGATAATAAATCAAGGTTAAAAAAAACTTCATTGGGTTTTATGTTACTGTACCCTTTCATTCTGCTACTAAACACTGTGCCTCAAATACTCTTCCAGAAACCAGTCCACTTCACTAGAAGATGCCACAGTATCAAATTTGGGGTTGGCACATCTGCTTCCCAGCACATCCTGTACTGCTTATCTTAGAATACTTCCCCTACCACTTCCAATTAACCATGTAATACCATCCCACCCTTATTCCAGAAAGTACAAAACTAGATTACAGCATGCTAAATTAAACCAAATGCCCCTGTCAAACACTCTCCTACCTGGTAAGTAACCATTAAGAGGATGCATAGGGAAGAACATAGTACAACGGCAAACGTAACAACAAATAATGAAACTCTCCTTATCTTTAAGAGATTCAAAAACTTCTTTACATCACAGAGCAGTGGTTTGTATTTAATAACGCTTGATGGATTCCACCACACCCCTCCCTGTGAAACTGGGCAGGTCCTTTATTAAAGCATGTGAATTTTTAGTATCAAGAACATCCTGCAACAAGGAGATTAATAGCTTAACTATGTGCTGTGAGAAGAACCACTTCCTCTTGTTTGTTTTTAATCTCCTAATAATTTGTGCATCTTCTCATTAACCGTCTGTTCCAAAACAAGAACTATCACACTCTATTTACCTTGCCTCAAGCAACTCACAGTTCTAGCTTCATCCCTTCCTAGCTTCAGTTCAATCTTTTCAAGTCCTAGTCTGTCACTCCTTTTACAGAGGTTATTCCACAGACTTTAGTATTCTTTTCACCTTACTCCACACATTTTCTGGTTTGTTCTATACTACTTTTAGGCCAATCTGGGTTTTTTTACTACTACGGAGCATTGAGAATGTTTCCATGTAATGCTTTATTATAGTTGGATAATGTTCCATCATACTGACCTAACCCCCAAAATGCAGGCTAATGAAAAATAGTCTGTGTACATATATAAATCACCTGACCTTAACCTGTATGAAGCAGTAGGGGAGATATTAACCAGCTGTGCCCCATATTGTTGTGTCACTCCAGTCTCAATCCTAAAAGGACTTCAGGCATTTAAAAAACAAAAAACCCACCCCACACAAACACACTTTATAGAACTGGTGTTTCCACAGCCCCCTAATCATTCTTCACTACTTTTAGATTAAAGAAATAAAATTTGAAAAAAGAGCACACAAGCTTGAAGACAACTTTTTAACTGCCACTAGGACATCACTCCCCCTTACAAATCTGTTTTACCCATAATGCATCCTACAGTCAATACCTTATGCTAAACTACTTAACAGTTTTGGAACTCTTAAACTTAAAAAACCATAAAACTTGCGTCAAAAAACAGACAGTCATTCCCTGTGCAATTGAAGTTACCAGCAATACAAACTCCAGTACTCAAGTTTTTACAGGCCATTTCTTTCTTGAATGTTAAGTCAAACCTCAAGATTTACATCTCTATTCACACAAATTCATCACATCCTACAAATCTGGCCTAGATTATGAAACACCTTTACTCTTTAAGGAGGAGACATGGCTTCAAGAGAGATTTTCTATTAAGTCTTGTATTCAAAAACAACACCTGCAGACAAGACAGAGCTTTCTCAGAGCATGGCAAAACCAAAGTTTTGTTACTGAAAGAGGTAAGGAAGATGGAAGTAAAAAGCCTCACTCCATTTTGATTTAGCTTTTCTTTCTTAAATTCAACAAGGTTCCATCCCTAGCAGAACAAAAGGGAGGGAGCAAACCCAGCCAGATGTAACAGAATGTAACTTGACTGAATCTAAGTGATTACAACACTCAGCAGTAAGTGAAGATTTATACTAATTATTTTGTTCAGTTAACCCATTTTCAACACATCTTTGTATAAGCTCAACGAGTGATTTATCTCTAAATTATATAAGACACATAAACATCTACCGGTCAACAAAATTCCAGCAAAAAATCAGTTACTCTTAAACCATGGAAATAACACATCAGACAGCAATCAACAGAATGAAAGGTTACAGAAATGGAAGATAAACTACACTTAGTAACATCGCAGCCCCATTAGCAGTTTAACAAAGCCTCCACAATAACAGAAAAACTAACTTTCTGTGGGTTTAAAAACGAATCTTTAGAGATAAAGCTCCCACAGCTAAACACAAGGATGCTAGACACATATATGGTTTGAAGGGAACATACCAAAATTGTTGTTCAGTGGTAGGAAAGGGATGCAAAACTATTGTAGTGCACATAGATACAAACCTTGATTACAATTTCAATAGGCTACCTAAAGGATCACAGTTGCTATGCCAATATTTTTTTCGAGAAGTAGTTTCTTTTTCGCAGATTCTCTCTAGAGTAAGAAAGCAGAATTTTGAAAGCACTTAAGGATCAGCTAACAATGCAGTTTCACAAGGTACCAGCTTTCCAGCTGAAGCCTCTTTGTGACCTTTTCTTTGCAGTTGTCTCTTTAGTTACATCAGTAAAACTTCTGTGCCTAACTCTAAATGGAATCACCCAAAACATCCACATTTAACACATCTACTACCACCAGCTCCAAAACAGGGTTAGTTTTAATGACAGATTATTTCAGTGATCCAGTTTACAATGTGACCTCTTGAACATTTTTACCAAATGAAGGAGCTGCAAACTGCAGCATGTGACAATCAAAATTTCAATCAGCCATAACTGGCCAGCAAGCCAAACCACAGCCTGAGGAAAAACATTTAAGAGAAAATTTATCACAGAAAATCTTTACCTGTGTTTCTTTTCATTCACCTTATCTAAAGTCCTTTATAAGTTTATTTTTCAGCATTAGAGAGTTTGAGTTTTCTAGCTGGTGAGCTTACTAAAACCATTAGCAGCATTTAAACGACGTGGCTAGTTATGCAGTTTTCCCTAACTATACCAGAATTCAGCTACACCCCCACTACTCATTTTATGCAATGTAGACATTTACCAGTAAATAGATTCAGAACAGATCTTTCCTTCCATAGAAGCTCATATATCCTATCCCACAAAACACTTGCAAACAGCCTCTGTAATGGAGATCTGCAGAAGCTGTTTTGTAATATCACATGCATTCTATTAAGAAGCTTAACAACAGTACTGTGATTCAACCATCTCTAAAAGATGGATGAATAGATCTCTTAATAGATCTGTTCAGAAAAACAGCATGTTTCAGAGACCCTAGCTTTTTTTCATGCAATTCATCCTGTCCAAAAAGTTTCACTAGATTATCTATTACATGTAAGACCAGCCTAGTTCATCTTACCTTAATGTGTGTTTTAGCTTCTTACTTTAGAAAGTGAAGATTCAAGGTCCCATTTCAACAAAGGGTTACAATACCACCAATGCAAAAACTCCCCTGCATTATCGAGCTAACAGACATGAAAGCTGAAGTAAGCTTCCTGGGACTGGTCCATCCACAGACAGCTAACTTCCCGTCTCCCTTCGCAATAAATGGAGATTCACTCAACACAGATAAGAGCCTATGATAAAACAAATTGTACCCTAAAGCAGATAGGTAAATAGATCAAATGAATCATTTCTTAAAAGCATATGTTTTCATTTTCTGTAACAGGAGTTTAGCATGCCTAGTTCAGTGGATACACACATTATAGACATCCACAAGATAAATTTTTACCCTGTTTCTCCTTTTGCTCTCTTTTGCCTCTGATGAATAACAGCATTTATACTATGTATTTACTACATAATTATGTTGAGAGTGAGATTGATGTTACTAGTCTTCCTAGAAGCTGTAAACTGAAATTTGACATAAACTGATCAGAGATCCAGAAGCTTTTTTTTTTACTCTGATAGCAATTTGTACAAATCATTAGAATCTGAGAGCAAACTGAAGGAAATACCAACTCAGTATACACACTGCACAAGTATAATTTTTCATATTTTTCCAATATTTCCTACCAATTTTTATCTACCATCCTACTACAAGACACCTTCACAGCCTAATGCATAAGCCTTTAAAAACTGCCTATCTTTCTTACTGTATGAGCCACTACTTACAGGTGATGATGTTAACACCTTCACCAGTGCGACGATCTGCTTTGCCCAGGTTTTCAATCACCTTTCCTTTTATATAAGGAAGAGTCAACACGCTAGAAACAGGTACAAAGTGTTGCAATAGCAACGTGTGAAGAACATACACACTTAATGCATACCATGCGCTCTGAAAACTAGTCATGACTCAATTCCTCCAGAGTATCTGAAACTTTTTAAGCCTCATACTTCCCAATATTCCTTGAATATTCAAGACCCAATATGAGACTTAAGATCCCAAGGACCTGTATTTTCCTCCTGTTTCCACACACAGGTGTCACAGCAATGCCCTCCCTCCTCCACCTTTCTATGACCCAAGCCTTCACAACTATCAAATGTACTCAGTACTCAAAGAACCGACACTAATCTATACTTGCCCTACAGCCAAACTTTGCAGATGCGGCATTGGGGGGGGGGGGGGGGGAAGGGCAGGAAGCCACAACACACAAGGGCAGTATTACAGCTCAGCTCTTATAAACACAATGCTAATTAATGCTTTAATTTCCACTTTGCATGACTGCACCACAGCATACACACATATCTTCCCCTTCATTGATGACCAACCCCGTAAGCCCTCCTGCTCTCACCAAGTTTCACAATAAAACACTACAGAAGATACAAGCACTTTTTTATTTTTGTATTAGTCCTCGTTGTCATCCCTCACAGCGTCAGCATCCAACTCATACTGAGTTAATAAAATGTCAAGATGTATCAGCAAATTCCTCTACCATTCAGCATGACTACACCTAAAATGATGAAGAGTTATCAAGTAGTTATATGTTCAAACATATAAAGAATTAACCCACACAATTTAATTGTATTCCTTAGTTTTAAATAGTCCTTGGAATGTTGCTCAGAAAAGATAGGAGAGCTGCCAAGTGCTGATGAAGTTTTGCCATTAAACATTTGGGAAGCTTGTAGTGGAATTTTAGCATTTTATTATTTTAGAATGTATTACAAGCAGTGGAGCTACTGATGCCTAGCCTTAACTCTTCTTAGAATCCAGAAATAAAAACAAAATGCTAATAAGAATGCTTCAACTCTAAGGTCCATTATTCAGCGAACAGCCAGCAGCAGAAATATTTGGCAGGCCAATAAACTTACTAAAACATTGCTTCTGGACCTATAAACAAAAGGTTGGGGGAGGGAGGGGTAGCATTACAGATCGGAGAAGAAATAGAAGTTACTAACGTTACTTTGTAACAGAAAATTATAAGTCTGCATGACCTGAGATCTAAGAACAAGACTTTGAGGCAGCTCTGATGTATGAGAAAAATTAAAGTTAAAAAATATGTGTGATTCAGGATATTGTCAACTAAAGAATACATTTATTTCTTAGACAAGAAATGCTTCTAGACCAACAGATTGCTGTCTACCATCCTATTTTCTTGAAGACTAGTACAGTCACATCAAGCATGGAAAGTTTAAGCTTTCCTCTTTCACACGGGTTTGCAAAGCTGTGGTGAGTGGTTTGCAGAACACTAACAAAGAGCAAACTAAAATTTGTGAACTGTGGTGTAGAAATCCCACTAGGCAGTTGCTATCTTTGTGAGAACCATCTTCAAGAGACAAATGAAAAAAGGGCCACTGCATCTGAATTGCTCCTTCAAGGCCCCCTACTTCAAAAGTCAAGAATGTATATTTCCTTTTTTCTTTCACAGTATGTGAATGAGGAAAAAAAAATACAGACAACACTGAAGTAGGTATGTATTGCAAAGCAATACCAAGCTGGTAGTAGTAATAGCAAGATTATGAATACAGACTAGACACCAAAGCTATTAAGAGGGCAGATGTGCTAAGCGTGATCAAACTATGATCCATTGACAAACCCATCATTAGTAGTCACTGTCATTGGTTCCAACTGCCTCCAGTTGTGAAACGTGTTAAAAGCCCATGATACTTTCTTAACCATGCTGATCATGACTGTAACTCACAAGGCACTTTCCATTTCTAAGAGAAGGCATTACTCAAGACAAATGCAATCTGCTCTATGGATTTGAGAACCTGGCAATAGCTTTACACTATTTAAAAGTCCTCACACCAGCCACAGATCCAAAAGTAATTAATTTCATGTTGTCTATTTTCCTCTTGTGCCTACTCTTAGTTCAGTGTGTAGCTAAACAAATAAAAAAAATAATAATACAGACAGGCACCACCACCCTGTTCACGTATCAGATGCTTCAGCAATACACTGCATAAGATCTAAAGCTGCTCTTAAAGCATTATTGCAGAGGAATAGAAGAATACCAGACCTTCTCACATGGCCATGTCCCCTAAATTACCTTCTGTAAAGTAGTACGTGATAACATCTTTTAAAAAGGACTCGCTCCAAATGTTGTGATATCTGCTAGTATTTTCTTTTTGTATCTGTAAACCAGTTATAAAATTCTGTTCAGACCCTGTGATGTCATGATACATGAAAAAATCTGTTTCAGCTGAAGTGACCACGTTTTGCAGTTCCCACTGAAAGAAAAATTTCTCCTCAGCTACAGGAAATTAGCATGTGTATCTTAGTTACAGACATTCATAAACCTAACCAATCGAGATCTAGTATCAAAGAAGCCTGAAGATCACAGACGCTAACAAGCTTTTCTGTCAACCATCTTGAAAGCAACAGGGGTAACTCATGGTAGTTGGGACTCCCTAGCCCAGAATTACACTTTTCCAAGCTTGATAAGCAATATCCAAGTAGCTTCTCATAGGCTTTAACATTCTAAATCTCAACACATTTTCCTTTTTTCTTTTTTTCCTCCTAAAATAACTAGGAACATTGAACTGATGAAGAAATACTTTGCATATCAGACAGAAATCACTATGGTATCACTATCTTTTAGACAGGACACTGTATCTTTATTTCCAGAAAACCTACTGCAGGAACTTTGCAAAAAAAAGACAGCTCAGATTTCTATTCCACCAATCTGGACTCTTTCCGAGGAATCACCTCCTCCACATTCATGAATTCTCAGAATTGTTTCACCTTTTTCAAATGTCTATTTATTAACATTACCACATAATTTTCTCATGCCAGACAGCGTAGCAAAGACCTTTAACAGGAGCTCTAAACATTTCACCATTAATCAGTGAACACTTAGGCCACTTCACTGTAGCTTAACGCTTTAATAAGTTACCACTGTTGAAATACCTATTATCATCTTTGTTGCATGAATTAAGAATGACAATTATTTTTATTCTGTGTCAAGGGAAGAGAAAATACAACACACACTCTCTCAAATATGAGTATTCAGATGCAAATCCGTGTACACAGTTAGTACCTATTACAAGCAACAATAATTTCTATTAAATTTCTTGAGAATGATCTCTGAGCTCAAACATCAGCTTCATTTGTTTAGCAATACATCTAGTAATGTAAAACTTAAGTACTGAAATGACTTGTTGCCTCTGAGATGCTGACATTTTCCATCTACTATACAAACTACTTAAACCTCAAGAAATGAATTGTCCCCAACCTACAGCTACTCAGTTTCAATACTTTATCTTCATTTACAGCATCTTAAATTAGTTCAAAACTGGCAGACACCTGAAATTCACCACGTTTCAACATGAACTAAAATTATAGAAGTCTAGGCTATCATCTTATCTCTCAAGTGAAGTTGGTTTATGTCCAGTCAGTAACCAGATAGGGGGCTGCTGCAGAAAACACAGAATGATATATGAAGATTAAAAACCAGCCTGTCGAATACTGTACAACATTCATGCCCCAACACTGCTGCTGAAGATCACTGTACAACTGAGAGATTCAGCTTTTCAGAAAGCAAACGTGCTCTGGTTTATATTTCCAAGTTTAAAAACCATACTGCACTTTTTCCTCATTAAGATCTTAACATTGGTGACTTAATTAACTTACATGTACTAGAACTCTGCCAGGGTAAGTTATCCTAGAATTCTAAGTGAATATACAGTTTTTCAAATCCTCTTAAGCTATTACATAATACTGTTATGTGTATTAAAACAACAGCCACTTTACATTATTACAGAAGCTGTAGCATTCCAGTTAAGTGCTTGAAAGTAGTCTGACAATGAAGATGAGCCTCACAGTAACCTCATAGGTTACTAAAGTTAAGAACTTATGCAATTTAATATCAGTATATTCATCATAAACTGCAGTTCAGCCCTATACACAAAAGGCAGCGTCCCTGATCTGAACCATGTTCCACTTACTCAAAGACATAACTAGAAAACACTATTAAGCAGGAACGGACAGAAGTTCATCCAGAAATTTTACAGCTACAGCATTCCAGCAGAATTTTGAAAGCAGAAAAAATGCACTTCTTTTCTTGGATTTTGTCGTGAGACACACACATTTGGAGGAAAAAAAAAAGCTAGCTGCATCAGGATACTGTGCCCTTGAAAGCAAGGCAGGCAACAAAGCAAGACACAGGCACTAGTTTGGCATTACAGTCGCTCGTGGGATAAAAAGGGCAATGACACACTGAAGGTGTAGCCTGCAAAAGAATTACTCAAATATGATATTGAAGACAGGGAGTTAGAGCCTTAGAAGAGATCGGTTGGTCAGAACAACACACAAGGAAGACGACTACTGCAAGTACAAGAATACCTTCAGCAGCATCTTAACGTGCAAACTCTTAACATGCTATTTGTTTAAAATAATCGGAAAGCAGACTATGTATCTACAGTGCTACCACCCACACCACATGGGAATATTAGTTCTCACAGCAAGATGATTCAAGGAACATCAGAAACCTGTACAGAAATTTCAGTATCCAAAACTCAATCGGTATTTTCTTGCTTCTCAATCATGTAAAAAGAGAAAAAACCAAAACCCCAAACCATTTTATCACTAAGTCCACTTAAGATGTCATCTTCCCTTCTCCCTGTTTTTGTTGGAAGCCTCAGGTATGGATCACACAGATTCCCTTAAAAGAGCCAGATGAATGTGCTGTCTTAGATGATACCTTGCATACCAGGCACTACTCCAGTATTCAGGTTAGCTTCTTTTCCCAATCACTTGAAAAATCATTCTGCTACTTTTCTGGTCATTTAGAATATTCAGGAAAAATGTGAAATAAGATCAGACTTTCTCCTCCTTAGACTTGATTGTTAAGACATCAAATCTGTTTTTTTTTAAATGCACTATTAGTAAAAGGGGCAAATATTAGTCTAAGTTAATATTTTAAAATGTTCCACAAGGTAAAATTTGACTGCATTATGCAGCAATGACTGTTAGTTTTTTTAAGTTTGTTTCAGATTCCTTCTTTCTAAGGATCAGCGATAGCACAAAAATAACTAGCAGGCAAATTCCCACTTTCTGTGATAAAGCTATGAAAAACCCCCCAACATTCATTAACCCAGTTCCTAATGGTGCATGCCTTGCAAGAACTGCTTAATTCTGACATAATAAACGTTTGCTTGTAAACACTTTTATATAGATTTCATTTTGCTGAGATTCATTACACTGGTCCTTCCCCAGAGCCTGAAGATCTAAATATATCCGTAATAAACAACTCCGAAAAACCAGCCTATATGACTAAGTAGTGACTGCACTACAGAGGGCAGGCGTAAGCAGATTTGCATGCAATCCATTCATGCTAGATGGCTGTAAATCATACAATACACTTCAGCTGCTCCAGGAACTGCAATGGTACCGTTGAGGAAACTACTTCTTTGCGTATCTACTCTTAAAAAAACTCGTGAAAGCAAGATGATCATTAAGAAGCTATCTGTGCATAAGCGAAAACCCAAAGCTTTTTCTATTTCCGTATCCCATGTAAAGCTCTCTCCTTCGCAGGTGTTCTAGCATCACTTACCAATAAAAATCTCCAATTTGAAAATAGGTCACATTTGTCACCAACCAGTCTCAGGCCAATATAGGCTTTTTCCCTAGCGGATGTTCTCTGATACTTTATTCGGTCTACTTAGTTAAAAAAAAAAAAAAAAAAAAAAAAAAAAAAAGAAAAAACCCACCACCAAAACCAACCACAAGTATCTGTCCTTCAGCTATTACTGAGACTGTGCATCAACCACAAACACCTTTAAAAGTAATCTTCCATAAATATAACCAGCGGAGTGCCACAGCCCACCCAGCGAAAAGCACAAAGACCTCTACCCCGGACTTATCGACTTCCCCGACCGATTTCTACAGTAATCTCAAGGCATTCCACTCAATGCAACATCAGCGTATCGACAGGCGCAATACGCGTATTGACAAAGAACACGGGAAACTTGCGCTTCCAGCCTCTGCCGGGGGCCCGCTCCAGCCCTGCATTCAGAGCAGACCTGTTGGCTGTGCCCCTGGCTCCGGGGGGCAAGATGCACCGTCATTCCCCCGACACGCACCCGTCACCGGACCGGCCCTCTAACCGGAGGGCTTTCGCCTCGCTTCTTTAGCCTCCCCCCGCCACCACCCCGAGCAACAGAAAATACGCGGCGGAGCCGGCGAGGCCAGCAGGGTGGCGGCGGGGCAAACTCGCCGCCACTTTTCCCGCGGTGCCCGTAACGCTGCTCCGGGGCGGGGGGGGGGGGGGGGGAGGAGGCGAGGCCACGCACGCGGGCGGGCACGGACACGCGCGGGGTCAGGTGTCACCCGCGCGAGCGGGACGCCCGGTCACCCGCGCGCCCGGCCGCACGCCACGGAAGGCGGGGGGGGGTAAGAGGTCTCGCGTGGGGCACCCCCGGCTCCGCCGCCCCAGGGGGCACAGGAGGCTCTCGCCGGGAGGCCGCCGTCCCCGCGGGAACACCCGCTCCTCCCGTCCCCGCCCCCGCCAAAATCCCTCTGCTCCAGCCCCGGGCGGCACCGACACACCGACCTTCGGCGGCCGGGAAACGTCCCCCCACCGCCTCCTCCTGGGCCGAGGCCGCCATTGGGCCGGCCGGGAGGAGCTCGGCGGGCGAGGCCGGCTCCGGGAGAAACGGAAAGGCGAAGGGAGGGGAGGAAGGGAACCCACCCCACCCCACCGAGCCGGCCCCGGTCTTCACCGGCCCAAGCCCAAGCCGAACCCGGCCCAACCCCACCGGCAACTTACTGCCTGCAGCGGCGGCGGCGTTTCCTCGGGCCGCCGCGCCCCGCGCCGCCCCCTGCATGGGCAGCACCCGCCGCGACTGCCCCCGGGAGCGGCGGCGGGGACGAGGAGCGGCGGCAGGAAGGGAGGGAGGGGAACGGCTCGGAGAGCTCAGCGGGAGACCCTCGGCCGGGCCGCGGAGCCTCGGAGCGTGAGGGGGGTGGGGGGGGGGGGAGCGGCGGCGGGTCCTGCCCCGCGCCTGGCGCGCGCTCCGCCGGGCCCTGCTGCTGCGGCGGCTCCGAAACGCAACTGACAACAACGGCCGCGGCGGCTCGCGGGGAGCCGCGGGGGGAGGGCGGGGCCACGGGCACCCGCGCGAGCCCGCGAGCCCAGCGGCAGCGCGCCTGCGCGGGGAGGGGGGGCCGCGCCATTGCCGTCACGGCGGGCCAATGGCGGGGCGGGGAGCGGGCAAAGGGGAGAGGAAGGGAGAGGAGAGGCGAGGCTGCCCGAGGGCAGGGCGAGAGGGGGCAGCTAAGGGGACAGGGCGGCAGGGTAGGCAGCCGGGCTGGTCGCCGCCGCCGGCGGCACCCGGGGAACGGGGCTTGATCCTGTTCCTGCCCGCCCCGGGCTCCGGCTTCCTAAAGGTCCCGGCTAATTCGCCCTGGAAATGGCAAAAATAAGCAGGGAGGGGAGGGCGAGCCGTGGAAGGTCTGAGGAGAGGGCGAAGCCCGCGGGCCCGCCGGCTGGGTGGCGGCCGTTCGCCTGCGAGTTCACCGCCCCTCTCACTCTCTTTCGGGGAGGGGGGATGCTGGGCCGGAGGGCTCATTAACGTGGCGAAATGGCCACGCCTGTGATTCCTGCCTGATCCGATCGCGAGTGAAAGGGGTAGGATAACGGTGTATTAATGAGAGTGTAGAGGTGGTGCCCCTTGGCCCCTGAGTAGCGATGGTGTTGGGGCAGCGAGGCACGCTGCCGTTGGATTCCCCTGTGGTGAGGAGGACGGGATTAAGATGGATGGTGGAGGTCGGCTGGAAATAGGAGCAGCGAAAGGAAAGGATGACATTGAGGCTAGTAGGAGAAAATAGGCCAGGGAATGAACCTGGCAGGTGTTTTGGAGGGAAACGGCTGCACGGGTAGTGAAGGAGAGGGAAAAACCTTGAACGATTGTGCTACAGAAGCGTTCATGCTCCTGCATGTTAAGGGGTATGAGCAAAGTGGTTGCTTGGAGCATCAGAAATCATGCAAGACTTTCCTCCCGAGGTCAAGGAAAGGAAATTCGAGTAACCAGGGAAAGACTTAAAAGCGGTACTTTGAAAAGTGCCCCCCCCCCCCTTTTTTTTTTTCAAATAGAAATGGTCAATCAGCATCCATAGAGAGAGAATACAAAACCTCAATATAGTGAAGCCCAATTTTATGAAAATGTTTGATAAACGCTTTTCGGTTTTCCCCATGCTTTGACAAAATTTAGATGCTGTTCCTTCATGAATAGCTTACATTACACTATACAGCAGGGGCTATTGAACTAACCAAACATTTGTAAATAAACTAGAAAATACAGTTCAGGAAATGATTAAACTGAAATAGTGTGAATCATATATAGTAAAAAAAGACCTTATGACTTCATACTTTAAGGTTTTAAAAGAGAAATGAGGAAAAAATACAAGATTTCAGTATATGTTGACTCTGATCACTGCTCCCTAACAAGAATGAGAAATGCTTGATTTTGTCATCATTTAGACCATTCAGCAGGCCTGGCTCTCCACTCTTACACCGATTTGACACCAGTAAAACACAACTGATTGCTGAATTTACAAGATGGATGTCCTGGCTTTGGCTGGAATAAGGTTAATTTTCTTCCTGATCTAAGAGATTGCAATAACCAGCCCATCACCACTGAATTCTCAAGTCTCAGTTTGCACCAGTTTGCAGCACACACCTCTTGGATTTCTGAGCCTTCTATGATCAGATGATGCCTAATGTTTATTGTTCTGTAAAACTTAAGTCTAGATCCTGCCTCTCACTTTCTCGTTAACAGTAGCTACGGTTTCCACCTGTTTTTCTGTTTGCGTTTCTTTTGCATGTTGGAGAAGGCACATCTTACAAAGACCGTATACATGCAAAAGTTGTTAATGATGCTTCAGTTTAGTGCTGCTAAGTCTCCCTTAGCAAAATATTCTGGCCTGAAGGACTTTTTTATATTTGCTAGAAATCACATTATCCGTTGTGCTGCCGCGCAGGCTATCATACTCAGATGTACTCAACTGCTCAGTGCATGTGTGTCTTTGCTTGCTTGTGCGGGACAACAAGTGGGTGGGAAAGGGAACATTTGCAGAAGAAACTCCAAGTGTTCTCACCTGCGATATTGCTGTTATGAGATACTATACTTTGGGTCACTTGTGTAAATCAGTAGTTCTTCTACTCAGTGTGATGAGTCTTTGTAGATTAATATGTGTGAGATTAAAAAGAACTAGAGGGTCAAGGATATGTGCAGCAATTAAGGGGAGGCAACAGCGGCTGGAAGGAATCTGACAATCAAAGGGGATTGTAACTCAGTACAGGCTGGTTTGCCTTTTTTCAGGCAGTTTTATTACTATTCACGCTAGATCGCACACTGCTGGGGTGAGACCGATGCTGTTTGTTTCTTCAACAGGCCAACGTAAATCTCCTGTCACATATACAGTTACTTGCATGGGGCTTTGTCTTCCGTGGGATAGGGCCTTGTTTTGTTTTTGTGAGGTCTTTCACAGTGAAAACAATTAATGTGGTAGCTATGTGCCTGTAAAATCAGACAAGCTGCAGCTAGGTTGCTAGGGGAGGTCAGCACTATGCTGCTGCTTTCGGATGGCCTCACCTGGCTTGCCTTGCAATAAAAGTGCGATGCCTGGTCTCCTACTTTTCGTTTTTAAAACAAGATAGCTGATATGCTTTAGCTATGCCACAGCAAAACACACCTCATCTTGTCAGTCATTAGTCTGAATGTATTTGTCTAGGAAAGGTGACAGCAACAGCCTCGTGCATCTATTTGGGAGGTTGCTCATGGCACATATGCATCCAAATCAGACCAGACGACATTCCTCTTTGTTAAATCCAAACTGAGTCTACTGTAGAAAGGAAATGGTAGATAATATTTATTTTTGCAGAAGTCTTGCTGTCTTACATTAGATACAACCTTATTTTATAAAAGATACTAAACGTGTAAGCCATCTGTGAAAAGTATGGAGTATATAAACACCTACAAAATTGTTACTCCGCAGTATTTGAGGAGGGATGTGTTTTTCAAAAGATGAATCATTACAGTTCACCTGTTTCAAAAATTAGGCTAATTGTTAATGTAAATTATTTTGCACCTTTCCAACAGAATGTGTTTGAAATGCAAAGTAGTGAAGATGTTGGAATGTTTCAAAGTGCACGAGGCTTAAATAGTGACTTTGGACCAGTCTGTCCATTCACCTTAGTAATTACCAAACCCACCGGTCAAATCTGAATTAAAGGGGTAGATATCTCCCGAATTACATGTTTTCGTAAGTGTCAGCTAGGTACTGGAGAATTTACCTGTACTCCCTGTACTGCAAAAGCTGCAGTGTGAGCTCACCCTTTATTAGTCACAGGAGAATCCACTTGGATGAGAGTGGCTTTTTCCCCTCAGGGTGGAAAAAGCTTCAGTCAAAATTCACACTTCATTAGGCACTGGATAATCTGAGCATGAGGCTCAAATCCATAGGCCTCATTAGTTCCCTTTCATTATTAAATTATTAACAGTATCCCTGACAAAGCAGAACAAAGCAGCTGCCTTTGGACAGATATAGAAGAGTACAATTTATACTGAAGCTTACGCAGGACATTCAGATATTACATTTCTTAATAGCCTTGGTGCTTGCATTTGAACGTTCTGTACATTTCCACCATCAGAGTAGCTAACTCAGGTTTCTGGGCTGATGCAGAAACGGCTGCAGGTGTTCAAAGGAATCACATACAGTCTGTTTTCTGAGGTCAAAGCTCAACTAGAGTTAAGATTTGCAAGGGATCTCATGGGCAACAAGGAGGGCTTCTGCCACAGCTCCAAGACCAAAAGACAAAAAAGGAAAAATGTGGGCATGTTCCTGAATGGGGCAACGATCTAGAAACAGTGGAAACAGATAAGGCTGTGGTACCTAGAGCCATCTTTGCCTCAGACCTACCCTCAGGGTCTCCCAGCTCTCTGTGCTTAGGATTCAAGGAGGAGAACTACCAGCAACGGGTAAGGATCAAGTCGCTGATTATGTGGAGGAGCTCAGCCCATAAACATGCATGGGATCAACCGAGCTGCATGCAAGGGTGCTGAGGGAGCTGGCTGGTGTCACTGCAAGGCCGCACTTTTATCTTTGAAAGGTTCTGGAGATTGGGGGAGGTCCCCAGTGACTGTAGAAAGGCAAATGTTGCGCCTGTCTTGGAAAAAAAAGCCCAAAGGGAAACTGTTGGCTGATCAGCCTCACTGCAGTCCAAGTGGAAGTCCATATCTTCTTGGGACACATTGCTGGACGCAGGGAGGAGGTGACTGGGAACAACCAGCATGCATTTACCAAGGGTGAATCATGCCTCAGCAACCTGATTGCCTTCTGCAGTAAAGTGACTAGATTTGTATATGAAGGAAGAGCAGTAGATATCATTTACTTTGACATTTTCAAAGCTTTTGACACTGTCTGCCAAAATCTTGTATCCAAACGAGGACATTATGGTTTGGATGAATGGACAACCACATGGGTGAAAAGCTGGTTTTGGATGATAGGGCTGAGAGGACAGCAGTTAATCAGTCATACTCTACCTGGAGACCAGTAAGAAGTGGAGTACTGTAAGGGTTTATCCTGGAACCTGACCTGTTTAATATCTTCATCAGTACCTAGAGGAGATGACAGAGTTCCCTCTCATCAAGCTTGCAGATGACAACAAATTGCTGGGACTAGCCAATATGGTCAAGAGTAGAACTGCCATTCAGAGGGACTCAGGCTGGAGGAATGGAATGACAAGAAACTCATGAAATTCAACCAGAGCAAATGGTATCTGGGACAGACTAACACCCTGCAGGGTACAGGGGGGAAAGCACCTTCATGGAGCAGGGCCTGGGGTCCTGGGGACAGCCGGGTCAGCACAAGCCAGCAGGTCCCTGGCAGCGATGAAGGCTGACAGTGCCCTGGGCTGTGTCAGCAGGAGCACAGCCGGGAGATGGGGGAAGTGATTACCACCCTCTGCTCAGCACTCAGATCACACCTGGAATCCTGTGCTTTTCCACCACCACATAGTTGCTCCGCTGTGTTGCAGGTCTTTCCAAAAGGTAGAGACCTCCCTTGAGGGAGCAAGAGGGGCACAAACACCCACCCGCAGCCTGTACCAGGGGAGGAGAGACACAAAGCAAAGCCAGGGGTGCTTTAATGCTGTGGAGGAAAAAGGTGTGTGCTTCCTGCTATGGGTGGAGAGCAGTGTTTCCCCGCTAGTGCCAAGGACAATTAGAGAGTTGCTGCCCACCGTGAAGGAAGCACGTATCACGTTGCCTAACTCCTCGCTTGCTTTTTAGTCAAAGCAACAAATCCAGCTGGTGACACAAATAGCAGAGGCAGTGATGCAAGGGACAGGGGATCCTTGTACTGACAGGAAACCTGGGATGTGGCCCAATCTGACTTACCCCAGGCGAGGGGGACAAAAATATCAGACTGAGACCCAGTGTGCAGCCTCTCCAAGTCCTGGTTAGCATAGAAGTAGTGCAGAAACTTCACCCTTTGCACAATAACTTTGTCCCACATCTAGTTCTAGTGAGGTGACGACACAGTTCACAAGCTCCCTCTTCACTCGGAAAGGAGTGGGACGTTAAAAGAACATCAGGCATAGAAATGAAGTCAGGTATGGTGTGGCCTCCTAATGCCTCAGTTTGAAAGGATAAAAATGTGTGAATCTGGAGGGGAAGGTAGAGGCACAAGGTCTGCAGACATGCCATTAATGTTTTAGGTGATAAACTAATTAAACAGTAAAGTTAGGAGTGGTTCTAAGGCTAGTGATTTGCATTCCTTTTCACTTATGGTTTTGGGCTTGGCCCAAGTTATTTAGGGATTCCTCGTAACAATTCTAGAAGAGTCAGGGTAGGAAAAAGTGAGTCAGTTCCAGAAAAAAGAATTTCTTAGTGCTAACGTGTTGCTTTATAGTAGTCAGGAGTTTAACTCTGTCTTTCTCTGTTCTGGGAAAGGTTGGGAGGCCTTTGTGTGGACAAAGTGCCAGGCTTCCTCATGTAGGTGTCACGGCAGCTCAGGAGGACTTTGCCTGAACTGGCTTCTCAAAATACCCCATCATATTGCCAGAGTAGAAGAATAAAGAATGCAGCATTGACCTGGGATGAAGAAGGGAAGGTAGAGTTTAGAAAAACGGTCCTTCTGAAGAACAAATCCATGGTGAGAGACCCTCTGAAAATAAATGGCAGAAAGGATTCTTTCGATTTCTCTGAAATACAGGTTTAAATACACTAAATGATAGGAAGTGTAGAATATCAGTCATATGTTTGCTGCCAATTAATTTGCATTAAAATCAAAATTAGAAATCTGATCATGTGACAGATTACTCAACCCCAGTGTTTGCTAATGAAGCGTAAGTGCTAATGGCTAGAATATGATTTATATTCCACCGTGCCACATTAACGAATGAAATAAGACCGTCATGTCCTAAAAACCTAATGTTTAAAAGCTTTTTACAGTATTATCACTAACTTATTTTTAGGTATGTTCAAACATATATTACCTAATGAAGGGTCCTTAGGAATACATACCCCTGATTTAACAGTAGTAGTTCCTTCCATGCACTTACATGAAAACTTAATTGTATACAGTGCACCACAGAAAATAACAAGGTGCAATGTGGAAACCTGTAGCTGAAGACCTGTAAAACCACATCTCAACGATGTAATGCCATGGATTTAAAAATAAGCAATTTCTTGGAAGGAAAGCTTGACAATTGCACCTTTGAGGGCAATTGTTGTCATGGAACAGCAGTAGTCATGTTTTACATGGTAAAATGTGTTTCCCTGGAATAACTGATGTTCACCCAAAAGGATAGTGTTGCCATTTTTACAAGTGCAATATTTTAGTTTTGAAATGAAACATTTCAAAAATTCTTGTCAACAAAGAATTTGGGGGTAGGGTTTTTTGTTTGATTTTTTTTTTTTTTAATTCTGATGGATGCCATGCTAAATACTTACACATTTGCTTGTAGTGCTGCAGCAAATGCAGTCAAAATGACCTCTGCTAGCGCAGTAAAAGCCAATGGCTAAAGCTGTGTTAGTTAAATTCACCCCCTGGAATGCAGAGCGAAGGGCAGAGCCGCTTTCCAGAGTTAGCAGATTTTAAGCTGCACATTCCCAAGAATTCACAGCTCCAGTCCTGGCTTGCGCTTCCCCACCAGCACTGCGGAAATTGTATGCACTTACACCTCATCTTCAATTTGGCCTGTGCCTTAAAGCCCAGGGGACGGTCTTTCTATTTTGTTGGGTCTTTTTCCTTTCACTCTGTCTTTCTTTCTGTACTCAGTCTTCCTTTTCTTTAGGTGGTCTGAGAAGAATGCTGTGTGTTTAATGTATCGGATTTCTGACTTACAAAGTTACTAGTGGATGTATAGAATTTCTCAATTCAGGCTGGAAAGAAAAAAAATGCCGTTTTCTTATAATGACTTTGCTTCTGACACTGAGTAGGTGCACCAGAAATTGAGGTCTCTGGGAGAGATAAAGAAAGGAAAAAACCATTTTCACAGAAAATGAATCTCAGAAGCAGGAAAGAGAAGAAATAGAAATGAGGCTTCAGAAACTTCTGGTTTATAAGATCTGTCTCATAATGTAGTGGTTGGAAACTCAAACAACACAAAATAGCTATGCTCACACAATGCATGATTATTTGAACAACCAAGAGGCTTACCATGTTTTATACAATCTTTGTGCTGTTACAGGCAGTTTGTGTATGTTCTTTGACATTCTTCCCGTTTGATGAAGAGAAACAATATTGGAGCCACATTTTTTTTACATCTCCAGGTTTAACTCCAAATGAAAGGCAACCCCAAACATAATTGAATGCAGAACTTTAAATTCCATTTTCATGCTTAAACAATGACATTCTCTTGCTCAACCACTGGTAAGTAACATTTGTTGTCCATTTACAACTAGGGTATTAAAAAAAGAAATAAGATGTTGTGGTTCCTAATTAGAACATTCATGTGGTAGGGTTGCCAGTCTTCAAGATAAATGCATGGATTTCTCTGTGTTCCTGCGGTAACTGTTTTACAGCTGAGATGGATTTGTCACTAACATCTCTGAAACTGTGTCGATGTTTTCTTGAAGTCCTACCAAGCCCTTTCCTGCAAACAGTCTGACTGAGAATCAAAGGGACCAGATTCTTTGAGGACTGAAACTGAGCAAGTTATGTCATGAAGCCACTGTTGTGCTTGTTCTCTGTTCCAGAGAAAGATCAGGATTAGTCTTTCTTTAGACCCAGAACAGGAAAATGTATGCTATTTCAGCTCCGTTCACTCCACCAGTCTGAGGACTGGAAACTCAAGGGGAAAAAAAAAAGGGTTGAACTTTTTTTCTCTCTGTTTGATCACGGCCTGCAAAGCAATATTTGTCCCATAGCTCTGTAACCACATTCATTGTGGGACTATTTTAGAAAATGATTGAGACTGTTTATTTAATACTGCTACAATGTATAAATGAGTCTATATTACTCACAATGAACATATGCTTTGCCGTATTTTACTCTCATGTCAATGCAACCTCATTATTATAAATCAAACTGAGGATTTGACAGACTACTTCAGTCACATCTTGCTCACTGCTCCCACTGTTCACTGTAACATACACAATGTGCCATTTGTAAAAAGAACAAACTCCAACAGATGATTTTACTTCATTTAACAGCTGAGCGCATCTCGGTGTAACATGAAAGATGTTTTACCTTTTTTGTTTTGACTAACAAACTTGCTAGCTAGCTCATGTAATATTTGTGAAATCATAGCGGATTGTTAGAAATGTGTTTAAAACAGTTATAATGCTCAAGCTCTTCAAAAGGCACTGCACAATCTTATCAGCAAGAACTAAATACTCTACTTTGAGAAATAAGAGGCACATTCCTTATCTGTTGTTTGAACAAAGAAAGGGTGGGGACATTTCTCAAGCAATCGCCCATTTAAAATGTTTCCAGATGGAATCACACCTGATGGTTTTATGCTGTAGAGTATAAATTACTGCAGTGAAGTGTATTTCATAATGGAGCAAAATAGAAGGGACCTAAATGTACATTTCTGTGACTGGTAATACCTTTGGTCATAATTTTTGGTCTTTCATGTTGATAAAAAATAATTGGGGTGCAGCTTGGAGAAGATTTCTTAAAAACACAAATTTCTTAACTTTTTTTTTTTTTTTAATTACTCATTGCATTTTTTAGTTTTTTTACTGCTTGTTTTAAATTACCGATCTGTTTGTTTTATCACGTCTCAAGGAAACACAAGCATGTACATGTAATAAAACTGTTATGATACTTGTTTGTGCACTTTGCATGCTAGCTGACTAGGCAAGCAATTATGCTAATCTAGCTGCTAAATGTATTTATTACTTGTGCTGGAGTTACAGCCACACCTGTCTGCCCTATCTCATACCAAGGCTTAGGAGTTCAGGAACAACACTGCTTCTTCATGGAAAACTCTGTAAGAAAGTTCATGGCAGACTCTTTCCACTCCAACATCCCAATCCTCAAATATTTGATCTTAAGGATATTTGATCCACAAACCATTGGGAAGGACTCACTGCTGAGTCATAGACAACATTTTGAAATCACTATGACTGCTTTTCAGTCTTTGGTGGATCCAGGGGCTTGTTCTAAGGGAGTTTAAGGGAGTCAGAGAAAGGGTATCTTGTCTCACATAGTTGTGTGGGAAATTCCAGTTCTGCTCTTACCAAAACGGTCTTCACTTCTTGTGGTAAAAGACAAAGGATCTGCAAAGGGTTGGGAATCGTGTTGCCGCAGAGGGCAAAAGTAATTGTTTTCTTCTCTTCACATTCCCCTTGTGGGTCACACATATGGTCTTAGCTCTCTCCTGAGAAAACCCAATGAGGGGTTGCAGGTGGTAGGACACAGAAGGAGAGCAAGGTTTAGGAGAGGCTGTAAATTGTATTTCCCAAGAGATGCTAAATTGGTTATTTGTCTAAAAGTCAGAGGAGGGAAAGTCAAGCTTTGGGTCTGCAGGCATTTTCCTCCATAAGCACCTTGGAGGTACTGTCTAATCCTAAGGCCCAGTTTTGTCAGGACTAGATTCCACGTAAATCTGACTACTTAGTATTGACCACGGGTAGCTCTGTGATCTGAGCCCTACTCACATCTCCGGAATAATTACTCAGAAGCATTTGAGGAGCCAGCCAATGGAAAACAGTAGGCATAGGGATTTAGATGGAATTTAGGCCAGCAGAATCTGGGACTAAGATCAATATTTAGATTAATTGAAGGTGTGATTCACCCCTCTCTCCCCCTCATTTCGGATAACTAGAAATCAGTCTTTCTTTCAGAGGTCTGAACGTTTATGCAACTGGGAACAAGTTTATCCCAACCTCCTCTAGGCTTTCCACAATTAGTCCTACCAACTACACTCCGGAGTTGAATCACATACCTTCTAGCAGCAATGTTCAGAGCACAACTGAGTGGCTGTCAGCTGGCCAAGCTTGCACATGCTTTGGAGTGCATCTCTGGTTTCCTAGGGAACCTTGCCCAGGTCCTTCTGTGATGTTCCAAGGCACCCAGGAGACATTTCATTACCACCACTGTTCATGGTTTTGTACATCCCTAAGTAATCAACACATCAAAGGTGCATTTGCATTTTTTATTCATAAGTTTCTAAAGCAGTAAAATGAATTGCTGACCATACAAAGCTGATTGTACTTCTAGCTGTAAAACTCAAGAGCCTTGCTCAGAAGTTTGAAACTGAAACTCTACCTTATTCGTCTCACCTACACCGCAGCATGGGGCTACTGGCCGGTATTGCTGTTTTCCTTATTATGTTGACTGGCATGCCACTGTTCACCCAAGCAGCTACCTGTGGCTTTGCTCTGATTTATTTATCTGCTATTGTTCAGGACTAGTTATTCTTCAAAGATCAAAATCTCTCTCACAGACCATATTTCTAGCATCATCCTGCAATTGTTAACAGCTTACCTCTTACCTTCCATGGTAGGCCAGCAGGCTGAACTTTCTCCAGGGAATCTTTAATGTATACACAGTATCTTTGCTCAAGAATAGGTTATTTATTTCTTAAAAGGAAAAGAAGAGGGGAAAAAAAAAAGCATTGAGTATTGAGAATATCGGTTAAAATCCTTTTGTGAGCTTTTCCTTCAAAACAAAAAATACTCTGTAGAGAGCAAATACTTCTGGGGAAAGCAAAGGTTTAATTAGAAGATTTTCAGTCAGTCTTCATATGCACTCATTCATCTGTCTAGAGACTCAGAGACCCCTGTCACAGATGTAGGCTTGATAGGTACCTTATCTTCTCTTGTCTACACATACTGGTCACAGATGTCTGAATACTACATTTTCCATGGCAGGCTGAGGCTTTAATGCTTTCCCCTGGAGGGGAGATAAGAGCCAGAACACGTGTAGACTGCATTACATTTTCATTTGTAATCAGCGATGTGTAAAGTTTCTAAAAGTTGTTGACACTCATATGATATATTCTATCTCCACTGGAGGGGTAGTGGACGAGGTTATGGTCAGATACCATTTTGTTTGCGAAGAACTCCTCTCCTTGTATCAACCCAGAATTGTTCTCCATCACTTCCATCTCATGTAATGAAATATACAGCCTTATCATTTTCCAGTCTTATTCCTCTTTCTTATCATTCATGTTTAATGTATTTCTATCTTCTATTTTGTAGCCGTTTACATTTTATTGATTCTTGGGTGCAGTTCACAAGTCAGTGATTTATTATCTTCCACTTGTCTTTATGCTGACAGGGAATGTTGCTATTTTTCTACTTCAGATATAGTGTGAGGTAAAAAAGCTTGTGGCTGGAACCCATGGAAATGTAACGTACACATTTAAACTGTGTTAATTGTTATTACATAGATTTTTAGAAAAAGATAGAAGGAAATTCATGGTTAAGGCTGACACCCCACTTTCTGCTCATGAAACTTGGTATTGCAGCATATGCAATGGATTAGCTGTCACTGGTTAGAGGGCCGTACAATGTCTGACACGAGAGAGGACATGAAGTATTCGGGCCAGATTTTTTAAAGTTAGGTGCCAGAAGGTGGGTATCCAAGATTTTTGAGCCAATGATGAATTTAAGAGCCTCTAAGTTTAAAAATTGGGTACGATGGCATGTGTGCATAAAAATAAATTGTTTAATTTAACAAGAACTGCTGAAAAATGAGCCAGAATATCTCCTGCACAGGGTGGGGTCTGGAGCAGCACCATGGGCTGTATCACTTTCCAAGTGCAGATGCTGTGGAGGGGCAGCAGCATGAATAAAACCATGGGAGGACACAGGGGCAGCAGCATGAATAAAACCATGGGAGGACACAGGACACAGGATAGGGACCAGCCGCAGCCACAGAGCACTGCTCAGTTCCCTGGTGGCAGCAGCGGGAAGGACTGGTGTTAGAGGTTTGCCACTCTTTCCACACCAGGCATTTCCAGAGCAAGGGTCAGATCCTGCCGGGTGCAGTGCCATTTGTCCTGCCCTTTGCTCCTCCCTGCTTTGTAAATAAGGGGGTTTGGGGCCAGAATAGGAAAAATTGGCTGCGGTACTGCAACTGTGTTGACAATAATAAATCCCTTTCTCTGGCTCACCTGACAAGGTTGGTGCTGCTGAAAACCTCACAGATTGGTGGTGGGGGACTGAGTTCATGATGAAATGTCTTGGCAGAAATTACACCTGGCAAAAGTGACTTATTTGCTTACAAAAACTAGCCTTCTCCACTCCTTGTGGAAGATGTGTGCCTGCCATTTGTTGGTTTGCACATGGAGTCTCTAGGTGGGTTCCCATTGCACAATCACAAATCAGCAGTTTCTAGGAAGTTTCTCATTTTTGTCTGGCCAGGATGTTGCGACAGCGTATTTTTTCCCCATAGTGAGTCTTGCTATTGCAAGTCAGTTGCTTATTGCTTCACAGCTAAATTGCTGCAACGTGCTCGTCTTTGGGCTACATCTACAGTCAGTCCAGGACCTGTAGGCAGCTACTCTCTTCCTAAACAAGGTATTTTACCATGAGCAGCAATCCTACAAGATCAGCTGTTGGTTTTGATGTGAGCAGCTTGCACGGGATTTATTTGCCACATCGTTTTTTTGCTGTCAAAGAAAAGGATAGAGCACAGATTGGAGCTCAGGATAACGGAAGGACACTTTCTGTGAGGAGCTCTCAGCTTTGGCATTTGCTCGAGGCTGTTTGGGGGCTGTGGGGAGTGGGGTGTTAATGATCAGGACAGGCTGTGAGTCTCTTCTGTTTTCCCAAGATTTCAGAAAGGACAGGGTTAGACCTGACAGCATTCCCCAAATTTCTTGTGTTTGGAAAGATTTTTAATAACGTGACGAAAATACAATCCTGTGATCTCCCGTTGCTCATCATAAACACTGGCATGGCTCTCACCAGGATTTTATGCCTTGTACCCACTACGCTGAGTCTACAGGAGGCTCTTCAGGTGCTCTATACACCTAAGCACATTGCAGCACTTGCCTTTCTCTCAGCCTCTCTCACATATTGCTTGGCCACAGGATCTCTCTGTCTTTCCCCTAGAAGAAATGGGACTTTGTGTAGAAATCGTATGTCCCAGGCCCACAGCTGCCCAATTTGGGCTGCTCAGCAGCTTAAGCAAATTCCTGCCTTGAGCTCCAGTGCTGCGAGTACTTGAGGGTTCCCAGCTCACCTCTCTGGCCACCCAGGACAGGGAAAAAAGGCAGATTTTGTGACTAATTAAACGAGCACTCTTTCCTGGATGGTGTTTCCTACTGCCATAGTCAGGGGCAGAATATGAGTCTGAGCAAGGCATTTCTGGTGTTATTAGGTTCTACATCTGGCAAAGGATATATACTGCTCTAGAAAAAATCCAAAACCTACATAATGCCAATAAGCAGCTCTACATATTTCCCTTTTTACACTGCGTTGCCACTTGTTAGCGTTCTTTGGGTTTAAGTCTAAGGATTCCTGAGTACATAGGATCCTCCTCTCTCACTCCTCCCCACAGAGTTCTGCATCCCTTTCTCAGCTGGTTCAGCAGCTAAACTAAATTGTTCTGCTCTTCCTGTTTCCTGTCAAGTTCCTCCACATTTCTGTAAATCTCGTTAAGTCTCACAAATTTTGCAGTATTTAAGATACCAGGTTAATACCTAATCACTTTGTCCTCCTCCCAGTGGAAGTCTCCTCTTTCAAAGAGCCTCACTGCAAACAAACTTTGCAAGGTCCAGCTCGATGACTACATCAAAGGAGAAGAAAGCTATAGATGTCACTGCACCTGACCTAGAAATCTTAAAATGCATTGCCAGTGCTGTATTTCTAACCAGTGGATAAAGAGGGGAAAGAAGGGGGTTTTGATGAGTTGCCCAGAACCCTCAATGAAAAGGAACAAACAGAACCCACTAGAAACGAGTTTGTACAGATCATATGCAATTATTTAAAATAAAAAGAAATGTTCCTCCTGGTGTAGCAACCTGAAGACCTTGCCCAAATCCTGCTATTGATTTCACACTCTGAACTGACAGCTGTTGAAAGTCAATATTGCTCCAGTTCTAGAAAGGGAAGGAATCTTTTTGTCATTTAACAATGCCCAGTTAAATCAAATACATTTAGCTACAGACACTTTAAATAGGGTCCATGTGTCTATTTGTTGAGGTCCTAGATAGCATGGAAAATGTGGAATTTTGAATGAGATGGGGAAAAAAACAGAAGATTCCTTAGGGCATCTCAAGATGGAAAAAAAAAAAAAAAAGAAGAAAATAAATTCAAGGCACTGCTGCTCTGTTGCTGAATGAGGCCACACTTCATGCTGTATGTGGATAAAAGACAAGACAATTTCCCACTTCCCATTTCTGTTCTGTATTGCCAGGTTAATTGTTGTCATTGTATTCCCCACAAGAGAAGCTTCAGCAGTGGTGCCAAATAAACCAGATTAGTGTTCAGGGGCATTTGCTGGAAGTGATGCCAAATCCATTCTTGATCCTAATTATATGAAATATGCTCCAATAATTTTCCACAAGGTGAATAAAAATAATGCCAGAACTGCCGCTTTCACTAAAGCTCAATTAGGAGCATTCACTAATCCCAAGACATATCATAGCTTCTTCTGTGCAATTATATTCTACTTTTTATAAAGTGATGTTTACCTAGAGAAGATGAATATTTTAATTCCTGGCACCAATACGAGAGTGATATCGGGAAAGAGAGAAAAACATAGACAAGACCTGGCCCATATCCCAGCGTTAGGCAAACCGACCTTTGGTTTCGATCTCCGCAGACAAGCTGTTGCGTCTGTACAATTTCGATCAGTACACACAGGAGATAAACACTCAAATACAATGTTCATTCCTGAATCTAAAAGAAGAAATGAAAAGCCACTTAACTTAAAAATAAAATCAGATTAAACATATTATCCTTTGTTAGTCACGGAACATTTCCCACAGTGTACAATACCTTGTTCTGCAATGAATTTCCGATTTCATGATGACTGATTTGCAGCAGCTGACTAAGAAAAAGGTATGTGTCAAGACCAGGCAGTCACTACCAGCAGTGGCAAATTCGGACGTCCGCTCAAACTATTGAAAATTCATTGTAAAATCTAGAGGTGCTCTGCTATTATATAAGCACAATGAAATAAGTTTTGATTGCATTTGGAAAAAAATGTAATTTCAATACAGCTAGGGTTGAAAGTGGATGGACAAACACATTCACCAAAACAATATGGTAACAAATCATGTTCATAGTCTGTAGTTGGCTTATATAATAGTATCATCTTGCGGTATTCTCAAAGCACAAAACATCCTTTTTTTTTCATTTAATAAAAACCCCAGCTGTCTTGGTTTAGAGGATTTTACTAATATGTAACCTTTGTGTTCTTCCTTCATGCCTTTGTTTTCATGGGAAGTCTCATGAACACCAAAGCTAATATTACAGAAATAGATATTATATTTCATGACTTCATTTACCCTCTTTCCATTTTTGAAGTTTTTTCCACCTCTGAAACTGCTGGGGAAACCATACTTATTGATTGTCTGATACAGAATCATAGAATTTCTCAAGTTGAGACTCATAAATACCATCGAGTCCAATTCCCTGCTTCTCACAGGACTAACTTAAAACTAAACCGTATGACTAGGAGCATTGTCCAGATGCTTCTTGAACTCTGACAGGCTTGGTGCCATGACCACTTCCCTGGGAAGCCTGTTCCAGTGAGCGACCATCTTCTCAGTGAAGAACTTTTTCCTAATGTCCAAGCTGAACTTCCCCTGATGCAGCTTCATACCATATGTTTGCTAGCCCAAGTTCTGACTCAACTGTGGAATCATATACTGGTTAGTGTACGACAGAGTGAAACCTGACATTTAAAGATGACAACAAAATTGTTCAGGTGGGTTAGTGACTTCATGGTCAATGCATTCATATGCTCATGGCATACTCTCTGCTGCTGTCAGAATTGATCACTCAACTTCAGCCGATAGTCACAACTGTATCTCTGTAGCTCTATCCACCCCAGTGGGATAATAGAGTACATTGGGATTAAGGAAAAAGCAGATATGCATTTCTCTTTTCTCCACGTATGCTGAATTCTGATCATACTTCCCCACCACAGCTCTCGCAGGATTTGACTAAGCAGATGATGCACGGTAGCTCACATCCATTCAGGCTGAAGTGCTTGAGCAGGCTATTGTTTTCCCCTTGGAAAATATCAAAAAAATATTTCATTAGCAGTTGCTTATCAGGAATAGGGACAGGAAATTGATGCATCTCTGCTTGGAGACCAGTCCCTAAAATCCAGCATGTCAGGCAAGCCCTTATGGATGTACTGCAGAGGTTTACAGCTGCGGTGTCTCCTCATATTCAAAGTGTGAAGGCTTTTAGGATTGCTGCTGCTGGACGGTGTAATGGGTTTTGTTCCACTGACTGCATTATCTCCTAATACAAACTAGAACCCTTTTTTCCAGGAGCTCTGGAAACTTGCCAGCAACTTGGCAAAGCTAAAGCGGTGATAAAGAGGGTTTAAAAGGCCTCCTGGGTGAAGTCTGAAGGAGATGCACAAGAAAGCCAGAGCATGAGGGGAAGGGGCTAAACTTGGCTTTAGGCCAAGGGATGCATATCTCACAGTCAGTACCCCCTGAGCTGCCCCTTTTCCTTCCTTGCCACAGGTGCCTGTGCCACAAGCCCCCATGCCCAGGGACTTGTGAGGCAGGACAGGGTTAAACAGAGGGAAGCTGCATTTCAGAAAGGGCTTGTGGTTTGGGGAGCTCTCTTGTTTGTTTGCTTTTAATGAGCTGTTTTAGGATGCCGCGTAAAATCTAGCTGTGTCTCTGTATTTCCTCAGTTTTTCTCACAAAATGTTATCTGGAACGTGGGAGATAGGGGATATTTATAATCTGTGGGCTGAGTCTGAGGAATCAATACTAGATCTTGAGGGAAATGCAGGTTTCAGGGTGGAAGCTGACAGTGAGAGGGTTTATGGGGAGGCTGTAGGATTAATGGGCTGTACCTCACTTCTATTCAGGGGCTTGTAACACCTGGAACATACTGCTGGGACTCCTGACATAGTAATCCAGTGCATGTCCAAGGCAGGTATGTTCCTAGCCCCTGTTTTAATGTATGTATAGAACACATCAACATACAGAAGAAGGCCAATGGAAGTGTAACCTTGGAAACAGGTCCATGGCAATCTAGTAGCAAGACTAGTTGCATGTGTTGAGAAATATTCACCATGGGTTAAGTCTTGCATCCCATCAATATTCTGTCTAGTTAGTTAATGATGGTAAAGCTGTTCCCGGAATTTGAAAAACATACATGCATAAGAAGCAGTATCAGTATGCTGTGTGATGATATTAAGCAGCGTTGTTGTGTGCCTCTGCGAATTGCATGATGTAACTTGCCTGCACTGGCAGAGTTTACTGGAGGCTATACTAGAATCAGGATATGAAAATGTATGCAGGCCTGAGACAAAGCAGTTTCAGTAAGCATGTTCTCCATTGGAGCAAATGCAGGTGATTAATGGAGCTGTAAAATGACCTGGGATGAGGAGAATGTTGTCTCTTCCCGGTGCCAGGAACAAACATTTTCTAGTGGCTGAGATGGAGTGTATATGTCAATTAATTACCATTTTTCAATTAATTGTTATTGCGATGTACCTTTCCCTAAAGAAATTACTGAGCAATACAACCAGAACTCAAAGTAGATCTGTCACACCTGAGAAGGTAACTGACTGCATTTGCAATTCCTGCTTCCCAGATGCCCCACATTTCTTTAGGTGATGGACAGAAGCACAAAAAGGGTAATTAGAGACAGACATCTCTGTTCCCAGTCTCATTGACTGACACTCAGATTTCTTCTTACTTTGTCAAATTTGCTCAGTGTGATGCTGATGGTTTTGTTAGCCAGTGGTCTCAGTGGAGCTTGGAAAAACCCCAAATGTTTTCATGGGCTGTGTATTTGCAGTGTGATGGGAACTAATGGAGGCTGTCTTTACAGAGCCTTCAGTGGTCACTGGTTGTGATTAAAACACTCCTAATGAGCAGCTCTTGCAGGCCCATTAGAGAAATGGCGTGCCAAGAGTAAGCCACTTTTTCATGTTGCAATCACTCTGTATTCATTTTTCTATGCCGAAAACAGTGCTTTATTTCTCCCATCAACAGGTGAAGCCTCAGCTTGGATGTTCTGTCATATAAATGCAGTATTAATAATTGCTGTAAAGACACTTTCTCCCTGGAACTTTTTGAGCTACAAATGCATTCAGTGGAACAAAATCATGCTCTCTTATTGTGCCATGTTCTATGTATTCACAACCCGACTCACAGCACCAGAATTTAGCTTTCTGTACCTTATTCTATTTACCTGGTCACCCATCTAATGAGTGGGAGCAAATAACTAGTAGATTTAAGTTCCTTGCAGGATACCTGGTAGAAATAACATTTACCTCCTTCTAATAAGCAGCAAAAGTTGTTGGAAGAAAATTAAAGCCTGAAGCACTCCTGGTTTGGTGTTGCTGTTTCAAAGTATTTTTGACTCTCCACTAACCTTGGAAGTCTTCTCAGAGGAGCGATTGCCTAAATTAGAATATCTATTTCACATGAAATATTGGGAAAGGAGAGGAAGGGTTATATTAGCTATTTCATTAGAACTAACTCTCAGGGTCTGTATCCCAGCCTGCAGCAGAAATGTCAAGAGGAGCAGCTGCTACAGCACACAAGCCAGCAGAATATTTCCATCTCTGAACAAGGCAAAGAGAGGTGGGGGGGGGAAGCTGAGTGAATTGCATAAGATGTGAACATTGTAAAGTAGCGATGAAGGACTGTATGTCAGTAGAGATTGAGCTGAACCCTTTATCTGTCCATTTCCAGAGATTAAGCGCTGTTTTCTTTGTGAAACATGCAGACCTTTGATAGTGCAAATGTGCCATTGCTTTTGGGCTTTAGTGTGCTTCCAGCAGAGTACACTGTCCACCTCAGCCCTTTGTAATACAAGTCATTATTGGCATAGCTTTTTCTTACCTCTCTGTCTTCACTAGATGCCAAATAAGCAAACCTCTTACCCTATTATGCTACTTAGTGTTACCAAACAACTCTTGCTAGCACAAAACTGGAGCAAATGAACTGCAAAGAACAAAGAGGACAGTCATTCATGGGTCATTTCTTGCACTTCAACTTACATTTCACTTCAACTTACAACTGCTCCCTGACTAGGTGGGCCATCAGCAATGTCTTTAGGGTTTATCTTTTCTGTCATATATTTCTCTACCTGCATGAAGTCCGAATCCAGGTCTTCCTGGGAACTATTGTGCCTAGTATTTCTTCAAATATTGCTTAACACTAACACATTGTACTCGTAAAGTATGTGAAAGGGCTGGGTTGTTGCTATGCCTTTTTAGTTGATGTCAGCATGTTGGACTGGTGTCTCACTGTAAAGCTGTCATGGTAATATGCCAGGCTTTTGAAAAAAAATTAAGAAGAAAAACATTGGCACTTAGAAATGCATGCAAAGCATATAACAAACCATGGTGCATACTCACTGCCAGTACATACTTTGTCTCATCCCAGTGTCATTCCCCCAGACTTGTAGAAGGATTCATTAATAAACATCTAAAGGGGAGAAGGCAGAGCAGTATGTGAATTTGGGTATTTTCACATACTTCCATGTGACTGAGCTACTGCTTTTTGACAAGCTGGGTTATGGGTGCATGTCTTCTTTTGGTTAGCTTGAGAGGTCGCTGCCTGTAGCTCCTTGTTACTCACCACATCTCCTCTACCCATCTACTCTGCTTGCTGAGCTGGTAGTCTGGGCATTTCATAACCTCTTTGGGACTATTTAAACTGATTAGGCGAGTCTCTTTGGTGGGAGAATTTAGCAACTGTTTGCCTGAGCACCATACCGAGAGGCGTGAACAGTGGACACCAGCAGGGAGGCTCTGGCAGATCTGGGGCTGGAAATTTTTTTTCTTCAGCTCGGTGGTAGTAAGAGGTGGCATGGGAGCGGTATTTTGAGCTGAGCCGCGCTCAGCTCCTAGACCTTTGCAACTGAGAAACAGAACATTACTAGAGGGTCATAATTGCCATGGGCAATTAAACTGTACCATAGCCACTTACCACAGCTTAGGCGGGTTTGTGGTGACTCTGTCATGATCAGACAATCTTACTTACTGGTTTTCATTTCCTATTAGGTCTTGGGCCACTTTCTAGGTACATTGACCCCTGCCTATTCCATTTGTATTAAATATCCTTCCTGAGCTGCCAGGAATCCACTGTTACCCATTCAAATGTGCAAGAGCAACATCATGTAGGAACTTTTCATTTTACAGAGACTAAGAAATCATACTGCAATTCAGACTTGCTGTACCATATGCAACATTACAGCAAACCTTCCCTGCAGCATGTTGTAAAAAGTCTTGGTGATTCATGGTTGGATGACTGTAGAAAGACTTTTATTTTTTATCTAAATTGGAGATACCTGTATTATATCTTCTCTGATCAATAAATTAATTACTTTACACTCAGAACAAATATAAAACTGGGAGGGCCACCTGGGTTCTTTGACTGGTTCCACGCAGTCTTGGGCAACCAGGTGATAGACATTTATGGTCCAGAAAGGTCCATAGAGCATTTGCTTTTCCTATGCGTTATCTGCCTTTCGTATAGATCAAATTGTTTGTTACTGTAAAATGACTACCTAAATAGACATTACGGCTTAGAGATGACAATCATTTAGCCTGACTTCCTCATAATGCTCATCCTAATGCTCATTCCTGCAGTGGAGGAAATTAATCTTTGCTATTAATATTGTCTATTAAAGCTAGAATTCAGATCGGTCCATTTGCAGTCCTTATTAAATAAGGACCCCTGCTGGTCCTTATTAGATAGATGAAGGACCAGAGTGAAGTTCCTTGTTACTTAAATGAAACCCATGTTTAGCAAAGCTGTTAAATCACAGCTGAAGGCAGACATCTTGATGAATAAATCAGCATTCATGAATAAATAATTGACATGAGTGCTAAAATGGGATTCTCATTTTCATGCTGTTTCTGTCCTTGGCCAAAAATTGAGACAGTCTGTGTGAGTGGCAGCGGTGGCCCTTGTGCTGGAGACAAGTAAGGTCAGGTTTCCAAAGGTGTAGATAAAATTCTGGTAGGACCAGCAGAAGCATTTCAGTCTGTTGGAGTCTCCAGCTCCTTCGGTTTCAATGGTTCTGATGAGTTAGGGAGCGGGAATGAGTCTTACTAGCATTTTTCCCATAGGACATCAAATAATGTGAGTCAGTGCTGCTCTGGGACACATTCACACTTTGATCTAGCAGTTAAAGGCTCAGTGTCCCATTACCAGTTTGTTGAAGACGGCTGCCTTTCCCTGTAATTGTGCTGGTTATTCACACCAGTGGAACTTTCATCAGCCAGCTGCTTCCTGGGGACAATTATATCCCACTTTGCATTACCAACCTTAAGTAGGTTATGAGTCTTGCAGCGTTTTGTGTACAAGGACATGAAAAGTTTCAAGAAGAATAATGCTTATGGAAGATTCCTTGTGGTTTTGTGAATGTCTGCATCCTGCCTGAGAAAGGGAAGTGCTAGTGCTAGTCTCGCACAGAGCCAACTCTGGTATTTTTTTGTCTCCTGCCTAAGTGCTACATGGGACACAGAAGAACCACTCCAGTGTGCCATCTTATTTTGCTAAATATTTAAAATACCTGTGGCTATGGGGAAATGCCAGTTCTGAAATCTGCCACTTTAATAATACAAGTGGTTTTCAGATGCTGGGGATAAGGATGCAGCTGCTCCAAGAGCCCAAAGTACTGGTATTCTTAAGAACTGCAGCCAGGCACTTACAATGCACTTGTGTCTTAAAGCCACAGCAAAGGGCAGGAGCCAGAGCCACCCGGGAATCAAAGGCTGCCATTCGTGCCTGCGCAGAGCAAGTAGGCAGAGCCTCTGGAATACCCCCAGTATCAAAACAGGGCTCAAATGGGACTAAAGTGGTGCCAGGTTCTTGTTGTTGCTGTGGTTTTCTCCCTCTCACCTCATGCAATGCTTTTGATAAACATCAGTGCCAGTTGCTGTGTGTGAAGGACTGGCACGTGGCATAACATGCGATCATTTGCAAATATGCAGTGCTAGTACACTTGCAGAGAGAAAAAGCAGGATGGTGCCTTATTATGGGCCATTTTGGGGTTGTCTCCAGTCACATGAGCGCCTCACCTAGCATAAACCCACCCAACTCCATCCAAATCAGTGGAGCTATGCTGATTTACACGCGATGGAGGTGTGCTTTGGATTTGTGCAGTATAAAGCTATTCACTCTCAATTTCACTGGCTCATAACTTCATGAAGTTACCAAAACAATGAGCAAATATTTGCATATTATGAAACCAACAAGTATGTCCTGGAAACAGAGACATTCCTGGAGTCCTGGGGCATGCGTCTGCCCAAGCATGTAGCAAGCCAACTGTTTGAGGCATATAAAAGCCACTCACTAGCATCAGACTGTGAAATACATTAAACAGATCTCATTGTATCGTGGCATGTAAAAGGGGGAGGTACACAGCATCAGCCTCATGAAGAGGAAGTTACTTAAAATTGATAAGGAAAATTCTAAAAATCCAGTGTTCAGGTGAGGTGGGGAGCTATAAATTTGGACCCTGAGCCAGTCTTCTGAAGCTAGCAGTGTGCTCCATGGCCTCCGTTATCTTACAGGCTCTTCCTCTTCACAACTGTTGCAGCAGCAGAACTTCCCTTGACAGCTTCTGATTCCCCCACCAAATCTTGTCTCTTGCCAAGTGTCCCTGTTTTATTTTGGGTATGAAGCACCTCCCCAGGATAGAACCTGTTATTTGGTAGTGTATCTAGGACACATATATTCCAGCTCTCTTAGAAGAAGAAATTATGCCTGGGATTCCCACATTGTGGATGAAGCTTCTTGCTGTAAAAGCAAGAAGCAGAGTGAGAGTAAATTGTTTTACCTATTTCATATTTGGCAAGGGTGGGGGGGAATTAATTGGCTATATGTGTGGTGAGAACATTTCCTAAATGAGATTTAGCAGATGACCTGGGCAGAGGATCCCCTAATTTTAGGCTCCATGAGCCCTCCTGTCCTTAGCACTGTCTGGGTTCCTAGCAGAGCTAGGTGTGCGATGCTTAGCAGCTCATGGACTTTTGCTGTCTTCTGCATGTGGCAGCTCCCCTGGCAAGGTTTTGAGAATCTGAACAAGTCTGTGCTGGGACCTGGCTCACCAATTACACAAACTGGTGTTGTGGCACACAGGCCTGTGCTAAAATCTGAGCAGAAGCAAAGGATGTAAGGGCACACTATGCCATAAATGTTTTTTGCATCTAAGCTCAGTCTTCCCTAAGGATGCTTCCCTATTTATATTCACATCCAAGCTACTGTCTGGCAGTAGACAAGCAGAATCCAACAACATGGACAGTCTGCAGACAAGATATGGGCCCTGGATCGCCTCTGTCCTTGCGCTTTCAGCACAGAAGTGCCTAAATACTGAAACTGGGGCATCTGCACAGGAAATATGGTAGTAGAGATGTTGCATGGGGAACCTATGGTCCAGCGTATCAGTGTCTTCTTTTATATATCCTCACCCATGGGTTTGCTGTAGATGACACTAAAATACACGTGAATGTGGCTTCATTGTGCTCTGTACCTAAGGGATGCTAGAGCTGGCTCCAGGCTTGCCACATCCTGTGCTGTTAACTTAGAGGCTTTTATCAGCTATGCAAGGCTCAGGAAGGTTGGTTTAGATTTTCTTCAACCTTGAGAAGCCAAATTTAACGGAGAAGTCTTGTGAAGTCTGTACTACCTGTAAATGCTCCTTGTCAGCTTTTAAAGTTCTTTTTTTTCTCTTGCCTAGCTCACCTGGAAATGCTGTTGTTTTGAAGTTGCCTATAGGACTTCTTATAACTTCCTTCAGTTGTTCTAGGACTTTAAAACTGTGATGTATTTTTTTCCCTCATCCATTTATTGCCCTGAAGTTTTTTTGTTTCCCCCCCTACTTCATGGTACCTGCATCTCTGACCTACAGATCAGACATTCTCAACTCTTGTAGGCCAGATTTCAAGGGGGTTATAAAACCTGGCAAAAGCTGAAAGAGTACAGGACAAAAAATATATTGGTATTTTTGCAGACACCCCAAAAAAGCCAGTATTTTGCAGTGGAGGCCCAGAAGAAGATCATGCTTGTCCAAAAATTCTTGTGGGAAATGCTGTTGTTCCCCGCAAACTTAAAAAGGGAGAAAAATTTTCCTGCTTTTAATAAAGTACATACCCCCTGGTACCTCAGTGATTGGTAACAGCAGATAATGAGGTTGTAATATGACTGCTTGAGAGAGAGGTAAGCTAGAACAGAAGTGGAGTTCACCTGAATCAGCTATACAAAACTCCCTCTGACCCAGCTCAGAGGCTGACATGCTGGAGTGGCACAAGGTGCTGTGCACAGTGGGTAATAGGTTTTGCTCAGGTAATCTTGCTGCCCTGAGCATTTTCAGGAGCACACAGCCACAACTGATTTCAGAATATAATACAGAAAGCCTATGGCTGGATAGGTTTTACTTTGAAATGTTTAAAAAATGTTTTTGAATTTTTTTACATATTCTAACATTTTAACATATTCTAGTCAAAACTGTGCTTTTATAAAACATTTCTAAGGCTTTTTTCCAAGACTTCCATTGACTGCAGCAGGCTTTTGGCACAGACTCTAACTGTACAAAGCCTAGGACTATAAATATAGATTCCCAAGGACTTGACTGGAGGGAGTGACAGATGTATAGCTTGACTCTGAGATCTGCCAGGGCAACATTTTCCAGAAGCAAAAAATGAGAATCATCTGTGTTAAATTTATCCACACTTGGACTTCTTTGGTACGTGCGGGAGGAAATCGCTAGGGAGCAGATGACTTTTTAATCTGCCAGTAGTGTAAAGTTTGTGCGCTGTCTTTGCAGCAATACTGTTTATTACATTCCTTGGGTAAATTTTAACTCTGATGCAAAGTATATAAAACATCTTCACAAGGTAGAAGGGAGGATCAATAGCATATGGTGAATAACTCTCTCTTCAGTGCCGGCTCAAAGTGTTGCCGTATGCTCTTATGACACAGTTTAGATCTCAGATCCATATGGCCGGTCTTGCTGTTGATGATACGTGTTCCCTGAGGACATGATCTGGACCCTGCTGAAAAGCTCCTCTTGTCCTCAGTGGCTTTGGAACCAGGCTGAAATGCATGGATCTCCCATTGATGCCCCGCCATCTACCAGAGACCTTCTTGCTCTTGGGATTGGAGAGGAATCTTTTGTTTGGTCTGGCTAACAGTTTGAGAGCAGGGTTATATTTTTTCCTCTGTTTCTGGTGACGTTTGGGGCTGGAAGCACATTTTGGACATGAGCTCTCGGATAGCAGAGTGCTGTGTTTGCTCCTGCCATGGCAGGGACGGAAATCTGTGTTTAGAGGGAAGTTCTGATTAAGATCATCAAAGTATTTCCTTTCTTCAACTCAAACAGACCTGCACAATGCAAGCGCTGCAAGCCAAAAAGCATGATTCAATGCTTTAATCGTTATGAGAGGTGATGAGGACAGAAAGGAATCACTTATTTTTCAATGCATACTGAGAGGGAGATGCTCCATGCCAACCTTGTTGGCATAGCCTTTCTGCCAGCACCCACCCATGTCCTTTACCAGAGATGGGATACAGGGGGAGATGGGACCTTGGCTTGACCAATACTGATGCATTTATGTTTTTGTCAGTGGTTTGCAGCAACAAGTACTGAAGGCAATTCGAGCCGACTGGCTAGAGCGCAGGGCTGAGTAATTCATGCATTTGCAGCGCAGGTTAGCAGGAAGGCCCTGGGCAAATCTCGCCACTGCACCTCCTCTCAGTTTTCCCATCTGTCAGAGAGAATAACACTGACCCTGCCTGCCTCGCAAGGGCACCCTTGCAGGGCCTGAGTCATCTGGGAGGGGGACAGGCTCTGCTTGCTGCCACTGGTCCCAGCACAGTTGCCTGATGGTTACTGAGAGGAGACCATGGCCAGCCAACAGAGAAGAGCTTCAAAGATGAAAAGAGCCAGTGCTAACTGATTAAATCACAGGGGTTGACACACCTTCACAGAGCTTGTACTTTAGTGTTTCCTGACAAGTGACAGAAAATTAATGCCTCTCTGTAGGGTCCAAGCTCAAATCCCTCCTCCCCCATCCCCGAACCAGCTCCTCTCTTTTGCACTGATGGGAGGGAGAGGCTGGAGTCTGGCGGAGGCCGGCCATCTGGGAGTTGTTCCAGCAGCGGGGAGCACTCAGCTGGCAGCATGCTGACAGTTCGGAGCTGGAGGACCATCCCCCAGGGACCACTGCCATATGGCTGGGATTAGAGTATCTGCTGGGCGGTTTCAGCCCCTGCCGGAGCATGGAGTGAGCTTGGGGCCGGAGCTGAGCAGGACAAAGATGCTTTGCACTGGTTTAGCTGGGAGGCTTTGGGATGGGAGGGAATGTCACCCACTGTGTTCCTGTAGCTGTTAGATAGGCTGAGATATGGGAATAGCTACCTAGGCAGAGGAAGGGCCATTTCTGTTGGATACTGAATTAATACTGAGTTTGAAATATTGTGTGTGGAAATGTTATTCTTGGATTGGTGATGACTGGCCCTGGAATGCATCACAGCAAAGCCATTTTTAAAAGCATTGGAGATTCATTTAGCAAACATAAGGGTGGTCTAATGAAAAGGTACATGCTGAAATATCTCCTCTGCTAGCCTCCACTGGTTTTACATGGACGGAGAAGTTGCTGGGCTGCTTACTGCTCCTTCTGTGCTGAGAGTTAGCCCCAGTTTGCTGGATCTTTGTATGAGGAGGGTGATGGAGCTGCCTGCCAGGGCCTTACCCCTGTCTTTCCCCTACCTTGGCCCCACAGGCTCTGGGCTCCAGCATAACTTCATCGCTCCCATACTCAAAAGCCGTGTCCCACAAAAGATGTCCTCTTTTATGAGGCAGCCTGCAGACATACTCTCCTTAGAGGTGAAGGCAGCTCCCCAGTTGCTGTAGTGGAGCTCGGTGCACAACCTAGTGCAAGGTCTGTCTCACAGACAACTACAATCAAAATAGATGTGCAAAACATTTTGGACACATACCTATGTGATGGATGTCCAGAAGGAAAGGGCTGGTTTTGGGACTGGGGCCCTGGGTTGGCATCCAGAAATCGTTCCACTGAAGCCTTGCTCTGTAGTGTCAAGCACACTGTTTACCTGCTGAGCATCCTCTGCCCATCTGCTTTGGTGTGGGGGGTGGAGAATCTGCTGTTGAAACTCTGGGCTCCTACACAGGATTACAGTTTTTAGATATATACAGTGTGATGTGATGATAAGTATGGATCTGCTAGTGGAGGGAGGAAGGTGGACTAACAGGGCTGAAGTCATACCCCTCCCAGTGACACCAGCATGGCCATCTCGTTTGTGACAGCTCAGTCTCAACTATGACCACTGTGTTGGGGACTATTATGTTTCTGGACAGAGAGAGGCAAGAAGATGGGCTTACGGAAAATGTCACCGTTCTTGGCAAAGTACCCTGACCTTTTATAACCAACACTGATGTGGTGAGTGAAGAAATTTCTTTGCTGGAGCAATACAAGTTTTAGAGAAGGGTTTAGGAGAGCTGTCAGAAGCAGCCTCACACAGAGAAGAAAAAGAGGGCTTCCAGATACAAAAGGCACAAAGAAGAGAGTGGGACAACAAAAGAATGTGGTGGCTGAGTGACAGGTTTCACAGAGCAAGGAGAGCTTGAGGTGTTGGGAAGGTGGAAGGGTTGAAGAGTACAATTTATTCCCGACTGGATGTGTTCAGACCCTGTTGTAGTGCCTCATACTGTCTGAGTATCAATGTACCAAGGGCTTGAAGCTACTCGGGGAAAATAAGTGCTGCATAAACGTAGGATCATTATTCACTCAGCTTGTCGACTTGTTTAAATTTCTGTGAGGAGAGCAAGTATATTATGGTATTGTTATACTATGTGGAGAGTTGTTCATTTTTAATTATAGTTCGTGAGAAATACAGACTCTTACAATGTGTCATCTGTTCAAACAGATATATACATCTTAGGGAAAAAAATAATAGTGCTATTAAATACTGTTCTTATAAAGTGTCAGAACAAAGCACGTGTACACATCTCCTCATATCCAGCAATAAAATAAATGTAGAGGACTAAACATAGAAATGTATCCTACAAATATGTATAGCAGCTAACTGTGACTCAAAGGGACTGATCTGTGCAAATCGCTCAGGTACCTGTACGTAAATATATAACCCCACACCCCAAGGTTGAAATTCATGAAAAAGGCAATGTCTCATATTTCCTGATTTGCTTCCTCATTCTTCAGAAATCACTATTCCTGCATTTGTCAGAAGACAATTTAGGGATAAACTGGGAACCAACTACCCGACGTGATTCAGGGGGGCTCTTCCTGCCCACCATAGATGTTATTCATATCACCTCGCTGCTGACTGCTGAGAACTGCAGAAAATGAAGTGTTGCCATCATCCTTTGTCCTGCAGGCAGCAATTTTCTGCTTGCCTGTGGGAAATAATCCTCTTTTAATTTAATTATTCATTTTTCAATTATTTAATGCAGTACTCTGGGGTAGCAGCAAGGCTTTTGGTTAGTTTTCAAATCGCTGCCACCTCAGACAGTAGAGCACTGGGGTACGGCTCCGTGGGAGAAGGGATTCATTGTCTTTGAGCTGCTGCTTTCATTAGGAGGGATATGTCGTCTCCTTTCTCTGGCACATCCCTCGGGAAGTTTCCGTGTATTCTGCCAACCTGCTTAGGTCCCATGGAGGCTTGATCCTGCCTGGCCAAAGTCAATGGCTCTCGAAGAGGACAGCTGAATGGGGCACCATCAGGGGTCTGTCAGTGTTTCTCTTGCCAGCAAGGAGGTTCCTTGGAGAGCCCCATGAGCACCCTCCCTGCTGGCAGTGCCTGAGCTGTGCTTTAACATTTTCTAGCGTAGGAAAAGTAAATGCTGACCCTCCATGGAGAGACTTTACATTGCTCTGCACTGGCCCCTCGAGCAGGCACGGGGATCACTTCTGGTATGGCTAGGGTCTTCACCAAGACCAGTTTTCCACTCTGAACTGTATCTGTGTTAGTTCCTGAATGCCATCAGCTCTGACCTGAGGGGCAAGAGTCAGCCCTAAAAGATTACTGCATCAAATATAAAAGGTGTTTATACAGTACCAAGTAGGAGGAAATTAAAAGAAAAGAGGTCAGTTCCGCTGCCACTTGTGCAGTTTTTGATAGATGTAACTCCATTCATTTCTGTGTAGCTAATTTTATTTTATGCAGCATAAGTGAGAGCAGAGTCGGGCCTTCCTCCTGCAGCAGCTAAAGTGAAAAACATTTCTATTTTTAAAGCTGAAAACATTTCTTATTTTTATTTATCATGTGTCACTTTGTTGGCAGTGGTGGTGTAAATGGCACAGAAAAGTTAAATGAGCTATTTATGGCACTGCTTATGACCCTAGTGCTCACTATCACAACAGTCACCAGGCATTGCTAGGGCAGCAGAACCAAGGAAGCCTGGGTTTTCGGGGCAAAGCTAAGGCTGATGCTGTTCACCACGTCCACCCTAAAGCCGGTAAAAGGGTCTCTTTCTTCCTTATGGATGTCTGGTTTTGCACTGCTTCTGGATGCTTAATATCTCTAAGCTCTCTAGACCTCTGTAAAACTTGGTCAAAACTGGGCAAAGGATTCAAAAGCAGTTACAGGAGTAAGAGGGGTAGAACAAGGAGGAGAAATGGAGTGATTGCCCGAGTCTCTGTTTCCCCAGTAAATACACATTAGAAAGGTGGCAGGTGTTTGGTGGGACAGTCTGCAGGACAAGTCCTGACTCAAATAAACGCCTACCCATGTTTGGAAACCTGCAGAGACATCACCCAAGCTGGTAGACAGTTGTCTGAATGAGAAGGGAAAGACCAGAGCAGCTCATAGCAGCTTTTCAAGGGGACTCCAAGGCCTGGGTTGCTCTCCTGGAACAGCGCACGCCACACCACACCAGCGTGGGATAAAGACTTTCCTTTATTTTGTCTTCATTCATCGTTCTAATGCCTCACCTGTGACACAGGAGGGAAGGATTGAGGCCAGGAGAGAGGGCTGCTGATTCTGGCATCCCTTTTGCAGGTGGAGACACTGAAAGGGTGAGAGGAGATCAGCAATGCTTGCAGCTGACCCTCCATCCTCAGGGGTGACGGTGGACTCTTCCCTGGTAAATTTGAAGGCTTATTGGAATACAAGATTATACTTCTTCCCCTCTGTGCTGTAGTAAATCCATTGGTAAGGTGTCTCACAGAGGCATTTTGTCCCCTCTCACGGGAAGATATTTCCCTCCAGCTAGGAAATTTATTCCCTGTAAAATTGAAGAGGAGAATAAAATTTCCAGAGAGGGCCTGTGGCTGTAATAAAGGATTATTGCCAATTTCTTAGGCTGTGCACACAGATCTTTGCACTTAGGTAGCAAATTTTCTACGTCCAAAACTCCATGACTGGGGGTACACAAACGTCTGGGTGCAAAGCCCTCACCGGGCAATGACTGGTGATTTCAAGGATGCTCATCTCCAGATGAAGATTTCCTTAGAGGTCCTGCGAGGCTTTGCCACACAGACTTACGAAGCAAGCCAGTTGTACGATGTTAACAGACCACTGTGCTGTTCCCCGAATTTCCTAGGAGACTGGTGGCCAAACAGCTCACCTCCCTGAGCTGCAGGGCAGAGAAAGGGGCCTTTTTTGTCTCTTCACAGGGGGGTCATTACACCATTAAGTGCATTAAAGATTGCAACACACAGCAAGTGCTAGGGGAGCCATACAAGTACCATGGGCTGAGATAAATATAAAATGCTATAATTTAAAGGCTCTTGTCTTTCAGTTGCTAATGGCTTAATTAAACAATAACATTTAACAGATGTGCTTTTTCTCCTCCAATAATTCACTCCATCTGTGTCAACATAACTAGGCCCAAATTAGTGCATCAAAATGTAGATGTTAATGTCTTATTTCAGTTTTGATGTATCAATGCACATTTACATATATATTGTTTCATCTTCTGAGGAGATGAATGCTTCCTTAGAAGGAGGTATTGCACACTATGGAGGTTAAAGAGCCTATCTTAGTTTGTAGAGTAAGAACAAAAAAGCAAAAATCCAGACACAAATACAGATACCTTGAAATGGAGATAAAATTGGGCACATGTATATTAAGGGTGTTACATATGGAACTACAGGATCTGTGGCTCTGTGCTCTTTAAGATAGTGAATATTTTATGACCCTTTGTTTCTGAAACAATTTTTTCCTAACTTCACATGCTGAGAAAAAAAAGCTTGCCTTGCTGCATATGAAAGCAGATGACCATCTGAATCCCTAGGTTGGAGGAATGGGTAACCTAGGCATATCTGTGGAGAGCTTTGCTGTTTTATGAAATAGCTTTAATAGCATTAGAGAAGAATATAGCTTTTCTGATTGATATTATTATTACTATAAAACACCCTCATTTGTGCTAAGTGCTTTCTCAGAGATGCTTGGGAGTCCTTGAAGACCTTGCGGGCTGTGACGCAGATCTTGCAAACCCTCCTGTGTGACGGATGCTACGCGTGGAAGTGGTCGCACTGCTGAGGCCACGTGGATGAAGGGAAGGAGTACAGTAATACCGGTTGGCTCCGTGTTGCCCTGCTTTCTAACACGTACCACCTCCTGCATGCTGTGGTCTCAGCTTGCCCGGGAGCTGGGATGGGATGCTGCGGGGCACCGGGCACAGCCTGTGGCCTCCTGCACAGCTGTGTGACAGGTCCCGTCACCAGGCACTCCCAGCCACGCTGTCCCCTGGGGAGTCCGCAGGCTGTCCCAGAGCTACCTAGGCTTACGGCAGGGCTGATGAGCAAGCACGGCGTGTTCCTGGCTGCTCCTGGGACTGGTCTTACAAGCCATGCGAACTCCACAGCTGAATCCAGCTGGGTGATGCCTGGGCAAGAACGCCCCCAGGTCCAGATCCTTTGTTTACTTACAGTCTGAACGGCTTCTTTTTATCACTTTTGCTATGAATTCTTATGAACTGACTGGGTTACTTGATTTTCCCCTAATTTAATTTGGATTAATTCAATTTTAATCAGTCTGTTATCTCAGCATCCTATTAACCTTCCAGTGAACTCTTCCTATAAGGGGATTGTGGAAGGAGGCAGTCTACATCTGTTAAAATATCAGCCTGCTCTTTGGGTTGCAAAGCATTAGACAGCAGAAAAAGAGTTGATGGGCGTAGCACATAGTCAGAGGGGTTGGTGGGTGATGACCCACCCTATTCTCATCGGAGACCCCAGCAAAACTGATTTAGTGTCTCCTTGGGTGCCTTTGGCCCATATCACCCTGGCAGCGGTGTGGAAAGCAGCTAGAACTGTCTCTGCCATGAGACTACCAGGTCCTGGTTCAAGAGCATCAGACTTTGGTGATTCTGTCCTTGCCACTCTCAACCCAAGGGGACATTGCAGATCCAGAGAAACAAGAGGTCCTTAGTAAGTATAGCCTATATATAAAGATTAGCGTTGTATCTGCCTGGTTTTCCCTCCTGTTATACTGCCCAGTTTTCAATCTTCTTAATCAAATTCAGTTATATACATACATATGATAGATTGTCCTTAGTGTTAGCACCTGCCCAGGTAAATTTTGCTGACAATCAACCATGAAATCTTCACAGCATTTCCTCAAAGAAGGAGAGCTGAACTGTGCTGAGATTGGCAAGGTGGCAGCAAGACTCCTCTCTGAGCCACCCCCAAGTTTAGTATTTTTTCAAAGGAAACAGGATAGGTAATAAGGCAGTTTAGCTAAGAAAGGTCTGGGGAAAATGTGATTATTTTGCATTTTTTGTGGTCTGTGTGTAATTCCTTATCACCAGGAAGAGAGTAAGGTGGCTAACAGTATGACAGCAATCAAACATTGCAGCCTTTGCCTCATTCTGACATGGGAAAATTCCCAGCAACTGCATCCAGGTTTTGTCTGCTAAGGACTAACATGTTGGTGTCTTCAGTTATTCAGTCTATTTCATCTCTTTAAAAATAGGTATCCAATGAATGTGTCCATTGGCTATTAAAAGAATAGATATTTCTGAAAATCAGTGGGGCTCTGCCAGTGGTCTCTGGAAAACTCGTATGCTATTTGGCTTAGCTAAATTTGCATTCAGCCTTGCCAGGATTTCTCTTCTGCATAAGCAGCTGATGCATTTGCCACTACGGCTGTTACGCAGACACGAACAGGAGGAGAAGGACTTTGCATTATCTCAAATAGGATGGAGAGTCCTTTACGAAACAGCCTTTTTACTAGGATGCAATCTGCAATCTGAAGCGGGGCGTGGAGAGATGGGTGGTGGATGCATGCCAGTGACGTAGCCCAATGCAGTGGGCTGTGGAGACATCTGCATGGGGTCCAGGAGCTGACAGGCTCAGGCTGAGAACTCTGGGCAGAGCCCTGTGGGGACATACCATCAGCTCAGCAGGACCACAGCCCCAGGACACACTGTGTGATGGAGGCAGCCCCTGCATGAGATGTTCAAGGCTTGTCCCACGTCCATCTTACAGCCAGGGCTTAAACACCCAACTGCAGGCACCTGCCTGCACTGCAAGGCCAACCTTAATCTCAAAAGTAAAGTCGTCTTCTGCTTACTAAGGATAGTCAGCTCTGATCCAGCTAACACCCAGGCCTCTGACAGATGGGGTCTTGTGGACTTAGCAGTGGGGCTGAGGGTGTTGCAACCCCCCTGTTTCCCTGTGCCAGGGTGCTCCTGGGCTGCTATGGCAGCTTTGCTGGGTGATGTGCAAGGGCAGTGCCTTAAAACACTGCCAGCAATGCTAGCAGAGCCTGCCACCCCTCGCTGGAGTCACTCCAGGCTCAAGTGGCATTTCACCCACAAGTGGACATCTTCAGGAGGGGGCCCGGAGAACATGGTGAAGGCATTGCACAAGAACGGCCACCCCTTTTGCTAATGACTCATCTAATACCTGCTCCAGTTCTGCCTGGCGTTGTGATTTCTGTACTGGTTTGTGTGCAGAGTTCTCTGACATGAATCAACTGGCACTGTACTGCTCTTGCAGGATTAGAGTTCAGTCAAGAAAACGGTGCTGGCAGACCATCATCGCAAAGTCAGCCCCTCAGAATTTAAGAGCTGTTAAAAAGGACATGGGTTGTGCAACTTTAATTGAACAGCCCCTACAATACACAGACTTTAATTACTAATGTAATTGAATGCGTGTTAATCCAAATCTAATTTTTCTATGGGACTCTTGCCATCCTTGGTGCACAGGATAGAAATTCCACTTAATAGCCACTGCTGAATACAGTATTTTCTTATTTCCCCATCTTGTATCTCCCTTACCTTTCAGTCCAATTTCATTGTTTTCTGCCCAAGCAATCCCAATTGTCATTCAGTTCCTCATCATCTTTCCCTCCATCACTGCCTGTCTGCCACCTACACCCTCCTCAGTCACTGCTGGCATTCATGACTGTGACCAGCTTTCCCAGGTCCCTCGGGGATCAGGTGTGCCCACGTTAATCTGCTTCAGGCCGAGTAATCCCCCTGGCTAAACCCGGTCACTGGGTGTCTCTTCTTCCACCCACCAGTCCGCATCATCCACTCCCGGGGTGGCCCAGGCAGGTCAGCGGGACACACGGTGCCAGAGGAGAAGCAAGCTGGAGCCTGGAGGGGTGGAGGACCTCAAAGCTCATCCTATGCCTCAAAATCACCCACCCTTAAACCAAGCCCACATAAATTAGGAGTAAACAAAAAGCACTTGTTTGCTGTCTGTGGAAGCGTCTTTCACTCAGGTGGGAGTCATCAAACCACCTTCTGCCATTGCTTGCCCCTCCGGTTCAGTGAGGTAGATATCCCATGGGCACGGCTCAAAGCCACTCTTACCTGTCCAGCCAGAAAACAGTGTCAGCCAACAATTTCTCAGAGGGTTAGTTAAACCATAAACAAATGACTAATCTATTGCCAAGCAAAACACTCTCTTCCTTGTTATGGCCACACAGGCAGATCTCAGACTGAGACCTTCCCTCCCCATGACCGTGTGCTTAAAAAACCCCATGTAATTAGGATTATTTTGCTCACATACTTGCATGCTGGAGATTAATGCATGGGGCGCATACACAGATTGTGTCTGAGAGCAAACACAGTGGCAAGCCCTCCCTCTCCAAGTGGGAATGGGTTTGGAAGGCTGTCCACTGGCATGGCCTTTTGTGGGGTGTAGTGACTCAGGGCCACATTGGTCCACCATCTGCTCTGTGTCCTCGTCCCTTCACATGGTCCCTCTGAGCATCCTCTGGCTCAATGGTTGTTAGCAGGGTGAGAACACGAAGCTCTGAAGAAACTGTGCCCCTGCTTTCAGTCCCGGTATTCATACTGGGACCCAGAGATGTCTGAATGGAAATCCCTGAGCCAGGCAGTAGCACAGAATGGGAAAGTAGCACGAGACTTGGGGAGGATGAAATTATTGGGGAATTCCACGGAATCACTGAAGTTCTTCATGTATCTTGACATATGGTCATGTTTCCCAAAAGCTTATACCTAGCCCAAATTTGGGAAGATTTTCACAGGAACAGCAGAAGGCACACCCCGAAGGCCTCTTGCACCTGCCAAATTTCACAACTCTGCTCCAAAACATGGAAAAATAGAGCTCGGAAAGGTCACTGATATTTTTAGCCTTACTTCGTAAGGAAATACAGCTATGCAATGACGCTGCTGCTCGCTCCCTTTGCATTCCCCGCTATTACGTTGGAATCGTTGGCCGGCCTCAGCCAATTTTGAGAGAGGAACGGAAGGTGCAAAGATATTAAGTTCCTACAGGCTCCATGAAAATAGGAGCTGGGCGAAGCAGAGATCCCAATAACACCAGCAATGAGAGGGAAGAAGCAGGCGCTCAGCCTTTACTGAACAACAGATTAAATATCCTTCCTCTGCTTTGGCAGTCGGTTCCCTCTAGAATCTCATGGTCTCTGAGGCCAGAGCTGATGGGCTCGTGAGGAGGGGTCAGTGCCTCTTCGTTCCCCTTATGAGATGTAGCAGCCAGAAGAGTCCCTATAGCAACGCCCTTAGTGCAGCTTTGCAGATGGTGTTCGGGTGATCTCCTCTTGCCTGGTGATGATGTTACCTGGGTGTAGTCAAATATTTGGGTGAGTTTGTGTTAAATAAAATGTCTTCTGTTATCTCTAGGACCTGAGGATTTTGCTAGAATATTAGCCATTATTTTAAAAGGGATGCCTGGTATTTGAGTAACAATTTATTTGAATCCCTCAGTGTAAATATGGGCTAATTACTTTCTCACTTTAACTTTAATGACCTCTCACATTTTATGTGGCATGTAACATCTTGAGAGGACATAAAAGATGGCACACAAATATGAGGATATTAAGGCAAAGATTTATTTGTAACATTTGAAGGAAGGATGTTTTGTGCCTGAAAGCAAATCCACTAGACATCCCAAATCAGCAGCAGCCCAAAGACAGCAGGACTCTGCCCTTGGCCCCTGGGGATGAGCCAGGTGAGCACCCATGTCCCTTGTCCCTGAGGGGCAGTCTGTGTGCTGCAAGCCTGCTGGGAGGCCCCGTCTCAAGATGGAAAGAACTTCAGTCCTACATCCATAGGGTGTGCAGTGCCTCAAAACCAGGAGTAAAGAGAGCTCTGCAGCTACAAGGAGCCTTTAATAGAGCAACAGGCAGGTCAACAAACAGGAAGAGGAAAATCTCGGGGGGGGGACACGACATATCTGGCTGTTGAGCTGGTCCAGGCTGACTGATGCAAATGCCCGTGGGGCTCTGCCAGGATCTTCTAGGGTATTAAATTACAAATAAGGCTCTTACTGGAGTAGTTAACCTCACAGGCCGGATGTGAGCATGGGTCACTTGCCTTGTCAACATTTTCTGGTCCTCAGATGTATGGGTTTTTGCTTGGCTCTGCTCAACCAAGTGATTTTTGCTCAGGTGCAGGTCACCAGGTGATGCTGATCTGTGATATTCTTTCTTTGTTACTGCTGTATCTGCCAGTATCTGTGTCACCCACAAGCATTATCAGTGGTGATATTAAGTTTTCTTCCAAGAAGTTATGAAAGATATTACTTGTAATGGAGACAAAATAAGTAATCCCTGAAGTGACCCACATGCAATGCACATAAGAAAAGATGATTCCTATTCACAATTTATTTTAAGATGTAGACATTAAGCAGCTTGTAGTTGGTTAATTTAATATTGACACATTGATTTCATGCCATTCTATTTTCTAAGCCAGTGGCATGCAGTACCAAGTCCGAGGCTTTTTACCTCTTTCAGAGAAATATATAATCTCATCAAAAACATCTTAGTTTAAGAAAGTACTTTTTATCTAATCCAGTGTGAATTGCCATCATTTTAAGTCACCCCCTTTAGTTCTTAAAGCACTGTGCCAGCTGTTGAATTATTTGGCGTGTATCTTATCTCACTCTATTAGCCTGAATCTTAATCCTGTCCTGCAATAGAACCCCGAAGCAGTTAATGCGAGAGTCATGTCAGCTTATATAGAAAAGACTTAGATAATTTCCATTCTTGTAGTTTCCTCATTTCATTCCATTCCTAATCCAAAAGTGAATAACAAATTTTGAAATATCCCCTGGAATTAAAATTTACTTTTTAAAGTGTATTTTGATTTAATTGAAAGATTTTGAATGAAACAATGGATTTGTGATGTTTTGATAAGATCAGGACACTTTGCTTAAACAAACAAAAGTGCAGGGCTTTTTCAAAATCAGTACACAGGGCATTTTAATTTGTGTAAAGAGGCAACCTCTAATAGAAAAATGTTTGGCCAGAACATTTTTGATCAGCTCTGCATGGGATGAGTGAGAAGATACACAGCGATGCTTCCCAAATTATTACCTACCCATGTCTGATGCCATATGAAGCCCTGGCACTTAGCATGGTGCCCGCTAGCTCTTTTCCCACTTTGGTTGCAGTAAGTCCCACCAAAATGAAGACTGACCTGCTGTGTGTGCTTTCCCTGTGAGCAACTGATCGAGCTGTGCACTGCGGGCATCCTGCAGCAGGTCTGCCGGTACGCATACCTGGTGCTTGGAAGAAAGGAAAGACCTTTTCGAGGGGATTAATGATAATTAGGAAAGGAGATGAGCCTGCGTATGTGGTGTTCATAACAACTGGGGAAATGTCAGTCTTTCTGTCCAAAGGGGAAGGGGGAAAAATGGTGACTTGGTTTTCCTGAGCTGACCTCAGTTTATGCCACTGTTTTTTACAGCCCGCAGAAGAAAGAAATCAACTTCTTAATCTGAGCTGTAGCAGTTTATACATTTAAATCTGGCAGCCAGGGCTCAGCTCCCTGCGTTGCCTGCAATAGCAGCAGCAATACAGGCTCAGCGGAGGTGGTGATGTCCTGCAGTGGTGAAGAGATCTCAACAGAGCAACATCTATGTTCAGGTATCAACTATTCCACAAGGAAAAAAAATTCTTAGCAAACGCTGTTTTACCCTCCTTAGCCAAAGGGTAACAGTTTTGTTGCCATAGCTCATGCTGCCTCCCTGGAAGACTGGAAGACTTTTGAGGAACATCCCTGGACCAGATGTGGAACTCCAGGGCCCAAATCCTGATGACATTTTGCTCATCTGGTGGTTTCTGCCCATGACTGCCACGTCCTCACTGTGAGTAGGGATTACTTTCTATAATCAGATATCATGAATGGAGAGTACTTAATTGGGCTTTTTGTGGCTGTTTTTCTTATGACAGAGGAAATATTCTCCCATCATGTGTTTATTAACATTTTATATGGAGGTATCACGTCTCAATCTGCATCTCTGTTACAGCCAAATGCAAACACTGCTGTTTTGTGTTCTTATCAGCCCTCTAAGTAAGGGAGGCAAAATCCCTCTGTCTACTATGGAAGATTTCTGATTATTTTTTCTTAAAAGCTGCATGTATTTCATTGAATGTCTATCGTATTATCGCTTGACCTGATAATCTAGATACTTTGTCTCCTTGACGACAGACAACATTCAGCATGGAGTATCCCATTGTCGCCAGATGCTGCGGGAATCTCACCGCCCCAGCGGGCAGGAGGGCTCAGCCCGGAGTGGGAGGTAAGGAGAGGAACCTGTTAGCAGGGTGCCTTCAAGGAGAGGGAGGCAGTCGGTAGCCAGCCTGCCTTCATCCTTGCTGTGCTTAGCCCCAGGTAAATCTGAAAAGCCACAAACCACAACAAAATTAACTTTTCTGCTTTTCAAAAATGTAAAAACTCAGTGTGATGGAATAATTAATGCAGCTGATTAAAGGCAAAGATTACACATTAACAAAGGAAGATAAGCATTTAATTTCCAACCTTATTGCATTTCAGACTTGAATATTGGTTCCAAAGGTAGCTGCAGACTTATTTGCCTTTCTATATATGTATGTCCATAATATACATACATACAATTAGAATCTTCTGCCCTGCTTTAATAATATACTTAATTGCTTTCTGGCCCCACCTCAAGCTGCCTAAATTCATTTCACAGGGAAAAGATTATTTGCTGTTGGCCTTTAGCAAATAAATTGCCTGCCATCCTTAATCTGGGTAATAAGAGGTACTGCATCAGTCTGCTCGCAGTTCTGCACGTTGCATCTGCTTCCTCACAAAGTATTACTGACAGCTATTTTCCTTGTGCCGTCCCCAGCAAATGGAGTGAGTGTGTAATGTAAAATATAAACCCAACACATTTGCTGAGAGTCAGATTCCTTGTCTTCCATTACTTTTGCTGTGACACTAAATAAATTATTTGCATATGACATTTGCATTACATATTACATCTACTGTGCTATCTTTTTTAATTCCATGCATTATAATAAATGATATACAGGTGCAATACTTTGATCAAATTGCGTGTTTGCATATACACATACTTACACATGAAAGCACACATGTGCACACAACATACACCCATATATCCACACATCTGCAACCACAGAAACCATGGCTATGGTTCACACTGTTCATGTCAGTAGGCTTTTCCCCCAAAGTATTATACAACAGAACACAAACTGGAAAGGAGAGAACACACATAAAAGAGAAAGACAGACTAGTGTTTAGGTAGGATTTTTCCATCTGAGAAGGAGTTGCTGATGTGATATTTTTCATTACAGGAGGGCAGCAGGAGGCAGGATTGACCAAGAATGGGGGGAGGGGGTGGGGGGTGGGGGAAACACATAGCCCATCATTCTTATTACTTTCACGTGGGGGACTGTGGGGATGTAAAAGGTCCACAGTGGACAAACAGCATGGACAAGCAATTCCCAGAACATCGGGTGTGAGGCTGCAAAGATGAGAAGCAAGTCACGTCCTTTAAAAGTAATCCAGTGGGAGGAAGGAGGTCCTGAAGATACCATAATCTACTCCTTGGGATGCACACTGCGCACCTCTGCTAAACTGTTTAGGTTATGTGTGCAGCTATGTGTGTCTTTGGGGTAAAAATACAGGACAGTGAAAGCTTCCACACTGCTTTTTTTTTTTATATATATATATCAGGAGGAAGGGGTAGGAGGTGACATTTTTTCTCAGATAAATATCAGACACCTTCCACATTCAACTTACCAGAAAATAAGAGCAATGCCAGCAAATGTCAGCACAAATTTTGACATAGCCTCTTTTTGTACTGGTTTTGTTTGGCTCCCCATCAAGTGAACAGTCAGAAAAGGCATGAAATTGCTGGAGGCGAGGACTGGGACACAACATGCAGCAGAAAAAATTGATCAAGGTCAGTCCCCAATGTTGGCAGACAAAGAGAAGTACAGCATAGATAGTGTATGGGTTTGGTCCTCAACGTACTTCACATCTGGTCCCCATTTAAAGCCAGGCAGATATGAAAACATATGGGATATTGCCAGCCTGACTGGTTTAATGATGGTAAAACATCATTTCTCACTCAAGCAGTAGGGGGTGGGCAACTTCTCAAAGGCAGTAATTAAAGTAAATTGAAATACGCTGATGAACTTGGGAACGGAAGAGCAAGAGGGAAGGTGTGTACCCAGCAGGGAAGTGCTCCCTCCACTCATGAGAGGGAAGAGCTGCACCTGCCCCACTCCAGCCTGTTTCATCTCCCTGGGAAAAGCATCCTTTGCCCAGGATGTGAAGTAAAACATTTCTTCTGTGGTTACTCCTGAGCCTTCCTCACATACCAGCTCTATGTTTGCCTTCTGGGTGCTCCTGGGCACGGGCTGAGAAATTGAAGTGGTCATGCTGTTCCTTCTTCACCTGTGCTTTTTTTCCAAGATGGGACAAGTGATGCTCAGCTGCATCCCTGCTGTACCTGCACTGTGGTTGTTTGGTCATGCCAGGAGCTGGACCTGGACAGTCTGGAGTTGCCAACATACTCACAGTCACGTCCAGCAGCATCATCCCCATGGCTGAACACGCATCCAAAGGAAAACAGTGAGACTTCCCATGTATGGGGCAATGCTGTGCATGACATGATAACCTCAGACAGCACCCCACCGATGTGGGTCTTCTACTTGTACCTCCATTGTGAGATGCCTCAGGTAGATCAACATGGCTAGCACTGCATTGCTGGGCAAAAGAAAAGGCAGGCAGAAGTAAGAAAGGCTGCTGCAGGAGGATGGGCTGGATAGGCTAGGATGTATTGGCCTGGAAGAGAGATGGCTGCAGGGCAAGGGTGAGTATACAAGAGGTCTGTGAAAGAAAAGGAAACAGGAAGGAACTTTAATTCTTTCTCACCAGACTTAAAGTAATAATGTAAATGTATTAGGCAGCAGGTTTAAAAGAAGCAGAGGAAAAAACGGTATTTCAGCACTTAGTTGCCCTTTGAGATTGTTGGCACAGGGTGGTGTGGGTGCCAGGAGCTTTGTAAAGGGTCAGAAAGCAGTTAGACAAATTCAAGAAAGCAAAATCCTTCAAGGGCCGCTAAACACACGGATGTCACCTCAAGCAGGTGAAGTCCCTGAGCCACCAGGTGGGATTGCCCTGGGCACACTCCTTGCATCCTGCACTTCCCTTACGGCCTCCTGAGACATCTGCTTGGGCCACTGGGTAGGGGCTAGCAGGGGCTGGCTGCCAAGGACGGCTGTTTTCTGTTCTTGCGGCCTGCTGCACTGTTTTAACATTCCTCCTGAGTGAATCACCTCAGCCAGCTTTGCCTCATGGAAGTGGAATTAAACATTGCAAGGGCAGAAGCTGAGTGGACCCCGGCGGGCTCAGCCCATCAGCTGAGCAGCAAAGTTCCCTGTCAGCTACGAGTCCCATGCTCCGGGGAGTCCCCACTGTATTTGCATCCATGCCACACATGAAGGCTGCAGTGAGTAGTTGCATGCTAATGAACGGGCTGCTTTGTAGATTGCAAGATACTCTAGAATACATTGCACACATTTGTCACAGGGCTCCTAACTTGCTCTGCCCCCTTTTTTTCCCATTTCAGGAGTAAGGCGGTCTCTGTTTTGCAATGGACTGTTTTTCTCCTTGTGAGTATCATAAGCAGCAATGATTAATGGCAGATTTTTAAAAAAACCAAATTAAATATTAATTTCAGAGTTTCTTATCTGGCATCTTTCAACACCATTTCATTGTGCAGTTTGATGACACTTTAAAAAAAAAAAGTTTCATGAAAACTTTCTGGCATTGCTGCAGCTCCCCATTCCTGTAGCTCTGGGCTGAGAAACACTAAGGCTACAAGGAACCCTGAACTTGGCTAAGCTCACAGGGACATACATCAAAATAGAAAACTTCATAGCTTGGTGCTTAGACCTACTGCCTGCTAACAGCAAGGAAGCTGGTTTTAATTTGAGAGGTGCAAATTAAACCATAAAGGAACAAATTGCAAACAAAAAACTAAACCACACAGGTGAAACTCCTAAAAATTAAAGTGTAGGAAAGGAGAGGCAAGGCAATCTGTGCTGTCTGGGAAGAGGCTCCCCAGAGCCTTTGCTGCAAGAGCCCCTGGAGGTTGCCCCTAGGGAGGTCCCCGAGGATGTTGGTGGGCCAGCCGGGGGCTGCCTGGCTCATCAGGTTCCCGGAGGCTTTAATTGTGCTGCACCTTGGATCTTCCTCCTTCCTCCCCCTCTTTCTCACAAAGCAAGTCCCTGGGGACACAGAAGGGGTCACGAGGTGAGGCATGCTGCCTTGGCAAGCCCTTGGGGAGCCCTGTGGAGCGGAGGTGGACGAGTGAATCTCTGGACTTTATCTTTCCAGGTATAGAAGCCATGTCTGGCCAAGAGCTGGCTGAGGCCATCGTTTCAAAATCATGCTGGAAAAGTAAAGGTGCTGTGACATAGCCCTTGCCCAGGGCTCAGCTGTCTCCATCAGCTGTTGGCTCCATGTCTGGGCTAGCAGAGCAGGGCTCAGCAGAAGATGGTGGAGAGGCTGTGCATGCTCCCAACAGGCAGAGGAGACCCAAGGAATCACCACTGGCTTTGGGAGGGGGAGAGGAAGAAGAAGTGGCAGGCAGAAAGCCTGGGCAGCCTCACCAAGGCAACCCACATGAGGAGTGGCAGCGGGAGTGGGCTGGGGTGTACCTGTGAGTGGTCACACCATCCCCGCTATCACCCCTGTCCTTGACTCGGAGCCTTCGGGACCTCCTGTGGGAGGGGGCTGGAGATGCTGAATGCAACACTGGCCTATCCACGCTGGGTAACAGGGCCATCCTCCTGCCCAGGGACCACCGCCACAGGGCAGGTGAAAGGGGCCAGATTTGTCCTTACCAACTTCACTGAGTGCATGGGAGGCTTGGGGGCTGCTGGCAAGGCAGCTGTGCCTGGGGCACGTCAAGAGTTGCTGGGCTTTCGAGGGAAGATCATCTGCAGCACTTAGAACTGGGGCTCAGCTTCAACTTCAAAATCTCAAAATCTAAGAAAACCATTTTTTCCTTCAGTTTCTGTTGGAGATGGGCTTAGGCTGAAGCTCTGGGTGCGTACTCTGGCTCAAAATCCACCTATAAATGCATATCTGGGATTTCCAGGGTCCAGCATTTCCTGAGGCTGCAGCAGCATCCTGGGTGCAGGCATCAACGATGCTGGGAGCGTCTGGAGCTGGAGAGCTGCTTGCATTTTGGGTGTCTTTACTTAATTTATTCTTAATGAGAGCTGTAGTTGCCTGTGTATGTAAATCATTCTGATTATTGTAGTTTTACTACAGCACCATCTGCTTTCATGGGACTTTGTGGCCATAAAGATAGTTGTTGCCACTAGTGTACATGCGTATATTTACACAGGGTGTATGGGTCAGGCATCCTCAGCTGTCCGTAGGCAGCAACCCTGCTGGAGACTATAAAATAATCCAAGAAACTCTGAATTTGGAGGCAGTGTGCCTCCACACACAAAGCAGGTGAGAGACCTGAATTTTTTCAAGACAGTGACTGGAGTATTTGTTAAAAGGATTATCTGTTTCCTGACACTCCTTGCTCATAATGAAACCACTTTCAGGCCTCGGTAGCCTGATGCCAGAAATTTTTCTGTCCTGAAAGCCTTATATTTTAATGCTTTTCAAAGTTTTCAAAGCATAAAAGAAGGGATGGGTATTCTTTGCCCCAGTTTAGGACAGCTTTTTCTAAAGAAAAACATTGCTCCAGCCCAGCCAAGCAGGTTTCTTCTCCTGAAACTGGCATTTTCACTGGAGCAGCAGTGGGTGACTGGTGGAAACATTGGGTGCACTCAGGACTTAGAGCGTCCTGAGCAGAGGAGGGCAACATTGGCCCTGGTGAGACGAGTGAGCCCCAGACTTTGGAGACAAAGCACAAAGACTTGGTTTTGGAGACAAGTATGAGAGGAGTGAAGGAATACATTTGTTAAAAGAGCAAGGTTTTGTGGATCTAACAGAAATAACATTTCAGACCTGCAATAACACACAGCATTGAACTGAGCAGAGTGTTTGAGCTGCTAATATATCTAGCTGTCATGTTTCCTCTAGGTTTACTTTGTGCTGAAGGGATGCTGTCAGAGAACTTAAGCCAAAACCTTCAGGTTTATAAAACAAAGGTGTCTTTTAAATTTTTTTTCATTATTTCAATAAAATAAAATGTCTGTTGCTTGTTTAAATGTCTGTGACTGGTCTTGGGAAGAGAAACAAAGCAGGGCTCGCTGACGCAGGAGGAACGGAAAGCACCAATGGCAGCAGCTCCTTGTCCTGGCCAAGCAGGACATGAAGCATGAGCCCATCGCTTGAGTCCTGGAAAAAACATTGCATCCTGAAATGTGCTCGGACAAAACCACACCCCAGGTCCAAAAGAGCAGCTCAGGTGAGAACAGAGAAAAGGACTTAGGGGGCTTTCATAACCTCCTCAGCTTTAGCAGGAGGCCTCAGTGTTTGATAAAATTCTACGTATCTCAAAATATAACTGCCTTGATGAAGAAGTTCAGGGTTATTTTTAAGTGTTTAGGATTGTTTTTTTGTACCCAAAAGCTCTCTCTAGGACTACAAACAAGCAGTCAGCTGGAAAGATCACATTTTAGGTTTGCTTTGGACAGTGAGTGCTTCCCAGAGAGCTGGGAAGGGTTTGCCCCAGCCCCTGGTCCCCCAGCAGGACTGTGGCACCAGCAACAGGGGTGCTGGCCATGCAGGCACCCCGCATCGTGAGGACAGGACATGGGGTCACTGCTGGCTCCAGGGTTTGGAGAGGGAGTGGAAATGATGCCCTGGAGCACCATACCTCAGGTCACGTCAGCATGTCAGCCACGCCAGCTGCATTGTGCTTTGGGATGGTGAGCTGCTGCTTTCCTCCGTCTCCAAAAGGACCAGGATAGAAACATCCTGATCCGACCTTCTGGGGCTTTTTGCTGATTTGTTTTCTGTGTTGAAAGGTGTGGTGTCTGTCATGGGGGCTAGCATGCATTTGCCAGGGCCGTGCATGCAGCCTGCACAGCAGCTGAGAGTGATGGCTGCAGTGCTGCGGCTGTGCCCCATGTGAGGGTGGGGGGGTAGAAAGCCCTGTTTCTCATCTGCATTTCTCACAGTGCTTATTTACAGCATTTTGAAGAGATTCCAAAGGTTTTTGTAAAAAATGTTCAAAGTCTTTGAACTGGGGCCAGGCCCTGGAAAGCCAGGTGCTACCTCTAGCAGGAACTGTGAACTCAGTGTAAGAATTGCCTGGGTGAAGCTTTACAGCTGAGTTGCAAGGAGATAAAACCAGATTATGAGGATGGTCTCTTCTGGCCTGAATATGGATTGGTCAGCAAGTGAAAGACTGAGTGCCAGGCTTTGCAGGTAGCAGAATGGAGCCTGGCTTGGTAACACTGGGGCATGGGGGAGGCTGTGCTGCCCTGCAAGGTGGAAACAAGGCTGTCCCTAAAGCAGCACCTCCTCTCAAGGACCCTCCACCAGTTTTGACATCCAGATGGGGATCCACAGATGACACTGGAGATGGGAGCTGTGGGATGTCATCCAGCATGTCCCTCCTTCGCTCTCCTCCTCCTCCGCTGAGCTCAGAGCCATGCTTTGCCTGTCCTACTCGGCTGACCTAGGGCATGCAAGGAGATGGGCAGGAGGGAGGAGCTCTGAAAGTCTGTTGCTTTGGCCTCGCTTTTACAGCTAATTAATAATGAATCACATTTGAGCAGGCTGCAAACTGAAGGTTATAGCATTGCCAGAGGAGGAAAACCCAGCGGGAGCAGGTGGCAGGAGAGCTGACTCCAGGTACTGTCAGCTACGCCGGCTTGTAAGCAGATGGCACGGAGAAGCGGAGGCTCTGAATTAGCGAGTTTGGGGTTTATTTTAAACAGGGGGCAAAAAACACTATGGTAAATCGACCCAAGGTGCATGCCCGTAGTTATGATTTTTCCCCCTGTGTTTCTAAAGGGCTGCACTAGGTTGTCACCTCAGGTGTGGTGCAGGTTCCAGCTCTATATTTATCACACAGGGAGATTAGCTCTGTGCTGCTTGTGTGTTATGCCTTCTGCTTTGTGGTTACTACCTGCCAACGACAAGCAGGATGTTTGTTATAAAATAGAGCCAGTTTTAGAACAGGAGACTGATTGCTGGCTGCCTTCTGGTTATCTCCTCAGAGGCAGGCAGCCGCACACCGAACCCTTCCCTGACTTCCAGGGCAGGCAGTGGGAAGGCGAAGATGACTTTTCACCTTTAAACTTTTCCATGAAGTGTGCCCAGGTGACTTGCAGCAGTAAAAGCTATTCCCAGCATGGGCCGGGTGAGGATGGTGCTGGCAGCCCATAGCTGGCATAGCTTGGCCCCATGAGGGGTGTGCTGCTCCAGCCCTGGCTCCTGCACCAAGCATGCTGACCCGTGCTTCTCCTCACAGCGTCTGTTTTGTCTACAGGCTAATACTTTCCGTTCAGTGCATCCAAAAAAAATACAGCCCAGCTGAGACGGACAGTGCTCTGCACCCTGACACCCTGGGGCTGCAAATATCCCCCCCTCCAGAAAAGACCTGCAGCCAGGGCTCTGTGCTGCCCACCACCCTGGGAGGAAGTTCCAACAGCTGGTGATGGAATTTTTGCCTTCTGCCCCAAACCCCCAACACTGGCTCCTCAGGGTCGTTGGGTGCAGGGAGGAGGGATTGTGCTTTGCCCATCTCTGGGTGCATGGCTGAGATCTGGGACAAATTGATGCCCCGGCTGGCTGTGGAGCTGTCAGGCCTCTGCACTGACAACCAGGAAAGGCAGGAGAGGATGCAGGCTCCATCCCTCCTGTGTGTTAAAGTACAAACCGTCTGACTGGGATTGTGGGCTTCTCTTTAAAATGGCTGGTGGAAAGGAAAGCCATAATCTGAGGCTGGCTTTGGGTTGTTCTGCCTCCTCAGGGCTGTATTCCGCGGTGCATTTTTGGAAAGCATGGTTTTACATGAGAGGAGGTTTTCTAACAGGTTCTCCCTCACTGTCAGGTAGGAGGAATGGTTCAAGGTGCCAGACAAAACCATCATGGCAGTGTTGGCCTTGCCAAGTGGGAAGGCTGCAGGTGTGCAGCGGCATAGCACAGAAAGCAGTTTAATAAGCTATCCATCCCTCACAGCGAGCTCAGCTAGCCACCCAAAAGTGGCAGGGGGTGGGGGGGTGGTGATGGCAACCCATGGCTCCTACATGAGAGCAATCACACTTGTACCGACCCAGCAGGCAGCCTGCCCCGGCACGAGGGCATTTGACCTGGCAGGGCTGATGGCTGGCTGAAGCAAAAGGCAGCGGGTGTGAAACTCATGGTCCCACAATGTACTGAGAAGAGTGGAGGAACAAAAATGAGTATGCGCCAGGGAAGCAAAAACTACAGTGGGGGAGGGATGTTTGTATAAATAAAACTAATTGCCCAGCATGGCAGTGGCTCTAGATTTGTTGTTTATATCTTTTCTTTCCAGGTTCTGCCTATCCCAGATTGCAGGTGCAGTACAGCTTCCTGAAAAAAGCTGCAAAGCAGACCAGCAACAATGAGAAAACTTCCCTGCCTGCCTCTCCCATGCGTCTGGAAGAGCTGCACAGCACAACCTTGACAGGTACTGCAAAGAGAGCAGCCTTGCAGCATGGCAGGGGAGCCGGCAAGTGCAGTAACAGCACCCGCTCCTCCCCAAAGGCTCATGAAGAAATTCAAGCCCTGATTCTGCAAAGGATGTGAGGGATCCTGATTACACCTTGCGTAATCATGACTGGGAAATCGCCCTGTCACATGGGAGAAAGCATGGTGAACCAGAGATGGAGGCAGAAAATAAGGAGCTGAGATCATTTTCGTCAGGATCGCTGTAGGAGTTATTCGCAAATTCAGTGTGTTTAATGCATGCCTTAATGATCTGGAAAAAGAGGCGAGCAGTGAGGTGGCAAATCTGCAGATGGCCCCAAATTGTTGTAGCTGCTTGGGATGAGACTGTGAAGAGCATTTTTATGGCGAGGCCCCTGCCCAGGAACTTGGCCCTCAGTTCAGAATGGCGGGGAGGTCCCACTCATTCAGGGCTTGCTGGTGGCACCCTTTGTATTCTGACTATAGCACACAAGGCAGCAGGGCTTCAACTGCCCCATCTTTCCAATGAATTCCAAAATAAAGCATGTGATAGCATGTTTTGGAGTCCCCCACCAGTCAGAGATCATGCACCCTGGGGTGTAGTTCAAGCAGAGTAAGAGGCATGGGGGGCAGCTGTGCAGGCAGACAGGAAGCCAGGGAGGAAGAGATGGGGAATATTTTCCTAAGGCACAGCCTCTCAACTGAAGTCTGAACAAGGGGGGGCTCCCATGCCCTTATCTCCTTAACTCTGCCCCCATAAATCCACCCCTCACTCATCAAAACCAAACGAGGCTGCTACTCTTCTTTAAAAATCAGGGAGGCTCTCGCCTGAGGCTGAACTTTGATGGAATCAGGAATCAAAATGTCCAGAAATGCCTGCTTTCTCTGTTCCCTGTACAGTTGAGTGGTGGCTGAGGAGGGGTAGGACAGCACTCGGGTCAGGCTGCATCCCACCACCCATGTACCCATGGTGGTCCTCAGCAGGGCCCTGGGCTCTGTCTGTGCTGTGTGCGTGCCCCACTCACTGACAGAGAGATGCTGCGTGTTGCACATTGCCAAGTCCAAGGAATGCAAAAAGTCATGTGGAAATACAATGCATAATCAGACCTTAGTCACATATATATATGTAGTTGTAACTAATATATTTATATGGAATAGGTATAAGAAAGTCATGAAACATAGGAGAGAGGAATCAGACACTCTATGTCACAATATTTTCTTTGATTTTTCAAAGCCTGTGTATAAAATGGAGATAGTGCTTTACACAGGGGTGACTTGCTCATCAGTGTTTGTAAGATGCTTGGACATTGACAAGGTTGCAACCACAGAAGTATGCAATAGAGTGGCACTGTGCTCCTTTTAATAAGAGAAATTAAATTAATCTAGAAATTAAATATAAGGTGTTTGAGATTTACTAAGAATGGAATGGAATGGAATGGAATGGAATGGAATGGAAAAGAAGAAGGAGAGGAGAGGAGAGGAGAGGAGAGGAGAGGAGAGGAGAGGAGAGGAGAGGAGAGGAGAGGAGAGGAGAGGAGAGGAGAGGAGAGGAGAGGAGAGGAGAGGAGAGAATTTCTGCCAACAACAGATGCCAGAGCCTCCCTGTGGAATAGTCACAAATCCTGAGGAAGACTGCGTCATAAACCACTTCCTCTTGGACCAGAAAACAACAGCTGTGTGCTAAGCCTCTACTGCATCCAGGCACAGGCTTAAATGAGCTCCGCTGAACGGCAAGACACCATAATCCCCACATTTCCTAAAGATTTTGGTCAACCTACCTTAAATTCAGGACTTGCCTCAGTGAGATGGGAAATTTACACTGACTGAAATCCCAGTTTCAATGGGCTTAAATATGTGCTCAGCAGGACGTGAGCCTGATGGACCAGACTGTTTAACGCAGCAGTCTATGAAGCTATGGAAAACACTAAAGCTAGGTCTCATTGCACTTTCAACTTGCTTAAAGATGTTAGTGTGTGTGTGTGCTAAGATGCTGTGCTGAATCAAACCTGAGAAAAGCACCTTGTAATGCCGTGGTTGGTGTGTTAGATGGCATTATCTTGTACATGGGGGGAGCTGTCAAAACTCAAGAAGACAAATTGTGTATAGCTTCAGAAAGCATGTCTTACCTTCACATTTTCACATATATAATAGTGTTGTGGCAGCAGTAGTGAAGTGATAAAGTTGAGTCTTGAGGTAGCTCAGCAGGAATGAATAAATCTTCATAATTGACAGGCTGTAATAATAATAAATATGTGAAGAGTTTATTTCTCCCTCTATCTAGTTAGAAAATGACTGCATGGGAACCCTCGCCAGCAATTGGGACTCTTCTAAATAATTATCAAGTCAATCCACTCTGCAGCCTCTGCCAGCTTCAGCATCTCAATAATTAAAAAGGTACCACTTGTAGCTAATGGTAAAAAGAACAGATGTTTCCCCTCAGAAGCTTTTTCCTTCTTCTTTCCCATCATTTCCACTGCCTTAATCCACACTCTGTCTGAGTATCTCCCAGTTACGCTGGCATGCCTGTTCCAGCAGGTCACAGAGGCAAAGCCCAGTGCACTCCTGCACCCTGGAGCACGTGAAGGATGTATCTGCAGAAGCAAAGCTGAGTTTATTGTAGTGAAGGTGGTTGCTGTCATTAGCTGGAGAGTGAAGTAGCAGCATGTTCTCAGTGAGCTGGCTTAACACCCTTATCCATATTCCCACTGGCATCCAGTCACCTGAATGCCAGGCAGGATGAAACACACAGCCATGGGCACAGGCTGGCCAGAGGAGGAACCTTCAAAGCTTATCCCACCTCTGCATGGATGTGGCTCATGCACAAAACTGAGAGTCGTTGTCTGCTAAAGTTCTGTACAGCACCCTCAGCCCAGGCACCAGTCTGGGCTGTGCCCAGCCTCTGCATTCTCTGAGTGTGAATTTTGAAGGTTGCTCTTCCAGAAGTGGAATCATCTGCTCAGTGGTGCCGTTTTACTTTCCTCTGACATTAGAGCTCTTCTGTAGCCCAGTTTGCTTTGGTTGTTACTACAACCACACAGTATGTTATCAGCACTCAAATAAATGCCACATCCTTCTCAAGGTGAGATAAAAGATATGAATGCATCACTGGTTTTTTAGTTTGGGGCTTACAATATGCCTCATCAATCTATCATAGCATCTCAAAAAGTGGCAAGATTTCTTCTGTTTAAAATTTGTGTTTTACCCTGTGAAAGGGGATTGTTGCCATTTGCTAGCATTTGACATAGTAAAAATGACTACTGGAATGCTACAGGCCACTAAAGGATGTTGGCAATAAAACTGCAAACATTTGCCACCTTTAAAAGGAGTTTTTCTATTTGAAGCTTAAGATTTATGATACCATAGTATTCTGGATTTGCAAAGAAGATAAAAACAGTCGCTGGTTTTGGTATCAACAAAGCTCAGTCCTCGTGCACCTGATAGACAGCAGCATGGTAGTGACATTGACACAGTTTTATGCTTGGTTGAGCTATTGGTGGCTCTGATCTCTCCGTTCCTGCATGGTGCCCAAAGTGACCTATCTGCTCCCCTTCTAGGGGCAAATATGAGCACGTTCAAATATAAACTGTCCTAAGTCAATCAAAGCCTAACTGGCTCGTTGAGCTAGAGTAGTTAAAGCACATAAGATGGTGTGACTGACTTTATCCTTAACTTTAACCTTTGACTCTATAGGTCAGATACACATTTATAGAGGGGCGGGCAGGGGAAGTAAAGGCACAGATGGAGCACAGCAGTTGAAAGCCCATCTGCAGACCATAAAACCTGTCATGAACCTCTCTATACAAATATTGCAGTCCATAGGTGAAAGCAGTGGAGCTGCAAGGATGTCACCCAGCCAAAGATCCCAAAGTAGTCAAACTTCCGGCAGCTACAGCCAAAATGTCATGTTGCTCTGAACATGCAATTGCTCAAGGTCCCTTTGGGGTGAGCAGTGATTAAAGAGACAGCAATGGCAGCCCAGTGACACACCTTGGGCCATGAAGGGTGGCCAGACATGGAATGGGATCTGGCAGAAATTACAGCAGAAAGGCAGTAACTGACAACGTGAGGGGAGGGAAGGGAGTTGATGGGCACAGGGAAACAGAAAGGGGACACAGCAACCTCTCCCCCCATAGCAACTGCCAACCACAGACAGTTGGCAGTAACCACATCAGGCTGTCTGGCTGTGTGACACAAGGGATACCAAAGCTGGGGAGCAACCCCTCTGCCTGGACCCAGCCTATGGCAGAGGAGAAATGAGTGACCCCAGGATCCTCATCCTCAGCGTATGAGACCTGACAGTTTAGCTGGGCTTCCTTCCATGGACTCTGGCCTGATCAGGTCCCATTCCACCTCCAAGTAAAGCTGTACAGACCCTTGCATCCTTCCCAAGGTAATGAAGGGCTGGGTGAGGCAGGAATATCCTCATTTCCCTTTCATTGTCCAAATATCCTTTGCCCTGGAAGATTGCACAACGTCTGCCTGCCAAGACAGCTGGACAATATCCATCAGCCTGCCTTGGTTATGTTGCAGGGAGTATTTCCAAAAGCAGCTGAGTGACACAGATGCTCCTATCCTCTTGCAAGTCAACAGGACTTGCACTCCTTTGAAAACTTTCAGTCTGCATGAACAAAGGTCTTTAAATATTTTTAAAGCCACTGGAGAGGCATATAAATATTTGGGTATGGTCAGCCCTATTTTAGACAAATAAAACTACCTACAGGGACCCTCAAAGATGCTCACATCTTGCCAAGGATCAGTGTGGGGCTGATGTCTCCTCTGAAGGTTGCTTGTTTGATCTGTTTGCTGTTCTGATCCCTCTTTCCTCTTCCTCTTCAGCCCCTGCAGAGAAAAGTGGTGACATGATTTATAGATGTATTCCAAGGTATTTGAATATTTCTAGCCAGCTACCTTGTTCCTGCTACCTACTCCAATGGCTGTTGTGCTGAGGGCTCCCTGAACAAAGGCTCAGGACAAATGAATCCTTGTCTTCACTCCCAAGAAAGGTTTAAAAAGAATCACCTCCTTCTTCTATTATTTCCTTGTCTTGTTATTTTAATTTTTTCCCCTGTGCAGACAGCAGCATTAAGCCTACTAAAGAATGAATGAATATCAATGAGACAGGGCAAAGATGGAATATGCAGCAGTTCTTTCCCAAAGTTATAATGAAAATGTCTACAGGGAGGTGGCATTGCAGCAGATAATACACACCCACACCCACACCCCCCATTTTTGAGAAACATCCACATTTACTGAAAAATACTTCTTACATGGACAAGTTTCTAAATGTCCATTTAAGTTCATGGTGCACAAGCTTTTCTAGCAATTTCATAGAGTGATTGTCTCCTTTCTATTACAAACGGAGATGCAGCCAGAGCCCAGGGATGCAACAGGCTGGGAACACTAGAAAGTTAGACACAGGCTTTGCTGTGAACTCCCAAATCAAGGACTATTTCCAAGTATAAAATGCGTTACTCAGGTATTAAAGGAATTGATTCCTTGCTGGCAAGGAAAAGAAAGAGGGATGTGTTTTTAACAGAGGACAGAGACAGAGAGACAGTGTCTATCCCATCATAAACACTGCACCAGCTAAACCCTCCCTTCAAAACTTTCTGCTTGCAGTCTGTCTGAGCCCAGGCATTAGCCCAGGATGCCTTTCAGCCACATCCCCTCCTGCTGCAGCTGCAGGGATGCCCTCACAGCTCTCCAGTTTTATTAAAAATCAGGAGGGAACCAAGTATCTAGTGAAACAGGGACTCAAGCCCAAAGATGGAGCACGAGACTGCCGTGCGCAGCAGGAGCTGGTGGCTCCCCAGATATTTTCTCTGCCCCTGCCCCGTACCCCTATTTTCTGTAGTCTCCCATAACAGGGGAACAATAACTGAGAGTTACAGGACATGTTTCCCTTACAAGGCTGCCCAGGTACTACCCAGCTCCAGAGGCTTTCATGGCCTTGGTAAAGGAGCGCCATGGCCTTGGCAAGGGGCAGATCAGAAAGCAGAATCTTCCATTAAGCTGTGAGCAAAGAAACCCTGCTCCGCCCTCCCCTGCCAAATACCCATGTTTAAAAGGAAATTTTAGTTAAAAGATAGTTGATAACACAGTTTTTGAAAAATGTGAGTGCTAGGCTTTTCACTGCAAAGAAATGTCTCACAGCAGAGTAAATATTTTGCAAGCAATACGAGCATTCCTTGTGATGGAAAAAACATTTCCCATGGAAATTTCTGATGGTGAAAACAGGCCTTTCTGACAGGGAAGCATAAACAGAACTGGCTTCTGGTTTCAGTTCTTCGCAATCTGCTCTCTGCTTACCGAAGCACAGGGGCAGGGCAGCTCCCATGAGGGCTCTGCGAGGGCTCATCAGCCCAAAGCTCTGCGCAGCCGCCTCCTGAAAGCCACTGTGGGATGGAAGGGACAGAAGTGGTGGTACAGCGCATCCCATTCTGGCAATGCTATGTATGCATTTCACAGAGTCGTGGGTACCATAGGCACATAGGCTTTGAGGATGCGATGGGAAGAGAGGGCTGGGCATCTGTGGGCAGCCAGTTGCAGACAGCAATGAGCTGGACAACCAAGAGGGGCAAAAATATTGGGAGCCGTGAAGCATGACACAAAAGCTTGCCAGTGACTGGTGCAAGGGGTCAGAATCCTCTTAAAAGAGTAAAAGAGCTGCTGGGAGAGAGAGGGCCAGTAAAGGAGCCTGGGGAAGGATGAAGGAGGCTCTGGCAGGGCAGCAGCACACACAGATGCTCCTGCCAGCTGGTCGTGCCACTTCTCTCATCCAAATGCTTGCTGTCGTCACATCTGCTTTAAGTGCAAGGCCGGCTGTGAGTGTAAATGCAGCTTATTCGTGTGGCTCGGAGCAGAGACAGAGGAGCCTGTGAGAGAGCGGCAGTGGGCTGGGGGAACACAGGAGTGTGGGCAGGAGATGGTCGCTCTCTTGCAAACCAGTTCTCATATTAACTCAACAAGGCTGATAATCAAACAGCAAGAGGTTGCCAAGTTTTTGCAGAAAGCACAACTAAGCAATGTTGGTTGGCTTGTGCTTTGTATGTAAATGCTTCCCCTTCTCTGACTACAGTGGGAGCCCTGCTTCGGGGTCATCTGCACCTAGAGCATCACTAGTAGCAAACAGCAATATAATTGTTGCCTCTGTTGTGACCAAAAACCATTTTCCCTTCATCTTCTGTCTGAACTGCATAATCACCCGAGAGCCAAGTGGTTGGGGTTTTTTTGGTTTTGTTTTTTTTTTTTTTTTTGTATGATAAAAAACTCAATGCTGCCCTCTGTCAGAAATGCAGCAGTACTGGTCTTAAATTGCTTGTCCTTAATTAACAAGTACTATGTGTTCTTTCCATGGCAGAGCTTTTAACCATAAATCCCCCTCATCACATCCGAGCCCGCTCATAAAGGTGAGGAGGCGATCCAATTGCTTTCCACCACGCTGTTTCATGTGCTAAACATCTGATGGTGATTAACAACGCAACTCAACTGCTCAGCTAGTTAGAGTGACGGCTAACGTAAGGATGACTTAATGAAAAGAAGATACATGATTGCCCAGGTTAAAAAAAAAAAAAAAGGAAATAATGCTGTTACTGCTTCTGTTTAGTGCAGCTTAAGTGGAAGAATACATGGGCGGTCTGTTAAATGCTGATTAACCTAGTGTGCAGGGTAACTTGCCATTTCATGAAGGCCAAGTTGAGGGCAAGCCCCCAGGTATAGTGGCAGAAAGACAGCCAACCCCCACCCCAGTCTGACACAGCCCCCCCAGCTGGTCTAGCTCAGTCCCATGCAGCGTGGCTGTAAAATGTGCGTGTCGTGGTGGTGTCCGGGTTTGTGCTGTCTGGGCTTCTGCCCAGGGTGGCTTTAACACACCAGGAGAAGTGATTGCCTTTAAAGGGATAAATTACAGCTCTTAGCAATGTATCTATCAAATAAATGGCTACATCCAGAGCTGTTTGGTCCCAGTACACTGCGCCATAGTAAAGCAATCAAAAAAAAGAGTGCCTTTACAGGAGATGCTGCCTGGCTAAGTCACCTCTCAGTGGGGTCTGGCAACATTTACACACTTCAGACTTATGGATTGCTGCCCACAACCCCCAGTGAGCCAGGATGCATGTGCCAGGCACCCCACAGCTGCCCCCGGAACACATCTGAGACACCTTTTCTCCAGCAACATGTCCCGCAGGCACATGAGTCTCTCTGAAAGTGCAGGACAGCCGTGGAGGGGATCAAATGGCCAAGAGGGTGATGAGACCCTCCCGTCTCCTTGCACCCCAACACTCATTGCCTTTGCAGTGCAGCTGGGGTCACGAGTAAGCAGTCCTCTCACCTCCCTATGGTGAGATGTTACAGGGGAGCCCATCTTGCAGGCAACCAGCCCGCAGCCAAAGCAGGACTGTCCTCAGGGGCCACTTCGGACAGAATGGCCACGCTCTCCAGTGCAGGCTGGCAGGGCCAGCAGCCAAGGGAAGGAAAGCTGTGCTTGTAAAACACCACATTTGGTCTGGAGCCACAAGCACAAAGCACCAGGATGCGTCGCTTTTCAGGTAGGTGTTGCCCTTGAGAAGGCACAGAGGTCTGGGATGAATTTTCCCGAACACTGACTGAAGACACCGCAGATATCACTTGGTTTCACAATGAGTCACTGAAACTCGAGAAAGGCAATTCACCGGGGAAATCAAAAGGAGTAATTAAGAGAACATAGTAATTAAAAATGTATCCTAAGAGATCCTGTACGTGACATCCGCACCAGACGGAGAAGCATGCCTTTACCCACCGCAGGTTACACGAAGTCTGGGGAAAGCTGCATTCACAAAGTCACCATGGTTACAGATGCACAAAACTGAGAGCAATGAGACGTCCTGCTCTGCTATGACCACAGCATGCATCTCCAACTATTAAATCTCAACTATTTAATTGACCCTGGATTATGCAATTTAAAAAGAAAGAATCTCAGAAAGTCCTAATATATCCAGGGTTATAACAGTAGACAGATTAGAGAAGAGATTTTTATATGTGCACACTGTACAGGGCGTGGGGAGGAATACATATGATGTTATTGAACTGTAAATTGAGGCACTCATTATGCAGTCCTCATTCCATGTCCAAAACTTCTGCTTAGATTTGTTTATATCACCTTCTGTCCCAGAGATGCCTGCATTTGTTAAATATATATTTATATGTGTATTTGTGTACATGTATATTAAGATGTAGTTGTAATACATCATAAATCCTACATACTAATTATCATATAGTTAATATGTTAGTTTTCATCAAAAGCAGATTTCCTTTGCATACAGGGTACCAGATACAACCTCATGTGGCCTGATCAGACTGGAAATGTCGGGTGCATAATAACCACTTGAATACACTTTCCATACTATTTTGCTGACATCAATCCTAGTGATAAAAGCATAAGAAACCACCAAGGGTTTTAACATCACACTCTTTACTGCACATGATAAGGAAAACAGATTTTACTGTCTGAATTCATTCCCAAGGGCACACTGGTTCACAGACATGTTTTTAGGGTAGTGGTAGTAAAATCCAACCTCACTTTTCAGATTTCTTAAAGTGTCTTGCTATTTTTCCAAAACCTATCTTCATCTGGTGCTGAAGGGCTGCCACAGCAAACTTAGAGGGCAGCATCTTGACCCTATAAGCAAGTCTACAGCTTGAAAAAGCTGTCTGGAAGCACAGGCTGTGTCTACAGTAGGAAATAACTCACATAAGGGTAAGACCAGAACCAGATCCTGTATCTTGCCCTGAGGTTCCCAGTCCATAGAACTGTATTAACCCACCATGCTTGTCTTGGTCACCAGAGAGCAAAAAGCTTTTCTGTGGCAGTGAGGAGGCTGTTTCTTCCTCTGTGAGTATAGATACATGTGGGACAAACAAATTATGTGCTAATACTCACACTTTTTGCACAGATGTCGCTCCTAGCTATGATTTAAAGCTTGCTGAAGGTGCGTGGAAAGAGGTACTGCAGCTTTCACTGAGTCACAGAGCCTATTGCATCTCTATTGCAAACTGGTAGTTTACAGGAGTGCTCTTCTGAGTTGAGGCTGGCTCTCAGCAGAGGCAACAGAATAGCTGGCCTTATTTCTGGGAAGAGTAGGACACTAAACAGCAGCCTTTTTGCTCAGAAATCTGAGCTTTCTTTTTTTTTTTTTTTTTCAAAATACAGGTCTGTAATTCCTAAATCGTGGATACAGTATAAAAGGTAAAATGGTTTTCCTTGGAAACGCCTGCTCTATAGATAATCATGCATCATAACACAGAGCAACATGTGTTTCAGACACTGAATTTCAGTAAAGTTGTTACAAGTAGTGGTTTGTAGGCAATGAAATTACTGGCAACAATTGGCTGTAAAGGATTATAACTGCTCGGCTGGTAATAGGACTCAGGCATTACATAAACCCTAATTAGAAAGGGAGTCATTTGCTTACCCGTACATGATTACACCTTAGTCCTGCCACACTGCCACTCGGCTCAATTTCCCTGGAAGTAAGGTGACTAGAGCCTGTAATATCTACCGCGACGCGTGTCTGCAAGTGTTTCGGTGTGAGCTGTACTGCGTGGTGCCCCTGCAAGCTCCCACGCAGCCTGTGCACACAATTCCCTTGGCCTGCACAGAACAGTCCATGGGCTTCTGTGGCAGCTGAAATGGGTCCTGAAAGTTTAACTTTCAGTTACTGGGGCTTCTTCACCCTAAAAAACAAGGTCTTTTCTCAAAATCTGAATTTTCTGAGCAGTTGCTTTCCTCTGTGCTACCCAGACATTTAACTGTATGCAGCGTCAAGCTGCCTGTCTGTGCTCCTCACACAGGTTCTTGCTGCTTTTATTGGCCTCACTGCCAATTGCTGGTTATTTGAGACATCGCTTTCCCCTTGACTTGTTCAAATATCAGTAGGGGGCATTATTGTCTGTGGCTGCCTAGTCTCAGAGCGCTGCCTGTGATGCCTTATTTCATTCTAACAAAGACTCTGAACAGAATCTGTGGCAACTAGAGACCTAAATCTGCTTTGGTGGGTAATCCTACCAGGAGTTAACAATCCTAGTACCAAAGCCACAGTTGAAAGACTGGGACCATACTGTCATACTCACACATTAAATCTATTATTTGAAGAAATGATCTGTAGCATAAATTTGTCTATAATAGTCCCATCAGCAGAGTCAGATGAGTTTTGCATACACCTTCTTTGCTAGACTAAATATCACTATGTGTCATAAGCAGGAATAGAAGAGGAAGAATATAGTCTACTGCAAGTTAGATTCAAAGATAGGAACACATCCCAAAGTTTCCACACAGAAGAGTGCTATTTTGCGATTTTACTTTTGTAACACTTAGATTTTTAAAAGAGTCCTGATCCCATTCACCTTCAAATTTTCACAATGTGTCAGCACTCAGTGTCTCTCCTCTGGTCATATTTTCTTTTGGTATTCTTTGACTTTGGAACTAATAAAGTTGTCTTCAAACATGACCTACAGCAGTGCTCTGACATGAGCGTGTACTTGTGCCTTGGATCCATTTCTTTCATGTACATAGGAACTAGCAGAGGGATCTATGTGCCACTAACACCCTGAAAATAGGACTTACAGAGTGTCTTTGCATACTTTAGCCTTGAGACCACTAAGGTGGGTGAATTTCAACTCAAAATTGGACATCATCTTCAAGCTAAAATGGGATTTTCACGGCTTGGCTTTACTTACTAAAGATTTCTATTACAGCCCCAGGACAAAAATGCTAATCCAATAGCTTTCATCTTTCTACACTCTCTCCCACCTCATTCCCCAGCCATATTCTGGGGTCTGCTCTGAGTAGAAGGATATGTGGCAACAAAGGATGAACAGATGGCTCGGGATTCTTTAACAGCTGGATATTTAGCCACTAGCCACTGTGAAAGAGTTGGAATTATTCTTACTGAATAGCCTTCTCTATGAAATAGCTCAGTCATTTGCTCCAAGAAGAAGCAAGACTCCTCCTCTCCTCCATCCCCGCTCCAGTACTCAGGTGAGACCCATCAGATCTGCACCATGCACAGTGAAGTAGGGCAGAGGACTATTCTGTCCCTTAAACAGGAACTTAGTTGGGGATGTCAGCCTCATCTAGGGCAGCTGTGCTGGGTTTGTGTGTGTGATGGAGGTTTTCCAATAGAGAGGGAGGGGCAGTGGTAGCCTCATGTGAGAAGCTTCTTGAAGGTCCCCAGGCTCCAAGTTGGACCCATCTCTGGCCAAGGCCAAGCCAATTATCAATGGTGGTTGTGCCTCTGCAATAACATACTAAAGAAGGTGAACCTGGGAGGAGGAGTTGGAGTTGTGAGGAAGAGTTTTGAGGAGGAGACCTATGTGAACACTGAGGTCAGTGGAAGAAAGGAGGAGGAAGGGGTGGGGTGGTCTGCTGGAATGGAGATTCCCCTGCAGCCCATGGTGAGAGGACAGGCCACCCCCCTGCCACGATGGAGGTGGCCAGTGAAGCAGAGACTCACCTGCAGCCCGTGGAGGTCCCCACACCAGAGCAAGTAACTGCACCCAAAGAAGGCCAAGACTCTGGGGGAAGAAGCCCCCACCGTTGTAGTTGTAGTCTGTCTTTTGCCCATGACTATAATGGGTGGATCGCCCCTCTGTGTCCTTATCTCAATTCCTGAGATTTTTTCTTTATTTTTTCCTTTCCATTGCTGAGGGGGGAAGGGGTGAGTGAGCATCTGCATGGTGCTCAGTTGTGCTCTGGGCTCAAACCACCACTGCAGCACAAGAATTGCCATCAGGAGTAACCACTCAGGCCATCTCATCTTCCCAGAAAAGAGACCAACCCCATCTGACTTGGAAAAAGAAGCAAGAAAAACTAATAGTGCTGCTACAAAGGTTAGCTTTGGTCTGGGACCATGAGGACTGGCATCTTCTAAACTCTTTGAGTGGTACATTGTTGGTGAATGCAACTCTTGGCTGTTCCAGCTCGCCTTATGTCAGTGGCTTCTTTCAGACTAATAATAAAGCAAGCCAATGATAAAGACTGGGTAATACTAGAAAGCTGCAAACAATTCACACATTTAAATCAGGCTCAAGTGAAAGAAGCTTTTTCCAAAGTATTGGTTTGCATGTTTACTGTACTATATGTATCCCATACCAAGAATTACTCACTCCTGGCAGCATCCTTGCCTGTGAAGCACAGTAATTGCAATTACACTTCCTAAATAAGTCCAACACTTTACCTTAAACAACCCAAACGCTTTTTGCCAAACTCACCTGCAAGGAGCTATTTTTGATTAAATGTTTGAGAAGCCATGACAGCCGTCAGGTCTGACTTCAGTGTAAGCATTCCTTCACGTGATGCGTCATTTTTGTGTGTGGAAGGGAAGATTAAAGCCCTTTCACCACTGGGTGCACTAATTGCTACGCTAATGTGCAGATGTTCTTTTGCTACAACCTTTTTTATACTCCACACAGTGGGCTGTTTAGGTTTTCTGTGAAGAAAATGGAAAGAGACCCAGTGGGTGCCTGAAGTACTGTGTGTTTGTTATGATCCACCTCACTCATCATAACATCGTATGTGCCTGTGAGTTCTTTTTTTTTTTCGAACATCTAATGCAGTCACTAGGAGTTGCCACTGTAGCAGTGCTCTCTGTGGAAAATAAAAGGATTGAGGAGAGAGGACAGGTTTAAAATCTACAATTTAAATCCAAACGGCACAAAAGGAAGATAACACTTAATTTTCGATATCATTTCAGGCGTGAAGCAGAAGGTGACCCCATGGAAATCATTTTAATAACATAAATGAGGTGGGATGTGTCATCTGTAAGTGAAGGAGAAGGGGAAAGGCAGCCGTGGTTCACAGAGGGCTGTAGCTGCAGGGAGATAAAGCAGCTTCAGCTGGAGTCGATTTTTCTGTCAGCATAAAGTGCAGGAGGGGAGAGCCAGGGCACGCTTACAGACAGTGGTGCTCTGAGGGAGGAGGGAAATGCACAGACAAATATTATGTGTTTTTGGCTACAAGAAAAAGAAAATTAAAGAAAAACAAAGGAAAAAAAGAAAGGAAAAAATAATGTGCAAGGAGCTGTTGCCCTGGAGACTCCCCATCCATCCTGTATATAAATTCTCCTGTAAACAGACAGGTGCTCAATTCGTGTTACAACCTTGAGGTCCTGTGCTCCCAGCAGAGCGGAGCCTTATTTTTTGTCTTGTTTTCATTTATTTTGCTGTGTTAGTTAACAATTGAGCTGCTAGCAATGTACTTTCTGGGGCAGGCAGGCTCCAACAAGGGGAACCAGCTTTAATAACAGAAACGAGTGTTAACTGGCCGTAGCTCTCCCAGTTCACTATTCTCTTCAACTTCTGCAACACCCAGGGCTGCTACTGAGGAGGGCACAGTTCTTGTAAATTGTGTGCAAGTTCACAGGGGCCAAATATTCCCACTTCAAAGCAATGTTACACAAGGGTTGGCAGTGGGCATGCTCACCTTCTGGCTGGCCTGGATCAGGGTCACCTAGAAAAGCGGGACAGCCAGTTTCCCTTCTCAGTCATGGTCCAGCCCTCAGAAGAGGAGACAAAGAGACCATTTCCCTCATGGTCACTTTGGGCACCTGAGAAGAAAGATCTGAACCCTTTCAGGCTGGAGCCAGCTGGTCCAGCCCCCTCCATGGATGAGACCAGCTGGAAGAGTGGTGGGAGAAGGGTGGATCTACCAGCACTTCCCCAGGAGGTGGGCAGTGGGCATCACTGAGCAGAAGAATTGCCCGTAACTCATCCCGGCACAGTTTTGCCAGCCACAATATTTGTACTTGCACGAGAACAGTTAACAGATTGCCGAGAATGGAAGTAATCTGTCTGAAGAAAGACTAGGGTGAAAAGAGAAGGGAGTTTTAGCATTAGATTTGATGTTTCCTATTGTTTTCCAGGATGGACACAGCTCTCAGCTGCAGTCAGTGGGAAGCTGCAGTCTTGGAAGGGGGTATAATGCCTCCTCATTTCATATCCATGTGTCATTAAACGAAGGTGACAAAAGGCTGTGCTACGCTGGGACAAAGCTCACATCATACCAAAACCAGGTACAAAGATAAACAGGTGCTCGAGCAGGTACATAGGAGAGCCATGAAGATGACTGGGGGGAGCTGAAGCACCTCCCTTATGAGGACAGGCTGAGAGAGTTGGGATTGTTCAGCCTGGAGAAGATTCCAGGGAGACCTTATACTTAAAGGGGGCCTGCAGAAAACGTGGGGAGGCATTCTTTATCAGGGGGTGTAAGGATAGGATCAGGGGTAATGGTTTTAAATGAAAGAAGGTAGATTTAGATTAGATACAAGGAAGAAATTCTCTACTGTGAGGGTGGTGAGGCCCTGGCACAGGTTTCCCAGAGAAGCTGTGGCTGCCGCCTCCCTGGCAGTGTTCAAGGCCAGGTTGGACGGGGCTTTGAGCAACCTGGGCTAGTGAAAGGTGTCCCTGCCCATGGCAGGGGTTTGGAACTGGATGGTCTTTAAGGTCCCTTCCAACCCAAACTATTCTGTGATTCTATCATTGCTGTCACATTTCAACCATCAGGTGAAGCAGGAATGGTTATCTTCTATGTCCAGACCTCAAACTTTTGCTATGGAGGTGTAAGACATAAAGCTGTTTTCCTTAATCCACCCCCTTGTAACTACAGACTGAATCAGACTTTACACATGCGTGTTTACAGGAAGAGGCAGAAGGAATAGATGGGGCATATTATTTTTAAAAAAAGTGACTTGATAAATTATAATTCATGATATATAAATAAGAAGGTAAGACCAGCTGTACCAGGCCACATCAAAGGTACAAATTTATGTAGTCACAGTTCAGGTTGCAACAGTCTGGTGAATACACAGATACGTTGCACATTTTTAGTAATGTCTCTTACCAACAGTTATTCTCACAGAAGCAGGACAGAGTCACATGTTAGAGAAATTCCTGCCAGCAGGGATGGGAGGATGAGACAAGTTGTGGTGACAGGAGCCCCTCTTGATGGAGGGCAGCAGATGTGAGAGGGTAGGTCAAGGCACACAGGGCTGAGGAAACTGAGTCAGACAACTAAGAGGCAGGAATGTCATTAGTAAGGGGGTCATTCTCAATGACAGGAGCACCAGGAGAAGAAGTTGGAGGACTTGTAATGACAAGACGTGGTTAGCAGGTCTCATATCCATCCTGGATGGAAGAAGAGTGATTAAATGCGTTGCATTCCTTCTGCGTTCAAGTGATCCCCCCTCTCACACCCTGCCAGTGGCAATGGCCAGTGTTGCTCCTGCCACTTCCAAAACTACCTCTGGGCTGAACACTGCTCAGTGCAGAAGGAAACTGGTCTCTTATGACCTGTGTGATGCTTCTCACCCAATCCAGGCCCATTTTCTGCCAGACAGGTCTCCACCTCAGCAGTTGTACGTGTGACAGCGTTGTCATCTTAAACGGGCAGATTACAGAATACCAGAAATAGCAGAGCATCATGAATTCAGTTGCTGAATGACATGAGGTACTAAGAGTGATGAATCTTTCCTACTCGGACAAGAAATGATTGATTTGAATAATTGCCCGAGAATATTCACATGACACTCGAACACAGTCGCTGTCATGATTACCAATGCCTTTCTTCCTTACAGCAAGTCTATAATTGGCATGACTGTCTCAGATAATTTATACACCAACAAGATTTTCACACTTTCCCAGTTCTGGACAGTTGCTAATATTTCATAAGACAGTCACTTTAACATACAAGGGAACTTTCATGAGTTTTTGGCACTTCTATTGATGTCAACTGTCACTGAATTTCTACATTTTCCTGTCTTTTTTATTCACTGTCACTAGTAACTACCTATTTTTTCTTTGTATTGTGGAGGTTTGTATTTAGACATGGTATTAGATTAGTGCAGGACTTTTTCTGTATTTAAGAGGAACATCTACTTAAAGTCTATATATGAATCTCTCTACAGTTCTGTTACAAGGGAGGATTCCTTATTTCTCACATCCCTCAGCAGCTTGCCTGTACCATGTTGTTAAATAAATGAATGGCTAAATAAATAAGGTGTTTTCTTATCTAACTGTCCTGCATTCCAAATGAAGCAGACCACTCCAAAACCAAGCAGAAGTTCCTACTGCTCCACGAGGAGCTAGAAAAGAGCTACTCTCTTCGTCGCTTTGCTGCCATGCTAGCACAGATTGTCACATGCTGCTCACTTCTGCAGTCAGTGGGATCCGATTGCTAGTGGCAGAAAGCAGGGGTCAGTGCCCTGGTTGTGGGACTCTAACTCTTTTTGTTCTCTTAATACCACCACAAAACTACTGAATATCTTTAATTGACATATTTAAAAGTTTTTTCAGTATCTCTTTCTATAGAACAGTCATGTTTGGTTACCTGTTTAGCAGCACACGTGCTCATTTCACCTAATTTTACCTGCAAGAAGAGAAAAAAAGCCTTAATCTTCCCTGGCAATGCCAGCAATTACCCAGCCCTTGGGCTCAAAGAGCACGACACTGGGACCAGAGCTACGCTTTCAGAACACCAGGTGCCCTCATCACCTCGTAGTCACGAGACACTTCAGAGCCAGAGTTGCTCAGAAGAAGATTTTTTTGTTTCCTTTTTTACTCTTGCATGTGTTCGACATCAGCATGTGAAAAATTGATACCAGGGGATAGGTACCGATCATGATACAGCTACTACTGTCTTTCGGGTACTCCAGAGAGTGGGCCACTGCTTGTGTTTTCCAAATGAGAGACAGTTTAATGAAATCTTGCTCTTCAGAGGCAACAAAACGTCTATCCCCTCCAAACAAATTCATACACCTGAGGCAGAATGATATGAATATGTATAATTTCTTTAGTGAATTAGATGAATTCGTAAGAGAGGTTTGAGGCACTTTCAAAATCCCTCGTTCAGCTCTCTCTGCTGCCTGCATTTAGAATACACTGAGCTGATGTGCAGAGAGTTACATGCTACCCTAGTCCCAAATGGCTTCTCTGACGTTTTTGGCTGAAACGGTGCTCTTTGGCAGGATGATTAGACAGCAGCACACTCCATGGGTGTTGCTTATTACCTTTTATAGATCTTGAATCACTGGTGCTCATCCAGTTTTACATACTGGCTGGTCAGCCCACAAGCTCTGTTGAGATGTGACTACCACAGGAAGACTGCCACATCCCTTGGACTTGTGTGTCACCCTATACCCACCTAACAAAATTTACAAAGCTGACATTTTAAAAAATCTGGGTGTCTCAATCCCAGCAAAATCCTGCCAACAACTTGTGTAGATGCTCTGTCCTGGTGCAGAAAGGTTAACAGTGCCAGTGTCCAACAAGTATTCATTTGTGCAGCACACACAGACACAGTGAGAACCCTGGGAGAGCAGAGGCATTAAGTAAATGGACAAAACATCTGAGGCAACACTGCACAGAAACACACAACAAAGAAGTGGTTGGATCTAGTTGACTTCAGCGGAGCAAGTCTTGGAGTGCTGCAGTGTTGATGCTCATGAGCAGGTACATCAGTGGCTCTGCTGGACCGGGGCAGCTTCCAGGATCAAGCCCTCAGATACTTCCTCATTCAAAGAGGCTGCACATACTAAGGGAGCTATAACCCAAGTGCAGAAGATGAGGGAGGATGTATGAGGTGGAAGCATTTCAAAGTTTGTTTGAGGTTGGAGATACTTATTCCCTGAACAGTGACATTGGAAGTGATTCGGGCAATGTAAGTGTGTGGTACCATGTTGAAACTCAAGTTTGGGCCAGGCCTCTAGCTGCCGTTACACTGGTTAAGAGTGTCTTATAGGCCCCATGTCGTATCTACCAGCCTTGTGCAGACATCTTGGGCAACATAAACTGTCTAAAATGGCACCAGGCACCTGTGTCCGGGTACCTAAAGTGACTGTCTCTGCCATTAGCATATTCACACTGCTTTCACTAGCTATCTCCTGTAAAACCTTGTATTAAGGAAAACACTTCCCTACCCCTTAGAGGCAGTAGATTTAAACAGATGTGGGTCTACAAACTTGTTACTCCGGGAATAACGAATGAACTATTTTGCATGAAAAGTTTATCAGATTATGCTTTTTTCCCATTACAGGTTATTCCAAAGCAGACATGACAATAAATCACTGCAATCCTATGAATATTTCATAGAAACACATTTCAGCTTATGGGTATTCTTTTTTTTCTTGAATGATTATGTCTGTGTCTTTGGCCATTCATCGTCTGTGATACGTGACTGGCCACTTAATTCAAATTACTGTAATGTCTGGCTTTTTGACTTGTTCATTAAATATTTCATAACAAGGAGGAAAAGTAGCACTGCAGATGACATTTATGTGAATATGCAAACAGGTATTTGTGACATTTTAGTCAAGATTTCTACTCACAAATGCTTTGGGAAAATTAATAGAGCTCTCTAAACATTTTTGAAATAAATAGTGACTTTTTATTCCCACAAACATTAATGAAAATGGTGACAATGATGATTATTTTGCAATGTTGCTCTAGTTATAAGGATGCAGGTCCAGCATTCTGAAGTCTCTCTAAGACTGGAGTATAACTCACAAACCTAATGAGAAACTGAGTAGATGGGATCTCTTGCAAGAGATTTCATTAGTGTAATAGTTCTTAAGCAAACTCTGGAAAATGAATCTCAGCAGCCTGACATTTACCTTATCAGTCTATGGGAGTTCAACACTAAAATTCAGAGACCGTAATGAAATTAAATTTAGAGTAGCAACAAGCATTTCTGAAAACCCTCAGTTCTTATGTGTACTTCTTATAACACAAGTCGGATCTTTAGCTACAAAATCTGCAAGATGGAAAAGGAAGCTGGAGGAAGGAGTACTAAGCTATTAAATTTGATTTCCCGCAAATGTCTATCAGCTTTTCAGGGGCAAGCATTTCAACTGTTAAAATTTCACATAATTTCCTGCATACGTGTTTACCAAGCCTGTCGCTCTGGGAGCATTTAATTATGCATACAAACACCAGCTAATGTGAAAGATGCTACCAAACCATTATTTGTCCTTCTCGCTGACCAAGAGCACTTCATGGGTGAGGAAATGGAAAGTTCCCATGGGAAATCAAAAGCCCCTGTGAAGTGAATGAGAAAATCTCCCTTGGGTTTGGGAGAGACTGGTTCAAGCAGAGGTGCTCAGCTGATTCGACCTCATGTGTCAGATTCATCACGTTCTTGGTGGTTAATTCAAGCTGTAAGAGTCTTGGTGCTGCCCTGGTGCCAAACCCCACCATGTAAACGTGACCTGCCGCTGCCGTCGCACTTTCCCCGGTGGGAAGGAACCTTCCTCCAGTAAAGATGCAGTGCCTGTTACCTGTCGGGTTTTGCTGGTAGATTTGAAGCCACGTAGCCGTAATAAGGATGGTTGCCCTCCGCTTTAGCATGGATACTCTGAGTGAAAGGAATCAAGGGGCCCGGGAGTGCGGGCAGCAAGCTAGGCGGCTCTCGGGCAGAGGAAAGCTGAGGGGCAGGGAGGGATGCTGAGGGGCTGGGAGGGATGCTGAGGGGCAGGGAGGGATGCTGAGGGGCTGGGAGGGATGCTGAGGGGCAGGGAGGGATGCTGAGGGGCTGGGAGGGATGCTGAGGGGCAGGGAGGGATGCTGAGGGGCTGGGAGGGATGCTGAGGGGCAGGGAGGGATGCTGAGGGGCAGGGAGGGATGCTGGGGGGCAGGGAGGGATGCTGAGGGGCAGGGAGGGATGCTGAGGGGCAGGGGAAGGCCGGTGTGGATAGGCGGCGGGAGGACGGGAGGAGGGTGAAGTGGAGGTTGAAGGAGGTTTGGGGAAGAGGTGAGGAGCGGAGGGCGAGCAGTGCAGACGGCTGGGAGGAGCAGAGGGGTTTAGGGGGTTGTCTGGGTGGGGAGGCGAGGACGGCGCACCCCGGGTGGGGAGAGAGCTGTGAGGGGAAGCCCCCGGGCTGAGGCGGGAGCCGAGCTGACTGGCACCGCCTGAAGGGTCCGACCACTGACCCCGGAGGGAGCCCGCCCTGAGGAGCCGGGGCACCCCGCGCACCCGCAAACTACACGCCCCAGCGCGCCTTTCGCGGCGGCCGCCACTGAGCGTGCGCAGCGGCCGCCGCGCCTCCGAGCACGGCGGGCGAGGGGCCGCCCGCCCCCCGCCCCGTCACCGCCCGCCGCCGCCGGGAGCGGCGGTGCCGCCCCGCCCCGGTCCCTCGGCGGACAGCGCCCGCCTGCGAGGAGGTGGCGGCGCCGCCCGCCGCGGGCGGGGGAGGCCGGGAGGAGCCGGGAGGGCCGGGCCGGGCCGAGGGGGCGGTTGCTGCCTTCGCGCCGCCGGCGGCAGGTGAGGCGGCGCGGGGCGGGGGCGGCGGCGGCCCGGGCCGGGCACCCGCACCCGCACCCGCAGGGGGCGGATGGCGGGGGCCGGCGGCCGCCGCCTTTTCTGAGGGGAAAGTGGGTGAAGGGGAGGCGGGGGGACCGGGGCCATGTCTCTCGCGGTCGGCGGCAACTCCACGGTGCGGAGGCACGGGGCAGCGGGGGGGAATAACCCACGGGCCCCCCCCCCGCGTTGCCCAGAGCGGAGCCGGCGCCTCGGACGTGGAAACCTTTCGTCCCCGAAGCCGGGGAGCGAGAGCGGTCCGGGGCAGGCGGCGCTGTGAGGGTTAGTCCTTGTAGGCAGCTGCCTGCACCACGGAAACGCGGTTCAATTAAAACTCTAATAACCTCCCCAGAGGTCAAAGACGCTGCGGGTTTAAAGCCTGCCAGGGCAAGCGGAGATGTAATTATGTTCTCCTGACAATTCTCCTTGATGGCTGAGTGCCTTGGGAACCCCCCCAGGCACCTGTCTTCAGCTTCCAAAGCTTAGCGGTCCGTGTGAATTTGGCCCCAGTGGATACGGATGCTGAATTTATCGCATCCTGCCCCTTCTAATTATTGTGTGCTGACTAAGCATGGTGGAAAAGTTTCTCTTGCGTCTGTCAGCTCCGGGTGCGTTGCACGTGCGTGTTCTGAGGTCAGGCTTACCGCTCTGCTTGCGTCCTCTTGCTTCCTTCCAGCCCCTCTCCTTTAACCCAGTCTTTAAACAGGTTATTTAAGATAATGGCTGCTGCTTTGAAGAGAATTGAAGAGGCTCACTCTTCTCTGGCGATGAGAATAATGACTGTATCTGAACAACTGGTAAAGGCAAGGGAACATATTGGTGTTTTCACACCAGTACCGTAGTTGGATAACTATTGACAAATGCTGACTTTCAAACGGTGACTGCTGATTCAGGAGAATATGTTGACTTTGGTAATAAAACAGCAACGGCTCCTTCTAATAGCGTTCTCAAAACACTTGAACTGATAGATTGGCTTGTTAGCTTAAGCCTTGACTTAGCTGAGAACCAGAAGAGCTTTTATTCTCTGGGAGGACCTTCTCCTCCAAACAAATCTGACACATGCTAAACACATCAACTGCAAGACAGGATGTTTATTTTGCAATGTCATTTTCAAGAATGTGGTAGATACCAAATGCGTGAACTAGATAGAGGAAACCTGCTTTGCAGTCTGGTTTTCTGCAGGAGTGCATTTTGAACGGTTCACGATTACAGGGTGGTAGTTCTGCTCGGAGTCTCACTTCTGTGTTTTAATTAGCTGTCATCAAAGCTGGAGTTGAGTTCCAATACTTGTGAAGGATGCCATGAACATGCACTGTAGGGTACCTGGTTAATGTTTTGGGACTAATTGACTAGAGCCCATTCCTTATTAAGCAGCGTACAAAATGGATTGACTATATGGAAGTCTTTCCAGTTAAATTTCCAGTCTCCTGAATTGTGTCTTGCTGTGAACTTACTGAGGTTTGCTTCAATTATCTGAAAACTGGGTATTCTCATTTCCCTTATTCTCACCCCCTTCTCTTAAAAATGGTTGCTTTAACATCTTCAGTAAGCGCTGTTAGTTTAAGCAGTTCTCTATGACAGCAGCCAACATTCAGTTACTGTTCCCCAGAGTTTTTAACAGATTTGTATCTGTCCTGTGCTCTTAACACAGCAAGATCTTTAGGAAGTGTTTTAAAGCATAGAGGCTTAGAGATCGTCCACTAGTAAAACTGTCACTTTATTCAAATAATCAAAGCCATAGATGACTTCTCGCAGCAGAATAACCTGCTTTCTATTTAAAATGGCTTTTCCAACTGGAGCGTATCTAGGCTGTGAAGAACTGGATTTTTCTAGGAAGTAGTGGGAGGCAGGGAGAATCATGAAAACGAAGGTGGCGCAAAGGAGAGCATTAAACCACAGAGCTAGAACCAAATCAGAGGTTTTCAGCTGTACAGACAAAATTTTGCCTTCTCATGGTGTGGGACAATAATTTCTTTGGCTGTTATCCAAGCTGGTCACAGAATTCAGTTTTGTGGTTCAGATCGAGGGGTAAAATGGATCTGTGAGCCCATAAAGCTGGGGGAGGAGTGGGCTAGGAAGGGTAAGTGGAGTTCTGGGGAAAATGGGTGACACCCTATTTTGCTGGCTACCTTCACAGGGAAGCTGTCTGAGGGTTAGCACTGCTCCATGGTTCTGCTGTGCCGGATGAATGCATGACATGGGACCCTCTTACTTCTCCTTGTAGGTCTTCACCCCTTTCCTTCACCTTCTGTGGTAGGACGTGTTCCCTCCTCCTCCATCAGCACGCCGCCTGCTCCGACAGCGTTCTGCCTTCTTCCCCCCCCCAACTGTCTCTCCTTGTTCTGGAAGTAAACTGGTAGGTATGAGGTGCTGGAAGAAAGCAGGTTTCTTTCTTTGCTCTCCAAGTACACAGGCTGGGCCTGGTGGCACAAGCAGCGGGAAGGTGGCCACTCACATTTGGTCATGCTAGACAGCCCTCAGCTCTGCCTGCGTTTGGAGCAAGCTGTGAGCGGGGCATTGGACTCAGCGTGGTGGAATTTAAACTGCGAGTTTCCAAAGCCAATTACCGGACGCAGTCTGTGTCTGACAAGCTTCAGTTTCGTTAGCTGCCTCCCAGGAGTATCGAGCTGCGCGGCTCACCTTTGCAGAGATCAGATTCTTTTTTGTGATGCTATTAGGTGTTTTTAAAAATAGCTTCATCAGTCCACTTTAAAAGAGCTGGTCTGCTCTGATAACAGTGCCTGCTGGTGCTTTTCCAGATAAGGAACTTGTCAGTTTCCTGCTGTCATACATGCAGCTTCTGCTCTATTTAGAATACAGCTTAAAAAAAAGACTACAAAATAACCACCAGTCTTGTGTAAAGATTTTTGTATTTGGTTTAAGAACAACTGAACACTCCTTATTTAACTACTTTGGACAGTATTGGTTTATGAATAGATAGAATCAAACTAGCTGCAGAATTGAAGGTAGTAACTTCATATATCTGTGTCTTGAAGAAATCTCGATCAGAAGATCTCTTATATAACAAAGTGACAACAGGCCAAAGATCTTTTTTTTTTTCTTTCAGTCCCAGTTAGAAGTTCATTAGCTTTTAAAAGGATCTGAAGTACTACGTTGTGCATGTATGTGTATAATCTATATGGTGGTGGGCAGCAACCAGATGAAACAGTATAAAAACAATTTCAATCTCTTTTGGGGGTCTGAAAAGTAGTTGTGTGCTTGTGCACACCAGGAGTATTGTGGGGGAACTGCAATTGCATGACATACCTAGTAATTCATTCTATAATGGTGTATGCGGGAGCAATGTTCTAATTTACTAATTTCTTTGATATTTTGTGAGTGGATGGCATTTTTTAAAAGCTCTGTTAATTCTGTGGGAATTTGATAAAGGCTAATTGCTGGTGGATCAGAAGACAGTAGCAGTCGAAGCGAGACTCCTGACTTCTCTGCTCTCAAAAGAAAGGCAGCTCTCTGCAGCCTCATTTGTAAGCTACTGTCCTCTTAGAAATCCTTGCTCAAGAATATTCACCAGTGTCCTCAGCATAAATTGGGAACTTGTTGATCGCTCTTGATTAATTGAACTGTGCTTCATGAGCCAGTCACTTACTATTACAGGAAAAAAGCACCGGGAAGATCATGGTTTATTGTAGGACCCAGTGTGCTGTGAATTTTCACAGGAAAGCCCTTTACTCTTTCCCTTGTTCCCTCATTCTCACTTGCTTCTCAGTTCCTTTCTTGTCCTTTTTCCTTTCTGTTTCTTTCTCTTTCACCATGTCTTTGACTTAGGTCTATTTGTGTACTTTAAGGACCCACCTAAGTGTTCGCAGCATAGGATGTAAGTACCTATTTGCACTGTAACATCGAAGGATCACATTTCAAAATTACAACTTTTCCTTTGAACGAGAAGAAAAAAAGGTTCGTGGTTGCTATGGTGATGAGCGCTATATAAATGCCTATAAATAAAGTAAACAGCTGATTCATGGACTTTGATTTGAAGTATTTTTGCTTTTCTAATGAGATATAATTAAATATCAAAATGGGAGGAGGTGACATTTTACTAATTTTATTAAATACATGTTATTTGTATGCGTTCTGTTTTATAGTATTTCTGCTGAGAACAATTAAATAGTAAGTTGTGTATTTTCCTCTCTGTAGAAAGTTGATGTTTTGAAAAATCATAGTCTAGTATTTATAGAAAAACTTTCAGATGCCAAGAGGAACTCCACTAAAAAGGTGATGTCCATTTTAAGTTTAATCAGAACATACATTTTGAGCTAAATACCTATTTTTCTTATCTCTGAGAGACTATTGTGTACTGTCACAACATTTAAGTTTCAGTCAAAAGGGTCTATAAATGTAATTATGTTCCTCTGCAGTATTTGAAACCCCACTGGGGCACAACAGCAAAACTTGAAAATGTCACTGACTTTTTCTTTTATGTTAAAATGACAAAGACAGAGTAAAAAATTGGATATTCCTCATTGAAGTTTGGGGAGGAGAGGAGAATTGACTTTTTTGTAAGCCTTTTGTTCTCAGGTCCATGATGTAAAAGTAGCTTCCTCTCTGTGCTGAAGGTGATAACTGTAAAATGGATTGGATGGAGACAATAAACTGCTGCTTCAGAAGTCAGCGAGTAGCCATCAGCCATTGCTAAAAAAGCTCTTTTCATTAGTAATCTCTGGAGCCCAGTCCACCCACTTGCAGTTTCTGAAGCATGACTGCAGCCCAGTTTCCCACCAGTGCACTGGAGTATTTCCCCTCACAGGTGTTTCTCAGTCAGGACACGGGTGCACCTTGTTTAACAGCAAAGTAGAGTTTATAATGGAAGGAGCTTGCCTTAGGGGAAGGAAAATAGGTATTTATAATATACAGAAGTGCTTCTTTGTCAAAGGCTCAGTCTAGTTTCTTGGTAGAAACTGATTTTGCCACAGTGGCCCAAAGAGAGATTTCTTCAGTCCTAAACTGTGGAGTGCAGCTTGTGCGCTGTTAGGGAATAGATCTGCCTTCTACCACCGTCACAGCTTTGTATTCAAAGAAGCTCTCAGATTTCCAAAGAACTCTGAAGCACTGTCCTGTCCTGTTAAATGTTTGGTAAAATAACACCACATTATTCACTGTCTTTGTTCCCTCTGTGCATTCAGATTCATATCTACTTGCTTTACCAATTTAAAATATATTTTACTAAACCCCTTTTACTTCAGAGCATGTGTAATTGGGAGGACAAGGATACACAGTATTGGTATTTTTTTCTAGTTACACACAATTACGTTTCACAGAGCAAAACACGTACATCTGCACACAGCTATTGAAGGTAGGGGCAGAACAGGAGCAACAAATGGTGTCCCTGAAGGTCTCGCTTGAGCAGTGGCAGCCTGCCCAGGGTTGATTTATGTTTCATAGGCCTGTCGCTTTTGTCTCAGCTGAGCTGCTGCTGTGGCCAGGCTGGTGACGATCACCTGAAGAACAGTGAGTGACAGCTTCAGTGGTTTCCCAGCAGTGAATTAACACCAGAGCTGCCTCGGATCCGTCGCTTTGTGCCATGGGACTGCGCTGACCTCCCAGAGGGTGGCACAGAGCCTGACCCTGACTCTGTGCCTGCATCAGCACTCTGTTTTGTGTGAGCTTGAGGCCAGAATCAGGAGCAGGTTGTGCTTTCTACCTGCTGAAAGGTGTTTCGAGGTTTGTGTGTGTCAAAGGTGGTTTTACCTGCATTGAGGTTAGACCTGCAGGTCCCAGCTGCCTTCCCAGGATTCTGTGGTGGACAGTGGACAAGGCAAACCAAAGTCTCTCCCAGAAAGGCCATTCAAAAGGCTGATGAGGTTTGTAGGCAGCTTGAACCCAAACAGACTCTGTGCTGCCTACAGGAGCAACAGGAGGATTGGAAGGGTGGCAGCAAACCAGGAGTCTTGAAAGTGCTCCAAGTTCACAACCACTCCCAGGCTAACTGCTTGGCTTTGGTGTATCTGGAGACCGTGTTGATGCCGGAGCAGGACCAGGCTCCAGAGTCATGGAGAGAATTTTCTCAATTGGAAAGTACTGTTACTACTAGTACATACTGCCTTTTAATAGAGTGATATCTTTATTTAGAAGCCTTTTCTTAGGGTAGGAGGGTGAAATACATATATTGATATTAATGACAGTATCAGCTGTTGAGGACAAAAGGTGGAGGGAGCTATTGTGTGTTGCCTTTGCTGGCATGGATAGGACAAAGGGTGAAACAGTGCCTATACCAGATTTTTTTTTTCTTCCTCTTCTTCAGAAGTTCTGCTTTCTGTGTGTGCTTTTTTTTTTCTTTCAATTTTTAATTTTTTTTTTAATGGATGGATATGATCCAGGACCATCTGGTGGAATTTGCCGTTGTCACATCTAGGTTTTCTGATGTATTGCCTGTCAAGTTACAGTGTATGTTCAGATGAGTTTCTCATATGATGTGCTGACAACCACTGACAGCCCTGAGATGGGAAGTTGGAAGCCTGCGGAAAGAAGAGAGGGGCAAAGTTAGCTTTAAAAATGTAACCTTGATCGCTCTTGATTGGTGGATTTCATTTCTGGTACCTTTTTTAGTAAAGAAACGTGAATGAGTGAACTCTAAACCAAGTGCATCTAAGTGCACCTAAGGTACTGTATTTAAACTTGAAAGGTTTGTAGTCCACTCCTAGTTTTGTCATTGATTTTTTTTTTTTTTCTCTTTAATACTGGGTTCCTCAATCTTTCTCTGTCCTTAACTGTCCATCTGTAGCCACTCTCACACTTATTTAAATTGCAGCCCTTCCTTCCTCCTTTACTCCTCAATACATCCCCAGTCCCTCCTTAGAAATGAGATTTTACCACCAGGTATCCTAATAATTGTGGTATCCTAATTCTGTAGTAAAATGAGCTAAGATTTTTGGCAAATTAGTATTAACCTTTGCAGACAGATCACATGTATGAAAGCAATAAGCAACTCTGAAATAGCTACAGTAATTCTTTTCTTGCTGGTATAATACTCACATAATTAAAGCAGGGATTTTTGATGTGGAGGTCCACGGTGCAATTGCATTTTCTCACACACTGACAAAGATAATGCTGTACTTTGTAATCCAGAATCCAAACAAGGTATAAACAGTTCAATTTTGTTCCCCATTTTTTTCTGCTGTAAATTGAAGCCTGAGTAGCAATTAGGCTGGTGACAAGATAAATTTCACAACTTGTTATCATTCTTCATTTTTTAATTGGCCAGATCAGTAAAGAAGTGATTTGTGTTTGAACTTGAAAGGTTCTTAGTTTATGTAGTACTGGTAGAAAGCATAGTGCAGGTACTTATGAATGTGTTAGAAGGAAGCCTGTTTGTAAACAGAGGTGGGATTGCACTGCAAAGGCACATCCAGGTGTGGTTCCAAACACAGATCCAACCCCCCATCCCTCTCAAAGCTGCGATGGTTATACTGGGCCTCCTCCTTCTTAGATCCCGCCTAAATGTTGACAAAGTTGGGAACTGTCAGTGCTAGGTTAACGGTTGGACTAGATGATCTTCAAAGTCTTTTCCAACCTAGATGTTTCTGTGATTCTGGGATTCTGTGAAGTTGAAAGTCACCTTTGGAAAGCAAAAAACTTCCTTTCATGGCGGTTTGAAGCTGAAGATGACAGTCCCCAAGCTCAGGGAACTCTTACTGCAGTTTGCTAAGGAAGAAGCTGGAAAGCATTTACTTGCCTCTACTCATTCCTGTGTCTCCTTGGTGCTACCTCCTGGCCTGGAGACTGCCAGTGCCCTTCTGTAGCTGTAGAGGGACGTCATGCTAAGCTGTCCAGGCCAGTAGAGCCTGAATATAGGAAAAAGCAACCAGTGTTTCATACTCTGATCTTCTGCAGTTCCATACTTTGTGAGTATCTGATAAGGAGACTTGGAAATGATCCAGCTTTTGTTCTGTTGTAGGGGAGGGACTGGAGTATGCAAGGGTCAGCAGCTCTCTGTGGTGGTGTTGGGTTGTACTGGGCAGAGCACTCTTCCCGTACTGATCAAGCATCAGCTCAGCTATTGTCAGAAGGGGTGGACTTTGGAGGAAACCCCATAGATGGAATACGGCCAGATTCTCTGCCTGTAACATGTTTGATAGCACTGCAGGGAGGCGAGGCTGGTCTTCAGCCCTTAAACGCATTAAATTAACTCTGGGCGAGCTTGCTGGGAAAAGGGTAATGAAGCAGGTCAGAAATGGGATGTGTGTGCTCAAGCACATGCAGTGGTGGGCTTAATACTCCAGGCAGCATTCCTGCAGGCACGTGGCTGGGGAGCAGCCAGGTCGTGGAGCACGCTGTGCTGTTCGTTAAACGTATCGCAGTCCACAGATGCAGCCAGAATCACTTGTCCAGGCATAAAAGATAAAGTCAGTTAGGAAGGAGAGCAATCCCATCAGGAGAAACTTGTGAGAGGAGCTCGATGCAGCCTAGTGTAATGCTGGCTGTGTGGGGCATGTACTAGCCAGCACCCTCTCAGGTGTTGCCTGCGTCTCTTGCAGTAAAAATTTCAGCTTCTGATAGTGGAGACTGATGAAGATCTTGACACGTCTATTCTGTTGTTCCAGGTAGAGGCGGCTGCTGAATGGATCTGCAATGTGACTGACGTGCGGTGCTTCATCTTTATTTCATGTGACGAGGAGGTGGGAGGGTGGAGATCGCTTGAAGTGCCTGGCTAGAGACAGAATGTAATTTATCAGTGTTCATTTGTCTGGAAGGATACACAGCCCATATATAATTTAGAAACGTGTTAAAAAATAGGGAGCTGTTGTCTTTTAAAATCAGTGAGCACTCAAGTCTGTTGGTTTAAAATCTTGTTTCTGTGACACATAAATGCACTGCTATGCATTTTGTATTTATAGTGTGTGTACAGTATAAGTGATATGTCTAAAATGAACCAAGAAAGTGTGTATAAATAGTATGGATAAAACTAAGCCCTTCATAAACTCAGTAATGTGTATTTTCCATATTTAGGCTGAAATATCTGGAACTGCACATGGATTTATCCTAGTCAGTTCTTCTGAGATCACATTTAATATAGATGTTCTTTTCATATGTGATCTGCAAATGGATATTTTTTGTTTGTTTCTATTGCGCTAAATATCCTTTCCCCTACTTTTTTTCCTTCTCCTTTGGAGTCTTTCTCCTTTTTCTGATTCAAGCCTGGTGATGATACGCTCTAGCTAAATTATCAGAGGGGTAAAAGGAGTATCAGTGCCTTCCACCTTGCTGTTGAGAAATCTATATTTTTGCTTTCTGCAGTGTACTGAGAGCAAGAAAAATGAGCAGGGTATTGCTGTCCTTTATCACAGACAAAATGATAAATTACATGTCCTGGAAATTTTAGAGCTGTGTAAGAATGCACATCCTTGGCCCACAAGGATGTGTGGTTGAAAGTGCTTATCCAGCCAGGAGTTAAGCACGTGCTTAAATCAGAGCAAGCGTTGCTTCCACTGGGTGTATCTACCTGGCACCAGGCTGTATGGGGTCAGCAAAGCTCTTGCTGTGAAAGGAGGATTGATTTCTTTAGTGGCCTGAAGTAGGAAATGAGCCTTTTCTAGTCACCCGGAAGAGTCGTCTCTGAGTAGTGCAGTTGTTCTTCTGCGTTACTGTCCTTGATTCTATGGTATGAACTGACACAGGTGGAAAACCTAATGGTTTGGTGTTTGGTACCTTACAGTGCATCTGTCTGCTTCCCCTCCTCACTTTTTGCACTCTGCCCATGGCAGCTAACCACAAGCAGAACACTGTCTGTAGTAGGTGGTACAGCAGGATGGTGCCTCTGCCTAGAAGGACTGAAGCATTAGAAGACACCGAGAATGTTACAAGGGAGTGCATAACTTTTCCTTCCTTGCAAACAGGAGAATATGTGGAAATTTTCAATAATTTACAGTTCAACTCCTTTCCCTCCTGTCCAGTGTAAAAGCCTTTGGACCAAAGCTGTGTACACTGGCTTGCTCTCCACCAGCCCAAGAAAGAAACTGCTTGGAAAAGTGGCTAAAGGAGGACTGGGGGTTTTTTTGGCTGCTGATGGTAGTGTGTGGTAGGCAGAGTGGTCTAGGTCTTTTCTTCATCTGGTTTTTATTCTGGTTGTCCTTTAGTGGAAGCACTCTTTTTGGCTCTGCTTTAGTTCGTTTTCATGCTGTTTCTTGCTCCTTTGAATTTGATGGCGTCTGTGCTTTCTGAGGAAGCAGCGTATTCTCTGCTCTGGGTGCTGTCCACATGCTCCTGGTGAAGTCGTTTATCCCCTTCCTGCTGGATTTGAGCTTTCATTCTAACTGGGAGGGGAGACATAATTTTTGTGTACAGATGGAAATGTCTTCATTGTGGTTTTTGGTGCTGAATTAGATGTCGTCCCTCTTGCATCCTTGAGACTTTGAAGGAGAGATGGGGGCTGAGTTTTCCTGATGTACTGATTTTATAGCATCATTCGTTTTCGCTGAATTACCTCCAACTGATCCCACAGCATTGCAGCTGGCACTGCAATTCTCACATCTCCTGTTTTTTAAGTGATTTTGTTTACTTCGTACAGTACAATGAGGTCTTAGGCTCATGACTGGGAATTCCTTGGTGCTTTACTGATAAACACAGATCAAAAAGATAATCTCCCAGTCTGGTATTTTCTTCTCTGGAGAAGTCTTTGAAGGTTGCACATTCTTCTGCTGTACTTCCTTTGTCCAAGTGTGTCTTTCTTTTGCTCTCTATTCCCTTCCTACTTGTTTCTTTTCTTTCTTCCCTTTTTTTTAGTCCTATATCTTCTATATTCTCTTGGATTGCTTTATGTTTGAGAAGAGACACACCCGAGTTTAAGTATAGTTGGCTATTTGGACTTGGAAGATTTCCTTAGGAATGCTTTGTAAGTGAAGGGCTCTGTAATTTGCCCCTTCAGCTCTTTTTCCACCAACAGCTGAAAAGTTTTACTAACTTTTCCCATCCTGCCTGCAGCTTTCATTGCCATTTGACTCACAGGCCAAAGCTTGCTTTGTCAGACCTATGAGAGGCTGTGTTGCACAGTTCTTACATCTGAACCAACTGACTTTTCCTTTTTCCGTTGTAAAATATTTTGCCTTTTCCTTTCAAAACACACATGCAAGTGTCCTCCTCTCTCCTGACCTTTGACTCTGCCTTATAAAACTGTGAGAGAGATCTAGATAATTACTGACAGCTGGACTCTGCACAGTTGCGTCCCGGAGCCCCTTTAGCTGCTAGATGTTCTGAAGATCACGAGTGTGTAAAAAGGAGCCAAGGGACATTTTGATGTTAAACAAGGGTCGCTTGGTTCTTGTGTGGAGATGGCATATATGGAGATGGGGTTTAAAGATGAGAGGAATATGAGTTTATCTGATAATAGAAGGGGGTTTTTGTATTTGTGAAAAAGTGGGTTTTGTACCATCCAGCCAAAGTTCAGCTAAGAAAATGTAATTCTCAGTAAAAATGGTTTTTATTTGCAAATTTTTTTATTTTTTATTTTATTGATTTCTCTGTATATGGTGTTAATTTCCTTTCCATCTTTTTCCTGGATTAATTTAACAATTTGATTACACATGTATCTTTGCTCTTGGGAGACAATGGGTGCAACACAATCTCTGTTTTAAACTTATCATGTCATTAGCAAGAAAAGATATCTCTAAAGTCTGATCTCCCTGCTTCTTTGTTGCTTGAGGAGCTGAATTCTGGGATTTGCATCCTTGACTGGAAGCCCTTGTTGTGTAAATTTGGCATAGGCTATTTCTGTTCCAGAGAACCATCTCTTTCTTCATTTTAGAGCTGTGTAGATGCTAGGACCATGCCTGCATGAAGGCAAGGAATGTGATGAGTTTCCTAGTCGTGCTGTATGTACCTCTTATATGGAGTGGGCTTGCACACAGATCTTGCTTATTCATCTAGTAATGATCTCTGATACAGTAATCAGTAGACCATATAGTTTTTAAAATATTCCTTTATGAAGTCTTGTGCCTGGTATTGAAAAATAAACTTTGCTTTCCTTTCTCAGAGCCTTGGTATTCAGAACCAGCCTGTTTGGGGTGTTTCTGCTACATTCTTCTCAAAGACTTGTTGTGAGTTTTTCACTGCTTTCGGAGATAAAATTTAATTCATTATATTTTAGGGCCCCCTTTTGCATGCTGTTCTCTGAATAATACATATTCTTCACCGTTCAGTTCCCTTGAGTGGTGTACTAGTGTGAACATGTTTTGTTCTAGGAGTGGGACCCAACAGAGAGTTTAAACCCTCATTTTTGTAAACTCAGAAACTTGTGTGTAGTTTTAAGCTGTATGTGAATTCTAGATCACTGGTGACCAATGAAACATGTAAGCACAGTCTGTGTAGAATACCTTGGCTTGGCAATTGCAAATGCCCTGAAGGAATTTGAAGCCATCTGGCTCCTTCCCTTCTTTTGTCCCCAAAAAAGCCCTCCTTAGTTTGAAGTGTAGGGACGGCACTCCCTCCTCAGCACTCCCTTTGTATGAGTAACGATTTCCTGGATGTGATGGGGTTTTGCATTTCCTTCTGGCAAGCAGACAGTCAAATGTAGTTACTGGATGACCACAGTCCATTGCGTGGGGCAGCCACTGATGAACCTTTGATGCACTGGGCATGAGGTAGCTGTGAATTGCTTTGTATCTTAGTTTGCTGTTGGTTTCCCCTCTCCCAGCTGGCCATCTGTAATGTAAATTGAGTGAGATGTTGATGGTTTGTGGATTGAAATCCCTTTGCGCTGACAAGATTAGTTTCCAGTGTTTGTTCCCCGAACAGATGGGTCTTTCCCCCATAATCGTGTGGAGAAAAAGCCCTCTCCAGAAAGCTATGTGGCACCAGTTTCATGACCTCTTTTTTTTTTTTTTTTGCACAGACTGACCATATCATAAACTCACTTGTGTGAGCCAAATCAGACTCAGACTGTTCTTGCTGTTGTGAATTTCTTTCAATTTTTATTTAAATATTTTCCCGCTTATCTTTCACAATGGATGGGAGGAATGGAGTAAAGAAAGAGGAGGGGCGGCAAATAAAAAGGTGCACAAAGATTAATTTGCTGTGTAGTCTCCTCTCTTAGATGGAGGGGAGACATACCTGGGAAAACAGGTTATCAGACCTCTAAACACAATAGATGAAATGCTGTCTAATACATGAAATGCTTTCTATGCAGTGAGGCAGTCACTCAGCACAAAAACTATATGACCGGATTCATTTTGAGGAGACATGAGGTGTTTTCCAGGGCGTGTGCATTTTTACTGCCTTTAGCTAAGTTAGGGCGCTTGGTGCTTATCACTTTTTAATGATTTGTTCTTACCCCTGCTCCTTGCTTCTGGCTGTTTGTTCTTTGCTACTTAGGTTATTACTCATGTTCATGCAGAGACCTGAGAGTTAATAGAAAATGAAGATTGGAGTTGCTTTTCCCTTCCTTTTCCTGTAAGGTTATCTGGGACAGCTTCACACGCATTTATATATGGCTTTGCAGCTTCTTGGCTTCTGACTGTGTTACAACTGTGCCAAAGGTATAAAACAAAAGCTGGAAAGCTAGCAGCTTATTGAAATTAATTTCTTTAAATTTATAAAGCCACTGATTAATCATCTTTTAACGCAGGTACAAACTTAAGAGAAATATATATATATTCTGTATATTAATTTTAATCTTCTATACGATTTTTTAGTAGTCATGCACACGTATTATATACCTATATATATTTAGCACAGAGGTCACAAAGTCAAGTTATTATACAAGAAGTTCTCTAGTCCTTGTTTAATTTATGTGCATATCTTTGTCCCATTGGAACACAGGGCTCCTAGGTACATGCTTGTCTTTAAGCATTGAATATATTCAAACAAACTAGAGAAGAGGGTTTTTATTCTAGTATATTTTAATTTTTATTTTAGTGTATTTCATCACCTTGATGGTAATGAAATGGTGGTTATTTTGTGTAACCTTAAGTCATTTAGCAAGATGGCTGTTTCCTAGTCAGTCCGCAGCCTCTGACTTGGGTGTTTTCTCCTTTCAGATACTTGCTGCATTAATAGAGGTGCAGATTTGAGTCATCATAGTTGCAAGAGGAGCTTTTGGTGGCCGAAGCTTTAGTCCCTTTGCCTGGGAAGAAGGGTTGGCTACCTCAGCAGACTGTTCCTGTCAGCTTCCAGGGCAGGTTGTAAGCACGTTGTTCTGCTATGGAGAGGGTGGAGCTGGATGAGCCAAGGCAGGAAGGTTCTGCCTGGGATGATGTATGTCCCCCCTCTCTGACCCCTCCAGATTTGGGATAGGTCTCACTGCCTATGGCCAATATATATGTATATTTTGGTCTTGTATTTCTTCAAGGTCACAAGAACCTTCCTCGTTGAGTATGATGGGTATGACAGCACATATATTTTGACTGTGGCTCATCTTGTGAATTCTTTGCAAGTGGGAGGGTTCAGACCTGCTCGAACCTAGCCTGTGCTTGGGTATTCATGATGCAGGGCTTTCATGATGGCTACATGGCTTCAGTGGGGAATGGCTTCAGTAGCAGCAATTCTAGCAGAAGGCTAGAGGTGGAGAAGCACATCTTGATGTAGAATACTGCTTGTAGTGCCCTTGATGTCTTGAAATACTGTGTGAAGTAACTGAAAGACCACTCCCTTCTTGGTTTTGCAAATACCTGCACATGGATCCAGAGCTGTACATAAATGAATGGGGGCAGATGTTTTTAAGTGGAGCTGTTTTAAATGGGAGCTGGTTTATCGGGCTGATGTTGCTCTTCTGTCGGTGACATTCAGGTTACACTTCAGTTATTTGAAGAGATTCTCATTGCCAAATATTTGACTCAGCATTTGACTCAACTGAGGCAGCAGATCTTGCCAGTGGGAAGGAAGGGAAAAGAAATGAGCTGCTGCAGCAGGGTTGGGTAAGGAATCTCCCATCGTCGAAGGGCCACCAGTGACAGCAACTATGTCAGTAGGTTTGCAGATGTTCCTCTCCCAACAGATACTTTTTGCTTTTTCTCTGAAACTTTCACCTTCTTGTGTGTATTAAACGTCACATCAGCTAGTTATGGGGCTGTTGTAACCTCCACAGAGATGGGGTGAGAAAGGAGGGTGGTAGGGAAATGATGCTTTGATTTATTGATGGGATTTATGGGGAAAAAATTAACCACCTTATTTTTTTATTACTATTGAAATAAATATAACAGCAAGTCTTATACAAAAAAATACAAAACCAACCTCAAATCTGACTTGAACTTCCTCTTGCTGCTGTGCCCTTGATAAATATGCCTAGATTCAATAGTCCTTCCATGAATTTTCAAGCTGCCAAGGGCATGAAGAAGTTCTTTTTAGCTATTGAACTGTAAATTGTTGCATATGACACCTGGAGAAGTTGGAATGGTTTTGTACAAGTAACTCGGTGTATTCATCACACTTTCCCTATTGCGTACAGTGGTTCATGTTGAAGCTGAGAAAGATGATTCATATTGCTTTCTTCTCTTTCCCCTGTCAGTAGCAGCAGTAGCCCTCAGAGCAGCATTTGAAACAGTAAATGCCTGGCCCACAGCCATGTGTTACTGCTGCTCTGCTGGGCCCTCTGATGATACTGTAATCAGATGAGAGACAAGGTAAGAATTGTTCTTTTCCACAGGGAAAATCAGACTAGGGTATTTTAAGTACTAATCGAAAAACAATTTTAAGAAGTGTTTAAATTGGCCAGCAGACATTTTTCAGTCCTATGACATACACTGTCAGGAAACACCCTTTTTTTTTTTTCTTCTCCAATATAAGTTATTTTAGATGACTCGTGAGACCTTATGCTTTGTTCTGAATTTTCATGTGAATATTAGCATCCCTGGGATAAGCTGCTAACCTAGAACATGGATGTTTTGTGCTCACTTAACATCAGTCAAAGTGGTTATGCTAGAGGGGGTGTTTGTCCAGTACTACTGTGCTTCTATCAGTTGTTAATATTATATTACTATCATATGAATAGGGTTGAGTTTTATGCTGACTGCATCCCTTTAAAATGTGGGGCTGTGGTGTACAGATGTGACTGACGGGAGCATTGGAGGTAAAACAATCTGTTTACAATTTGGGGACTCAAAATGGCAGTAAACCTTTTTATTTCCCCTGATTTGATTTAAATTTTCCTTTACCTTGGCTCTGAACTACATTCCTGTCATGCTGCTGTGCTAGGTACCTCCAGGCATTTGTCAGAGACTGGCTAATTGAAGCACACACTCCAGCTTGGATCGAAACTGCTGTTTTGATCAAGATTGTAGACGCTGCTGCTGCTTCCTTGTGGAGTTCTTTCCATGAAGTACTAGGACTTTGGTTTGTAGATTTTGGTTCTCCAGGGTTTTTAGAAAAGCTCAAAGTCTCTGAACATACCAGAAAGTGGAAGCTTAGGGCAAAGGCAGCTGCAGGGAACACTCCTGCTGTAATCCTGCTTGTGAACTGAGATGTTCTCATCAGTTCTGGAACAACTGCAGCCCACTTGCAAATGAGTGCATAATGCAGTGAAAGCAGTGAAAGGCTTGGACATCTTAAGCCCTGTCCTTCAGACACTTCCACACGCTTACTAGCTGTTCACCCCAACAGATCAGTCAGAGTGCCAGACAGTTCCATTGTTTAGCCTAAAATGAAAGCCTTATATTTCTGGTATTTCTTTTTACATACCTTGGTTGATATTCACATTCAGAGATGTTTTTTTCTTTCAACAGCTGTATTTTGCTGTGGTATTAGCATCTTAATTTCCTGAGATGTGTATGAGACTTGCTGGTTATGACTACCCTGTTTGTGTCAACAGACAGGAAAAAAGGGCATTCTTCCTTTCCTCCACCCTTCTCAGGACAAGTCACTGCTGACAGGGCCTCCACCTTCAGGCTAAGTTGTGGCTGCAAGGGATCTCCCAGGCATGCAGGAGGCCTCACGGTCCTCTGCACAGCAAGTATGGATGGGGATAGAAGATGGTAGGAAGGTGTGCAGGGAGCAGAGCATGTCAGGGTTGTGGCTGCTCCACCAGCAGCTCTGTCAGAGCAACAGTGACAGAGATGGTACCTTCATCCTCCCTGTCCTTTATCATGTGTAAATTGTCACATGTGATCTTGGAGGCCCTGGCTCCTGTCTTCAGCCCTGGAGTCTGTGGAGATGAATACAACCTTGGGGTACACAAGAGGGTTTGATTGTTGGTGTTTTTTTTTTTTACAGGAAGCTGCTACCAGTTTTCTAACTGCTGGTGTAGGGTGTCCTACCCAGATCCCTTTGGCAGTTTCTGTCTTTTAATCTGTAAAATGGGAGATGTGTTTCTTCAGGAGATGTTGTGGTGATAAAGGCCTAATATTAAAGTATTGTCTGAGAGATGACAGATGATCTTACTGCCACCTGGGCCAAAGTAGTTAACAACTAGTGGGCTGTGAGAAGCACCATGGTGAGGCCATGAGCCACGAAAAATATACAGGAGTCTCACAGGCAGTGCTTTACCTTTGGTTTCTCGTGTCACTCTAGGTGAATATCATTTATTTAGCAAGCTGCTCCTATGAGCATGAATTATCTCTGCTTCCTTTACAGACACACTGGCACTAAATAGATTTGCAGGTATGCAGTTGGCATTGCTGTAGGAGAGGGAATTGGTTTATCTGTGTTACCCTGCTGACCTGTCATTACTAGTGACAAAATGGGAATCTGAAAGAGCAGAAGTGACACCTAGCTTGAGTCAGAACAGCTACTGAAGCCATGTCCTGCCTTGGGAGCCTAGCAGGTGGCTCTCCCATGCCATTCATCTGAACAGACATGACGTACAGCTGCAGGAGCAGGCCAGTATGTCCCTGCAGTGCTGCAAGGGCAGTTCCTAATGGGGATGGAGGGATTGTTAAGAGTGAGTAGTTCAGCATATGACAAATTTGGATAGCTTTTCCATAACAAGTATATGTTTTATATGTATAAAATATGCACATATCTGTGGAAGAGAATAAATATCTAAGAATTTGTCAGGTTGATGTAGAGACATGTAACCTGTGTGTGTATAAAATGTGTTTGATCATACTTGCACATTTGTAAAACTAATACTAATCTAAAACTTCCATCCTACACCTCTTAAGCCTGGAAGTATGTCATGCTTGAATCAGTTGAGCAAAGTGGGGTTTGACCATTGAGATACACTTCAAAAATAAATTTTTACCCTCTCAAATTGCTACAAGTATACTTTGTTTCAAAAGTATATTCTTGTGTCGGAATTTTCAGTATTTGGCTGAAGTCCTGGTCCTTTTGACATCAGTTTTAGTGTTAGCTTCTGCAGAATCAAAATGCCATCCTCTATATGTGGACTCCTGACACTGTTGACCCAGTGCTACCTTTGTCTCCTTATGTATTTATCAATACAAGGACTTTTTTTTTTTTTGTCAGTTCAGGCATGACATTTTTTTGTGGTCTCAAATTGAGATGCACTTTTGGTTCAAAAGCACTGCAAGAAGAACAATTGCTTATAGACCGTACTTCTGGGACTATAAATAATAAATGCTGTTACTCAGAGTGACGCAGGCACCCCTGCAACATATACATGCAAGGCAAAGATTCAGTAAATAATGATTTACCTGTTCTTTGTTAGTCCTAAACCAAGAAGGATCTATTCAGACTTCTTTGCTAGCTTGATGAGTTTTGTTTGTGTTGTACTGCTTTTTAGCAGTTCTAAAAATGTTAACTGTTTTTCTTTTGTGGTGTTGTTTCTAGAGGCTGCAACTTTGAGGGGTGTTAAATATTTATCAAACTCTTAGTTCTCAGCCAAGACAACCGATTCAAACCTTACCAACTTGCAGTAGGCTGGTGGTGCTGGCTGTCTGAGAAGAGCTTGGACTGCCACACTTTGTGCCTTACGCTGCAGTAGTAGTAAGACAGTTGTTATTTCAAAGTTGCTGGATATATTTGATTATGGTTTTTTTCCCCCCCTTTAATGATGCAGTTTTGTTCAGGTACTTTGTGATGTGGCAGATTGACAATAGCACCCTCTTTGCAATTGGGATTAAACCATCCAGTTCCATGGGATAAATTGTACCTCTGAAATCTATGTGTATACCTCATTCCAGGGGTAGAGAAGAAGCTTATTCATAAATAGAAGACCAGTCTTTAAATGTTGTACTTTCTTCTCCATTAAAATCAAAGCTTAACTAAGATAAGGAACCCAGCGTGGTATCTCTGGGTTATCAGGGTCCCACTGATAAAGTCTGTAACTGGAGCTGAAGGTCTCTGAATTCAGTGGAAAGGCTCCCATTAGCCTCAGTGAAAGCTAGGTCATGCAGTAGAGTTTTCCGAAGTGCTCCACAAAGTCAAGATGTGCTTTTTCAATGAAGTTGGCTACTAATCTAACTCTGCTCATCAACTTTGAAAATTTTGAGGAAAAACACCTGACTTGTTCCACATGAGACAGCACCTTTGCATTCAGAGGGCAATGAGATGAGCTAGATAGAGAAGGGTGACTCTGGATATCCTTAGTCCTGACAGGACAGGCTAGGGACACTGGCTGGGCCTGCCAAGGAGGGGATTTCTTCTGTTTTCTCTTTTTTAAAGATTTGTTTACTCCAAGCAGCTGTGACTGACCAGTGTCCCTTTGAGATTCTCTCAGGACAGGCATAGGCTCATACTGTAGTTCAAATTCCACCTTGAGTTGGTGGGAAGAGGTGGCACAGGGCTGGAAAGGAGAATACTGAGGTAGATGGCACCTTTTCTATCAATTCTAGTAGTTTTTAATGTTTCCACATGGGCCAGAACCATTTTGATTGTTCTGTAACAGGAAGGCAGAGGTGTAAAAGCAGCATTCCAGAGCAGGAGATGAGAAAATGTCTCGTTTACTTCTGTGATGCCCTAGTTTAGTAAGTACAACAGTTGTGTTTATTCATCGTGTTGGCAGGCTCATTTTCAAAGGTCTAGCTTTGTCAAGAACCTTTTGTTGATTTTGCAGAATGTTACTTGGGTTTATTCTTTGTTTCTTTCAGCTTATTTTTCTTCTGTATTTGGCTTTCAGCTGTCAGTCAGAAACCCAAGGTTATAAATTTTATGGTATTACTGTGATTCTAAGCATGTGTGATGCTGAATGACGCCCACATTTCTCAGCTCTGATGGTGGATGTATTCAGGCTAGCAGTCTTGTGTCCTGCATTGGACAAATCACGATATTCCTGGGGCTGCTTTGTGCCTCCCAATTCTGCTAGACCTCTGCCTCAGGACCACCCTGTCTTCTTGTATGAGAGAAAGCGCTACCTCTGTTGCAGCAGGCAGGAGAAGCTGGATGTAGGGACATGCTTGTCTTGAGGCAGCGGATCTGTGTCCTGGGAGGGAGGAGGAGATACCATACCCAAGTGCCATCCTTGATTGCAGGTTGTCCCCATGAAGGGGACTCCTGCAGGGGAGTACTGACTTCAGTAACATTGGGGTACTTGGTATTGTGGTCTATTGCTACTGTGATTCAAAATGTATTGCCCCTCACTGCCCTGTAAATGCTTCAGCCTGCCACTTACCACGGATTAATTTGGCAGGGCTGCATTGCCTTCTGAATGGAAACAGGTGGTTTCTCAGGGCTGGGGTCCCACAGTAGACAGGGGCTGTTCATGGACAGAGTGAGTGGAGCCAGGCAGTGTGACTCCTTAGTGCAGTGAACCGCCACAAGTGCTGTAAATCCATTTATCCCCTCCCTCTGATGATTTCCAGCCTGGTTTGGGGAGGGTAAGAAGCTGGAGACACCACCTTGTCTGTGATGCATATTTAGAGCCAGAGTTCTGGTGCCATGCTAACCCTTGTGCCAGGCTCCTTTAGATGAGAGTTTTGAATACCCCGTATCTTACCTAATTTCATTTTTTAGTGCAGAGCCATTTGAACTTCTTCATTTTGGCAGTGAGGATAATTCCCGTCATGAGGAGGATAATTCCTGCCATGTGAAAAAATCTAGGGATTCTTTTCTCTTTTTCCATATGTAAAATGGCTGCTCTTTATCTGAGACCTATCTGTATGACAGCTGGATAAGATGATTGTAGTAGGTCCCTTCCAACTGAGTCTACTCTAGTTTAAATCTATAGACACGTGTGTACACATGGGTGTTGGAGAACTTTTCCTCTTTTTCATCATTCTTTTTTCGCTTGTTAGGTCTCACTTAAAAGGAATAAGCCTCCTAGATAATCAACAAGATGTATCCTGCAAATATGCAGACAATATGTTTGCAGCGAGCCCTGTATGTTTGCTTGTGATCTATCTGCAAGTATGTTCCTGCAGGGAACTCTCCTTCCTAATAACTGTGTTCACTGGTGTGACTTCCTGCCCTGAGCCTTTTGGTGAGTGCCATGGGCAGAGCTGAGCTGCTCTTTTGATCCCGCATGTAGATCCAGTTGCGGGATTAGGACTTGAAATGTTCCCGGTCAGTACTGCCTGGTTTGCCATCTTCAGGAAGCTGACAGGTTCAAGCTCTGCTGGAAAGGTTGGTGTAAGACACTTTTGCCTCCATGACCTTCAGCTTGTATGAAGTAAGAGACTTTCTCACAAGCTCCTGGCTCATTTTTGTGCCTTTAGGAATTACTTGTTTCTACCATAAAAGACAACTTCATTTTGAAAATATGATTCCCTGGATCTCTGAAGGAAGGCACTCACAGCCTTGTTTGGTATCAAGCCATTTGCTGACTGACCATTGCAGCTGGGAAGTCGCCTCCCCAGTGCCAAGGGAATTGCTAGAAAGCATGCTGAATGGCTTTCACGTCCTCTAGCAAGGGGCACTTTTTTCTTTTATCTCCTATTGTTTTGTTCTTTTGTGTGAAGTGTTTGGAGTAGTAGTGGCATTGATGATATTCAAAAGCAGGATTTCTAAAATGCATCTCCCCCAAACCAGTTTGCTGTCTCCCAGGGCATGCTCAGCTTTCTGAAACGGCACGATGGTGTTTGTTTCAGTGTGGCCGCCCATTGGGGATTTGCAGGAATACTGCAGCAAATCATCCTGCATGCAAGGCTGACCTCTGGGAGGCTAACAAATTGAGGTGAGCCAGCTGGAGCGATAGGACACTGCCAGCAGACAGAGCATGCTCAGACCTGGGGGAGAAAGGTAGTTCAGTCTGCAGATGGTGCACGGGTTACTGTGCTGAGAGCTGTTAGACACGATTTTTTCGTTTTCTTTATGTTAGTGGGGAAAGAAGAGGACTGGAGAGTGTTTGTCCCCCGGCAAAGCATAGCTTTAAGTTGTTTTCTTTTTTTTTCTCCTGTGAAAGAGAGGCACTGGATAGCATTTCCTGTTATTTAGCAACACCAGGTATGCCTGCATGTGCTGAAACACTAACCTAGCAGTGATAGTACTCCCAAGATTAAAAAGGTTGCAGATGCTCTGAATTACTGTGTTTCTTTGCTGGGTGTTATTGTAACTGTGCTCTGTTTGCTGTGCTGATCACATACGGCTCTGAATTCAGTTTTGTTGGCACTCCTGGCTGCGGTGTACTTTGGGGGGGGGGGGGGGGGGGGGTAGCATGGTTTTTGATGCTATCTCCTTGCTTCCCCCTGCAACTTCACACTGAATGTCTCCTCCACGGATGTGCATGTGTGGGAAGGAGCTCAGTAGTTCATTTGTAATCTCAGGTCTTTGTAGTTCCTCTTTGTTTGACTGGTGGCTTGCTTTATCATTTTTAAACACAAGTCTCAAGGGGAAAACATCTTTGATCTGGACTAAATTCTGTAGGTTTTCAGAAATGTATTTCTTACTGGACAGGTGCTGCTTTGGGATTACTTTTTTTTTTTGTTTTAACCCTACGCAAAAACATGCTAATGTAGAGCCTGTGGTAACCAAGGAGGGATTTTCACTGTTCTTATTGGCTGCGCTGTGCTCCGAACAATTTCGGCTCCTGCTTAGAATTTGCAGCATACAGGAGCGGTCTCAGGCACCATGCTGGTGGGAAGCAGGGAGAGCTCAGGCTGTAAATGCTAAGCACCAGCACCAGTCCCAGTATCCAAATAACACAGGTACTCTTCCCGTCAGAGAATGGAGAAAGAAAGGATGGATAAAATACAGAGAATAACAAATGGCAGCTAAAGCCCAAAGGCATAGTCGAGTAGCTGAAGCTCATCTTGTTCAGTACTTTGGGATTTTTCGTTGTATTCTTTTAAATTCACTTTTGCAACGTTAGTAGATTTTCCCTTCAGCCACCCCCACTATGCCTTTGCTTTGGGTAGACCACTGAAGTAAGATAAACCTGCTGCTCTCTGTCACATTTTTGTTTCTGACAAAGCTATCTTGCCTACAGACTAAAAGCAAGAGACTAGGCAAAAGGAGAGGTTTTTTTACTCACATGACAGTGCTGTTAATGCCAATATAACCTGATAGGTTTCAATGGGATACTCGGGTGAACAAAGGTCAGCTGGAATGAACTCTCTCTGTTAAGCTTCCCCCTCTGTCTAATCCTGGTTGAGTACCTTGGGTTTTCATATTAAGGCTTGGGGCTGACAGAAGGTGAAGACTTGAGGTCTGAGAGAAAAACTTTTTCTCTTTTAGCTCATTTTTCTTATATCTCCCACCTCAAGCTTGTTTATCAGAAATGCATCTTATTTAGGGGAATTTTCTGGAGATCAGGGTTAGTTTTTGTTTGGGGAAAGGACTTCATATTCCATGTCATTCTGGATGGAAAAGATATCTTGGAAATGTGAACCTTAATAGCCCAAAAAGTATTATTTTTAATGTCATACTTTGAGCTCTGTTTTGTGGTTCGCTTATATGCATTGACTGCTTAGTGTTGGAATTTTTTTTAACCTGTTCTTTCGTAGATCAAGATAGCGGTATCAACAAATACTAAATCAGTGGCTGCTAATCAGCATGAAAGTCAGGTTGGATCTCTTATCATCCCAGCTCTCAGACTCTGAAATTAAATGGAAGAAAACTTAGAGTTTTCTGTCCATAAGCACAACTGGTAGGTGTCCAGTAGCCACCAACATTCTCCTGTTCATATTGAATGTATGTTTGCAGTAGGAACTATTGCACAGAGACTCCTCGGTTGCAGTCTTGTATAGAAAGATCTGCAGTTTTGCTTTCTATTCCTCACTTATGCTAAACCATAAAAACTAAAGTTAAACCTAATTTTGATCATAACTGTCTATAGATACCTAAGGTTTTTGTGACACAGTTGTTTGTTTAAAAATATGTTGTTATATTTTGATTTTATTTTTTCTAAATAAAGTTCTAATTAGAAAATTCTACTTGAGACTACAGGGTTAAAATATTCTTATTTTTCCTATCCCCTCTTTGTATCTGGCTTCATTAATGATATTTGTGTCTTTAACTGCTGGGTTTGCTCCCTTTGAGAATCTGCTCTTTTCCTGTTTAAAAAGTCAGCACTTCCACACTTTTCTGCTTTACAAAGAAAATGTTCCAGGATTTCAATCATTCAGTGTACCATCTTCTCTTTAATGTGATATGTACTGCAAAAGATATATATATATAATTAAATAAATACAGTGAGTAAGATGATAACAGCCTTTTGGGCTGTGGGGATTGACTTCCTTGTAGTTCTGCGGGAATCTGCGACAGAGATGAGAATAAAAGCCAGTTCTTGGCTGCTGAATCCTAACTCCCCCTCCTTCCAATCGGGAAAGTTGCCTTCTAGCAACTTCTGCTTTGAGCATGAATGAAGTAGGTATTTAAAACTACATGTGTCACATATACTGCATCCTTAGCTAAGCCTCTTGCATCAGGGATGGGAGAAAGAACAGAAGACATTTTGCAGGGAGAGTGTGAAATGCCATGTTTGCACAGTTTTCTTTTCCTGTACTGGTCCTGGAAAGCTAATGTAGTAAGAGATGGATCCAGGGGTATGGAGTGCTAACAAGGAAGATGTCCTCGAGGAGGGAGTATCTGTTCCCACCCCTCCCACTGTGTTGCTGAAACAAGAAGTGTCAGGGTCCCCTGCCCGTTTCCTGCCCATGCGGCTCTGCCCCGACTCCTTCCCTGTCCTGTGGCAGGAGTAGGTCCAGTCCACTCCCAGTTGTGCCACGTTGCTGGGAACTGCAGAGATGGTTCTGCTTGGACACCGCTGCCATGACTGGCAGGCTCTGCACGGGAGCTGGTCAGCTGGGCCAAACCCAAGTAGGCCTCCATGTGGGGTCACTTCTCTCTGTGCATAGAGTGGTGACGCTCTCTGGAAATCTGTGTCTTTCGTGTTTTTTTTCCATTTTGTGAGGTTATTTAGCCTGCTGTATCTTTGGAAAACTCACCACTGGCTTGGAAAGTGCTTGGGCAGCTGGTAACAAAAGCTTGGCAAGGCCCAAGTAGACCAAACAAGCACTTCTGATTTTGTTAATACCTGCAGGACTAGGTGGTCCCACTTCAGATGTGGTGTTCGCTCCAGTGACCCTTGTTCTCCCTAATCAAGTTCTTGATTTTTTCCCTTGAGGGTCTTAGTAGTGTATGTTTGTGTCTTTGTTTTTTATTGTGTGGGCTCTGTAGCTTTTCTCCCAATTTTTTACCTAGATTGTAATTATTTTAATGGAGATTTAAAACATTGTACATCGTATTAATAGCTTTGAAGTAGTGATTCATCCTACCCTAGCCTCACAATTAAAAAAAGAACAACAGAACTCGTCTCTTAAATGAATCCAAACAGTCCTTTATGCCAACTGCCTATTAGTAGAAATTCATCTTTCCCATCCCACCCACTCTGATCTCCTCGACATGTTAACAAGAGATGAAGAACAGTGTCTCCATCTATGCTTCCTGTTGCTCTCCCACTTCCTGAGGATGGTTAAAAATGTTTGAAACATCAGATGACCGGCAGCTAACAGGCAGAAGGCCCTACTGTGTCCAAACTTCGGTGAGAGTACTACAGACGTGCAAGATGCTCAATGTCTCTGCCAGGAGTGCCTGCTGGACACACCAGATGCATGCTCCTGAAGGCCTTACCTGCTCACAGTAGTCAGTGCTAGTTAGAGAAACAGGAGCCAGGCTGAGAGGATGAAGCTGTGACCCTTTTGCTAAGTGAGTGAGGGCAGAGGAAGAGAATGGGGTAAACCCTTCATGCCTATGATCTCTTTTGGAAAAAGAGCAAAGATGAGCTGATCAAAAATAAGAGTCCCTCCCACTGGCTCTTAGCCTCTGGATAGCATCCATTGTGGCTGAGCTGCAAGCCTCAGGACATGCTCTTATTTCCATTGTCAAGTCTTGAGCTGCCCCTACGCTGGTGTGTTTGTTGAGCTCCCCATTTTTGACCATACAGCACTGTAAGTCAGCTGCCCTGCTAACCCATCAGCATCGCTGCCAGGGACATCTGCTGCTTCTGTCTCTCACTCCCACTCCTCCCCTGCAGCCCCATCCTGTCAGGAGTCCTCAAGGGCATGTCCTGTCCCCTCCCGTGGGGCATTGTTGCCCTCTGCCAGCTTGGCAGCCGGAAGCTCTGTGCTGCTTTTACATGCATGTCTCTTCTGGCTAGGCTCTAGTCTCAGCTGTCACATCTTCTGTTGCTGAAGGATGGTGCTTTAGCATTTCAAAAGAGAGAGTAAAAAGAATGTCAGTCCAAGCAATTTCCTTGGTAACTGGGAGGCGTTGCTCATGTGGAGCAAAGCTGTGGTTATCCCAGCGTCACTGGGAAGTGAGAGGGTGGGTAAGCGTGGTAGGGATGGGGAGGAAATAGTCTGTGGGCAACTGGGGGTGTGAACAGCTTAGATGCCGACCAGTACATAGAAAGAAACAGCACAGAGGACTCTGCTCTTAAGGAAAGTACGAGTGTGTCTGGCCTGAGACTTCTGCAAGTGCTTTTCAGTTTTTAAATATCCTCCAATGACACTGTGGGAGGGAAGTATCAGCTCCAGACCCATTTTGGGAGGGAGATTTAGTAATAAAAGTTTCTTTTTGTTGTGAAGCAGCTCTTTTCTGGTGGAAGACTAAATGTTTTCACCTATTTCAGAGTTACGGGCTGCCTCCTGGGAAAGTTTCCCATCCCAAGACTTCTGCTGATGACAATGCTTAGTGACTGATCTCAGCTTGGGGGACTGAGGAACCAGGGGACATGGGGAGTGATTGCTTGCCTTTACCACTTTGGTGCAGCTTCTCCTGGGTATGTAAAAGCAAACAGTGGGATGGTTTGTTACTATTTGTGTTCTGTCACTCCCTGAAGGACCAAAGAATTTAGTTTTCTAAGGTTTGTGTTCACTGAAAGTGTCAGATTTTTTTTTAAAAAAGTGGATGATAAAATGTGGGAAAGCAGGCAAAGAATTAAGACAGTTCCCTGAGTACCTGTGAAATTCTCCTTTCAGTTCTGCCTGAGACACCCTTTCTTGTCCACATCCCCTTGTTGGCTTCCATCAAAAGCAGCTTTCAGCCAAGCAGTATAAACCAGGATGTACGAACTGGCAGCGAGGACCGGGAACAAAGATGGATTCCTTTAGCCTTGCTAGCTTTTGACATTCATTCCTGACACCTGGTTGGCTAAAGCACATGCACCCACTTCAGCTAAGTGCAGGGAAGTGTAAGAGCTGCAGTGAGGGAAGAGATGGAGGAGGGCCTTGTGGGTCATTTTTATTAAAAAGCTGAGTTGTTCATTTGTAGCCAGTTATTGGGTATTGCTGTAGTCGAGTCTGAAATGAAAATTGCTGACCTCCGAACTCTGGCTGCATCCATCAGGCTGTATCTCTGAAGTGCCTCTTATGCCCTTCCCTTGGGGCTGAAGGGGAGAGAACAAATCAGTCAGGGGTGAAACATTAGAACTGGCTGTTTCCAAGGAGGCCTGTTCGGCTCAAGGGGTTTGTAATGGTCGGCAGAGCTCTCCACCACTGAGATGCCTGTGAAATGCAGCTGGTATCAGTGGTGTTTTTATGGACCACTGGCTTCTGATGCCTTTGAAACACCCACACATACACACTCTCCCTGCTGTACTGGAGTAATAAAGAGGCCATGTGGTTTTCCCCCTCTGCCAAGTTCTTGCACCTTGCATTGACTCCGTTGAACTTGTAGGTGCTTTGTTCTGACCTGCAGTAGTTAACTTTCACAATGCCTGCAGACTGGCCTTCATTTGAAGTGTGTGCTTGTGGCAGAGGACTTGATTGTTAAAGTTCTCCTTCACATACTGACTAGCAGGCTTTGCATGTGGCTGCTTGGGCTCCGTCCTTTTCTTGGTGGTGCTGCTGAAGTCATTTAAAGCTGTGCTTACAAAATGAGAGGTCTGTACTAGGGAGGTTATGTGAAAGTTGGATGATATCATTAGAAGTCTTTCAAAGATAGTGAAGAAGATGAAGCTTTGGAAGTCTGGTACCAACAAAATAACTTAAGATCTGTCCCCATAAAAATTTTATTTTCCTGAAAACTGTTTTGGTGGCATTAGCAGAGCCTAACCAAGTGATGTATGCTGTCCTTAGTAGATTTCTATTCAAGGCTGTCTATGGAACAGCCATGGCTGAGACTTGCAAAGCCCTCAGGAGCAGCAGTCATCCCCTGTTATAGAGAAGGAAAGATTGAGAGGTGATGTGACAGCCATCATTCTTCTTTGCAGGGTATCTCTGGCACCTGGGACAAGACCAGGTCTAAATTGCTGTGGTAGAAACAAAGGCTGAGTATTAGGAAAGAGTTTATCACAGCCCTTCATGCCTTTATTGCTAGAGACTGGCTGAAGAGACAAATTAGTATTGAGATAGATAAGCATCGTTTGGGAGTGGCTTAGGGAGAGCTGATCCTGCCCTGGTAATTAAATGACCAGTCTGGGTCCATTCCCATTTCCTTTTCCACAGTTGAAATCAAAACACCTCTTTAATTTGCTGCTTGCTTTTAGGGAGTGCTAAATGAGGCAGTTTTTCAGACCACTTGCCAAAGGAGGTGGACTTCATTTCTGTTTCATTTGAGTAGCTAGAGCTGCTCTGAAATCGAAATGAATTTGTTGCTCAGATCCCTGGAGGTGACCTCTTGAATCTGTGCTGTGGCTTACAGCTAGCCCTTGGTTCTTTGGCATTATTCAGTTTCCCATGTACCTTCAGTTCTTCCTAGGACCAGGATCCTGCAGACTGTTGGGATCTCACAAGCTGTAGGGATCTCTTCTAACTTCATTGAATTCCATGAGTGATTCTCCATTCAGTTCCAAGTTGCGTGAACCACACTGCAGGGTCAAGCTTTTAGGGTATAATACCTCTCCTGAAAAGAACTCCCTTGGTGGTAGAGGAGGTGTTTGCATTGATCCTAAATATGCCTTGCTGTCTTCCTCCACTCTGCCGTACAAGAACAAGTGTCTCTGCTGAGGGATTATTGCTTGAGATGTCAGAGCATGTGCTAGAGACGTTGCTTTTTTTCAAACACTGCAATCTTGCATCAAAGGGAGTTTAAATTGCCACCTTTAAAAACTGCAGCTAGAAACAGTGTATTTGGTTATATACGATTCAGAAAATTCCCTTCTGAAAGTTCCCCACGAGTCATGGCTGCAATTATTTACAGCCTGACCAGCAGCGAACCTTGATGCATAATGAAAATTGGAGCCCATAAATACCATAGGTGAATCAATGTCTCAATCGAAGTTCACAATTGAAAATATAATCAAAACTCTGACAGAAGCCAGTAGTGTTTCTACGTAGAAAGACAACAGTGGCATGATCTCTTCCATAACAGAAAAAGAAACAGGGAGGCCTTGGAACAGCACAGAAAAGATTCTCAGTTTGGGATGGGAGAACACCAATCCTAGAAACACTTTGAAAGTATTACCTTCCCATTTATGTAAGGGTTGGCAATGATGATGCAAGTCAGACTCGCTAAATGAAGGTCTGATTGCTTTAATGAAACATCAGTTCCTCACATAAAGAGCGGACCTCTTCTCTCTTCTGTGCCAATATTTATTTTGGAAGAAGCCGCCTTTGATCCCGGATTGCAGCCAAAGAAACGACTGAGTGACTCGGGAATCTCCCACAGGGCAGTCCACAGACCTGCAAGTCCTCTCCCCAGCCCCCCAATAAAATTAAATTGAACGTTATGTTCACCAGTTCATGTTTCATATTAGAGTGTAGCAAAATCTATACTTGGCAATACTCCTATAGCATTACTGTCTGCATGGTAAAGACGAGAGGCAGAGTTGGGTACTTGCAGCCATGCAGTGGCAGGTCAAGAGAAGGAACTAGGTCTCCCAAGCCCTGTGTGAGTGGCCCAGTGATTGCAGGGCTCTCTTTCCCCTCGCTGTTGGAGTGGTCTACAAAAAGCAGTGAGCCGAAGTCCCAGGAAACATACCATTTTTTCTGACAAAGCTTCATCCTCAAACTTCTTTTCTTCTCCAAAGAGGTAGAAAGGAAAATGAGAGAGGAAGCCATCCTGGAGAGCAGCTCCCAGTTCTGTTTGCTTTATTTTTTTTAAGAGTTTTGGGTAGTGCTTTGGCACTCTTTTCTTCTTCTCCCTTCTTCCCTGGAAGGGGAAAAAACTACTGAAAGAAGCCTAAACTCTCTTTGAATAGTCCATAAAATGTGATTTATAGTGGAGCTGTAAACGTGATGTTTAAATGGTTCCCTTCTTGTTTTATTTTCCACAGGTCTTTGCCCTCACCATGTCAAGGAGTGTTAATGATGTGTTCCCTCTCCCTTGCATTCCCCACCTGTCATCTTGCTAGGATCTAACTACAGAATGAACATAGCAGCTGTGTTTAATGCCCTGCTCGTGTCTGTCCTCGCTGCTGTGCTGTGGAAGTACATCAAACTGCGAGAGCATGTCTTTGTGGTCGAAGAGGAGTTGGTCCTCACGCGTCAGTCTCAGGAACTCTCTCAGGTTCAGATTGACTACCATGCAGCTCTCCAGGCACTGGTGGAGGACGGTACCAGGATGGTGTGCACCGGCAGGATGCACACTGACCGCATCTGCCGCTTTGAGTCCCTCTGCTACTCTACCGAGGCTGAGGAATTTGTCTACTTTCACAGCAACTCCTCGGTCATGCTGCCCAACCTGGGCTCCCGGAGGTTCCAGCCGGCTCTGCTCGACCTCTCCTCAGTGGAAGATCACAACACCCAGTACTTCAACTTTGTGGAGCTGCCAGCTGCTGCACTGAAATTTATGCCAAAGCCAGTCTTCGTGCCTGATGTGGCGCTGATCGCTAACAGGTTCAACCCCGACAACCTGATGCACGTCTTTCATGACGATCTCCTCCCCATTTATTACACCATGCAGCAGTTCTCCGATTTAGATCTGGAGGCACGGCTCTTCTTCATGGAAGGGTGGAGTGAAGGTGTCCACTTTGACCTCTACAAGTTACTGAGTAACAAGCAGCCACTCCTCAGGGAGCAGCTTAAAACCCTGGGCAGGCTCCTCTGCTTTACCAAATCGTATGTGGGACTGTCCAAAATCACCACCTGGTACCAATACGGATTTGTCCAGCCACAAGGGCCGAAGGCTAACATCTTGGTTTCTGGCAATGAGATCAGGCAGTTCACCAAATTCATGATGCAGAAGCTGAATGTCAGCTTGGAGGAAAGCTCCAGTGAGGAGTATATCGTAGTGTTCAGTCGAACAATCAACAGACTTATCCTAAATGAGGCAGAACTAATCCTGGCTCTCGCTCAGGAGTTTCAGATGAAGACCATTACCATCTCTCTGGAGGAGCATTCGTTTCCTGATATTGTGCGGTTGATCGGCAATGCGTCCATGCTGGTCAGCATGCATGGGGCGCAATTAGTCTTGTCTCTCTTTCTGCCAAGAGGTGCCACAGTGGTGGAGCTCTTTCCTTATGCTATCAACCCTGAACACTATACCCCTTACAAAACCCTGGCAACCCTTCCTGGCATGGACCTGCAGTACATCGCCTGGCAGAATACCGACAGGGAAGACACTGTTACCTACCCGGACAGACCCTGGGATCAGGGTGGGATTGCTCATCTGGACAAAGCTGAGCAGGAGCGCATCATTAAGAGCACGGAGGTGCCGCGGCACCTCTGCTGCCGCAACCCCGAGTGGCTGTTCCGTGCCTACCAGGACACGAAGGTGAACATCCAGTCTCTTATCCATGTGATCAGGCAGACTGTGAAGTCAAAGCCTGGACCCAAGAAGCAGAAGTGGTCTGGTAGCCTCTACCCTGGCAAAGTGAGGGATGCCAAGTGTCAAGCCTCTGTCCAGGGCACGAGCGAAGCTAAGCTTGCTGTGTCCTGGCAGATCCCCTGGAACCTGAAGTATCTCAAGGTCAGAGAAGTGAAATACGAAGTGTGGATACAAGAGCAAGGGGAAAACACTTACATGCCTTACATATTGTCCCATCAGAATCACACCTTCTCAGAAAACATTAAGCCCTTCACGATATACCTGGTGTGGATACGCTGCATCTTCAATAAAAATCTCCTGGGACCTTTTGCAGATGTGCTCTTGTGTAGTACATAATCTGTTGTGCTACCTGTACAGCTCCACCCTGCTCTCCACTCCATCTGTGGTTTAAAACTTCTTGTCTTGTAGTTTGTAGAGGGCTGAAGACGACTTGACTGTACCAGTGCCTAAGTGTCCATTTTATTGCACTCCACATGTATTCTTTAAATGGTATTTATTTCCAGTGAGTGTTTGAAGAAAAAAAAAAAACCAACAAAAAATCTCTGTGTTCTTCAGAGTAACTTCCAGAGGTTGAATTACATGCTGAATACATGTAATTTAAAACAGAATGGAAGTGAATTGTGTGTACCTTGGTCGTGATTTAAATTCGTTTCTATTGTGTGGTGTGTATTTAAGGACAGCATTAAACCGCAGTTAATTCCGTGGCTAGGTGGGCAATTCTCATCAGCTTTTTTATCGTAAGTTATTTTTTTCAATAACTGACTGTAACTTTGAGTTTAAGATTTGGTACGAGAGCCTTCATTAAACTGCTGTAAACATCCTTGATACTTTTTTGCTTTTTATTTGTCAAAATTGTTATTGTGATAGATTTATCTGTTGCTGTGATGAAATGTCTATATGGGTTGCTTTTTATTTTTTGTATTTTGGCTGAAGAGAATGAGACTGCAGTGTCAGCTTCACGTTTGAAATCAGAGTATACTGCACCCCAATAGCAAAAGGCTGGAGCAGCAGATGGGCGATAGAAGGGATGCAGCGGGTAAGATAATTCACTGTGGTTTAAGATATTTTCATTTTGTGAGTTACATACAGGTCTGTGGGAAAAGAAGGGGATGGTTTGGAAGAGCTGATGCGTGAGAGATTGCACTTACAGCAATCCACTCCAGAAAATCCTTTTTTTGGTGGTTGATCAGAATAATCTGTCAGTAATGGCTGCGAACAGGTGCATGCTTTGCTAAGTAGTAGACAGGTGGTGACAAAAGGAAGCTTTCTGGGAGGGAGCAGAGTCAGGCAGGGGACAGATAGGTGGGTGCCACGGCACTGGGCTGGACAGAGTGCCTGGCAGGAGTTGGGCTGACGACACTCGCACCTCAGTTGTTCCGGTGAGGGGAGTAGTTCTAGATTTACACTTACATTCCTGAAGATCAGAATCTGGCTTTGTTGCTGGGGTAACACACTGACTACTTAGGACCTGATCCTGCATAGTGCTCCTTTAGGTGGAGACTCTCAGTGATGCTGTCTCTGAAAAACAGCCCTGTGTCGAAAGTACAGCTCTTAGGGAAGAGAGGAAAAAGGGGCAGGAGCGCAAGATGTTTGCCTTATAGATGTTAGCATCCTTCATAGTTTATAACCAGTGTTAAAGCAACAGGAAAAGTGTTTTTTTTCTCCTCTGTCTCCCTAGTCCCCACTGTCCTCCTGAGGTCAGGATGGATGTTTGAACAGTAGGATAAATGGCTTGCTTTCTGAGTGATGGGCTGATAGATGAGCATCTCAAGGCAGGATTGTAATATGAGTTCTAGGGAGAGGGTGAGAAAAACATTGCTGCACAAATCAGACAAGAAACAGGAGGGTTGAAAAATGAGTGGAACGCTGCAGTACAACATTGAACGTTCGGGCAAGTGCTACTTCTGTATATTCATTTTCATTATATCTCACTTTGTTTTCAAACATGTTTATGATTTAAAGGGGATAAAAAAACCAGAACAACAATCCCAAAGTCTGTTTGCTTTGCCATTGTAGCCTTGCCAACTTTTGCCTTGGTTTGTTTTTTTTTTTTCCTTGCCAGTTTTTGTCTTGATATTTTAAAGTGGCACATGAATACTCCTGCTGTTGTTTTCTTACGATAAAATGGGCTTCTTGCTGAAGTATCTGAGGTGTACCCCAAAAGGCACCACCTGGCTGCACATCACATGCCAGGTACTTCAGAGCTGAGGCGAGGAGAACTTTGTAAAGAGGCAACAGATGTGCGAGCAGGCTCTTAGGGAAGCTGCCCGGACCTGTAGCTCCCCAGGACCTCACTGGCTCATTAGCTCCCACTCACAGAAGAGTTGTGCAGCAATCTCGTGTCCCCCCATCCCTTCAGGTTGAAGGTAGCCTGTGGCCAGTGGCCATCCTTCTGCTGGCTGTTGCAAGGGTGGTAACGTTGGCACCCAATGAAGTCGGTATTGAGCCTCAAGAAGGCTGAAATTTAGTCAGCATTTGTTTTGCGTCTGTTCTCAGAAGTAATTTTCTTCGTGTGCGTGAGCTGCCTGTGTTCTCTTAACAGCCATTTGTCCTAGGTGAGGCATTGGTCTGGGTGTTGCTTGCCTGCCTGCCTTTCTCAGTGCCTTTTGTAGCAATCATTTGCACCTAATTTGTAGACCTTCCCATTTCATTTAAAATTAGTTTCATATGATTGCAGATTTTCTAACATTTACAGAGTGGTTACAGCACATTAACTATTTTCTTCTCATATCCTAATGATTCTAATCAACAAAATTGGCTACAGAGCAATGAAGTATCGTATATGTGGGTTTCTGTGCTCTTAACTCTATCATGAAGCGATCCCTTGCGTTCAGAGACTCGCTTTTTCCAGAAGATAATTAAATTTGCTTTCCAGAAACGTGCATTCAGGTTCTGTCTTCCTCATCAGTGCTATGAGGATTTTATGAGGTGGAAACAAAACTAAAGGATTTTTCCTTTTCAAATTCTGAGATAGCCGAACACTGAAGTTGTGATGGTGATGTTGCCATTTGCCCCCAACACCCGCCCCGTGTAAGAGTGTCTGTACTGGAGGTATATACCTCACTGCTGTACCCGAATTCCTCCTCTTCTGGAGCACGCAGCACTGAGAGTGCGTGGCCCAGCCTGCAGCGGTCATAAATGGGGCACAGTAATGTTATGCTGATTTATACTACCTCAAGAACCGCTCTGGAGTGCTAGCATCTTCCCACAGTGAATTTTCTTTCCTTTTAATAACTTTGCCATCAGTGCTCTGCAGGCCCTTTCCATTTGTCACCCTCCATCCTCCCCTGTCCCAGGGGCTGTTTGTTTCCCTTGCTTCACACGAGTATCGAGTATCGTCTCACACAGCCTCCAAGCCTTCACATTCCAAGAAATCCTGGCAGGACTTTTCTCTGTCAGTGCTACCTTTTAATTGATTAGAAGGAATGCTTGCCTGGCATTGCTTAAAGTTTCATCCTGTAGCGAATGCAGGCTCTCCCCACACAAGGATTGAGGCTGCACCTCAGACATGCTCGGATAGGCAGAGCTGGAGCTGGGTTACTGTATTTCCAAAACGGCTTATTCCTCAGGCAAGCTCGTGGGGCTCCTTTTGACAAGTTGTGTTGTGCAAGAGACTTGCACCTTCCACCATTGCATCATTTGGTTTTGCTCCCAAAGCAAATACATTAAGCTCGGCAGTGCTGTCTGGCCCCACTGTCCTGGAAGAAGAGAACTCGCTGGGATCCAAAACCCTCTGTGGGAAGCGCAGGATGCCTGCAGCAAGCTTGTCTCAAACTCACTGCTGCCAGGCTGGGCCGTGCTTACACAGATGGATCATGTAGAGGATTTCCTCTGACTGCAGTTTCATCTCTCCTTTTAATTAGGCAAAGTGCAAGGAGCAGCCAGCTGCTGCGGCAGGGCTGCCTACCAACATGTCTGAGGACAAAGAAGGCCCGAAAGGAGCACTTAGCAGCTTGCATGCGTGAGGAGTTGGAGCAGGAGCTGCAGGTTGGGTGGTAATACAGTTCCCTACACAATGGGACTTCTCAGGCGTGATAGTGGCTTTAATAGAGGCAGAGCAATTCATGCTACTGTTAGTTTCTGTTGCTTACAGCTCAAACTCGCCCTCAAAAACCATACCCAAGAATAGAAACATTTCTGAAGAGGCTCAACTCCAATCTGGCTTGGGTGTATTTCTTGAGAAGGACATGCTACCACCCGGGCTGTGGAGAGTTGAGACTTATGGATTGCACTTGTCTTAAATGGACCACCCCTTGCTCAACACCTGGTCTGGAGGTGTAGCCTAAAGAAATGGGGAGCAGGTTAGAGTAGCATCAGAAAAAAAAAAAAAAAAAAAAAGTGACTGAAAAGCCACCGAGTCAGACCATCTCCAGGACTATTGAGGGGTGGGAAGGACTTGTTCCAAGCAGCCTGGCAGGTGGCATTTGGCATGATAGTCTGTGGGAGCTCAATCAGAAAATTTCTGGAGCCAGTTTCTCAGGAATGTATCACACTGGGAAATCATAATGAAATCCTATTTTTTCTTTTGTTTTATATGTATATTTTAATAGTCCTTTTGGGATAGCCTGTGTCTTGCCAAGTGACTGTCAGCATCCTCTGCCTGGCTTTTAAACCCTTGTTGCAAGCAGGAATTGTCCTCTACATGATGGAGAGTGGCATAGAGGTGAGTGTTCTGAGCTGGCTCCTGTGGCTGGATGCAGCATCACTGAGCTATTGGCCAAATGAGAAGCAGTGAGGTTGCTGGTCCCCCGTGAGCAATGTTCTCATGTAATTGCAACGTGGCTCCTCCTGATCTCCCTCTGCATAGCCAGTGAGGCACCTTGGTGGCCACCAGCTGATCATTTTGCCAGCCAGAGGTGCTCCAGTGCTTACACAGTGCACTTAGCCCTTGCCAAACGTGCAGAATCCTAAACCTCATCTAGAAAAACCCATGCTTGCCGTAAATTATTACTGGCTAGCTTTTGCTTAGCAAAATTATTGCACTTTTTTTACTGGCCCTATGGATTTCTGAAGCTTTTGGCTTCTTTCTTCTCGAACACTGCCTGTGGGTCGTAGGGCCAGGCAGTGACAGGCTAGCTGCAATCCAGACTGGTCAGCCAGTGCAGGTTTTACACCTACGGAAAGTGACTGGAGACATTTATTCAAAGTACTTCGTTTTGCAGAGTTCAAATTGAGATTTTTCTGTCTTCTTCCTCTCCCTTCCTCTGATTCTTTTGGACAGATCCTTTTTGTAAGGAAATAATTCTTTAGAGCAATAATTTGGGATTTTTAAGAGCTACTGTGAAGAGAAGGAGAATAAAGAGGAAAAGCAAATCCTTTAAAAGACAGCTTAGGAAATGTGTTTGCAGGAGAAACTGGACCATTTCTTAGAAGATTTTGGTGAGAAATAATGCAGAGTGGGTTTTTTTGGCTTCATCACCTCAGTCTCTAACAGCTACATACATTACTTAAGGTAAATGTACAACATGAATATTTTTCAAAGTTGTCTATTGATATTCTTTTTTTTTCCCCTTCCATTTCAGGCCACCTTTTTGTCCCTGACTCTAAGGCTCTGTGCACCCACCACTCCAGGATCTGTGAATGGCTTATCCTGTGACACCAGCACCTCACAGGACCCAAATTAAATTAAGACTCTTGGGAAATTATTTATTTTAAAACCCCACAGGCTCTTGGTGTAGATGGCTCTGAGGCAGAGCCAGAGCCACATTTACTGCAGATGGGCTGGCAATGGCTCTGACCCAAGCCTTTTAGCTCTTTAGGGCAGAAGTTGGTCCATCTGCACAGCAAGGAGGTTGTTGCTCTCCAGTATCCCTGGGTGAAAGAGACTCTATAAGCACAACATCACTTAATTTATAATAAACAGAAGGGTGACTTCAGCATCTTTATTGGTATTTCTCATCTGCTGATCTGTATAAATAGGAGACTTATTTCTACAGTATTTTTGCTTCTGGTGTCTGTGCAGTGTAAGGCAGGGTAGATTTAGTGGATAAAAGAGCACTTAATTTTTCCCTGCTGGACTTGGGGTAGGCACACTCTTGGAATGACTTTCAATGTGATGACTGACAGTCCATCTGTGCTGTGGGTGGTATGAGAAGCATCACCATCTGCATGTGTGTGAGGCACATCACCATCCTTATGTAAGAGAAGTCACCTCCCCCCGCATGTCCCCCCTGTGGGGGCTTGAGCCAAACCCTCTGCTAGCACGGGACTGACTGTGACACAGCGAGCCAGTGCGAATTTATACGGACTGAGGGCCTGACCCTCCTTGTCACCCTCTCAAATCGTCTCTTCAGAACACGCTGATTACTAAATTAATTGTTGGCACATTCAAACAGATAAACTGAATAGCCTCCTGTTTGCTTGAAATAACTTGGCAGTGATCATCACCTTGAAATGCTGCTTAGTCCTGCCATTTGAAAATGTGTTGCCTTTAAAATTTAATTGAGATTCCCTTTGTTTGGTGTTTATTCAAATGGCTCACTTGAATTGCCTGATTTACCTTCTGGGCTAGCCCCTGTATGCATAATGCAGCATCCACAGATGAACGCACTCAGTTTAGCATCTCTCTTCTCTGTCCTAGAGACTCCTTATTCCTTTGTCCTTCCTTACTTTGATATTATTCTGGTTGCTAGCAATCATGGTTGCCGCCTCCAGCTTAGCCAGCGTGGGGGTAAGGTGGATGGAGGTGGGACAGTCTGCAGGCACATGGTCGCCGGCAGCATTGTCATTTTCCCACAGTGTTTTCCTGTGGATGTTTCTATCGGTGTGATGTTTCCATGATGAGTCAGTTCCTCCTGCTTCAAACCACCTGACAAGAACCTGCCAGGCCCCTGTCACCATCCACAAATGGGTACTGAGATGGCAGATACTGTGTGGACTCTGATGGATCTCTTGCTTTGAGGTCATTTCACCAATAGTGAAAAAACCCAGAGCTGAATACTGACCTTTTCCTACTCTTCAGCCCCAGGGGCCAGGTCTGCTTGTATTCAGGGACTGTTTATGTCAGGAGTGTCCCCATGGGCAACTTGGAAGGTGGCAGTTCTTACCCAGCAGATGTAAGTCGCATACTGAGCTAGCACAGAGCTGTGCCCGCTGCCCAGCGGCTCCCCTGGCTCTGCCACAGAGGGACCTGCCCCGAGGCAGAGGAGCGGGGCCCAGAGGCTGCCCACCCCACAGCACCCTGCGGCTCCGTCCCACCCAGCTGCAACCGGGTCTGGGCTGGCTGGAGGCATCTCTCCCTGCATTTTGCTTTTCATGACATAGCTACCACTGTACGGGCATGGTGTGGAGCTGTGCGGGTTGGCTCGGGCAGCCTCTTCACCTCCTTCACCCCCACCTTTCGGTAGGTGATGCCCATTTCTCCTCATTCGAGAAAGCTTTAACACTTGGTTTATTTACCCAGCTGCGCATCTCCCCCCAGTACCAATTTGTGACTTAAGGAAAAAGACTTTCTGTAACTACTCAGCAAGGATCACACAACATCCTAGTGTTCTTGTGTGTCTTTTTGGTGGCAAGGTGTGACAGACCTGGGTTAGGAAGTAGAGGCTCAGGCTGCTGCTCAAGCTGACTAGCAGGGAAGAGGGCCTGGTGGCCATCTGGACCAACACTTCCCTGAAATGTGTCTGGGGTTTTTATGCAATTCTCATTGCAAGAAGCATGGAGGAGAGGGAGGTGGCATGTGAGGCACTGCCATCTGAGGTGACTTACTGGACAGTCTCCTGTTTTTTAGGCAAAAGACCAGTGGAGGAGTGCAGGTCCAAGTCATCAGTGTTAGCTAGGGACTCTGAGATTTGTACAAGCCCTCTTCCTAATGCTGCTCCTCTGTTTCAAGGATTTATATAATTCCCATTACTTTGTTCTTTTTATTCCCTCTTCTCTAGACTCCATCTTCTGTTTTGCCATGAGAAGATGGAAAATCTGAGCTTGACTTTAGGCAAGGAGGAGCAGGGACAAGAGTTCCATGGGAAAACACCAGTTGTGGCCAGGGAGCCCCTGACAGCATTGTTTGTGCAGCCCAGTGGAGGATGAGTGCCGCCATCCATATTTCATAAACATTTTTATTTTCATCTATTTCTTTCTGGCAGAAAAAGGTGCTTTCCTCCATGCGTGAATACCTTTCCATTTCAGAACCAGACAGTCGTGAAAAATTTCATTCCTTGTTCCCCCAAATTCCTTCCCTGGGATTATGATGGTGCTTCAGAGGAGCAATCTGAAATGTATTTTGCTTGAGGGGAAGAACAGGATTCAGTTTGGGAATGTTGTCTGGGAAGGAGGGTTTCAAATGCTTTGTGTTCTTGTTCTTTTCCCACCTTCCGGTTGCTAAGTTTTGGGCAGGAAGTGACTCTGCAGGACATCCTCTCGTTAACACTGATGCCTGCAAGATGCTGTCTCCTCAGAGAATGGGGACAAGGAAACATCACTGCTGCAGCTCCACGGAGCTGGACACCACAGTCACACATCCCAGTTGCTTCTGTGAGAAACACTTGGTTTCTTTGACAATTTTTCGTCCCTACCACCGCAGAAAAGCTCTGTTAGGGTTGACAGTCACTTTTCAGTTGAGAAATTTAAATTCTAGTGCTAGATTCCCATTCAAAACTAGTTTTGAAACAATTTTCAACAACTACTTAGGGGTTAGAGGGTGGTTTCTAAATAGTGTTTTATGTAGACCATTTATTTTTCTTTTCCCAGGCTAGAGGAAGGGCTGAGAAACCAGCAGGGCTGACCTGAGAGTCCCTGCCTGCAGTGCAGAATTTTTGGTGGAAATCTCAGGGCAGCCTTTTCTCCCCAAAAGCATGCTGCAAAGCTTGGGTGCACCTGTGTAAACAGAAAGAAAACTATGAAAGAACAGTCAGTTGCATTCTCTATATTGCATGTTCCCCTCCTAGGCACCATCATCTTTCTGAGCAAAGACCTAATTTAAGCATTTTCCTGTGCAAAAAGACAGGATTTCTTACGGCCCAGGCTAGGGAGGTCTCTAGCCAGCAGATTACACTTACTGTAGTAGTGATGTAGATGAGGGTGATAGGTATATAATACCAGGCTATTGATGCCTATGTGGTTTTTCCTAAGGCAAGCATCACTGGTCTTACCCTGCTCCTGCTCAGCTTATCTCATAAAAAGCAAGAGCAGAGCATATCTGTGGCCAGTTTGATGCATCCTCATCAGTAGCTCAGATGAAGGCTGCCTAGGTAAGCTCCACACACAAACAAGCCACCTAATTCTAGGCAAGGTTTTTGGCTCTGCTTTCTCAGCTCTTTCAAAGCAGTAACACTTCAGGGGGGAAAAAAAACCCACAGAATTACCCACACAGAGCAGTAGTGCCCCTCAGTTTGTGCTGCTCCAGGCTGGATAAGCCATTTACCTGGAAATTCCTTCTGCTTGGTGGAAGTAAAAAGAACCCCTAAAATCCAATCCCATATAATCTGTAGGAAAATATTAGCACCATCATGTGATCAACAGCTTCAGGAGCAAGGAAACATGCCTGAACCCAACCAGGTGCAGCCAGTGCATCCAACTGTAGCTCTAGGGAGATTTTCCCTTTTTTTTCCCCTGTTCTTTTTCATACCCTTTGCCCTCATGTAAGCAATCGCACGAGTTGCAGAGGAATAAACAAAAATCAAGCCCTTGAATGCAATTGCTTACTGGGAAAAAGACCAAAGCAGAGAGCCATGAAATACGTGTATGGCATTGCAGGCACAGCCAGGTTTGCAGGGCTGTGAAATAGGGGGGGCTCCTGCTGCCTGGGCTGCCCTGGGAGTGTACTTATCTTTACACAGATTTACAGTAAAAGGGAAAATCTGAAAGTGGCTATAAAAGAGACCCATTTATTGCTTAACTCTGAAGCTCCCTGACTCATGGGGGAACGTGTCCCTTGCCACAAAATCAAAACAGATCCAAAATGCATTTTCTTAGGCTGAACTTTTGCAACTCCAAACAGAAACACTCTGATGTTTTGTGTAATGCAAGCTAACTCTAAATCAACAGCTTGAAGCAGAGACAACACGAGGCATAAAACCAGTGCCATTTATTTTTAATAGGTTTTGTTAATTTCCATTTAAAGAATTTAAATAACCACACCGGTACCTCTAGCAGAAGCGCCCAGCTGATGTGCATCTGCTGCTGCCCCAGCCCAGCTCTCCAGCTACCAAGAGCCCCAGGTATTTTGGGCCTCAACGTATGGCATTTCCCTTAATGTCCTGCCTACTGAAAGCCATGGTCCTGCAGCGTGCCAGGCAACCAGGCTCTGGACTGCTTTGCTGAGCTTGATTTAGTCACTCAAGACCAAGCATCACCAAGAGTGAGCTGCCTATCGTTCACTCGGAGGTGTGGCTTAAGGTAATTAATTCCGCAATTTAGCTAAGAAGGCAGCTCAGACCCTGCCAGTCTGGTAGCCCACATGTAATGGCAGGGCTTCAAAGAAAAATGCTGCTGCCAGTGGCCTCACTGTTTTCCCATTATACAAGCTGTGTCTGTGGTGACACTAGGGTGATGCTCCAGGGCTGAGGCCGGGAAAGGGCAGGGAGCTGGCACGTGGTGGTGGTTTTCATCTGGCTTCCCCCGCTGAGCCCCCCGGGCCGCCTTGTCCCTGAGCCATGAGCTGTTTTCTCCACAGTTAACAGGGCGCGACGGTTCCAGCTGGTCCCAAGCCATCATAATTAACGCCACAACTTTCTCATTTCTCTCTGGCTTTCAGACTCGTGCCCAGGCTCCTGCCAGCTCTCATCATCTGGCCCCCTGTTGCCAGCCGAGCAGCAGCAAGCAGGGGGAAGGACCAAGGCGACTGCCAGGAGATAGAAGCAAAAAAGGAGAATCAACCTGGGGAAGAGGCTCTGAGAGAGATGTTCTTGGAGGCCCCCAGGAGGTCAGTCCCCAGCCTTTGTGTTTCAGATGCCCAAGCAACCAGGGAGAGCAGTAGGCACCACCCCGAGCATTGAAAAATGTGCTGCTTTAGGACTGGGCTTCTGCCAAGCAGCTTCTCTGTAGCCTGCTCCTCTGCTTCTTCCTCCTTTGACCAAATGAAGCAGGCTGGCTGTTGGCCTGAGCAAAGGAGAATCAAGAAACCATGAATTTACAGTGATGCATGGTCAGACAACATGCACACTCTCCTTTACGCTGTGCAAAATGGCACATGTGCCCCAGCCAAGAACAGCTCCTATCCCTCCTATCTCCTCACCACCTCTCTGAGCCTGCTTTAAGACCACCTGGTACTGTGGGTCCTGGGATAACTCCTTTGTGCAGCCCAGCTGCCTGCCAGGAGCCCACAATGGTGCCAAGGTCAAGCTTTGCCAGGTCTGGACTGGGACTGGTGCATCACCTCCTACCTCAAAGGTTTAAAGTTTGGTCTTGGTATTGCAAGCCTCTCTGCATTTGGTGGCAGCTTCCCACTCCTCTCCCACTGGCTGTGGAGCAGCTCAAGCAATGAACAGCATGTCCTGTGGGTGTGTAGGCCTCAATCCCCACCATTTATCAGTTTTCCCCCTCAAGGCATGGGTTTCAGGCTCTCTGTCCAGAAAGAGGACCTCTGTCACATGAGGGGGTTATCTCAGAGGAGCTGCACCCTCTCTATTCTCCATCTTTACTTTCTTTCCTCCCATCTTCAGAGTCCATGCGATGGGTTTCATTTGTGGGGACTGTAAAAAAATTGTTGCGTAGACACTGTGTTTTTCCTCTGTATTGCTAAAATGTAGATGAAGTTGGTCCAAAACCATGCAGCATCTGGAGCTGAGACCTGCTCGATGAATTCTCTACAGGAGGTCAGAGACCTGATTTTTAACTACCAGGTTTCAGCTGAAACATTTTGATCTACCTGATGGCAAAAGGGAAAGAGCAAGCCCTCCAAACCCTGGCTCTTCCCAGGCAAACTGAGAAAACAGTAGTGATATTCTCAAGTTTGGGGGCTGACAGTTCATAGCATTCAGTGCTTGAATTTAAGAATCACTTTGTCATGATCTTGCTGGAATTTTATTGGGGTTGAAAGGCAGAGCTTGTGAGTGTTTTATTAGCTCTTCCTTTACCTTTGAAAAGAACATCTATTGTTTATTAGTTTAAAAAAAGCATAAAGACTATATTGAGTTCATGTTCAATAACTCCTCCCAGTGCTCCAACACAGTGGCAGCTTAATTCCAGTGCCGGGCTCTCTCCAGAGTGGTAAAGGATCACAAAACCATTGGAACATGTTCAGACAAAACCCGTACAAACCTTCATCTCCCTGGGCAAAGGTGACGGGCAGGAGAAATGTGCTGGCAGAGGCGAGGGCAGGTGGAGGAGGTGGGGGGGTCACCTGGCAGGGCAACCAGCAGCAGGGCAAAATATGGTCATGTGGAATGTTAAAAAAAATTTGATTCATAGCTGACTGTGTTATAAGAACCCAACATATCTAGGTTTCCTCATGGATAATTCACAAGCAGAAATAGTTTGCTGGCAACAACTCACCTTGTTCTTTTTATCATATGTATCTTGGGTATGTTGCTACATTAAAAGCAACATGAAAACTTAGTTGTCTGCATGTACTCAGTATAGACATCTCTATAATATCCAAGGAAAATAAGCTGTGAAGAGCCAGAGTGCTTTTAAAAGACGAATGCTTTACTGAGGGGAAAAAATTCAGCATTAGAAAGACATCCAGCAGATATTTCTTCTCTTGGTCTAGTTACATTTGTTATGGGAAGGGTGGGGAATTTCTACCTGAAGCTGGAGCCAAGCTATTACTCCAAACCAGAGGGAGAGTGTTCAGCTGAGAAATGCTTCCCCACCTGCCAAACCTTCCCCAACATGTGGAAGAGCCGTTTTCCCACTCCTGACAATGTAGCTGTACTTTTTGTTGCAAGTGATCTATGATGTTTTTATTTCTCAGCAAGGTTTAATCTTTAAATTCTCTTCCTTTGCAGAGACAGAAGGAAGGGAGAAGTGACAGTACTTGTAAGAAGGGCCACAGGTGAAGGATCTCACTGAGGGGTGTTGAGCAAAGCCAGTCTTGGTGATGGCTCCCCAGGCTCCAGTAAGGTTGTGTTGGAGTCACCCATGTCAGCTCTTTCGCTGTGGGATTGCTCTGTGCTTTCAGCTACAGATGGAGATTAGAGCTTGGAAAAAACCTCCTTCTCTTTGACAATGAGTTCATTGAGTTTGAAAAAAATCCTTCTGGCTTCAGACCCCAGGTCACCAACTTCTCCCCCTCCTCTGCTCGGGACCCAAGAAGAGGCAAAATGGTGGCTGGTTGGTGCTGGTTGTCTTCTTCCAGCATGTTGTTTCCAGCTCCAAGGTCTTCTGCCAGCCCTCAGGGACCCTGGTCAGAGCCTGGGGGCCAGGAAGGCTCAGTGACAGCCACGGGCCAGGGAAGGGACTGCTGTCCCCATGCCGAGAGAAGCAGGAGCCTGGCCTGCCAGATAACCCATGGCCTGGTGGAGGGGCCCTGTGCTGTGGAAGCGATGCTGAGCTCTGGGACCTCGCACCACGCGGTACCTCACGGCAGCACCCACTGCGGAGTGCTGCTGGGCGAGCACAGCGTCCCCCTGCACCCGATTAACTGCACCGGGGGTGAGCGGCAGTGGGTTAGACCGGCCCTAACACCAACACTCCCGAGAAACACCCAGAGGCAGCTCTCTGATGACCCCAACACCCTCCAGACACCACAGACTCACCTGGAAATAGGTGCAACACCTCACAGCATACTCATAAGACAGCATCTTCATAACTGAGCCTGGACTGAACATCTGGGTTGGGGATAAGGATTTAGAGGGAAGAGTGGGGGTAGGGAAGACTAATAGGGCTGGAATGGAAATGTTTATTTTGCTCCAGGATTTTACTTTCTGTGATCTGCCGGGTGCAGCTGTAGCAGCCTCATTGGAAACCAGCTCAATAACTGGTTTAATCCGCAGTCTCCTTCAGTCCTCTGAAATGGAGGGGTCTCACCTTTCCCCACCCCCCCCAGCTCCACAACCACTAGCTATATAACAGAGGTGGGAGGGGGTTAACTCTTAGGTTAATTATTTTGAAAATATTTATTCATGACACATTTCTTAGTAAAGGTGCCTTGACAGGGTGTTAGGATAAATGATTGAATCTTTATGGAAAAAGAAGGGGAATATTTTCTGTTCCTGTCTGGTATCTGAGTGCTGATTAAAGTGCATCCCAGTGCTGTGGAGGGCTTGCAGTCAGGGCAGTCCACAAACCAGCTGAGACTGTGTACCACACTTACCCCTCATTAGCACATTTTTACAAACTTGCTTTGATGCCCTTAATTCCAGAAGCTGCTCATCAGACACCTCATACCAGCCTGGTGAACTCTGCCCAAACCTTCCGAGAGCTCCATCACAGGCCCCTCCATGGAGATGTCCTGCAGAACAACTCTCTGGGGGAGGATGAGGCGGAGGGGTGGTGGGAGAGGGTGGGGCAGGCATTTCTTTAAGTGATTCCCCATTAAATGGCTTCCATAGCACCATACTGTCTTTGTGCCCTCCACCCCATCTAGTTAATTAACATTTGGCCCCACTGCAAGGACTGCTGCACTGCAAACATGGGGGGGAAAGATTTTGTGCAAAGTGAATGATGGCTGCCCCCACCTGCGTGAACCAAGGTTACAGGTTTGCTTCTGCAGTGTGTCAAAAGATGCTAACGTGATGCACCTTTCTCCTCCTGTACCCTTTTGAAAGTTTAAACTCTAATGGCTTGAGATTAAAAAAAATTAATGGGTTGGATCATTGTAACCATTAGATCTTTCTCAGTCTTTTTTCCCCGTCTCATGCATCGTTTTCTTCCTTGATGGAGTTTTGGGTTTTGACGAGCTGACAGGACTTGACTCCTCCTGGGATATGATGGAGCTAACAACCCTCTTGCGATTTCACAATACACGGTCCAGAAGAAGGCATTTCTTTGGCATAAGAGGGCAGAGGTGAGCGAGCTAGAGGCTGGCTGCGGGGAGCCACCCTGCCTGGCAAATGCCCATGGCAGGCACAGAGGAGAAGGAGCAGAGGTTTGTGTCAAAGCTTCCAGCAGGTAATGCTGGGCTCTGTCTGCTCTGCCCCTGCGGGTACCACTGTAGGGGTCAAAACTTGGCCATGCCAAACGAAAAGTAACGACCTTTTTAGAGGCCTCACTAAGCTCTTTTTTGAAAAATAAGTCCATAGGGCTGTGGATAACAGAGCTGTATCTCCCCACAGGCAGGCTGTGATCAGACTTGTCATTTGTGCTTGGGCAGTCCTGCCTTTTTAATAAAGCAATATGATTTAATGGTATTGTTTCATACAGGGAAGAAGAAAACAAATTATTGATTCTTTACTCACAAAGAGGTAGTTTTGCAGCCTCCCTGTAATACCAGCAATGATTTTTCAATATATAATGATTAAAAAAAGGGCTAAGGACAGCTCATTGTACATTTGAGCATCCTTGGCAGCCCATTTTATTATTATAGGAATACACCGTTTGCCTTATAGAATTGTATAAGCACTGTATGAGATCAGACAAGTCTGACCTTGTGCCATTTCTCTCCTTGGGTCTCTCCTCCACTGCCCACTGTAACCTACCACAGCACCCAGCAGCCCTTGAAACGAATGCATTATCCACTGAGCAAGCTTGTAGCTGGTGTGAATCAGCCTGCTGACAGTGCTGGAGGAGATGGCAACACCGAGACCAGCATCTCTGCAATCTGCTGCTTCGGTTTTCATGGAGCAAAACCAGGTCTTGGAGATGCCTCTGTCTGTCCCAACTCTAAGGTGTCCTTCATCATGGGAGCCCCCCTGCCCATGCTGGATGGAGATGTGCTGCAGTGTGAGCATGTTACAGGGGGCAATCAGCTGGGAGGTGAAAAACAGTTTTGCGCTCACCTGATTAATGTAGGCATGGTCTGAACCACTTTCCACTATCAGCCAGGAAATCTGTGAGAGGGGCAGAAATTGAATTTCAGCCTCCTCTGTAGGAAGCTGGAGCCCTAATCACTAGCCCATCTCAGAAATGTAAATTTTGTAGAGTAACTCCTGCAGACATAGTTTGCAGCACACAGCAGGAGACAGCCCTCTCCCTGAGATGATTAAAATCTGATTTATGAGGCATGGTGGACAGATGGCATCTGTTTTTTGCAGTCAGTGGTCCCTACAGAATAAAAGAGGCAAACTTCAAGGCCGTAGCTCTGAAAAGACAGAGAAAAGACTTTATAGCCCATGTCCATGCAGGTGCCCGCATCAACACCTCCACTCCCACCATGCCAGGGCTCAAATCCACCAGCCCAGCTTTTCCCCTTTCCTCTGTCTCTCAGCACCCAAATGTTTCCTATTTCCCAGTCCTTCCACTGCCCCACATCGTCTAAAGCTAATGTGAGGGCAGGCAAAGAGCTGGGCAAAAGCAGTTAAAATAGAGAGTGCCTGGCTGCTTTGTGGAGCAGCTCCCGTACGCAGGGGCAGAGAAGTGATAACACTGCAGGCATAAAAAAAGCATTCTCTACCAAGAGCAATCAAAATGCCTTGGGAATATGAGATTTTTTAGAAGGACATGTGCAAAAGCATCACCAGGCGGGAAATATGGGGAAGGATTGAGCTGCCTTTCCTCCACACAGCCCAGGGCCAGGCTGGAGCGGAGCCCCCAAAAGCCCACTTGGATGCCACCTGCACAGAAACATCCATGCTTTGGGGGCTTTTTTTTCTACCTCTTGAACTTGAAAAGTCATGCCCAGCTGAAGCAGAGACAGCTCCCATACATACTGCTTGTTTCCCATTTCTGGAAGAGAAGCAAAAATGAAGGCAGGGAGATATGTTGGTTTACGCACAGACACTGAGTGCTGGCCTTTTCCACCAGCACGGAGCTCCCTGAATATCAGCCAGCTCTTCCCAGCTGCCTCCAAACATCCCTGCCACATGCAAAATGCTTGCTGTGCACCACAGCAGTGGAGTGTAAAAAAAAAAAGGCCTTGCACAGGGACATGCCAGTGCCTGAGATGATAACTGGTGATGACCCAGAGCACAAGGCTGCAGTGAAGCCCCTGTGCGAGGCTGAGCAGTCAGACCCTCCTTTGGAGCCAGGACTGCCTGGGTTGGGGTTAAGTACATGGGTGTGGTGCGGTGCCAGGGATGCTGGTTTCTGGTGTCCTGGCAGAAAGGGAGGTGGGTGCCGCACCTCCTGGTCCTGCCAAGGGCAGGGTGTCATAGCCTACAGTCAGGGCAATGTGGTTTTGGCTGCAGGCAGGGCAGGAGCCTGGGGTCGGCCTGGCGATGGAGGGAGGAGTGTCATCACTGCAGGGACCACAGCGGAGGCCTTTGACTCAGGTTTCTTGTCTTGTGCTAAAAATACCAGCTTTCAACAGGTTGACTCTCTGAGGACACCTCAAGATCACAAACAATAAACTCAGATATGTTACCCTCATGCTTTCTTCTTACACATCTGCTCACACAGGCTGACTGCTCTCAGCGCTCTGTTCTTCCTTTTTCTTTCCTTCCTTTCTTTCTCCATGTCCCTTCAAAGGAAGATTAAGCAGCAGGACTTTCTGATGTCCTAATCCTGCCTTTGTGGAGGCAGAAAGCAGGACAAATATCACCTCACTGTTGCTATCAAAAGGCTTATTTGAGCACAGTCAAAGTACATGGCTCCCAGGTGGTGCTGGCATCTCCACGGGACCTATGGGGGATTTTGGTGACACAGGGGCTGGTGGCACCACATGCCCCAAACCACGCCTGTGAAACAGGGCAGGCCCCAGCATCACCCAGGGGCGTAACTCAGCAGGTACCTCATCTCCTCCACCAGTTGTCTCCTCTCCCTCTAAAACCCTGGGCAAGATCACACCAGCCACTGCTGCTGCCTGCCTCAGCCTGAGTTTCTGACTGAGTCAAGGCCAATGAGGGAGGCTGCATTTCTTGCTGGGTAGCCTCTCTCAGCCACCCTGAGACCAAGTCTCTGAAGACTTAAACATTGTTTGCTCAGGAATGTCCATGTTTGATTAGATTTGGCCATGGGTAGTAACAGAGTTAAAGTTTCCTAAAGCTGCCTCCTAAGCCTTGGGACTGCAGCAAAGCAGCTGGGCAGGTAAGCTGATCATGTTCCCCCAAGGCATGCTGCCCTAACCTGCCCCAAAGTCCTCTCAGCTCAGTTCTGGAGCTCAGTTGTGCTGTACGAGCAAGGTTTTCTGGCTGTTTCTGGCATGAAGAGGCAAGATGCCTACACCTGGCCAGATCCCTCAGCCTCTTTCCTGAGCCAGCAGCACTGAAAGCAGTTGCCAGCACTTTCCCAGAGGCAAAGCCTCCTTAGTTGTCTGACACCAGCCCTTCCACTTCATCTTCACTTCAGCCACCAGCTCTGGTCTGAAACCAGCTGTTTGGTGGGAAGAACAGACAGAAGGTTTGTGTTGAAATCGGTCCCGAATATTCTCCAACCCAGGGCTTGCAGCGCCCAGCAGCTGAATGGGGATAGCAAGCACTGGCTTCCCTTCTGCTGTTTGCTCTACAAATAAAGAACTAGCTGGATTTCAGCTGGTGGGTGTGCTTTTGCTCAACCCTGCCACAGAAACCACTTTTCTTACTGCCAGGGCTAGATAGAAGGGGCCGAAGGCACACCAGGAGTCCCTGACATGAGGTGACCCTCCATATAGTTCCTTCATGTAGGGGAAAAATCTGTTTTCAAACTTGTGTCTGCAGAGAGGGTCCTTTCTCAGGCCTTCGTAAGGGGTTGGAAATGGGGAGGGATGCTGGTCCTTTGCAGCACCCTGCAGAGCCTCCCAGCTGTCCGTGGCAGCAAATAGCTCACCTGTGCCAACATGGGTGGCTTTGCCAATAGAGGAGAGCAGGCTTCTGCAGCTCCTCTCCCCATGTGCTACGGACATATGTCTACACGTTTAACTTTTCTGAGACCAGTTAGAGTTGCTAAAGGTCCTGGAGACTTTCATGTCTTTTATCTGAGGTGAGGAAGAAGCAGTGCAAGCTATGCCATCTTAACCTTCCAGCTGGATCCCAACCATTTGGAGGACCCAAGGCCAACCTCCTGCCCCCCTTACCCTACAGCTGAGGATGGCAAGGATGCAGGATTGGGTGCAGATCCGGGGGAAGGGATGGAGAAGGGAAGAGCACTCAGGGTGTGCAAGCCCATCGTGAGCTGGGCAAGGGCCTGGCAGCACCAGGCAGAGATCACCAGCCAGGGGTGACAACGAGCTTCTGAGCAGCTCCTCAGCAAATTGCTCTGGTGTTCAGTGAAAGCAGAGAGGGAAAAGAGAACCCTGATCTCTGCACCCTTCGCTTTCAACTTCAACTTGAATGGCCAGGATGAACTCTTTCTGTACACCCGATTAAGGGCCTTTGCATGTGATGCCAGGTTTCACGCTCAAAAGATAAAGCAAGAAGTGTCCATTCTGTGCATACATTTTGCACCACCTCTCCCCCTTACTCCAGATCAAGGAAAACCATCTACATTTCCTTAAATTGAATGTAATCACCACTTTCCTGCTCCCAGACTATTTACTGTGGGCAAGGAGCAGAAATGGCAGACCCTGATGAACTGAATAAAAACCATTGAAGATTTGCCCAGTTGTGGCAAATCTCAGCCTCCTGGTATCCTGTTAGCACCTAGATGCGCTTCCTAGAAGCCCAAATCTGCTGCTCAGCTTAATAGATCTCCCTTTTTTCAAGTTTTAACTCAGAGGAGACAAGAACTTGTTTAAGGAAAGGTCAAGGCAATAAACCCCAGATTGTTTATGTACATAAACAGCCCTGGGACATAACATGCTTTTCTTACTCTGAGCCTTTTCTGATGCAGCCAGAACGGGCAATTAAAATCGAACACCTGCAAAAATATGGCAACACTTGCAGCATAGCTGGCACCACTGTATCCGCTAGCCTCATCCTGCAATAAAAACTCCATCCCTGCTCAGATATGGCCAAAAATGAAATCAAATGGAGAAAAACTCACCTGAAAAGCAGGACTGGAAGAGGTAGTCCCATGCTGCTCAAGCAGAGAGCTTGGCCAGCAGCACAGCCATGCTTGCCCCCTGGAGAAATACCCATTATGTGAGCATGTCCTGTCACATTTCTATGCAGAGCTGAGGCTCACATTTAACATGGGCTCTTCCTCATACCTGGTTTCAAACCCCATATTCATACGGTAGGACCTGAGGGCACAGGACCAAAACATCCCTGGAGAGTTTCTCTCTGCTCTCCCAAGGCTGAGTATCTAAGCGGGAAAAATCTTCACCACTTTTGGGTGACTTCTGAAGGCATCGCCACATGCTGCCACACGCTGCCATCTCCAGACAGATGGGAATAGGTCAGGCAGCCCATATGCTAAGTTAACACCCCTGTGGACTAAAATATTAGTTCCTGCTATTGGTCAAAGGAAATCACAGGTGCCCTTCCTCCTCCTCTCCTCTCCTGCTACATGCTCATGGCAGGGACACCATGAGCCCCCCTTGTGCCTGGTGATGCACGGATATAATGAATTACAGCTGTCCATCCCAAAAGGAGCTAAAATGGTGAGCCCAACTGTCTAAATTGGAACTTGGCCATAGACTGGTAAGGTAAAAAACCTTGCATGGCATCCAAACACAAGCAGCAGACAGAAGCTGGAAGCACACACGCTGCCTAACCACCCCATGCATGGGGGCACGAGCACCACCCTGCCCGCTCACTGGCAGCGGGAGTCCCCAGGGGGGGTTCCCAGTGTGCTAGATGTGAGAAAGCTCTTTGCACCCATATCATCTCTTGGATTGGTGATGCTAGGTATGACCCAGGGGAATAAAATCTGTTTCAGATGAGAAGGGAACAAGTGAGGAGTGAAACCAAAAAAAACCAGGGAAATCCCAAGGACCATGTGGAGGCATTCTGTGGAGGGAATACTTCTCCTCTGGGAAAGGCTGCTCCTGTCTTTGGCTTGCCTTATTTACAAACCAGTGGATTTCAAAGCCCCAAAGCATGGCTGGATTTGTGTTATCAGCAGCACACAGCTCTAAACACCACATCGTTTTAAGATCCATCCCCGGGACAACTGCAGGGACTATTTAAAAAGTCCTGAGGTTTAGGAATTCTTGGGAACACAGACAATTCTACCAAAACAGCAGGTATCCAAAATAGCTCTGGTTCTTTGAAACCTGACCACCATTTGAGATCCTCAATCCAGAAAGAGCCATGAAGATGCCCCTCGCAGAGAGCTGAGATGCAGGTCAGCATAACCCTGTAACACACCAGAGAAAAACAAATGCCTGGGTGACCCTGGAGAGAAAGGTTCATTCACACTCAGACACAGTCCACCTTGTAAAAGCCTCACAGCAGGAGTTTTACCTCCATTGCTTCATTAATGGTGCCTGGTTTTGGGGGTTGTCCTTACACTTCATTTGCAAGATTGGAGGGACTAAAACCCCCATGTCCGCGGCTCTCTGTGCTGCAGGAAGAAGAAGAGGCAGAGCACGTTTGAGTAAGAGGGAAGGGAAAGTCAAGTTTAAGAGACCTCATCCTCCAGAGCTATTTTGGGTAGTATTTGAATATATTTGTAGGTCTGCTGTTCTGGTAGGATCGTCAGTGCTCTAGAGAACTCCTAAACTTCAGGACTTTTGGCCTTGGTCCCCTCAGTTATACCTGGTACGGGTTTTTAAATAAGAGCCATTCTTTCACCTCTGCACAGCTGGTGTGCTGCATTTTAAACGCCATGCAGGGAGGAAAGGTTGCTTCCTCCTGTGGCTGCCGAGCACCTGGGTGCACGCTTAGCTGGGCAGAGCCCTGGGAGCTGTGGTGTCTCATCCTCCAAGCAGCCATCCTGCTTCATCCTGCTTCCCCACGCTCCCAGCCTGAAGCAACGTGCTGCTTCCCCAAATGTAGATTTTCATTGGAAAGAAATGGTAACAGGGAAAAAGGTGGTGGTGGAGCGATTTAAAGTACAGCTGGGCTGCAAGGGAATTAGGGAATTAATGATGCTCTAGCAGCTTGAAATCTGCTGGTCCAGAGATGAAACTTTTAAGACGCTCTTGGCAAGCATGGGGAAAAGACAGCCTGTCGAGCCAATGCCACCTGCTGGAGACAGCACTCTCGGAGACCCAGATTCATGGCACCGGTTAAACCCGTGTTTCTCAGTCGCACCCAAAAATCTCTCTTCTGAACCTTGAAAACCTGACCCCATGCCTGGGGGGGCAGAGACCTCGGACACCCACAAGCACAGCCCCTCTGCCATCGCGAGGCATTGTTTCCTTTCCCCCAGGTTCCCAGTCTCCTTTCCCCCATTTGCCTTATCTGACAGCTAATTATCATTCCAGGGGTAATTGCTGGGAGAGCCATATGGGATCCATAAAGCGCTAATGCAGGGGGACTTTTTTCTAAAGAATCACAAGACCAGAGAAGTCCTATATATTGTTGTTATTGGTATGATTGTCACTGCTGTAATAGCAGCCAAAATGGCCAAATTAGGTTGTGAAAACCGTTATTGCTGTGCAGACACAAAGACAAGGTTATTGTCCCTGAAGCCTTTCCAAGTCTAAGAGGTTTTTAATTGGGAGGAAATAATATGTTCACAAGCTCTAATGAGAGAGTTACAGAATAAACCCAGACCTAAGGGGAGGGAAGGAGGAGGGAGGTGAAGCCTCAGTGCAGAGACCTCCATGAAGGGACAAAATAGGGAGCAGCCGCTGCCGTGGCAGCAGATCCAGGAGGGGCTCAGCACTTCTGCATGCATGTATGTGTCAGTTATCTAATAAGCCATTCCTTAGGCTCCAGTGATACTGCTACTTATACCATAAATTCAATGATCTTCCCTTTACTGGTCATTAATCTGTTTCGTTTCCTGACAATTTTATACTCTTTTGATAAACTATTTGTCTAACCGCTTGGAAGAAACAATGTCAAAAGCTGTACCTTAGGCGTTTGCCCAACTAATGAAGAAAATCCATCACCAGGAGAGTTTATCTATTGCTTTGCTGGATGTAAATAAAACGTCAGGCTAATTTACTTCCATTAATCTTAAAGGCCGTCGCTACAATGATACTTCTATGTCACAGTGGACTTTCTTCCTTTTCCACATAAATATTTAAGCAAGTACTGAAAGGATAAATAAATTGCCTTCTAAAAGCTGGATTATTTTTATAGCCAGTGATTTACCAATACATTTGGATTTACTTGCTAGCTGTTGCCTTTCAGGCAGCAGCCGGCGATGCTTCACCCACATGGGCATGGAGCCACTTGGACAGTTCTTGCTGAGCGTCTTGTGGGGTCTCTGAGTGCTACCCCTGAGTGCCACCCCACCGCTGTCATTCTCAGACAGTGGGTGGCTTCAGTGGGTGCTCGGGCTGCTCTGCAAGGTCTGTACGGGGCTGCTGCAAAGGCTGTTTGGTGTCCTGTGGCTGCAACGGGCAGTTCTGGAAGTGGACCTTAAATGCAGCAAAAAGGCATTTAGTCTATGGAGGGTAAGCACTGGAGCAGGCTGCTGGGGGGCATTCAGGGGTCACCGGCTCTGGGGGGTTAAGAACAGGATGAACAGGAGTTGTGTGCCTGGGGGAGCCTGGGGAGTGCCTGTGGGCATGGGGGGAGGTGCATGCATGTGTGTCCACACATGAGTATCTGCGTGTGTGTGCAGGTGGGTGAGCGCAATCGTGGGTGTGTGCATGCCCATGGGTGGGATGCCGTGCGTGTGTTTGCATGCATGCACGAGTGTGCATGTGTTCAGCTGGTTGGAGCTGATTTGGCCCCTGCCTTCCTTCCCCCGGCCCTATTTTCTGTGCGCAGCCTGTTAAACACATCACTTGGATCACTGTGGAAAGAAACAGATTCCTCCTTGTGAAGCCCCGTGAGGGTACGTGCTCATGCTCTCAAACACTGTTCCCTGAGTGCTGGCAGCAAGCAGCACACTCCTGGGGTGCCAAGGGTGGGCACCAGGGTGCCGCAGGGATGCCCTCCTGTAAGGAGCCCCTGTAGGAGCACTGCCTGGTGTCTTGGGGAACACCTTACAGGCTTTTCCAGCATCTCTTTAAGTGACAAAGGGAAAAATAAGGCAGAGGACAGCTGCGTTGGGCTCTTTTTGGGTGATGTGTGGAGCAAGCAGCACCTCTTGCCTATGCTGCTGGACCTCTGGGGGCACTTGCCTGCAGGCGGCTCTACTTTCCCAACAGTCTTGCCTCCTTACTGCTGCTCTCCTCCATCTGGTCACCAGTGACGCTAGCAAGAGCATCCTTGGTAGGATGGGGGTTGAGTTTAATTGCCTCCACTGGGATCCACCCGCATGTCAGCTCTTGCAAGGCCAGGGAAGGTGCCTTAACTTGTTTCTCCACTGTTTTTTCCCTTGCTTAGCTGCTGCTTTCTTCTTAAAGCCAAAGCAGTCCTGCCTCAGCACCGCAGCCGACTTGGACCGTGTCCTTCTTTTGTTATCCCACCCCAATATGATGGTGCCTGGTGAAATTTGGTTAAAACAGGATCACTGCTGAGATGAGATCTTGCTTGTCAAGCATGGCCCTGAGTGAATTTTTATAACTACATTATAAAACCATAAAAATAAGTTTGTCATAGGAAATATGACACATTCATAGCTGGAGCAAACTGAACCCAACACTACATGGTAAAGGCTGATATAAGAGCAGGGACTTCTCTGAATGGTCATAACCATTGTTCAAAGCCTCTGTGCTTTTCTGGCTACATAAACAAGTCCATGGAAAAAATGACTAATTACAGGAGGCTAATGATCCGTCTCAGCAAGATCATGACTTTTGCCTCTCTCATTTATCCATACATGGCTCTTTGTTAAATCAAGAGTGATTTTTATTCACATGTGTAACTGCTTACAGATATTCCCATATGTATTTAGCCAGCAAACTCACGTTACAACTAAGAAAATGTAAAAAAACCCTAGAAAAATCCCCACTACCTTGTGCAATGTTAAGGTCAAGCAGCTGCAACCAGGAACAAGGCAAAAACTGCTGTTCCAGTAGAGCAAAGTCTACAGCTTTTGTCACCACACAGTCCCCCACCTTCCTCTAGATTCTTGCTGAGAACTTGGCTTATGTGGGATGAAAACCTCTCTTTTAATGAAATTTCTCACTTTAATGAGAAAAACAAGACTATGACTGATGCTACACATCCGAACCAATGCTCTTGTTACCATGTAGCTCTTCACATCATATTTTCTGGATTTAATTATGTTACGTTTAGTCTCCTTTATTCATATAAAGCTGTACTTGGGCACAGCTTTTCACAGGACCCAGGATGAGTTAGTTTGTTCTTCATGCTTACAGGCCTAAGGTCACCTCCTGATAATGGATCCCCATGATTTGGGCTTTAGCGGGGCTACCCTGACAGACATCCATCCCATGGCACAGCAAACAGGGTGGTAACTCATGAAGTGGAGAGAGTGCTGGGCAAAAGGCTTTCCCTGGCTAACTGGAGGGCAGGACTCCAGGAAGATACTGCCAGCGCTCTGGATGCTGATGTACCCACAATGCTGAGTGCTGACACTTTCTAAGAACACTTGTGCTTGTTGATTCATGTCACCCATGCCTCACTTCATCTTCTCTTCAGCAAGAGGAAAATGGGAAGAAAAGGTAATTGCTTGCGCTTATCAGCATGGATGATAAGAACACTCACAGACACTAAAACTGACATGGAGCTGAGGAATGGAGCAGGGAAGGCATCAATGTCCACCTTTTCTGCCTCTCCCACTGCATGGGTGGCCATTTTCTCCAAAGCCAGGACAATGGGACAGCAGCACAGCACAGGTGCCCACGCTCATCTCACTGAGACTTTCCAAAGGCACAAGTGACTTGGGGTGCCTCAAGCATACAGGTTCCACATGTGGCACTGGAAAAGTGAAGGGCTGCTCCCTGAGGCCCTTTTAAAAAGCCTTCTCCTGGTGGCAAACCATCACCCCACAGTTTGGGAACTGGCCGCTCCTGTTAAGCAAACACTGACTGCACGTCTCAGCTGGGAAACACACTGCGGAGAGAGAGAGGCTCTGACAGATTCCATCCCTGTATTTTTTTTCCTCCTGTTCATTTTGCTTTTGAATTATCTCTCAGCCCTGACACTTGAGAACCTGCCTGGCTGGGATGATGTTACACCCCATCACAGTGGGCAGCTCGGCAAGAGCCTAAGGGCTGACAGGAGCAGGGTGGACTCTGCCAGAGGTGCCAGCATGCTCAGAAAGCATTTTTCACTTGATTGCTTTCTGCTGAAATAGCCTGGCATTTTTGTTAAAAGGTATCTTTGCAAGCCTTGGAAAGAGTTTCACGTAGCCATCCTTAAGAGAGCAGGCGGGAGCACTTTTTACAAGTGGCAGAACTTGGGGTAGGTTTGCCTTTTAAGCCCCTGATAGTGAAGGGAAAGAGCAAGTGAGATATTTAACTCTTCAGATCCCACATTCAAAAGGCACCTTGACAGCAGCCCAGACCTGCCAAGGTGCGGCACACAGCACACAACGCCTGGCACAAGGCACACAGCACATGGCACACAGTGCTCGCCGGGGATGGCACCATGGGCTCCCTGATGACAGCTGCTGCCAGGTGCTGCCTGCAGTGCCCAGTCCTGCCTGGCCCCAGCTCTGGACAGTGGCTTACACTCACTCCCAGACACACCTCACCATCACCACCTCTGCGGGGGGAAAGACAGAGCTCAGCTAGGGTGACTTGTCCCTGCTTAACCCACTTTTAGAGAGCTTCCCTCTGTTTTCCCCCATGTCAATCCAGCCTCTCTGCCTGTGATGTTTTGGAAACAGCAAAGGCATCATCAAAAAGCCCAGTGCAAGCCATGGAAAGGCTGCCAGTGACATCCCCCAGCCTTCAGCAGTGCCTCTTGCTGCTTCTTTAACCCTTTCCAGGGTTCCTGTAGGCTGTTCAACTGTCCAAGCCTCCAGTTTTCGAAGTTTCTGGGATGGGGGGGTGAAGGCACCCAAAAAATCTATGGATGTGCCCCTCCTTTGAAAAATCCATGCTGAGACCATTACTTGATAACTACTGCCTTTCTCAAGCAGTGGAGGGTTGTTTCAGGAGATGTGTCCTCCTCCTTCTCTCTCCTACTCTCTGTGATCCCATCTCCCTCTGCAGGGCATCCTACAAGATGGACACACACAGACATTTTGAAGAGCCAGGTACCCACATGCAGTCTCACATCGCACACGCCGAGGGTGTGAGGTACATCCTTTGCTGCTGGGATTTGCAAGGCAGGCATGCTGTGCCGGACGGAGGCTGGTTCAGCACGGCGAGTCCTCAAACACCGTCAGGCCGTGCTCCTGGAGGTACCGCAGCAGGATGCGTGCCCGCCTGTCGATGGTCTGAAGCAGGGGTCTCAGGCCCTTGGCACCGCCTTGGCTCTCCCAGAGCTCCTGGTCCACACGCAGCGACTCCAGCAACAGGCTCTGCAACCTGCCTGACCGCAACGTGGCCACCGCCGCCGCCGGGAAGCTGCAGTGGAGGAGCAGAAGAGAGAGGGAGGAAAAGGGTCACCCAGGAAAGGCCGAGCAGGGAAGAGGGAGCCCCAGGAGCAAAGGTCACCCTGGTGCTTCAAGAAGAAATGCATATCCAACCGGAGGAACATGGGATAAGGAGCCTCCTGCTTAAAACTGCCCACGGTGAGCGTGCAGGACAGCTGCATCAGAAATGGATCCAAACGAGCTCCAAATCAAGGGGCCTATAGCATGCCAAAATGCCTGACAGGTAATGACGCAAGAAACACTGAAATACCTGATTATTAGTTATTTTTGTGCAGCTGCCAATTAGAGAGGGAAAAATAGGCTTTTGAGACTGCCATCAGCCACCCAGAGCAGGATGAAGAGCTAGTTTCAGGGCAGGGGCATGTGTGACGGGTTTGCGAGCCCACCCACCTGCCCCGTTCAGGGTGGGACGTGGCCCCGCTTCACAGGGGTGCCTGACCTGGGGAGCCAGGAGTGCCACGCAGCTGTGCACGTGGGGCTGGTGTCCATTCTGCATGTGCAAGCTCAGTCCTCACCCGGGCTGTGCCCCAAGGAGGGTGCACATTGCCCTTCCTACCTGTCTATGCCTTGCAGGAGCCTGAAGTTGAGCTTCTCCTCGGGGTGCTGTGGCCTGCCTGCGTTGTCGATGAACACCAGGCGAGACGGTGCACTCCTCCGGACCTGCCAGCGGGATGGGAAGGACAAGTCTACTTGTTGTGGGGAATCACCCTTTGAGGGTTTAGGCTGTTTTTTTAATGCATTCAGAAATTCTGAGAGCATTTGGGGTCCAGTGGCTGCTAAAGGCCAGGTCGCCCTGTGCCAAGACACACCTTTCACCATGGACCCAGCATGACCTTGGGACCTACATGCCCTTTGCTGCCATCTCAGCCCTGCAAACACCTCCCAGGCACCTTCATCTTAGTCCCAGAGCAGCCCCTGGGGAGTGGGGGCACATACCAGGATGTGGACCAGGACCAGCTCCTCTGGGTTTCGGCACTTCTCATGCAGCATCTCCTCCATGCAGGGCTCAGAGGGATCTGGCTGAAACCCACAGCAGTACCGGTCCAGGCGGTCATGAACCTGTGGAAGACATTTGGGTACCTTAGCAGGGAGAGACGCCTGGGACAGGGACATCTGGTTGTCCAGAAAGAAATCTGAGAGGAAAATAAAGGATTTCCAAGGATTCTCAGTAGACATGAGATGGAAAAGCTGCATACATTGATGAGTGAGAGAGAGGCAGGGAAGTATTCTGAAGCTGAACTGACTTGCAAAACTCCTTTGGCTTGGAGAAGAGACCAACAAAGGTGATGGTGACAGGCTTTCCTGACAGTGCTCAGACACCTTCTGCACCTGGTACTTCCACACTTTGTATTTGCACAGAGTGAACAGTCATGCTTCCAGCTGAAACCAAGGGGAGACATACACAGCTAAGAATATAAGGAAAAAAAAAAAAAAAAATCCAAGGAAACCTAGGTTTTGAAACTTCATAAAGAATTCTTTTTCTCAGGCCAAGTCTTGGTGCACTGGATGATGTTTCCAGTCACATGCACACCCTTTCATCCATCCCTGTTGTAACCTGAGCAGTTCTCAATGGAAAGATGAATGGAAAAGGATTGGCAAGGGAAAAAGCAATCTGTGCCTTACACAGAGCATGCCTGACATTTAAGTTGGGCCACGTTGACTTGTTTTAACTACATTTGTGTTTAATAATTTGCAGGCGCTGCTAAGGCTCTATGTTGTCAAGGCTGTCAAGCCCCCCTCTGCTTTCCCACCTCAAATCCCTGCAGAAACCCTGGTGCTGCTTGGCAGCTTCCAGTGTTTCAACCTCACCCTCAGAGGGATGAGGGACTTTTAAAAGACATAAATCTCTGTCATACCCAGCTTCAGTAACTCTTCCTCAGTATTCATGAAGCTTCCTCAGCTTTATCAGAAGCAGTCAGCACATCCTTTGCACTGACCTGTGGGGCAGACAGGACCTCACTGGTTGTCGACAGCCCCCCCCATGGCTGAGTGTTGCTATGACTATGTAAGGGAGCTGGGTCACTGCCTCCAGCTCTGGAGGCCCGTTTGCAACATTACAGCAAAACCCCCTCATATATACATAAAAATCTCCCTTAAAAAATTATAAATATATTAAAATATATAATTTTAATATGTATAAATATATAAAAATATATATAATATGTATATAAAATATATAGAAAATATATAGAAAATATAGAAAATTTTTTCCAGTTGCAGCACAAAGGCATCCAACTCGCTTGATGGCTTGGGGTTGCTGGTGCCAACTGGGAGGCAGGGCTGGGGTGCAGAGCGGCTCCTGGAACTGCCAGAAGGGTGGGAGCAGGTCTCAGGTGAGCCCAGAGAGATCTACAGGTGATGTCTACCCAGAAGACAAGTGACCCACAGTGGCTGCCTATTCCCCTCACCCTGATAATTAGCAAAAATTATCAATTACAGGCTGTGCTTTGAAAGCGAGTTCAATCTGAACCCCAATACTAATCAAGCACTGAAGAAGATGTTGCAGGAAACACGAAGTTTGATTTCCTTGGCCATTATATTCATAACCCTTTGAGAAGCAAGATTAGTCCCACACCAGAGGCTCTTAAAAAAATATCTAGGTTTTCTGAGATATAATGAAACACTTGGGTCAGCATTTCTCCATCAGGACATGCACCGGTTAAAAGTGCAAGCGCATCTTTTGACGCGAAACACATTGAAACAAGAGGAAATATCACATTTCCTCCATGCATCTCCTTGGTCTACCTACAGGAAAACTCAGCACACCAGTTTCTCTCACATGTTATGTTGTTTTTCTAGGCTGCACAGAAGGTGAAGACAACCTGAGGTGACTTACAGAGACTTTAATTGGTCTCAGACCTCCACTCACCCACCCACAAGTGCCTGTGAAACTGAGGTGGATTGGTGCTTGGACCTGTGGAGGTGTGAGGTGCAGGCTGGACCTGGTGTCCAAGTAGAGCCCCAGAAGACGAACCAACCAGTTTTGTGGAGATACTGAGAGTGCCACTGGCGTGTTGACAAGCCCTCCCTCCCCCTGGTCCTTCCCATGTTGTTTATATTAATTTCTACTCGTCAAAGTCTAAACGGCTCTAATGAATGGGACGTTAAGTCTTACTGCTGGAACACAAATACATGAGCCACGCATTCTCCTATCGAAGCTCAAACCCTGTGAGAAGCTCATCTTCAGCCCCTCTTTGGTCCCACATGAAGTTTGGCCACCCCAGAGCATCCCCTTGGGTCAGACAGGGCTTTTCAGCCATGACTCAGCCTAGGATGGCTTCCCCTAGGGAAACCTTCCAGCTGGGAAGCGGGTGATGAAGGGCAGGGACGCAGCTGCAGGGCTTTGGAGTTGGTGCATTTTTGGCCCTTTTAAAGTGCAGGACAAAGCCAGCAGCAGCTGCCCCATTTCCACTGGCCTCAGCATTTTGCCCCTGGTAAAGCTTTGCACTGAAAGGGATGTTCCCTTATGGCAAACATCAAAAGAAATCAACATAGAAGAAGCCTAATTTTTAAGGCTAATTGAAGAAAATAACCAAGATGTCAGTGCCAATGTACAGCAGGGCTCAAAGCTTGCAGCCTCTCCTTCCCCAGCAAGGGCTGTGAGAGGCTAAAGCCATTTCTGAAGGGTGCTATTTCACGGCTATAACATGCTGTTGGTTTGGTGTCTCTTTACCTTTACATGACTTTTCTGCGATCCCATTGGAGTTATTGAGGAAAAACTGTGGATTGCCCTTGGATTTATCATTGCACAGTTTTAGCCCTCCAAGGGAAAGTCTCCTTAAAACTAGATACTTTCTCCTGGAGACTCAGCCTTTCCATTGCACTTGACAGCATTTTGGCCTGGGGAAGGCAAGAGATTTGGTTAATCTTCTCATTTCTCTGGCTGTTTCAGCTAAAATATTTCCAAGCCCAGCTAGGACTGCTCCACCTCTGCCAGCCATAGTCTGAGGTTATAAAGATTAATGGTCAGGCTTTGCCAAAAAAAGAGAGAATAATGAGAACATATATTTTAATAGTCGGGGGTTTTTTTCCTTTCTTCTTTTATTTTCATACTTGCCCTTTCAGGCGGTTTCCCCTTGTCTGATAACTAAAGCTCCAGCCTCAAGATCCCCAAACAGGATTTTTTCCATAAAAATCACTTTTGCCTCTTCACAGCTGCCCTCTAAGAAATGATAACTCTCTGGGACGCTGTCGTAATCCCTCATAGCAGCAGGGTACGATTTTCCAGACAGAAGATTAAGCACTGTTAATCCCAAGGAGGAGGAGAAAAGCAGTGCTATATGAAGGGGCAGGGCTCCTGATTGCCAATGCCAGCAGTGTGCCCCCAGAGTTGGATCTGATGGGGCTAATGCAGATCACCCTGTTTGTCCCTAGGGATGCCCCATCCCAAGCCTCTGCTGGCATCCATGCAAAGTGGAGCCAATGGAGCTGCACTGGGAGAAAGCTTGGCCACATGAGAGTGGATCTGCCACATCTGAAACCTGCCTGTGTTTCCCCTGCAAGTCCCAAGCACAGACCATGCACAGCCCAAACTGCTTCTGCACAAAGCTCTGCAGCTCCCCGTTAGCTAATGACTAAAAATACATTCTGAGAAACCGCAGCCTATGCAACCCCCCCAGAGAAGGAGACCACGGTCAGACAAGGTGGGCACAGGCACAGGGGGACCTGGGTGGCACAACTGGTGGGACCAGTGGTCTCCATCACCCCAGTCCTACCTGGAGGAGAAAGTCAAAGAGGGCCAGGCGGCTCCACTCGCCGTGTGGGATGCTGGAGCAGGGAGTATCCTCGGACACCGACGTCAATCCGCGGGGCCGCAGCATCTCCTGGTACTGCAGCCACCTCAGGGCGCAGGAGTTCTGGTCATTGTTGGCATCCTCTAGGTGCTGAAGGTCAGGTGCCCACCAGATGATGGGTCGCAGGGAGCCGTCGGTGTAGCTGTAGGGCAGGAGGTGGCTGGTGAAGCGCCGGGCCACGGCGGGCAGGCTGCGGTTCAGCCCTAACACTCTGTCCAGGTGGAAGGCCAGCACCTCATAGAGGTCCCCGGGGCGCTTGATGAGCCCGCAGCGCCCATCCCCGCAGTCCCCCTCTGGGCTGGCTGGTGAGACATCCCTCTCAGTGTCACCCGCGGCCCGCAGCCCCACTCGCAGGACCTGCCCGTGGGCTGGGATGCGGGTTTTAGAGACCACCTGCCCACAAGCCAGCAGCCGCATCTTCTGGAGGTCGTCATCAGAGAACCACGGGGGAGTATCCCCCGCCACCCCCCGCCGCTGCCTCCTGCCCCAGCCAGGGGGGTCATCCCGCCGCAGGCGACTGGGGGGTACGGGGAGCCTTTTGCTGCGGGCTCGCTCCCTGGATGAGGGGGTGGCCGCCTCTCGCCGGGGACCTTGGGGGGACGATGCTGGCAGCAGGTGGGGGGTGCGGTCCAGCGGTGGGAGCAGGCAGGCCAGGGCCAGCAGGGCCAGGGCCAGCAGCACCCCAAGGGCTGCCGGGGCGGGGGGCTTCAGCCCCATCCTTCGCCATAGTCGCTGGGCCTGTGGAGAGAGAAAGGGAAAATGTTACCAGAGGTCCCCACATGGTGCTATGGCCAAGGATCCAGACCCCTGTGCCCCCCATCCCAGGCAGAGCTCTCAATAAGCTTAATGGGGTTTGCTTTGAAGGAGCAGCCCCTCTGCTTGTGTGCTCCCTGGGAAAGGTGTTCCCCAAGCACTCACTGCCTCCGCAGCACTGTAGCAGGAAAGGTACAGCTGGTGGCATGATTTATGCCAGAAATTAGCCACAGTCCCTTCAGAAGAAGGTCAGAGCAAGGGCTGCCCTGCCACAGATGCTGCCATGTCTGCAGTGCTGATGTACAGGATCACCTTACGGGCAATAAGTTCTTCATGGTCAAATATTTTGCTTTAAAGATTCAAGAAATTAAGAAGAAAAAAATAAAATAGACCAAACCAGAGCAAATTCCTGGCTGGATATGAACCTTTTGCAGTTGCTAAGAGGTTTTTATCTTTCAGACCTTACTCTGGGCACCCTCAGTGTTTCCTGTCCTGGTTGCACACTGAACCCATAACCTGGATCTCCACACCCTCATCCACAGGACATCTCAATATGTGCCAAAACTCAGTCCCTGGAGCTTTGCCTGTCACTGTGTCTGGCAAAAGCAAGGCAGCTCCAAGTGCCAGTCAGAAGCTGTGACAGCCTGTATTTAAAAAGGATGCAAACTGCTGTATCTGAAACCTAAAATATTCTGATTCCCAGCAACAAAGAACTGCCTTTAGATGGCTGCTACCGGGTTTTGGTGTATTTATCTTTATGTACACACCTTTTTTTTCCCCCCATTTTAGTCATACTTTCTACTCTGAAGAGACTTATAAAAAATATACAGGCTGGAAAGGCAGTTACAAGCAAATACAAGTCTCCCCACATTGCTAAGCTCGTATCTCCCCTTTGTCCTAGAGCAATCCCATGCATACAGCTGGGGCTGCCCTGAGCACAGCACCTCCTCATTCAGGGTGAGGCGGAGGGATGCAATGAGGCAGCACTGGGAGATCCTCCCAGCCCACCCCATCCCTGGGGCACACTGCAATCGTGCCATGCTCACCTGGGCTTGGCAATCTAACACATTTTGTGGTGGCTGAAGTGTCAAAAGGCCCCTTGGTGCCATCTCTCTGCTATACAACAGGCTTTTCCAAGTGGCTTGAACCCCTGTTGGAAGTCAAGGCAACGTTCAAGTGGATACCTTTTTTTGCAATTATTTATTTTGGAAGCACAAATATATCCATGGCAGACACAGTGGGACAATATATTGCCAAAGAAGGGATAAGAGGTTGTTTATAAGAGGAAAAGCTTGAAAAAAGAGAGCTAAAAAGCTGAGAAGGTGAGAGCCAGCAGCCAGAATAACTTCCAGAAGGCAGCTAGGAGAGCAGAAGTATTCCCAGACGCAGGGCTTTTAGGACCACAGGCTCCCACCGCCTGCAGGGACCCGCCACCAGCACGACTCCAGCCTCAAGAGGAGCTGCCCTGGGCAACCTCAGCACATGAGCCCCTTCATAAGCTGATCCAGCGCTATTCTAAAACCCATCAGGTTTCGTGCCCTCACCACAGGGAAGCTGCTTCAACTGGCCCAGCGGTAAGGAACCACATCCCTACCAAAAACACTACATCAGTCGAGGTGGATGAGAGGAGCCACGAAGCCACCAACTCACTGGCAGCCCCCATGGGGATTTTCCTTCAAGGTCTCCCTCTCAAGGACTGAGCAGATTTAATGCAGCTTATAAGAGCTAGTGATGGTGCATTTGGAGTGATTCAGCTTTACAGCTCTCATTTAACTGTTTCTCTCCCAGAAAGACAATGTAGTGCAGCAAAATATGTTTGCCACGTCAAATTCTCTGCTCACACACGGCTTACACCAGCCTCTGCCAGGAGGCCAGGCTGTCTGGTGTGGGGCTTCGGGACCTGCCAGGGTACTCCCTGTTTTAGCTCTCCCTTAGAGCCCTGGAGTGAAAAGGAGATAGTCCAAGGTGATATCGTTCAGAGTGATGTCCTGTCCTAGATAGGCAGGCTTATTCAAGGTTTGGTATTAACTGTCCCAGGCATCATAGTACACAGCTAAATTATTGCCTTAGGCCCCCTTTTGACCAGGGGATGAGCATGAATACCCCTGAGCAGCCCTGAGGGGCAGCAGGACATCTGTCAAGTGGCTGGTTGTGATACCTCCCCAGTGCTCTCCTGCCTGGATGGGATAATAATTTGCTGTGGAACCACAGCCAACACATACTGGCACAGGCAGCACTCAAGCTCAGCTACCCAAAACCTTCATGCCCTGCATTTCAAGCAAGTCCTGCAGAGTGCAGACACACACTTATTCCTAAGCAACCCAGGTCTGGCATCCTGAACAAGAGTTTAGGGGAGGTGCAATGTCTAAATCATAGTTTAAGCATGGTAAAATAATGCTGTGGCATAAAAAGGCCAGATCCTGATATCCTGATATCCCTACTCCTTTCAAGTCATTCCTGTAAGTACTTCACAATCTGTCCCTTCAACCTCAAAACACACTGAATTAACTGCAATGACATCTATGGAGTTAATCCTGGTGGACAGGATTAACTGTAAATCTCAGTACTCCCATCTGCATCCAGCTGAGTTCCCTTCCCAATCCACTTTTCCATGGGCAACTTTTCCCAGTGCCTCCCCTATCCCACCCTTCTGGAGAGACACAGCCCACACCGCTCTCACCAAACCCCCCCTGTAACCCTCTTCTTCTGAATGAAGGATTTACAGGGTGAACGTTTTTGTTATCCACCCAGTAATAAACCTTTGGTCACTTACACCATCTCTGGGCATGCAAAGAACCTGGCTGCCAAAAATCCAAGTATCCTGGGGAGGGGTGCATGCAGGAGCCATTTGAGAACCTTGGAAATACTGCAGGAAAAATCCTTTTTAATCCACAGCTGGAGAGCAATGGATGCCAAATGGATGGTAACAATTGCCAGGATTTTAATGTCAAGTCAGTTTACAGTCCAAATGGTTAAGGAAACATTATTGGCCAAACCCACTTTGTCTTCTCTGTCAGTGAGCTCAGGTTTGGGCACTGCAAGTTAGAGCTTCATTTCTTTCCCACCCCAAACTTGAAATCCTGTGCTGTGAAGCTAGGCGAGGGTCACCACAGGCTCCCTTCCCCAGCCCCGTTCAGGGTTTCCCTGCCACATCAACAATAAAAAGAAAATAAAGTGCAAGTACAGTCTCTGTGTTATTTCTGGCAGTTGATATTGTAAATTTTATAATAATCTAGATGATGGAACATTGCAGAAATAATACTGTATTTACAAGCCCAGGGTAAATACTTTTCCAAAGAGACTTTCTCTGAACCCAAGCTGTAAAAAAATGTTGCAGTTTAAGCTATGGCTTCAATTCAACCTGAAATGCAAACCATACGTACAGCTCTGCTTTGCCAGTCTGACATACTGACAGTACAGCACGTCTTTGCTACAAATTAGATCCATTTCCCACCGGACAAGCTACAGGCAAAACCCATAAAAAGGCTTAAGAGAGGTACTGCTTGTTCCAGGATGCCAATAAGTAAATAATATATATCCTTGCTCATCAGAGGGACATACAGCACAGCCCAGGCTCCCAAAGGCACAGTGGAGCGCCTGTTCAGCCTGGTCACTCAGGGATAAAACTTTCTAAGGGTGGTTGGAAGAGTTTTATCTTTGACATTGTATTCCCGGGACGCTTGAACCCTGGCAGAATTTGAAGCAGAGAAGCCTGTTTTCAATTTCTTTTCAAAGCGCATCAATTTGGCTTTCTTTAGCTTGAAAGAAAAGAAACCCCCAAACTTCATTATCCAAGAATGTACGAAACAGCCCAAAAAACTAGAAACATGCCATGGAAATACGTGGCCTTTAAAAGAGGGATGGATCCCTGCCTTTCTCTGGCATCAAAAGGAGTGCTCCTACCCCTGCACCAGCGCTGCCAGAGCCCTCCAGCAGTAAATCCCACTGTCCCAAAGAGGTGCCCAAGGGAGCCAGGATGGCTCAGCCATGGCCATGTCCCTCTTGGCTACTTGCCTGCCCTAGGTTCCCAAGCTCAGAGGATTTTGCCAAAGGTCTCCAGTGAGCAGGTTAAAAGTAGGTGTATGCATCTATCTGGATATGCACCGTGTGGGGTATATTTTGCAGGAGGGTGCAACACACAGAGCTGTACTTACCCTCCCAGCACAGTGCTCTCTGCCTGCCTGATGAACTGCAAAACTGCCTGGGTAGCAGGAGATGCAGCCTGCCGTGACCGATTTTAACAAAGACTGCTTGAAAAGCAACTGGGAAACCTTATCGGGCTGTCCCCCATGTCCGGGAATGTCTCCAGAGCCTTGTGCCCAACACGTGGTGCTCACAGCAGCTCCCAGCACATCGGGAAGACTGAGAGTGGGTCAACCAGATCCGGGAGGGAAACAGCCTCTTCTTCTTGGTATTGTTCAGCAGTCTTTTGGCTTGTTAAAGGCATGGCACATGGGTTAAGCTCACTGCTGGGGGCTGTGCTGAGTATGTGGAAGGACACAAAACCCCTTCACCCCCAAAGTGACTCTGGGCAAGCCTGAGCAGAAGGAAATCCTTGGCAGAGTCTGTTGCCCATCATTCAAGTGCTTAAGTGCCTTCCTATATCATCCTGCTTGGGGAAGATAGATGGCTCGCAGAGTGGGAATTTGTTAAGACAGCTATTAAATGATGACTGCCAGCCTCAAAGGTAGCCCCAGCTCAGAGCAGCTGCCTGGCAGGGCAGGTCTGCTGTGCTCCCCCAGCACATGGGTACAGCAGCAGGTCCCAGCACCACCCACCTGCATCCACATAGCCATGGGGTGCTAAGAAATGGACAGCCCTTCATCTGCCCTCATGATCCATCAAAGTGGCCGTAATTCCTAGCAGACATGCACCAGCTTTGTGTCTGGGGTTGTTTCTGCCAAGGATGCAGTTTTTTCCCTCCAAAATGCACTTCAAGGGGGGAGAACCATGACCCCACTGCATTTCAGCACCCTGCGGATGCCCTGAAGGCCACCTTGCTTGGTGACAGGGCAGGGATGCCTGCCTGCCTGCTCAAGGTGCCCCTGCAGCCCGGCTTCTGTCTGCTGATCCTGGGAAGATCAAGCCAGGTGCTGGCAGAGGAGGGAAGGGGGACTGTGCTCCCACAGACCAGATGCAAGGGAGTCACAGCAAACACTGGGTTGGCTGAAGCCCGCAAGACGGAAACGTGACACATCGCCACATGGTGCTGGGTCCTTCCCTGAAGAGTCAGCAAAGTCCTTGCAACTGGCACACAAACCTTCCCACCAGCATGTCCAAAACCAAACCAGAAAATGACCAAGTTAAATTGCCCGGGACAAAACTTTAAAACATGCTGTACTTTGTTAAATTTTGGACAGTCGGCAAAGCTTCTCCCTCAAGGGGATAATTTATAGTCTAACTGCAAGACAAGCATGCTTTGCACTAGCATAGGTCAACACTCCAGCAGCAGCATAAAGGGATGAAACAGTGTTGATACCGTTCACTCTGAGCACTGACTTTTAAAGGGATGGTGCCAACGTGTTTCCTTTAACTTCTAAAATAATGTTGCCTTCACAGTTCTTCCCAGTTATTACTAGAGCCTTGGGCCAACAAACTATAAAAACCTTGAAACCCTCAAGCTCCACAGCCTCTCTCTAGCAATAACCTGAAGTGCCTTTGACTCCAGGCCCTTCATCAGTCCCTTGAGCTTTTTGCTTCTTAGGAACGAGACATCGCATTTCTTGCTCGACCCTCCCTCCCCAGACCTAGTATTTCTGGTTTTGGGAGGCCCCTTATGCTGGAGGTGCTTCTCTGCCCTGGCGCTTCTCACACACCCTGTCATCCAAAAGGCCATTTTGAACAGAATGTTCAGTCAGTACTGGAAACTGCTCTGCATAACAAGAAAATCTCAGCACTTGTACCTAATAGTGCCATTCCCATTGCACTGTCTGGTCCCAGCTGAGTTACAGACCAAAGAAGTACAGCCAAAACACAGGCTTGCAAAACCCCCAGGACTATCCTGCAAGAGCAGCAAGGCTCCCAGCGTCCCAAATGCCCCTGTTCAGCATCTTTAGGGAGACCCTGGGGCAGGAGACAAAGGACACCATGGAGGAGACGGATGATCATCACTGGGTGGAGAACACTGCACTATGGGGTGCAGCTGAGGCAGTCAAGGGCAGGGCTGTTGCTTGGGGGAACCCAGAGAGGACACACACCACATCCTGTACCTGGGATGGACTAAATCCCTGCAGCGTTGTCTGATTTTTCACTGAGAAAAAGGAAAGATTCGTAATTCTCCTTGCTCCCACTGTGAAAATCTTTTGGCTTCCAAGAAGTTAATATTCAGCTCTGTGAAGGATGGACAGGGCACTTTTCATCCCAACACTGTGTACAGCGTAGCTCAGGACCTCTCCAGTTTAATCCCAGAAGTCAACATAAAGCTCTACGAAAATAAACAGTTTCCAGGATGCCATACTTCTTTTGCTTAAAGCAAGCAAACGAAAAGCTTTCAGATGCCTCATCCTTCTTCTACTTAATTTCAGTCACAGCTTTTACTGCAGACTCTTGAACTTAGCTGGATCTTCTATTTCTTGGAGACACATCTCCTAAGAGATTGCTGGTTGTCTTTCAGAACATGTCACCGAGACGCGCGGGTCTGCTGCCATTTATGTGTGCAAACATCTCTATTATTTTTCACCACCAAAAGCCTTACATTAAGTGATATCAACCTGCACCCAAACCATCCACATCACTGCAGACCCAAAACAGCACCTCATGTTCACAGGAGACAGTGAGGGTCTGAGCAGCCCTGAATGCACGACTCTTCCTGCTACCATCACGGGACAATGGAGGTCCTTCTCATCTTCCCTCCTCTCTGTTTGCTTGCTTCTCTAACTCTAACACCTACGTGAGAGCAGCACAACCTAGAAATGCTGTCAGGGACGTCAAGGAGGGAGAGCAGCGATTTTGGGCAGCCATTGCTCCCCCACTCCCCCCGCTGCTGTGCAGGATCCCGTCAGGTTTCCCTTTTCCCCCTCCCCTCGTCCCAGTTTCCCAGCCAGCCTGTTGCACTCAGCTCCAGAAGTTTTCAGAGCAGCTTTCCCATCTGCCTGCTGAAACAGCAAGAAGGGGGCCCCTTCCCCAGCAAAACAGATGTGGCTCGCCTTTGTGCAACATCTGTGCCTCATGCCCCCGTTCATTTTGAACAGTCTGGCCTTTGTTTGTGAGGGGTTGTGCAGGGGATGCTTTGGAGGAGGGCAGCAGCCTGCAGCCCGCGGGCTGGACTCCTTCCCTTCAAGCCCCCCTACACAAACTGCCTCGAAATGCCTGGGTTTCTTCTCATGAAAAACAATATGCTTTGTTCCCTGCGGCATTCAGGAATTGACAGTCCTGCTCCTCAGCGCTTCAGTTCCAGCCACAGACAGTGGCTCACGCTGACGATTCCTCTGGGATTCCCAAACCCAGGGAAGTAAGATCTGGAACCTGGGAGCCACCACAGATCCCCTTCCTCACAACCCCCGTCGCCCCAGTAGCTTCTCTCGTTGTACCTCTGGGCTGCTCACCAGCTTTGACTTGGCATCCCCTGTGGGGGTTCACTGCTTCAGCTCCTCTACCTACAATAGCAGCAAAGAGCAGAAGTGCTAGAAAGCCACATCTTTTTTCCAACATGTTCTGGGGCTGCATTTAATATAGGGAGGAATACATTAAAAAAATTATATCAAATTTCCTCTCGCTTCTGATGAATTTACCAATCCTGCTGATGAGTGTCTGAAAAGCTGCTAAAACTCTCTTACACATTTTGGCACTCAGCCCCATTTTATTTATTTTACTGGGGGTCATGTTTTTCCTATATGTAGGGAAAGGGGGATTTTGGTCCACTTATTGTCAATTTTCATTTCTAACCAGTGGACCAGCACCGGGGAACAGAAGCACTTGCTCAGTGCCCAGTGGGGGCTCACAAAACCAGCTTTGGGGTGCTGGTGAGGGGCAGCACTGGATTCCCTTGTTGGCGTTTCAGCAGAGGTTGCCCAAGTCAGCCGGTTGGGTTTCCCTGAGCTGGCTGTCAGGTTTTACCCTTCCTGGAGAGCAGGAAAGTGCATTCGTGGGATTCCAAAGGGGAGGGAGGAGGAGGACAGCAGGGCCTTTCAGCCCTGCGGGCTTTCTTCAAAACAGAATTGTTCATACAAACCCTGGCCTCAGCTGCAGAAAGGTAACCCCTCTTTCCTCCGTTTAAGGCATTACTTAAAGAGAAAAAAAGAAGAGAGCTGCTAACTGCTCAGCTCTGAGTGCTGCCTGTGCTCTGCAGACCCCATCTTGGGCAAAGCCTGCCAGCAGCCACCCTCCAACCCACTTGTCCTTCTCCCAGCAAACCCCACGGACAAGCGAACAGAGCAAACGTGGCATGAGCACTGGTGCAGTCTGGGTCCCCAAAAAAGGAGCTTTACCTTCAGGGCAGGGCAAATAGCTGCAGGCAGACTGGAGTTATTGAGTATTTGAAACAGAAGGGGTAATTAAGGCATTTGGCATCTATGCCAGAGGATTAATAAAGTGTAATCAGTCCCTCTTATTTAGACTGCCTCATACTAGGCAAATGACAGAGCAGTTGGAAATTACTTGCTGGCAGATTTTGAAACCAGAAGACAGAAGATGTTTCTGCAATGCAGTCATCCCCCAGCACTGACTGCTCTGGCAGGTCGGGCACATAGAGCGGCCGGACCCAACAAGCAGCCAGCTGCAAGTGCGCGCTCGGTACTAATAGCAAAGCTCCAGCTGGGTTCTCTCTGGCTTTCTGCAATGGTCACTGTCCTAGTGATTTTGAAAGAAGTCAAAAACCGGCTTGAGTATTTCACTCAGGGGGTTGCTGCAAATGAAGCAACAAGACAAGCAACAAGACAATAAACTTAGGGCACAGCCTGAATTTATTCCTCTTGACCATCACTGCCCTGCCTACAGGTGAGCAGTGCCCAGATAAGACCTGGATTACAGGTGAAATCAAAGCAACCAATACATGAGCTCACAAAGGGGAAAGGACTGCAAAACCAGACCTTCCCTTGCCAAGGCAAAATTGAAATCCTGGCAAAAACTGAATACCCCTCTCTTGCAGGGGAGACCACACCAGGTACCTGGCACAGGCTACATACTCTTTGAAAGGCTTCATAGTGAAGGCTTGTATGGGAAAGTGTTACTGTGGACTAAAGGCTGGTGTGGGGAGGACTGCCTTGCTTTTTTCTTTGACACGGAGGAGTCACCTCCAACCCCAAAATGGATGATACAAGCCCCAGTCTTGTCTGTTTTTCCTACTGTTGAAGTGCATTAATTAAGAAACTCAAAACAGCGTATGCAAACTGTAGGATGGAAAGTATAAAGCGCAACATCAGTGTCCCCCATATACACATACACAGTCTGGTACAAGGCTGGCACGGCCACATTAGTACCCTGGCCCCACGGGATGCGCTGGCTCCCAGAGTTGCTCTAAGTCATCACCAGACTTCTGAGGACAAAAACATTTCAGTGACACAGACGCCGCCACCAAAGCAATCCCTACGCCACATGTGTTTTGCAAGGGCAGAGGCAGCAGAGCAGACAATGAGCCCCCCACTCCAATGTGAATCCCCCAGGTGATGCCCTGGCTGTTCCCTGCAGGACAGCAGTGACGAGGAGCAGTGGGGGCCCCATCCCAGCCCAGTTGGCTCATGCTTGCTCATATAGGTCTGGAAATCAGTTGCCAAGAGTTGTCCCAAACTTGAGCACAAAAACTAGACAACATGACAAACCACCCTAAGCTTTGGCACATGCTGCAGATGCAGGGGAATCTGCTATTGCTGGAGAAACATGCCATTTCTTGGCGGGGGGACAGGGAGGACACGACATTTTCCCTTGTCTAACTGGCCATTTTTGTGATTTTTTTGTGAAAGCGCTGTGCTTTGTGAGGACCAAATGGAAAGCACAGAGGGGCTGTTCATGCTCTCCGAGTGTATCTGCCCTTCTGCCTTCACCCCATGCTCTTCTCCTGCCTGAAGCAATGTGACCCAGACTCTTAAAAGAAGATGGTTTTCACCTCCCTGGCCAATAGCAGTGCCCTTAGCTACAGCAGCTCCAGGCACTGCCTTTATGGGCATCCTTGCAATCTGCTTTGTCCACCCCTAGTGCTATTAAGGACAGACACATGCTGGAGAGGGTCCGTGCCTCGCTTGCCTCACCATGCCCCTACTCGCTGGACTTGCACCCAGGATGGAGACAACCGAGACACAGCCTTGCACCTTGCCCCATGGGGTTGGTGTCCCTGAGCAGACCCAGCATCGCTTCCCACCACCAACTTGGTAAGAAAACCCCTAAATCCTACCATATCTCGCAGCACCAGCCGACGTGCTCCTCCTCGTGTGTTTCACCACCCGTGGGTGACACGGCAGGCAGTCACCTCCTGAGCTGGGCACCAGCCGCCTGCAACGCTTCCATGCAACACCAGGAACCCACGCAAAATACAAAAAAAAAATAAAATAGCAATGATAAAAGAAGTCCTCCAGCAACTAATCAGCCTGCCTCCTCTCCCCGAGCCGTTAACCATGACCGGGCACTGTCACCCAGGGGTGTCCCTCCAGGCTCTCCACAATCCCTGCTGCTGGATTCTGCATTGCCAGGGGCTGCCGGGTCCTTGCCACGACAGGCTGGGGGGTGCCTCCGGTCCCCCCTCCCCTCCCGGGCGGGAGGACACCCGTCAAACTTCAGCTGCGAGTTTTCAAACTCTGCCTCATCCCAGACCCACCTCCCTGTGGGGAGGGGAGCAGAGAGGCTGGGAAGGGGGGAACGGGCATTTGAAGAGTCTCTTTTTCACAATAAAAGCCCTTCTTGCTGCTTTTTTTTTTTCATTTTGTTTTAATACCAAGGACCGGTTTGAGCCAGGAGGCACAGGTAAAGGAGGCTGAGGGCACGCGTGCTCCTCCCAAGCTCATCTGCGCCCAGTGACCCCAGTGCCAGACAAGCAGAGGGACAGGCAGAGCCCCAGGGACCATGTCAGCCCCGGAGCTGGGAAAACAAACCATAGGTCTGCTCATGGATGCTCGAGAAAATGCCCTATGCAGGTTTTTTTTAACATTGCTTTGCCTTTCAGTAACAGCCCAACAAAGAGTTGTGTCACATCAGTGCCTGGAGCGGGTACAGCCCTGGGAGAATATTTCTTATCTACTTAAAAGGCATTAATGCATTTAAAACATTTTTAGGGTGCTTGGGTGTCTACTTTTCCAGGGCACACAGTGCCTGCAGGCATCCAGGAGAGGGGTGACCCCAAGGGAAGGGGGAAGAAGACCCTCGCACCTACCAGCACCACATGGCAGGTCCGCGGCATGGTGAGCCGCACAGTGCCCGGCCAGTGCAGGCCCCCCAAGCACACGGGTGTAGGGTGCATCCTAAACACCGTTTCCTCAGACGTCTGGGAGAAGAGGGACTGGAGGCATTGCTTCAGAAAGCAGCATGTTTCACCACTCCTCCATGGCCAAGCAGGGCATACAGACAGCTATCAGGCTGCAAAGTGCTTTTTTTCCTTCATATAACTTTTCCCTTCCAGCCCTGGGCTACGGCCAAGCAAAACCCATCAGTGCCCCACTGTGCCAGAAGATGCCATCACCTGCCTCAGCTCCAGGCCCAGCCAGCCCAGCCTGGGGACAGGAGGAAACCCTCTGTCTCAGGCGTGAGGGGTTTCCAGCTCTCCAACCTGTGCAACTAACTCAGCCAGGAAACTGTAAATCAAATGGGGATGACCAGCATTATTCATTACTGATATCTGCATTTTTTAAAAGTCCGACAAAGGCACGGTACAAATTATTGTGAGGGACACTGAAGACACTGAAATGAGACTAAAATGAGAAGAGGATGAGGCTTAAGGAAAGTTGGCTAAGTGATTTGACCAAGGCAGCATGGGGGGGGGGGCGGGGGGGGGGGGGGGGGGGGGGCAGTGGCAGAGCTCCTGTGTCCCTGAGTCCTGCTTTAGCTCACTGACCGTACATGGTCTTACAGTGACATTTCATGTGATCAGCACAAGCAAAGAGTGCAACACAATGCTTTGCCCAGCATGGGATTCTGCTAGTCCCAGTACCCCAGCTCCTTCACACCCCCTTGGTTCATCAAGTGCCTTCACACCCCTTCCATTGCTACTCAAAACTATATCTAAGAAAAGAAGTGGATTGAAGGTTACATACAAAAGCAGTGAGTCTGATTTCGGCTTCAGCACACCCACCTCCTCGCCACCCTTGGGTGGGAGAAAGGTGTATGGAAACCAAGCCCTGGGCCCCCCCCAATTGCTGCCACCAAGCTCACTAACCCCACTGGCTGTCACCACAGTGTTGGACATGTCACATTTCCTATTAGCTGCCAGTCTCCTGGGGCAGCTAATAACCAAATATTTCTAATATAATTAGTAATATTAGGTAATTAGCTATAACCTAATATTAGCCTCGGTGCAAAGATGGATGGAACCTGTGGCTGCTGGGCAGGCAGCAGCCGAGTGCCAGAGGAGGGATCTGCAGGGCTCCCAAGGCTGAACTCTGCACGTCACGACTCATCGGTGGCACCTCATTTTGGAAGCATTTGCTTTCATCTCCCTTTCTTAATTTTGAAATGATTCAATTTATATGCAATTTTCTGTCAAAATGATTCCTGTCAGTGCAGCAGCGTTGCAAGCCTTGACTGACAGGCCAAGCACTCCGGCTGGTCTCTCTGGATTGCCTCTCTGTACAAATAACTGTTTAAAATGCACGCCTGACATTTGAGGTATTTGCCATCAGAAACAGGCATGGATGGCTGCTGTGGGAGGCAGACTTAAGGGATCAGTGGCCAAACCGGTATGATAAATCCACTGAGCCTCGAAACAAACACTCCGATCTCAGCATTTTGAAATTTCAATTTGATTTCTTCTCCCCTCCTTCCCCTGGAGAAGTTTTTTAATGATGTTCACAGTGCAAAAATCAGATTAAAAATGCATCAAGACCTGAGAACCAAGTGCTTTATGAGCCTGTTTCCTGAGGAGGCCCAGGAGGTCCTTCCAAATCCATAGGCCCATTCCTATGTTGTACCTAAGCTGGGTAGTCCCAAGCCCATGGGCGCAGCCCCAGCCCCCATCAGCAGCATCCTTGTTACCTCATTCTGGGAAGTCAGTGATTACCTGCGTAGTAGAAATCGCTTACCTTGTCTCTTCTTCCTTTTCTATCCCCTGACCATCTCTGTTCATGTTCTCACAGCCATGCCTACCGCTTGAAATAGTTCTTGCTCACTCATTCACAGATTTCCCTGAGGTTTCCCTGATTTTAGCTGAGGCCAGTCCTTCTATCAGACCAATGCCACCTCTGCAGGATGAGGGACAGTTCCCACTCCAAGAAACTCCCATGTGGTGTAGGCAGCAAAGGGAGACAGAGGAGAGCAAGAAGGTGGGGCTGCCCCCAGCTTACAGGCAAAATAGAAGCCTCCAAACAATCAGGTTTCATATGAGTGTCTTGGGCCAGATGACCTATGATTTCCAGTATCAAAGATCTCCTGAGCCTGCCCCCTCTCACCTTACACTTAGGCAAGAGGAAAAACTGTTTAGTCCTGGTTGCAAGGCACAGGGCAGCAGCAAGAGGGGCTCTGCTGAGGCTCACGCTAGACCATACAGGTATTTTCTCAATTTGCTGGTATCACCAGGCAGATACAGCTTAGCCAGAAGCAAGTATTCTGAGGTAGAAGAGCTGAGACCTCTCTCTGAGGGAAAAGCGGCAGCGCTGAAGAGCCTACTGAAAGGGACGGTGAGCAAAGGTGGCCATGGGCCCTGGTGTACCCGCAGCAGCACAGGGACCTCTGTGCTTCCCAAAGTGCCACCACTGTAGGCATTAGCAAAAGCTTCTGATATAACCCTGCTTCCATTTCATAGGCTGACTCATCTTTCCCCTTGCTTGTCCTCACAGAATACTTGTTACAAAAGGATGGAAATAGGCCAATTGATTTTTTTTTTTTTCCCCAAAAATATTTTGTTTTTCCCTTTCTGTCCTGGTGGACCTGCATTCAATTTCTCCCTTGGGAGCTAAAGACAGGCAGTGGAGAGGGGACAGATTCAAGAGCTGACAAAGCACAGTATGCTATTCCGCCTCCAAGAAAGTAAAGTTGAAGGAGTTTTTTCTCCCTTTTACAAAAGTGTGAAGCTTTAATGGGTTTGAGGGACTATGAATATGACTTTCCACATATGCCAAGATAATTATAAGCTTGAATGGATTTCTGAGACCCCAAAACCTTCCCAGATAAATCACTGCCTGTCAACCACTGATTACAAATGAGCTGCTCAGAAAGCCTTCAAATTTCTCTTCTTTTCCCCACTATCTCTTTTATCTGTTGGTAATGGTCCTCGACGCTTTACTAAGGAATAGGCTATAGAGGACACCCTGATACTTCAGCCTTCCTTTGCAGTAGCTGTGAAAAAGATGGGAAATTAAGGCTCAAGGGTCAAGAAGAATGGGGACACAGCTGGGCTTCTGCTCAGTGCTGTGGCTCTGGCTCTGGTGCTGGAACTCAGAAGATGCAGAGAAGCAGACAAGCTGTAAAACTGAGTTTTGCATCTGATTTCAGTGTGACACGTTCCTGCGTCCTGCTTCCCCAGCCACTGCCACTGACCCTAAAGGGGACAAGCCCCAAGTCCCTAAGGCAGAGAAAACGTGGGTGATGTCTTTGACTGTATTGTGTGTGGGAACAGACTTCTATCTCTCGGGTTTTCTTCATTGTTCACACGGAAATAAGCCCACCCAGGTCACTTACAGAATGCACTGAATTTTCATAAATATGCTGAAGAAGTGGCACACCCCCAATCCGATAATTAGAGTAAATTAATGCTGCCAGGAAGCCTTTGTCACCATTTGTCTGACTCAAGACAAAAAGCAGGGGGTCACATCCTGAAGGGAGAGAAATCCTTTATAAGCAGCATTTAAGATGCCAGAGAAAACAGTAACATCTGCAGAAGAATCACACATTCCCTGAGCACACGGGTTTTATGCCTCCCACAAATACCTATTGTGTCCTCCTTGTTATCATGACTCAAACACAAGTATATGGAGGAAGGGACAAAGAGTTATTAAGTCCTTCAGAGGTGATTACTCATTTCTCCTGCTTACATTTTAGATAAAGGCTAGAAACTCTGGATCACTTGTCAGACTTGGAACATTGCTTTTGCAGGACATGAACTGTGATGATTCAAATGAGTTAGGGTTTTTTTAAATTTTTTTTTCTTCCTCAAGGCTATTTTTAAAGCTATCCCATCTTCAGCCAGAAATAGTTCTTACCACCCATGTCTGGTGTCCAAAAGTTTTATTGTGTTATTAGAGAAGCAACCTTTTCCTTAGCCTGCTCCCCCCCAAAAAAGGCAGCTTTTATGATCACTCTGCACTGCCAAGGGTCTCTCTTCCACCAGCTTTTGGAAATGACTGAACGTCAGTCTAGTGTGAGAACAGACAGTCACCAAGAGCCCACCTGTGTCATGACAACCCGAGCCCACAGAAGAGGGTGAACCTGCCGGGGCGGCATGCCAAGGGTGCCCTGTAGGACACCCATCCCCCTGGGTTCCCTTGCTCCCAGCAGCTGCTATAGCAGCTTGAACTTTGACACTGAGTTTCTACCTGTGTCTCATCCTAGACACCTCTCTCCTCTTCATGGTCCATCCTTTCTGAGGCAGAGACCCCATTCTCTTAATAAAAGATTTATTTTTTCCTCCACTCTTTCTCCCTTCTAAATACAAACCCCAGTACTTGGATGAATCAGAAACACCATTTTCTTGGACCATGACCATATAAATCAAGGATTCAGGTTGCTCTTTATTATTTACTATCTCCCTAATCCTACACCATCTGCAAACTTTACTAGCAAATAAATACATGCATGTGTCTGTGTATCCTTAACTTGATCACTGTTTAAAAATACTGGATGTTGGATGAAGAACAATTCCACCCCACAGCGTAAATAAGCTTTAGTACTGATGTCTCAATTTGAGATCTGTTATTGAGATAGATTCTCACCTAATATGTAAAGCAGTCCCTCTAAATGATACACTTTTCAAAATCAAAATGGCATATGGTGCTGTGCTTGTTGCCTTGGAGACACCCAAATGTGCCCTGCCAGCACAGATGCCATGGTCTTCTCAGGAAGGTAATGAATTTGTCTGACCAGGAAATCATGTTAGCTGGTCATCGTTACACTCTGCTCCTTGCTCCTTCTTGACGTAGACTTTGTTTAGCCATCCATCTGTGCTACCACATTCATAGAAGGTGGCTAGGAAAAGCCACAGACAAGCCTGGGAAAACTCCACTGGAAAATGCATAGCATCACAGGAAAAAAAATCCTGTGCAGTTGCAAAATTAGAGCTCAAATTATTTGGACTTAGAGAGGCTAAGAATTAGCACTGGTGGTTCAGAGAGCTGCTTGGCTCATTCCCTTGGCCTCTTGAGCGTGAGTTGCCCAAGGTCATCTTACTCAGGATGTGCTTTGGGAAAGGCAGCGAGTTCTGGTGGGGCTCCGCAGGGGACAGCCCAGCTCCTCCCTGCCTTGCACCTCACAGGCAGATCTAGGGTGAACGCAGGTTTTCCTGCACCATCCACAACTCTGTGCATGGCTTAAAACTGGAGTTGGATGGCTTTCAGGAAGCCTGAAAGGGAGCACGAACGGTGCCAGGAAGGAGCACAGAGCGGCGCTGCTTGCAATTCATGTTGGCACAGGAGTGGTGAGGTTTGCATGAGTGCTGCATGCGCTGGCTCCCTGCAGAGCATGACTGTGGCTCTCTCTGAGACATTTCCAGAGATGGGAAAACTTGATTCCTACCTCTGCACATGAACAGGCCAGACACCAGGGGCAAATCCTACCCTGCTGGATTCTCTGCAGATGTGCCCGTGTCCTGAGACCAGGGGGCATCAAGCAAATATGATTTCATTTCCCTCGGAGCATCTCAGCAAACCTCCAGCTCTAACCTGCGGGATTGGACAGAAATAAGGAAAAAATGAACACAAGCTGATGCACGGAACATTTCCCCCTCCAAAAAAAGAGAGAGAAAACAAAACAGAAGCAATCTGTTTCTTTTCCTGGAAGAAGTTACTGGCAAATGCTTGAGCTGGGTCCACAAAGACGCTATATTGGCTGTTGTAAGGGATGAGCCCCAAGTGACTGTACTGTGAGCCCAGGCCACACCCCAAGAGGGGGGACCAGAAGTAAGTCATGGGGAGGAGTCTGGTGTCACTTCTCTTGATTTTACTGGTGTGTCAACCACTCCTCGAACTGGGGTGAGAGAAGGTTCCAGAAGCCCAGGAGCTTGAGCCAATAAATAGAGGCACGTACAAGTCTACAGGGGACTCTCTAGATCAAACCCACCCTTGGCAGGTCCGATGCTGTATCCAGGACTGGTCATATCTGTCTCTTTTTTTACTCCTCTCTATCCCTTCTCTTAAAGTTGTTAAAGTGTTAAAGGCCCACCTTGGTTTCCCATAAAGCTGCATACCTTAGGTAGGCATAACTATGAGAGTGCCAACATGTACAGAATATTTGTTCCCATTAAAGCTGATGTTTATGTATGGACCTTGAGTGTTATTTCACTTTAATCCACACCAAGGGGATATGTGAATCTTAGTCAGTCCCCTCGCCCCACAGGTGGGCTGTGAAAGGACAGGATTCCCTCAGTGTTGGAAGGTCCTAAGGGATACCAATGCTCTACTCGGTGAGTACAGACAGCGAGAGAAGGGAAGTGACCTCTCAGTAATAAGCCAGGAGAGGTTCAAGCAGTGGCAAGCCATGACTGCCTGGGAGGTCCCGGTGCTTGACTCTCTACTGTTATTGGAAAGTTCAAGGAATATAAGGCATGCCCTTCCCCACCAGCAATGGCATGGGCCATTATTAGCTGGCATGATCCAAAGGCTGTAGCAGATACAATTACAACACTTGCAAAAGAAAAAAAGGTGTAATCAGTGTTGGGAGCAGCACTAGTGGCAGCCCAGTGGAGAGGCAACTGATTAAGCAAACTAATGATGAAACGGTTTAATCCTTGCAAGAACAAATAAAAACCCTGCAGATCCAGCCACTGAATGTAATATCATTCAGCTACGACTTCACGTGGCTCTGTCAAATGTGTTGGACTGAGAAAAAATATTACGGTTCAAATTAGAAGAAGGGGGACAAGGATCTCCTGACTGGACAGATTTTGATTCTGTTCTGGAGAGTGAGCCAGGACTTACAAGCTCAGCACAGGTGGCTGAGAAACAGGGCCTAAGACCCTTGTGCCCAACTATGGAATTGGGAAGTAGATGAGAAATATGTTACCTCAGGAATGAGGAAGCGGTGATGAGGCTATTAATTAAGGCAGACACCACTGAAAATGTCTGAGGTGGGGGAACTCTGCAAGTTACTATCCAGACCATGTTGTACTCAGTGGCCAAAATGTGAAAAATCCAGGAAAAATACAGCAGGTTAGCTCAAGAAACTGAGATGGACTATGTATGGAAAATATCATTGACCAGTCGCAACAGAGTTTTGCTGTTGGAAGACAAGGCCTAGTGATACTGGGGACCAAGGGTTTTCCTAACTACTGATGACCCAAGAGAGCCATGGTCATTAACTCAACAAGCTGCCTATTGGGCAGCGGGTCTGGACCCTTTGGAGAGGTGGGAACCAGTAAGTATTGAGACACCAACTATAAACCATTTGACTGAAAGTTTGCAGAAGGCTGCTTGTCTTCAGTTAATGTATAACAGGTGTTTAGTCCCTCAGAAGCCTTCCACAATGCTGTTAATTGCTAACCCTGATAGCATGACTCCCATGATTTGGGGCCTGCCTGATTCTTTGAAACTATACGCAGTACAAGAAGACGATTTACGGGATGAGCCCCATGAGGAGGGAGATAGGCACAAGGAGGAGGACCCATGACTTGAGGAGAGGTAGCCCAAGAGTTAATAAATTATGGTAGAAGGATGGGGATCACAGGGGGAGCTAAAAAATCAAAGACTGCTGTGCGAAGGGTGAAATAGTGGGAAAATCAACCTCTCTGTGAGCCTCAGGGGTGAAGAGAAACATATTGTGAACTGAGGGAATCTAAAAGAGGATTCCTCAGGATTTAATGGATAGTATGCCTACTATGGTCTTAGAAAAAAGCTCATTCAATTATGGAAAGTCACCGATGCACACAGGAAGGATCACCTAATTCATACCTGGGGGATTGTCCCATCCTATTAATCGCTGTTTGTCTTTATGCACATATTTTACAGGTTGTCAGAAGCCTACCATGGGACTTATGTTTTTGGTTAATGAATGGGTCATTATTTGCATTGTTCATCTGATTAGGCCTGGTTTTGTTCTTTGTCAGGGAAAGATGGTATGGGAGAAGTTTATATTCTTACTTCATGGATGTATAATCTTGTCTAAATCAGCTGGGGCTTTGGATAACCAATCCGACTTGGCATGGGAACTGATTACTGGTTTTATCCAAATCTGGAATCGAACAGACCAAAGTCTTTGTGTGGACCTCCCCACGTCTGTGTCAGTGGATCTTAAACTTGCCATCATTTGTTTAAAGTTCTCACAAATTTTGAATTTGAAGCTAGAAGTGTTAAACCAGAAGTATATTTGAAATGCACGCAGGAAGGGAAAATGTTTGTAGGGAGCTGACTCATCTTCATTCCAAGAGTATAGCAGGACAACTTGGTACATACCGTCTCCAGTGATCTATCGATTTCCAATGAACACGACCTGGAGTGACACGTGGAGTGCTACTTTTTGGAAGCAACAACTCTGCAAGGGGACTACAAATGCCATCCTTGCAGCCCAAAAGAACTGGACATTGTGTCCCTGGGGTGAGAGACTGAAAGCGTTAATGCGTGTCTCAAACACTGTGGCTGCCTAGCAAGGCTGAGCTGCAGGTGTGGGGCAGCCTGGCCCTAGCCCACAAGGGGCTCTTGGTACACAGGTGGGGCCTTGCTGGGCAAGGCTACTTGCCACCTACAGCCAGAGGTTATGCAGAATTTATTTGAGGAAGGGACTCACAACCACCCCAAGACCCTTTGCAACCACCCCCCCACACACACAGAGGTGCCTGCGCAGAAGGTTGAGAGTTCCAGAAGGTCCCAAGGGATGTGACTGGTGCAATCAAAAGGTGGGAACTAGACTGCAACAGGCACAAACCCAAGGAGCCAGTTTCATGCTTGCCACCAGAGGATTGCCATGGCAGTCACCATCATCACTAGGTCCAAGCATGGTGATACCTTTCTCTCCCCCTCCCTCTCTTTCTTCTCCTCTTTCTCTTTTCTCTTGAAGTGTTAAAGCGTTAAAGGGTTAAAAGGTCCATCTTGTTTCCCACAAAGCAATGTAGCTTTCGTAGTTACAACTGCGGTTGCACCAACATTTACAGTCCATTAAAGTTGATGTTTGTGCGGGACTTTGAACAGTCTTGGTCCACACAGTTTCGGATGGGTTAGAGATAGTTTTCTTGAGCTGAGAGAGAGCACAGCCAGAGCGCCCAACCTGGATGTCAGCCAGGATAGAGTTAACTTTCTTTGAGCTGGGAGGATGCACAACCAGAGTGCTGGACTCTGATTGGCTGTTGGAGTAGTCCATCTCATGTGATGTCATGCCCAGTATATAAAGGAGGTGGGTTCTCTCTTGCTTTGGTTCTGCCAGGATCGCTGCATTGTGTGTTACCCGTTCGGACTACCTGTTGTTACTGTTGTTTTGTTACCGTTACTAAACTGGTGTTTTGTTTCAAACTATGAGTTCTTTCTTTTTGTGCCCCCCCCTCCCACCAGTTTTGCTGGGTGGGGGAAAGGGTGAGCGACTGGCTGTGTGGTGTTGGGCTTCTGGCTGAGCTCAAACCAGAACAAGGAGTAATTCCTCCCCCATCCCCACAGGTGGAAGGTGACACCCAGGTGGTGAACATCCCTTGTAATCTTGTACCGAATTGGATGAGATGTCACCAGGAGGTAGAGATCCCTTGTAATCTTGTACATTGGTGGTGAACCCCTGCATCACAAATATAACGTCCCATTAGCCCTGGGTTGGTTTGTTCAAATTCCTGACAAATGGGGTGGCCATGCTTATCATAACCGGGCTCGTTATGAATGTGCTTGGTCCCTTAAACATTTTTTGTCCAATCCACATAGTATAACTGAATGCCCAAAGAATGCTGCATTACCATATACAATGCCACAGCCATGATCGAGGAAGCACTTCAGAAGATGCAGGAAATCACAGCCAAGACAGGAGACTTGTTCCAGTTATTGCTGCTGAATGAATGGAGGGTGAATGGGAAAACCACTTCATGGATCTCAACTCTGCTCAAAAAACTTGGACTCACAGGATGGTAGAATTGGATAGTGGTGGCTCTTAGTGATGGTCTTGTTGATATCAATTGGCCTTGCTATCGACTTTGCTATAATAAGGTGCCTGATTAGCTGCTTCTCTTCTCTCTCTCCTTCAGTGCAATGTGTTCAGATCACTGCTGTTGAGGAGGACCATGGAGTGTTGGAGCCATGGGGTGGTGTGGGGGACAAGTCCCAAGCGACTGTACTGTGAGCCCAGGCCACACCCCAAGAGGGGGGACCAGAAGTAAGTCATGGGGAGGAGTCTGGTGTCATTTCTCTTGATTTTACTGGTGTGTCAACCACTCCTCGAACTGGGGTGAGAGAAGGTTCCAGAAGCCCAGGAGCTTGAGCCAATAAATAGAGGCACGTACAAGTCTACAGGGGACTCTCTAGACCAAACCCACCCTTGGCAGGTCCGATGCTGTATCCAGGATTGGTCATCTCTGTCTCGCTCTCTTTCCCCTCTCTATCTTTCTCTTTTCTCTTAAAGTTGTTAAAAGCCCAACTTGGTTTCCCATAAAGCTTAGGTAGGCATAATTGTGAGACTGCTAACATCTACAGAATATTTGTTCCCATTAAAGTTGATGTTTATGTACAGACCTTGAGTATTATTTCACTTTAATCCACACCAAGGGGATTTGCAAATCTTAGTCACTCCCCTTGCCCCACAGGTGGGACGTGACAGCTGTTTATATAGCTTTGCATTAGGGTAAGTCATCTGTCACCATGATGGTAGGGCAGGAGAAAAGAAATGCATTAACACATGGAGTAATCAGGCAGTATTTAATCTGAAAGCTTTGAATTGTGGCTGCTGAAAATAGGGCCTGACCAGCATATGGGCTCATAAATTTTTCTTGACAGCGCTGCAGTTACAGAAGCAAAAAGTGGAGCCTCCTGGTTATAAATTGGTCATGAAAATATTTAGGTTGACAATTAGAAAGTTTCTAATAATCAGAGGAATTAAGTTCTGGGATCTTTCAGACAGGAGAGGGTGTGGGCTAGGAACATTTGTCACACCCCCGTGGAGCAGTGTAGGAGAGGAGAGGAAGGAATCTTGTAGACTTGGAGTATTCATTCTGTCCAAGTCCCCAGGGATTGCTTTGTATCATCTTCTAATGATAAAAAGCAATAGTCCTGGAGCTGAGCTTCTCTCAGGCTTCGAGTAGAAACAAGGCTCAGGTGGTCAGAAAGAAAGGTCAGATTGTCAGGGGCTATCCTGCTCCAGGCTGTAGGTCCCATTCCAAATTCCATAAGGACACCACATTTCGTGACTGAGGACATTTGGCAGTGCCTGTGACCCTGGGTGCTCTCATCCTGTGGCATGGCATTGGGACTTTCTTCTGCCCACAAACTGAAATCTGCTGTAGGGTGCTAGAAAGCATTTTGTATCATACAGCGCATGGATGCTTTTAAGTCTACTGGAATAATTGTCCTATGACACAATACCCACATTGACATTTAATTTTGACTCTGATGGTCCTTCAAATACCAAGTCATGGCACTCTGAATGAAGACTCACCAAAACCTACCCCTTCTTCATGGACTCCTCTGTGAAATAACATTTTCTCACCTTCACCTCGGAGCTTACAGCAGGTAAGGATGTCATGCGGTGTCATGGGACTGAATAGGAGCTCCTGTCTCAAGCACTGGTTAGTCCTCACAATAGGAGACTGGTTTAAAACACTAAAGCAGTTTTCTACACAGTGGCAGTGAATTTCTGGAATATGTTACTACAAGATTGCGGAGGGAGGTAGTGTGAGCAGACTGAACAAATTCATGGACAGTAGATCTAAAAGAGATACTAAGGGGAACAGGCAGGGGCGTATCCTCTAGCACCCCTAATCCTGCTATGGGGATGCTGGGACACTGCATGAGGAGGAACTAAACTCATGTTCTCTCTCTACACAGCTTCTCCCATCGGCAGTGTCAGAGACCCCGGCTGGATCTCAACTTACGCTCCCAACGGTGCTGCTGGCAAAGTCTAGTGCAGTTCAGTGCCAGTGAGAAAGGTTAGTGCAGCCACAATCAAGTGGTCATTCCCACCTGTCAGCTGAATTCTGCATGCCTTTGTCTTCTGAAGAACAACCCAAAACTGCCTGGTGAGCAGGGGGGACTGGGGAGAGCAAAGGGAGCCATGACAGGGACCATACCCCACTTCTTGTGAAGCTATGGTTGGAAAAACACATCAACCCCTGCCCTGACACCTCCCTCCCACTCAAGCAGAACTGTGGCACCTCTGGCAGAGGCCAGGCATATCCACTGCATGAACATCTTCCCTTCCAAGGTCACATTCAGGTGGTTGGGAGCTGAGGAAGCCTGCTCACACCTGAGGTGAGGACCTGCATGCATCGCCAACAGTAGCAGCTTGCCAGCCTCCCCCTGGACCTTGAAAAATGCTTCAAGCAACCAGAGCAAAAATGATGCCACTTTCAGCTAGTCAGACTTAATTTACTTCATTATGCCATAAACTCTCTGATTTTTTTTCCATTACCCACAGAGACTTACAGGATGAGCTAAGACTCACATGTGCAATGAGAATGAGACAAGCGGTAGAAATAAAAGATAAACAACCAAAAAAAAAATAAAAATCCCTTTATTCAGGGGCTCCAGGGAGAAAGAGAAAAGGAAAAATCTCACAAGCCTATTTCCCATCCTTTGTTTAAATCACCTTTATATAGCATCTGACCGCAATAACACGGCTAGCAATGGCCCCTTCTTTTGTTTGATGGCTTTTGTAAATATGAGGTCCAAACAGTGGCTCTAAAAAGTCTTGGCTGCTGAGTTATTGTGAAAAATACTCAGACGTTGTGCTCTCCTACTGTGTGTCCTTAAGTAAAGCTCCAGCTGATCTCAAAGATAATATTCTTTTATGTTATTTAAATATGAATATAAACCTTTGTCAGCAGCACAGCGGCCCAAAACACCACCCACACTCCACAAGCATCTCAAGGCAGCCGCGAGGAAAGAGCTCAGCTCTGCTGAGGACCATAATGAGCAAGGCAGGGCCTCTCCTTACAATATACAAGGAGCAATGCTCCCAAACAGCCACAGAACAAAATATCCTGAAAATACCCTCATATCAGCAGACCACTGGGGAAATGTGAAAAAGTACTTCCTCTGTAGTAAGAATTAGGTCAAGGCATCTTATGAAGGAGGAAGTGGCTCTGTGCTGGTGGCAATGGCATAATTTTTAGGTTGGTGATCAGCACAAATAGCTGATTACAGGTGGAAGACTTCTCTAATTCAGATGCACATGGTGGTCTGAAAGCTTTTCGGGGAGGCGAGAGAGTTTGCTACAAAGACTTACCTGGAGATCTCTCAGACTGGCTTATGATCACTGAAAGTGAGGTGAGGAAAAAATGACCAACACTTAATTTATTTAAAACGAGAATATGACACAGGGGTCAGCTGCACAAAGTGAAGGTCGGGCCAAATTCCTACTTAAGGACACCATGAACTGGAGGTTGCACAGCATCCAAGAATGAAGCCTGTTAGGAGCTCCAGGAAAAAGGGAGGGTGTGGGTACATCACCAGTACCCACAGGGCCGCTGCCTGTGTCAAGGTAGGGACAAGGACTGCGGTACTCCAGCACAGCTAGGGATGCAGAGTTAAACAGGTAAAAGCAGATCTTTCTATTTCAGGGGAAGAAATCCCAGTATAAACTCAGAAGTACCTGAGTGTGACAATAATATATGCAGCTTCAAGCTCCAAACAACATCCAAAACTATTTCCAAATTAAAACCAAAACAAAAAAAACCCAAGAGAAATTGTACAAAGGAAAAAACAAAAACTAGAAACCTGAAATGAAGTAGAGCCCAAACCACACAGCCATCCCCATAATTGGCTCCACTTACCACTTCTTGCTTGTAAACTGTACTTACTCTACACCAATAACACTGTGAAAAGAAATTAGCACCTTTTCATTTCGATGAAAGGCAGGCAGGAGGAGTGGGCAGAGAAACATATAGGACTGGAAAAAGGGGCATTACAAGTGAAGACAAAATAGAGGGAATCCAGCTGTAAATCAGATGACATTGGCCACAAGTCCATGCTCAGCATCAGTGGTGCAGAAGTAGTTCAGGACAGCATTATCTACTATTAACATATATGTAACTACAAAACCAAATTATTTGAAAATATCATGGTCACCAAGCAAATCTTGACCAAAGGACAGTCTGAATACTAGTATTTGAAAACCAGAAAGATCAGTAAATCCAGAGACTCATCTCTGAGGTCTATTACATTAAAAAAAAACAAAACCAAAAACAAAACAAACACCAACCAAACAAAAAAACACATTCAGATGCCAAACACAGAAACAGACATGTTTAGACAAGAGCCAAAAAGCACTTAAATACAGCCTTTTTGAAGAAGAAATATGCATCACCAGCAAACCACTCGGCCCAGAACTTCAGCTGGTTCACAGTAACAGCAGATTTTACACCTTTTAACTACACGTTATGCTAAGGGGGCCAATTCTACTCCTAGAATTGCTCATGTTTCCCAGACTTTGCCGTACAGAGATGATGACAGAGTTGGTATAGGTGTATGAAGTACGGCAATTATCTGCTAGTGTCAGGAGTTAACTAGGATAACGTACATTCCCCCCTCTGTCCCCTGCAAGGTCCCTACATGTTCTGCATGAAATAAGCTGAGAAAATAAACACTGGGACTTCACTTCAAGCTTTTTCTAAACGGTAGATCCTATTTCTTTGCACTCAGCTCCACAAAGTAAATTAAAGAAGTATATCCTGAGTGCAGCAACGTCCATCTGAGTCAACTATAAAGGCAAAATAAAGAACTAAGCATGTCCCTTGCTCTCAAAATGTTTGTACCATGACCTTTCATGGGCACCGCTCCCTGCAGGGCAAGGCAGCACGGTTGCATGATTTAGGTGAGCCTTAGGAGCCACCTTGTAAAGAGCCAACGTTGCCATCGTGTGGTAACCTTCCAAAACAAAACTGTGCTTCTGTAGTTTTCTGTCTCCCCACAGCTTCTAAAAAAAGGACAACCCAGCACAGATGGCACAGCACTCGTGGATCGGCAGGAAGGGGATACGATAGAGAACGATAGAGAGCTGCAGAAGGTTTCAGAGAGGTTTCACGAGTTGCTAAAAGGAGCAGCAGATGCTGCTCACCCGGAACACGCTGTCAGAAACACACAGCACCGGTAGGTACCGAAGACTGGTATATTCTATTATTTTTCTTCTCCCCTTTCCTCCAAACTGTAAGAAAACGGTACCTTCACAGAAGCATGTGATGGCAGACATGGTATTACAGAACCAAGTTTTCTTCTAAGGCACGTAACATTCTCTCTGCCCAATAGTGCCTTTATCTTTAACGCCCCTCTCCCCCAGCACACCCATCCCTTTGCCTGGTGCAGTGCTGGGGCCAACACAACCGGCCGCAGGCAGCCCTCGCTCTAGGCATGTTTGGCAGGTACCCTTACAAGGTTCCCGCTCAGGAAAACGAGAGCTGCTAGGCAGGCTGGCAGGTTACAACATGCTTCCTATCATGGAAATATTTCCGTGTATCCTGTGCTTTCATTCCCACCAGGACCAAATTGCTGCAGTCACAGCCAAAGTTATTGTTTGGAAGTGAGCACCTTTAAAAATGAGCAAATAACACAGAATAAGCATTTGTGAGCTCATTAGGATTGAAGGCACATCTATTTTCTCTACAAGCACTTCTATGAATTTTTCCTGTCTTATATAACTGAGCCTAACAGTAGTACATAAAAAAACCACCCAAACCCTAAGGAACAACTCTTTCACCTGAAAGGACCTCCACATTGATAGATCTTTCAAGTTGTTTCAGAGTAGGTGGATTTAATCACTTCAAAATCATTTTAAATCAGTATCAAAATCAGTATCTCCAGGTGTCTGAACATGGGCTTTAATCCCAGTTTGCATAATTTCTTTTTCCTTAGCTGTTATATCTGTTTTTATCAACCATGTGCTTGAACCCAATTTCCAAAGGCATATAAACAGCTCAAGACCATAATGTATAGTTTTAAGTGTCTGAGCATGCAGACGCCCACTTCTGGCTGAAATAGCAATGCCAGCCATCCAACTACGTAAAAAGCACACATTTGTAAAAGCACACGCTTATGAGTGTATCTGACAATACACATTTGATTATATATGACAATACATTTAAAGGTCCTACAACCTCCATTTTATATTTGACTGTGAAAATAATTTGCTTTTCAATTACCAGAGATCTTCATTCAATATGAAGAAAATATATCCCCTGCCAACAAACTACACAGGAGAAAACACAGAAAAAGATGGATGCTGACACTGAAATGTGTCAACTTTATAGTCCAAAGACTAAATTTAGCACTTCAGTGTTTCAGGTGAATTCAGAAACTTTTACGTCATGTTCCCTTTTACTTAATCGTTTTGATTCAAAAGCAGGAATTATAAACTGCACAGTTTAAGGGACTAATTAGGCTCAGGTCTTGACATAAACTCTGAACTTTGAAAATTCCAAAAAACAAGCATGCTTAAACACAAGTCACCAATTTCCATCTTGTTAATACGTCATTAATTATTGTAACTTGTGCTTGCAGGACAACTGTGGTGTTAGACATATGAAGTATTCCAGAGCACTACTTAAAGAACAGTGGAAATTTTTTAGAAAATATGAAGTAATTTAAAGCATTTGAACATCAATTTGTGTCTTTCAAACACTGACATAACTTCTGTTCTAACCAGAACACGTATTTTCAGTTTATGCCTTAATTTATATAGGAAAAGTAGTACAATTGATTATTTCTCATCTTTCACACTCAAGACCGTGCAAGTAATTTTGTTCATTCCCAACCATTTAAATAGCAGACTGCTTTAAAATGTCAGAATCTGACCTACTTCAATTAACTGAGTATGCAACTATTCCAACTGGCATTAGGTATGGAGTACTGAGCACAGTCTGTACGGTCAACTTCACAGAATGTGACAAAAAACATTTCTGCGTGTTCCTGGAAAACACTAGAACCCAACACTTGGACATTAATAAATGAGACAGACAACAACTCTTGGTCAGAAGCAAAAGTGAACTTATGATTACAATTTAAATCAGACGTTTAGCCATTTGTTAGTTTTAAAGAATCAGAAACAGGACAGTCATACATAACAAGTTCATTTTATTTCTGCGCCTTCTGTGCCTTCGGCGCCTTCTCTGACTTTGGCGCTTTCTGTGCCTTCGGTGCCTTCTCTGACTTTGGCGCCTTCTGTGCCTTCGGCGCCTTCTCCGACTTCTCTGACTTTTCTGGCTTCTTGCCTTTTTTAGAAGACATCTTCTGGAGCTTCTTCATTTCATGCTTGATGATCCTGTTTCTCTGTAAAAAATACAAATGTTTACTATTAATCAGAATGAAAACAGCAACAGCTCAAATACAATTCCTGGAAGTCTAAACTTTCAGATTCTGCATTTTTTGATAATTGCTAACCAATTATACAGTCAAAATATTTAAATCTATTATATAGTCAAAAGATTTACCATGTGTTACGTTTAAAATGTCAAATTCCACATAAAACTTCTGATCTACTAAGGGGACAACATCATTCTGGCTGGTAACTTGGGCACCCCAATATTTCATGTGCAAAGACCTTCACTATAGAACGAAATACTAACAGCAACCCATCAAGAGTATCTGATTTCATCAGCAGATAGTTACTTCCTCAACTATAACCTGGAGGACTGACAAACAGATCACACTGTTTCAAGTTTGAGCAGCTACTGAGAAGAAAGTGGTGACCAAAAAAGCATGAAAAATTCAAGGCAGTCACATACTTTGTGCCAGTCCATAACCCAAGTCAGCTATAAAAGTAAGGCTGCTAACATCTGTACGTGACTAAAGTGAAAGCTACAAGCATTAACCCTACAAAGAGTATCAAAACACTTACCATTTTCTTTGCTTTCATAACCTTGTAGCGATCAAAATCAGTCATTTTGGCTTTCTGTTTGAAAAGAATCAGACATGAAGCTCTGATATATACATACACAAGTAGTAAGTTTCAAAGCATTTCACAAGTAACTGATCATCTATAAATTAGGTTTAGCTGCACATCTGGAACTAGCTCACTATTTAAGCCCTTCGCTGGGTGCAAAGGAATGATGGTGCAGGAAAAAAGGTGGCTATAGAAATGACTGAACAAAACCACATTTACTGTTAAAACACAAGAAGTTGAAGCTGACTGGTAGCAACTTTTAAAAATCTATGCCTTGTTTATCTTTAATCTTAGCCTGCAATCGAAAATACAGTTTATTAGAATCCACCTGATTTTAATAAGCAGAAGCAGTTACAAAGTGAAAAACTTTGTACCTTTTCTCGGGCTTCAATCTTCTTTGCCCATCTTGTTGCTGCCCATTTTTGATTTATATTTTCCTTCTCCCAGGCAAGTCGCACACATTTCTGACGAGCGCTGCATTAGAACAGTCATAAAATTATATTCAGAGTCTTTATAAAAATAAAGGTTCTCTCTGATGCTGGCCCACCAAATTTCCTACAAGGGAAGATCACCTTTCTACATTACTTCAGATACTTAAAGTCAATGCCAGATACATCTATGTGGCCTAATTAACATTTTGTTTTGTAAATGCTTTGCTAATGGATGCTTGATGGATGAACAACTCCAAGAGGCATACTCATGTGCTATTCCTAACACCGCTTCAGAATCAGAAAGACAGCAATTTTTGTTTCTAAACTGCAGAAACTTAATATAGTAACTAAGCTAAGAAGAACAGAATGTGTTCAGCCTCCTACAATTCCAGTGTAGTTCTACAGACAGGGAAATTATTTCATGTCTGAAGGTGACTTACACAGTAGCAGAATCAAAGCTGCAAGGTATTTACTGTAACTGCTTCCCCCCACACCATCCACTCCACAAGTATCTGCAAGTTGCCCAGGCCAGTGTGCTATTTCCTTTGTTCCCAAAGAGCAGTCATCAGCCAATACTGGCCATGAAAACTTCAACGTATTCAAGTCTGCTAACAGTCTACCAAACTTGTACTGTGCACATGTATTAAATTAACCCATTGACTTAATGTCATATGAACATTTTAGATTTAGTGAGCATCAGATCACATAGTTCAGTCATTAGGTGGCAGCATGGAATTTTTATACAGGTCAAAAAAATGCCAACAGCTCACCTGTGTGGGAACTTGAGAACAAAGTCAGTCAGCTGCATGCACTTGAAGGGCATAGCCTGCCTTCTGACACCACTGCAGGGGCCATCAACTAGTGCCTGAAAAACAAATGGGGGGGGTTGTAGCAGTTTTCCCATCACACCTGATTTAGACAGCAGCTTCCTAATAACATATGAACGGTATCTTGACAATAACAGTTCAAAATTGAAATAAATGTTATGCTGACAAAACCCAATATTGTTAAGTCTTGAAAATACAATCTAAGCTTTACAGAAAGAATTTTAAAGGTTCATCTTCATCTTTGGAAAAAAAACAAACAACTTTAAAAAAAGCACACAGAACTAAGATGACATACTAGTTCATCTTTTTTTTTTTTTTTTCCCAGCTTTTTCAGGAACATTAAGTGAAAAGAGTTCCCTAGCCCAAACATTTGTTTTAAACATACATTAATTCCATTCCACTCCACCTGACTTCACTTGTCCACTTCTATTCTTAGGAAACATAGCAGAGAAGGGAATATATAACTTGGCAGTGAAAAACGCTTACTACTGAAAATCTCAAATACAAGTGCCATTAAATTCCATCTTTTTGTCAGTTGCTTATTTCTTTGAAAAAAATCTGTTCACAGAAAATTTCCTGTAAAATAAATACACTCCGTCTTAGTTTACAAGCTTCTATTAAGGCAGAAAGTAGAAAATAAAAGTAAAGCACTCATAGCTTACTCTATTTTGGTCAATAACATCCACAATGGCCACCAGCTTGCCAGCATGTGGCCCAAAGGAAATAAAAGCAACTCTGCCAATCTCGACGAAGCGTTTGAACACCTGGGAACAACAAAAATTGACAGGAGTTAGGCGCGAATGTACTTAAGGCCATTGCTAGATTCAAGGCTCTCACAGCCTTTGAAGCAGCTCCCCAAGCATTCGAACTGCACAAACTCCCCTGGCGTAAGGAAAGGGCCCACGGTAACGCCCTTAACTACTTTTTGCCGGCCCTGGCCCCGCGTGGAGGCCGCGGCAGGCGGAGGAAGAGACGCCGTGGAGGAGCAGGGAGCCCCGCGGGCCGCCAGGCGCCAGGGCCGGACACGCCGGCTCCGGCCATACCAGGCGTTGCCTCCGAACGCGGCCCTGCCCGACCGCCAGCCGCGCCCGCCCAAGGGTCCCAGCCCAGCACGGGCGAGACGGCCGCCGTCCTGTCCCCTCTCTCCCCTCCCCAGACCCCGGCGGGAGGGCACAGGCAGACCGCCGGCTCGCCAGGCCGCGGAGGCCGCGGCCGCCCGCACGTACCATGATGGCGGCCCGCGAGCAGAAAGGGAGAGGCAGCGCCGGCGGTGGCCGGAAACCGCCTCCGAGCCGCGACTGCGCATGCGCGTTGCGCCTTGCCGCCGCGGCGTGCCCAGTACGCATGCGCCGCACGGGGCGCGCGGGCCTGTTGCGGGCGGGGCGCGCGGCCTGGGCGGGGGGAAGCGTGGCGGCCGTGGGCTCCGCCGCGCGCATGCGCAGTCGCCGTGGAGTGCCTGGTGGGAGGGAAGGGCCTGGCGGGGACCGGGGCTGGTCCCGCTCTGTCCCCTCAGCCCCCTGCTGCTACTCCCGAGCGCGGGAGGATAGCCTCGGTGCTGCGGGGCGCGGGCGAGAGAGCGGCTTTGGCGGCAGCCCCCGGGCGGGAGAACGCCGGAGGGGACGGCACATGCGGAGGCCGGGGCCGTCCTGTGGCCAAGCTGGCGAGCTGCTCCTGTTTGAGCTCAGGGGAGGGCTGGCAGGGCACAGCCAACACGCTCAGAGACAACTTATTAAAAGTTATCCCTCTCTTGGGGAGGCAGAACGTTTTAATGGGGCTGTGAGTGAAAAATACACCAGGATGGTGCGTGGGTTTTCCTGTCAGTGCAGAACTGGCCCCAAATTTGAAAGCCTCTTGGCAGTACTTGGGATACAACAGAACAAACACAAAACAGGCTTGGGAAGGAGACAGGAGCGGTACACATTAAGAACAAATGGTACAAGAGGGTAAACCAGCGTTATAATTAAGCTAGTAGGTGATGCCACCTGATGGTGAAAAGTTGGTTTAAAAACAACCAAAAGGAGCATTTAATTGACTGCATTACACTCGCCGCAGTACGGAGGGACAGGCAGCACTCCATGCAGAAGTCAAGCGTCAGGCCTGTGCTGTTAATGGCGAGTTGGTCCCTCTTGCGTGTAGCAGAAGGCACCGTGCCAGGACCAGTGTCACAGAAGCACGTGGGTGCTGCCAGAAGAATCTGCCCGCTCTGTTCTTGGGCCGTGTTCTCTCCAAGCTCCAGGGGCAAGTGCAGGACAGTGCTGATTTTATTACTCAGTACCTATCCCCACATGAATGGTGTTTCCTAGAGAGCAAAGATGCAGCAGGAGCTCTGCAGTGCGTACAGGATGGACCTTTCCAGCCCCAAGCTGAGCTGCAGAGAAGCTGTGCCAGGTGGAGAGATGTTCCACTGCACAACTGGCTCAAGAGCAGCCTCGCAGCTCTGCCAGAGCTTCCTGCAGCCCTCGCTGCCAAGCAGCGCTGCTGCCAATGGAAGGCAGGCAGTTAGTTAGGGGCCCTGTGGACCATTGGGGCACGACAGAAAAGCTCCATGGGTGGCTTTGATGGACACATGTCAGGATATTGACACAGGTGCAGATCATGTTTTGCAGGATTTTTCACTCCTAAACATCAGCCAAAACATCTGCTATGAAGAGAAGAGCTTTGAGGGTAGCAAAGCGTAAGCAAGGCGTGCTGCTGAGCTCTGCTGGAACACAGCTCTGACCTGTCTGACCTTGTCTGGCTCGTCTGTCAACAGTAGAATGAAACATCCCAACTTAGCTGCCTAAAGCAGAGTGGTTGTTGTTTGGCCAGTTTTGCTTTTATAATATAAGAGAGCAAGTAAAAAATGCACTTAAGCAATTTTAAATGGTGCAGATATTTTATGCAAAGTGCCTAGGGAATGGATCATTAAAATGTTAATGAGCACTTGACTCCCTTGGGTATTTTGGAAAATCCTATCCAGAATACCATTATAGCAATATTGTTAACTGTTCTTTACAACAGTAATATAGTAATACATATATTAAACAAGTCATTTTTAAACAACATGTTCTAGGAAGTCAGTAGAAGATGAAGACTTTCTGATTCTTCCATTTTGCAGTGATTCTGAAAAGCAGTATTTTTCATTTTCTTCATTTGATCTAACATTACTCTCCAGTATTACTTAAGAGGAAGGAAGGGAAGTTACCTAAAATCTTGCCTTTGCATGTTTAATGGCAGAGATACTCAAATGTCACTTGTGACTGCATTGATGACTGAGTTCTATGTAACTATAACTTGCACACATGCATTTCTGCATCTGTCAATATCATAAATGACTGGAAGAGGCATCACAAAACACACCAAGTTTGGGCTGTGCCTTAACATCAAACACTGAAAACAGTTCAGGATTTCAAGCTTAAAAGCATTTTCTCCCATGAATACGCATTTAAAAACATACACTGGGCCTGCACAAATGTTGTTGAACAAGTAATTAGATACTGCCTTCCCCTTCCTACACAGAAGAGCACTCATAAATTAAGTGTAGGTGAGCACTTCTTATGATACAGTCTCCATTGCCATCCAAGTGAACACACATTGTTCCTGAAATAATAATTGAATTTTAAAAATGAATAAAAACGCCCCAAATTGGAAAATGTTTGACTATCATACTCACAGTTTACTTTTCTGCCCCCTTAACTGATCTTACCCATGCTGAATCATGCCATGCAGTACAAGTTACTGCTTTCTTCTGCTGAGTTTGTGTATTGCTTTATGAGAAAATTTATCACCTTTTTCCCCTTCAGAAACACCCACAGGCATTTAATTTCTCATCTCTTTCTTACGGTGGATTAATTTCTTGCTGCTTCTCCATAGATGAGGTTTTTCATATTACATAATCCTGTCCCTGTTCCCAGTGCCCGACAGTTCTTTTTCTAACCACTCTTGATCTACTGTCTGTGATAACTGGGAATTGCTGCTTTCAGATCAACATTATGGTGGTGAACATGAAATAAGCCCTACAAAGTGTCCATGTCCCTAAGTGAAATGTTAAAGAGTGTTTAAAAAAAAAATAAGAGAGCCCTGGTTTTAACTACCAGGGTTTCCTTACTGAAAATACAGATTCTGGAGATAATGAGCACTGATCTCACAGGATCAGTTTTGCAGCATGCAAATTTTCATCCCTGAGAAAAGCATCTCAGGGATTTCCTATCCCTCTAATAAGAATTACTTGTCTACCGGGATTAAAATACTGGTATTGGGCAAATAAAAAATAAAAAGTACACTTAGCTTTGCTTTCCACAACTTACTTTTATTATTCTTCATAAGGAGAGAGTAAAGAGTATAAAAAGATAAATAACCTAAAGTTTGTACACACTCCCACCGTCTGTTCAGTTCTAGCTGACAGGACATTACACCCTTAGTCTGGTTCCACTCTCCCTTGGGGGAGGATCTAGCTATGGTTACAGACACCATTACCATCCCCATTGCCTCCCCTCCCCTCCTGGAGCAACCACTACAGCCCAGGGCAGCCACGTTGGCTGCCATTCCCCGCCAGCTGGTTTTTTACTGTACTCCTGAACTGCAGCCATGGTGCTGGCTTGGAAGAAGCTGTAAGCTGTGGCAGTGCAGCTTGCCTGGCTGGAAGTGCAATAGTTCCAGCTTGCCCAGCTGGAACTGGTGGGAGAGGTAAGGCTGAAGAGGTGGGTATCCTGGTGATACAGGATGGAGGTTATAGACATAGGGAGAAGAGGGAAATACTGAAAAAGGGAAACAGAAGGTGATTAATGGAGGGAGGGCATTCTTTGAATAGATAATCTATCCAAGTATATCTGGAAGTCCAAACGATTCTTGAACAAATGTACTTGTTCTTTAGCTGCCAACTGTAAGGAGAATAACTTCCACGGGTGTTCCATTTGTGCAAAATCACACACGAGTGGCCCTGCCCTTCACAAGCAAAGTAAAGGCTTTGTATGGCAAGTAAGTATCACAGAATATGATTTTCAGCAGAAATTTAGCTGCTGGAAAAAAAGTTTTAATGGTGTCTTTTTTACCCTTTACTGCATTTCCAGATCAGCCACACAAAATAAAGTAAGGCTTTTTTCTGATGCCATCCTCTGTAATGTCCATGCATTGTGAAATAAATCTTACGTTTTATCAGAAATAACCTGGGAGTCACAGAACACTCCATCATCTTGTAATTCTGCCTTATTTTAAGTACTGCTACTCCAGTAAGACTGACGGGACATAGCAATATACCAACAGATAAGGGACAAAGCCCTCACTGCTGCTTCTCTTGAAAAATCACTAACTTTTTAAATATATAAAAAAAATAGTTTCTTTCAAATCATCTATCAGCCTGTGAAAACAGAAAACAAAACCCCAACCCCATAACCAAACCTGAAAGTGATACAGAAACAAAAGACAGAAACTGAAAATATTATTCATGGGTAAAAACACTGGCCACTGTTCTCCTGCCTCACAACCTAATCAATACAGGGATAGAAAACACGTTATGTGCCATTGGACTTCATAACCCAACATTGACTTTTGAGCATATACATCAAGTAGATCTCTTACATGCAAAACACCTGTGTGAAAACCACTACTCAGGCAGTCTCACAGGCTTTAGCTTCTTAGCAACAGATGTTGGATATAGTAATCTCCTTTTAGTTATTACTTTCTCACACTGGAAAATTCCGTGCATGAAATGAATAACCATCCCTTCAGAGAGGAAAGATGCAAGGGAAACTACACACAGAGGGAAGCAGTCCTGAGAAGATGGAGAGGGAGGAATGTATTAAAGTGATTGGCAGCAGCTATTTGCAGGACATTTGGAGAAATATGGAGCTCCATGTAGGTACTGAATCTGGGCAACCTCCTGGTAGAAGCGGAGGAGGGAAGTGAAGCTGAGATGCTCTTTTCTCCTCTTGCAGTTTCTGAAGAGTACAACAATCCCTTCTTTCTGCTAACTCCTAGGCCCTTCAAGATGTATTCCCCCCTGCAGCTTCACAGATCACGTTACAGCAATATTAAGAGGAATTAACAGAAAGGGTGCACAAAGGGAAGAGATGGCAGATGATGTGGCAGGGTTATTTCAAGGATAATTTCAGAAGCCAGCTGAAGACCAAAGCTATACAAAAGACAGACAGGTAAAAGGGAGACTCCTTGAGCGGTGGGTAAAACTGTAGTCTTACACTTTAAGGGAATGAGGGGTTTGGTGAAGAATGCCTGGGCTTTCAAGGAAGTCAGCTCTTTGGAGCATGAAGGCAGCAGCACTTCCAGGAAAGCTCTGGAGTTAATGTGCTTGACAGAAGCATCTGCTAGGTAGATCTCAGTGCTGCTGAAGGAACACTGAGACCAGGACAGTGGAAAGGCTGATCAAGGCATTACAGCCATGACTGCAGCTCCAGCAATGTGTTCCCAAACCCACTACAGAAAGGGTGTTCTGCTGGCCTGCAGACTGGCTCCTATTCCTCCTGGCCTTGAATGAAGGGCTTAACATGTCAATTCTTCAAAAGATCCCAGGTCTAAGACTCTATCCAGACAGTTGAAATAATATGTACATGAGAGGCCAGTACTGACTTCCACTGTCTGACATCGACAATACACGGGGAATACAAGTCAGTGTTCCAGTATGAGAACCTACAGGAAGTGTTTCTGTGGAAGTTAGAGAAAAGGACACTGAAAACTCCAGTGGGTTCTGGAGGTAACTATGAGACATTCAAATTTAGTTTCAGTTACTAAAAGTATGAAAGCATTTTGTTCCACCTTCAAAGCAAATCTTACGTACAACAGCAGAGGCATTCCAAGATCTCCATAGTACCAATGATACAGCTGTTTGAGACAGGCTTGAAAGCCCTGAGAAGTGCTGGTAGTTTATTACACCTTTATGTGGTGGGGATCAATCAGTTTGGAACAGCAATAGAAACAATTCTATCCCAGCTGTTCCTCTCAGTTCCTGTCATTACCCAGGGCTTGTTCCAGTTTCAGAAATCAGATTATTTGCAGGCTTTTAGTGTCAGCACTGCACACAAGAACAGCTACCATGTTCCTGCCTCCCACAGTTCCTACTGACTTGTTTAATTTTATCTTAAACAACCTCCACCATGATCAAATCCATCACCACTTGAGTTTACCAGTTAGCGCAGGGTTAACGAACAAATAAATAATACGTACCTGGCAGGAAAAGCCTATTAATCCCTTATCAAGCAAAGTGACATATCTGTCCATGTTTTCTCTGCTGCACACTGGACAAACTGGATGTATGGAAACAATTACCAAAATATTTCAAAACCACTCCAATTCAACATATTAAAGATTCCTTTGTGTCTCTTCTGTTTATATGCTTCTGATCCTGAAGTCTTTTTGCCTGTCTTTTTTTCGTCCTCCATTTTTCAAAAATAAAGTCCTACTTAATAGAACTATAAAATTTTTGTTTTGTCTTCAGTGAAGTTCATTCATTCTGGAATAAATACATGTTCAACACGACTCATATTCTTCCGATTACGTGAAACAATACACAAGTAAACGAGGAAGAGAAGACACAACAATGCCGTTGCTGTGAGGAAGATGAGGAGCCCAGTGAACAAAGAAGGTTTCAGAGGTACTTGGATCAGCTTGCCTTCTGCTGGAATCATGTTCGTGAGGCTTAACATGTAACCAAGTGACCATGCTATACTGCTGTTACCCACCTGAAATAAAGACAGAAGAGTCCTATTCCCATGGACTTCCCAGGCAAAGTAAAGAGGTTCCAAAAGTTCAACTGCTGATACTGGCAACTGCTTTTTAAGTTAGCAAAGAGAAAACTTTAGCAGAGCATGCAAAGAAGATACAGAATAATTTTGAATTATCCTTTTTTTGTAGTTTCAGAGGATGCTACTAAAATTGGTCAGTAAATTGGGCTAAGGAAGTGAGATACAGGCATTAGATGGTTGGCTATAAGGATGTGTAGTACATATACAGACAGCCAGTTAGGGGGATTTTCTGTGCAAGAAACACACTTTAAAAAAAAAAAAAAAAAAATCAGCACTACTGTGCTAATTCCTAGAATTAGTCCTCACCTTAGCCAAATCCTAAAATGTTAGTTCAAGCAAACAAAAAACCCCCACAAAGAGTCCCACTGACACAGACAAAGAGGAGGCCAGGGTAAAGTCCCCAAAGCAGCAACTCCATTCATCATCTTTTGTTTCATGATTCATTTTTTGCCTGCAAAAGAACCAGCACTAGGCTCTTCCATTTAAAAAATAAACATAAGTGGAAAACTACTTAGAAACGAGTGAAACAAAAGCAAAGGGGTTATGTTTGTATTCGCTCTATGGTCCTCCCACTTTGCTGTCTATCCCCACTTCTAATTTGAGCAAGAGTTTATCAGTTTTCCACTGTCTTTTTCATTAAATCATCATCCTGCCACTTGACAAGCACAGGATCAAAGGGTGCAGACAGAGCATGTTTGCCTATTTATATAAAGCAAGTAAGTACATATCACTGCCTCCTACAAATCAAACTACAATTTAAAAAAAAAAAAATCTGTTGTTGAGAGTGAAAAAATAAGGCATTTGTAAAGGTATCAGTAGAACTCATTAAACAAGGGCTAGCCTAGAGGGCCAGCTACACTTGTGTTTGGTTTACACTATAGCATAGGTTGCTTTCTTTTTCAAAGGGCCTGCATCACCTTCATCACTCCAGGTAGTTCTAGGGTATACTACAGGACAGACAAAGCTGAAATTGTGCTCTTCTGCAACCAGTCAGCTCTCCCAAACTCATTTGGCTTTCCAACTTTATTACAGGCCATCTCACTCTGTAGCTACAGAGATGAGTTTGTCTGAATGGCTACCCATAAGTAGTTTGCTTAAATTTGGGAAAACAAACCTCTTTGGTTATTCTTGTATAAAAAGCATCATGATGAAGTTGAGGGATGAACTTTAATAAATGAATGAATGTCTTCAATGAACAGTCAGCTACGGGTTGTAGGAGGCCATGAGAGCCTATAATATTTGGTCCTTTTTGTAGTTATGTATATCTTAATACCTTTTGGTTAACTGATAAAAAGAAAGCTACAGCAACCTGAACTGGAATATGACAGGTGAACAAAGAGGTAAGATGGATCAAGATGATTTTTCATTGCTGAGTGAGGGGAAAAGCTCATTCTCAGGTTTAGAACATTTGCAAATCGTCCAGCTCTAGATCTCGCCCAGATCTTAGCATTGGATTAAAGTTCTTTTCATTAATTGAAAAGAAATATGCTCCTAGCACAGGCAAAAAAATCTACCCTCCACTCTTGGAGAAACTGAGCTGTTATCTCTAGGGCAGCTTAGCTGATCAGTTAACATTAGGTTTCATTATTTTAAATAGATCTGCCCCTGCTAAGAGAATGTAGTTTTTCCTTTTGGAGTTTCATGATTATCCTAGTGTAAAATCTAGGTAACAAAGTGTTAATTTCAAATAAGCCTTTTGGTGTTTTATTTTGCTCAGTATTTTTATAGTCTTGGCTAAATACAGAAAAACATTGCTGTGTTTGGTTGCTCCCATCTGCTGAGGACAATACAAGATATATTTAAATACTGAGACAAATCCATCCCCTACCAGGCCCAGATTAACATCCCAAAGTAAGCTCTCTGCTGATTTCCTTGTAGAAGAGCTAAACTCTGGACAGTCCTCCAGAGCTCCTAATGGTTGTCCACCAGAGGACAAAATAAGGCAAGAAAATCCTGACTGATTCCTTAGTGCACCAGTAACAGATACGACTGTTCAGAAAATGCTTACAATTTCCAATTCACATCTTGCCAGCATACCCTGCATTTAAGAATACTCCATGAAGATCTACAATCTATTCTTTTGTTGGTTTTGCATGCAAGTGCTGAAGAATTTCCAGACTATATAGAGATTAAGAGATGGTCTGGGACAAGGTTTTAGAATAAGGCTCTGTACAGTAGCAGAGAGGAAAGGATGGAGTCAGAGCACTGCAGGGACCACACTCCTTGATGTAACAGTCTTAAATAAATCGCCATGCCTTCCAATTCGAAAGCAAAGATTTCTTAGCAGTAGCTTTAGAATGGACAAGTTTGGTCCAAGCACTCTATTTTTTAGGAGAAAAATTGAGGTCAGGAAAGAGAGGAATGTAGCTATTACACAAACATTGTAAGCCTTCTCTCTCTGCCAACTGAAAGCCAATACTCCATCAATATACATTCTTATTTCAGAGAACCAGATTACGGCACAGATGGATGTGCCAGGTGAGGATGAAAACTGCTCTAGTTGCTTCAACACCACTCACTGACTACAAAACAGCTCTGCTGGGTCCCCCAAGGATCTGCCAGCAGGCAGAAAAGTGGGATTTCTCCTGTCCAGCTCAGCAGAGTTAGCTTAAACTGACCTTGACTGGTGAGGTGTTTCAGACAGATCACTGCCACTACTTCAACAAACTGGGCAAGGTTTAAAACACAATTATTTGATCCTTGCTTAAAGCTCTTTAAATGAATCTAGGCAGCATCTCCAAGTAATGGAGTTCCAACCTCTGGAACAAGGCTGAAATTGCTACTGAGGCTTGAAAAATGGCTTTGTCTTATACCAAACATTTGACAGACATTTACAAAGGTTGTTTTTACAGCCATTATATTTTTCTAGGCTGCTGCATGTTCTGTCTCCTCCTAAACTTCTTTGGATTAAAATAACAGTAGGAGGAAATAATTATTACTCACCTCCTTTTGAAAACGTATCTGTGGCCAAGTTTCTGCATCGAAGTTGTAACCATGTACAAGCAAGTAATAAATGAAACTGGCTGAAAAACAGTAGGATCTAGCATATGTTTCTTCAAATTTAGGCAGCATAAACTGGAGCTGAAAGCAAAAAGTTTTTTTAAAACATGTAAATTATGAAAAAAATGCTTTTGTTTTTTAACTAGAGACTACTTTGGATTCTACTTAGAATTTATTAGCATTTTTCAGAAACAAAACTGTGGACAACTAGATACAGAGGTTTAGAAAAAGAAAGACCCTGACAGTGATATAACTTATGTGGTAAAAAATGAAAATAAAAATAAAACTGTAGAGGAAAGATTGATAACATTATGGTTCCTAAATTTTATATGCTATCTTTACAGCATGGTTAGATCTACGAGGTGGAATTTCAAAACCTAGCATGCAAGAAATACTACATGGCTTGAAGCACAGCATGGAAACAAATGTTGAGGTTGATACAGACTTCTGAAGAGTTCTGAATACTTGCCCAGTCCATGTTCTTTTTATATCTTCCTTTTACAGATACAAAATAAAAAAATAAAAAAATAAAACCCAAGCAACCCACTTACCTGTGCCCAGCTCTGTGAACAGAAAAACCACATACTTGAATTGAAGTCAGCTAGGGAAAAGTGCCCAGATAAATTCAAAGCATTAATTGTATAGTAGAATCCTGAGAAAGCCTATAGAAAAGAAGTAGATGACAGGCCTGTTACTGTCAGAACTACAGAAATTAAAGGCAAGAAAGCTCAAGAAGAAATGCTGTGTTTGCAAACCTACCACAAAACTGCCTTTAACTTTTGGCTGATGTATTCCATTAAATGGACAGTCTTCTCCATCTCTGCAAGCAGTGAAGTTAAACAATAAAGAAACCATCTCCTGGCACAGACCTGGGTCTCCTGTTCCATGGAAGTTCACAAGCTGGTTTGGGTAGTAGTTTGCTGGTCTCAGAGACTGCGTACAAAGGCTGCCAGAGAAGTACTTCATCGTTAATGCAGTACTGTAATTCTGAGGGTAACATGGATTACCTACATTGGAACTGGTGTTTGATTTCTGGAAAAAACAAGCAAGCAAACAAAAAAACCCAAACAATAAAGGCTACTCAAACACAAGACAGACCTAATTTGACATTAACTACGGGAATCTTTCTAAACCACATATGCATGTATTTTTGTTCTCTCTCTGTCATGGCTGATCAGTACAACATTGCTGACTATTGTAATTCATTGGAAGCCCTTTCTCAAAAATCACTGGCAAGATCAGCAAAACACTTACAGGACTAGTGGGCCTTCTTGTCAAATGGTACAAAACTCTCACCAATTTTTAACAAATATGAAGATCTATGTATAAAACCTAAGTGTGTTTGCCCACAACTAAGCACAACAGAGCTCTTATTGGCGTTTCCAAATTCCACCAAAAGGAAGTGAACACAAGCCTAAGAACCTGCTCAGACAATTACTGAACACCTGCAAGAGCAACATAGCAAAGGACTGGAAACGGACCTGGAGCAGCAATGCTAAAAGCCTTTTCTCAGCTTCATCTCTCCCATAGCACTGGAAGCTGTGAGTGTAGACATTGTAGCTGTAACCGTACAACTTCACTTGCAAGGTGCTATTGAAGTTCTCCTGAGGCTCCTCCGAGATAAATGAAATTTGAGTGGAAGCTCCTCCAAGGTCCAGCGCACCCATAGTTTCTTTTCCATAAGGATGGACCCATGTCCTCCAAAGGTTTCTCTGCATGTAAAAATAAAAACAAGGACAATTAGAAATATAATCTGCTTGGTCTCCCTTCAAGCTTTTAGACTCTTTATATAACTTTTTGAGATTCCCCACCCCGCCCCCTAAAAAAAAATCTTAGCTCCAAGGAAAACATGCAGATGTTTTTTACATAAGATGGTTGTACTTTTACAAAGTGAAATAATCTTGGAAGATGGAAAATGGAATGCAGTGTAGCTTTCAACTCAGAGGACAGCACAATGATCAAAGCCCAGGACTAGCCAGATCAGTACCCGTACTAGAATGCAGGGAATTGAAATCCAGATACCCATGAGATCTTGAACAAATCTGGATGGAAATATTGTGGAGATTTGCTTGTTTCAAGGCAAGAAGAATTATTAAAGGAATAGAATATTAAAGAGATCACACAGGAAAGGAGAGTGAAAAACACAGAAAAGTCAAATGAAAGCTCCATCAAAATCAGAAGAGCAAGGACCCCTAATCTGCACATTTACTTTGCTGAAACTGCAGTGGCAATAAATTTGATCTGTTCAGCTGGCATTTTTCCCTATTACCCAAAACATCCCCCAAATTCTGTATTTGATGTATGCAGTCACAGGGCAAAATATAGATTTTGTATGACTATCTCAATATTTACTGTAGTATTATTTACTGAGCATGATGATATGAATATATACATAAGAAGGGAAGAGAAACTTTATGGCTAGTAAATACACTCACAAGAAAATTCTACAGTGAAAGATTCCTATTAACAGCCCCTGGAAGAATTTGACTCCTAGTCCATTGTCACAAAAACAGTGAAAATTTCTTTCTCCTACTAGTGATACTCTAACATAAAGATCTTCACATAACTCTCTATACTAAACTGGCTCCACAGTGTTTTGCAGTCCTTACAAATCTGCCATATAGAATCTGATATCTGGAGTATTAAAATTAGCATGTGTGTTGGGTTTGTGTGTGGTGGGTTTCGGTAGCAGGGGAGGGCACTACAAAGGTGGCTCCTGTGAGAAGCTTCTCGAAGCTCCCCCGGCTCCAAGTCAGACCCGCCTCTGGCGAAGGCTGAGCCAATTAGCGATGGTGGTTGTGCCTCTGTGATAACACATTTAAGGAGAACCTGGTAGAAGGAGGGTTGTGAGGGAGATACCTGTGCAGACACTGAGGTCAGTGGAAGAGAGGAGATGTGCTGGAGCAGAGACCCCCCCGCAGCCCATGGTGAGAGGGCAGCCTGTGCCCCTGCAGCCCATGGAGGTCACCGGTGGAGCAGATGCCCACCTGCAGCCCGTGGAGGACCCCACGCAAGAGCAGGTGGCTGTGCCCGAAGAAGGCCATAAACCTGAGGGAAGCTTCTTTGTTGTTGAGAGGATGGCAGCCTGTAGGAGGGAGCATCTTGGAACAGTTTGTGAAGAGCTGCAGCCCATGGGGAGGACTCATGTCAGAGGAAGTTCATGGAGGACTGTGTCCCGTGAGAGGGACCCCACGCTGCAGCAGGGCAAGAGTGCGAGGAGTCCTCCTTCCAAGGAGGAAGGAGAAGCAGAAACAACGGTGATGAACTGACCACAACCCCCATTCCCTGCCCCCCTGCACTGCTGGGTGGGAATAGAGAAATCAGGAGCAAAGCTGAGCCCAGGAAGAAAGGGGGGGGGGGGGGGAGATGTTCTTAAGATGTGGTTGTGCTTCTCACTGCCCTACTCCGTTTGGAAAATTAAGTGGTCGTGTTCAAATTAATTGGTGTTCTTTTTCTTTCCCAGTCAAGTCTGTCTTTTGCCCATGACCGTAACGAGTGAGTCATTCCTCTCCCTTGTCTCCATCCCTGAGCCTTTTGTTTTCTTTCCTCCTCCCCATCCCTGAGGGGGAAGGAGTGAGCCAGGCTGCTTTGTTGCCCTCTGGGCTTAAACCACCACATGCTAGAAGACTGACACCACCCTGAAGTTCGTGATGTCATTTTTGTTGCATGAAATGCACACAATGAGAAAAACTCTTCCAGAACATGCAATTCTAACACTGTTTTTCTTAATTTTGCTAGAGTCAGCAACACATTCGCCATGAGCTATCATTCAGATCACCCACAACTAATCCCTGCTTATTAATTGCCATGATCTAACAGGAACCATCCAACTAGGACAGCTAACAATACTCAGAGGTTTGGCTGAAGTTTCTTTCAATCTAGTGAGACTATCTGGAAGAAGTGCACTTAATGCTAAGGGCAGCACACTGCTGCCATGAACGCAGATGAGCAGTTTCTGATCATCTTGGTACAGCTTTTACTGGGAATGAAATTATACTGAATATCTCTCTATAAAAAGGGACCTTACAATGCATTTGACTGACTCTGAGGCTCTTGCCTGACCCTATTTCTGAGTTCAAGAACAGGATAAGCATCTTTATATTGGTATCACTTTGTCTGCACAAGATAGTTGGTATCACAGTCCACTGCTCATAGCCTGCAGCTTTTCAGCAGTATCAAATGAGTGTATATGAGTGACTTCTGGCCCAGCTGAGGCACATCTGGCCACATCAACTTAACCACCTGCACTACTTCAGTCTTGTCTGTTTAAGACAAGTGAGCCAACACTGCCAAACAATTTGGAGACCCCTAAGCTGTGCAGATCCTTCACCAGTAGAGCTGCAGGAACAGCAACCACCTGAGGAAGTCACAGAAAAGCAGAAGAAAACATCTTTAGTTGGAACCACTTTCAAGACAATCAACACCTGTCACACTTAACATACCAATGCATTTAAGAGCAACGCAACTTCTGTTTCTAGGTAAGGCATCCGATATCATTTAGGGAAGAGCCCTGTTTTGTGGGTCAACAATTTCACCTTTGCTATATCACATTCTTGTAACATCATATTCTTTGATTTAGGTTTACTTTGTTCTATTATTGCCAGAAATACACCATTACATGTTTCAGTGCAAAATGAAAGTTATAGCTCTGATGTTTTAACAGGCATGTCCTCTCAAACTTCTCATTTATAAGAGAGAAACAGTGAAAAGAAAAGCATGCATTTTTTTCCACACACCTCTAAGAAATTGCCCATTAAATAGTTGGCCGTTATCCATCCATATACCCCTTCCTCTGGCCCAGTTATGATTTGAGCACCCCTAAATTCAAAAGGTTGTGCTCTGAAGTAGCTTTGAATGCTTGCAAGGACTTCATTGGCTGCCGTTTCATTTTGCAACCTAAGCAAGTCACAAAACATGAGACACTGAGCATCTGGAAAGGCAATTTTATCTTTATTGTTCACTGACTAGCAATTCAAGAAAACTCCTACAACCACCTAATAAAGAAACAGACATGATTTCCCTAAGGGGAAGCTTATGACAGGGAACAGCAAGTATCCAGCATTGTTTCAGTGAGCAACTCCCCCACTATGTACAGACTTCACTCTTTATCATACAAGTGCATGGGTGCTTTGCTTCTTACATATACTTTTCTTTTTAGTAAACTGAGTGCTTATATGACAGCTGATGGTTAAAAGTCCTGGAGCCTTTCTTCCCACTCTGTTTAGCCACAGAACAAATACAAAAAGCTGGTTTGTGCTAGGGCTAAAGCCACAGACAGACCCCAAAAGCCACATTACACCACGCTCACACTCAGAAAACTCTGCAGTGTCTAGCTTTAATCTGCCTTTGCTGCCCACGGATAAGCACAAACATTATCTGTTTACATAACACTGAATTTTAAGACAGATGTGGAAGAGAAAATTAAACTCTTGCTTTCTCCAGAATAAAGCAAGCATTTCTTTTCAATATAGCATAACAGCAGATTTTTAGACAGCCCTGCTTTCCCTATCAAAAAGGTTAATTAAATTAAATTGGCTGGGCCCCATTTCCTTTTGAGATGGCCAGTTTCCAATGGACAAAAATGCATCCAATACATTTTTCACATTCTGTTTTCAAAGACTGCTATGCTAGGACACATACAGAGGAATTAAAGTTTCTGCCATACCTCAGTAGTCTCATGCCAGCTGTAGCCCCCAGATAAACAGAAGTGTTTTTATGCAGATGAACTGGTATTCTCTCCTTGACTTTATTCAGACAGTCATCAAAGGGTTTGACAAGAGCTCCAGGGTTACTCTCATAGCTAGAGATACCAGGGCCTTAAAAGAGAACAAGTAGATTGATTTCATTCTGCTTTGCCAACTGCAAATTAGCCCAATTAGCAAACAGGTGTTAAGAGAAAGAGATTTCCCCCTTCCCTCCTGCAATTGCAAACAAGGATAGGATGATCTACAAGTGCTAAAGAAATAAAAAATGTAGGGACTGTCTCAGCTGTGTGAGACAGAAGATATTTGCAAACTGCTCACCTGTATTTCCTTGTGTGTACATACACAGCTATAGTACCATACCTAGAGTAAGATACACAGTATAACCACATAAAACCACAAAGACAGCAATGCTATATTTATGAAGAAGATAGGTTTACTCATGGCAGATGCTGTGGAAAATAGCATTTCTAATGGATGTAAGATTTCTCCGATCTGCTAAAGTATAGAAAATCTCTTCTTCCACAACCTAAAACAAAGATTTCCCATTGGTTTGCCACAACTGTTGTGGACACCATGGCACCTCTCCAGCTCTCTGCTCTCGACTGAAAAGAAAATATAGAAGCTTCTGCAAGGAATTGCTGGTGAAATTTCAAGATGCATGCAAATGGCTCTTGAAGTCATAGAAGTCCAAGTCTAGGCTGGTGCACAAACTACTAAGTGTTTCACAGTTTTCCAAATTTCCAAAGCCTTAAAATAACAGGAATGAGAGTTACACCATGCTGCATAAGGCATAACTATTTGAACAATTAACATCAAAGTCTTTCCTCCCTTGCTCAACACTCCAAGGACCAGCAGGACTTCAACCTGGGTGTGAATAAAAAACATTCCTTACTCAAATTCCCTAGCTGAGGAAGCCACACAGGGAGAAATCCAGGCATTCCCATGAAGCCATTGCCCCACAGAGAACAACTCTTCCAGAATTCCATCTAGTTCTCCTGTAACAGCCATCTCTCTCATAGCTTGATCCCAAGCTAAGTAAAAGATGGCTCTTACAGAGTTAAAATGAGAAACTATTTATGTTCAGCCACATTGCATTGATAAAAACAGACGAAACAGACTCCACACTCCACCACTCCCTTTTCCACAGTATGAACTTAAACATAAACATTACCATGTCATCATTAGCTGTTCACAGCCTTGGTTTGGAATAAGACTTTCCAAAAGTCTTAAGTCTAGCACAGGCAGGCCTGAGGCTGGAAGAAAACCTGTTACCAGAGGAAACTGCAGCAACTGCTGTTTTACATCCTCAGCGACTGCTGTTGCCTCACGCTCCCTTGGCAGCAACAACCTCCATCTCCTGGTGTTCAGAGAGGGCAGGTCACAAGGCAGTGACCATTTTCTTCTGGACAGCTGCCTGCTTTGAGGATGCTTAGAGCCTGACCAGGACAGATTAACTGCACTACATAGAAAGGGGTTTGTGTGTGTAGCAGCAGCCCCACATGAGGCAGAGGTACCTAATAAAGGCAGAAATAAAATTATAAAACCACCGCGGAAGTTACAGAGTAGTTGATCATTTGACTTTCAAGTTCAGTAGGTATGTGAAAGTCTGCCTCTCAGTATGGCCAGATCCATCCCCCAGTTTAAGTGCTCAAGGCTGCCCCCCACAGCTTGGTTGGGGACCTCTCCCATGAGCCCAGTCTCCTCTAGTGCAGTCACCCAAGACTGGAGCAGGGAACCCTGGTGATTTTGTAGACTGGAGGATGAGTACTTTGGTTGAACATGGTTAAGAGCTCGCTGGACCCGAACAGTTCACAGCAATTCGGCCTCCTCTGGTTTGCAATTTTTTATATTCCTTGGATGTAAACCAAAATCTAAACCAATTAAAACAAATTCACAAAGTACTCCTCTGTCATTTTTCAAGAAAAATAACGCAGTTTCTCTGTGCATTTTTGATACACCAGGATTCCTAAAGGCAACGTTCCTAATGAGTCAAGACATGAGCCAGCAGTATACCCCCCACCTCAGCAGGCTGGCTGCCATTCCTGCAGTCTATAAAGACACACCATCAGGCACATGACAGTGCATTACTTCTGTGCACATTACAGTTGCTTTCCTTTCCTTGTTCTAAAATTGCTAAGAATGTCCACACATATATTTAACACTGAAGATAGAAACGTTGATGATCTTAAGAAACCATTGCCTTCTACTCATTTCCTAGCTACTCATACTAGTTATGGCTACATCTCCAAAGCAGTATTGCTGAAGGCAGTATCTTAGAGGATATTTTAAAGCTCATTTAACTCAGAGTAGCAGAATTTACAAAGTTTGGCTTCCTGCAGAACCCCTTATGGACTAGCTAGTTTAATAATGTGAATTTCTCTCCCCTGCCTGGCCACCTGTCTTCATAGTACGTGTGGAACTTGGGTATCTTTGAAAGCTTAGTCAAATGTCATTGAAGTTAACTAAGAGATTCAAAAGCTGTTATGAAGAAATTCACAACAAGCTATTAAAACTTATACTTAACCATACAGGAGTATGAGCAAAAGTCAGTCTGTACAACTACAGGTCTCCCTGAGCCAAAGGCCAGACCTGCGTATCTGGTACAACTATGACATCCTGTCAGAAACAGTTCTGCAATTTAGCTGTTTTACTTGATAATTTTATTAGACACTTCCTAGTTCTGTGGTATGGAGAAGCTCCTCCTGTTCACTCTCTGCATGCCTTTCATAACTTTCTTTCGGTTGCCTCTAATTCCACATGAACTGCACAAGACTTGTTTCTCTAGGAATCCTGACTCAAACAGCAGAAATTTTTTTAAACATCACTAAGACTTCTGGAAAATAAAACCTAATTTGTCAAACTCCTATAGCATAGCTGACACTCATTTTTACCTCCACCAAAATTAATGGCTAATATCTAACAAGGGCTAGATCCCCATTCTTCTCAAAGACTTTTTATTCTGATCTATTTTTAAACATATTTTATACTTTCCTTTTAAAAGAATTTATCTCAGGGCCCAAGGCCTAAACATTTACAGTGCCTGATTCTCTGTATAGCGAATTCTGTCTGCACCAATCATGCACTGCAGTGGAGTAAATCAAGTTTAGCTACAATTTCCTCTCTCCATTGCAGATTAGAGCACTCTGTCTATCAGTAGGAGAAGGACTGATACTGACAGATACAGACACCATCTTAACAGTTCTCACTCCCCAGCACTTAAAAGGGAACGCAGCAGAAAAAAAAAACACAAACCAAAAAACCAAACAGTATAAGCTTTCAGATATCCTCTTCTTGGAGGCTTGAAAGAAATAAGGAATTTCCATTTGAGCTCACCTTTCACGTTGCACTTGAAGGTTTGGCTTACCACTCCCGTGTCATTTTCTTTTTCTGCTGGCCATTCATAGACATAGACTGTAGTCCGAGAGGATCCAGCATCAAGGACTATTCCATACTGGGGAGAAAAAATTAATACACTAGATCAAGAAACAAAAAGTGACAGCTTAAAGGCCCATACACAGCTGTACTTCTTTGCACCATCAATACTTTAGAAAATGTATGCACAGTATATTTACAAGAGAGATTAATTCTAGTGTTAGGCGCTTAGGCATGAATCCAACAGCCAAGCACAGAATGAATCTGGCTGCAAAACAAAGAACATACTAAATATCTTCAATAATTATTTTAGTGGGGATGGAGAATGCTCATCTCTTTTCAGCATCAGGTTCAAAATCCACACTGACACATAGATAACACTGTGTTAGGACCTGATTTTGCAGCGAGTTCATTTCCCATTATCCCAGCTATACTCCCTGGACACTGAAGGGTTTGATACTTAAGCACAGGCTTTAGATTCAAGGATGCACAAGGGATCCATAAAGCTACCAGCAAAGAGGTAAAGTACATAATAGTCCACATTCAGAATGATGTAACAAGTCTGGTTCTTTCTAATTGCCCATAAACTTCTCCCTTTGAGTGGTTTAGGCAGTCCACCTGAGAGCTTGCCACTGAAAACAGGCTGCACCAGAGTGTGAGACAGCAAAGAGGGAATCAGTATTACCCCATGTTTGTTTATTAAACAAATGAGGAATATTTAAGTGACTTGCCCCAGGTCAACTGGACTCTCTGTGTGATTAAAGCCCAGGTTTCTCCATCCTGTTCCACTGCTCACCAGACCAGTCTCTCCCCCTTTTCCATCTTTTATGGCAGCAGAAAACTGTAGCAACTGGGAAGGCAAACTGCACGAAGGGAAGAAAACTGCAATTTTGCTTATCCTCTTTATGATCCATGGAAGTACGTTTAGCTGCCCCCCGACCTTCCAAAGTCATCTAATTGGCAAGAATCACATAGTGTAGGGTTCATTTCTCTGACAACTTTTTTCTTTTAAAAAAGACAGATGCCCAGGAGCCTGACAATACTGAAAAATAAGAGCCTCCATCTGGCTGCAAAGCAGTAAGAGCCCCTGCAGCAGGCCAATAAATTTCATCCCACTGCCTCCCCAGGGAGCCTCAAGTCTGACTGAGAAAGATCACTGCTTCAGGTGGCAAACCATTCAGATTCCACACCTCATTAGTTCCCAGATTCCGCAGTAATCCTACAAACTCCCAGCCCCCAAAGAACTACCAGCAATACCAGTCTAGTCTGCTTCCTAAAGGACTGTTAGGTAATGAAAATTTCATTTATACTTATCCAGACGATACTTACCCTGATCAACTAAAAGGTGAAAGGCTCCACAGATACTATCAAACCACTATGCCATCAGGCTCCCTTCAAGTAACTACTTTGGCAAAGATACTTTTGAGTGTATTTCCCCTCTTTGAAAGAGAGATGAGGACTCTGGAGACACATAGTACAGTAATGGTCAATCTGCTCAAGGGCTATTAGTTAAATCTAGTCTCCGTCAGCTCAGAGTGCCAACCATAAGCTACTTTTAAATGCCAAACTTAACTACTTTTAGAGCTAACTATCATGCCTAGGTAGAGCTAGAAGGTAATGGGAGTATTTTTACCTCAGCTAACTGTGGGGCTTTTTGACCTACTTCCACCCTCCCCTGCATTTCCCAGCCTCCTTCCTGAAAGTAACAGATTTCAGGCCCAAAGGGTAGTGGTACACTTATCTGAACTGATGTGCAACTCACAATTTTATTTTCTCCCTCCTCCTATTTTCCTGAACAGCCTCTTGTTTCCTTTAAAAGAGATGCTCAGTTTTGAAAAGGACTCTTGGGCCCATTTCAGGGTGACTCTTGAAGCTCCTCAGAACTGGTGTGAGTTCACTCTGTGTGAACCGGCCCATGCAGCCTCCTGAAGTGATGATCAGTGAGAGGTGTGCCAGGTGTTAGGACTAAGATTAATCTTTAATTAAAAAAACAGAAATGACAGAGGATGCAGCGTTTTAAGAGGGTGAGAGAATTCTACATGCCTTGTCTCAGCCTGCTGCCTAAGACAAACTGGTAGAATTAAAATTCTTCGGTGACATTACATTTCTGTCCAGGTAGCAAGTCTGATCATCTTTGGCTGCCATTTAAGGACAAGCAATGCCTTCCTGCTTTGAGATGCACTGTGTGGGACTGAGAGCACAGGGAAACCCTTATCTGGACTAGCAGCTATTAAAGAACAGAGCAACTTTTTCTCCCTCCCTTCCCCTCTACTTCAACTTTCCCACTGAGGATTTCTGTCATCTCTACTCAAACACCAGTGGAGAGAGATAAAGGCCTGGTGATTCCCTAATACCCAACAACTGCATCATCTAGTCAAGGGACTAGATTAGTCGGGACAAGACAGGGAGACAACATTAACCCCAAAAAGCTTCAGAGTTCTGGTTTCTGTAATTCTCTCCCTGAAGAATCTCCACACGTACTCCAGCAGCACAAGGCAAAGCCTGAATTCCAGAGTATTTCTGCTTGTCTTTTTAGTTTGCTCTGCCCCTCATCATGAGCTACTTTGCTTCTGTTAATATCCATCAAGTCCCAACATGTGGTAAATCATAAAGTGCACACTTAACAGCCCAAATTCTTTTGATACACAGTTTGCAAAGATTTTGGCACAAACTTCCTAACTGTGCTTGGGGGCAGTATTTAAACTTTGTGTATTTCTGACTTCAAAATTATTATAAAGTTACTTCCAATCTCTGGAAAAAAAAAAAAAAAAAGCAAGCAGTGGCATATCCTCCTTATTTGGCCTCTCAGTCTTGGATAAGATATTGTGTGATAGGCATCACAGACAGGGAATCAAGGAATGCCTTTCCTGCTTTGTCACTGACTCTGTGATCATGACCAATTCTCTTTTTCTCTCAGCTTCAGTTTTCCCATGATGAAGATGTGATTAAACATCAATTTATGGCTGTAAGCTCATTTGAATCACACCATAATTAGTTTTGGAAGAAACATGATTAAATATCAGTTCAAAAAATAGTTTTCCTTTCTTAGGCATTCTAAGACTTACCTTAAGCCCTGGGGAGAGGATCTGTTGCTGATTTATCTGAATCACTGCAATAGCAATGACAAGAACTATGCTTAGAAGAAGGAACACTTGGGCAACAACACCTGGGGTTCTGGTGAGCATCCTGAAACAACAAAAAGGGATACACTTAAGGAATGTGACAGGATTCAGGGATTCCATCTTAAGGCTGGAAGCCCTGAATATCAGTTGAGACTCCTCATGAAATCTCATTTCGTCAGCTAGATTACGCTACATGAAAATTCCGTGTTCTCCTCAAGAACTGCCTGATGTTTTGCTACCACTAACTTTTTATTGTCTAGAAGGGGTGTGTCAATATTGTCATGTTAATGATGCCAGATTTCACCCTCAGGTGCCAGTCTGCTCATTTCCCACAGTGCCTACATGTAGATGCATGCTCACCATCTCCCAGTGCCTCAGGAAATCAGAGCGGTGGGCAGGCTGGGGCTAGTGCACACTCAGGATCCCATGGACGCCTACAACATAGACACAACCACAGCCATGTAGACACAATGCTGGCAGCTGCTGAGTACAGCTGGATGTTTCTGCCAGGGAGAGAAGGTCGGTGTCTATAATAGGTACAGGCTGTGTCAGCAGGAAACAAAAAAGGTTTTTGGAACACTGAAGTGGGCATCTTTCTTCTAACTAATGATGTGTTCATGAAGTATGTTTGTGTGCACGTGTGCGTGCATATTAATGTGGAGGCTGTTATTATCACTCTGCACTACACATAAAATATATACTGTTTAATTCACAGATCTTGCAATGAAAAGATACTAAATTAAGTAAATCTAACATGTAGTTATGTTAGACAAACCCAAAGATGACACGAAACGTGCACGCTGATGATAAGGCTCTTTATATGTTCATTTCCTCTAGAAATGTTTTCTAGAATTCAGATGTGGTTTACGTTTCTTGTAATTTCTGTTCCTTTATTTTTGCATGTCCCTGTCCAGACAGCTCTTCACTCCAAAAGGCCTTTCGGTACTTCCAAGTACTGACAATCCCCATATCAAAAATTCTTATGCTCTACAGAGTTTGAGGAGGAAAGAGGTGGCTGATGAGAGATGGCAAGCTTAGAACTGTCAGAGGAACACAAAACTACGAACTTTCCTGCCTTTCTCATTTGCAGAAACCAGTTATTTTGCTATAGAAATAACAAGCTAGCCTGGTGTGAACTATCCTGACTCCCATCTCCCACACTGATGGTGGGGTATACCGGTGGCTGCCCTGCCATTTCAGCAATGGCCAGTGCCAGTCTGTGCAGAGGACAGGAGCTAAAAGGTGGTCTATAGTCCACAGCCACAGCACGCTGGGTCAGCACTGTTAGACCTGCAACATATGGTCTCCTTAGCTCCAAGCAGAGCCAAAGGCCTGAGGGAAAAGGCAGAACAAATGCTTCTTGACACAGTTTCCATATTCTAAACCCCATGGGTTCTTCAGCCTGTGCACCCATGGTCAACATCTATGTTCACATTCAAAAGAGAAGCAAGTTAGTAGTTTTGTTCTGGGACTAGTTTCACTCTGAGCTTTGCCTAGTGCTGCTGCTTTCCATCTTTGTCTTCTGATTTCTGTTGTGAAATCTAGCTCAGATTGGCTTTTGGAAACTCTTCATTTCAGCCTGACACATCTCACTTCCAGAACATCATTTTTTATACTCCTTAACCCCCTTTTCTAAATCCATATGGGCTACCTGTTTACCGCCAATCTACTCTTCCAGTACTTTCCTTTCTTGGCTTGGTAATAGCTTTATTATCTTAATGATCAGCCAGTTTTAAGCGAAAATTACCAGCCACACTGATGATTTATTTACCGTTGTCCACTGCTTTACTATACTAAGGCATTTAAACATCATGTACACTATGTATAAACAACAGAATAAAATCTTATTTTTACTATTAGAAAATAAGTTAGCACCTAAGATGAATTCTCACTGTAACCTGTGGATGATGTTAGGGCATACTAATTAGAAGCATTTATATAGATCAATTCATTTTTTAAAAGAGAGAGCAGATTTTAACTATATGTTTATGAATAACCATCTGGATAAAATACTTGTCTTTAGGGGGAGGAAAGAAAATCTTTATCTTTCAACTGTACACAGTGCTATCTGTAGCTGTAAAGTGACTGAAAGAAAACTATCTGTTTGTGACTTAATATATACTAGTCACTCCTGGATCAGACCGTTGATGCTCAGCACTAGGAAAAAATAAGATTATCAAAGAAAAAAACACTCAGGGCAAATGACTTTTTGAAAAACTAAAGCGTTACTAAAGAGCAAAGCAATGGCCACTATTATACTATTAATACTTAAGAACACCCATGACAACTGTTGAAATATTTTCTGCCACGTCTGTAAAATAGAAATTGAAATCTTGGTTTGTTGAATTTCTCATGTGCTTCCCTCGTACTGGGATTTGTCTTTATCAGAGATTATTTCTCTTTTCAAAAATCTTTTTTGACAGGAAGCATACTGAGTAAGAGATCTCTTAATGCATTCCTCATACAATCTTGTCCCATTGGCAATCAGGCCAATTTCATCAAAGAATCTGTAAATCCTGATTTAAGCAACAGCCTCTGTGTCAGAAGGACACTTTACACTCCATGCCCACTTGAATTTGTCACGCAGTTGACATCTTCACTATCTGAATTGTGCAAGACGCTGCAAGATTTCACATAACTGGATCAGAAGCACAGGGCTGTATTTACTGTTAGCTACACTCATCTAAGTCTCACACACATACCAGGCAATACAGTCATACTTGCCCATTCACTGAAATCTGTAGAGATAGATACCAGAGATGAGTTCATTCACTCCACAGTTTAAACAGAGTTGCAACAGAAGTAACTCTTGCTAACAGTATCAGCAAAAAGCCCAATAAAATATTTTAACGAAATATCAAAAAGCAGTGGCATTCCATTATTAAAACAACATCATCCTGAAGCAAGAAACAGCACAAATATATATTTTCTACAACCAATTAGGTCCACTGGGCCACACAGGAGCATACTGGAAGGATCACTTTCTACACCTTATTTCAAAAGGAATTCCTGTCTGCAAAGTAAAATGGTCTAGACTTCTTCATGCCACCAACATTTTGAGATTAACTAGGTAAATACACATCTGTATGAATGACTGCGTATTATACGTTGAAATTCCTTTTCCCGAGTTACCTGAAATACCAAACCCTCTTTATTTTAGGTACTGACCTGTTTGTTCATAGGGTGGGTAGGCAAGCACCGTAAATACCTTTCTTCACACTACAACTGGGAGAGATGCAAAGATGTTAGCGTTTATTTAGAAGTGGTCTGTAAGTGACTGTTTTTCAAATGCTGAAAAAAAGCCCCAAAACCCCAGCACCTGCAGCATTTTAAAACCCACAATGAAAACCTGCGAGGACGTTTCGCAGGCCTTCCTTCGGAGGAGAAATTAAGTAAAAACAAGCACATGGAGCCCAAATTAGCGGCTGAACCTCAGAGCTTTCCTTCAGCTCACCGTCGTCCCGGGTGAGGAATCTTCGCACAACGACTGTGATTTGCGAGAACGCACAAAGTTTTCCCCCCAAAAACCCGCGGAGAGACGGAGGGACAGCCCAACCCCACTCCCCCCACGGCGGCGGCGCCCGCCCGCCCCTCAGCCCCGCAGCGCGGCCGTTGGCGGAAAGCCGCCCCCCCAGCCCGGCTGCGCCCCCCCCAGCCCGGCTGCCGCCCCCCACAACCCGGCTGCGCCCCCCCAGCCCGGCTGCCGCCCCCCCCAGCCCGGCTGCCGCCCCCCACAACCCGGCTGCCGCCCCCCACAACCCGGCTGCGCCCCCCCAGCCCGGCTGCCGCCCCCCACAACCCGGCTGCCGCCCCCCACAACCCGGCTGCGCCCCCCCCCGCCCGGCTGCCGCCCCCCCCAGCCCGGGGATCCCCCGCGCCGCCGCCGCCCGTCCTCTCGCACCCTGCCAGCCCCGCGCCGCCTCCCAGCCCACCTCCCTAAAGCGCGGCTTCCCCGCTCCGTCCCGGGCGAAGGAGAGAAGGCGGGGGGTGCGCCCTCGGAGCGGGGAGGTGGCGGCTGCGAGAGCCTCTCGCCCCGGTGGGGGGTTTGCGGAGAGTCACTCCGTGGTTGCTCGCCCTCCGCTCCCGCGTTTCCAAAGAGATTAAAAAAGCCCCAAGCAACCAGGCAACTTGCGGTTAAATAAAATCCGGATGAATTGATTCAAGTGGAGGCAGACGATCTGCGGCGAGTCGGCACACCAGAGGCGTTCCCGCACTCAGAGATGCGGGGGGGAACCGGGAGGTGCGGGGCGAGGCCGCGCCTAGCGAGGGGTGCCGGGCGAGGAGGGCCCGGGGGGGTGGCCCGGGGCGCCGTCCCTGCCCATCAGCCCGGCTCCGGCCCTGCGGCTGTTGGACAGGCGACAGCGGGGGGACAGGTCGTGCCGGGACCAACCGTCTGCCTGCAAAAACTCCCGCAACGCGGCCCTGTCTCCCTCCTCTCCCCCTCCAGCAGCTGCTCTCTCCGGAAGCGCGGATCTGGCTTTGTCTCAGCTGACAGAGCGGGATGTTGCTGGCTGTCCCTAAATCACGCTCCTCAGTTCCCTCCCAAAGCAAAGGCAGAAAGGGTTTTGCCTAGAGATGGCACCGTGGGTGAAAGAATGGTACTGCCTCTTCTAAAAGGAACAAGTGCTTTCTCAGGAGGGCTTTGCTCAACCCTCAGAAATTGGCAGCCCTCGGGTCTCAGGGCTACCCTTCTATTCAAGTTCAAGCGTGGTGGCACTACTTGTTTTGTAGTTTTGCAGAGTTCTTGCCAAACCTGGACTCTTCCGTGGAGCTAGCGCATACCCAGAAACCTACCTAAAAGCAATGTCACTGAGATCCTGCTCCCGTCACCGGTCGGACTTGTGTGATCAGCTACAGCCGAGGATCATCCTGCAGCCTGCAGGATGGGTTTGCCAGAGGCATGAGCTCTGGAATCACAGCGAGACACTTCAACCACTTTGCCACCATTTGCTTGTTGTTCTAGGATTCAGAGTCACATCATGTAAAAAACTTAAATGCACCTCTTTGATTTCTTTTCTCATAATAATCTTGATGAATTACAATATCCTTGGCCTTTAAATAAAGAAAGGAGAACAAGGAATCAGCTGCAGCCTTCTAAGCATATGAGCATCCTTTCATAGTCTACTAATTTTGGGAGAGGAGGTAATTTCCTCTTTTTGATGACAATACATTATTAAAGCTGGTTTAATGATGATCTTGGTGGACCCGTTCAGCTATTGCCAGCACATGAACACAAAGCCTCCCATCCATCCTCATTCCCTGTCTGATGCATGTAACTCCTTTCTTCCGTATCATTTCCATTCCTGTGACATCTTTGTCTTCTTCCATCAAAGTGTGTTTGGTTTAATACATGTAGTCTGACTGATTGTATTGGTCTGCTCTGCTGGGGCAGAATCTGTCTCAGGTATTCATTTGAAATGACAAGTGAGTTGGGTTGCTGGCCCCACAGAAAAGCATATTCGTTTTGCTACCACGAAACATAAACATTTTGAAATAAAAAATAAAACATTATATCCACTTCAACCAGTCCTACAATTAGCCTCCATCAGTGACTAAAATTTAATGCTTGCAACGAAAGCAAACCCTACCTTCTATATCACCTACTTCTATAAAAACAGACATAAGAGATTCTTTTTCTTTCTGTACCATTTCCAAGAGCGGGGCTGTTGCACAAACTGCTTTTCTTGTGACATTTATTGCTGTGCTAAAGCCATGATAGCAGCATAATTGATATGGGCTATAAAATCCCCCAGCTGCTTTCAAAGTCCAGAACAGTGGTCCTGAATCAAATTGATTAGAAACGAGATTCCCCTCCAGGCCTGTCCAGTGTCTGCGGCATGGTAACTGGCTTCATCGGTTCATCTGCTTCAACCCTGGGGGCCCATCTCGGATCCACTACTTTATCTTCTTTTTTTCTTCTCCTAAGACTACCTCTTTGGCTTTTCTTCAGTTTTATCCTCAGCCCTATCTTCCTTTTTATAGTTCCTTTCTCCTGATCCTCCATCCATTCCTCATTCCCTAGGCACAGATTAAACTTGGTGCATTTTCCAAGCCTTCACCAAGCCTGTAGCATGCATACATCTCCTCTCCATCATTTCCTTTGCTGCAGCACCTTTTTCTCCCCATGCTTCAGGTATCCTTGTTTGAATGCATTTAGTGTAACTAACTGTATTGATTTGTTTTGCTTGGACAGAATCTGCCCCAGGTGTCCATTTAAAAATGACAAATGAGCTGGATTCCTGACAGCCTGAAGGAAAAATTACTGCTTTTGCTACTGATGAGCACACGTATGTGAAGTTAAAAGACAATGAGTGATATTGGCAGATTCATAGATGATCAATAGCAAATCTCTAGAAACTATAAAATATTATGGACACGAATAAACTGTTTGTTACAGACACAATTCTGCAATGCATTTATGGTATCACATTTACACAGGCTACACAGCAGATACTGCTCCATTTTCCTATACAGTGACAAGAGGAGAGGGGATGGATGATGATACATCTCATGAGACCCCAGAATTGCAGCTGCTACTTGTGCAATGCTCATACAGCATTTCATGCTGGAATATTAAGAGGCCTCAAAATATCCTCTGAAAAGAGAGCAATAGGGTGAAATAGAGAGAAATGTTAATGTAAAAATGGAGGTAAGAAGATACTGGCGGATGCAATAACATTAGTCTGGTTTTTTGCATCATATTTTGCAAGCTCACAGGAGTGAGGTCTGTCCCCTGTTACTGTGCATTCTTTGCAAAGTCCAGTAAGCAAAGGGCTTCTCCCTTTCATGCTAAGCTTCCACTGCCTTTTTCTCCATTTCTGTTGATGCCAGCAAAACGGTATGATACCCTTTAGCTCAGTTCATCAATTCCATCAATATTCCTGGATACTTTCTTCCCAGGACTTTTCATCAGTGTTGACAAGGACCCTTCACTCACTAGGTTTCTGCTCCCAAAGACCTGTTTCATGTTCACCTCTTTACCTCATGACAAAATGTGGGAACTGGTAACGCAGGCAGAGCTCTCTAAAGGATTTAGGACCCTCTGGGCCAGCAGGAGCCAGGACATTCTACATAAAGTCTGTAGGCCATTTTTGTGTCCAACATTTCATTCCAAGTGAGAAAGCACTTTTTCTATTTGTTTCCAAATAAGAGCAGTGAAGCTGACGAAAGTCTAGAGCATCAGTCTTATGAGGAGTAGCTGAGAGAACTGAGGTTGTTTAGCCTGGAGAAAAGGAGGCTGAGGGGAGACCATACTGCTCTCTACAACTGCCTGAAAGGAGGTTGTAGCAAGGTGGGTGTTGGTCTCTTCTCTCAAGTAAAAAGTGATAGGATAAGAGGAAACAGCCTCAAGTCGCACCAGAGGAGGCTTAGATTGGATATTAGGAGAAATTTCTACATAGAAGGGGTGGTCAAGCACAGAACCGGTTGCTCAGGGAAGTGGTTAAGTCACCATTTCTGCAGGTATTTAAAAGACCCATAGATGTGGTGCTTAGAGACATGGTTTCATGGTGGACTTGGCAGTGCTAGGTTTATGGTTGTACGTGATGATCTTAAGAGTCTTTTACAACCTAAATGGTTCTATGATTCTATGATTATAGCAGCATACCTTGGTAATTGCCAAATTTAGGAAGATAGCAAGGTTTTCAAGCAAGAAGTCACAAACCACATCTGAAATCTACATTTTTGAAGAATGTTTAGATGTGATTCTCCTCAGAGATCACAGAATAACAGAATCAGCTAGGTTGGAAAGGACCTTGAAGATCATCTAGTCCAACTGTTAACCTAGCACTGACAGTTCCCAACTACAGCATATCCTTAAGCGCTATGTCAGCTCTACTCTTAAACACTTCCAGGGATGGGGAAAGGATACAGGTTTTTGTTTCTTTTACACAGTAGCAAACCTCATTTTTAATAATCTTAAAAGCATCTACTGCCCTATAGTTTTCTATCATCACTAAAAAAAAAAAGCAAAAAAAAAAAGCGAGCAAATTCACAGCTATGGCATGAAAAACTCAGTTTGTCTCAGTTTTGGATAGTGGCTGGATATAGACATTGTCTTTTCTCTTCTGGAGTTTCACTGATGTCTTCGAAATACCTTAGGCAGCTACTTGTTGGTTTATGTTTTTATTCCTTTACCACAGCGCTAAAGCTAATAATGTGTCTTGGATTCAGTTTCTGAATCTCCTGTCTCATATGCATGACTCTGTGGCAATAACACTTTTCTGCTCCACATCTTCTCTTTGTGAGGTTTTGAAACTAGTAAGAATTTAATTCTGAAACTGAACCAAAATACTTTCTAATCTATTTATTTCCCTTCCTGAGACATAAAGCTTTATACCTTGCATCTCGTGTCCAAAGAATCAAGAGCTGCTTTAATCACTTAAAAACCCTGAGGGACAGCCTTTATCACGTGGTTATAAGCCAGGACAAGTAGTAGACACAGGCAAAATAAGCATGTAATTAGGGCAGCAGATTGCTGGGACAGCAGAAAAACACAGCCCTTTGTCTATTTCGCTATGTTCGAGTTTTAGAAAGCCAAACTAGCTGCTGCAGCAGGAGAGGCTATGGGCCAGCCATGCTATGCTGCTGGAAGGAGAGGAACTCTCCAGGAATGCCAGTGACTGCTCCCATCCTTCTTGCTCCCTGCCCTCAAGCTGCAAGCCAAGCTTACGGAGCTTTACAGCAAACTCGTTCAATATTTTAGCCATGCCTGCAAACATATGTTATGTCCTGACATATATATTCCATTGTCATAAAAGTGACCACAGGAATCTGATATAGAAATACCATATTCTTGGAAGAAATTCACTGATGTACTCAAATAAATGCCCTATCTCCAGTGGATGGGGGTAAATTCTTCCTTAGGACTTAATGTTTTAAAAATTGCTGTCTGAAAAACTGCTCAACATGGAATATTTCTCTGAGGCTGACAACTCTAAGTGAATAATGTTTCACTTTTCTTAGTTCAGAAGTAAGTGTTGACAACTTTCTAGTTCAGAAGAGATTCATCCCCTACATTTTCAAAGAAGTACGACGAATTATCTGTAGCAACCTTTCTATCACCCTTTTGTGTTCTTCCAGGAATTAATCAAATAGGCTGAGTAACTCTAAAATTCCTAGATAAAATCCTTTCCATTGCAATTTCAGAGTTAGGTTATCTCCTTGAATACAAGATCTGTGGATGAACAAAGCTCTTTTACAACTTTTCCAAGTCCACCTGCCAGTATTGTTACTCATTGTTACATTGTTTCACTAACTCTGAGTCAATGTAACAACTTCTTTTTGTCTCTTTCTATGCACTAACATTAAACTGCAATTGTCTGGGATTGTTCATAGGCTCAGAAATGCAATTATAGTCATTAAAGTCCGTTGTACAGAACAAGAAATCTGTGGAAGAAGAAAAACAGCACACCAAGGAGTAGAATGATCCCAGCAGTAGTGATCATAACAACCATTTCTAATTTTCAGACTCACCCTTATGTAGTTCCTGCTTGAAAACAGCTTGCACTAAATAGCTTGTTTGTTCGCCAACTGAATGAATATAGAGAGACTTACTAAAATCACAGTTTTGATTCTGACAGATTGAAAAGCCTTTCCTTTTCCAGTAGGGAGGAAGATATCTTCTTGCTAACTGGAGTGCAAAGCTGGGTCTGGTGGAGGGTGTGAGGTGCACGTTGATTGGGAAGTTCCTACAATCTTCACTGTGTTTCATTATCTTCATTCATCTTTGCAGTCACAAGTACAGTGCCATTTCTCCATGATAGTAATGGTAAATAATACACCCAGTGTGAAGAATGCATCCAGGTTTGGTTTATCTGTGATTTTTCCTTTTGTTTATTCTTTTTATCTCCATTTTGGTGTCCTGAATATTTATGACCTGCATGAGAGCATATCCCATACACCATTTTAGCATTGGCTGATGAGTTTATGAACCCTCTCGAGGCAGCATCTCTGGCTTAAGTTGGGCAGGTTTGTGCCTTGAGCCAGCCCCAGGTGTAAGTGTGAGTGCCAAAGATTATATAAACTCTAAGTGACAGAGATCCTGCCTGCAGCTGGGGTCTGTTATGTCAGTCCTAAGTGATAGGCTCTGTCAACCACAGGATTCACTGTACGTGCACAGTAAAGCCAGACATATTTAAGGCAGCTGATATATGGACCAGCTGTGCCCAATAGCTCTGTCGTTCTCAGACACAAACACTGCAGTTACTTGCTTGGCCATGTCAGAAGCATGAGCAGAAAATAAGAAGGGTGATAATTTCATATGAATACTTTGAAAGCTCTTGTCTCTGCCTAGGTATTAATTTCTTCCTCTGTCTCCCCAGATCAGTTATCCTGACAGTATCCTGTCTCAACTTTCCTCCTCCAAAGCCAAATCCACCTTTTGGCCCTCAGCATGACAGTCATCCTGCTCCTTCTTACTTATCTTGCTTTGCTCCTCGCCCAGTCTTGTTCAGCTCTTCCCAATGGTCATGCTGTTCTGCTGAAATGGTTTTCCTCCTCAAATGACTCACACATATAAGGAAGGTCTCTCTCCAAAATGTTTCCATCTACCAGTGGTGGCAGATTCCTTTAAATAAATTTAGGACAAAAAAAATCTTCTCCTCAAAAAAGCATATATGTGCCGATCTACTGTGGACATCTACTGAGAGACAAATAGGATATGATACACATCAGCATGGTGAGAATAAATATTTCTGTTGCATCCTGATTAAGTATGAAGAGACAAGTGCCCTTGCAGCTATGATGGTCTAAGTACATGGGGAGGACAAGTCTGTAGACGGAGACAGTATCTGGTACTAACCATGTATAAAGATGGAGTAGTTGGAAAAAATAGGCAAGCTTTGAGCCCCCCAGACCTTCTTCTGGCCTAAAAAAGCAGACTTCAAAGCCGGAGTCAAGTTTAGAACAACTGCTTGGATTTTAAGCAGATGAGAACCTGGTAGACTGTTTCTGAAGAAAAAAAAAATAAAATATTTGGAGTAAAGCAAATATTAATAGGGGCAAGACAGATCTCAGAATATGTACTTCCTGGGGAAATAAGAGGTATGGGAATATGGAGTATCAAGGAGAGGCAGAAGGAAACAATAATGTGCCATGAACCTAACATTTCCATTATATGACTATTTTTAAAGTTTTTGAATGACTGCTCAGTACCAGGTGACCAAAAGCTAGAGGTCCTAGGTGTCATTGGTTCATTTTAGTCATGGGAGCCAGGTTCAGTGGTCTACAAACTTTAGGAGCACTGGACAATGGACAGGGATTCAATGCACTGGGCCTAAACCCTATTTAGCTGCTTTGTGACAACAGACAGGGCACTGTTGTCTGATCTGCCCCCAGTCATGGTCTGTCCTGTGACCCCTCTGAGGAAAGGATTAGCTCTGAAGAAACATGGTGCCAAAAACAGTGGAGCCCTCATTTGGCCAGGGTACAGGGCAGAACTGGGACAAAAGACATCATTCGTCATAAACCTGAAATGGGGCTCCATGAAGCCACACAGGCTTATAGTCCGGCTGACTTTGATTAAGATCCACGAGCACAAAAGCTGACCTTCCTGGGGTTGCTTCACATCAGTGCAAATGATTATCACTCACCTAAAAACAAATCCTTTATCTATGGTTCCAAAGCTATTTGCCAAGAACGAATTAGCTTTGTATTGTACTGTATTTATACAGTTTTTTATATAAACCTGTATATGAAAAGTTTTAAATGTCAGAGGCTGCCAGACAGGCATTTTCACTTTGACTATCTGCTGAACAAGTTTAACTGTATTTTGGGAATATGCCTATGCACACTTTAATACTGTATTTTTCACTTTGCTTCTCTTTCTTCAACTCAATAATTCAACCCTGCTTTCCCAAGACTAATACAAAAGAACTAAGAGACATACGGGATCAGACAGAAGGTGGATGTGTCTTGTCTCTAAATATTGGTAGGAGCAGATGTCTGTAAGGTGGCTGTCAGGACTGGGTTACCACACACAGGTAATTCCTCTGAAATACCCTCTCAGCTGCTGCCATCTCAAGCCTTGGAGACCTCTTGAGCCAGATGTCATATCTGCTCTAATGGCCCCTGATGGACCTCTCTGCCCCTGAATGTATTTGATGGCTTTTTGAGCCTGTGCATGGGCAGCAGGCAAATCCACAAGGTGCCTGTCTGTTTCTTAAAAGTTCAACAGCAACTCAAATGCCAGAAGCAGTCTGGGTTAATCGACTTGGCTCTCTCAATAAGTTCCAGACTTGCACAGAGAAATCTTGTCCAAAGATATCTTTTTTTTAATTCTCTGAGACATGCTTAATTTTTTTATAAACTGAGATATATTTTTCCAGTGTTATAAGTGTTGGGGTTTTTTTAGGATATATTTATGCTTGCTTACTGCTTATTTATTAGCTTATTAGTTTTAATACAATGACGAAAAATGAAAACATGAAATGCTCTAATGTTACTGCTTTCAATTCCTAAGTCTGCATGTGTAAGCCCAAATAGGACTAGAAAAACCTGGGCAGTAATAATAGTAATAATAGCAATTAGTAAATGTGCAGGCACCCATCCTTTCATCCTGCTTTGCACCAGGAGGTGCAGGTCCATTATTATAACAGTAAAAAAAGGCACATAGACTCTGTAAAGTATCATTTAAAGTACTATTTATTATAGCTAACTCTGTAAGGAGAGAATGGTATAGGTAATCTTACATCCCACTACCTGGTGGGAACCACAGGTCAAATGGGCCTCCAACCCACACGTAGCATGTTGGGCAGACAGTTTCTGAGGAGGAGATATTCCCCCATTTTGGTCATTGGAGTTACTATTGGATATTCTTACAAGAAAAATTCATCATTTCCACTGCCAAACAGGCAGATGTTCAGATGAGAACTCACTGCTGCACACCTAGATAACGGCATGGACACGCAGGAGGCCTAATCAGCCATGCCAAGAGGGATCTACCTGAACGCTTCCCCACTACAAACAACTGCAAAGTTTATCCTGCAGCCAAGGGATTTGTGCAGCCCATCACCGACCTGAAGGCCAGGCTGTGCATGCAGCAAAATGCAGCACCAAACAAGCCGGGCAGCTGGGGACAGCCAGCATAGTGACAGTGGGGCATGCAAAGACTGGGGATCACGTTTGTATTGTGATTCATTGTGCCTTCAGTACACTGCTATTATCACTCTTCTAAATCAAAATCCCATGTAAAGCCAAATATAACAAAGTCAATTTGATATTAAACATTAAACCCTCCTTGTGGAGTATGTGAAGGAGCCTGGTCAGAGCATATTGGACTCTGACAGCATCACAGACAAAATCTCAGTGGGTATATATATGGTCTTTGTTATGGGTGAAATGTCTTTTCATGGAGTGTATACAACAGTCAAAAGAAGAGCTGAATGGGAGTGTGATGGGGTACAGAGGCTTTTTGCGGGCTCCCTGCACAAGCTGATTTCATCACTACTTAAGTGTCTCATACTCAGCTTATTTACATGTATCATGTTTACAGCCAAACCTTGGCAGAGCTTTCTGACCCAGACATGAATCTGAAACTTCACATCCTTTGAAGAGTCTGACTGTCAACACTTGCCTTTGACCTGATCTGTGACATGCAGGCCATCTCCTGCATGTTTCCAGCAGACCTTTAATATGCACTAGGTATAGCTTTGCAAAGCTTTTGTACAATGAAGGTCTTGAGAAAGCTATGTGAGGCTTTCATGGTCAGAACAACCAACAAGAGTTAAAGACCAGCCTATACACTCTTAGAAACATGAGGTTCACTTTTGCATTAATGTACATAAGTTTGCGTGACTCTGCACAGACTTTTAGAACAGCCCTGACCCTGTGAGGGAACTGCATCCATTCCTGCGTACAGACATAAGAAAAATCCAGCAGGAGAAGTAACAGTTAGTGCTATCTTATCCTAATTAGAAGGAAAAAAAAATAGAGAGAGAGGAAGCTCAAACATTCAAGCAAAACTGCAATGATTCCATTCTGGTGTCTTTCAAAAAGGGGCTTGCTGCTGTCACCTGGAAAGGGTCAAAAATTAACATACATTGCACCTACTGCTGTCACATCTGCCTGCAGGGGTTGTCCACATTCCTGTCACTAATCGCCAAAGGTGATAGATTAAGGAAATTAAGGGACCACTCGAATGAAAATTGCTCTCCTGCATTGCCAGGCTCCTCGATGAGATATATTGAGACAGACAGAGAGGCAGCTTTCAGAAATGAGGGCAGTGGCCGTTGTCTGTAGCTGACACAATATGTATGTTTATTGAAGAAACAAGTGGGAATAGAAGTAGTACAGCATGCCCAGGGCAAAGAAAAGTATGTTTGTGATCCGCACATCAGAGAGGTCACCAAAGAATTGTTCTGTGTGAACATATGACTTCTGTACTGCTGTCAAGGGCATGGAAACACGGTGTGAGAGGCAGCTTTCATTAAGCACCTCATATTTCTAAGAGAAAACTGACACAAATTTGTTGTACTCAGTTATTTCATCCCTTTTCCCTCGTCTTCCAAGTAAGACCCATCTCATCCCTTTTACCTGGAGACATCCCAATACACTTTCCAAGTCAGAAGGGCAATTTTGCCTAATTCAGAGCTAGGTACATTTGCCCCACAATGAAACAGAATATCCAGGCATGAAAGGACAGAATATTTTTTAAAGCTTCTGCTAGAGTTGTTTACAGTTATTCATGTTTTCCAGAGCAAATGGAGTTGACTCCTAGGAACTAACAAACTGGTCTACTGAGACTGTGAGAGAGATTCTTTTGAGGTCAAATTCTCTATTGGCTCAACTCCACCAACTTTTGAATTCTGCACTCACAAATTTTACAAAGCTAACTTCACAGGCAAAATTAAAATTCACTCATTCTTTGCAGAATGCTTTCATATGTTGACGCTAACACTGTGAACTGATTAGTTCATGCAACAAATCCATAAAACTGTTTTTCTTTAGTGATAGCTAAACTTGTTTCAAGACACATTTTCTCCTTCTAAGGCTGGAAATGAGACACAAAGGAAGTGTCTCATGTATTCCTCACTTATAACGTAAATTACATGCTGAGATGCTCCATAATTTGAAAATTTAGCTATTGACTAGGAACCCACTTTCTGCAGGGACTTTTAAAAACCACCTCACCTAGAAGTGTTTTTAAAAATCAGTCTGTTGCTAGAAGATAAAAATTTGGCAATGGAATAGGTATTTTTGATCAAAATTTTCATTCCAAAACAAAAATATCCATTTCAGCAGCAAATGACATTAAATCAGTCCACAGACACAATGGTGAAGGTGCAAAAATTGGCTCAGTTCAACAGGAGAGCTCAAAAATACTCCCCTAGCCCTCCCATCACAATAGTTTATTGCCTGATGGTACCAGCATTGTTAGGACATGGAAAGTGTGCTTGTGAATCCCTACTGGAGGAAGGATGAACTCCATCTGGGTCTCTCATGTCATGGAAGAGAGCTTTTAACAGACCTTATTAGGGGCAAAAAGGATAAAACACCTGGCATTTGCTTAGCTTTAAAGGGCAATTTTCCTCTGCCAGTTCCCAAAAAGGACCTTGACACCCACTTGCAGGAAAGAAGGACAAGCTACTCATCCTGAGTGGAACAAGGTGCTTCTCCACGACACCAAGTAAGGCTCTTCTCCAGAGACAAATAGGAATTAAGATTTACTCCTCAGTATTTTCTCCTCCGTTATCTGTGGCTGACATTTCTGAGGAGGATGTCATGAATCCTGTTTGGAGGCGCTTCTCTGCCTCCATGCACAATCTAGAGAGCCATGGGGACTAACTGATAGCTGTGAACTTCACCAGGAGACAAATGCATGGCAGATATTTATATTTTCTGCTGGATCTGGACTTCTACCCTTAACCACCGACTGAGCAAGGACAGTAAAGGTTAGCACCACAGTACATTCCCTCTGGATACAGGTGGTAAGGAAATAGTTATGGCAAAACCTCATTTCCTTCCCAGGGCTTGTGGTCTAGGCTCTTGGGTTAGACTGGTTTTGCCAGCTAGTCCCACCCTGAAAAGCAAGATAACATGGTCTGAGCAAAGAGGAAAAAACACCTATTTTTAATTAAATAAGTGAACAATATTTTGTTTCCTAACAAGTGCCTTGCAAGCATTTATTTCCAGAGACTTTTTGTGAATGAATTTGTTTTATATCCAGATCTTCAACAGAAGACTACATGCAGACAGGACAGAGCTGTGCCTCTGTGAACACCCGGGAGACCTGTTGTTTCATAGTCTTTGGAAAGCAGAAGAAAAGTTTTAAAATGGTAGCACCAGCTCTTCCTGTGCTTAAAATACAGCCAAGCTATCCACAACACTGCCTACATTTTGACTTGCCAGGCTGGGGATTGAAATAGGGGGAGAAAATAGGTGAATGCATTCAAGGCAAGAGACAAGAAACGCAAACACAGGTAGGATGGTGAGCCAAGCTAAGAAACACAAAGATTTTGCTTCTTTACAAGTAGTTTCCTTGCTGGTTATTTAGACTAAGTTGTTGCGGTCAATTTGAAACAAAATATTTCCTTGATATGCTTCCAACATCAAAGATTTGCCACATGTCTTGCACTAAACCACTGGTGGTCTCTAAATCTCCTGGTGAAATGTACTCTCAGATGCACTATACTGAGAAAAATGGGGAAACCATCATTGACATTTGAGCAGAATTTTAAGGGAGGGTATGACCAGTCCTGGTTTGTGTGCATCTCTGTATTTCCCACTTGCTGAACATGGAGGAAGAGAAGCACCCATGCTTTTTTCCCCACTCCAGTTCTCACTCACTGTGCTTTTTAGATCCCAGTCACCGTATCTCTGTCTCCACGTCCATCTATCTGGCACTTGGCAGTGGGGTCCTCTAGTGTGCCTGTTCACTTATGTGGAATTAACCTGCATTCTCACGGCAGTCAGGAAAACAAACTGAGGAAGCACTGCCCATGACATATGCCAGCAGGTACCAAGAGGACTGGGAATAATGTATGCAAAAGCTTGAAAAATGAAGCAGATCCTATTTTGCAGTGGTCAGCTAGCACAACAGAGGAACTGATCCTATTTAAAGATCCTTTTTTTTTGAACCTGCTGGAAAAGCAGGACAAAGGAAGCTACAGAGGGCAGAGAGGAAAAGTTAGAAAACACAACTAGAAGACAGACTGAAGAAAAAAAAAAAACTTTCCTTGCAATGAGAGGGCTTATTAGAGAATTGCAGCCATTAGGTATCATGGAGCTCCTAGCAGTGCCTCCTAGAAATAAATTCTGCATCAGACTTTTAGGCAAAATTATCAATTAATATTAAGAAACAGAGGTCTCCATTACTTCAGACCAGCACAGGATCTGCCCCCACATGGATCATAGATTGATTTTGAGAAATCCTGTGCCCCTTCAGGAAAGAGGCAATTTTCCCTTGCATGTGTTTCACCTAGAACCTTGTGTAATCCTTGGACCTCAGGAGAGCTCCCTGCTGCCTGCTGAACTGTGAGAGCACAGCAGCAATGTTAGGTCTAGAAAAGAATGGTGGATCAGTGGATCAGCCCTCTTTGCATATGTTTATTTTTGCAGTGCTTTATCTGTACATTTTTGCAATGTCTCAACTGTATTTGTGCACTCCTATTAGTGCTGCGACCTTCTCTTAGCAGAAGACTGTATTCAGATACAAAAAGCATCCCAGAACATTTTCCCACAAACTCTTGGGAGCATCTGCTAACCTCATACCAGTGGCAGTTTAAAATGTAAAACAAACCTACCCCTTCCAGGAAGAAAAAGGAGATTTAAATCAGGACAGGGTATCTGATGGCAGACAACATTGCACTAGCACAGAGACAACCACTTAAGATTTGGCAACTTCTGATTAATACCAAGCTTAGTCCACCTCCCAAGAAAGATATTTTCCAATTGATTTCTACGGGGTTTGGCTAAGGCCCACACTGCGCATGCTGCTGATTATTTCTCTCATCCTAGGTTCTCAACAGTACTAAACAAATAGGAATAAAGTTAAAAAGGGGAAGAAACATCCCTGTTTTGCCCTCTTTTTGCATGGACAGGTTCGGTGGGACTTTCAGGGAGTAGATCAACTGCCTGATGTCTTTTAATTTGATGTCTTTTTTTTACAATTTTGAGAGCAGTATCACAATATACTTGCAATATACATTCTTTCATGCCTGACTGGCTTAGCAATCATAAGTAATAACACTGATGTATTGAGAAGCAGTAAAAATATATAAAAGCTGCAATTTATCTGAACACACAGACCCTACTGTTAAAATACTCAAAAGACCAAAATATTTGGTAGAAAAAAAATATATACATTTTCTGTATTGCTGCCGCTCACTGAAGTTTCCTTCTGACACCAGCTTGATGGTAACAGAATTAAGCAACATGGTCCACAGGAAAAGATAACAAAGAATCAATGTTTAAGCAATTTCAGCGTCATCTCTGAATTAGATGTCCAGCTGATTAGTTTATATCATAATGGTTCCTCAGTCCTATTTTAAGCATCTTAGAGAAGAACACTTTGTAAGCCAGGTAAAATGCTTTCTCATCGGACAGAAATCAATATACAACAAGGTAGCAATGACCTCTCTCAAATTCTGTTATGCTCACTACAGGAGCACTTAAAATATTCATCCCAGGGAACCTACTGCAAAATTGAACAGGTTTTAAATAATCCAGCATAGTAAAAGGAGCTTCTAACAATTCATCCAGAGAAGAGAAGATTGCCTATTCCTGGGAAGAGAAGATTGCCTGTTCCTCCTTCCTTCACCCACACTGACCAGCTACGGGTGTCTGTGCCTATTTGACTTGGTCTTGAGACAAGGCAACTCTCAACACCTGTGTGTCACAGAAGGAGGCAAGACAGGCAGGTCTTGAGAGCATACGCCCTGTGTGTCAACACTATGTAGTTTGGGGTGGAAGGGTTGAGGGAGTTCATTGCTCCATTGCCTTTAATCCACCATAGTCCCTTCGACCTTCACACAATCTGTGTTCTTGGAAATGTGAAAGAATAGCTCATATATATCTCATACATATATATGCATATATACATACACACACACATATTTTTATATATATATGTCTATTCTTCATATAGATATATATATTCCAGTGTGCATTGAGTCTCCTCACCCGTGTTTCTGGAGTAGGGCTCATGAGACAGTGTTGAGCTAGATGCCATGCATGGCACACAGGCTTGAAGGAACAATCTTCACTGTACTTGCTAGACATATTATTAATACAATTATTATAATACTAACACATACACTCCAAGCTATCCAATTATTGCTCACTCCTATTAATTCTCTAGTCATAATTGTTATTCACAGACTTTCTGGTATTCAGTCCATTCTCTACTGTTAACGCTCACCCTTTCTATGCCCTCCTGGGTCCTAGGGTCAATGGTGCCAGTCTTAAGAGGGAAGGTTTAAAGTGAAACACCAGTGTCCCAGGTTTTTTGTTGGGAGGTATCTGCTCAATGTGTGTGTGTGGACAGCGGTACCTCCTTAGTTTGGTGTCTGCTTAGCATTATTTTGTTGTGGCCATTCCTTCTTCCCTTACTGGAGCACAAGTTAGTTATAATAACTACTTAGATTTGTTAAACTTTTGCATAGTTTCGTTAGACTTTTATCACAAATGGCCAAACCATACCACTGCAGAATCAGCTTTAGGCTATAGCAGAAGATGGTGCAATGCACCCTCATGCTTTCCTGATTCTTGAGCAATGTTTCGCAGTTAGAGATGAACAGGTTCATAACCACCCACAAAACTCCTGACAGGCCCAGAGGCCCACGCTGTAACATTAGTAGAAAGCCCTGCTTTCTACTGCTGCTAGCAATGGCCACCCCATAGTTACTGTGACTCAGAGGAAAGTCTCTTTTGATCTCCCTGCCAGGAAGCCCTCCCAAGGCAAGGTATGCTCTTGACCTTATGATATGATGGGTGTGAATTACATGTGCAGTCCATGCAATGTGGTATTACTTGAGGGCTTTCTTCCTCCTTTACGTCTAATCCCTTGAAAAGGGCAAATGGTAAGAGTCAGAGGCAACATTAGGCAGAGCTTGGATATGTAGCCACCTATAATGTAACATGAATGGCTACATGACCACAGTGAAAGTTTCTGTGGGAGAAAGAAATCAGCTTGCTAGAAGACCCATATGGCATGGAGTGCAGTCTTGGATAAGGTTCTTTTATGCAGCCCCAGGAGTGGCACATACTTACCAGTAAGTCAAGACACCTTGAATGATGGCCAATACTGAGAAGCAGATACCAATAAGCAGCTCTCTTAGATTAACCCATCCTTGACTTGATTACATTCTTCTTTATACTAACTTTTCTTACGATTTTGCTAAAGTCCACTCTGCTTCTACATACAACTTTCTGACCTTTACATTAATGACCCTTATCAGCTGGTGGTTCTTTTTAGTTCAGAGCAGCTCTAGGTACCTCCATTACACTCTGCAGATCTGCATTCTAACTCACCCAAATTTTTATGTCCTTGAACTTCACTCAATGCACTCGTCTAGCCTATCTATACATAAGAGTAGCTGGACCTAGAAAACCTTAGTGCAGTTGTGCTCCTACCTTCCAGGGCCTTGTCTCTAATACTGCAAAACACGATGTGTTCAGCCATTCAGAAAATTCCTCACTCTCCTTTCCTAATGCACCTGAGTGGGGCACCAGCTGGCTATCAGATAAATTCTCAGTCCTAGCAAAAGCCAGTATAGGTAAGAAAAATGAAGGGAAGCTGGAAGAGAGGGATCTGGTCTGAGTCAGGCATAAAGAAGGTCAAAATTACTTGAAGAAGAATGGGAGAAATTATCTGCTTTGTTGATTTAATAGACCAAAAATTATTAATCTCAATGATGTTTGCACAGCAAAGCATTGACAAGGGGAATGTTTCTCATCTCTCTCCCTCTCTAAACCAGAATGGATTGAGGCACTCTCCTGCAAACACTGCAGGAACAAAAATGGGTTTCTCCTGTCCTGTTCAGTCAAGAACACTTTATCTATAGTATTTATAGTGGCAGAAAAAAATGAGTGCTGGGGAAAGTACTGCACAAACCAGGATTTAGGGGGCTTCACGATCACTCTTGTTTAGTACCAATTGTTTTAAATGATCCACGGGATCACTACAATCACTGATGGAATAGGGCATTAAAAGGATGGTTGAGTCACTTGTTTGAGAGATAAAAGGTACATAGATTCACCTACTTGGTGTTCTAGGACAGGCACTGAGAAATTTTGTACTGCTTCATTAGAAACAGACAGACTCTGGTCTTCTTCCTCAATTGCAAGGGTGATTAGATTCTGAGCTAATTAAACTGGATAGTAATTACTTTGCTTGTTTTAATGTGCCCTCTTAAGAACTGTACCACTGTAGTCATCAGACTGGTGAGTGCTTACAAAAAATTTCACTTTCTTGCTGTTTGTGCTCAGAAAGAGTTCCTGGGGGCTCCGATGTTTGCATCCATCACTGCTCAGACCCACCTCTGTTGGGAGCCTGATGTCCCTGGGCAGACATTCAGGAACAGAGAAACTCCCAGGAAACCTGAAGAGAAGGAACCTCAGTGACCAAATAAAATTCTTGTGTTCACCTAGTGAATCTGGAAACAGCGAGACAAGAATATTGCCTCCATGAGAAAACAAGTTAGCAAGTCCTGGTGTAAAATCAGCTTGTGGCTTCCACTGCCTGGCCCATGAAACTGCAGGGCTCATGTGGGATTATCCAAGTGGCACCACTGGCCTTTACACCCTGTGACCAGAGCAGGCATCCTAGCAGGGGAGGATCGTGGCTTGCCCCTGTCTCCACCCTTGCCATCCTTGACACAACTGGATCTGGTGGCAGGGCAGAGGGGAAGGATGGCAGCCACTTTCAGTGCATCACCCTCTCACTCCTCTGCAGGGAAGTGAATAATACTGCTTTCACACTCTCCCCTGCTTGTGCTTCCTCTGCAAGCCATCCCCACAAAACCAGCCTTTCCTCAGGTAACACCACTGTGACTTCAGTGGGAGTTTGAGTGAAATGGAGTAACAATCCAGATTTGGGTTGTAGCTGTTGGGAAAAACTTCATCCTCGTGGAAGTTTGGGTATAACCACATTTTCATGTTAGCCAGCTATTTAAAGTCTAAGAGAAAACATCTTTTTTCTACTCAGCTCTGGTATCTTAGTCTGTGTTCCAGCCAAGGAGCTCCTGATAAAGACTCAGTATTTTTCCATTAATTAAGATGCTTTAATTAGTTGAGACAGCTAATTTAAACTAGCTCTAGGAATAGGTATAGCTCTCAAGAGAGCAAATAACAATGACTGCCATTCAGAATAGTCTGAGGGAAAACTCTGCTTTAGGAAAGACATTCAGCCAGGTAGATCAAGGTATCACTGGATGTACACCTGGTGATTTAAATCCATCAGGGGCTTTTTGGGGTCTTTTTTTTTTTTTTTTTTTTTTTTTTTTTTCAGACAGTGCTTGTTGGTCCTTTCTGGAGTTACAGTCACAGTTTTTTTTTTCCTGTGATGAGATCCCAGCTGGATTTTTGCCTGGACAAAAAAGGGATACTTTTAACAACCTTGTATTACCTTCATATAACATGAGAACTAGAAAGCACACCCCAGCTGTGTCTTTCCAGTGATGACATATTGCATTTCCCCCAGCCCTGAGACAGCAGGGCCATTAGCAGTACTGTCCATTACTGCCTTTCTCTCAACACGCTGAGGGACCACACCATGTGAAAAACCAACATGCTGATGGCACACACCAGGGTTGGCTCACCCAAATTGTTAGCACATGGAGCAGTGGTGGAAGATAAGGTCAGAAGCCTGTTAAGGAGCAGGAGATCCAGGGCTGGATGCATAGAAAATCACCTGGTTCCTGATTCAGAAATTAGCAGTGAGCCTTTCCAAGGAGGCAAACTGGACTAGAGGTGCATTTTCTTTCTTGTTTGCACAATCAGACTTCTATCAACAAAGGCAGGAAATGGGTAAAACAAGGTAGAAATTTTGATCTGCCATTGTGATTATTCTAGCAATAGCTTTGCATTTTAAACTCCCTCATGTGTTTAGCACTGCAGGAAGAACTTGTTCTGCAGAACAGGTAGGGCTGTCTGCAGGTGCAGACAAATTATAGATTACTGTTCTCCATACTGAAACACACCAGTAGGCTGGCCTGGGGAGGGATCCTGACACTAGATATGAAAAAAGTGTTCACTGAAGAGTGAAGCTAACCAAAACCTGCCAAAGCCAGGATAAAGTCCTTATCTAACAATACTAAACCCCACAAAATACAACTGTCAAACATTGTAAATCCCTATCAGCCCTATATGAGGTACCTCACTCACCACTTGAAGAACCCCAAAGATCTGGCCAGCATCAACGCAAGGCTGACATTTTTCAACACATTTTTCAATTCATCATTTTTCCAGGAAATCTGGATTTGTTTGGAGGTGTTCTTTGTTGTTTTGTTGTGGGTTTTTTTTTCTAGCCCTTGTGTTTTAAAATAGTAATCTGTTGAAAAACCCAATTGCCACTAAATACACCAGGAAGGCCTCTTCAAGTGAACAATTAAACAGTTACAACAGAAGATATTAAAATAAGGCTTCTGCAATGTGATGGGATTGATTTAAGAGAGTTACAGGAAGCTGGAGCCTGCTGTTCTGTGACAAATTATTTCCCTGAGAAAACCCAGTAAGTGAAACGTAATCACATAATGGAATTGGTCTTGAAACATCACTAGCTCTAGGGTTTGGAAATCAGCAGCCCCCAATGACCTTGTATTTAACATCTTTATTCATGATCTAGGAAAAGAAAAGGTAAACAGCATAAAGAATAAACTGGTAGACAAGAAGGGCCTTCAACTGAAGCAGAGGCTGGCAATGTCAGGTTTGTTTAGTCCGTGGGGAACTCAAGTGGAAAGAGATCTGATTAGAGAACTCAAGTGGGATGTTACAGGCTACATCAAAAATCAAGTCCGATGAGTGGACAGGACAGAATGGAAGGTTGCCAAAAAGGAGAGCAAGGCAAGCAGAAGCAGACAAAAACCTGAGCTTATTGATGTGATTCAGGGTCACATGAGAAGTACACATGGTGCCCACCTGACCTTAAGAGGTCTAGAAGCCCTTTGCTTCTCAAACACCACTGCATTCAAACATCAGCCCAGATCACCAAAATCAGAAAACCAAGAGTGGAAGCGCAAACTGTTCCTTCCCGCCCCCCTCATCTTAAAAAATGTGAGGGTTACCTCATCAGGAGCCATCCCCTGGGGCCACTGGTAATCAGTCAGCCTTCGTGGTAGCAAGCAGGCAGGAAAGCCTGCTCCTCTCCAGGAAAACCAAAGTGTACTTGGCCCCCAGAGAGTCTGGCAGTGGCTGTGGCTCCAGAAGGGATTGATTTCATTCACAAGTGAGAATGAGGACCAAGAAATGCCAGGACCCTCTTCCCTAGGACACAGGAAACTGCCCAGAAGATGAGCAAAATCAGATTGGCTACGCTGTGGAAACCTTAGGCTTGAATTCCATGGCCAAAACTGAAGGGGTAACTATTGCGTTTAAAGCAACTACAAAATCTCTCTTCAATGCTAATTAACACCACAGGGTGTTCATCACTCCTGGAGGGGATGTGGGCTTGAGGAAGCACCAACTCTTCCCAGGTAAGGCAGAATGAGATGGTGAAAGAGGCCACAGCATTCTCAAGCAACAGCTTTCCATCTACATCCCTCCCTCCCTGCACAGAAACACTGCCAGCAAACTGAAACTTAGTCGGGGGTGAGCAGTACCCACGGTTTCCCAGGATCGGGGATTTTCCAGTGTCCCTCTTACAGGAGGGTGGGGAGAGGCTGCTGTCCCAGCTATACCCTGTAGGAAGATCCAGAGATGGACAAAATGAGTGATGACTGCCTGTTCTGGCTTTTCTTGAGAACTGTGCCCGGCCCTACAGCCGCCCCCTATTCCCAATGGAGCGACAGTGGCACCTGGTGGTCACATCCCCCTCGCACTGATTTCTTATTACTATTTTTTTGACTGTTCGGTAGAGTGGAAATGACAGCGGGGCAGTTCTGATTAACTAGATCAGTGACAACTGCTGGCTGCATTTTTTCCTGTAACTCACTATTTTTCGATGCCTCTCGTCATGCAAGTAGCACCAATTCACAATCTGTTGTGGCAGCATGCCCGCTGCACGGGCCTCCCTACCCACTGATTATGCTCCTGAAAGTGGGAAGGGAGGAATGAGGACCTGTCCTGGCTTGCTGAAAACATGTATTATTTTTTTCCCGACTGCTTAAAAAAAAAAAAAAAAAATTAGGGCTTCCTATGCGGGCAGAGATAAAATAAGCCTGTTTCCAATCAGCTACCAAATGTGTATCCCTAGAGATGCTCAGGGCCACATGTGCCTTGAAAGAAAATGTTATTCTCCCTCTGTCTGCCTCTGAGATTCTGTGCCTCGGCAGGACACGACTTCTGTAACATCCTGCACTCTGCAAACCCTGTGAATAATACATGCGCTCTGAGGCAGAACTTCTGCCAGGGGTGCTCCTCACATCACTGACTTGGCTGGCAAGCTGAAATTTTTGGTGCCGATGAGAGATGAACAGAAAAACAAGCCCACACAAAGCACTGAACCTGAGACAGCCTGTTTTCATTGCATTCAGATCTTGCTGCTGCTGAGTGATTTCTGAGTCGCTGGAGTGCTTCATCAGAGATCAGAGACCGAAGGGTTGTCTGTCCCCTGACTTCTGACAAACATTAACTCCTACTGGAAGTTTTTCTGCAGCTGGGCCACTGTCTCTCTCCTGGGCAGGGTCTTTGCTCTCTTAGAGCAGCTGTAGTCAAACTGCTGCCTTTCCCTGTTCGACTTTTCTTTTGCACAGCTGCCCCCTTTCCTAAAATTCACAGGAACATACGGTCAGAGATCAGCACCTCTGTGCAGGCTTAGTAGGAGTGGCCCAGTGTGTTCAGCAGTCCCTAGGATGGGCAGTGAAGGATGCACACCCAGTGGCGTGGGCACACAATGTGATAGCACAAGCTGCGCTTCCTTAGGAAAACAGACTACAAAGTCTGGGGCTGCATGAAACAAAAACCAGCTCTCCCTAGTTGTTCTGCAAAGAAATTATGAGAGTGAAGATGGAGCAATTACACAGCAACTGCCACAAAGCAAGAGCCACTGGGGCTGGCTTTCCTATGTGCCAGGCTCACCTTCCCAAGCACCGTAACTGCACTTAGAGAGGGATAGCCACTTATTTGGCATTGCACCAGCACAGGCAGCAACAAAAGAAAGGGTGACTTCATGTGAGCACTGCAATCAATTTTAATAAAGAGTGGGATCTGCAGGTACAGCCTGAGGATGGCTTCTGCTTTTTTTACCCAAGAGACCCTTGAGATAACAGAAATGTGACAGTACATGATGCATCTCCGATGTATCCTGGAAGGTTCATCTGATGAAGAAAGCAAAGAAGTGCCAGCACCCTTTCAACTGTCAAGCTTTTTCTCCTGTCCTTCTCCAAGGGTTTCATCCCTGATGAAATGGCAGAGGCTGTGGAAGAAAGAGGTAAATGAGGGGAGAGAGATGGTAGGCAGAGCACTCCATCACTGGGAACGAGTGCTAAGAATACAGTTATTCAAAGACAGCAGTGTAGGAGCACAAGATAGGGGAAAAAAAAAAAAAAAACAAACCAGCTTTAAGGAACACAGGATTTACTCTTTCTTGTTTCTCCTTGAAATGTGCCCCTAGATGGCAGAGGAGCATTAATATTCTTGCCCAATCTTCTCCAGAGATACAGAGCATGCCCTTAGCCTGCTCTCTTCCTCTCCAGGTTTTGCATCATATGGGGGAAGTGAGGAAGACACTGCCAGGCCCCTAACCGTGGTCAAATACTGTGCAGTTGAGCTGGACCAGGTCTAGTTGCTGGTTCAAAGATCTGCTTACACAGAAGAGCAGAGCAATGGTAACCCCAGTGTGAGCTCAAACTGCTTTTGTCACACCAGTGCAATGCTGAGGATCGACCTCTTTTTCTGACACACAAGGATTTTTCTGGTTTAGCTTATGTCATGCTGAAACGAGTTTAAAACAAGTGAAAAAAAAAGTGACACTTTTATTCCAGAACAAAAACATCCACACAGACCAGTAGCCTGGTGGAAGGACTGAATTGAATTTACCAGTAACTGCTACAACACTTCTGGAGACACTCACTGGGGATTCATACCGTGTTCTGTGAGGTCTGTGCAGAACTAGGAGGAGCAGTACAACCAGGGCCTGTTTTGGCATCCATGGCACATGCTTCTGCAACAGTTCTAGCTCTGCTCATGCAAACAAGGAAATGCTACTGGCTTTCTCCATCCCAACATCTCCCAGGCCATAGCTGTCCTTGAGAGGTCAAGAAGGGCAACGGTGCTGCTTCTGGGAAAGCATGTGGCTATGAGGCACATTCCTGCAGGGTGGCTGGAGCTGTGTGAAGTCTTCTGCAGGCTGAAGGTTAGCAACACAGAAATGGTTACAGACATGGCAATGCAAAAGAAGTACCAATCTACCTCTTGCCTAAAATACACTGCAGGGTTCAAATGTAAAGCCATAGGGTTAATACAGGACTGGAAAATACCATCTGGAACTGAATTTATTTGATAGCTTTCCCCTGCTGAAAGAGAACAAAAGGAGGAAGAAAACAATAGTGCTCCCAGCCTACAGAAGGTAAAAGGATGGGAAGAAAGCAAACTAACATTAAACTGTAAATAATAATAATAAATATTAAATATAATAAAAAATCATAAATAAATTGCAAAATGGACACTAAATAGCAGAGCTGCCTAAAGACAGCAGGATACAGCCCTTTCACCTACCAATCTACATTTCACAGTCATAACTTTCATGGGAAAAAAAAAATAATGCTCAAGTACTTGACAGCCTCGAGAGACAACCTGCTTGCTGACACACAAGTGCCTGCCAGAGACAGAGGGCAATGAGAACTGGTCCTCTGAAAGGAGGAATCACTTCTGCAGTGCGAGATGCAAATGCACCCTGAGAGAACAGGCCACAGAAACATCAGTCACACTGACAAAATCCTCTTGACACGGCAAACTAAGAGATTTCAGTAACAAGGGAAACTATTTTGACAAAATCTCCTGTAATCATTTGCTTTGTATCACTAGAGAATTGCTATCAATCAGAAGAGCTTTACAATGAGGGAAGAAAAACACTAGGTCATAGGAAAGAAGACACACTTTGAATGTACTTACACAAAGATGAGCAGAAATTCAGCATTAAGTTGTTCCCGCTGTACATTCATATACAAGATAAAAAATTGTACCCCAGGTACAGTCTGTGCAGTACAACCCAGAATTCTTCCTTTGAAAACTGATGTAATATTTGGAAAGATTTTCAAACCAGTTGCTGAAGTCACACCCACAAGTACCTGTGGGTCTGTGAGCAGAGCAGATACCCTCACAAGCCAAAGTGACTAAAGCCAGCTAGCTGCATGCCAGGACCCGGGATCTGTTTGCAAAAGCTCTCACCCACTTTTTATGTGTCCAGATTTCATGACCATCAATTTTTTAGCATTTTTGTAAAAATAGATTGCATGTGTTTTGTCTTTCCAAGAGTTAGGAGCTCAGGCAGCAAGAAGTTCAGTCTGTCTGTACAGACCAGAGCTCCAGGAGGTACAAGAAAAAGCAAGACATAGATACATACCCTAAAAGCAAGACATAGATACACACCCTCCTCCTTCCAGTATCTGATCTGGAGGGGAGATTCACGTAGCTGTCCTTTCTCTTTGCCCCCTCCTCCAGCCCAAATGGCACAGACCATGCAGTGACATCTCAGGACCACACTGAGTGCACAGCAGCCAAGGAGAGCTCAGGGCTGCCTCAGGAAGGGCCAAAACTCACTTTGGCATTGGCCAGAGCCAAAAAAGAGGCAGGTGGATAAGATACATGCACAGACACAATCACTTTAATAGTTCATCTCTCCTAAATGATGGCACATACTATTTGCAGAAACATGTAAAAACTGAATTGCAAAATGAACAATTCCTCCTGGCCAGTGGGGTTACGAGCCCCGTGGGTCCCGTCAGGCAAGGCAGGGAAGGAAGCTGAGTTTCTGCAGGACATCATGGTCCCTGTTTTGTAGGGGAGGAACAAACACAGCAATACCATGACACCTTGTAAAATCATTTGCATTCATTTGCATGAACATAAAATCTCTGCAGACCCCCAGACCTCGCACACTGTATTAAGAAGCTACCACCAGCTGTAACCATCTTGCAGCAAAAAAGGTATCATTTCAATGAAATACTAATTGCAGAGCACATCCTACTAGGGCTCCTCAGGGAGGAGAGGAAAGCTGTGGGGAGGACTGCACACATGGTTCATTTGCATCAGTTGCCCTTATTATTCCTCCAGGTTCTCTTTTTTTTTTCTTCAATATCAATTAAAGCTCACGCTGTGATAACTATGGAATGGAGAAGGAGTGATGGGGAGGCACACTGAGTGACTGGCAGACATTTCAGCAGGTTTAATTTACCCCAGCACATCTTATTTTTTCCTAATTCCTGATTTTTTCCTAATTTCCTTTTTTTTTTTTTTTCCCCCTAAAAGCCTAAGTAGGATACGCTCAGGAATATATTGCATCTAGGAGTAAAAACCTGACGGAAACAAATTCCTGTTTTCTTTGCATAAACAACCTTGTTGATCTCCTCCACGGACAATGCACAAATAGCTGTGGATATCCAGAGCTTTCCCCCATGTTTGGGAAGCTCACGAACAGGAGGCGTACACCTGACTGCTTACTCTGCGCAGGTTTTGTAGTTACATCCAGGGGGAAACAATGCCTCCAAACTGTTTGGGGCCTCAAACAGGTTGACACAGGTCTCATGTCAGCTGCTCTGGAGATAGCTGTCAACTCCAGAACTGATTTAATTTCAAAAAACCCAGGGTTTCTTTTAACACCCTCCTCTCCAGGAGAATTAACTTTCATCTGAAAGGATCATGAACCAGCAGAAGTGTGAAATCTAGTAACATCACCAAAGCCCTGCAGGTTTCTGCTCAAATTGCTACAGGAAAGGTCCTCCCACCCTCCTGCCTCTTTTTCAGTTGGAAACTTGGTTTCAAAGCAAGGTCAGCCCATAGTGATCATGTATGTGGCCGAGCCATTTCCTATGCAGATACAGCCATTCGGCCATGATTTGTACATACATCAATGGAAGGACTTACAAAGCCTTCCCTCCAGACCAAACTCACTTCCCTCCTGTGCTGCCTCACCATCAGACTGGCCACACTGCACTGATGGCACCAGGGAGACCCAGGCTGGGGCCCCTCCAAGGGTCATACCTGCAGCATGCCTCAGCAGACCTGCCCGGGGCTTTCTGTCCCTTTTCTGGCTCATGGCAGAAGTATTTTTGTTCCATCTCAGGCCTGAGCGCATGAAAACAAAGAGTCATCTAAGCTTGCCACCTCACGGTGCTGTGGTGAGAAGCTACAGACAATTCAGAGGCTGATTCCTAGCACACGCACTGGCCTTTGCATCTTTTCGGCAATGAAATCCTATTTTTTTCCTGACAGCAGGTTTCAGAGGTAACATTCCCTCTTTGAAGTATGCTTTGTGGGCTCTGTAGACTCAAGAGGCCTCATTTCTATGAGCTGCTCAGTGCTCTGCACTAGATATTGGCCATCTCATTGCCCACTGACTTAGAACATACAATGCTCATTTGGGTGCTCTATCAATAACAGTTTTAATAAAGGCTTTAATAAAAAATGGCTTAATAAAAGCTGTTGGGAATAGAGGTTTATATTTTCCAGATAGTTTAAAGCCAAAGGTTCCTTTGACACTGACCCACACTGGCAGTGCTGGCCCTTCCAATTTAACTCTCATGTCTATCACCCTCATGAATAGTTGAGAGGCTCAATGTGCTGCTTCTAAATTGCCATGAGCCGTGCTGGGGAAGAAACGGGCTCCAGAAGCACAAACTGATTGACTCAGCTCTATTAAAAATTAATCTAAACACCATAAATCTAGGTTTTACCCGAATAACATCTGAATTAGCATCATGCTGTATATAGAATAAGCAAGTCCAGCTTACACCACGCACACCAAAAACAAGCTCCTGGAAATACTGGCTACTGCTCCTTGGTCATAGAACAGGCTTGGTATTCAGCAGAGACTATAAAGAGTGAGAACCTCAACAGATTTTAATTTGAAAAAAAAAATTTTAGGGATTAAATACTTAGAAATGTAAGTAGCAGTACTTTAAACTGACAGTCCTTCCAGAAATTTGACTGTAATTTTGCTAACTGCCTTTGCTAACAAAGGCTTTCATGTGCACAGACCCAGTCCGTGGATCAGGGACTTGGTCTTCTCATTTGTTAATCATCTGACTTTGTAACATTTAAGTCTTGATTTGAATACCATGAAAAAGGACACAATTTTCAGGAGAAAACTGTTTCCCCCTGTTCAAACTATACATGCTTTGTGAATGAAAAATCATCACAATTGTTGAAACTCTGAGTGTTAAGAAAAAAAGGCATTTTTTGTGCAGAATGTCAAAAGTTTCAATAATGTAAAAAGTGTTATGAAAGGCTGGTTGGGTTTTTTTTGGAAAGGTCATTTTGAGATTAAAAAGTAACAATTGCTATGTCTTCATTCCAATTTCTACATAAGATTTTTTCTGTTTAAAAAGAAATGGCAAGCTCAGCTAACAAGGGACAGCTCACAGCAAACCCAAATGGGCAGTTCAGCATGCACCAGTGCCTGGAAAACCTGCCCTGGTTTTTGGGTACTGGCTGATTTTGAGGTACACAAAGCTGTGAACCTTAGTCAAAGCTGGGAGCCCTCCAGAAGCCTCTCCTGTGGGATCCCCATCATCTCTGCCTGTTTCCTTGAAAGTGGCAGAAAGTTTGTTATCTCTGAAAACTCTTGCTTTCTTTCACCTCTTGGTGAAATTAGCCAACAGTCCAGAAGCTGCTGGAAGAGGAGGGAGACACACTTCTTGCAGAGTTTGCATTTCCTTTGGGAAAGGGGACTAAAAGCATATACAGGAAGCAGATTTTCAAGAGATGTTCAGCTATTTGCTGTTGTAAGGAGTAAAACTCAGAAATTAGCTGTATAATCCTATGACCCATGTAACAAGTGAACACAACAGTACCCTCACACCTTAAAATATTTATTCCTGTGTAAGAAAAAAAAAAAGAAAACTTCTAGTTGTGAAGATTCGGAACCACATGTATCACTACACGTGTTTTATGATGAATCTGAGTTTGCCCATGCAGGAAAAACTAAGGAGGGACTCAGTGCTGTACATGTCATTAAAGGAAGGAGCTGCTTCAGCTCTCCTGCTAGCTGCCTTCCCTTCTGTGGCAACTCTCCCACTTGCTGCTTTCCCATCTGCATGCTCCGGGTGAGGCTGTGCCCAGAGAGGCTGGGCACTGTGCTGCCAGGGATCCTGCTCCAAATCCCACACGAGCTGCTCCCGCTCAGGAAGCCGGCATGGGCTGAGGGCTACTGTAACAGCATCAGTGAATCACTATTGTTAACTACAGCTTTCTGTGGCTGTTTTGTGTCATTGTTTGTGTATATACGTACACCTTGCTTCGGCGGCTCACGCCAGCAATATGGCCTCCTCCTGCCTCATTCAAGCACGGCCTATGTCAGGGAAAGCAAGGAGACGCCTCTGCGGGTCTGCCGTTCCGCCTGCCCACACCTTCTCTCCTTTTACTCCTGTATATTCCCAACCTACTCTGCTTCGGGCGCTCCCAGCCGAGAAAAGCTGCACCATGTTCCTTCTCACGGAATAGATCTAACATTCGTCACCGCTTACGTTTCTCTCGGGGGCGGCCAGGGGGCTCACAAATGAAATGCATCGGCCCGAATTTACTCGGGGGACTCTAACCCGCCCCGGTACCGGGGGCTGCAGGCGCCGGCAGCGTGCCCCCGGTCCCGACGGGGTGCCGCTCCCTAGGCGGCCCAGAGGCACGCGCCTCGCTGGCGTCACTCCTGCGTGCGCGCTGGCGTCACTCCCCGCCGCTGCAGCGTCACGGCACCGCGACGCGCTGGCTCTCACGTGGCGGCGGAAGTAGCGGCGGAGGGGGCGGTGCGCGGCGCGCAGGCGGCGGCCAATGGGGGGCGGCTCCGCTCGGAGGCCCCGCCCAGGCAGCCGCCGGCGGGAGAGGGCGTTAAAGCGGCGGCGCGGCGCGGCCGGACTGGGCGCGGGGTGATGGAGTCGGGCAGCGGCGGTGCCGGCACGGAGCGAGGCGGTGGCGGCTGTTGCTGCTGCTTCTTGTATTACGCGTACGGCAGCAACCTGCTGCGGGAGCGGCTGCTGCTGAGCAGCCCCTCGGCGGTGCTCTGCGCCGTGGCGCGCCTGCAGGTGTGTTGGAGGGTGCGGCGGGTGGGTCTGTGTAAGTCCGCTTGCCCCGGTGGAGCCGTGCCTGGGCCTGGCTCTGCTCTCTGGGGTCCGGTGCTGCTGCCGCCCGGTCTCTTCTACCAGTACCGGGCGCAGGACCGTTGAGGCGGGGGGGACCCATCGCCCCTCACGCCATAGCGTTGCGCTTCAGGCTGCCCTCAGCCGAGGTGCTGGTGTCAGTCCCGCCTCTGGGGGTTTACCTTGCTGGGCTTAGCCACGTCTGTGAGGCTGCCAGCCAAGGCCTCATGCGTGTAGTGTAACAAGGGCTATGAACCTGGACGAGCAAGAAGCAGGTGCTCAGCTGGGTTTGTGGGACAAGCTTCGGGCATTTTTAAAGGAATAAAAAATTCCCCTTTCTCCTCTGCCACACTGGGTACTAGTGAGAAGCCCTCCCTGTGCTGTGTGTCAGTTTTTCACCCTGTACTGCACAACTTGCAGCTGATGCCTTCCTACACCTTGGTGGTTCTCCCCCTGCCTGGGGTCATTAAATGTCAGTATGTCAACTTGGCTTTAATGTAGGCCTGGAAGTACGAGCTTGTGGTCATTAAGCTGTTGTTGCACAGCTTGTACAACTGGAAGGATCCTTTGTAGAGCGGAGCATTGATTGATACCACTTAAAGATGACTTGAAGGTTCTCTTGGGGTAACTGGCAGGAAATTGTCTACATTGGAGTGTATGTAAAAGTTCCAAAAACTTGTCATGGATAAACTCCCTATAGTCAGATACTTGGTGGCTCTTGGGGTTATCAGCCTGGCAACTGAGGCCTGCTGCTGTAAAGTGTGAGGTGCTTATAGGTACTGCTGAGGAGCTGAATGTGCTAAGAGCCTAACACCTTGCAGGATCAGACCCTGGAGGTGAGGAGGAAAGCAGCAGTATTGTGCACTTCTCTTTGAATAAAAGAAAGCCTTATGCTTCAGCTCTCCTAGGTTTCAGGTAGATCTTTGGGTTACGCAGTAAGCGTCTCTTTGCCACGCTGCAGGTTGGCTGTTCAAGAGCTGGCAGTGAGGTGCCAGCTTCTCAGGACAACCTCTGACTGATTGACTGCTGTGCTCCCTGCTAGCACCAGCCGGCTTCACTCCCTTTAAGCTGGAAAATCACTGATGCTTGGGAGTGAGAAAGCGTGCAAAGGTTGGAGCTGATTTCTGTTAATTACTCTATGGTAGTACGACGTTGGCTTAAAAAAAATAGCCTGTAAACAGAGTACTTTGGATGCTAAACTAGAATATTAAATTCACTGCCCTCTGTTTTTATTTTTTTGCAGCTTTGTTAATCTTCAGCCAAAAGCTGTAAGAAGTGTGATGTGTAACAAGCACAGAAAGGGTATTACACTGGTACTTAGAAGAGGGGCCAAAGACCAAGCTCTTGACCCGAGAAAATATCCAGTGTGTTTGTTCCCTCTTCCCTGCAGTGTCTATTGCAGTTGCCTGCATAGTTTAACAGAAGGTTTCCTGCTTGCCAGGCTAATGGTTATCACTTAAAAAAAACAAAAAACAACCAGTGTTCCGATTGGTGCTCTTCTTTGTTCAAGCTTCCAACTGCTCAACTTTTGCAGCCTTTTCCCCATATCTGTTAGGACATGTTACAAGAAGGTAATGTGTCTCAAAGTGATTATTAATATGTACGCACATGTTTTAAATCAAAGTGATAGCTTAAAGAGGGTGATCATAAGAAATAAGCAAAGCTGTGGGGTTGTATAGCTTTGAGTTTTATTTTTTGCTGCTTTTTTAATCCTTTTTGCCTTTGACAGATTTTGTTGTTATAGTTAAGCAGGTAGCCTTCCTTAAAGTTGTTTGTTTTTTCTTTCCTTTCTCTACTGATAGGGAAGCATCCACAGATTGGCTAAGAAGTAGGAGAGGAAATGGAGTGTATGGAGTCAGATGGGAAATTACACTGGAAAAATGCAAGAACCTGCTATTCTTTTTTGACTCTGTAGTAATATTTGATTATTACTCATAAGAGTTAGTTGATTTCTAAAAGAATGTTTCAACTTGCAAAAACCTGAATAAGCTCACTCAAGGAGGCATGTGCATTGTGTTAAAAATACCCAAGAATGTTCCATTTGAGTGCTGGGAAGGCACAAAACACTGGCCAATACAGAGGATGGTATTTTATAATTGGGCAGTTCTGTTAGTGCATGAGGACAAGACCCAAGGCTCACCATCTTGTAGGCTTCTTTACCCTTATTTTCCTGGACCCTGCATGGTAGCCTTTAAGTTTTAAAACAGCACCAAAAGCTGCAAAGGAATGGGCACCAGGTAGGCATGTCTTTGGAGGAACAAGAGGGCAGCAGTAGCCAGTTCCCTCTTTCATGGCACATCTCAGCCGAGGGCTCTTCAGGCTGTCTAATGGGAAGCAATCCTGTCCCTGTCAGCTTGGACAAAAGTCAGGCTGACATTTCTTCAGCACCTCTGTGTTCCCTGCAGAATTCAGTATGTGCCTTGAAAAAGGGCTACCTCTACTTTCTTCTCACTGCTAGAAATTGATAGGTAATGTCTAGGCTAGACTACTAGGTTGGATGTTGGTCCAGGTCTCCACAGACCAAGGCTTTTAGCAATACTGTTCTCTGCCAGAGTTTTCTTCCCTTTGCCCCAAGACTGCTGTTTCTCAAGGTGGGGTGGAAAAGGCTGACTTCAGCCTCCTGTCAGATGGCAGCTGGATCAGATCCCTCCTATCCATTCCTCCTCCTGTGACTCCAGCTGACTACTTGCAGACCCTCCTTTAGCTGCCCCTTTCATGTCAAGAATAGCCAACAGCCCTTATCTTAAGTGGAAATTGATTCTCTGCATTGGTTTCATTTGCAGGATTTTAAGCTCAAGTTCGGCCATCACCAAGGCAGGACAAGTTCTGTCTGGCATGGAGGTGCAGCTACCATTGTTCAGAGCCCTGGAGACGAAGTATGGGGAATAGTGTGGAAAATGAACACTAGCAATTTAAGTTCACTGGATAAGTAGGTGACTTAACTTTTGTTGTCTTGTACTCTTTTAGAGAGCAATTGAAAAGTAGTAGTTCATTTTTGGTAAAGAACTGTGTGAAAGCTTTGGTGTTGGAATTGAGAAGATGCTTTGGATTTTAATACGTGAATTTCACCTCACAGTACTTGTATTACTTCTAACACATGTGTAATTAAAATGGCTTTGTTTTCAAGCTAAAGCTACTTAAGGGTATTTTAATAAGGTGTGGACCTTGATTTGGAGTTGATATATTGGTCAGGCTCCTTTTTTTTTTTTTAAATCCCTGTCCTCATAATGTCCTGTCTCTTAAACCACTCTGAACTCTGTCCTGTCACCCTTTTCCCATTGCATTAGGGAGAGTTTCCTTTGCAACTAACATCAATTTCTGTCTCTCTGCATCTGGAGACTCCAATTGTAGTGGAAAAAGAAGGGATGAGGACAAGACTTTGCAGAAGAGAAAGAGATCTTTAATATAAACAAAGGGACCTTTTGAGGAGGTTATTTTACATGTCTTCTAAGGATTCAAACTTTTCTGAACTTGAGGTAGATCAAAGCAGGGAGCTGAGGTGGTTTTGGTTTTCCCTTTGAATGGTGGAGGCTGCCTGCACCATCACAGTGCATAGTGGAGAGTCTTCTGCCTGTGCCTGATAATTAAGACGAGTTTAAGGTAACCTGAGCAAGTAGTTCCCCAGCTGAAGTCTGGAGGACCACCTGGGTAAACAAATCAAGGAGTAGTGTAACTTCTTGTGGGGTCTAAGGCAGGATTTAGAACTTAGTCTCCAAAACTTTGGCTGGCGTCATGTGTTTATCACAGCTTTCAGGATGCACTTGCACAGTATGATGCTTCTGGTACCCAAGGATCATTTCTTCAGAGCAGTTCATTGCTGTTGGTTAATTCCAGCAGAAATCCAGGCTAGTGAGGCTAAGGAAGCCGGGCATATTAAACCCATTGAAAGCATTACATTAATACAGTTCTTCTGCCTCTGGTACTGTTGCAATTTTGGTTATGGCTGCACTGTGCTGTGTAGACATGTTCTTATAACCTTGGCCATGAAACTTGAAGTTCCAACTTGCTTTTCATTGCCTACAGCGAACCTGAAACACAGCAAAAACTGTTGCCCAAGTTCTGTTAGCACATCATAGGAATGGGCGCTCTCAGCATTCTCATAGTCCTGGTTGGGACACTTAGTTCCAAACAGGAGGGCATCTAGCTGGTATGCTTCTGCTGGGGAGAGCTTCACATGTTCCTGCTTTATTACCTTCTCAGTTCCCCCTCTGTTGCTTACACTAGCACTTACCTTCCTGGTCCCCTGCTGACCCTTACTGAAATCTCCTGATTTACCATGCTTTCCTAAAGCATAAACTTCAGAAGTATGAAGATGCTGTCTGGCAGCATCTGCTTTGATAATAACACTGTGTTCGCCCTATGGGGACAGCATTTTGTATTTTAACTTCTAGAAATGTTGTTTACATACTATAGATTGCAGATCCTTGACATTTGTTTCACAGGTGATAAACTTTAATGCTCCCTAAGATGCTAGAGACTTGAATGCTATACCATCACCAAAAACTGCAGGATGGACACTAGCATTAAAGATTGCTTTTTCTCAGCTGCCCCACTGATGCCATGAAGGTGGATGAGAAATGGAAGGAAACAGGATGTGTTCTTGGCTTTCATAATGATAGTCAATAAAGTTCTTTTAAGAAACAACCAACCTAACCAGCTCAAAAGAGCTTGCATGTGTTCCTGCACATCCTGAAGATCTTGGAATTTTTTGGCTGTGCACAAGCAGATAGAAGTTCTCAACCAACCTATTTCCTGGAATTTCTATCTACCAAAAAAAAAGTAATTTCACCATTTCCTTCCCTCCCTTTCGCTCCTGCCCCGGTCTGGATAGAGAAACCTGTGCTTTGTTATCCAGAAGCAGAGGAGAGAATGTGTCATTGACGCTGCATGTTATTAGGTGAAATCCTAGTAAAACAATGTAATATATATAGAAAACAAAAATATGGGAGGGGAATCTCATGCTTAGATGTCTGAACCTTCTGGCTTCAAATGCATTTTGGTGCTGTCCCATGGTCAGATTTTTTTTTTTTTGTCCTCTGTACTTCACAAATCTATAAGTTAGACTAAATCTTGACTTTTCTATATATATCCTAGCAGTGGATGTTACTTAACTGTAACATTTTTCTTGCTGTCACATGCCCATGTGATTTATTTTGCAGTCTGTTAGGCCTTGAATCTGCACTTAACTTCTAGTCTCTGCTTGTACTTAACACAGGCCATGTTATATGATTAACTAAGTTATGTTATGTTAAATAACTTGAAATTATAGTAAGTCTTTAAAAGAAAGGTAAGTTGTCAGGAGGGTGTTTTGACAAGCAGCATTAAAAACCATGTTATCTCATATCTAAAAAACATCTGAAGTTAATTGTGCTAGAAAGTCTATCTTGTATTGCTTAAGTTTCTTGTTTACTTCTTACTAATTCCTCAGACTTTTATTGTTGGCTAAATGCTAATGATTAAAGATAACAAGTAGCTTTGCTTCTGAGTTTTGTTTTGTTTTCTGAAGACAGCATGATTTTGCTAATTAAAAAATAAGAAAATGGGTTTTGCCCCGATCTAGCTCATTGTTGCTGTACACATCTTGTGCAAATTAAAGGATGCCTTGGATTATTCATGGGAATGTGTATTGCAAGAGTTGTGTGAGTTTCCCCTTATTCAAATGTAACACAATGGGCAAGATAAAACTTTGTAATTATTTTGTTATCTGAGCAAAAGGTAATGAATGATATGTGCCTAGCTCATTAATTGTTAATCTTGGTTGTGTTTCTCTTGTAGATAACTCTTTCTTACAGCTGAAATGATAAAAGTGAATGCTGCTGCTTCTTTAGAAACTTGTTCTTGGAGTTGCACAAAAAGTACTAGAATATCTTTTGCTTTATTTGTTTTTGTTAACAGCACAGACCAGTGTCCTGACTTGAATTCTGTTACAGTAAATGCGTATGTTTAATTGCACAGTTTGTTTGAAAGATGCATCAGGTTTTTGGCATAAAAGGAATATATGCCCTTTACAGGCAAGAAGGAGTTGAAGATGGCATTTATGTCCCAATAGAAGTTAACGTCCACACTCAAGCAGGAGAGGTACTGACCTGTCGAAGCTACCAGATGAAGGACTGCGTCTGTGGTTCCCCTTCTCCTCAGTATAAAAAGGTAGGTGTTGCATCACTGTAACTTCAGAGAGAATGAACAGAAATATATAGTGTAGTACTTCTGTCCTATTTAATAAGTACTTTATTTACAGCAAGTGGAAGGCATGGGTAACTCTAATGTAAAGGTATAACTCAATCTGTGTGCAATGTAATAGAGATGCTTGCAGAAGATTGGTGGCTCTTAAAGGCCTAGTAAATCAGTTTTATTTTTTGGCTTAGTTATGCCTTATGTGAAGCCTCTAACTTGTGAATTAGTTCTGACTGTCACCAGGGTTTCTGAAGGATGTTGTTTACGTATATGCAGTGATCCTCCAAAAAATTAATGTACTCCACTAGAAGGACAAGGGAAGCTTCTGTGGGGGAGAATACAGCACCTTGCTGTCTCAAGGACACAGATTATCCCTGTTGTCTTATGAAGTATCATACTATCATTTAATACAGGAGTCCACCTGCCTCCTTTTACCAGATGCATCATCAGTATATCACAGGACTTCCAGCAACATTGCAGAGCACTGCTGGGTTCCCACTTGATGGCTGGTGAGGCAGAAGTGTTTCAACACTGTTCTGCAACGCGCCGACTCTATACAGACACATGATCCAGTTATGCAGCAGGCCTGACCTGCTTAGCTTGTGAGATCTGATGCGGGCCTAGCCTTGGGTGGCATGACTGCATGTCTGGAATTGTGCAGCTATTGGCAGTTGCAGATAGGCATCACTGTAACGTGTTGCCTTTTTCTACCGAAAGCAAAGAAACAGGTCTCGAGCTTGTTAAATTCCAAGGTGTGCCGCCTTCTCTTAACTGAGGAACTTGCTCCTATGAATCAGCTTCCAGGAGCATAGCTAAGGCCAGCTGCTGCAGGATTTCTGAAGAGAAAGCTCGCTTTCAGAAGGCAGGCTCTGCTGCTTGACAAACCTCCTCCCTGCCAACCCGCTTCCTGTCAAGATGGATCTTTAGGGCTTTCCAGGGAGTTAATACACAGTCTGCTGCTGTGTGCAAGCTCTCACTAGTATGCTGTAAGAGCAAACCTCCAATACTGGCAACTTTAGCTAAACGTTCCTTCCTGCTGTTGTCAGGGTCAGTTGTTAGTTCTCTCCTTCCCCCCTGCCCCCAGCTTTTATTTCAGTTAACCAGGCAAGAGGGCTAAAAATTTAGTATAGGTGACCACATTGTCACACAGTGATCTACATCCACCTGCTGTTGTGCACTTTTTGTGGCAAAGTTCATTCCTTCTAGATACCTCATCCTTGAATATCCTGGCTGTTGAATGCATGAAAGAATATTTTACAATAGTGTCAGCTTTTAAAATCTGCATATCTGTCCATTTGTGTATGGGAGCTTGCTGTGGCCCTTTAAAGCCTTGGCTCCCTACAGCCTCCTCTCTTCCTCTCACTGTCACTTCTTTTCTCTTGTACCAATACTTATTTTGTATGTAGGAAGGCTGCAGTAACAAACTCTAAGGAATCCATGCTTTTTAACTAAGCATCTGTTACTCCTATAACCTGTCCATGTTGTGGTTTTGATTTGAACAGCTTCACTTTGAAAAATAATTTCGATTATATATGCTGCTTCTTACTCAGTTGTGATAGTAAAGCTGGCTAAACTCATAAAAAGTAGTTCTCATCCTCACTGGAAGAAAGAGAATAACTGAATAACAGCTTAATTGTACGGTCTCATGCAAGTTGGCTACATTTCAGAATCTTAGAGGTATGCCTTAGTAGTTACAAGTCTTTTCAGAGTAATTTTGTTGGCACTGTTAAGGTCTTCAGTGGTCTTCCTGAAGCCTTTGGCTATCTCTAGGTACAAATAGCATTATTTGGGATTAATTCTGTTACCTTAAGTGGTTCTTCCTGTACAAGTAAACGTTGGAAGGGGTCTGTCCTTCCTATTAATGAAGGCTTTTTTTTCTTTCTCCCTTTTGATTGTAGGTTATCTGCATGGGTGCAGAACAGAATGGCTTGCCAGCTGACTATCAGAAGAAATTAGAAGCTATTGAAACTAATAACTATGCAGGGCCAGTGCCGATCATGGAAGAGATTGAAGCTGCTGTGAAAGCAAAGAAAATAAATTCTGCATAGAATACCTCTGCGCTTGCTTGGCGGTTCACCTTGATTTAGATACCTCTCCTTCACCTTGATTTAGGTACTTCTCCTCACTGTGCTGATCAGCAGTTTCTTTATTTATCAAGAAAATTTGAGTTTGCTGTGTACCTACAGTAAGCCATTAGACATAATGTGCATTCTGAAGACACACTGACATTGGTAACTTCTTTGCTTTGGATGTATAGCTTGAGTACATGCTGAAGTTTTTGCAGATTTAGAAATTATCTTTCTGTAATTGTCATGCAGTGCTGCATGCAAACTTGTGCTTCATGTCCTGTTTACTGATCTTTTTAAAATAAAAAGGCCATCTTGATGAGTACTGGCATCTGTTGCCTTCTGAGGAATAAGGGCTGCAGGATCAAGCCCTTTTTTCTTAAAGGTTGTATACACAGTTATCAAGAATTTCAGAGATTTGTTAGATGCAAAGTAGAGTCAAAACTCTAAGACTCAACTTTTTCCTCTGCTGCTTCTCTTAATGGTTTAAAGCCCAACCTATCTGAAGCTATAGAGTTCCTGTTTGTTTATATAGTTAACAAAGAAATGTAATATTTTTTTAACTATCTCCATGTTTTTAAGTGTTTGTCCAAAAGACAACCTAGGCCTGAAGACAACATTCAGCAAAGGATCTCATTCAAAGCATAATGGCCTCTTCCTTTCTATGTCTAGTAACTTTCATAGGTGAACTCTTTAGGTATAACCAACAGATTTTAAAGTATTCATTTTAGTTAGACAGTTCCAAGGTGTTTTTTAAATGACCTTTTTGACTGGCTTGTTGCTTATCTTGGCCATGTCCAGTGAAATCAGGAAGTCTGTGAGTCCTAGTGCATTTGTTCCATGGTTTTGTTTGTCAAACACCAGAACAACAGACTTGCCCCCCCCCCCCCCCCCCCCCCCCCCTTCCTGCTTTGACAATCTTCTGCAAAACTGGAAGCTCTTGGGAGGGTTGGAATACTTATCTTCATGGTATTTGGCAACCCCTGTAGTTAGTCTGGGGGGGACAAGATAAAATGGACAACCTGGAAGGTGTCAAACAACTGAACTTTGAGTCATTTTCTGTAGTTTTTTCTTGATGTACAGAGGGATGCAAGATATAATTGGTGTCACTGTGTGACTGCATAGATAAACAAATTATAAAGTAACAGACTTACCATGTCTTCTGTGCATAAATTTGTTCTGCAAACTTCTGCCAGGGATGTATAGGTGCTGTCCTGATGTCACATGCCCATTTCCAGAGTAGGGCACAGTGACTGCAGTAAAACATGGTACTTTCTGTATTAGCACTGTCTACTCTGAAACTAAGTAAATAAAATTGTGATTACCGAACGTCTCCCATCTGTTCAATCTATGTTTCAAGAATATGTTTTGCTTATGTAAGCACAAGGTGGAAAGGTAACTGGCACTTCATTTGCTTTTTATGGTTTTTTGATGGGTATGATTTCAGTATGGAGGGCAAAACTATGCATGAACACGCTCCTCAACATCAGCACTACTTCTCTTCTTTATCCTTACTATGCTCCTTTGGGCTTTTGAACTTCTAAATGGTTATTTTACTCTTGCAAGAACAAACCAGTCCTTGGGGGGGGAGGTGCGGGGAAGTACTTGATGCCTCCTGTTGAAGAAAATAGTGGGTACTCGAGGGCCGGGGAACCCTGAGGCGGGACGCCCGGCACCTCTCCCGGCGGGGGGGCGAAGCCCTTCCGCCAGGCCGGTGTGGGGAGAGAAAGGTGGTGGTCGTTAGAAAAAAAAAAAAAAAGGCCTTCGGCCATGCCTGCGTGGGGAGGGGCCGCTTCCCGCCCGGGATGGGAGCCCGCGTGTGGGGCGGGAGCTCCTTCCCGGCGGGCCGGCGGTGGGGTGGAGCGGAGCACCCGTGGGTCGGCCGCCGCCCCGCTCCTCCCCTCCGTCCCTTCGCCGCCGCGGTGAGTGCAGGGGAAGGGCCAGGGGCGGAGGAGGGTCGCCGGGCCGCTGCCCGCCTCGCTGACCGGCGGCAGCGTGTGTGCCCGTGGCGGGGAGGGGGGGCGGCCGCCATGGCGTGAGGGCTGGGCGGCGCGGAGGGACGGGGGGCTCGGGGCCGGCGGGAAGCGGAGGCGTTCGGCACCAGGTCAGCGGCTGGCGCCGGGCAGGGCTGGAGCCTGGAAATCGAAGTTTCTGCTTTTTATAAACCAGAGCTTGTTACCCCGTGAAAAGGCTGCGAGGTGGAAGGGGGAAGGCAGCGCCCCGGCGGCTCCCGCCTCTTGGTAAACTTCTGGCGCTCCTGAATTGAAAACTTGGGGACTTGTCCGTGCTTCTTCCTCAGGGGAGGAGGTCGCCGTGTGGCAGGCAGGGAGCGAGGAGCGGGGCCGGCCCGGACAGGCAGCAGTGGCTCCGCAGCGCCTCGGCCGGGGGAGCAGCGCCGTCATACAGCAGCGCTGCCGGGAATAAATACTGTTACAGATGCTGCCCGGTGATGGCATTTTCCTGAAGGCCGAGGGTGGCGAGGTCCTGAAGGGAGGAGGAGGTGGGAGGGAGCGCCCCGCAGCCGGGCGGGAGGCAGCGCTTACCTGCCGCGCAGCCCGCGCCCGCCTCGCCTTTCCCCTGAGCGACGGATAAAATAGTTAAAAAAAAAAAAAGAAAACAAGGCATTTACTCGCCGTAAACCTGCCTGAAGATCCGTATCCCTGCGCCGATTCAGGCGGCAGTCGTTGAGGCGTCGGCGTTCCGCTCATTTAACGCGAAAGAATCCGGACGAGGGGGAGGCGGGAGCGGTTTGCCTGGGCAGAGCTGGTGCCCCGTGGCCGTGGGGAGGCCGTGGCACGGCGTGGCGGGACGGTGGTCTGCCTCCACGCCCGTGTGCTGCTGGCACCAGCAGTTAACCCTGTTTCACTTGGCGCCTGGGCGGTTCCCCCCGCGGGACCCCGTTTTGCTGGGGCGGTGGAGGGGCAGGCACAGCCGGGCGGTGGGCGGGTGCGTGGCTCTGGCTAATTAGGTTGTCTGTTAATGACCAGAACAAAGCTTGGGAGAACAAAGCATTGGGAGTGCTGTGGATACGCGATTCCATCAATTGCAAACTTTAATTGCAGAATTCACTGCAGGTTGAGTGCGAAAATCGTAAAATAAGGGTAGAAAAGCAGTTCTATTTTTTTAGATATACCGGTGAGTTGTTCCCCTCCTCCATCTCTTAAAAAAAAAAAAATCCTCAAGATTTCTCTGATTGAAGAACATCTCTTTGCCCACCAGAAAGGAATTATCAGGAAGCCGCGTAAAATCATTTTGAAAAGGGCTTGTTAATTCATCCAAACATTGTACATAAAGTTCTGTTTCTTTAAAAGTAAGCTGTTAGGAAAGGTAGCAGCGAAACCTGTGAGGTGTATAAATATTTCTGTGAAAGCCTGTGCTTTTTAAACAAAAGCTTGTCAGTTTACCAGATGGAGGCAGAAATATCTTATTCTGTGTTCTCTTATATCTGTTGCTCTCCAAACAACTAGGGATGGCTGCAAAAGTTATGCTACAAAGAGGAGAGAGGAGTTGGGAATCACTGAGAGATGCTGATCTCAGTAACCCCAGAGCAATGCAAAATCACGTTGTAATGGAATTACACTAGTGTGTTGTTAACATGGGGCTCCCAGGGCATTTATTGACATTTGTAGCATTTATTGCTATTTGTAGCATCTATGGTGATAGTTACACAGAGATTGTAAACCGGGGTATGATGAGCGTGTTTTAACTGTTGGATAGAGAATATCATTTAAGGTCAGTACAGGGACTCTCAATACACCATTTCTGCTATAAAAATAAAAGGGTAATTTTTTAGTACCTCTGGGGAATACATTGCATCACTTCTCATCAAAACATGCAGACTTTGTGTGTAGTGTATGTGCCCGTTTGTTTTATTCTCTACACATTTTTTACCGGGTTTGAACTATGTAAAATAGTTGCAGCTCTTTTAAAGGTTAGAGCTGCTGTGTGGAAATACATTGTCTTACTCATTTCTTGTAGTCAAAGACTGGCTGTTGTGGCACACATGAATCTGTCTCTCACAGTGATAGCAAAAAGTTTAGACTGGCCTGACTGGGTCTAGATTGCCATTATTATAAATAAATATTATACTAAAATAATAAAAATTAATATATAATATAAAATAATATATATAATCTATTATCTAGAATAATATTATTATATTATAAAAGCATGTCAAAATCTTCAGTTCTCCTCTTGCTGTAGATGACTGCAGGAAGGTGGCTGAGCCTATAAAATAGCTTTTCTCGGGAAACAAATCAGACTTTGAGACAAATGGCACAGATTTTCATGTGAAATGGAGCCACCTCTTGAAGACTAATTGCATTTTGAATACTGCAGACAGAAGGCTATGCGAGCAGGAACTTCACTAGCCCTGGCCTTGCACTGAGGGGCATGTATGTGCTTCCCTGTTGTCCTGCCAGAGCTGGCTGCTAGGTGCTGTGAAAATTCTGAAAATATTCCAGCTACTGGCTGTGGATAGTTATGTGGCATAGGACTTTTTTTCACAGGCAATTTAAAGGAACAGTTTTTGTCAAAATAGCAAGACTACAGAAGAAGTAGCATTGACTGAGTTTTCAGCTCTTCAGAAATAGTCTAGTTTAGTCTTAAATCAGCTGCTTTAAGGGACAATGTTAAGTAATTTGCTCCTTGTATTGCCTTTATTGCTTCATCCTATGAAGTCTCCTTGAGAGCAGCCACCTCAATGAGGAGTGAATTCCCTAGTTCACACAAAACCAGAAATGGTTTTTAGCTATTTAAGATTCTTCAGCCCCTTTATCTACAGCATTTACATTTAAAAAGACCTTGTTGTGATAAACCAGTGTATTTTTCACTGCCAGAGAACTTGCAGTGCTGGAAGTTGAATAAGCATAGCAGTTTTGTTAGAAGAGCAGGGAGATCTTGGTGAAAAGAGGATGTGAGAAGGGCAGGGCTAGCCAGGAAAGATATAAATGTATATATGCTTGCTCAATGCTGGGAATAGAGGGAGGTCAGAAGAACCACTAGATAAAAGTGCCAGTGTCTTCATGCAGGAGGCCATTGGTGCCACTGCAGCTTAAAACCTTGCGGTAAGCACCGATACTTTTACTGTAACTCTTACTATGACAAATTTAATTTCCCTTTTTCATTTCCTTCCTTATCCCTGGACTGATCCCCATCTTGCTTCCTCTTCGTTATTCTCACTTATGCAGGCATATGATACACATCTCTTGCCAGACTTGCTGCTGCTTCTCACATCCCTTGAATCCCTGTTGACACTTCATTTGGCCAAGGCCTGTCTTCTCTCTGCTTTGCCTTTGCAACCTGTGGGTGAGCACTCTGCTCTCTGGTTCGTTTTAATTCCTGGTAGTCTGTTTTCTGTCTTCCTCACTTGACTGAAGCTGCTGTCCTCAAAATGGCTAACTGAATTTTCTCTTCAGCATCGTTGGCAGCTTCTTGAAGAAATCATTGGTTTTTATTTTTCTTTTCAGGAACAAGAAGCCCATTCTGTTCCCAGATGGGAAGCATTTCCCCATAAGCATCTGTCCTGTTATCTCCCATACTAGACTCTTGCTTTGTCCAGGTATCATCTCTGCCCTCTCTCTCCATTCCTACTTAGGTGTTCTGCTGTTTCAGCTACTGTATCAGGCTTGAAAAATCTTTCCCCTTTTGCCCATATACATACCTTTCTCTGTATAAACTGCAATACTGATGTTCATTTCTCTAAATAGATGTGTTCACAGACTATTGCTGTTAGAACAGGTCTCCTTATCATAACTTGGTGGTGTTTTACAAAGGATTGTAAGAGTCTCAAGATGGCCTTCAGAAAAATGATTTTATTCATTAGCCCTTTCAGAAATTGAACCATTCCAGAAATGAGGCAGTAGTTCTCAATGCTGGATTATTTTAGACCTTTGTCAGTGCACTGAGGTATCTCACATTAGTGTATGTCTTGGTCTTTTCTAGCAGCGCCCCCCTGACTGATGCCACATCAATTGCAAGAATTGCACTGGAATTGAATCCAGCATCTGGAGTGCCCAAGATAAGGCAGAGAACACAATATGCACTCAAGCAAGGAAGTGCTTTCAATGCGTATTTATAAGCTGCATAAGCATTTACCTTTAGACATACTAGATGTGTAACCTCGCATTGTAAAACTAACAGATCCTTTAACAAGAGACTTAGTATTTTGTACCTTTGAGATCCCTTGAGAAGGCTCATGTTAAATCACTATGGAAGCTGTGACTCTTTCCAGAAAGAGAGGTGTTGGACTTGCAGGTAAGTTAAAGACCTCACGATGTCAACACAGTGGCCTCGTGTTTAAAAAAAACCCGATACCAACAAAAAAACACCCTAGCAAAGCAGAATCAGTCGTGTATGTCAGAATCTTATGGGCAGTGTGGGAGTGTGTTTCTCTAAGAGAACAAGTACATTTCTCATGCTGATCAGGACTTTCAGGTGCAGTTGCACCTAGAACTGCTACTGTAGAAAATTTTTACTTTAGCCTGAGTAGGACCTGAAGTTTCTTCAATATAGATGATACACTCTGCTACAAACGTGCACATACCTGCCTTGCTCTTAACTACATGTGTCAGGAAGTCTTTCTATTCCAGCACTGTTTAAGGTGTTCAGCTGCTCATCTGATGTGGCATTTTCTTAGTCTGTGGATGGTGGAAATTTCCATTTTTTCTTATTAAAAGAGACTGATAAAAATTACTGTTTTCTCCAGTACTGATGGTGGTGATTTTTTTGCCTTAAATTTAATACTGCAGCTGAAAATATCACTGAGTACATCATTATGCACAGATTTTGTATTGCCAGCTCTGACTTTCCAGCTTGGCATTTTTGCTCGTTCTTCTTTTCTCCTCTGATGCTTAGCTTCACTTTATATTGTTTTTTGATGGCTCTTTTGTTTCTCCACTCTCTTGCAGATCACCCTGTGTGAAAGGGAACATGCTGTCTCCTGCAGCATATGCATGCACACCCCTTCCAGTAGCAGCCACGTTCTGTACTGACTTGGACTTAGTCAGATGCAGGGCAGGCATCTTTGAGACCTTCTGATCTTCCCATATTTGCCATGTTCTTGTCCTTTTGCTGTATTTCGTCTTTCTTTTTTGATCCTCTTTGTAGGTGGATCTGAAAGAGCGAAGAAAATACTTCTATTGAGTTTGTACACGACAGCACTTTGGTTCATTATTATGGTTTCCTGGATGTTTGTCTCCATTCTTTTCACAAAGTAGGAGGAAAGAAAATACATTAGAATAATGTGGTCCTAGAATAACCAAAGCGAGCAGAGAATGTTGGGTAGATGCAGTATCTTGAAAGAAAAGGATTAATATTTCTATTGCATGTGTTTTAAGGTGACTCTATCTCTTTTAACTAAAAGCTTGCAAAAGCTTTAGAGTAAATGGTATTTTCAACATTGTTTGGTCTCCATGATAGAGTTCATTTATGGAATGAGCTCTTCTAAACAAAGAGATGTGCCACTGTGGCTTCTAGGAAGCTGAGTGACTCAGAAATCAGCCACTTCATCTGGTGGGTCATGTGAATGGTGTAATGAAAGGTTGATTTGTCTGAGTAGATGCAGTCACTTACTCATGTGGTAAGAAAGTCAGATCACTTGGTTAACATTCCTTTTGGTTGCAAGAGTTTTGCAGTTTTGGAGTTGGCTATGATCCAGAACTGTTGTGCTGGGGATTTGCCTGGTCTTAGCCTTTGGAGAGCTTAACTCTTAATGCAGTTACTTGCATCTGTGCAGGTCAGTGACTGTAAATTAGGACCTACTGGTCCTCTGAAATTGGAGGAGCTAAGCTGGTTTGTTCTGTGGTTGTAAGTGTAGGTAGGTAGTATCACTAAAATGAAGTAGTATAAACTGTGTGTTTCTCCAGCGTCAAGCAGGAAAATCTACACTGATGCAGACTGCAGCTTCTGGTATGGAGAACCCATAGCAATTAGGTTGTTCCAGTAGCAGGTCACCTAGAAGAATCTGTGAGCTGACAGGGCTCAGTTACAGCTTGTCAGGGGAGTGCGGGGAGAGTATTTGGAAAGTTTGTCAGCACTGTAAACGTCTTGGGAAATTGTGAGAATTTTGTAGCAGCAGAGCTGGCACCTTTACAGAATCATTGAAGAAGGGCTTTGTGGTTTGTTTTTGTTAATAGGACTGGAATCAGAATCTAAGAACATCTTCAAAATATCCTGTGACCTGCTGAAGCAACAGTACATTTTAGCTGTTACTGGAGGGTGCCAGTAATTTGTGTTGGTCATGCAGGTTCTCATTGTCTATGTGGAGGTGATTTTGTTGTGATCTTGCAAAAAATCTGCTTTTTGCATGGGAAATCATATGTACAAGGTTCATACCTAAATGAATCTATTGTTGAATTGTAATTACAATATAACTTCATGCCTGTTATATGGTATATTAACTACAATTAAAAAACCCCAACCTTTAGTAATACAATAGAGAGCAGTCTGATCCTGATTCCTACTGCTTTGTGCCTTCTAAAGAAAAATGGAAATAAATGGCCATCTAAAAAGAGTTCTCCAGAGCTGGTATAGAGAATGAGGACATACACAGCATACATATTTGTGGACAAGGAGAGAGCATTCATGCTGAAGAGTACAGTTTCTAAACAAGATCTCTGCAGCAATGAGAGGGTTTCCTGAGCCCGTAGCTGTCTGAGCTAATGATGTCTTTGTGTCTCTAGGTGTATACAGGGGCTGAGGTCAGGCATCCAAGCCTAAGTGTTTGCCCAGGCTTTGAATTGGTATCTTCATTACAAGCTGTACTGTGTGCAATCTCTTCCCTTTATGAAAGTGGAGGTGGATTGGATGCCTCATCCAGTAATGAATATGAATTGTGATGCCATCTTCCAGGCCTAGTTCATCATATGGGGAAAGAGTCTGTGAATTTAGTTATTCTGTGCAATTCTTGCTCAATGGGAGGTCCAGATTTTTTTGTGTGAATCATAAGAGGTGGGATCTTGTATATTTATAATCACTTATTTCAGTCCTCTCTGTAACATTGTCCTTCTCAGATACTGAAAAAATGTATTTTTAACTTTTATGGTTACTAACCCAGATTTGATAAGATTAACCAAATTAAACCAATGCAGTGATATTTTCCCTGTTTTACACCTGTCTGAACCAATAGCTTTTGAAGGTGTGGAGTGAGTGCTCTGTGCCCCTAAGTGGTGTATTAGCTCTGAAATCTTCAGCAGCATTTTCACTGTTACCATCATTTTACTCTTGGCTTTCTTAACAGAAACATCAGTGATTTTCCCACGGTCTCACTATTGCCTTTCAAACCCAGTGCCCTCAAGCAAAACACTTATTCCTGGTTTAGCTAAAACTGTCTCATAGTTCACAAGGCCTCACTTACAGGGACAGTTATCATATTGGCAATGCTTTATACAGGGTCTGTTGTTGTAACAAAGAAAAAGCAATGCGAATTGCTACTATAAATTAATTCCTCCTTCAAAATTAATTGCTATGAAATATAATTTTATTCCCTTTATTTCCTTGTCCAGATATGTTTAGACAGATGCTCTGCTTTGTCTACTGAAACATGAAAAGCTAATAAAAAATATTAAATTATGTGCTAAGAACAGGCAGTTAATAAAGCAGATGCCATTGTTATTGTTTGGGGTAAGCTACAGTAAATTACTGGTACAGAAGAGAGACTGCCTGCTGTAGATATTTTTTTCCTAAAACCTGAATAAATAAGTGGAAGTACCTGAGGAAGAAGCTTTTTAATAAAGTTGGCTGTGATACTATGCAGAGGTTGGAAGTATTCTTTGGTGGCTAACTGAAGGATGTATCTCCATAGGATAAGGTTTAAATTGATGTTTTATACAATTGCTTTTTACAGGCTTGGTAGTGTGAAGGACGGATTGTCTCTTTCCCCAAAGTTAACTCCAAGCTGACTTCTCATTGCGAATGGACAGTTTGTCAAAGATGAGGCTAGGTGGAGCAGCTTCTTGCTATCTCAACTATGGAAGGCCAGTTTTGTGCTAACTTTGAGATTTCTGTGGAAAAGCCTCCGGGAGCAAGTCCTCCATCCTTCATTGCTTTGCTGAAGGTATACCGAGAACTTCTGGTCAGTAGAATCCGAAACACACAGTGTTTGATTGACAACTTGATTAAGAATGACTACTTCTCCGCTGAAGATGCAGACATTGTTGTCCAGTTTCCAACTCAAGCAGATAAGGTATTCTTTTTATTTCACTAGCCAGCATGAGCTTCTTATTACTTCCAATTTACCACTGGGTTTTATGGCCTTATCTGGCAATTTTATGTCTAGTGTCTGTCTTTGTCATTTTGGAGTTTCCCTACCCAGCACATCACTTTCCAGCATGGATGGCACTGCTTGTAATGCCCGTTGGCAGCTGTAAGAACAAGCAGGGTGATAATTACTGTTCTGTTCCCCCAGCTGCAGCTTTGTGCTCTGGTAAGGAGGTGACCACAGTGGCTGTTAAGAGTGCAGCTTGCTACAGCAAGCCTTCATTATTGTGTAGAGTATTGCAAGGAAAATCTACTTGAGGATGCTGTGAGACAGATCTTCCTGCTTTAGAGGAGGAGAGACAGAAATGAAATATTATTTTAGAAATTAATGATTGTGTGTTGTCCATGTGCACACCTTCCCTTCTCTTTAAAGACCTATGTACACTGTAGATGTTTGTATGGAAAACTGATATATCCTGGCACATTTGGGTTTTTGATTCATCTCTGGACATCAGTAGCAAAAATTATTTCCTAGTCTTTTGACAGGAGAAAATTATCACGTGTACACAGTTGCTTTTTGCATCATGACTTAAAACAAACTCTACGTTTGTTTCTCTGGCCAACCAGTCATGCAGCTTCAGAATAGTGTCACAGTTAGAGGCAGGCAAATCATAAAAAATTCAGAGACTTCACTAACAATGCAGATTTTCATAAAATAATCATTCTCACTGGCAAGTTGAAATGGTAACACAGTGCTCGCTCTGTGTATAGGGTCAAAGTGAAATAAATGCACACTGTATGATCATCTCCATTTCTTATTGTTCAGCATAATATACATGCTTGTTGTAACAAAGCTGAGGGGGAGGCCATGCATCAGGAATCCAAACAGCAACACAGAGCAGGCCACAGTAGTGTAAGTGAAGTGGACTCTGGGAGCTTCTCTGGAAGGCATAAAATTGCTTTTTAGAGCATACAAATTGACAAAAAACACCATGGTTTTGCTGCGCTGCATGTAGCTCACCCTGCTTTAAGCTCACAAGAGACCACAGTCTCTAGAAACCTTTTGGTTGGTTTAGAACTGAATTCTTAATTTATTTCTAGCAAGAAGATCCAGACGTTCAAAATGGGTCCCCAGATGATTGCTCTGTCTCACAGAGGGTTTTGTACTGGAGTTGCCCTGTACTGGTTGCACAGAGATCAGACTCTGCCTTGCCTTTAGAGGTAGCGCTTAGTCTTGAACTGCTCTAGTCACTGCCTGGTAGCCAGTAGTTTTAGTAATGGTTGCAGGCAGCTAGTCCGTTGTACAGAGAGAGCCTGCAGAACTGAGCTGCTGTGTTAAAAGGAAGAGTTGTAGGTTTTTGGATCTACATTAAGATCCAGAGAGAGATTCTGCCTACCCTGCTCTGGATCTGGCTGGATCCTGAGGTAAATCTGAATGTGACTGGAGTATTTACAAACCAGAAGGTGAATTTAGGGCACTGAGAAATCACCCCTTTTTTAAATTGTAACCAGCATGAGATTTAAAATACACTATCTAGCCAGGCTGAGGAAATCCTTTGGGTTCCTTCTTGAGGAGTGGTATTTATTCATTTTGTTTCTGGTTAGCATATGATCCAGCTGCAAGTTCAGACCTTAACTTGCAGAGCCAACTCTCTTGCAACATCCAAAGACAAACAGCAAGTGGGTTTTGTGATGATTCAAATTCAGAGCTAGGTTTTGGATTCAAGTTTTTGAAGCACCAGTTTTGATTTTGGTCCCCTGTTCCAGTCCAAGAAGGATCCTAAAGCAGTCTACAAGTGTAACTGTGATAAAATGTTATGTGTCAGTGATCTTTCATGTGGTGTTTCTTCAGGTTCGCAAAATTCTAGACTTGGTTCAAAGCAAGGGAGAAGAAGTTTCAGAATATTTCATCTGTGTCCTGCAGAAAGTCGCTGATGCTTACTATGAACTTCAACCTTGGCTGGATGAAATAGGTTACAAGCCTTCAGAGAATATTTGTAGTAAACCTGTGGTAAATACAGATCCAGGTAAGGCCATGCGTCTATATCCTCTCCTTTAGAACTACCCAGCTAACGGGGTGACATGAGAATAAGAGTCTAGGCAGGCACAGCCAGGGAAGATAATTGTGCACATGCTGTGCTTGCTAGCAGTGGTAGCCAAGTAATTAAAAGGCACACTATAACACAACAGTCATGTTGATATTTTACACCCTGTTTTGCTAAAGTCAAGCTCTTTCTGCATTTGTTCATGGATATGTGGTGTAATGTCATAATCACCTTGTACCATCTGTAGTATTTTGTAGGCCTCTACTACAATTTTTTAGCAACACTGACGTTTTGGCAATGGAATAGCCAGTATTTCATGATGAGGACAGTCAAGCAATGAGGCATGTTGCCCAGAGAGGCTGCGCAGTCTCCATACTTGGAGGTTTTCATGATCCAACTAGTAACCTCATCTGATCTCATAAATGATCGTGTTCTGAGCAGGAGCTGGGACTGGAGACCTTCTGAAGTCCCTTCCAACCTGAATTATTCTGTCATCCTAGATGATGAGTTATACCAAAAGTCAAAGTATTGCAGAAATAAATGTTTTCCTCTTGAGAGGCTTTTTCATACAATAGAAATACAAGAGTTACTTTGCCCCCATCTGAAGCCATAAAACCAGAAGCCAACATTGCACAATAACTGAAACTCTCTTTTTTTTTTTTTTTGTCATCTTAAAAAGAATCTTTTGAGGTGCCTGGCACCTGCTTTCTGAAACGCATGCCTTATATATACAATAATAAAAAATAACGAACAAGTTAGGAAAGAACCACCTACCTGATAAAAATCACAGGTAGAATATAAATATAGTGAAAAGGCAGATGCCAAGATTAATCAGTGACCAATAACCCCAACAAGCCTTTCCAGAGAGTAAAACAGCCTTTAACAAAGTGTCAGGGTCTTGGCTTTGAGTCTCAGCTGAAAGGTAACAGCCCCTTAAACCAATGCATTGACAGTACTGGCTTTCAGAAAACTGTGGCTCACATGTCACCTTTCATTAGCACCTGAATTTCCCAAGAGAGTGATCGTGGTAGCACAAATAAAAGTAATCTACCAAAGAACCAATTTTACGTTAGAATTACTTTTGCTTATTAGCCCCTCTCCGTTCCCAAAGAGGTGGGTCATTGTATACATATGATTTTTAATAATAGTTCACTGTCTTTTTAGTTAGCAGGTACTGCCAGAAACTCAGATATGAACTGGGACGGGACTCCAAGTTTGTTATGTCATATGCTCAGAGGGAAGAGATGCTGCTTGAAGAAATCTACTCTAACAGTACTATGCAGCTGCTCAGTTTTACCAATGATAGTCTAGGAGAAGTGTGTCAGTTAGAAGCCCTTTTTGATGACACAGCTGGGCTAATTAATGAAGATGGAGAGACTATTTATGTCTTTGGTGATGCAGGAATTGGAAAATCCATCTTGTTGCAAAAGATACAAAGCCTTTGGGCTAGAAGAGAATTGGACATAGGGGCCAAATTTTTCTTCCGTTTCCGATGTAGGATGTTCAGTTGCTTTAAGGAAGATGAAGCCATATGTTTGAAAGACCTGCTCTTCAAATATAATTGCTACCCAGACCAGGACCCCACAGAGGTGTTCCATTATATCTTGCAATTCCCTCATACAGTTCTTTTCACATTTGATGGCTTCGATGAGATCTATTCCAACTTTGATCTCAGTAGTGTGCCTGAGATGTGTTCACCCAATGAACCCATCCACCCCCTGGTGCTGCTGGTAAGCCTTCTCAAAGGAAAGCTTCTTAAGGGATCCAAGAAAATTCTTACAGCGAGGACAGGAACCGAGATCCAGAGAAACATCATTAGAAAGAAAGTGTTGCTCCGTGGTTTCTCCAGCAATAACCTGAAAGAATACACTGCTACGTTTTTCAAAGATGAGGGGCAACGAACACTGGTATTGAACCAGTTGGAAGCCAACCCCAATCTCTGCAGTTTGTGCTCAGTGCCTTTGTTTTGCTGGATTATCTTTAAATGCTATGAACACTTCCATTCCATGTTTGACAGCCACGAGCTTCCAGACTGTTCTGTTACATTAACAGATGTATTTTTGCTTATGATTGAAGTCCATCTGAACCGATCTCTGAAAACAACTTTGCTGAAGAACACCACCAGGAGCCAAGCAGAGATGTTCAAATCAAGGAAGGAAACTCTTCTAGCTTTGGGTAAAATGGCATATAAAGGGATGGAGAACTCTTTCTTTATCTTTGAGCAGGAGGAGGTCTCATCAGTAAACATCTCTGAAGGAGATTTGCAATTGGGCTTTCTCAGGATAGTTAAAGGTTACAGTGGCTGTGACAATCAGACCACTTATGAGTTCTTGCACTTAACCCTTCAGTCTTTTTTCACAGCTTTGTTCCTGATTATTGAAGAGAAAGTGAGTGCCAAGGCATTACTTCAGTTTTTCAATGAATGTTCTTTCGCTGAGACTGCCCAGTCTACTTGCTTTCGTATTCCTTGGTTGAAGAAACAACTAGCAGGGGAGGATCCTTTCCGAAATAATGAACACTTTCATTTTACCAACCTGTTTCTTTGTGGCCTGCTTTCTAGATCCAAGCAGAAGCTCTTCAGACATTTAGTTTCACCTGCAGTCATTAAGAGGAAGAGAAAGACACTCATCACATACCTTGGGGAGAGCATGAAATCCCACCTGAAAGGCATCACTCGGTCCAGGCTTCCAAACTACAATCAGATCCAGGTCCAGCCCAACTTTGTTTGGATGCTAAGGTGCCTTTATGAGACTCAGAGCGAGAAGGTGGGGAAGTTGGCTGCCAAACGCATGCGTGCCAATTACATCAAGCTCACATACTGCAATGCCTACTCTGCTGACTGCAGTGCTATTTCCTTTGTTGTGCATCACTTTCAAAAGCGCCTCGCTCTGGATTTGGACAACAACAACATCAATGACTATGGAGTAAAACAGCTGCTACCTTGTTTCAGCAAGCTTGCAGTGATCAGGTAGGAGTCTGTGCAGGCAGGTTCTTGCTTATCCTTGGTTTATTCCACAAACTGCTGAGCTGGAGAAAATGTTCTCAAAAGTGGAGAAAGATGACGGTTTTTATGGCTGCTGGAAATTAAAGTTTCAGATCTTCTGAAACCTTTGTTCAGCCAGTCACAGAACCAGAGACAAGCTGTGAATTCGGAAACCCAAATGGAAGGGTTCGTAAGAAGTCCCTAGAAGCCAGGACTGTTTAAACCTGTATGTTTAGTTAGCTCCATCTCAAGTTGTTTTGTTTCGGAAGAGGATTTTTATGGGAGGAAGTGCTTAAGGGAAAAGAAAGGAAACAAGTGCTTCCTCCATTATCTGAAGATTGCTTGAGCCTATCTCTGCCCTTGGTCATATGGGGTAAGAGAAGATCCACTACTCATTATAACACTTGATCAAAAGCTCTGAATTTCTTGCTTTTACACCCTGCTGAGATGTCTGGCTTTCACAGAACAAAAGCTAACCTGTAGTACTCCATGAAAGGATGGAGTTGAAGTCTTTAGATGTGGTGTTTCCCTGAGGTGATTTGGAGGGAGGACATACAGCTTAGTGTGATCAGGGAAAACTAACTCCACCTCTAACATCACAGGCCAGATCGTTCCACCTCCAGTCTTCTGAGGTTGTGCCACGTAGCTGTACCTTATTTGTCCAAACATTTATATGCAGGAAACCAGGAACTTCAAATATTATTTTTTTTTAAAATCTCCTGCGGCCCTATGAGATTTTTTTTTTAATATATAAAAATAGATTTATTCCTCATGGTTGTCTGTGCTCTGCCTTGTTTTCCTCTAGGACTAAATCAAAGCAGGTGACACTTGTTTTTTTCCAGTTAGTTGCAAATCAACTGACCTCCCAAGAGAAAGCAATAAGGAAACTTGGGGGGAAATGCATAAGTACGTAAGACAAAACAAAGAGAAAGACAGACTTTCATTATTTGTCCCTATCATATGATCACGTCATGCACAGTACAATCTTAAAACCATCCCCAGCACCAAACCAGTCTGTTAGGTTGCTTTTTGTCTTGATGGCTCTTCTGGTGTTAGGACTTTCATTTCTAATGACCAATTTCTGCAGGTCAGGAAATGTTTCTAACAGCTTAACCATCCCTTTCAAAGAAGCAGATTGTTCTGATCTGTAGAAATTGTCTCTGATTTCTCCTATGTGCTAGTGCATTCCAAAGTGACCAAGTTACCAACTAGCAAGAGCTGGGAAAGCTATTGGTGGTAAGGGACTCTTGGCAGTGAATGTTCAGCTTCTGAGTTGGTGCAGAAACTAAAGCTAGTCAAAATGTTTTTGCAGGGACAGCTTTACCCAGAAAATGTGATTCATCAGAATTGGAATGTTTTATGGGAACCTGTCTGTTTAGGCAAGGTGAAAACACTTGAGAGGTTTAAGAAAACCCCCCAAATACCCAAAACAACTGTGAAAATAAGTATTTTTATTCTGTGAATGACTGGCATTGATTTGCTTTGTGACTAGTTGGGACAATAAAATTAGAAACATCCAGCACACCTATGGGACTGCAGTTTTCCTGGCCAGGGCTTTTCACAACCTTTATTCAGTGAAGCCTGAATGTGTTGTGACTTTCAAGATGCCTGGCTTTTGCTAGGTACTCAGAGAGAAGGTTGCACAAAGAGTAGTTTGGAAAGCTTCGTTTTGCTAGGGCGTCAAGCAGAATTTCTTCCTGCAATCACAGTAAACGCAGGAGGAGAATGAGGTGTTTGTCCCTGGCTTCTGACTTACTACATGTTATTGTTTTCAGTTCTATGGGAACAGCTTCCAGAGCATTACCTTGGAGATGGGGACTTTTCTGTTGGTTTTGAAGTGAGTCATATGAAAGTGAGCTCACATTTCCCTTAAAGGTTTTTAATAAATGGCGTATTTGTTAAAATGTATATATACCTGTTAAAATATATATATACCTGTTAAAATATCAGAGGAAAATTCACAGCCCTCCAGTTGTTCGTTAACTCATGGATGATGAACACTTGTAATCTGTATTGATTCAAATTTTCTTTTTGTTCCCTTCATTCCAGGCTCAGTGTAAATCAGGTCACAGATCAGGGTGTAAGGATCTTGTATGAAGAACTCTCGAAGTACCAAATTGTGACTTTCTTGGGGTATGTACCATCTGAGGGCAAAATGCTAGATACTGATATTAGAAAATAAAACTGCAGTGCTGACACTACTGACACGCAGAGGTGGACTGGAAACCACAGTTACCTCCTCATTTACTGAACATAAGCAGTGCAGCATTTTGTGTAAGAAACAATTCAGCTGCCCTCCTGTAACAGTGCACTGGGAAAAGCGCCACAGCTTCCTCTCCCATTGCACTGCCTCACTGGGTGGCCTCTGCTAACATCAAGCCCTTCCATAACACAGTGTGGACCACGGCCCGGTTACTGAACTGTGTGGGCATGCTAGTGTTACACCTAAAGCCTTCTGCTAGCTGTGGAGAGGAGAAAGCGCAAGCAAGAGAGCGTGTGCTTTATAGCTAGAGCTCCTGTTTTCTCTGCTGTAAACTGATTTATTTCAACTATGGAGAGCAAATGCAGCTTGGTAGACACCACTATCAGGAACACAGAGTTTCAAGTGTCATGTTCGTGGTACCAATTTCTTTTAAATCCTTCATTAGTTCTTAATCAAGTTGAAGCTGGAAGGCATGTTAGCTCTGACTTCCTGCTCTTGGCTAAGTAGCTACATAAAAATGACTTTTTGAGAAGTGAACATGGATACCAAGAGTTGCCTTCTTCCTCCAGTGCCATAATGTAAGTACATCTGCTCAGGTACCTGATCTTCAGTAATATTTGAAAGGAGATTTTATGACTTTTAAAAAAGACCAAAAATATGTTCTTCTGGTGACTTCTTTTCTGGCAATATTATTTCTGTACTAACACAGGAATAAAGGGAAGCTTTGTTTGCTTGGGGAGACCATTTATTTAAAAAATGATATAAATATTTTCCCACAATTTACAGTCTGGTCTTCTTGTATTTTATATCTAGCCTTTCACCGTATGAATTGTATATCAAAATAGAAATACAAGCACATGTGGATGTGTCCAAAGCCATACAAACAAGATAGATGCTATGTCTGCTTTATAAAAAATTCAGGTTGTAAATATTAAAGTAACAGCAGGAATAACCTATTTTTCCAATGTGCTTTTTCTTTAAGCTTATACAACAATCAGATCACTGACGTTGGAGCCAAATATGTTGCAAAACTGATTGAAGAGTGTTCAAGCCTTGAATACGTTAAGTATGTTGGATTTTTTTTTTTTTTTGCCTTTCTGCGTTATTCTAACTAAGGTAAAGCAACTTGAAACAGGAGAGAGATTGGAAAAGAGACAAGAATTGTTTCAAATTAAATGTATTTTAGGTTGCAGTTTTATGTTCTTTTACAGTAGTCCAGCAGTGAATGGCAGCAGGTGAAACTCTTGAGTCCATAGTCTTTACTGGAATATAGTAGTAAGTAAAAAGGAGAGCATGAAACCTGTTCTTTACGTAAATCCAGTCTGAGTACCTGAGTGAGGCTTCAGTAGTGCATGAACCTTGCTGGCCCTTGCAGTAGGCAAATTCACTTCAATTTAGTACCAAGCTTCTTTGTATCTTGTCTTTTATGGGCCATTGGAGTCAGACTGCGCTGGTATCATACCTCAACTCTGGAATTCCCCACATTCACTTGATGCGTTGTTCCCTTTAAGCCCTGGAACTTCCCCAGATAAGAGTGTCTGACCATGCATAACACTGGTTTGACATAAAGGTAGATCATTAACCAGTGGTTTAATTGTGACCGTAGCAGAAAGTAGAGGTAACTACAGCAATGTCAGCTGTTTGGTATGAACGTAGCAATGGGCAGCCAGGGACTCTTGGGTTCTAGTCCTTGGTCTACCACTAACTTGTTCTGAAACCCCACACTAGCCACATCCTTCCCACTTGAAATATTTGCAGTCTTTTGAAATCCAAGAACACTTTGGTTCTTTCACTGCTTTGATACAGTGCTTTGCTTATTTAATCTAACTTTCATAAAAAAGCCTGGTTACTTGCAGGCTGTGTAGTAACCCCACAGATTATTTTGACATCGAGTGTTTATTCATGTGCCTGAAGTCAGTCAAAGCCAGCTTTACTTTATGTAAATGTAGCGAGCTGAGGAGTTTTTAGTTTTGATTTGTTCTTTACACCAATGTATATGCAACTGAGACTTATCTCTTCCTTGAGCTCCAGCCATTTGATATCTCTACATAGGCCAAAAAAAGAAAAGGTCTTCTGTAGAGTGCCAGTCAGAGACACTCATTGCTGTGCTCACCCATGCCACTGCCTATAGCCCGTGCTCAGAACAGAAAGACTTGAAATTATTACAATCAGTGCTTATCAGCTGCAGTCTCCTCTGGAGCCACGCAATCAAGAAGTATTCTATTCTCTGTGGCATCATGAAACATGCTGCATGTAATTCATGTACTCTGTAGCAACTGCTGATACTATGAACTATATTAAAAACTAGGCAGGGGTCCTTGCCTTGAGGATCAGTTCCGAAAGCTCATTTCTGACATACTGAGCACCACTCCCTGACTCTTACTGTAATACTTCTGATTTGGAGGGCTGACGTGCAAAATATGTGAAAGACAAAATGATGTCTTAATCAAAGGTCCAATACCTGCAGTGTTTTTTTTACTCTAGGTTAATCTTTGATAACTGTAGCTAGCCTCCAGACTTAATTAGCCTTAAATACTACTTGTATTGCTTTCTGAGCTGGTGTTCTAATAGGTGTACAGCTGTAAGTGATGTACCTCATCAATTCATGTATTTTGTGCAGAATAGGAGCAAACAAAATAACTAGTGAAGGAGGGAAGTGCCTTGCCCAGGCCATCCAGAAGAGCAAGACAATGTTTGAAATTGGGTAAGTCCAGTGCTAAGGAGCAGAGCTCAGAGCTTGATGTTGGCAAGACATCTGTAAATCCCTTAGGACTCCTTCTTTCATTCTTACCTTCTCTACTTCTGCTATTCCTTCCCCCCCACCCCCCTCCCCATCATCAGCATTAGAACAAACTGGTGCAGAAGCAGAGCTATGTTTTTCTCTCAGAGGGAAAAAGAGGGCTGCTTTGTTGTTGCCAGTTCACACAATGTTTGTTTTGGGTTTGGTTTTTTTTTTCCCTGTTCTGACAGAACCTTAAATGAGGTACAAACTAGCAAGAGGACAGTATGTAAAGATAGCCACTTTCCGTATGGCAGCACAGCTGTTCTAGAGATATTTGGTCATTTTTAAGTCTGGGTGGTTTTATGACTGTTGGCAATGTACCTAGTTATTGAGTGTCATTGTTATAACTGTCAAACCTTCTGCATCAAGTCCTAATAAAGTTGCGTACTGGGAGAATAAAAAGTAATTCCCATCATTCTTCTCTCTAGTCCTTCCCTAACTGAAGAGTCTGCTATTATTGGAGAGAGAACTGAATGTACTCTAAACCTTTAGTTTCTGTCCTCTTTCTAAGGAGAGGTGCTAGACTTGAGGGTTTGATTTTTATTTTTTGTTTTCTCTCCCCCTTCTGGCAAATCCCAGTTTCTCTTTCCACTCCACAGGATAACATTTTTCTCAGAGTCCAATACTCGAATACATGGTATTAAAACCTCTGTTTGGCCATTCTGAATATTTGAATAACGCTTAAATATAAAAATCAGATTTGAACAATCAGATTTTTGTCCTTTAATTTTGTGGTTCTACAATATTTCACAAGCACAGTCAACAGCGTGCACATTTCTGTAGTCATATAGCTGGGTCTGCTGTGCTGTACTTACTGCAGTTTCACTGAAGGACTCTGGTTTTCTCCTGTGGAGGAAATAATCACTCCAAATGGATTTAGGATAGCTTGGACAGAAATGTTTAAACAGATATATTCAACATTTACATAACAAACTGCACTGGGTCTGAAGGACAAAGAAATTCTGGGAAACTTACTGGAAGTGGATGTGTTCAGATACCACAAAGCTCAATTGATTTTAAAGGAGCTGCCAACTAATTACCCATCAAGCTGAGTGCGGCTCTGAGTCATCAAGCCATGATCCCGGTAAAAAAACCCCTTATACCTCAGCAGAGATGCTTTGAAGCCTCATAATATGGGATGAATTTTCAGAGTGCTTGGTCTGCATAAAAAAGATTTGACCAGATACTACTATTAAATGTTGACCAAATCTCTGCAGTTTTTACCACATTACCTTGTCTTAACCCTTTGTGTTACCAAGGATTGTTTTGCCATTGGAAATACTATTCCTTACAAATGGGTGGAAGATCCCTGGGTCATACTGTCCTGGGAGATTTTGATCTTTCTCTTGGCAGCTGGCAAGAGAGGAGATGCCATTTGGGTGTAATGCTGAAGGAACTGCAGCCGTTTTTTCCAGACTATTCTGAAGGAGAGGGGGAGCTTGTCGAGCAGTTCACTTCAGAGAGTCATCCATTTGGCTGTGGGTCCCCATGCAGTTGTGCATCTGGGGAGTCTTTCCCAAGACCTGGACTTTGCACTGTGTAAAGGCCAGTCTGTGCCTAACAGGTAACAGGAAAATCACAGCAAGGGATGGGGAGGAAATTCTGAGCAGGGAAATTACAGGATTTAGGACTTAGCGTATTTCTCACCACAGCTCACCGTACTGGACCACAAGAATCCTTTCTTTACCCCATAAGGGTATGGGGCTGCAGAGGGTTTGCCCAGCGCAGCAAGGTTGATCCCAAAAGCATTCCTGCTGCAGCAGGCTGTCTCCTAGAGCTGCTTCTGTGCTGTGGCCTTAGGGTACTGGTGAGTCAGCAGAGGCTGGTGGTGTGGTGTGCAGGGAGTGGAACATGCCTGGCTCGGTGGGGAGGGTACCTGCCAGGTTTCTCACAAGCCTGAAAGACTGTGAAGTAATCAGGGGGAGAGGAGGGAAGAGAAAAAAAGGGAGTCTGTAATGCTGAAGAGCAGTAAGGCAGCACACTGATAATCTCCCGGTTTTCTCTCTTCACCAGGATGTGGGGTAATCAAGTTGGAGACGAAGGAGCAAAGGCATTTGCAGAGGCACTAAGGAACCACCCCAGGTTAACGAACGTGAGGTAAAACACCAGCCGAGCCAGGCAGCTCAGCGTAGCGCTGGCTTTCCCATCGTGCTTTGAAGTGATGACTCTTCCTCCAAGCATTAGCTTGGAATGCCATCTGGTATTGCAGCCTTTGCTGGGTAACCAACAGGCTCCTGGTGCAAGCAAAAGGACAGATTGAATCAAAAAGCCCTGTGCAGCCATTAAGCAAGTTAAAGATACTGCAGGGCTGGCATCCTTCCCTCTGTCTGCACCTCCTCCCCTCATGCTGCACAGAGTTACTGGCATTTGTGCAAGCACATGGTCAGTGGGTGCCATTTTGATCTGGGAGCATTAGTAGAACGATGCACCAACTGTCACAGAATCAGGCTCTCAGTGAGCTCGGTCTTAACCATTTTGGTTGTAAAGGCACAGCAGCTTTTACCGAAGTAATTTTTAGGTAATAAACTGTTTGGGTAGAGACTGAGGCATTCTTAAATTCAGGCTCATCCAGTACTCCAGTGGAGCTACGACACCACACATTCAGTGCTAATGAGATGTAGTTCTCACTGGAGTTCAGTGATTGATCTGAAACTAGCCTTCTGGAAGCCCTAGCATGGGTAAAGTTGGGAGCACAGCACAGGGGGAAGCTAGCAGTGTAAAACAGCCCATCTCCTGCCAGACATTCAGATGCTGGCTAGGGATTTAAAGATGCATATTGTGGCAGCTGCTGCTGTTTTGGAGTCACTCCAAACAGCTGGAGCACTGGGTTCACTGTGATCCTTTCGATTTGTCTTCCAGTTCCACTGACCTCCACAATGAGGGAGCAGACAAGGCTCTTTGGTTTCACCACGAGGTGGCACATGGCACTAGTTTCTTTAGAAATACAGTACTCGGAGTTCGGGGATCTCTGGAGAGCTTATTGCTGCCACTTCAGATCGAGGGTTTTCAGAGCTGGTGCCTTGTCCTCCTTTCTCTGAGTGGATAGCAGGGCTTAAAAATTAAAAGCTGAACAGGTGCAGTGACCTAGATATATTTAAACTTAAAAGCTATCTGAAATAGCCATCTTTTCATAATTGCAGAATCCATCCAGACGCATCAGACTTGAAAGAAAACATTTTGAACCTGAATCAGAGCTGAGGAATTGTCAGACTGGAACAAATGTGCTGATGAATGTGGATGCAAAAACGAGGAGTAGTAACTGTGCTAGCTAAAGCTAAGTTTTGCTGGCACCTGTGCAGGGTGAATCTTCTGCTCTGTAGTGCACTTGCACTTGGGTTCATTTCTTACCTTCCACTGGTTAATCTTGCTTCATGATTTGATTAATAGTTAGCACCAGTGGTAGCTTTATGTGAAGACTAAGGGAAGGCAGTCCCTACAACATCAGTTTACTTGGGCATATTTGCCATTTTTAGGCCCAGTCACTATGGGCTGAGAATATCTAGTTTTATCTGAAGCTAGGAGGGACTCGTGCTAACATGTTACTTGTGCCATTGTACTACTTGATCCCCTTTTCTACCTTTTTTTCAGACCTTGCATTACTTTTAGGTTCTGGCCTGGCATTTGAGGGGGTAGATGCTTTTTGAACTCTCAAAGCCTAGAACATAACTTTAACTGGATGATTTTGCCAGTGTCTTTTCAAAGAATGAAGGGCAGACTAAGAAGTGCTTGTGGTTTGTAATGGAAAGCATGCATTTACAAGCTCATCTCTCTATATACAATAGAAGGTGTTGTGTTTGGAAGAAGAATGAGGTATTCAGGTGTCTGAAGGACTTAAAGGACAAAGTGCCAGCTTGTACAGGGATTTGGGATGGCAAATGCATTTAAAAACCTGTGTACTGTGAAGCACAACTCTTAGTCCTTGTGAAAAGCCTTGACTCTGAAAACCACTGGGTACAACTCTGCTGTCAGTCCCAAGAGTACAACTTGCCAACAGCAAACCTTACGGCCTGTATGACAGACCTGCACTCAGGCTGCAGCCTGTGAACTGTTCTCGCTTGTAAAAGTCATAAGGACTTACTGGTTTGCAAAGTATGTGAGCCTTCAAAACACCCAAATGTTGAACTGTAGAACTGGGAAGCAGGTCATCCAGGATATTCACTAGTAATTGGCAGTGGGAGGCCCAAGTGATGCTGGCTGTTTCTTACACATTTGTATCTTTACTTCACAGTCTCGCATTCAACGGTATCACCACAGAGGGAGGCAAAAGTATTGCTGAAGCTATGCAACACAACGACTCTGTGAAAATATTCTGGTAATTGACAGTGTGGTCTACTTTTCCTCCTCTTCTTTCTCCAGAGAAAGTTGCAGCCTAATTTTATTTCCTCCAATCCCATCACCTCTTCCTACTCTTCCCTCCTCCTTCCGCCACTCTCCTCATCTCCTATGGTTTCACAACCAGCAAGCTATAAGATATACCCCTTTGGAAGAACATGGACATGAGTAATGGATCAGCAGCACATGTCCTTTAGGACATATTCCAGTGTCCCAGTGTCATGCGTTGCTCTGCTCCCTCCATCTTGCTTTCCCCATCTTCTCTCACTTTCATCATCTGAAGTCAAGTTCTTTGTCTTCAGTTTTTGCACCTCTTCAGTGTCGTGTCTACCTTTTCCCACTACACCTCATTCACCTTTTAGACACTAAAACATCATAAGAAAGTATCATTAGAACATTGCTCTGAGAAATGAAGATCTGATACTCTTGTCTCTTTTACCTCCAGGGCTTTTCTTCAGTATCTCTTTGTGTCCAGCCTTTACAAATTCCTGCTCAGGGCAGGAACAGCAATCCCCCTTCGGCTGTCTAAAGCTAAGTCACAGACAAGCTAGAAAAACAGGGGGCTGAAAAATAATGATAACATCCTAAATGAACATTTTCTCTCCCACTTAGGTTGACTAAAAACGAGCTGGATGATGAGGCAGCAATGAGTTTTGCAGAGATGCTGAAGGTCAACAAGAAACTGGTGCATTTATGGTGAGTTACATTCCACAGAGGCACAGGCTCTTTGGCAGTCGCTGCATTAAAGCTTCACCTTCCAAGTCTATGTAGGTCAAAGTAAGCTTTCTGTGCATGGTCTGGATGCAGCTGACTGGTTGTAGACCGTTCTAATGGAAGTTAATAAAGCTGCTGTCTAGCACTTTGAACCTGCTTTCATACAGGGAAAAGTTTAGGCTCCTTGTGTGTCCTAGTAACTTTCAAACTACTAATTGATTTAAACTCTCCTCAGGGGAACAGTACTGGCCTAAACTCAAAAGTTTCCAAAAAAATACAAGCAGACAGCTAGAACAGAGTAACCTTACTATGATTCTTACTATATCATTGTACTATGAAAGTAGCAAGCTCAACACTTACTCTTCAACCAAGAACTGACATGACAGACACTTAAATACACGTCCCATTTGCCTGATGTTTTCTTCTAGGGCTAGCACTTTCACTCATGCAAGACACTCATCTATAAAACGTAAATCCCGAGGAAACTAGGGATTATTTCTAGGGATCACAAAGAGACTTGTTAAACTTCTAAGAAAACACAGTGTTAGCTGTTCTAATCCAGAGGTTCACAAGAATTTGTCCATGGATGGGGTTGGGCAGATGTGGGCTGTGCAACATAAATAGCCATCCATTCATTCGAAGTGATCAAAATAACATAATAAATGGAGTCCCTTGACAAGCTTTACAAAGACTTTGCTAACCACACTCTAGCATTCCCTGTATTAATTCTAGCTCCCGCCCCTTAGGAAACATGCTGCTTGTCAGAGGTGCCAAGTACTTGTAGCCTCTTTTGAAAGCAGTCAAAGCTCTGGTGCCCATCACCCTGAAAATAAAAAGAGGGGGGGAGGGCTTGGTTTCTTTGCGCACAGCTGCAGATATGCTTCACTGAGCAGTTTGGTTTGAATTCATAATAAAACTTTCCCCATCCAAAGCAGTCATAGTAATCTAGATAGATGTCTTTACCATGGCTCAGTATTGTCCAGGGGTTTCTGCCAGTAGACAAGTTTATATCCTAATTTGTTGGTTATACCAGTGGATACCTCCAAAAGGTAGTGCCCTACATAGATGGTTGAACTTGAGACAGAATTGAAGTGTTTATCCTGAAAGATTCTACTGGCTCCCTTTGCATTTTGATTTATTTACAAGTGCCAGAAGTCCTTTAATGGGAATGATTCCTTGCTTCCTTCCTTGCCTCCCTCCCTAAGAGGTCATTCAATTCATTCCAGTTTTCAGCCTCATCCCGAATCCTGTGGGATTCATGCAGCCAGTCACATGGATTGCTACAGCTATGGGGCACACCATGTAGACTGAAAGGTAACTACTGAATTAGGCTGGTCTGATGTGTATTTTTATACTTATGCAGCTGAGGGGACTTTATTCATTTTTAGCTAAGGGGATGGTCTACAGTGGTTATCAAGAGTTACCTACTACTTCATCAGTGGTGCTACTGGAGGATCTTTTGTATCATTTTTTTTCCTCAGCTCAGATGAGACATACTTCATAGCTGCTAAGGTGGCTTCCCTGGGACTCACACCTGTTCATACCAGAGTCATATTCAATGCCTTATTTTTCAAAGATCTTGCTGGTCTGATAAACAAGACAGGAGGATTTGGAAACCTCTGGCTGCTAGAACACTGGGCCCACACAGGTTCTGTACTCAGAATTTTCTGTATGTCACTTAAAAATGTCTCACAGTGTTCTTAAGAACAAAACGGAGCTAAGAGGTTAGTCTGTCTCAAAGAGTCTAAATATTACAATCCCATAGCAGTAGTAAAGTGTTCTTAGCAGAAATTTGAGTGTTATGTAATTAAGCTCAGTATCTCCAGAATGCAACCCTGTGCAAGATTAAAAGGAAAAGACTAATATTCTGGGCTCTGTTTCTGAAAGTGCATGTGGGGCATTTGACCAGTACCGTGTACCATCCTCACAGCTAGAAATCACAACTGTCTTCTTGTGGCAAACAGACAGCTTTGCTTCTTGATGTCAAGCTGAGCGTAGGTTGTGCACGCGCTGTGAATTAGTTTGCATGTTATTTTGACATGAAGTTGCTTTTTAGGCTTATCCAGAATCAAATTACAGCCAAAGGAGTGAAGTACATCAGCGAAGCTCTCAAGGAGAACACAGCTATTAAAGAAGTCTGGTAAGGATCTCTTCCTCAAAGACTCGCTTTGTAAACTTTCTTTTCCTTTAAAAACTCTTCTGGCATTACTACTTTCCAGCCTAAAAAATGCAGAGCAAGTTTATGTGAGGCAGGGGTTGTAGTTCCAGCTGCGAGTTTCAAATAGGTAAAAAGCCTCTGTCATTGAAACACTTCCATGTCTGTTACGAATGCCAGACAGTTGTCTAAATTCACATCTGTCTGTACCACTGATTTGCAGAATGTGTGTGTTTGCAGAATTGGGGCCTAAATTTATAGACCAAATTTTGCTTGTCCTGATTTATTTTTAAACTTCTGAAAATGTTCATGCTTTTCAAAAGCTAAATTTCAACAAGCAGGGGATGGTTACATTTAACTAGCACTACTAATTTGGTTTATAGAATTTGTGCTTGGTTTTTCTTTGGGCGGTACTCCAAACACCCTGAAAGTGCTAAGCGACAAGATTAACTTTTTGTAAGATTTGCTTGTTTTAGATTAGGTAGGCATCACAGAGTCACACGTGTGCATTGTAAGGCACAAAGCCAAATACCGCATTCCTTCCCTCACCTCAGGGAGCTCAGGAGTCAATAGAACTGTGCTGGTTTTAGCACCGCTGCTTTATTATTGAACACGAAATTTATTTTTAAATACTTATATTTGTTTTAGTGAAAGGACACTGGATTCTTGTTTAGAAAGACAGTGACTCACTATCTGACTAGTGCGTTCCCTGGAGTTGTGGAAGGGATGCTTTTTTCAAAGGCCACTGTCAGCTTTGTCTACAGAAGCATCAATTCCCACTTGAATCATTCTGAATCTTCAGACCAAAATCTGTCTTCTGATTCTTGCCTGAATTTTCAGAGGTGCTCATTAACCCAAATAATTTCATAAATCTAAATGGTTTAATAGATTTCAACATTTCTGAAAGCTGCACTTACCAGGCTGCTCATTTTCAGGGGTGAAAATATACATGTAGTTTAACTTTATGTAGCCAGCTGTGAAAATTTTGCCGTAAATCATTTCACATTAATAACACCTGAGTACTTAATAGAGTTTTCTTCCCATCTTTTCATGGAAGACACAAAATGCCCTGAAGAATATTTAAATTTATTTTAAACTAGCCCACTGCATGATAAGAACTGTAGTCAGCTATATGCTGCTTGCTGAAATGCAAACAGCTGGGTATTCACACTGATCTTGGTTCAGTGAAGTTTAGGTTCAGTTTTTATTTCTGAAGAAGTAGCCTTGTTCCTTGTATGTGCAGTGGGAACAGCAGTGCTGTAGCCTGCCTGTCTGAGGCCGGTTCCCAACTGTGTGCCCCTGAGAAGCAGGCAGCTCACACGGCATTGCAGAGCTGTGATCTCTGCTCCAGAACCTTGGAAAAATAGGAGAGGGGCAACAGCCACTACCTTACTTTCACATCCCTTTTATTTTTTGCTTCCAGTTTGAACGGGAACCTGATAAGCCAAGAAGAGGCCAAAGCTTTTGAAAATGAAGAACGGATCATTTGCTTTTGAATGAGGACTTTCCCATTTTGACAAGCTTTGTGTTACAAAGGTTACTCCTACACTTGTACTGCAGAGCTTATAAAGGCGTGAATCTGCAGTGCTCATGGCAGGAGAGAGATGCATGATTAGCTGCCTTTTTATGAACGTGCTGCACTCCCTCAACTCCATCTCTCACCCTGCGTGTTACTCTTAATCCTTTTGGTGAGTGGGAAGTCGCCTGGGTAAATAATTAATGTTGTATGGTGCTTTGAAGATGAAATGCAAAGGGTTAACAGACCAAATCCACTGGCAGGTGTTGTGCATTGTGATAACTGTGTTTAGATTTATTCTGTACACTGATGTAAATAATCTCTAACTTATTTATATACATACACACACACACATATATACACGCAAGAAAGGGTGCAAGATGCACAAATTCCACAAGCTCACAGTACCTGAAAATGAACATGGAAACATAATCTGTCTATAATAGTTGCATGGTACCAGTGTTTTCAACATGAATACCTTTCTTCTGCCTAGAAATCAGGCCCTTAGTTCTCCACTGGCTACAGACAGCATTGTAGACACTGCCTTTTTTTTTTTTTAGAAATGGATACATCAGGCTCAGATTACTTTCAATAATCTTTTTTTTCATATTGAAGCCAACACATTTTCTTTTATACAAGCAGAAGTCCTTACTGCCATCATTGTAAAAGCATAAAACTGGCAGTAAAACACTTTTGCTTCAAATTTCCTGAGGGCTGCATAGAAGCTGCCACCTCCTGTTTCCACAGTGTTTGTTCTGGGGAGGGGGTCTGGAGATAAATGTGAAAAATTAATTAGCAGGCTGCTCATTGCCTTGGCTCTTGGCCTAGACACTGTGCTGGTGGCAATACACCAATATTAAGTTGCCTAGCTTCAGTGGGGAGAAAGGATGATTGAAAATCAATTGCGTCAAGTAGAAATCCCTTCTCCCGGCAACATGTAACCACAGAGAAGGATTGAGATTTGCTTGGAAAGCTTTTTATTCTATGCTTGAATTAGTGGAAAGTGCTAGGCAAGGGGCAGGTAGCAATTACAAGGACCAGCAAGAAAACATTATCCTCCCCAAAATACTTAGTGTTTAGGTAGTATAACTTTTGATGCCTATAAAAGAGACTAGTTTGTGAAGAGTGGGGTATTTTGATTTTTTTGTGTGTGTGTGCGCAAATTAGGCATGTTTTGTAAAGGTAAACTCAAAATCTACCCCACAGTGTGCACAAGGAACCTAAAATGGAAAAGCATGATCCATTTTCCCTCCTTCTCCCATGTTACCACCCCTCCAAAACTTTGAGAAATGATTCTGTAGTTGCTGACTAACCCACAAAACCTCAGTAGGCTGGAAGAAGACTCTCCAGTTAAAATCCCAAACCACTGAACCCTCACCTTCCCATTTCCCAGATCTGCCTCATAAAGCAAAACATCAAAAAAAGGCTGGCTTTTAAGTCAGAGTTTCTCTGTTTCCTACATGGTATCAGACCTTTCCCAGTGCCCAAGTCTACTCACTCCAGCTCACTAACACATTTTAAAATACTCCCAAAGCCTTCCACAAAACCATCAGTTAAAAACAAACAAACAAACAAAAAAAAGAACAACAAACAAACAACTTAGTGTTTGATATTTTTCAGTGGCTTTTCCTCCCTGTCTGTGATATCAGTGCTGATGTTTCACAGGGAGACAGATGACCGTGCTGAGTAAAGTCAGCTAACTTGAATGATTTCTGCACCTGAGCTATTTTTTACTGAAGCAAAAGGGTGCAAAGTTACAGATGAGCTGGTTTTAAATTGCAAAAACATCTGCCAAAGCAAGGCCTTTAAAGACTTCTCAGCGACTTTAACAAATCAGACACCCAGGCACCTTGTCAAAATGTTCCTGTTTTGCCAGCCTGCCCTTACGGGAGGGGAGGAGACAGTGGTGCAGGAAGGGCCTTCAGCAGAGATGTCAATTGCCTCTGTTGGAGGGAAATATGCTCACAGTTCGCTCTAGTTGCCAAATTATTTGCTCATTTACCAGGTAGAAAATACAGTTAAAAACTCCAGCTCCTGTCCTCATTTCACTGATTGGCTAAAGCAGCACAAAGTGTCCCTGATGGCTCCCTCCAAGCTTTCCAGTGGAGACACTTCTGCCCCTTTTTTTGGTTTAGAGCAGCCTTTGTAGCGTGACAACATCCTCAGCCCTGTTGCAAATCCTGTTCAGTGACCGGCTGTTACAAGCCAGGCATCCAGGGCAGTTTTTTCAGGGACAGGAGCATCTCTGGGGCTGCAGCAGCCAAGCACAGCCCCAGAGTGGTGCCAGGATCAAGCCCAGCTCCATGTAGGACAGAGTTGGGCACCAATTACAGTACCAGTGACCGTGCCAGTCATAGCCACTCATTTCAGAGGCAATTTCAGGCTGCAAGTTCTCATTTGGGCTGGACTGAAGGATGTTTCAGAGTGTCCTGCTCCCAGCTCACCCAGAGCAGAGGGTCTGCTTCACACAGCACATCACAGCTTTGGGAATCGTGCTGGGGAAACTGGTTGCTGCAGTGGGAGCAGCTGGAGTTTCCTTGTTTGTTGGCATAGCATTTCAGGCTGCAGTTCTTTCTTTGTAGTCTTACTGGAGTATTTGTGGAGCACACTGGAGCAACACATTTGCAGCTCGCAGTGAGAGCCTTGCTTACTTGAATTTGGAGACAACTAACTTTTTAAGACTTGTTTGTAATTTGCTAAGACATTCTCTGTATGAGGCATTATGTTTTTTCCACTTGCCCACTGTGATAATAAACAGCTTTTTAAAGAACTTGGACAAGCTGCCTGCAAGTGCTTTGGCTTTGCTGGAGCCCTGTTGAGCAGACACTTGGCTAATGGAGACGGGACCGTGACAGCCTAACGAATTCTGGCCACAGATGAGCAAGGAGCTGCCACAGCTGGAGAAGGGCGCACAGAGCCGCCGCTGGCCACGAGGGACCTTCCCGGCAGCGGGCGCCAACCCAGGTAGCGGCAGCGAGGGAACCCACAACAGCGGCTCAGGCACAACACGGTGCTGCCGTGCTGTGCCCCCATAGGCCCCTGCCACACTGACTGCGGGAGCTCGCTGCGCTGCCACCCGCTGCTGGGGGCCAAGGCTTGAGGTGCAACACTTGTGTTTGGGTGGCGCAAGCCCCGCGGCTGGGCAGTGCCCACTCTGGGCACGCGCTGCCAGGTCTTCGGAAAGGATGCTTTTCTGAGCCTGGTTTAATCTGGGTGTCAGCCCAGCATCCTCAGCTGTCAGAGCCTAGTTTAAGATCTGCAGAGTGGTGTAAGGCCACACAGACTTTGCCCTTCAGCAGCAGCCAGCACAGCCTCCTGACCCCTCCGACCCGTGCTGTGGGAGCAGCGCTGATGCCGAAAGACAGCGGGAGACCCAGGCCTGCTGCCCTGCAGCTTCGCTCCATTCCCTTACCTGGGTCTGGCAGAGGGAAACAGGGGCCTATTGCAAAACTGTACAGGTGGCCGCAGTCGGGAGCAAAGGTGTCAGAGCCAGGCCAAAGCAGCGAGGGACGGGTGTGCTGTGAGGAAGGAGAGGTCCCTTCAACCTTCAGTTGGTTTTCAACTGATGAAACAAATAATCTTAGCAGCAAAAAGCTGCAGCTGTGCACGAAGGACTTACTTGACTGTCGCTTTAGTAAGTAGAAACAAAATGTCAGGACCGTGCCAGATGAAAACAGAGACCAGGTCAGGAGCTGCCCGCTGCACTTGGGGACTTTGATTTCAATTACAGGAGATGGTTTCTGTTCGCTTGCTGGAGGCTCTCAGTTGCCTTGTGAGATGGGTGAGGCTTCTAAAAACTTGATGCAGCAAGAGCAGTGAGTCCATCCTTGCTTCCCCGGGTGGGGACAGATGGCGAGAGGCTGCAGGGAGCACCACAGGAACGGGGGAGTCCCCTCCTTCATCCTGGGGACTTCACATTTGAATCCCCCATGAATCTCAACGGGCTCAAAGTTAGCCAGTGTTTATTCTCCACTCCCAAAGGCAAACCAGGGGTGAGGGAATGACCTGCAAAATTTTGAAGTAACTTGCCTCAGGTATGCAGCAGGACTTGAAAGGAGGGCTGATGGTTCAGCAAAAACAGCAGCTTTGGCTTCAGGAGCATCAAAGCTTGAGAGATCACAGCAGGTGGATGAGGGAATAAAAACTGGTCTTATAACCAGCCAGAGGCAAAAACTACAGCCATTGCTTTATACTGGGACAGCAGGGGATGTCCTGTGCCCTTGTACATTCACACTGACAGGGAGTCCCTGGGTGACTGCACCAGAAAGCAGCAGATTTCTGGCAGGGCTGATGCTGCCTCACCCACCCAAGCTCAGCACCTTCGGGGGTCAAGCCAACCCCTGAAGGGGGTGATACGTAAATCCTCGTCACACGCAGGGCCTGCAGCTGCTGCTGGCACCAGGGTTGCTGAACAGGGGCTACCCAGCGTCCCCAGACCTTCCGCAGAAACGTGGAAATGGAAGATGCAGAAGTGGGCACCAGGTGCAGGACAGGAAGAACCAGTATCTCCCTTGCTCTGGCTGTCCTGTTGGTAGCTGCCACCACATTTTTCTCTGCTTTAGCAGAGCTGCTAAGGCAGGGCCAGGGGTCCAAATCCCCCTGGCCCCAGCCCCACATTCAGGCCCATTCACAGGGCAGCGGCTCTGACACTTCACCAGATGCAATTTTCCCACTTTGTCTGTTCCTCTCATTCCCTTGCCCCAGAGCCATCGGCTTTCAGAGTCCTGGCCACCATAACCCCGCTTGGAGGGCAGCAGCCCCACGCCCTGGCCACCGCTGCTGCTCCTCTGGAGCAGCATCACTCTGGGGGCATCAGCAAGATGGGGCAGCACGTGCCTAATGGGGCACAACTAAATCATCATGCCCTGCTCACGCAGCCCTTCTTGGCAGCCCAGCTGGACTGAAGAGGAAGGGACAGACGCCTTTCCTAAGCTTAGCACCTCAGCCAGTGACCACCTTGTGCAGCGCCGGCCAGCCCGGATTTGAGCACCTTCACTGGGGAAGGTGCCACGGTTCCCCAGTCCTGGCCCCCAGCATGGGCAGCTGGCCCATGAGGTGGCCACTGGTGGCACAGCAGATGGGCCACTTCCACCGCTGCGGGGAGCGGCTGTGCCTGAGAGCAAACTGGCCCTGGAGCAGAAGTGTCCCCTTTGTTCCCATGGGGGAGAGAGCCGGAGCTCCAGCTCTAGGAAACCCTTCGCAAACAGCTAAATTATGCCCAACCGCTTGCATCTGGGGATTCATCCTGTACACTGAAGGCCGCAACTTAATTAGCTGCTAAAGCCTCATGAGCCAGGAGACTTAGACCTCATGGACTGGAGCAAATGAAGCTGTCAAGTTTTCATGCTCCTATTACCTGCCAGACTCTTTAATCCTGGGTGTAGCAGATGTTAATCCTGGCCCGGGTGACTTGTGAAGAGGAAAGCTGCTCCCTTTAGAAGTCAGCCAGGTCTGCTGAGGCAGGGAGCGGGTGAGGAGACCCCACTGCTGCACAGCAGGGGCAGCCCCATGGTAGTCATTCTCCTCGATAACAAAGACTGACTGGGCTCGGACAGAAGCTTGGTATTTTCCTTCTGTTTGAAGCCAGCTGAAAGAACTAAGAGGGGATGGGGAGAGAAAAAAAAAGGCTTTGTTAAAATTTAAACATGTTCAAACAAAGAAATCTGTAACCAGGGTGAAAACAAAAAGCAGGGCAGGAGCTCGACACAAAACATGACTCGAAAGATAATGGGTCAAATCCAGAGAGGCACCAGGCACCTGCAGCTTCCACTGAGCTCAGTGAGGACCCATCGCTGTGCTTTTAATATCTGCCTCCTCTACGCTCTTGCCTTTACGAGGAGTGAGTCATCTTGCGTCAACTGAGGATGGGCTTTATGCAATTATTTATTTATGTCAAACCCTCCTCCCTGCCCCCACATATCCCTGATCTCATCCCCCTCAGAAAACAGACGCTTTATTAAACGAGGGCTATAGAAAACTCCATCTCACTTGGCTTTTGCTGAGGCTCCTTGTTGTCCAGTGGCCGGCTGGCAAGGACACACAGGGTACAAGCTGCACGGCACCTCACAAGCAGTATCCTCTATGGCCTTGTTTGGCTTTTTGGATGCAGGCACCCTTCTCCCTTCAGGGTGGGATGGAGCTGGGCACCTCCTCAGCTAAACAAACACTCCAGGGGGTGTTCTGAGAGCAGCAGGCTCCAGCCTGCACTCCCCCAGGCACAGACGTTGCTCAGGTCTTGTAGCTTCCGAAGGAGGATGAGATCTTCCAGCACAGGGCACTCAAAGCCAGGGTAGAAAAACACCCCCGTTTAGCCCCAGCTGCTGCAAGGGACCGTCCTCTCCCTCCCTGCCCTCTTTGCCGCAGGCTGTGTGTTTTGCTCCTGCTAAAAGCAATGCAGCATCCAGAAGCAGACATAGCCCGCTGCCTGTACCAAGCAACAGCGTGCAGTAGTGGGGCCAGATACACACACAGGTGCAGCATCACCATCTTGCACCAACAGCCCCCAGGACCAGCCCCAGGCCAGCCCTGCTGCCCTGTTCACCCCCAGGGCAAGCAACTTGGGGCAAAGGCAGCATGTCCCATGTCCCAGCTGTAGGCAGGAAATGACACCAACAGATGCCACTAATTTAAATTCCACACACAAAATTCTGTACCTACTGAACTGGAATGATTTCCAGCAGATTTTCCTGATGCGAAGCCAAACGAAGCTCTAACTAGTTATCAATTGCTTCCATAATATGGCTCGAGAGTGAGCAGGAAAACACAGGAATTACTGGCAGTGAAGGAATTCAGGCTTCCCAGAAGGCAATCGGGGGCCGGGGGGGGGGGGGGGGGGGGGGGAGTTACACTAGCAAGAGATATGAACAACGTTCCTTTGTAATTACATCCAACTGTCTCTTGGTGTAGACTTGAATAATTCATGCACTAAAATTATCATCTCCCACGGAGAGAATTGTGAGGTTCGTAACTATCGCCGTGCTTTAGCAATGGGTTCAGCTACCCCTGGCCACAGCAGGCGGCTTCTGGCAAAAGTGGAGCAAGCAAGGACAGACACACAGCCTCGGGGGAACCCATGCCAGAAATCCTTGCATCACATTCCACCAGCAGCTATTACCAGCCTGCAGACGCCCCCTCCGGCTGGGAGAAGCGCCCTGTTGAGATGCAACACACCAACATAAGAGGTGTTTCCAGCTCCATTAATTTTTAATGCTCCATGTAACCTTGGTGAAATGCACTTTGGTCTTCCTCGGAGCACCTGCAGCTCCACTCCCATCTATTGTAGGGGAAGGGGTGTAAAATCATCCTTTCTCCCCAGCAGACTTACACTGTACACCATCCAAAGCCTGCATGTCCTCAGCAGCATGACTCACCTGTGCCCCCCATCCTCATTTCACTCACTTCTAGCACAAGGGCTGCAGCTCCTCAGCTGCTGCTGGGGAAAGAGGGAAGATGTGGAGAAGTAACAGCCAGCTGGGTCTCACGCCCACTGCTACCAGCAGCACCAGAGGTGACCCGATGTGTTCGTTAGCTGCAGCATCTGCCCCGGGAGGAGGTTTCAAGGCAGTCAGCGATGCAGTGCTCTTGGAGAACAATTTAATGCCCTTACTGGTTCTGGACAGAAATTCCCTCCTCCAGCAACAAACATATCTCTGCAGGAGCCTGTTGTAGTAGCTGTTTAGGGACAAACAGAAAAGTGTTGGTGACCTTCAGGGACAAGGAAATCTATGCACTGCCAAGCCACAGGCACACTGGCAGGGAGCTAGTTTTAAAGAAGAAACTATAAAGTGTTTTGGGAGGAAGCTGGAGCAGTATTTGGGTTGAGGAAACTGAAGGAACAAGCAGTGTATTTAAACCAGCTTGACGTTTTGATGGAGCTTCCCAATCCCTAGGTGATGAGAAAGGGCTGTTTGCCACCCTCTATTTTCTTTTTAAACCACCCTCGCCTCCAGCCCTGTCAGCTCTAACTTAAACTGACCTTGGAAGGCCATCATGTCTGCTGAGGCTCACCAGAGGACACACCAACCAGACATGGCCCCTCCAACCACCAGCCCCCTCCTGGCTAAACAGCAGCTACACCAGCCCTGCTCTGCCACCATGGCTGTCCTTGGCCAGCTTTTAAAAGCCTGTCCCATAGCTCAGCTGCTTTGCAGGATCTGCAAAGAGGGCTCTGAGAGGGGCCCAAGGCTGGCCCAGAGGGTCTGCGCTCCCACCTGCAGACAGGCAAGATACCAAGTTGCTTTTCTAACTGTGACTACACACTGCTTTTCCTTTCTCTGCTTCAGCTTGGTCTGCAGCACAGACATAGAGCAGCTCTGGCCCACAGCGATGCTTCTTTCACCAATACTTAAAAAAAACCCAAACCCACAGCTGGAAGTGTGAAGAAAACTGTGCTTCAAAAGATTTATTACATATATTTATACATATTTTACATGAATGGAATGTTAAACATACAACCTAAAAATCAATAAAAAAATATTTTCATTCATGATTATGTACTGGCAAACCACTGAAAAGAGTACCTTTGAACAACTTAAGTCAACTTGCAATCATACTGCTCAATTAAAAAAAAATACAAATACGTTTTACATTAGACATTGCAAATTACATTCTGATTTCTGCTGCGGGTAATGAAGGAAGACATCTTGTCCATTACCACTGCACGTATGGGTGGCATTTCAGAAGCTAGCATGGAGTTCCCTCTCTTTGTGGACAGGGTTAGCTCTGTGGGAAGAGGCATATCAAAAGGGGGGATATACACTCTGCTCCCTACCGGCAGGTACCTGCCAAAGGGTAGGAAGAGCCAAAATGAGATTTGCAATCAAACGGTAAGGTTAATGCTGGATCACCACTCCAGTGTGATGCTGCAGCTTTTAAAATTAAGCAGTTCATGAAAACATCCCCTCTACAGCTTAAGCCACCTCCCTTCTTCCTTGAAAGTTATAGTGCTTTGGCAATATCAGCTAGGAGAGAATTCTTGACTGTACGATAACGAATACTTGAGCTTCATCTTAATATGTACAGGAAAAGCACAGAATCACACCTTGGTGTCTCTTCCTGTTAGCATTTCACACCTTGAGAGCTTGTGACCAGTCACGCTGAGAAGTGTTTACTATTAAATATAACAAATTAGCAATAAAAGGGACAGATTTGAGAGAAAACAAGAGGAACAGGATTCAGCAACAGATTATGTTCTTGCAATGTCGGGTTACTTACACTTGAAACTCTGCCAGAATCAAGCAAATCCTACTTATCATTGCAAAATCTTTGCCAAAGCACACCCAAGGGCAAAAGTCTCTCAAACAAACACACATAGATTAAAAGCTGCCAGAGAGATCAGCTAGCTGGCTTGCTGTCTTCTACTTCTTGTACACTGGCAACTTATTAAAGACAGAACCAAGTCCAACCTTTTTCAGGTGCAGGATATTCCTACGGTGGTTTACCTGAGCAAGTCTTCAGCAACCAATAATGCCCCACAGTAAGGTCATTTTACAGTTTATCCCACCATCAGCTCTGACATATTTAATTGAGAAATGTCTTTAGAGAACACGATGCAGCAGCTTGGGAAGTCAGCCAAACAGTGTAGTAAAATACCCAAATGCAACTTGAGACAACTTGAGAGTAAGGACTGGGGTTTTTTTCTGCCCCACCCCCAACACACTAAAACATCTTCAACCTGATTTTAGAAGCAGGTTAATTTATATGAAGAAACATAAATTTTACATTCAAGAAACAAATCCGAGACAGACATAGTTCTGTCATGAATTTCTCACGCAGAGTATCTTGAATGACAGGATGTTAAGTGGTACAAGCTGATGACACTGCTGCAGGAAAAAAGCATGTTTGGCTGGTTTGTAGCAAACCTATAACAAGTCCTCCTCTTCCAACTACAACCTCTTATATTACTTTCGCTGATGCCAATGGAAAACCTGTCCAAAGACTGAGGGAAAATGGCCTAAAACGTATCATGTCTTCAGCTAGGAAGAGGAGAAGAAATTGATACTAATATGACTTTCAAGCTTAGAAGGGTGGAAAGTGAGTCATAAAATACAGCATTCATAAAAAATTATATAATCCTCCACTGGCATAAGTGAGCTGAAGATCCATAGTAGCACTGCTGCACTCCTGGGTATACAGTAGTCTCTTGGCAGGAAACTCCCAACTGTACAGCAAAATGAGTAGGTACAAAACAGCAATACTGAATTTGCACACAAATATTCTCTTTCAATATGGGAAAGCAGCTAAAATTCACAGAAACTCAGAGAGATCATGGCTTATATCAAAACCAGCCTCTGTGTTGTTGCTGTTTATACAGAGATACTAGTAACATTCAAGTGACAAGTTCCCTGCTTTTGGTGGAACAGAGAACTGGAGAAAGCTTTTGAAGCCCTCACACGGAAAAGGCGGCATACTAAAAGTGTCCATAAGCACATCTTATATATTAGACATTATCCATCCAGAAACACCAAAGACCCACATTTCTGAATAAAAATTATCTTTCCCACATTTGCTGAGATTTTAGTCTTCTGGGAGTCAGTTTTACCATTTCTCCAGCCTTTCAGCAAAGACTTAACTGAAAAGCCTATGCTCCTAACACTAAGAACTAGGATAAATCTATAAATCTTGAGATTCGGTCATAAAACCCCCTTTATATCATATGGGGGGGGAGCAGGGCAAAAAAGGTCACAAGTATCCACCCACATCTTTGTACATCACCTACACACTTTCCATTTCAAAATACTGCAGTACACTTACCCTCGAATACGACATTAACTTGATTACAAATAAGACCATCTGTTTTAGGTTTGATTCTTCCCCAAAATACCACAAATTTGCAGTGTGCTTCATATTTTTGCTTTTACGTCCCACTAAACTCATCACTGAACGTGCATGTTGAAAGAAAATTAGCTACCTCCTTCAAAAGGGAAGTGTTATCATAGATATACTAATTTAAGAGACAGGACAATGGGTGCCCCGTGCTGACAGCAGCATGGCTCTCTTGGTATTGTACGGGATACAGTTATATACAATCCAACTCATAGCCACCTCCACTATCAAATTCAAAACACAAGTTGCTACTCAAGATACATGGGTATGTTACAAGTTCAGAAAAATCTCACATTTCAAGACAGTGTTGAGTCTACTCTTCCCCTTCTGGCAAGCAGCATGTTTATGGCAGACCTGAGTATGGGAATTATGTCACACCCTTACATACTTGGGGAAGATATAGGCCAGATGACAGAAAATACTCTGAAACAGCACAGAATTGGCAATCTCAATATATTTACAGGCAAAGAAGCATATCGCACCGTAATTTAAATTATTGCTTCTTGTGGGCAAATGTGGTATTCCTTGATCGAAACACAGGACTTGTTTGGTGTTTATTTTCCCCTTCTGAAGCACAATGATTCAGGGCCACTGTGAGGATGTCTGTAAAATGAAGCTGATGCCTATGATTAGAGCTACATCTACAGTATGGTCATCGCCAACGGACCAACACAGCTGGTGACAGAAAGCTTACGTAGGTGATTTTCCACGGGCATTTTCAAACCCAAGCATCACTCTCACGCTTCCACCATCATTCTAGGGTTGGTCTGTATTACAGGTTTTGATACAAAAAAACCTCCCACAGCCTTTCAGAAGAGATTTATGGATACCAAGAATGCCAAACTAAGAACTAAGGCTGACCTCCCATCAGTTCCTTCAATAATCCAAGGTATTGCTGCTCTACCATGCTGATGGAAGTGGCAATTCTTACTTGCAAAACCACGCATCAGTGCGATTGCTAGTGGCATGCTTTTCAAACACTGGTCCTAAATGTAGGACAGCAGTGATAACTGCTGGGTCTTTAAACCAGCTACTTGCATCTGAATACAGAAAAATCAATGTTTTTAAAAAAACAGTAAATTAACTAGAAATATGAACTACCAAAACTGATCTTAAATTGTAAACAGATTTATGTTTATAATATTTACCTACTTAATCCCCAAGCCAAAGGCTATCTATGGCCTTGGAGCACAGGACACCAGAACACTTACCTACCCCCTTTACATTATTACAGGTGAGTTTCTGTAGGCATGAAGCCAACAGTAAACACTAAATCAATGCAAATGCAAAAGCTTTACTTTCAGAAGATAGCAGGAACCTAAAACATTGGAAAAGTGGGCCTGCAGGCACACCACTATTCGAATATTTCAGGTGCTGTAATTCCTCACCGCCCTCCACCCCCACCCCCCAATAATACAAGGCAACACAAATATTCTCGGCTAAAAAGGAATCTGTACAGGGAATAACTGTACAATTGATGTGACTACAGAATTGAAAATGTGACAAAATGCTTCTGCTCCCACTGAAAAAGAGAATACAACAGGGTCCCATAGTTACACGTTCAGCTGAAACCAGTGATGCAAGCCCAAAAATGTAGAAACTGCACCGGCAATTACAATAATTAATCTAGTTTGGATTCCTTTAGATTTGCAGCGTAACAAAGGCATTTTACAGAGCAACATTCAGGAGAAAATGTTATCCAGGCAAGAATTGCTCTGCAAGCAAGATAGGAGAGTTTAATAACATGCACTGAACTTGTTCTCCAGATAGCAGCAGTTGCTCCTGTTCTTTGCCCTTTTTGATATGAATCACAGTAGCAACAGAGAGAAATACGTACTTAAACAAAAAAAGAAAAGCAGAATTATGTATGTACAAGAAAAATGTTTGAAGTGTTGTGCAATTTATTTGAACTATTGAAACCCACTAAAAATGCTGTCGCTAATAAATATTCATAAACTCTCCCTGTGCTGTGAAATTCAGAAACTACAATTAATTCTTGATATAAAAAGTATGCTTCTAAGCCCTGATATCTGTTCATTCCAGTTTTTGTCTTTTTTTCTCCTGTCTTTTTTTTTTTTTTTTTAATTTAAACTGCGATACTTTATGGGAACTAATATTTATCCACAGTTTTATTTGGTGTACCCCCCAGAGACATCCTGTGTTTTGTGGAGCCCTGGTTATATCAATATAATACAGTAAAATAATAATAAATTAAACAAATGCAGGTGCACTTAAAAAAAAAAATACCACACCACACTGTCAAATGCTGGTTTCCACATGAAGACACCAAGGATTTAGATGCAAAGTACTACAGATCTTGCCACCAAAAAACGTACAAACAAGGAAACAAAAACTGGTGTGTTTTAAAAATTAAACACAAATCCCACCTCGATGTTATCTCACCCATGCCTATAAAAACCTCTTGCTATGCCCACATTTGCAGTTATTCATTTACACCTCAGGAGGCAGCCTGGAGATGAGAGTAATACAATAAAATAATTACCTGAAACATTTTTAAAAAAATACCCGTTAAACAAATTACCCTAACTGGCAGCACTTAAAACTGGTAATAATTCTTTTTTTTTCCTATTTAAAAAAAAGTTGCATAGCTGTAAGATTTTGCTTTGCTGCATTTTTTTTTGTTTGTTTTTACTCACAAGCAGTAAAAGAGAAGTTTTAGTTACTTAAATAGCAATACAATGTGCAGATTTCAACAATCCCTATAGCTTGATCAATATAAATTAGTTACCTGTCTTGGTTTTACTCTTTGGACTGCATTGTGACAAAGGTTTAGTTACAAAATTCTGAAATATAGTATTCCTATGCAGAGAAGTTTATGTTTTCTGTTCCTGAAAAAAGTGAAGAACGTAAAACAGGATGTGAATTCAGTAAGTTAAGTTCACACTGTTAGATTATATTTAGTTTGCCATTTACTCTTCTTCAGCCAACGAGAAGGTGAAAATGTTCCCACTCAAAATCGGGGCCATCCTCCTACAAGGGTCTCAGATAGCACGTATCGAACGTCTCCCCTTCCACTTGAGGCAGTAGGAAACACGTCCAATAACCCGCTTCTTCACAGAACCACAGGTTAGGCTGAAATTAGGAACTTTGGCCTTCAATACAAAACAGTGTCAGTAATGTCTGTGGGGAGTCGATTGTTACGGAATGTGCAGCATTTTCAAAATCCCTGTGTGTTCTTTGCATGAGTGTTTGGTATACCGAGCACTACTGGCAAGTAACCAGTGTCTGCAATGCTTTTTCCATGTCATTGTCCATCTTTGCCTTTTTCAGCCACAAAGAACGGTAAGTCTCAAGCCAGGCACACTGTGTTCAGCAAGGGAACCTCACATCTCTTACATTTTCTGATCAGTGGAAGCAGCTGTGGAAAAAGCAGAAGACAAAGTACCGTTATTTCAGTATATAACACACTCAAACAGCATGAGCACAACCACTGTGTCTTCCTTCCCCTTTTCCTTAAACCCCCAGTTATCACCATCTCTCCTGTCAAAAAAAGCAAACAGAATTTAACAGGAGGTTAGACACCCATGAGCATGTGGAGACAAACGTGCTCATAAACAGCATGCAGGCTTCTTCCACAGTTCAGTTGTTGGGGGCCATATAGGAAATGTGTTTGTTCATTAATTTTGGCTAACGCTGCCCTGAGGTTAAAATAATTATCCCTGTAGCATGATACCTTCCTTCACGTTTTCTCTGCTGCCCCTGCAACAACCATAGCACTGCAATGTGACCTGCAACACAGACTCATGAAGAGAGATGAAACAAATGAACAAATAAATGCCAATGATGAAGTCTTCAGATTTTATTTTTTTTTTAACTCCCATCAGAACAACAAACCCAAACCCTCAGCTACCAGCCAGAATTTCAGACATCTCCATTTCTCTAAGAATTATGATGATTGTTGGCGTGTTTTGCCAAGCTTAGGGGCAGTAGTTTAGTTCAAGATAAAGTTTTCAAACTAGTCAACCAGAAGAATAAATCTATCCTTTAAACCTTTGACACCAATTGCAGATCTGCAATCATTAACACAAAACATAAGCTGGAAAAATGTGAACCTCTGTGAGATGGGATGGATAGAAACATGTTAATATTCATATATTTTAAACATTCTGGAATGCATTAAGACAAAAGCAGTTTTGAAAATACCTAGTTTTAACTTATGATTCCAAAAGTTTCCGTCAGAAATAAATGCCAGTATACTCATGGAACAATCCAAAATTACACAATTCTATTATTTTATTTTTTTTTCATTTCCATGGAAAAAATACTCTTTAAAAGTTAATGCTAAAGCTTTATTGGCACTGACTTGCCACTTTCCAGTACTAAAACTGGAATAAATACATCATTTCAGACCATGCCATATAAGGATGCAGAAACCTTTTACATATTTCAATATACATCAATACTTACTAATATTGCAGTTCTGAGACACAGTAGCAAATTCACAAATTTTAAAAAATAGCATAAAGAGTTATTTCAGATAATCAGGATATTTACTGTTGAAATGTACGCATCTAAAAATAAGTTTTACCTAAAAATATGAATCTTGTCTTAATCTGATGGATGCTCAGGGCAAGATCTATTTACTTCAAACCATTCATCTATGCAGCTGTTGGATGCAAGACAAAAATGAAAACAATTGACATGAATATCTCAGTAACATTTAGCAGTAAATATGAATATAAATTGGTTTCTCATAATTCCAGTGACTAGAATGCGTTTATATTATACAAAGAAGTATACATATACTCATCACTGGAAAATTTAATAACCTCAAACCACAATAATATTTGGATATTAAATACTGTTGAAAAACGAAACTTCCTAAGTGTTAAAATTTTCTAAGGAAGCATTTTACAAGTTACTACCCATCTTTTATACATGGGTTACTTCACTACTAACACTATCATCTTGCTTGTATCATTCATTGACATTTTACTTCTCGTAGTTACAGACACTTGTGAAAACAAGTACAAAACATGTTTAAAATGTATCCCCCCCCGCCCCAAGTCTATTAGCAAGACTTAAATACACACAGCTCCCTAGCCATGATGTTCCCCATACAGGTGATTTTTCCTGTGGGCTTTTCATGCAAGCATGAGAACACGACAGCAGGGAAAACTGACTTCAAATACATTGGTGGAGATGCAGAAAGATGTCATTGTAAAAACATCTTTAGGGTTGCTGCTGTTGTTTCTTTGTTGCTGTTTACATTTAAAAAACAAACTAAGAGCAAACTAAGTTACAGTGTTCTTTTAAGCACTCCGTGTAAGGAGTTACCCAATAAACGCAACCTTCTGGAATTTCAAATGCATCCTGAGGAATACTTGCCCTTTATGATATATGCAGAGGCAAGGCAGCCGTGCTATAGTATCTCCTTGCTGCAGCTCTTCCAGGCATATTGCACACTCCCCAGCATCTTTACTCAGCACATCCTCTGAAGAAAGAGCACAAAGGTAAATGGTTAAAAAGCAGACTACTATAAGTAAAATATTCTTTATTCAGAACATCAGGGACAGCTACAGAAAATACTTCTTGTCCTGCAGAAAGTCCTGTCAAGGTGAGGATCAGTCACACACCAGCTGACTGAAGATTCCTGATGGGAGACCTCCTAGCAGCTCAAATTAAAATATGGTTATGATTCAGTTTCTTGCCTGAACAACACAGCTGCAGCTCCAAATGAAGTCCTGTGGGAAGACACCCATATGGAGAAGAGGGGTGGCGATAATCAACAGCCAGGATCCCTCTGGAGTTCATACTCTCCCAGTAGATCTATACCCCACCACAACAGGCTGCTCTGATCCGACCTCGGAAACCTGCACTCCGAACCACGCAGCCGCAGCAGACATGATGTGCTGCTGACCCCAAGAACTAAGCCTTGGAGAAGTTGGGTTCTTCGTAGAGATGGTGCGTAACGCCTCCAGAGCTTTGAGGATTCATGCTGGGTGGGTTTTTCCTCGCTATACCTTTGACCTCATGCTTGGTTTTCACTATGGAGGTTGGGTTCAAGAACTGAGCATAACATTTCTCTGGACAGGGCACAGCAGGTAATTAACTAGGTAAAGATCTTAACTTCTAAGCATTTAGCCTATCAATTTTTCTGCTCTCCTACTCATCTCTCTTCCATACATCTGGCTTTCTTTTACCAGTCTTGCTGGTACTAATATTTCACACCTTCAACCTCCTCTTCTCATCATGTCAGCATGCTCTAGCACATTCCATCCCCCTTTTCCTCAAAGTGAAGTGTGCAAACTGTTAGCAACAGGAGTAGGAGTTTCCGTCAGTTTTCCAATGACCCTAAATTCCTGGGGATACTGAATTTTTTGCAGCGTTACCAAGTCCCATAACAAAGGAGGAGAAATAAGTTATAGGAATGCACAAGAGTTGGCTTTCACACAGAAATTTCTGGGAAAATACATTACTTTTAATAAAAACCTTCTCTCTTGGACACTTCACTTAGCCAGAACGTGGGATGAAGAATTCAGCCTTAGCACAAAGCAAAACAGGAGATCACATAAGGCCCCATTTGCCAGAAGCAGGGTAGAAGTCCCAGTTAGACATGACCTCACACAGTGCACAGAGCATTCCTAACAAGGGACCATGTAGCAATTAAGCTGGAAATCTCTGGCAGATTAGAAAGGTGCACCCTTGGCAAAGTAAAGCCCACGTGTTCAAATTTCATGGAAAAAGCTTCCTCTTCTTAACCAAAAGGAGCCAAAGGAACTGTTTATGAAGAGTACAGTTCCCAGGTATGACTGCGAAACCACCAGTTCTATGCTCTTCTCTCCAGGGGCTCCAATACTCATCACTTTGGCATTCCAAACACACAGAAAATGACAAGCAGACAACTGAAAAGCTATCATGACAGCAAAAAGTGAAACTAAATTAGGTCTGCCTTGTTTCCCTTAGAATGACAGCAAGCTGCCTTGCAGGTGCTTGGGTTTCTAAAACAGTGCTTATTTCAGTCTCTGTTATATTCATTGGTTAAATACTGTATCGTGCCATGTGTGGCATCTTCATGAGGATACATGAAGAGTATTTAAGAGAGGTGAACTGTTATACAGAAAAATATTAAAAACAGAATAACAAAATACATATACACCACAATGAAGAAAAAAAACAAATGTATTTTACACATGGTAACATTATTGGTAGGCATCATATTAAGAAATTGCTTCTGTTGTTCTATCAGAAACTGTAAGCTTCCAAGAACATTAGAGGTACGTAAGATACAAAGCAATTTAAAACAATACAAAAGATCTTAAAACTCTTTACCTGTCGTTACAGAATCCTGACTCTAAGAACTTGTCCAGAAGAGGGTGCTATGGATAAATACTTCCTTAGGTTGGTTTTTGGGTTGGGGTTTTTTTTGTTGTTTTTGTATAAAAAGATAAGTTAATATCTGACACTAGGAGACAAAGACTCTCCAGACAGCATTGTCCTGCTACAGAGATATTAATCTCTGCCTGAGGCTCCCAAACACCACCCTCCTAAACTGTGCCTTTGCACAACCACTTTGCCGAAAGTCCTATGAGCACATCTACTCTCTTCCCAGTTAGGCTGCAGGAAGAAGCTCCATGAATAATTCAAGCTTGTATCGTATACACAGAGCATACTTAATAAAAGTAATTTTTGCCATGGAGTCACTTTATCAGATCAGCAGCTGGTACCCAAAACAAAATGGCACTAAGATACCTGAGGCGAATTAAACCCCAGCCTCCCTCACTCAGCACTCTCAAGAGGGAAGCATTTAGTCAAGCTTTGATGACAAAAATTAAAAAGCCGTCCAATAAAAATACAATTTATAAAGGAAAACATTCCTGTGAACTGCTTTCCCATCATTCTCTACTGTACATGTCTGGCTTATCGTGCACTCCCCAGACTGAACAACGCTTGGGTCTGAACTCCCGCTGAGCAATTTAACAAGGTTCTGCACCTTTTGGCTAGTGTTAGGGCAAGATGCCAATTTAAACATTTGTATCTCCCCCTAGCCCTGGCGTAAGTGTCTGAGATTCCTTTTCCTCCCTCCCTCCTGCCATACTGGCCCTACTGGACAAGTCCCAGGCAAACAGCTTGCCATCCTCCCTGGCTTCACCCCAGGCTTTCCCACCAGGATGAGCTGTCGGACACACACTAGGCTTTGCCTAGTCGTGCCAGAGGAACCTGATGTGAACACTCACGGACGGCTGGCGTGGACGGGGCCTCAGAAACGCAGTGGAGTTCTGCCTCCCCTGCAGAAATTTTGTTCACTGGTTTCAATGCTGCTCTTCCTCTGAAATAGCAAGGAGTTGCCACTCCCTGCTTCTTCTTTTAACCTTATGAATCCTACTGGGCTCTCATGCAAGAGAAAAGCATAAATACTGAAGGAATTCATACAAAATACCCAATGCCTGCATGCAACTTGGCACTGCATGTTAACAGACTCCAAACCCATATAATTATGCTCATCATTGTGATGAGTGATGACAGCAAAACCAAATCCTTCACAGACCTATGATACTCTGGGTCTGACTCCCTTTTGACCACTTCAGATGATTTGGATCATCAATCCCAGATAAAGAAAAAGGAGTGAAAAAACCTGTTAGACCTGGATTCGGTCAGAATTTGTTCTGTACTTGTTTTATACAGCACTCTCCTGTACCAACACTAGCTTATACCAGATGGAAAGTCAGTTTAAGGCCCATTTAACACTGACTTTTAAATGTATCCGTTACAGAAAAATGTGTAAATCATTTTGCACAAAACCACTGCAGTCTGGCAGATTTTATTTTGTTTTCCTATTTTCCTGAAGTGGAGTGATTCAGCAGATACACATTTTTCTTCTTCTCTTCAAAAAACCCCCTAAGTTTGAGATTTCATCATTGTTATGATTAAAACATTTATATGACTGTATTACCTAAATGGAAGTGGGAAGAGGAAGTAAGCAGAGGCCACAGTTTTCCATTTCGCCCACATATGGGTACGTACACAAACACTCACCACACCCCCACATCCATCTGCCTTGCACCAAATAGGAGGTAAACACTCCTCCACCTTCCCAGCTATTTGAATGAGTACTCACTAGCCAAAGACTGGTGTCAAAGATTAAATCTGCTAAAAGAGTTAGTATTTCCCTCCTGCTGTCTGCTCAAGCACTTCTTCCTCCTCTCCTCTATCCCTAGTAATAATCCTACTCTTTTAACTTCTGATTGTCCGTCATTTTTCCTCCTAAAATTCTTTTATCTTTACTGAAAAATAAAGTCTACTCCACTCCTGCATTTATAGAAAAAGAGGTAATACTGAATTAAAATACAATCATCCAGCAATTTTGCACACACTTTACCAATTAAAAACGTTGGCTAGAACTTTTGAAAAACAGATCAAACAACTATAAAAGCCATCAACTCAGCCATGGTAAAAAATTATAGGCAATGCCTGTGATGGAAGAATCTCTCTTTAAACTGAGGACTGCAAAAGCACATGCAATACATACCTTATGGATTAAGTCATTAAGATCTGTGCTACTGCTTTTTGTTTTTAAAACACAGATAGATATAGCTCTACACTCAGGAAATCCCAAGTCACAATTCATGGAGACAGCAATAGTATTTGGGGAGATACCGCCTTATAGCTGCAGTATTTTATTTCTCTCTAGGCATTCACTGGAAACTGAACACCAAGTCAGAAAGACCTTTGATCTAATCCAGTATGATAGTTTTTCAAAATATTTGTATTTTTTCTAAAACTTAAAAGCTTAAATATCTGTGGAAGCTGCCACCACAGCTAGCTTAACAGTGAAGGACACCACAAAAGTGTACCCTTTCAGGAGTATGACTGAAACTTAATCGGAACATACCTTCTGAGCAGTATCTTAGCAGCACCAAAATTGGTAGAACTAGAGCCATAAGAGGTTAAAAAACGTTGATGAAACTTCAGTAAATAGCACATTACCATCTGTTACACATTCATTCATTCATTCATTTTTGTTGCTGATAACTCTCCCAGTTAAGAGTTGGAGACTGCCTTTACTTGTTTATAAATGGAGTACATCATGCTCTAGACGTCTAGATGACAACGTATTTCTTCATACGTATAGCATGCATTCACCCACATTGAGGAATTTATTCTACACTTTTACTAATATCACCTTCTGGGATGACCCAAAGCTTTTCCTTACACTGTTACAAAAATAAGTAAACAAGACCTGCACATTATTCAGTAGCCAGTAAGTATATGTGTATGTGATTAACATGCTCTTATTAAATGCTACTGATTTGATTTACTAAATCATTCCAGCTTCTGCTGCATCTGGTTTTCTCCCTCTCCATTCCTTTCCACCTATTTTCTACTGCGTTTTCCTCCTCTTCATACCTATTTTCCCCAAAATATCATTCTCTCTAGACCTACTTTTCCTACCACTCCTCCTACCCCCATCATCTCATTTCATTTACTGTTGCAATGCAGACATTGGAGGAAGGAGGAAGAGATAATGTTATTAGCCACTATCTGATATGAATAATACTGACAGCCTTCTTATTTGGGTTTAATATCCTTGGGAGTAGATGACACTGGGGTGGAAGGAAAAGGGACCATTATGCAGGGTGTGCTTCTGTCATGCAGCTCAGTAACTATCTTTGCAAGCTGGTACTGGCTGCAAACAAAAGCTTTCTCTCCTAGTCCATCCTAAATACTAGGAGAACAAGCATTTTCGCTGGCATTCTACCTGGTTTTCAGTATTCTGGCTGCCACAAGCAGAACATCCCTGATTCAACATGCTCTTGGATGATCAGGTCAGCCCTCTGCTGCTACTCAAAAATTGAGGCAGAAAGACACTCTGAAGGGAAGTTGATTGTTTAATGCTCAGAGCCCTCAATAGTAAGAGAACGATCACTCAGTTGTCACTGGAGAAGATGCTTATTCTGCCACTCAGAGCTTTCCAAGCTACAGGGTCTGTCAGCAGATTGAGCAAGGCAGAGCTGAAGCCATTAGCTTGGTTCACATATGAAGACTGCACCTTCACAGTCAGAAACTAAACTTGCACTGCCCTTGGAGAGGAACACACCTTCCGAAGAAGCAGTGGGTTCCCAAGCAGAAAGATTTTTTATTGCTCTAATACAAGGAAGCACCTCTCGATCAGATGCAAAAGGGAAGATTTTTAACACCTAGTGGCTTTACCTGAACCACAGCGAAGTGGTTTTCAGAATTCACAATACTAGAAGGTTGAACATGGGGAAATTCAGAATTCAGCTCTCCTGACTAACTTCAATCCAAATTCCCTTTTATACTGCTGAAAAAACTAATACATTGCAAATTTCTGTGCATTTCCAACAGGCCCAATAACCCCAAACACCATTGCACGACTTGCACGGTAATACCTAGAAGTTAAACAATCTACAAAACACCTTCCCCATCACAATACACAAAAACATAACCTCTCTAAAGCAAACTAACCAGCTACAACACATGTGACACCTCCTCAAATTTTGACAAAGCATGCGATGAATTTGGTGGCGGGAGTGGGAGGTGTGTTTGGCATCTCACTGCACCCCTTTGCAACACTGCAGCCCATTACATTCCTAGTCGAACCATTATCCTTGTTTTCCCCTTCCCTCTCACCTTGCTCAGTGTTGGTCCAAGACTGAGATAACTATATACAAACAGATACCCATCATGAAAGACTTCCTGCACAAACACTGCCTACAGTCTTTGGTGCTCCTTCCTCTTAAAACACAGAGGTAAAGGGGTGGGAGCACACAAAACAAAGTGAAAGTCGCACAAGAAAAATATTTGCAGAGCAAGGCTTACGTGGCAATACTTCTATTGCAACACCGTGCTGAGCTAGAGGGATGTGGCTGCAGAAGTTTCATTGTTTCTCAGCTAGGCCAACATTTGAAGAACTAGATTTAGATTTTTGTGGGACATTCTCAGCTTTCAGAAGCTAATTCTGAGAAATAGACAGATACTTCCTGTTCAGAGAGATAATGATTGGGTCTATAGTGAGAAAAAATACTCACTTTTTGTTGAACAAAGACAGAAACTGAAATAGTAGCACTAAAAATACGTTTTAGGGAGCAGGGTGAATATAAAAGCCTGTATAGTCATAGCTACCTGGATTCAGTTCTAATAAGGTAAACAAAATAATATAGAGGGGAGAGGGATTTGTGCACTGAGGGAAACTGTTCTTTTGTAAAAAGGTTTGCTTCAGTGGCCACAATGGAAAACTATCTGCAACTTTTGAGATATGTGGTGGCAATACAGGCTACAATTCTGCAAAAAACCCAATTAAATCTCAAGTTTAAAGAAACACAGCTTTCACACAATGTCCAATTAATTAAGATACCTTGCTCATAGACAAAGTCAAGTTTGCATCCCAGGACTCCCAGTGAAGAGCTAGGCTTTGAAGAAAGGCCAAGTAATCTGAGAAATAAAGCTCCTCACTGCCAAGCAACATCCACAGCTACTCCCTATGCCATTGGGATCAGTGCATCAACTTTCTCAGTCCCTATTTACACTTCTGTTAGAAGTCATTGGGCTGAAGTAGGAACTCATACAAGATAAAATTTACCAACCCAACTGGACATGAAACATGCTCCTGTCTTGAGATTTATTGTCAGAGTGACTGTGCATTTCCACAGTGATTCAAGATTTGCTCTTGATACAGAGACAATCATCTGATTGACTCTGAAACTTCTGCTTAAGCTAGTCTTCCCAAATTCTGTTTAATCAGTCTGCTTGCAGTTTGAGATGCCCTTGAATATTAAATCGTCTCAAGACAGCTAAACAACTTTCTCCCATTGCACTAAATTCCGTTCACCGCATTTGTAAGTACCATGTCCTTAAACTGTCAAATTTTAGTCTAGATACAAGCCAAAGAGCTGCACCTGTTCACAAACAAACCACAAATAAACAGTCTCATCCTCCAGAACATGATGTAAAGAAACTTTGTGCCAGCCTTAACCATCCTGTGCTAAGTCCCTATTCCAACTGAATTGATGTACATTTGTGTTATGAATGACCCAAGGGGTAAATTGTTCTTGAATAGTCTTCCTTGGCATGCTGTGTTTGTCCCAAGGCTTCCCCTGCTTCCTTCAGAAAAACTATTCCTAGGAGATGAAAATACTTCTAAATACTGTCTCACCAGGAGGCAACTAGGTGAAAAAGCCTTGAATGCAGCAGTACCAAACTAGCGCCCTACTGTGATACCCCGTCATGAATGGTGTACCCCAGCACATACTGTCAGAAATGAAAGCTGCTTATTGCAGCACATGGAACAAGGAAGCTGCCTTTAGGCTGTTTTCTTGGGTTTTAATCAATATTACATGACCTCTCAGGTTATCGGGTATTAATCTTGAATGTCAGGAGTTAAATCAAAAGGAGCATGTAAAGGGGCAAACACACAAGAAATGAAACAGCACCTAAATAAGACTCCTTAGGAAACAGCGTAAGGAACTATCACTTGGGGAATATGTTCTCCTTGGGGTAAGAATGATTTACACTTCTCAAGGCTGAGTTTACCATCAAAGAGGATCTTACACCACAAATATGCTGCAAAAGGAGGAGTGGTTGAGTAAATGGCCAGGGGCAACCAGCATGTATTGCTGACAAAGAGTCTGCTGCAGTTGGAGAGGATTGTTTCTTACAGGGAGCTGGACATAGCTGGGATGAAGGAAACATACAGAAGCAGGCAAGAAAGAACACCAGTGCAGGATCCACACATGCAGGTCTTTCATCATTTTTGTTCTTTGCTAAACAATGCTTCTTATCTTTGAGGAGTAAAACAAAGCAAAATATTTTAAAGCTACTTATACGTACCTGCCAATCTGCACCAGCACTAAGAAACTGTTACGATAGATGAAAAAAACAATTGAGGCCTGTTGAGGACTTGGGATTGCAATCCGGAGATCCAGTTCAAAGGTGGCTAAACCATACGGTTTTCCCCTGAGCAACGGACAGAAATTAAGTGTTGTCACCAAAGGGGACACACTCAAGAAAAATGAGAGGCCTGAAGTCCAGCTTGCCTTGCATAGCAGATGACTTCTTTACCCAAAGGTACAAAAAATCCACACTAAAACCAACCAACCAACCAAAAAAAAAAAAAAAAAAACCCAAACAAACCACCACAACCAACTAGGCATGAAACCCCAAGAGTATTTATCTACAGAAGCTTCTTCTGGTAGTAAATCACTTGGGAATCTCAGTTAATGATTTAATAAGGAAAAGATACCACTGTGGTCAGGAGGAAAGTGAAGAATGCCTTTCACATACCATGCAGAGTCAGCTCTCTCCAAATAGCTTTATGGTTGGAAAGAAGACTTGACTATGATGCTATAAGTCTATTAAAATGAGCAACTTCCCATATTGAGTGGATGGTATTACCAACAGTGCTCACAAAGACTGATCAAGCTGAAGGAAAGATCTAAATTGGAAAAGAAAGATTTTCCATGGGCAGGATGTTGATTTGACTGTACAAAAGCATCTTCATTGAGATTGGGAAATCCCTCTTGCTTTGGCAGCTTTTTAAAGTGACTAAGCTTATTTTATCTCCAACACGAAAGGAGATTAAAAAGATTGCAGAACACAGTATTTCCAAGTGGCAAGGCTTCAACCATTCACCATCACTGAAACTATGGTCAGAGGCCAGAGAAATTGCTTTGTGATGATTTTCAATTAAGAAGTTTCATTCTAGTAATGGTCTGCAGCAAATTGAGAGTGTGACGGGAACGTCCTGGCCTAATGAAATCCATGGGAATTCTCATCTAACACAATGTAGGTGAAGCAGGCACATTAGAAACCTTCATGGAAGGAAAGGGTAGGGCAACAGTGTCCCTGAAGAGCAGAGGCAGAGAGGGAATGAAGAGAAGCAGTTCAGATGCAGTTAGCTATCCTATTACTCTGGGCAACATGGGCTACTTTAACGGTGACTTATTTGGAAGTTGGATGTAGGATTTGAGTCAGTGTTTTCTTCAGTTTTTCCTTTTTCAAGTTCCTATTCCAGGTTTCCTACAGATGCCTTGAGCACATAAGTTTTGCAAAATCTTTTTTATATCCTTCTAACATTGGCCAAATAACTGACTCATTTCTTTGCAAGCTTGCAGAAGAGTTTGATTTGATCTGTTGCAAAATGAATGCATAGGGAGCACTAAGGAAGATGGCATGAAAGATGAAACTATGAGCCTAAGCTTGAAACAGGAGGGGAGAAACACAGGTGTGTCTGACTAAGACACTATTCTTAGGGAAGATACAATGCATTACCGAGCAAAATACTGGTGCCAAAACTCAGTGCGCATAAAGCCTGGCTTATTAACCCCAGTGCCAGGTGCTAGGCCTACAGGGTGCATTTTTCCCCAGCAGGCTCAAGATCAGCTTTCTCCAAGTTAAAACTGAATGTCTGGTGTCAACATGCATAAACAGGACAGGGATATAAATCATTGCGCAATTTTTACTTGTCTGTCTTTTCTGTTCACAGCAGACAGTCTGCTTTTTACAAGCTATTCCTATTTTAAATGCAATTACCCCTGCAATATAGATGGAATGCAAAACACATCTGAATGCAAAAAGTTCTGATAACATCAAATATTGAGTCGGAGTTTTCAATGCTATCTCAATTTTTCTGCTCTACACTAACCCATAATCCAGTGTTATAATGTATTCCAGAAAGTGTAGAAATACCATATTTCTGGTGCTAACAGATACCTACAGGTTTTTACTACCCCAGTAAGATACCAAGTATACGGGTCTTTAATTTCAAGAGGAAAAAAGACCCCAACAAACCACCAATAAACCTTTCTTTACATTTTAAAGCAAATAGCATCAATTTCTAGATCCTAGCAATTAAGTCAAATAAAAGACACCCACATAATTTCAATATATTCAGCAATCATGTTCACAAATAATACCAAAAAATTAACATGGGAGATGTGTTTAAAAATAATTATCCAAAGACAATTCTCCAGTATTTGTTCAAAGTTTTATCTACATAATAAGGCAGTACCTTTCTACAACCATTTTAAAATTTTCTTTTGTCCTCATTTTTTAAATCTACAGGCTAACAGAACTATTGGACACCATTATGACAACAAGACATTTCATCTAATAAAGCTATAGATTGAAATAGACTTCCTTGGAACTGGGAGAAAAAAATATAAAAGTGTTAACCAAACAATTCCTCCTCCCATCTCTTCATTCCATACAAATAAACGTTGTTTATGGGCTAAAAATTACCAATGAATATTACTACATTATTGCTTAGCTACATGAAGGCTATCCAATACCTAATGTTATACATGAAAACTACCTAATGAAACTTTGTACAACGAAGGAGGGGATGAGGAACATTATCAAAATGAAGAAAATTTGATCTGGCTTTAAATTACAGATATCTATTAGTACAGGCTTAAAATGGAAGTTATCTGAGGTTTTTATAAGGCAACTGTAACAAGGTTTCTTAAGTGTTGATACAGTTCAGCACTAAATCTAGCAATAGTGAAGGTTTTTGTGTTTCAGCTGTGTTAGAACTTTGGGTTATTTCTGCAGCTGAACAGATCTGTAGCCAGGTCAAACTTAAGGTATCAAGGAGGCTCCTCCAGGGAGGATACAATAGGTAAGTCTAGTGTTTTGTACCTATGTTAGTATATAATTAATGTAATTCTTGTCAATAGGTAATTTACAGCCTGTTCTAGAATCACTGTATTTTGTTAGAAATATTAAAAATTAGTAAACTTTTCTTCTGTGCAAGCAGTGATAATAATCCCCAGTTCAGAAGTGAGAGTACTCTATCACATTAACAGTGTTTTCACCCAGCTTTTTTCTGAAGAGTTAGGCTTGTTCTACCACTGAAACCCCCTGCAAAAGCTGGACTGACTTATTTTGTCATTTTGTCATGCTGTAACTCCACAGCACAAGACTATTTAAGTAATCAAAGGGTATCAGGTTTTAAAGCAAGATTTTAATCTGAAGAACAAAAAAAAATTACAAGTTACCTTTCAGGCAATACTTTCAATTGATCTGCCCTTGGGGTAGTTTCTGAATAAGAAGGAATGCCTCTTATTCTTTTATATTTCTTTAGAAAAAAATCCTGATCTGTGAATAATCTGTTCTAGTTCCTGCAAAACAGTGAGGAATTTAGGGAAGGAAATATCATGAAATTCCTCCACAGATCACTCCACCTCTGTGAGATGTAGTTTGGCATTTATTTTTAAAAACCTAAAGATTTCAAGTACTTTTATTTCAAAATCCAGCCAATGAAACCTATTCTCTAAGATTAGGAAAAGCTGTGTATTTTTTAAGGGTTTTATTTCCACAGAGCAGCTACAAAAGATAAGTCAGTTTGCTGCTAACAAACAAGTAAAATCTCAAGGTTTTAGAGGTATCAGCTTTAAAGACTGCAGAATTACCATACAAAACTAGGAACATTATTTCCCCTGAAGCTAAATTCCCAGCAGTCACAAGACTGCAGCAGTTGCAGACACGATTTATGACATCCTTCGAATGACCTCTCAAAGCTAAAGACTGATTAAGTGTAAGACATGGAAGGTAGCTCCTGTCTGCCTGTATCACATGATGTGGAGTCACAGCACAGTGAGCGTTTGCTACCCAGCGAACAAAACTGTCCCTTAGTTTTCTACTGCATACAGCACTGCGCTGCCATTATATAAGAGAAACACAATGACACACAGCACAATATATCAGGTCCCCTTCTAACCCAATCTGAATTACTCCTCGTGTCACCTGCAGATGTTCTTTACAGCACTGGTTCACAGGTATATCTGCAATTTTCTAGGACAAGAATAATCATTTGACTTCAGCAGCACTGCCAATACCAAAGCAAGACAATGGCAGTATCTGAGGTTAGGAGTAGCTTATAAGGAAAAGAAACAACTTGAGCTATTCAGCACGCGAATGATCCTATTTTCTCTCTTTCAGAAACAGGCAGGCTTGTTCTATAGTTGTCAAAAGCTTTACTGTATTTATCCAGTGATACATATGAAATATTCCCGTGACACATGTATGCATTTATATAAAGGCAATTCCAATGTACTGAGAAAAAAAAAATTGTTGTCCCACTCTAAAGACCTGAATTAAGTATGAGGTGACATTGCAGCTATTTTGGCCAGGAGTGATTTGCAACAGCTCAGGCACAGGAAGAGATCTAAGCCTGGCTCAAGGGAAAGCATGCAGAGAAATCACCCACCAATTATGCTTCTCACCAAAGGTTCGTTAAAAGAGTACCTCACATTCACAACAAATCAGAGAACAGTTTAAGATATGAACGGATGTGATCTCTGCAGTGTGTCCTCCTCAGCTGGATCCAAGCACGTCAACTTTACTTCATTACAGCACGAAAATTCAGCATAATCTATTGAGCAACCCCAATCTGAACCACGAAAGTGAGCTGTCATAACTTCTTTACAAATCTACGCCTCCCTTTTTCTTATATGAAAAGTAAAACAATAAGCAATATTGACACCTCAACCACCACCACTAAATCTCCGAGATTCTATCTTACCAAGATAAATGGGGCAGTCTGCAGTTCTGGGAACTGCTGTTCCAGACATTTGAAGCATGTCCCTCTCAGTTACACTATGTTCCCATTTCAGGAGCTTTCTTCAGAGCCACACCATTAGAAATACACAACTTACTCTTCTGACTCTGTAGCAAAGGGTTGACAGCTTGTGGGTGTGGAAGAAAGGTAAGACTGCAGCCTCTAAAAGTGCTGCAACACCCTGCTATTGCAGACTGACCCAATTCATCCACTGGCTGAGGCTGAAATAGGGTCACCGAAGCAGGTCCTACCTCCTTCAAGTGGTAGGTACGCGTTGAACTTGAGTGTGGTTTTATTTAGTGACATTTGTCAGCGTTACTCTTTAAATTTAACAATCTCCCTCCCAACAAACCCAAACTGTAACAGTCTGCTTTTGCAGTGATGCTCTTCTGTGAGGTACCAAAACCTGCTGAAGAAGAGATTTGGGATGGTTGGAAGGAAGTACAGCTTTACTGAACAAAAGGAACACCTAGAGTTTCCCACTGTTTCCCTTGGCAATCTGGTTTGCACTAGTAGCTATCCATGACCTACACTGGTGAACAGCCGTGAAAGTTTCCTCCTTGTTCAAATGTTACCAACAATTCCCAAAGGGAGGAAATACAAACTAATCAATATATTTTAATCAGTTCTTCAAAAACAATTTCCCTCCTTAACCTTGTAAGAACGATTTGCAAGACAAGCTATGAAAAGTCTGAGCTGATATTATACCAATTCACAGAATAACAGCTGTGCAATGTCTGATATTAAATTTTATTTACTATACTAATGCTCTACTGTCACCACATTAGGCAAAATCTAAAAGTTCAACAGATGTTCAACAGTTCTAGTTATTTTTTAAAACTACTGAAGAAAACCGTTTCAAAGCATCAGGGAAACTGAATGAACCTCCCACATACTCTGGAGGGTGTTCACAAGATCAAAACAAGCGTAAATGTCACTATTTTAACTGCAAGCACAGGATAAACGGCTGTTTACATGTCCTGTTAAACTACCTTATAAAGTATGCTCTTCTCCCTCCCCTGTACCCATGAGGGCAGAGCACAGAACCATCTAGGGCAGAGCAAGAAGCTAGAAACTTTTAGCCAAGAATCATGTTAAAACTCAGAAAACGGAAGAACTGAGAAAGTCCATGGAGAATTTTATACGTCGGATAAAGTGGAATGAAAGAACTGATTGCCTTAGTATTATTTCGTACTGCTTTGCTGAAAGTCTAGTCCTATTAAAGGATGAGGACAAGGAGGAAGGCTTAAGCTTTTCCAGGCAGACTGGCAAGATGCCCTTTTGCAAGGTCTTTTAGGGTATGATCTCAGGAACCCTGGCAGAAAAGTGAACTTGAAGTTAGCAGTTCTTTTCATTCCAGACTGAAGTTTTGAGTGCATCAGCCAAAACAGTTGACAGCATCAGCCCTGCTGAGTAAAATACTCTCCCTTTTTTTGTGCACAGAAGTGGCCAAGGAAATCTAGTCACTGCAGTGGGCAGAACTACCAGAATCATGTATTTTGGTGGCCCAAACATAGGTTAAGGTGAGCTATTTTTCTTCCCTTCTACTGAGCAATATAAACTGAACAAGCTCTAGCACAAGTAGCTTACCCCAAAGATGTTGAAACAGCTACCTATCAACAAAGCTTATAACTTGTGTTAGAAAAAAAATAGGTCAGTCCCATTCACAAAGAATGTTTCCAAAATATTTTTTTTTAGTCCTTTAGGTGACTAATGCCAATGTTCAAGTCTCTTGATCAAAATGTATATGCTATAGCTGTCATTTAGATGTTCACAACTCCTCTAGCAGGATTATTGCTCATACAGATTGCAGTTCAGGATTCTGACGCTCACTTACATGCAGGCCTCAGGATGTGGCAGTACCAGCATTTCTCTTTCCTCACAAGACAAAACTTGTCAAACTGATTTAGAATAAACAGTGTATTTAAATCCTTGTGACAAAACCCTGCTCTGCATCCTTGCTAATCTGAATCACTTGCACTGTTGTGTCCTAAGCCACTTAGAATTCAGTTAAACAGCACAGAAATATTGGGCTAGCTGTGCATGGTGTTAGATTTGAACACCCCAGGAAAGGAAGAGCACACTGAGATTCATTCATGTTTTCCTTCCAGTACACCTACCTTAATTTTCAATATTCAGTCTGCAACAGTCTTTTCACATACTAATCCCCCATTCAAAACAGAGCTGGATAAACTTTAAATATAAAATCATGTATGTAATCCCTGCTATCTGCAATGTTTAATCCCCTGCTCTTTTTCGATGTGACAGACTAAAAAATTCACTTATTGTAATTTAAAAAGAATAATTGCAAATTTGTTACCTTGAGTAAGGAAAAACTCTCCAGCAGCTCACATACTGGATGTCTCAACACCCTCCCTCTCTGAAATTACACTATTAAAAGCTTTTCCTCTTAGAACGAGCCTCAGTAAATATGTTGGCCAATAATCAGCCCCACCACTGTATCTGAATTAAATGCAGAGTGGTCTGAGCAAAAGCAGCATCGATGTCAAAGCAGCACCACCTCTGAGCAAGCGGCTTTGAGGAGACCCGCTTAGAAAGTTTCCAGTAGAACAGCGTTCCAACATAAAGTGCTGACTTGATGAAACCCAAAATATTCCACAGGAATGTGCTAATTCAATCAAAACTTTTGAAAGGGGACAAGCCGGCTCGCCGAGCCAGCCAACCAGTCTAGTGAGCTGACTGCCTCTCCCCAGCTCTCCGGGTTCACTGGCTTCCCCATCTGGCCAGGTGCCAGGCTGCTAGTCCCTGCTCTCAGAGGGGCCCTTAAATAATAATAATAATAATGAAGTCTTACAAAGGGCTCTGAGAAACAAACAAAGGAATTTTAAAATCAAACCCAGAATTATTTCAGAACCAACAGCAAGGTTTCTTCAAGAGGAATTGGTTGCATTTCTTGAAAAGCATCTAAAACTCGTGCCCCTAAAGTCACAAGTCTCTCCTGTGTCTTCTCAATTTTTATAAAACACCTTCCAGTGAAAAAAAGCATCAATACTGTAACAACACAAAATGAACAATAACTGTATTCAAAACTGAAACTTCACCAGATAGGTATAAACATCCGTAAGGAGTTGCAGGCAAGGTGCTTCCAAAGCACTGAGTAAGTTCAAGTAAATGCCCCTGCCTGACCAAAACACAGGGCCACCTTGTAATCAACATTTTTTGCAGAGCAGTCCCCAAGTGTGCACCCTGTGTAACTCAAACTTGCATGAGATGGTGTAAGGGGCTTCATTTAGCACTCTGGAGAAGCTTAAAGGACTACATATGGCTATGTAATATTTTAGCAGTGGGTTTTTTTAAAACAATAATCTGCCAACTAGCAAGTAATCTACTTTCTTCATAAAACTGGCTTTTGGCAATCTGTGGCTAACCAGTGCACCAGTGCATGGAACCTACTCCGGCTTCTCAGCAACTCAGCAAATAACAGTATAAAGAGAGTTTTTAATTGCTAAAAAAAAAAAAAAATAAAAAAAAATCAAGGCTATGTAAGTCACCACCACCACACACCACAATGCTTTTGCACAATTCCATCATTTAACCAGCTTTTGTATCAAAATGCTTAGATATTGGTTCATGTGTGAGCACCACAAGTAGTTTAAGAGATGTGGAACAAAGTTCCACAGAAAAAAGAAAGAGCTCTTTTTACATGCCAGATTGAGTCAGCAATGAGATCTCTGTTGCAGGCAAGTCACATGGTTTTCAAAGAACAAGGCTAATAAAATGTACTGATTTATTTATATGAAAATCAGCACAACTTCCAGCATAGAACTGGGACAAATCTGTGACCACTCTCTTTCAGAAAACACGTGTAAATCATACAGCTGCCAGAGTTTGCAGTTCACTGACCCGTCCTACTGCCAAATGCAATGCACAAAGGTAGCTCAGAAAGCAATTAGAGATTGGCTGAGAGGACTCATTAATTTTTTTAAACTTCAAATCACAACTAAATAGTCTTATAACATTCTTCTAGGGAAGACTGCCTGCCTCAGACTCACATTTAAAAAGAAAGGTTTGTCTTCTCAGAATGACAAAATACATACAATTTGCTCCTTGCTGTTTCTTAGAAAGATCAACTAATACATTAAGAGTATCACTAGGAAACACATCTACAACAGAACTAGACATAAGCACAGTTCAGTCCAACTGCTCAAATTTTAAAAATCTCAATACCTGCAGTCTAAGGCTCCCTTCAACTACTTACAACACAAACTTCAGAGAGAAAAGGTGAGGGGAAAAAAAAGAAGTCCTGCTAGTGGTAATAGGACTGAGAACTACTAGTGACTAACACAAGCAAATGATGCCTACTTGGGTCTATTTTGTTGGGTATGTATAGCATAAGGCCAAGATAACAATGAGAAAGTAAAGCATAAAAAGATGTCTTCCATTTTGGAAGAAGGTTTCAAAAGTTCATAGCAGTATCTTTTCTTTTCCCAAACAAAATTTGAGATGTCCTTCTTATGGCTTATGACAAAACGGCAGATCCATCACTGATCTCCTCATCACGGCAAACAGCAAAATACACAAGAAAAAAAGCGCATGCTTATAGACATTCAAATGCAATTCTGGGCCTGTAATCATGCAGCATTAGGTTATCAATGTGCAAGTTAATTCTCTTTCATTAGCCTTGTTAAAGGGATCACAGTCATACCACAAAGTAACAAATGAGGGCTGCACAACTCTGAAGCCATATCCTCAATTCCTTTGTGCTGCAGTAATTTAAATAACCAGCTATAGGCTATAATTTAAGATTTAGTCCACAACTCTGTGAGGTGACCAACTGAGTTACAAAGATCAATGCACGCTTCTATTAAGTGTTTATGAGAATGAGACCATACTTCTAAGTAAGTGTCTCTCTCAAACCAGTCTACGTAATTTAGTAATTTTCTCCTTTCAAGCTTATATAACCATTTCCTAGAATGAGGGTCTGAGTCTCCATACAGCAGACACACTCCTAAATTGAGAGATGACATGTTGCTGGTAATAACTTGTATTACATTGCCCACAGCTGCTTTTGTCATGTTGCAGGTTATCCAGAGAGTGGCTTCAGGTGCTATTCACAGGTTTTACTTCTGCTCATTTACAGAGAAGTTTGTTGACTTAACAGACTGTGCAAAGTGGCCCAAAGGAGCTCCAACCAGCGGTGTGCCAGTTGAAAGTGCAGGAAACAAACAAACAAACAAACAAAAAAAGGCTGAACATCTGAATATATATATACCATTGTGATACAAGTGAATGTCACAAACGACACTCAGAGGTTACATTATGTAATTGCTGTATATTTGAAAAAAAAGGTAGTCAGCTGAGCATACTCATACATACATGTAGGAAGCAGCAAGGGCAAAGGGTTTCAGTCAGTCAATTCATAATTTGGGCACATCCCATCAACTGGATTACCACCAGATCTTGTTCTCTGCCAGCTTGCCTCCTCCTGCTCCACCCTAACTGATCCCAAGTGCATTATCCCTCCCTGACTTGGGTGACTAGCCTGCTTCTCCCTAATGTTCAACATCCCTCAGTGCACACATTTCTAGCAATTTATCTTGGAAAATGCTCAGTCTTAAATTAAAAAAGACAAACCAAAGAGAAACAAAGCCCCCTCCGTTAGATGAAGTCAACCTTCTCAAATGCACACGTTGCAAGACCAGGAGAAAAAAAAAAATATTTACTTTTCCCCAGTGCTGTGCTTTAAAAAGGGATTTCACAACTCTATACAATTTCAAACTATTTTTGCAATTAAGGGCCAGCATTATTGCTATGTAGACAAAGAATAAGTTGGGCCCAACCACCCTTCAAGACTTACTCTAATTAAAGAAATCCAGCGTAGGATACCGTAACAGCAAGGTGCCAGGAGGGTCAAAGAGAAGCTGCAGGTTACTTATGCAATAAATAACTTAGTTGGAAGGGACCTCTGGAGTTCTCTGGTCCAGCCCCTCACTCAAAGCAGGACCAAGTTAGTCTAAGTTGCTCAGGGCCTTATTCAGTTAATTTCTGATCGTGTCCAAGGATGGAGGTTGCACAACCTCTTCAGGTGCCTGCTACTGTGTTTGACCACCCTCATTATGCAGCATTTCTACCTTACATTGCATCCGATTTTTCCCTCATGAAACATGTGACCACCAACTCTCAACTTTCTGCTGTCCGCCTCCAGGAAGAGTCCAATTCCCTCTCCTCTGCAACTTATTTCTAATATTCTGTCTCACATATTACACATCTGATGACTGGTGAGCAATAAGCTCATTCAGGAGGCTCTGTGAGATTTGCTGATGGTAGTAGGGCAGCTCTGCCAAAGTAGGCATTAAGATTTTGGTAAGATTTTCTAATTCCTAGTTTTCTGAAAGCTTTTTGTGTGCTTGCCATAGAACTGAGTGTCAGCCTAAGGCACAGTAATAGGAAAGTTTGCTCACAACAGTGGCTAAAGTCCTGTCTGCTTTGCATCAAAGGTTGCCCAGAAGGAGAGCTTAGTGGTAGGGGGAAAAAAAGCTACCACATGTGATTCATTTGACACTGGCAAGTTTCACTGAAACATATATATCTACCAGTCCTTATGAAGTATCACATATGCAGTCAGCTAAAGAAGGAGAAAGTTCTTTAGCTCCTTCAAGAAAGGGTCATTTTCTTAAACAACATGCAAATGCACAGTGCATCAAGTAACAGTCCCTAAGAATGACCCCAGAAGGAGACTTGACTGACCTACCTCATTACTTTATGTGATTAGATAAGACAATGTTTAAGCTACACCTATCTCTGGTGGACATTAAATGCACACTGACCAATCTATGATCCTGTGGTCAAAAACTGGAATAAACACACTCAAAAATAATTTTATATTTGCATAACAAGTCAACAGTGTAAATTATATTAGCATACAGTATAGAAAAGACCAATTTCTTAGGATTTAATTTGAACAAATAAACTACAAGCAAAAATCATACATCATTTGAATCCACTGAACTAGTTACCAGAGCATCTTATTAAATAAGGAATTATCACCATTCTAACGTTTAAAATGAATAAATAATTATCAGCTTACTTCTTTCTTACCATTGTAGGTTATCCTTGGTTTTGTCAAACACATCACAAGATGTAAATCCATTTCATCAGAAGATACAAATTTTGAACATACAGGGCACTTGAATCCTATGGAAAATAAAAATATATAAGTGTGAAAACACTCAACAACATTGCACATATGTACATTCAAGCCAAAAAAACTATTCTGCACACATTAAAACAAAGAAAAAAAAATATCTGCCAGCTTTTCAGTTCTGACCTGACATTTCTTACATGAACATAATTCCCTTGATTTCAAAAGGCCTCAAAATAAACTATTATTTCTGCAAACTGATCTGTTGCCAACTACAAACATGTCAGCATCTCTGGAACACAAACTTTCCCATCAACTCCAAGAACTGTTTAAGACAGGAACAAGAGGATAATATGACTCTTAGTACTAAAACAGAAATTAGAAATGTGTAGAGAATACAGCCATTAAAGTCTGAACTTGGGGAAGAACCCTGAATTAACATCTTCATTTTTACTAGGAGTACCACTGAAACTTTAACAAAGGACCTAAGTTTTACAACTCATCACGCAAGCTGCAGCATCATTTACGAGTCTGGGGCACAGGGAAAACATTAACTCAGGGGTGTCGCCTTACCTACTGAATCACTAATATTTCCTGTAGCACTGAATTTGTTTGACTTCTCTCATCCTAGCCAAGCATGACCTTGCCTAGCTCTTGAGATCACAGCCTGAGGCAATATGGGGTAAAGAATAATTAAGACAGTCTGGATTGTGATGCAACTGCATAAACGTCCATGACAAAACTGCTTAACACTTTAATTTATGTCATTACCAAAGACAGCAGTCTTCCAGTTAAAGGACAAGATTGGCTGGACAAGTTTTACAGTCCACAGAAAAGTCTGACTGATTTCGATCTGCTGAATAATTAACATACAAGTGAGAGACAAAAAGCCACCAACAGGTATCTTGATACATAACAGCTGTTAAGGAGTATACCTACAGGAGAACATATGGCAAAAATACCTGAATCCATGCTCAGTGCAAAGGAGTAACATTTTCTTTGATGTCATTGAAAAGTAATAATGCAGGCATGTATAAAAGACCACTGCACCTTCCACCAACATCCACATCTGGGCCTGCTCCCACACATTTTAGTTTGTTGCCCCTTACTTTTGTACTTCTAACCTTCCACAACGAACTGAGTCAGTCAAGGATGACAAGCGACTTGATGCTTCACCTCCAAGTTACTGATGCCTGAGAATTTTGATCTTTACTGTTAATTATTATCCAGATGTAGATCAAGCAGCTAACCTAAAGCATTAGCACTTGATACAAGTAATGCACTTCATTTAACAAGGCAATTATTTTAATTCTTTAGTGCAGCTAATAGCGAGCAAGTCAAAGCAGACAACTGGTAACACCCATGAAGAACTCTGCGCAGCAGCTGAACATGCACTGGAAACCACTTCCTGAGATAAAGTACAGTTCTTATTCTTCCCATTTTAGTCATAAGCAGTTCATATCTTTCTTCTTGTGTCAGTCTTACACTTCAGTTTAAATATTTCTTGTCTCTCCTTATTTTTAACCCTCCTCCCACAATCCACATCTTTACAACACCACTTACAACCACAGGTTAATAAGCATACAACAGCCAAACACATCTTTTGGAAAAAACAAGTTGAAAGTATTAATTTATTTGTAGAAAGCTTTATTAGTCACCCTTCAGCCACTCCTTCCCCCAGGCTGCATCTCAACATGACTAAAATCAAAACTAGTGTCCCAGTCCTCCAAACACCTAAACCCACCCATAACTGTTTTGTTATGGTTTTCTTCAAAAACTGACTCGGGCTACATTTTCTCTCAACCTTTATCAGTCCAATGCAGTTGATTACTCTCAAGTCTAGTCAAAACCTACTTAGATCCATGCATTATTCTCATTTATATGCTTCCATAAGGCATAATTAACAACATATTTTGATGTGAAAAAGTACGTAACTTCATTATGCATTGCAGACTGAGTCCTGCTGTACCAGAACTGAGTGTTTGCGTTACAGCAAGTTAACATTTATGTCCATGGCTAGTTAAGCACCAGGACAGTCATTAACAGGTTCACTCTGCCTTCTGGACAGAACCCTTCTAGTTTATTCCCTAGGGTCATCAGCACATCTGATTGGGAGTGACAGGGGAAGGGAAAACCATTAATATGTCTTTAGAACCACTGCTAAAGTTAACAGTGTAATTAAGAAGGCACATATCCCAGGAATGCTTGGAGGGAACACATAAATCCAAACAAAAGAGTAAGGAGAGTTTGGGTAGATGATGATGATAACAACAACAATAATGCTTTTACTTAAAACCATGCTTAAAGATAGACAGCTGTGAAAAATCTGCCTATCCACCTAGGGTATTCAGCTGAATGTGCTTATACTACCATATACCTGCCCCTAAACCTAGTAAACAGTCTACATTCTAGCAATATAGTAAGTATTTTAACAGTACAGTATCTTGTGGCTTGTCCAGTGTCAAGGGATATCTGAAGGTAATAGTTAAACAACTACAAATATCCTCCTGACACAGCAAGTCTGTGATATCTGACTGCTATAGCTCTACTCAGTGTGCAGAACAGTACACTGAAGAACCCAAAAAGTGGAGGACATCACACTTGACTAAGCCTTACAGACCAACTTAACTAAGCCTTATGGACTGCAAGTGGTAAAGGTATCTTTGTGGGAAATATTTTCCCAGTGACCAGCATCAGCTGCATGCCAGAGACTAGCAGAACAGCAGAAAGAGAGCCTTGAGCTCACAACACTTGCTGAAACATTTTTCAAATCCAAACGAAATCCAACTTTTCACTCCTTCACAACATTCTGCTGCAATACCCAGCTCCCGAAATTATCCGTCTTCCCCAAGAGATGCACAGTGTATGCTTCGTGTGAAGGAAATGAACATTTCCAATTCCTTTAGTAACCCCAAAGAGCAAATTATTTTGACTGTAGACAACAGTATGTGCTTTATTTTTAACTCTATTTTAAAAACATAAATAACTGAACAATCAACACTGTCCACAAGCCAGCTAAAGGTGCTTAAAAAAAAAAAAAAATCTCTTTTCCCACCTTTCCTCAAATCAGAAGGCAATAGTTTCATGACCCAGTTTACAATTAGTACTCTGTAAAAACAAAGACTCTATTGTACCACTGCCCAGCAGGCTAACAACATTTATAGCCTAGGTTTGTTTTTACCACCAGTCTCAAGGAACAATTCTGAAAACCTGAAGAAAATTTCACATGACTAACAATCAGCAACAGGTCAAAAATAACTTGCTCTCTACATGATTGTTCTACTGAGTTTTGCAGATAAACAACGCATTCACAGACATATGGACAACAAAATGGAAGTAGTCATCAGATGAGGTGGCAACATATGAATTGTCCTCTAAAACCTACATAACGCAATTAACTACTTTCTCACTCTCTTTACAAGAAGAGCTCAAAAGATAATGTATAGTTCTAGGTAAAAATCCAGCTCTTATGAAGGTGTTGGTTTCACAGCATCCCCTATCCTCATCCAAGATGAGGAACTATTTAGGGTCATCAGTGTTTGTCAGCATATCACCACAAAGCTGTCCTTCCTTCTCCAGTAGCAGAGAGGACATTCCCTGTGATACAACCTAAATCAGGGAAGAACCATCTCCCACCCCGCTCTCTTTCTGTACAGCACCAAATCTGATCAAGCACATGCCTCTAGCTGACTTTTACAACTACACACTTAAGGGGCAGGGAGACAAATTCTTACAAGCTCCCACCATCTAGTTTCACAATCATTACTACAATATTGAAAGTAACACATTACTGAAAACCATAATCCTGGAAAAAAGTACAATTACAAGAAAAGAGAGACAGAACAGAAGGTTGTGGTACAGCTACTAGAAAATCCCAAGGTGGCACAGAAACTTGTGTAAGTAGCAGGACTTATATATTCATAAGTCAATTCTCTCTCTCATTCTCTCTTGAATGTATCACTTTCTTCAGACTCCACCATCTTTTGCATACGAACCTCCGGTTAGCCAAGAAATCCCATCTTCTCTCATATCCATTTACTGAACTTATAACCTTCATCTCTGGAAGGCATAGAAACTATCGACAGGGATAAGTTGATGGGTGGCCACTCACTCTATCGCACCAATTTCAACCTCTTATTAATATCTTACTGTGTTTGCCTTGCTTTGCAAACATCAGACTGTTTAACTTGCAGTTCAGTACATAGCAAAGCAAACAAAAAACATCTAACAAATAACAAACTCCTGGACCACTATAATTTTTGAAAAATCATGTTTGCACTCATTCTGAAATATCTACGGGGGGGGGGGGGGGGGAATACATAAAGAGAGCGAGCTAAGAACTTCCAGACAATACAGTGCAGTGTCACAGAATTGCACATAAAGAAAACACATTAAAACAGTATTAGACTTGAACAGAAGAACGGATGACCCTTTTTGTCAATAAACAGTTGTAGCAAGAAGTAACCTCAAATAAAACATGCACCAAAGCAGAAGACTGCATCAGCCTGATCAGAGTAACCTTTCGGTAGAAAACATCTCAACTGGAACACTGCCAAAACCAAACAAAGTATGAGACCAGCTGGTTTTTTACAAGTAGTATGTGATATATTAGAATTTTAAGTTTTGGTATCCTTGTGTTTTCAGATGAGATGGATAAATCCATTTTGATTTACATTTGAAGAAGTCATAAGAGAAATCCCTGCATACACATACTTTACTAAAATAATCTGACAATAAGAAGCCTGACAAATGTTACTTATGTACTTGCACTTGTTCTTTGATACTTAGAAAAATATCTGGAAGAACAGCATCCAGTAAACATGATGGCATGAGGGTGGTCTGCAAGATTACTGTCACACAAATACTGCCTGCATAATGATGTTAAAACAAACCATCACCAATAATCCCCTCCCAGAATAAACAGAAAAGACTTCACATAATCAGAGAAACACGTTAGAAAGGACCTCAAGAGGTCACCAAGTCTATCCCTTACTGGGAAACTGGGTTAAATGTACTTAGGGGATTTAATCTGCCCTTAAAAATCAACTAGTGAAAGATTTTACAGACATCCTAGACAACCTACAGTGCTATTCCTAGGGAGTGAGAAAAATCTTCCCTTATGTCTAATCTGGCAGCCTTCACTTAAAAAAGGTTGATTACTTTTTATGTGTATGGTAGACACGGAAAACAGTCAATAACTGTCCTCAGTATAAAAACCATGTTCACACTGGAAGATGTGTGCCCTTCGTCTTTTTCCCCTAGCCTGAAAAAAAATGAGTTACCCTAATCTTTCCTCACAGGCCCTGATGCCTAAACCTTTTATTCCTATTGCTGTCCTCTGGACTCTCCAACCTTAACATACTGCATTGCCAAGGACTGGGCAGACCTGTCAAGCTAAGACTTTACAAGTCCTAAGCAGAAATTAATAATTACCTATCACATCATTCTGTTACACTAGGTGTTGAATATCTATATACTGATTTATCTATACATAGAGATATCTCCTTTATGTGTGTGTATATAGGTATGTACATTTTAAACCAACAAATTATTGGTTCATTCCTCTCATGACCCATAACAATCCCTAAAGCCTCAGCTGAACTGTTACTAGCCAGGTCCCATTTTTGAGTCGTATGTTTTATTTCTCCTCACATTCAGTAATTCTTGTCTTTTTTAAACAATTTGAACACTTTTCTAGCATGTTAAAAAAATTATGAACACCAATTTTGCCGTTGTATAGTACATAGTACTATCCATATCCATAGTACTTTCAGATCTTACAAGTTTGGCATTATATTTCTTTTTTTAAATTGCCCACCCTCCAAAAAAGATGACTGAAAATGGATCTAAAGTAGACCACAGTGATACTTCATTTGAATCAATCTCCTAGAGCAGCTACAGGGGTTTTTTTTCAACTATTTCAGCATCCACCTACTTTTTCACCTAGACCATATTCTAAGCTTGCTAATGGGAATATAAAGCAGAATAGCATAAACATTTTATTAAAGTCAAAGTATAATGTCTCTACTTTTTCAACTTCTTCCTTTTATATTCAACTGTGTAGAGGACTATGAAGTGAGATTGTAAGAACAGCACAAAAATAGGCGGGAATAATTCAGATTCTCAGTGAAGTAACAACAGTCCTGGTCAAGTCAAACTTCTGTTACTCCCTTCTTCTGTAAACTACTTTGTAAAACTTAAAAAATAATTTAAAAACCCTCCAGTAAATATTACATGGTCTGTCAGAGTTATGTGTTCACAGAATTCTCTCTTCTCAGACAGCTGAAATGGAAAGACAGAATGAGTAACTCCTTAAGCTCAAAACCATAAGGCTCTGTACATGACAGCATATTGCTTTAACACAGTTTAAATCTTACCTGACAACTTTATCCTTAACATCAAAGAGAATATGAAGATTACTTCATACTATATTCAAGAACAGAGAACTAACATTTTAAAAATTTCTGAATTAGAAGGTAAAAGAAAAAAAGACACCACCAGGGAACCCTCTATAGGAGAATTTCTGGGTGCTGTAGCTCCCAATACAAGTGGCTACTCAGAGAAAGTTTGCTATTTTATGTACAGAAGTTTTTTATTAAGGGAGAAAGTATCTTGGTGAAAAGATACATCTAGTTCTCTAGTTTTCATCCTTCCTTATGCTGTCAATGGCCTAAGCCAGGAGAACACAGCACCATCTGGAAAGACTTCTGGAGATGAAAAGAAATAAAGAAAAGTCCGTTCAATTTGGGAGAGATTAGGAAATCAAATAGAAATAAGGAACACAATACAAATGTTCCAAACTCTGTCTTTTCTAGAAAACTGAACCAGGATAAGCACAAGTAATTTCTTCTTCTCAGCGTTTACTGATTTTGTGCTCTTAATCTAGAGGGGGTTTATTCCCCATTTTTGTGCCATAAAACTGAAGTAAACACACTTGTGAATTCCTTGAGGGAAACAAGGGATTCTCTCTTGTATTTTCTGATTTAAAGCTCCCACAACACTCAGTGAGAAAGAAGGGATATGTAAAGTGGGTAATAAAAACAAACCTGAAACTTATTTTAGGTAAGGAGCCCATGGGATAATTAGAGAAGATATTTTTGGATAATACTTAAGCTCCTAAGCAAAAACTTATGAAAGACAGAATCTTACTACATAACTTCTTTAGCTCCCTTCATGTTGGTAATTGAAAAAGTGATATCTTCAGTAGCAGTCACTGAAAAATAACACAGTACGGAATGAAGAAGAGAAATCGAACAAGACACATTCTTATTTATAAATAAAGCCTTTATCAGCTGCACTACTTCAGGTGCCTAATATCAGTGTAAAAGTAACATATGATGATGATTATAATTGACAGCTGCACATTTTTAGAAATTGAAAAATAATAAACAGAACCATTAAAAGAGAAAAAACACACCTCTATGCTAAAATATCTTGCAAACCAGAAGATGAATTATAAGTGGGAAGGACCTGTGGAAAGAGAGATTTCACCTCTTAATAAAAAAATAAGAACAGCTGTTATTAGACGAGCAGCTTTTTAGGAGTGACATTTTAGACCGATGCAAGCACCCAACAAAGGAAGGAAGACAGACCTTAGCTCCACATGTGTTTATGGGTGGGTATTGCCCCCCATACCATCATCCATAGGGATCTGTAGTCAAGGTAGACAAAAGACTGCTCAAGTCTCCTTCACCCAAACTCCTAGCCTTTGCACTTTCAAACTGACAAGCATACAAACAAGAACAGTTTTTAAAGCTACTGTAAGCTATTAATTCACTCTTTAACTTACTACTTTATTAACTGCATTTCAGACATGTCACCCCCTCAGCACAGAAATGGAACAGAAGCAACTGAAGACAGACAAGTGTGAATATAAACATGTTGGGAGCTGCATTTGGTAGATTTAAAGGTAAGAGTAAGCCTCAGTTTTCATGTAAAAAAGGCTCCACACACCCCCTAAATCCAGATTATTTTATTTTTTTAGCTTATTAAATTTGAGAAGTGTATTTTCAACTAGCAACCAAACCTCCACTTATCAACAAGACTTTCCCCTGAAGAACACCATGAATTTCCATAGCACCTTTCCCAAGGGAGGGGGGCAGGGGAGAGAACCCAAGGGAACACACTTTCTTTCATACAGGTGTGATGACTCCCTTCCAAAATCTGAATCAGAGGCACCAATAGAAAGAAACTTTCCTCTATCTCATGTCTATTCATTGACAGATCTCTGGCAAGCAGAGATTAAGAGCAAGGTCCCCTTCTAGCCACACTGGCAGAGTAACACCAGTACTATGGGAAGAAACTAGCCCTATCACCACTTCAGAGGCTTCTGTACACAACTGGGGACACTTCAGAGAAATCTTGCAGAGTACAACAAGGTTGTCTGAATACACAGTTAAGCCAGGTTGGACACATTCTGGAGCCCAATCAACTAACTTGCTCATAAGGCAAGTAGTCAGAAAGCATGGTCAATGGTTTGGGGCACAAATTAATTTTATTTACACATGGCAGGCAAGATTAACCTGTCAAACAAGCTTAGTTCTTGCATTACCAGATAATGATAAATAACTCCCTGCAAGTCAGCTCGGAGGTCTGAAAACTTTATGCAAATGAAATGCCTTAAAACACAATGTCCTCTTGCTTTTTTCTTCTTAACTTTATCTTAACTGTTACTGTTCAAGGAAGAAGAATTCTCTCTCATTCCTAGTCTCTCTTGAATCTACTTTTTTTTGTTTGCTTGTTTCTTAGTTTTCCTACTGCCTCAATTTTCTCTCATTGCCTGGAGCAATATTTTCCTCAAACACCTGAAAAAGGTCTTTTCACTCATCATTTCACAATGAAAGTTGGGGAAGACAGACAGGATAATGGTATTCTACTGCCAGAAGTAGGCTCTTCTGGACTGAGTAATTTAGCAAGCCAACTACAAATTTTTAAGTACAGGGAACCAGCTTGTCTATGCTCCCCTTCTCTTCTTCACACTGTCAATAAAGTCACTATTTTCAAAAATACACTCAAGTTAAAGAAAATTTTCCATTAGAAATCACATCATTTAAAAGGAAGAGCTGCTCCAAGATCAGAAGAAAGAATGAAGTCCTACTTTCTGAAAATGCACAGACGTCATTATCTTCAAAACTTGTACTGTACAATAGAAATCTGATTAAAATTACATGAAGCATGATAATAAGAGAGGAGAGGGTGGCTATACCATGCTGAGAATATATTTAATGATAGCTAAAAGGGAAGAAGTATGATGTGAAAACAGTTGAATAATGGTCGACAAGGATGACTAAACTGAACAGGTGAAACAGAGCATCTTGTCCGATGCAGAGAAGTCTTCTGAGCAAACTGGCCAAAATGCATACGAGGTCTTATGGAAATAAATAAATAAATAAATAAATGGGAGAGACACTGCACTTGAAACGCAGCAGACAGGAACAAAGGAGCAAGCCCCAGGAGAAGGCAGCATCTTAGAAGTCAGCACAGATAATGATGCTGCTTGAAAGCATGCAGAAGACAAAGTCTCTTGGAGAATCTGAAAACTATTACTCTACTACACAAACAAGACGATAATGGAGACCTGAGAAAGCACAGCATTTACAGACAATTGGTCTGTTGTCTACAAAGTTTTTACCAAAGTAAGTGAGGGTAAAAAAAGAAGTCCTCACTAAGGCAAAACTTTGTAAAGTCTGATTTAGTTGAAATACTTACCAATAACCTACTTGTTCCTGCAGAAATAGAGGTAGCAGTGACAAAGAAAAAAGGGGAAAACCAATCAATGACAAAAAAGTCAGTGTACAAAATATTAAAGATTACAGCTGGGAAGATTGTCAATAAAAAGTTAAATTGTTATGTGGGATGTTCTCAGGAGTTTTAATTCTAAACATAATGTTTCATTTTTCAACAGCAACATTAAATTATATTCCAAAAGTAGTTATAATTACATTTATCATTCAGTGTAATAGAAAAATTATATCTATTAAAAGTACCGTTTCAAGAAAGTCAAGGACAAAGGTTTCAAAGCATACTTGTTTTCTTGTGCTTTTCATCTCATTTTTTAATCACAGATACAAGAATGTATTACCTAAGCATAACAGCAGACTTTCCTCCATTATTATACTTTGTATTTTCCCTCTTTAGCTCTCAAAATAGCAGCCCTCCACAGAGGGCACCAATTTCATAATTCTGTAGGTGAACATCTAACTTATGGACTAATTTATTCTTATTCACTTGAAACTGGTAGGAACAGAGTAAATATGGTTGTGTTTGTTTATTTGGGTTTGTTGGGGGGGTTCCCCCCCCAGAGTAAAGGTATGACTTATGAATAAGGAGTGAGCTTTGTAGAAAAGTCCAGGATGAAAAATATCGTTCATCCTCAGCACAAAGGAATTTTAAGGCATAACTTTTAAAATGTACTGCCATCTCTGCTTATCACCAAGCAGCCTTCTGTTTGTAAATGGAAAATTCAACTAAGAGAAGTTCACTCTGAAGAAGATCCCTCCATTCTTCCAACTGGGAAAATATTTACCTTAGTATATGGACTACTGCAGAAGCTAGGATGTAGGTTCATAAGCAGCCAGACTTTTAACGGAATGATTAAAGAGAAACTTACAAAATGGGAAGACCACCAAGGGTTACAAAACACAATTTCAGAAAGGTGTACACTGGAATCTGATAATTAAATCCTTCAGTATTAACAGAATTTAAGCGTGTAACATGAATTATGTACAAATTTTGATAAAACGTGAGAGCGGCTTCCTAAATGTGAATGATATGCATTTATGTATTATAATGACTAGCTTTCCAAAAGTTCCTATTTCTAAGACAGAACCTTTTAATAACATCTGGGGATATACCATAGTGAAGAAAGCATGCAAAATTCCTAATAAGAGGAATAGTAAAGAAGATGCATAATTGTTTCAGAAAAAGATAGAACTGAACCCAAAAGAAATACCCCCCAACCAAGTTTTCTTAACTACTCTCAGTAAAAGCTGAAGAAAATCAAGCTATTGACTTACATGCTTTAAACATATCAATTGTGACAGATTTGTCTATATTTAGTCTTTTACCTCTTGTAAGAGAGTACACAGCACCCACGCCATATTCTGCAAAATCTTACAGAACATCCATAAATCCCTAACCAACCAAACTTTTAAATAACATGCCACATTATTCCTACCACAGCAATTAAGTCAGCAATGTAATTCCTGCTTTTTCATGATTAAGATGCCACTGTTTGAACAAACTGTTAAGAAATATTTTGTGTATCACTCAAATTTTAAATTATCTTTGTAGAAAATGTTACTGAGCATTTTCTCTTTTTTTCACTCTTTACAACTGCTGAATTGGTCTATCAGTCAAATTGAGAAATTTGATTAGTTACCTATTTTAAACATCTACACTTAGAAGAGAAACATCTTGTTTACATTAACCAGATCTTGTTAATAAGATGCACATATACAAACACACACACACAGAGCACAGATTCTAAATTAAGTTATAATAGGGATGTGAAGTTGGAACAAGTTAGTTTAAATGATATTTTGACTTTTTAGTAGTTTGAAAAATGACATGGTAACTTAAATGCTTTTATTACCCAAGTACAGCTTTTTCTGTAAAAAGTATATACTTTTATTGTTGTACTCATCCATAACACTACTGAAGGCAGGAGAACCTGCAACTATTTAAGAAGTATATTTTGTTCTTCACTGTCCAAAATCCTGATCTGTCATTTGATATATACATATAAGCATTATACATAAAAGAAGGAGACACTGTCTTGAGGTTTTTTTGAATACTGAGATAGCATGAAATTGTATCATGCCAAAGTTAAACTTTAATAAGAAAGAGTTGATGGGTTTTCTTGGCATGAAACTGCAACATGCTAATAAATTATATTTTAGTAAGAAAGGGGTGTTGGGTTTTGTTTGGGTTTTGTGGTTTGTTCTGTTTATTAAACACTGACTAAAGAGGCATCATAGTATTCCTATTTCAGGAATGTACTTGTAAGATCAGGATCACAGTGTGTCAAGTGCTGCAAATGGGTTTGTTCATATATATGTGTTAGTCCCTCCTCCAAAGAGCTTACACTCTAAAATAGACAAGAAAAAACAATAGTTACAATAGGAGCAATGTCTCTATTATATACTTTAGAAAGGTAGTAAGAAACTTGTTTCAGCTTGCACAGAAAGTCAAACAATATAAGTGTGTAGGTGCCACCTTACATAAAAATGACCATCTGCTCACAAGGACATTGACACAAGGGTCACAGAAAAAGTGAATCATGAGATAAATCTGCTCTGCCTTTCCATGTAGCTCTGCCATCATAACCAGAGCCTTACCTAATGAGTTAGCAAGGCTCTACCACAGATCCCTAAAAACCAGTGATTGAGCAGTTAAAATATAAATAATAAAATGCTCAAACAAAAAAAACCCAAAAGTCTGCTAGGTTTTTTTTAAGAATTGAAAAGCTCTTTAGAAGAGTTCTTGAGGGCAGCATAAAGAATGCCAGGGTCTGAACCTGCACTCCTCTCAGCTCATTTATGCATTCATTCCTTTACCTTCCTTCTGCCTCTTGGCAGCATGACCCCCTTTGCTCTTGCTGCCCCTTCCTGCATGTGCATGTCAGCTGCTAGGGACCAGCCCAAGCAAGCAGGACTCTGAGCCTTCCCAGTGGTACACTGGAGCAGCCTACAGCACCTTGTTGTATTAGTCAGCCTGCCAGAGGCATATAAAACAATCCAGAGACTGACAGGATCAAGACAGCAGCTAGAGGGCAAAGACCAGTAAGATGCATTTAAGTAAACACTTCTCTGTTAAAAACAAAACAAACAAACAAAACCATACCCAAAAACTGTGGACTTCTAGAACAAGTGACAAGCTAATGAAGGATGCACTTCAAACATGTACTATAAACATACATCAGCAGCAAACAACTTTTTTTTAAGGAATAAAAATTTCCATGATGCATGTTAAGTAACCGGACACCTAGACCTTCTCAAACAACTAAGATTTAATTCTCTTTATATTTCCAATTCTTCAAAGTGTAAGACATTAATTAAAAAATAATTTATGAATCATCCATCACTTTAGTCCTGAGGTAAGACTACTTGGGACTACTACCACTACTAACCCAATGCCAAAATGATTAGAAACAGATTTATATCTATTTTCCCATTGTAGCCTTTCATTCTAGGTTAAAAAAAAAAAATAAAATCCCAACTTGCTAAAAGCCTCTGTGAAAGAAACAATAGTTCTCGACAGGTACTTGCAGTTAAACAAACCATTCTCCAAGCCAGAAAGATTTTAGACTGCTAAGTATTTGGGTACCGAATTGTCACATTGTTACTTTTCATAGACCAGGTTTTAAGAACTGCAAAGAATTAATATCATTTATACCCATTTTTCTGTTTCAAATTAGATCTCCTCCTTCATCTAAGAGGAGCATTAGTCCCTCAAAAAGACTTCTGTTTCAGTAGACAGAAGATGTACTTTCAATGTCTTACAAAACAAAAATCTCCACAATGCTCTTGAAGGATAACTCTCTCACACTTAAAACCTTGTTACCAGTTTTCTAGAAGGCGTTTTTATTCTGGATTTTAGGAGAGGTCAAAAGTAGCTGTTTCCCACATGGACACCAGCTTAAATCCACTCCCTTTCATCGTAGAAGCCCTCAGAAGGCAAGTCCATTGCACACAGGGGAGTGCAGTTAACAGCAACTGTGATAAATTTCACAGTATGGCCACCAACAAATTAGTGAGATTAAGCCAGGCATAATTCATCAGCTCTTGTGAAAAGACAGACTTGTTCCAGTTCTGGCATAGTAAACCCTATCCATATTGAAGACTAGTGAGAAGTAAGCCACAGGCCTCTGCCTCCAGGCTTTGTTGTTTTGGCAAGTAACGTTTTTTTAAAATTTGCCTCTACTATTTTCAGGAACACCTAATAAAAGCTCCCAAAGGAAGCCTGACATTCCTGTCACTCTTCCTCTCTCTAGTGGAGGTCTTGCCATACCTGTCCTTTATAGCAGTTGTACCAAATCACAAATCAGTAAACTGGGAGATATGCCAGCAAGAGAAACCTACTTTTTTGTTTTATCCTTAAGAAGCAATACTCAATACAATTCCTGGCTTTGTGCAGCACCATTTAAACATCTAAACTTACATCTCTGCTTTCCAGAACTGTGTAGACATTGTACCATTCATTCTATTAATCCTATAATCTACAACTGCAGTTTCGGATATGAAAGACATCTCTGCAGGGCAGTAGGCAGGCTACAGAAAATTAACAGCTGTCTAATCTTTCAGGGAGATCCTCCAGCTTTTCAACCTCCAGGTTGATAAAGTTGAATGCTGAAATTGTTCTGTGAACAGAGGACTTCAGCCTGACATGCTGTCTGTCTGGTTCTTTCCACTGAACGTGGTAAGACAGGCTGAAATTCTGCTCTTGCTGTAAAAACAGTCCTTACCTAAAACTATGAAAACTGTCCAGAAGCTGGCCTAAAGGGAAAAAAGATGCAGTTGGAAGGGTTATGTCATACATATAGGAATATAAATATTTTACATACAAGAATGTGCTTTTGGGTAGAAGTCAACATAAACATGAAAATTGCCCTTCTTCACTACTGTGTAAGTAGGATCATTTTTATTGACATCAGAGACATTCAAAACAACGTTGAAAATTAAGCTCTTAGTGAAGGAAGGGAGTTCACAGCACTTAACATCTACACAATGATTTCTAGAAAGAAAACTAAAAACTTCAATTCATTCACCGGGCTTCTACCTGCAACAAAGTTCATCACAAGTTGAACTAGACCTCAAGACAGACTAATCTGTTTCGCTGCCACCTAGTTACTCTAGAACCATAGCGACAGCTTCAAGAGGAAAAAAGTTCATTTAGGCTCTTAAAAAAATACATTGAATGTTTCAGATGCATTTAGATCAATTCAGCATGTTACTTGACCTACAACACAGGTGGGATTATAAATCCTGCAGTACATCATTGTTGCTCTTGACGTAGCCTGGTATCTTACAAAGCTGAAGGTGGTACCATCCAGCAAAATAAAACAGCAAGCCTTCTGGAATAACTTCAGACAATACAGTCTTCTAATCTATTACTATTCTGGCAAGAACACGTATACACAAATCTGAGTCTTTAAAACCAATCAGGACAAAAATTCTGATCTTAAATGTATTGATATGGACAGCTATAAAGATTCTTTTTTTTTTTTTTAAATAGACAAACAAGCAATTTATAAAAGATGTAGGAACATCTTCTAAGGTACCAGTTATGATAACTTCTATTATCAATTCCTATTCCTTCAGGGACAGTTTTACAGAAAGAAACTGGAAGTGAGGCAAGGGAAAAAAACCTCTTATAAAACTACTAGCTTTTGTCTTGCACTGGCTTATCTGTTAAAGCAGATTTTAAATGTATTTAAATGTAAATGTACATGGTGGGTTCCACCCCCAACCATGTCCCTCCCATCCAAGCAAATAGGAATAATGTTTCATTCACTATCCAATCTCTGTATGTTTCTGTAACTACTTGGGGAATAAATAGTTTTTATACAAACCTATGAAATTACAATACCAGGGAAATAACTTCTAGAATGTGACTTCTATAAAAACCTTTGGCTCATATAATATATGATATCTCTAATGAAGCAAGTTAAAGGAGAGGAAGACAAAACAATATTGAAAAGTGAAACGCAACCCTGCAGATTATGCAACAGCTTGCCACAGTTCCCAGATAGATGGCAGAGGTCCAACCTCAACAAAGCAAAGTTACCCGTAAGTTAGGGACAACTGATTTGGAAACACAGCTTTTCCAGGACATTGAGGAAACACTAATACTAATTTTGTTTAATGACGGTATTTCTATTTTTCATTTAGAAGTTGAAATGCTTGTACTCCAACAACTGAAATAGCAAAACCTGTTTCTTTTCTTTTCCTCCTGAAATTCACTTTATTTCTTCCATTAGGAAGGGAGTGTAAGAAATGCACGTGGCTTCCTTTTTTATTTGTTTAGCAGCAAACTGAATAAAGCTGACAATGTTCTTACAGAAGCTGGTGTAATGGTATGGTAGTATACCAAAAGGTTTTCTGCATAAAAAGGAAATAATATTTACTTAGGATTCCCACCCCTAAGGAAAATCCTGCAAGACATTTGTAAAAAGATAACAATAAGTAGGAAAAAAAGCACATACTATCTTAAATAAACTGCACTTAACAATAGGGAAAAAAATATTCAAACCACATAGCTCTCTGCAGCAGGGTCACAAAAAGAAAGGAAAAAGGTCACTGAAGTATTTACAAACCCTGTTTTCACACATGAATCAAAGTATTACTGTGTTTTCCATCTTGGCTTTGAAAACCATTAAGTGAAATTAAATATTTACATGTTTTGTTCTTTTTCCTCCGCACAAAAGATGGATCTTATCTTGTTACCACAGCATTACTGGATGCAAAACTATCCCTTTTCAAAAGTAAATATTTCAGAATACCACCTTCTAGATTTTAACCTCTTGTCAAGAAAAACTAATGTTATTTCGAGAGGTTAATCTTTCAGTGAGCCTCCTACAGTTTAAGGCATCTTTCTAATACTAATTCAAAACACATCAGAAGTTTCTTCAGGTTTTTAAACACTTAAGGTCAAATATTTTAATCATCTCATTTAAGAAAGTGGTGTCACACAGCATCAAAAAAACCTGCACAGACAGTGTGATAACAGCAAGGATCTGTATAACCTTTTCCTTTTAATTCCACTTACTGGAATGAACCAAACAGGGAAGTCCTGTTGAAACTACAAGACTTTTAGCAGAAAATAAGAACTAGCTCCAGAAAGTCCTTAAACCATGTGAAAAGCAAACAGAGATGAAACTAAGAACAAGGAAGCTAGCTTACCAATGACTGGGAAAGCCAACAAGAAATCTTTCTTCTAGGATAAAAGGGAACAAATAGATGAAGACTGAACTTCGGAAACCCAAATAAGATTTTTTGAAAAAGAAAAAAGAACCAACACATAGGAATGTAGGTATATAAGTCTGACTTAAAAAGAGTTACAAATAGCCTTCCAGGGAAAGTCTGTCTGTCTGCTCTCAAGGCTGTCAAAGCTGCTTTCTGTACCACAGGGAATTGGGGCAAACAAGTCTATCACAACCTCTTGGTCTTTTAAATACAACTCAGTAGCCCAACGAGAAGGCTTCGGGCCAGCATGAAGCGTACTATTGTGACAAGGTACCTTGTTTCACTCCCGGCTACAGCGTGGGGCGCCCCTCATGGGGAGCAGGAGGAGCTGGAGGGGAGCGCCCGCCGCCAAGAGGCGTCGCCTGAGCTGTCCAGGGCGCGGGTGCTGAACGGGTCTCTGCACTGCCAGGGCCTCCCCTCGGCTTTTGGCTTTTCTCCTTTTTTTGGCTTCTACAGAGTGTGTATTAAACCCTGACCAGTTCATCCTTGACTATTAGTCTTTTGTTAATCCTGTTATTAAATGCAGTTAGCCAAATACCACAGCAATGACACAAATCGATATATTAATATGTGAGGTCTGTCTTCTCCAGCCAGGCCAGAATCAAGCCCTTTTAATGGTTTTTACTCATGGTCTTTAGGCAAGATTCACTGCTCAAAGATGCAAAGATACTAACTGCAGTTTGTGTAAAGGATGACGAGGTCTATGCAAGTGTAAAAAAAAAAATAAATCTGAAATCTCTATTTATACACCACAGGTGCCAATTTGTATGTACAGTCACAACTGTACATTTGTCTGTGTCGTGGAAAAGCTTTTCACAGCCTATCAGATGCTTTGAGTTTTAAAGAATAATTGCAGTTGGCTTTCTTGTTTCTACAGGAAGAAGCAGCTTCAAGTTTACCAGCTAACGCAAATAGTGATATCCGATATCTCTCTACATAATTCTGGTTTTAATGAAGCCTCTTATCAAATCTGTCCTCCTGAATCTGGCTAGCTGGACAATCACTGGCAGAAGCAGCAACTTAAGTTTAAGACAGTTACTTTATTGTTAAATCTCATCTGCTTCATTACCATCCTGGGCCTTTTTTGTCAGAAACATCTAGTAAATTAGAGCTTTCTACAAGCCTAAATCAAAGTAGGCAGATATAAAAAATGAGAGATACTGAACTGTAACAGTGCAACAAATGCCCTTCACTTACATTTCAAGGCTATATACATTGTTGAAATTGTATCTAATTACTCAAAGAGGCAAGTACAATTAAAAAGGAAAAAAGAGCCCTTCACATTTGTAATGAAGAAAAAACTACCCATTAATAAAAATGCATCAATTGCAAATTTCTGCATTCAAAATTGGGAATCAGTTCTGAAATAGTAAGAGTAATTTGCTTATTAGGAAGTTTCCAGTGGTAAAATTAGTTGCCACAGGAAAATACCCAAGGAAATGGATGATTTTCCATTAAGAAATTAAAGACAGAATAGATAAGCATCAATTGCTCAAAATGGGCTAAACCCAACCGATCCGGCATTCCAGTGCCAGGAAGGAACTGTTAACCTCAAAGTCCCTCCAAGTGCTGTGATCATCAACAAAGAGACTTTCACCCACCCATCACTCATAAGAATTAAATCTGTTCTTGTAACCCCTTTTGTGTGAAGTTTTTCAGGAAAAAACACTGTATGCCTACCAACCTAAAAATTATCTTGAATATTAATTTATAATGTCAAGAGCAAGGCCTGTTATTTTCCAACACACTCTGGAGAAATGAAAATGCACTGTTTAAGTATTGCATACAACAATAACTGACTGTAGTAGCTGTATCTTTATACTTACCCCTCTACGGACAAGTACTTGTGATATTCCTAATCCTCAACTACAGGGTTCAATTGTCATACCATTCACTGACTTTCAGGGTTAGGAAAGCACCATTAAAATTATCTTGCAGTTAGTTCAGGAGTTTCTGCAGAGGGCTATAAATCTAACAATTTAAAGATGTGAATACTGAGATTACAGAAGGAGCTCCTTTCCTTCAGCACAGGAAAAAAACCCTGTCAGTTCCTCCTTGTCAATATATGACAATTTCTGACAAATAGGATTATGCTCTTCAAAGCAGATTTGTGAGTATACCAAAAGTTCTACACGTGTAAGACCCACTGAGTAAAGCTGTCCTCATAGTGTTTTAGCTGTACCAGTAGCTTAGAAACATAGTACCTAGTACATTTATCATCACTGCCTGAAGAAGCACAAGGCTAAATATGTCAGACAGAAACTACAGGAGGGAAAATGCAAGAAAAACAAGGTACTGACTTGAAGTTTTTCTTCCTTTCCTACTTCTACATGAAGTTTCACATGTCTGAAATGAAATTACAAATGTCTAATTTTGTAAATTCACACATCTGTAAAGCATAAACAGAAAACTGAGAAGATTAGAATTTAATATGTTGACATTTAAGTTCCAGACTTTAATGCCTTGTGCTCTATGTAGAGCACATTTACCCAGTTAGATCTTTAAGGAAGCAAGCTTAATCAATTTTAACTTGTATGCGCTTCAAAATACTGCTAACAACAACAAAAAAAATTACGTCTCAATTTTCAAGTTTCGGTAAATGCAAATTAGAAAAACTGGAGACAAGAAAATACCTCAAAACAGATACCCTAAAATAATTTCATCAAACTGGCCTCTCTTCTATTTGATATAGAGCTCATTATCTCTTTCAACATGTTTCTCTTCAGCATTACTCCTCCATTAACACTACAGATACAACTATTGCTAGATAAAACCAGGGTAAGTTAAAATCCTGATTAAATATACTATCCAAAATCAGGTCTTTCTAGGAAAAAAAGAATAAAGTCCTAAACTAAGACACTGATTATTTTTTTTTTTTTTTAAACAGGAACATTTTAAAGATCCAGCTAAATCATTATTTCTGCAATTTATTTTTGTTTCCAATAGCACTTCAGTTACTAATACAAGTGTAGCGAGTAAGATGACTCATCCACATGAAAAACAGCAAGAGGGCAGAGAAAAGCAAGAAAAAAGGAGAGGGTTTCAACAAGCTACACACACACACAGCTTTAGTGTGTCACAGGATCACAGTTTAAGAGACTGGAAAACAACTCTATCAGCACATACATCCGTTCATCCTAATTCCCTCCAAGTAAGAGTAATGTAACAAACACCACCATTCCATACATACTTTTCCCCTCCTTCCTCTTGCTTACAAATTTGGCATCTTTTTCAGAGGATTTCCTTTGAGCTAAAATTTCCTGGGGAGCTTATGTTTTTCACTTATTCTAATTCTGCACCTCTATGGGTAGTGTCAAGCCAGCCACATGTTGAATACAAACATTTGTTTTTAAACGTATTTCATAGAATGCTTGCATGCTACAGCTAACAAAGTTTTACAATTAAGAACAGGCTGCCACAGGACACAGTTGTCAAACAGCCCAGAAATAGTCCAAATCCACAATGGTAAAAGGAAGAAAAAAAAAAAGTCCTAAGAGGCACATCTTATAATTAGTATTTTGCAGCACTTAACAGTCAATATTACAGTTAAAGAGACATTTGACTACTTTCAAGCATTTAAGAGCCTTCCTCATATTGACAAATCATGCATCACTTTTGTGTACTTAACCTGCAAGCTAAGGTATTTGTTGAGCAAAACAAGGGGAAAATCAGAATAATCCCCAAATTGCTATAATCTCATCGAGATCAGAAGACATTCAGGTCTCCCATTCTCAGCGCATTATATCAGACTCATAGCTAGAGTAATTTCTGTTATTAAAAGGCAGTATAGCTACACTAATTAGCGCAGCACCTTGTTTCTCAGCATAGCTAGCAATCCAGATCCGCCACCGAACAAACAACATGGCTGTACCGCTTTTTGGACCCAAAAAGCCAACAACATTCAATACCACACTACACCCCACATGCTACACTTGCCATTTTCATTAGTTAAGTAATGAACAATGGGTGGAATGGCAGAGATGGAAGGAATAACCTGCAGATAGCAAAATACAAGAACCACTTCTCCAGTACACTTCAACAGTGATCCACTTCATTTTTGGATGCTTTTGTCTACTCCAAGCTTTGTTGCTAAGTACGTGTTTTTCATCAATAAAATACCGGGATAAAATACAAAATCTGTACGCCAGTATTTGCATCAGTAAATTCAAATTCAGCTAAAATGGAGTCAATATGATTAGTCGACTGAATAAAAATCAGGCAACAGACATACATCAGCAAGTATTTTGCAGAGAAAGACTGCCATGTCTGTTACAACAAATATAACGCAAGTCATCCTTCTTGATAAACACCGTTCAGAGTAGAATTTTTCCAAGAGTTGAAAGAAATTACAAAAATTAATTCCTACTGACTTTTCTAGCACTACTAAAAGCAATGACTGCAGCAGAGGTCCTGGAAATTTTTTGCTCTGTCAAAAAAAGGTCAATATTTAACAAGTTTTTCAAAAAAATTATTTATTACTAAAATATTGACCTTTTTTAATGTATTTAGCCAATGGTCAAAATTCCTTGATCAAAGATTACAGCTAGCCAATCCCTAAAAGAAAATCAATACTGGCTAGAATTTAAAAACTAGAATACTTTTGACAACCACTGCACGACCTCTGGTTCCATGACAGCATACATTTGCCTTATCTGTGTGAATAGGAACAAGCAATTTCAACACTGCTGTTGGCCCAAGTGGTCTTCATAAAGCTTAATTCTCGCCCACTTTTCACAAATCAAGTTTTCCCCAACATATTAAACTGTTTAATGTCAAGAAATTACACCGTCTGAGCTTAAAACTCTTTTGAACATTTCTTCTGAATAAAGCTTTAAAGCAAAATGTACAATCATTCAATACATTTAAAAAGTTAGTTGCCTGCACACTTGTAGAGGGAAGTATATAAGACATACCAGCCCAGCCCACTAGCAGGAACTCTTGCCCTCCAGGTCAAAATGTGTTCATCAGCTGCTTTTGACTTCATCAGCTGAACACAACCACATGCCTTACAACTGGAGAGGCACAGTGGAGACACGAAGGAGAATAACCTGGGATGAACACGTCATCCCCCACATTTGCACAACATAAACCACATTATTTGTGTTAGCCTTCTTATTTCTTTGTTTACAGCAGAACTAGTCCCACATTTGCACAGAACATTTCCCCCAGTCCTTAGCTGTATGCTGTCACTGGATCTTGGTCTTATCAAGTGTGTGAAAACCAAGTTTATTTTAGCACGTGGTTTATTATGCTAACAATGGAATCTGCATTTCCTACAAACTGAAAGCTATTTCAGTATTGTATGTTACTTCTAAAGCATTTCAAACACTTTGGTTTTTCACATCCATCGTTATGGAGAAGCCCAGTATCATCTGTCTTTGAAAATGTTATTGCTTACAAAACACACAAATTCATGGATATAAACTAATCCAAGGCTGAGCTGTAGAAACCATACAATTAAAGCTAACTGAAGAGTAATATAATTCGGTCCTTAAAAAGTGAGGCAATGCCTGTACGCTTATCATCTAGTATCTAAATGTGAGTCATCTAGTATTCAAATGTTCGGACAGCTGAATTAGATATTCAAAGGGTGTTTCTTTGATAGCACGCAGCCCTTTTACGTATGTGAATTTAGTGCTGTTTTCACTCACATGATCTTCTAGTAGATTATTTCTCTTCAGCCAGCCTTATGGCTCTATCTCATGGGTGGAGCAGGTATTTTATTTCTTTAAACAGAACTTCAAAAATACAAAAGTAGTTTTACAATTATATTTTATTATTCTGAAATTGTGATTCGTTCATAGATTAATAGAGCTCTAACAAAAATTGTAGTCTTTTTTGGTTTGTTCTGAACTCAGACAAACTACTTGTCATGTATTTAGTATTACTCCCAGTATAGAAATACAACAAGTATAAGCCCACCTAGATCTGACTACCTCTAACAACTATACCCACATCAGTAAGGGGAAAAAAACCCCAAGCCAAAACACTCAAACCAATCCTAATTGACCATTAAGGTTGCAAAATCACAACACAAAAATCAAAAAGCTCCAGAGGAAAGTTGCATAGGTAACCCTGTATTTGGGCCCTTCACACCCAAACTCAGTAATACTACCTATCTTTCAGAACACTTCATCAAAATCACCTCTGAAGATGAATCATGTTTATCCAGTTTAAGAGACTACAGGAGCCCTGAGCCAGGTACTGCACAAGCATAATACACCTTCCAATATTCAGAATGCATGTGTGTGATTTTAAACTCACTCTTCCCAAAGGACAGCAAAAGACCCAAGAAAACGGACAACAAATCCTCAAGCCTGGCATCTTAGACTTCAGTCATCCTTGCTGATACAGCAAAGACAATGAGAACAAAGACTGTCTCACGGTGAAAGCAGTTAAATGACCAGAGAACTGCATTTTACTATTAACACTGTTCTTTATATTCTGGAGATTGTCCACCATTATCTCTCTGAAGTTTGCTTAACTGAGAATGTTCTGCTCTATTTGACAGGGCCACAGCATCTTCTCAAGACAGGCAAGACTCCTCTATACTGGAAGTTCATATTCATGGTCAAGAATCAAGGAGGAGTGATGTTCTTCAGTTCACAAGAAGCAAAACTCCTGATACTTGCAGGAAGTCAGGATTCAAAAGTGACACGATTTTCAGGGAACTATGAGGATTCTTGGTAGGGAGACTGCTTATTTTCTAAGTTTTCTGAAAGCCTATCACCAGATTGGTCCAGATTTCATTATAAAAGACAGGGTTTTTTAAGATTCTCAAAATACTGTCTGTGTGTTCAGGCAATCTGCAGAAAGCACTTCTAAGCAGACTTTTCTTCTGCTGCACATGGAAGCCTTCACCACTTTTAAGCATCTTTCACGAAGGCCACATCTGTTAGTGTACACTATGACAGTTTTTATTTTAGCAGTACAGATGAACTGTCTTTAGGTTACGCTCAGTGCAATTCATCAAGAACCCATGCTTCAATTCTGTGTCGAATTCAATACTCAATGCATCTGTATTTTAATAAGACATGGGTCCCTCCCCTTTTTGCATTGAGTCCTAATAATTTAAAAGATGTGCTAAGTGGCTTAATTATATTTCAACTCAAGCAAATGTATATACATCTATACTTGACGAAAAAAAGATTTCCAGGAAAATCATTAACTACAGCTTCATTTTCCCCCACAGACTAGCCTTCACGCATATCCAGGCAATGTGCGAGTACTGACATAACAAAGAATGTCATTTAATAGTATTGATACTACTTCAGGGGCTCAACTAACCTCTCATATCTAAAAACTCCACCTTCAATTTTTAAAACCATAATGAACTGAGAACTGTCAATGTTAGATTAATGGCTGGACTAGATGATCTTCAAGGTCTTTTCCAACCTAGATGATTCTGTGAAATTGCAGTATAAATCAATCTGACATAGGGACTAATTACGATAGCCCAACTAGGAAGCGTTTTGAACACCACTAGTTTTAAAAGCCAATTACAGTTAAAATGTTGGAAAATAATTGCTTTATATAAATGACACTTTGTATGGAAAGCCAAATAAACTGTAACAGCTCATTTTTTTCTGGCCATTATTCTTAGGTGAATTTATTACAAGTTACTAAAAGACATGCAAAGTGCATGCCAGATGAGAACTCTGTATTTATAGCACACCAAGTCAGTCAGCAAACAGAATCTACTAAAAATATCCACAATGGTATGCAGCACACCCACCCTTTGGGGACTATTCACAGGCTGTGGTGGTCTGACTTTTAGACAGAGCAGATAAGGAGGAAGAAAACACTCAAGTAGGTTAGTTCCTAAAGACAACTAAGAATAACGGAGTCAAATCCCACACAACATTTCATATTTTGTTCGGCGAGCAGGCAGACATCCCGAGCCCTACGAGATCTTCCTGCATGCTTGCTGACCTCTCCAGGTCAATACTATGCAATTTCCATGCATAAAACAGAAGCATGTCCTGAGTGAAAGTGAGAACTGGTCTCATTTTTTCTATGGCATACCCTCCCATTTTTGCAAGCATCAGGAATCTGAAGCCTACCGAACAACAGATGTCAAAGAGCTCTGGATGCACACCATCCTTATGAAAGTCACGATGATCATTTACAAAGGAAAGGTGGTCTTGGGAACACAGGCACTTGTTTAGGAAATACCTAACTGGAGAGTAGACAGCAAAAACTTTCCTGGATGCTTACAAAGTACTGTTCTGGTTTTACTCGGGTAATTTTGTTTTTCCTACAAATTGTTTTCTTTTGATTGATAAGATGCAAGTCTTTAAAGATATTCCAAAATGGAAACTCAGAGCACGCAAAGCTTTCTCACTGTTTCTTTCCATGGGTTAAACATCTGCAAGAACAACATGTTCCATTACCACAGTAAATGAACACAATCTGTAGAAAAGACCATACGTCTCTACCGAAACTAATTAAACCACTAATGAGCAGTAGAAACACTGAAGAAAAATCTTGAAAATAATATCAATTTGGTTCATGCATCTGCAAATAGCAGGGGAAACCTACCCAAAAATCTTCATAACATTGTTCAAAACTTTAAAGTTTCATGCAAGGCTAAGACAGCAAATCAAGAACATGTATGCAATGAAGTTTTCCATGAGCAGCTGGCAGGAATGGGAAGAGGAGAACTAACCCAAGCAGATGGGTAGGCAATGCAGTTTAAAAATAGTTTTGAATTTCTAGCAGTGACAAAAGGCTTTCTTTATAAGAAAAAGAAATGACGTGGAAGATTGTTGGAGACTAGTCTGCAATTATGTGAGAACATGAGGAGAGGCACACTGTCAGGATATCAAGGTTAGATAGGTATTCAGAAGACATTAAAGAGGAAGGTCTTTGTTTGAACTGGCACTGCAAAGGCTCAATCAGGTATTATCGCTGTCTTGATAGCCAAAAGAAATATTTATATATGCTATTACAATTAGGCTGTTTCCTTTTCTTCAGACCATTAACTATTTACACTTCTCCCCTAAATGCAGTGCTGCCATTTTTATTATTTGGCTTCTCGTAACCCCTTTTGTTTGCCAGGCAGGAGAAGAAGAAAAAGAAGCCCTTCAAAGACCCACTATCACTCACCTCAGTCGTTACTCCAGTGCCTCAAGCCTCTCCTCATCACAGAAATCTGTCTCCAACTAAAGGAAACAAAACATGGCTCCCAGGGGCTTCACTAGCACTACCAAAAGATGCAAACAGTTCTTTTAGCTGATTTGTCCAAACACTTAACATTTGAGACTAAAAGCAGTCTCCTGACTGAGCTGGAGCAGCAGGATGGTGGTGTTGAACTTCTGCTACTTTCTCCTGCCCCCTCCTTAGGGGAGTTTACATCTCTGCTGCCCACCAGGAACTGTATGCACGCAGGAACAACAGAGCCCACTAAACACAGTAACAGTGAGACCCTGAAAAGGGATGGGATTCCTCAAACCCATCTGTCAGAACAGCTCTTCCAAAACTCCTTATCAATAGGCTTATCCTTAGACTGCTTTCCTAGCACACTGGATTTTTCAGTCTGTATTTTGGTTAATGGAATGCAAATACATTTCCAAAACCTCACGTATCTTCAGAGACTGCAGAAGTGACTCTCTCACTTAGGTGTCAACTCATCGGTATAACTGAAGAGAAAATGAAGCACATCTATCTATCCTCCATCTGTGGTTGTTGTGAAGTTATGTGTATGTTTGTATTTCTTCCAGCTTTCAGACTGGTCTCCATTGTAACCTTCTTCTACAATCAGCAGACTTCAAGCCAGCCTCTCATTGTTATTGCTCTCATTTTTCCAAAGTGGACAAACATAGATGTGATTGTGTTTCACTGGTGCAGCCAAGTGAATAGAAACAAATCAAAACACCAAAGCAGCGACAGCCTCTTAGCTTTCACTGTTCTGTACCTTGTAAGACCTATGAACTGCAACAGCAAAACTATCTGAAAATGCACCTGAATATTTTTGTGTTCACAGCAGCAAATATCAGTGTTATCATACCTCTAAAAAAAGGCAGAATTTGTATGGCAAAAACATAGCTTTTATCAGACTAAATCCTTACACTCTTTCCTCATTCTGAACGAGCAGAAAGTAATTTAGAGAAATATATTGTATTGAAGATTCACTGGCCTTCCTCAAACATAAAAAAAAAAAATTACCAACTGCCAGGAAGAGAAGGTATGTTAAGTGGTACCAAGGCATCCAGCCTGAAACTGCAGTACCAAGTTTCACTGCTTCTAACAGGATTCCCACACAGAGGATATCCCAACAGTCTCATTGCAAAGCACACTTCCCAATGCTTCTCACAGCTCAGGGGGCAGAGACCTCAGAGATACAACTTTGGCTGGCCAAACAGGAGCAGCATCGAAGTCTGAAGTGTTTAAGAGTTTCACAGATTCTCAAAGCAACAGTATTTGGACGATACTGGGAAAGAAAGGCAAGGAAGACAGTCATACACCACCACCACACCCCCCACACCCCCCCCCCCCCCGAAAAGGTGTGAGAAAGATGAAGAGAACTTCAAGAACATATTCAAATGTACCATATAACTAAACAGATCAGATGGAAACAAAAACAAGATTCAAATAATTCAGGTTATAACCTCAGGCTTTCATGAACTTTCTTCTCTAGAATGAAGAATTCATTCATTACTTTTACCAGCTATTATTGCAAACAAATGCTACTATAACATACCTATAAGGTTCAACCCATACTGTGCTAAGTACATTCAGTAGCTGACAATAAATCCTGTACCATGAAGTACTTCATAAAAAAGCCTGATCATTATTTGGCTTGAGAACCTAAAAAGCCTCACAAGTTTCCTTCTCCTAATAAAGTTGAACAGATGCAACTTAATCTCCAAATTATTACTCCAAGTTTTGACACAGGCCTGAGAGCTGTCAACAGTTGTATCTGACAACAACATATATTTAAAAACTTATCTATAAATACATCCTATAAAATTGTATATGACCACATACAACACAATCTAAGATTTCGTATGATACTTGTACAGGTTCTGCTCAATCAACTTGAATGAGAAACTGATGTGGAAATTTAAAAGACTCAGTATATAACATTTCTGCTATCTTCAGTTGAATTTTTACATATTCTTCCCTAGGAGACTTTTAAAGACAAAAAAAACACCAAAAACATTTAAAGGCTTTATTCTTGTCTTACAAAATCATTCCCAAGAAGAGATTGAAATCTGAACACCAGAAGGATACTTATACTATGTGTTTTCACCAAGAATTCTTCCTGTTGTGACCACCCAGAAGGAGGATCAGAAACACAAAGTGGGTTCTGAGGAGCTGTCAACATTTTAAGTGACAGAAGTAACACATCAGCAGTTACTCAAAGCAAAGAAAATTCCAAAAGACCATCCATCTGAACTGGCTGTCGCAAGCATCACTGGCAAAACCAAGCTATATTCTAACTACAGCGGTAGCTTTGCTGTACTGCTGACAGTTTAGGCAGTAATACTTCTTAAAAACACAGAGAAAAAACTAACTGCGGATCTCAAGGCCAATTCTTCTATGTGCGGTTCTTAACAGAAGATAAGAATATTTACTGTGGGGCTGGGAAAGAGGGGAAGTTCCATTCACTGAGGAACAGAGCGGGAAACTACTGGTCAAAATTCCTAATAACAGTGTTATCACCTTAAAGGAAGCTGGAACTCAGCGTTGTGTTGCAAGAAAGCACTTGAACGTCACATGCAGGTTTGGCCTCTGCATCTGGGAGTGCCGTAAGATCTTATGGAATTTGGGTCTCACTCTGCTTAACGCTCTAAGTCTATTCCAGGCATGCTTGCAGCACAAAGAGATGAACACGTGTATTTCTTTTTTCATGAGACCAAGGCCCCAATTATTCAGTAAACTGAACTCTTCCTGAGATGAGACATAAGGTTATATAGCAGTATTTACTCTGTCATACTTTGATCATAAAGGTCTGAGGTCGGACAGGAACATCAGACCCTCACAGTCAGGAAAGGCTGCTGCTGCTACTACAGTGCCCATTGAAGGAACAGGGAAAATAGCTGATCATACTTTCCAATACATTAACATACAATAGCATAATACTTTTGATATTTTCATTCAAATGGCATATTAACAAGCATAGTATGGATTTAAGTAAGTTACATTAGAGAGTTAATATTTATACATTACTTCAGCATGCAAAGCTGCTCAGTAAAAGTGACAATAGAGTGTAATTCACTAATGGCAAATTAATGACAGTAATTTAACAAATGCAACACCCACGTGTCACTGATTGATGAAGCCAAGCAGTATGTCTAAAAACATACATAGTTGGAGATTCAGTTCAACTTATGGAAGTTATTCTTGTTCTTTTTTATGCTCATTTTCACAGAATTGCTATGCTAATTGTCAAAATTAATTTCAGTAGTTTTCGAGACAAAAAGAAACAATTCAGCTAATTTGCAAGTTACAAAACAAGGGAGGGACTTCAAGCATGCTTATGAGATACAAGATAAATGCCAGATACCACACCTAGACAGGCTTGAGCTAGTTACCATCAGGCCAAAACCAATTTTTTTCACCACACTGATGCTATTGATGTATGATCTCCAGTGGGGCCACTCATTCTAAGTGTCCAGTTATGACAAGGAATGAAAAAAACACAATGCATGCGGCGAAATAAGGATGCCGGCATTCAGTGTGATGTGGTATAATGTATCACTGATATTACAGAATATTTAAATTGCAAAAGAGAGTGACTTTTTAAGTGAGGCCTTCTTCACAAGTGTTGCAGCTTTATGATTAAACAGTTTTTCATCCCTATAAAAAATATGAAGATTTTTAAAAGAGAAAAAGCAAGTGGATTCATTAACAACCTGTGACCACGTAAGGACAGTGTATTTTGAAACTTGCCACTCAAACGCCTAACACACATTTCAGCCTATATTCTCTTTAATATGCCAATTTCAGAGATTTGCAAAAGACAAAATACAGTGTAGTAAAGCCACTAATAGATTATTGCGTGCCACAGGAAAGTACGATCAAATTCAGTTATTCTGAAGAGACCTTCCTGCAACTGAAAAAAGAGTTTCCTAGGTTATTGATCCTCATCACTGCATTTACATTTAATCCAGTCCCTCCTGGCAGCAAGTCAGGTTGCAAGACAATGTTTAGGCAAGGAGGGGGGAAAAAAAAGTTTTACCTCTGAGCAACAACTGGCTACATATTTTACTGATTCCCTTGTGCTTAGCACGAACTGCACAAGACTCCGTGGTGGGGTACACTTTCAACACCAAGAGAAATGCACATATCTTCTTCCCCCACAAGTCACTAAGAGAAACACATGCATCTTCTTCCCCCACAAGCTACCGTGGTGGTATAATGAGCATCCCTGCAACAAAGCAATCCTATTGAGCGGTTTGGTACTCTGAGAATAGTTATGTTTTCTTTCTGAAGGGCCAATATTCCTTTATTATAAAAAGGTTTGACAGCTTTCTGTTAATGTTCAAGCACTGCACTGGAAGGAGGCAGTTTTAGAAGTGGAAGTAACAGCAGCTATGCTGTCTTCAGGTCAACACATTGGTGGCAAGCCAAGTGACGGAAACCTTGCGCACCCTGCGAGGGTCGGACTGAAGAAACTCTGCTTTGGCTAAAACCAGGCTGCATTACCGAAAATAAGAAACCCAAGCCCGCTACAAGTAGTATGGATTAACTAGAATACAGAAACATAGGAATTTTACATTAGCCGCCTCCTTCCTAAAAGGAATCGTTTGGGGAAGTTGGTTAGTATTTAGACAGGTTATAATACACATGTATATTAGAATTACAAAGATAATTAATCCACCAAAAAAGTCACCTTGCACCTTAATGTTTGACTTACTCGGCCGACGACCTTTAGAATAAGCAGTACCGAAGGCAGTCAGCAACTCTGACAGCGGTTGGCAGCTTACGGGCAGATTTTTAAGGTAAAGAACGCAGGCAGTAAAATGCAAGTCCTACACCAGCCCTATTCATCTCAGTATCACGGGAGAGACAATAGACGATGACAACTTGCTCCACGTTTAATATGTCTCTTAAAGGGCCTCAGCTTCTCAGTTAAGTCAGAGTTCAGCTGAGTGTTTCTCCTGCCTCCAGAGCACATGCGGCCGTCCTCAAGGCTGTAGGGTGCCGGCGCTGCAAGGCTGCGCCTCCGCGGCACAGCCAGCTATCCGGCTCGGCTCGGCTCTTGGGGGGGAAACACGCAAAGAAACTTACTTTAACTTCTCTTTTTTCTTAATCGACTTTCAGACCCGAGAACTCGGAAAGAGGAACAAGCAACAGCCACGTGTTAATCAGTACTTAAAGAGGGGTTTGGTGCCATTTTAGAATAAACTGCGGAGACACATGATCCAATTAAATTCTAATTATGTAAGTAGCAGGCAAGAGTATTTACACAGGCACTGATTACAGCTATTACAGTCTAAAGTCGCGGCCGGAGAGGCTCCGCTTCCTCTTCGCCGTCCCGAGCGCACCGCCGCGGGGTTCGTTTCATTTTTAACCTCCCCCCTTCGCAGCTCTCGTGACAAACAATGGGAGACGCTCCCCCGAAAAGCCCGTCTCCAAGCCGTGCCACCCCCACCCCTCCGGCCGGCTCAAGCCTGGCAGAGCCGCCGCTCTCCCCCAAGCCACGACTCATTTGCCCGTCCCGCCTCGGGGCCGGGGAAGGTCCCCACGCTCCCCCGCCCCCCCGATGCCCAGCCCGGCCGAGCCCCCAGCCCCGCCGCGGCGGGAGAGGCGGCTCAGCGCCCCCGGCCCTTACCTCCGAACAGGTGCGGCGAGAGGTGAGCGGGCAGCGAGCCGATCACCAGCCGGGGCCCGCCGGAGGAGCCCCCGCCGCCGCCGCCCCCCGCCGGCCGCTCCCGGCCGCCCTCCTCCGGGGTGCTGCTGACCGAGTCCTGCGAGCCGTAGGGGCCGCTGCTGTGGGGGATGTTGAAGGCGGACTGCGCGGCCCGGGCCCCGGAGGCGGTGGCCCCCCCTAAGGACCTGCTCCGGGTTGCCGACCCCGCGGCCGCCGCCGCTCCGCCGCCCGCCGTCGCGCCTCCGGGAGCGGCGTGAGGAGGCGCCGCCGCCAGGTGCGCGTACCGCCCGCCAGCGCCGGCCGAGCGCCCGCCGGTCCCGTTAGCGCCGCCGCTGCTGCTGCTGCTGGAGGAAGGTAAATCCCCGCCCGAGTACGCCCGGGTGCGGCCATTGGCGGCGGTGGGGCTACTCTGCTTCGCGCCCATGGTCCCGCCGCCGCCTCCTCCTGGCGCTGCCCGGTGCCCTTCGCCGTCGCCTTCCCCGCGGCGCCCGGGGCTGGTGGTGGGAGTCCGGCCGCGGCGGGGGCGATCCGAGGGGCGAGTCGCGCCGGGGAGCGGGGGGGTAGGGGGGGGAGGGCGCGCCGGGGGAGGGGAACGGGTCGCTCGGTGGGTCGGTGCCGAGAGGGGAGAAGCCGCCCGCCGGGATCCGGCTCAGCTGGCGGCCCCGGGGCGGCCGCTGCTGGCGGGTCTGGGGCGCCACCATGAGCTGCTCGGGACGGTGCTGGCTCCCGCCGCGCGGCCGCTCGGCCCCGCCACCGCTGCTGCTGCTGCGCCCGCCGCCGCCGCCGGCACCGCCGCCGCCATCCTCCTCCTCCTCCTCCGCCGAGCCCTGTGGGGGGCAACGGCGGCAGCAGCGCCGCCGAGGCCGCTCGGTCGCCCGCGGCGCGCCGTGCCTGTGCCGGGGGAGGCGGGAGGGGGCGGTCACCCCGGCGCAGCCGCTCCTCTACCGTGTCGCCATACTGGGGGCGGCACCAGCGGGCGGGATGGGGAGCGGTTACGGCGGTAGGAGCCGCCGCCTCTCCTTCCTTCTCCCCCCCACCCCCCCGCCCGGCGAGGGACCGGCCCCCGGCGGCGCGACGGCCCAGGCCCGACGCCTCGCCTGGCCTCGCTCCGCCGCCTGCCCCTCTCCTCCCGCAAGGTGCGGGGCGGCGCCGGGCGAGGCCGCCCCGGGGCCGCTCCCCTCGGAAGGGCGATCCCCGAGACCGGTCTGAGGCGGGAACCCGCCAGGACACGCAGACGCGCAGACAGACGCACACCCCGAGCGGGGCGGGATGAACGCCGCGGGGTGCTGGAGCGGCCGCCCCGACGGGGAAGGAGGAAAAAGCCAAAGTGCCGCCGGCGGCTGCGGGTCGGGCGCGGCGGCGGCCGCGCCGCCTCCCCCCCCTTCCCGCCGGGGCCGCGCTCGGTGTCGAGCCCCGCAGGTGAAGGGCGGCCGGTGCCTCCTGCCGCGCCGCTTCCCGGTGCGCCGCGGCAGCTGGGCCGAGCGGCCGGGTGCCCGGGCCCCGGCTGAGCGGCGAAGGGCCCGGCCCGCCGCTCCCCGAGCCTGGGCTTGGCGGGGTAAGGGGCCGCTTTCCCGGGTGGGGGCCTCCCAGCGCGGGCGGCTTGCGGGGAGAAGCTGGAATGCGAAGGGTGGAAATCTCCTACATCTTTGTTTCACAGGCGGTAAGGAAAATCCTGTAGACCTCAGGCTCTAACTCTGAAGAAAAACTCCCGTTATTGTTGATGAGATTGACTAACAGCCAGAAGGGTTGGCCCTGTGAATTACACCGATGTGGATAACGGGCTCGGTTTGCTCATGGCAAAACCATCAGAGACATAAAATTAGTTTGCTCTTTAAGGGTACGTGATCTTGGATGTCATGTACGTTGCATTTGTATGAACGTGATTCCTACAATCGGTCATCCAAGGTAAACTGTTTGTTTTTACGGGTTACCATCTGCTCTAAAATAAAGTACGTGACCGTGAAGCAGCGCTGTGCACCGTCGCGGGACTCTGTCACACCATCTAGGGAGGGATTCCAACTACGTTCATGCCTGTGTTGCAATGGCATAGTACCCAGGCTAGTTTACAATTAATACAATAAACCAGGTCAAAATCTTAACACCCAAAGTGTTGTGTAACCTACCGTACATGTTATGTGCATGTAATTATTACATGTACATTACTATATGTATTATGTATATATAATGTACAAGTGTAACATACATAAGATGTACACGTATGGTGTCTCTGCTCACCCTCAGATGTGAAGAGGTTCAAAGGCCTCCCTTTCCCCCTCCTTTTGCCATCTCCATTACAACTGCGTGCAATTGCTTTCTGGCATCAGTGCAGCTCACAGTTCAATGTGCAAGAAGCGGTACCATAGCTGGGGCTGGCAGAGGAGGCTACCAGCCCTAACTCGTCGTTCTGACACCATTTTTCTGGACAGCTGAGACATTCTGAACCTCATTTAGAGAAGGATGCTGTAAACCATGGCTGGCCTCAGTGAGAGGCAGTGATTCCACAGCTGTCTCACAAACAGCTTGGTCTTTTGTGTGCTGGGTGCTGGGCAGACAGCTGTGGTCGATAATGTGTCGTCCCAAGCTATGCCATCTCCACTTGTGAATTCTGAGCTGCAGTTTTTGCTACCAGTGGTAGATACCCCAAGGTGGATCAAGCATGAGGACTTTCTAGTTCGGTTTCCTACAGAAAAAAAAACAGTGTGAATATGCTCTCTGCTCTACCACCAGTTGCTTTTGAAACCCTTGACCAGCTTCAGCCAAATCTCTCAGAGACTCTAACAGTATAGAAAATAAGTAGTTATGTAGGAAATTGAGATCCTATTAATGTTCCCACAGAAGGGAAAGCTACCATAGGAATTCCTGTCTTGCTCGATTCCAAGAATCTGCATGGGCAAAGATGTTGCAAACATGACTCATAATTTCTGCTGCTCACAGAATGCCTGTGGCAGTTCAGCCCTATTGGAGCAGGTTTAGAGGACAGCATGCTCGGAGTTTTATGGAGTTTTTAAAATTTCCACTACTGGGTAGTAGTGGAGCTGGTCAGCTGCTAGAATAAACAGCATTTTGAAAATAGCACATCTCTACACAGTACTTTTTGTAATTTCATTACAGTGGATCTGAGAGTTGAGCAGGTATTAAACACAGATTATATTTGACTGTGAATAACCTTTTATTCAATTTAGGATTAAATGATAAAAGTTGATGGGGGGAAAAAAGCCCTTAAGACAGCCAGACGGTTTCTCACTCTTCAAAAAATTACCTTTAACAGCATAGACTATTTCACAGAAGTCACAATAACAGGACAGCCTATGTTCCCTTCCCAGAGAGTGTGGCTGTTCCCAGTGCAATGGGCTGTTCTTTTTTCTTTTTGGGGGAGCTTCCGTTTTTGTTTTTCATCTAGGGCATATATTTGCAGCTCTCTCGCTATCAAGTATAAGGCTAAACAGGTCACATACCTCAAAGAACACCTACATCTTCAGAAAAGCAATGTGACATGCTTCTGAGCCATCTTTCTCCCCTCCATCCTTCCCAGCCCCTCTTAAAAAAGGTTACACAGAAATTTTTCTACATATGGAAAATTGCTTTATATAGCCAGCAGTACAGTTAGGTTTCTTCTAACGAATGACTGTCTGCTAGCCGTTAAGTCTTGTAGAGGCAAGTACCTGGCACTGTAACATCCACCCATTTGTTCATTAATATACTCCAGAAGTAGTTTGCATAAGAATTTCAATTTCCTACCCAGAATAGAAAATAACCAGTGACAAGAGGAAACAGTGCAGAGAGAAAGTAGAACATCTTGCTGCTGACCATATTTCCACAGATCTCAAGGACTCAGTGGAGAGCAGATAGTTCTATAAAAATTTACTTCTGTTGGCCTGTATGGGTTATTATTCATGTAGAAACATATCTAGGGAATCTTGTTCCTACTTAAATAAGCACAAAATAGGAACTAACCATCTTGTTCCTTGTCCAGGATAGTGGAAAAAAACTAGTTTAGACAGGCAAATATACTTGCTGTTCTTTGTTATAAGCTGCATACCTCCACTTCAATTCTGGTTACACTACCTTGTCTATCAGCAAGTGAAAATAATGGACTTGTTCTTGACCAGTTTCCTTGAAAATACCAGGTGGCAGGTGTGCCCCTAAGCATACAAAATTGGCCATAAATTCATAATATTGCACATTTTGGAAAATGTGTGCTGATAAATGAAATGGGTCTGAATTTTGCTCAGCTGTGAGCTATGCAGACAGATCCTCCCTCCTCTCCTGCCCTCTTCTTTGGTGGCTTTTACGGGGAAACAAGGTTTCAAGCAAGATTTAATTTCTGACAAAGGCGTCTGACCCTGAGCTAATAAAGCCAGCCAGAGGTTTGCATTCTGTTCAGAACACTGAGATCAGGCACTCAGAACACGGATCAGGCACTCCTTTTTAAAGGAGAAAGGTTTAAAAAGTCATGGCACACACTCATTACACACAGCCTGATTTTATAATTGCTAGCGTGGGCTCCTTATAGGGTTTGGGAAACTAGATTTTCTGAGCAGACACCAAACTAGAGGTGTACGTTGTGGTTGGAAGAGATCAATGCGGGTTTTACATTACTGTATATTTCTGCTGTTTAAAATAAAGAGTGCTGCACACCCTTTCTTCACAGATACTGAAAATAAAGACTTCTGAATTGTTCAGTTGCTCATAGAGAAAGCGCACCAGAACTGTTTGATCCCTCTAAAATAAGATGTGTAAAATACACGTGCCTTATATCTGCAGCTAGAGTAAGCCGTCCAACAGACAAGACTGTTATATATTTGCATCTGTAAGCCAAAGGAAATAGGTCCCATATTATCCCTGTCAGTGTGACTACGAGTTATAAATAAATCTATCGTAGGCATCTTTTTAGATATTCTTTGGTATCAGTGTACCTCCAGCTAGTAACTGGTGTTTTGAGAGATGCAGGAGACCCTATTATCCAGTATCTTAGATTTTCATTTGCATCGAATAACTCTTTATACATGTTTACTTTAATCCTATGAAGATTTACTCATATGCTTACACTGATGTATGAAAAACAGTCCTGCAACATGTTGTGATCAGTTTTCATGGAATAAAAAAAAATAAGCAGCTTGTAAAGCTCGAGGTTTGGGTCCTAAAATTATTCTGGAAATATGTGGTGATGCTTACAAGAATAAAGAAGTTTGTCCTTGCTTTATAAAAATTCTGTTTAAAAACATCCATCTTTTGTTTGAAGTTTATACTTTCCTGAATTTTCTGTCACACTTTAAACAGTATGCTCTATTTTGTACCCTGGAGTTACCCGTAGAGAAAACCGATGTTCACAGCAAAGATAACATAGTCTTAAAAACAAACTGACATTTTGACTGGACTTATTGATTGACGATCTTGTACAGGAAGAAATACTTGGAAATAACTTACCTGAAGAAATGGCAATTTGTGCTGTGAGCTCCATTACCACATGCTGTAAGTAGTACTGTAAGAAATATACTTTAGTCTAACAATTTTAATAGGAAAGATATTCAAAATAATTTCTAAGCTGTTCTACATTCACAGTTTTATTATCGTGGCCCCTGAGTAGCTCTGTAGGTAAGCAGATGCAATACCGAATGACATTCATATGAACTTGCCATTGTAGTGCATAATCAGGCCGGTGTTGTTACTGGTTCTCCAGTAAACTGTGTTAGTTTTACTCGTTGGTGGGTTTTTTTGTTAGCAGCTTTGCATGAATTATCCCATTGTAGCTTCCCGACCTTTCATGCAGCTATAGCCCTGCCCCCCTGCTATCTTTCTTCAGAAGCTACTGTGCAAACCATTTTTATGACATGCTCAAGGAGTAAGAGAAAACAAATAGTTCTTAGACTATGCCCATATCTACGCTAAAGGCGTTTGCACCAATTCATGAATGAAGTGACATCAATACATGTTGGGATATGCAGATCTGGGGGTATGGGAGCCCAGGGTAGAGGATTTGAGATATAAAGGTCCCATCCAGTTAATTTTTCTGTTTCTGTGATTTCTAAGAAGAGGGGGTGGAGGACAAACTAACAGATGGGAAGTATGTTTACTCTCTCTTGTTTTCAGATCTCGTGTATCAGCACCCAGCAATGCCAGCTGGGTGTGGATTCAGAAGCTGGGGGAGGGCTGTTGGTTGCCTCAGCTCCTTTTACATCTGCAGAGGGAAATAGTGATAGTCTTTCAAGGTATATTCCTGAATTACACTTTTTTGCCTTACAACGTAGGGTGCGAGACCATGAAACCCTTCTGCACCTAGAGAGGCATCCGGCTTTACAGCAAGCCTTATCTGAACAATTCATGATAGTTAATAAAGAAAGCACTTCAGGTCTTGACACAGTGAATATTACACAGGTAAATCAGCCTTCAGAAGCTGATTGCAGACAAGCTCTTTTACGGGATACATCTTCCATTAGCAGTACTAATTGCTTGAATGCTAGACATCTGTAAAAAGAGGTGAGTAAATGGAAAACAGTATTACAGAAACAATAACAGAGTGAAGTATGTAGGAATGACAGCAGGTGGTAGAGCCATGTGACATTAGATTTGCCAAGTACAATTTGTATTCTCTCAGGTTCTGTATTATCTGCCAAATATTACCTTAACTTCTCAGAATTGAGGAGAATAATACCTTTGTCCTTATTTTTGCACAGAATTTGCTAATATTTTCAATTGATTGTTTTAAACACTATTTTTAAAATATTCTATAGCCTCCTACTTACAGTCTGCTATTGATAAGCCTAATAATGAGAAACAAAAACACACTAGGTAGTTACTCAGAGGGCTTTAAAGCACAGCTGCTTGGGCAGTCACACGTGTCGCAGTCACTTCGTGCAACAGAAGTCAAGGGGACAGTAACAACCTTAAAGTATAATGAGAGCAAGCTTACTAGTGTATGTGTCAGGGTAATACTTTATGAACTAATGCATAGTTCATACAAAAGCACATAACTGGATTTTTCTGAAGGCCTAGATCACAGCCGCAACTATACCAAGTCGGGAGGAACGTCAGAGCTCTGCTTCATGTTCTCTGCCAGAAACGTTTTCTGCCTCAGCTTCTGTGCATCACGCCTGGTGTAAACCAAGCATGAGGGTGGTGTAAAAGGCTCCATCTGTCGTGTTGGCTCAGATCCACTTGACAGAAGCCGGAAACCATGAAAGTAGGCGATGAGAAATAAGAATTGTGAACCTGCATCCTCCTCTCTCTGCTCTGCCCTTCCCCAGTTTGTGCTTCTCCAGAGGCAAGAGGAACAGCATCTTGTCCTAGGTTGCTGCTTGCAAAATGAGGGGATTTGGGGTGCTTCATGCATCTTCCTCAGCCCTCCCATAACAGCACAGGGACCAGTCACAATTTATACCGAGGGACTTAAATTTCTTGAAGAAATAAAATGTTTGCCAAAGAGTGATAGAAACCAGCCATTTCAGCGCTTCAGAAGCCAGCATACACTTCCTGGTCGGTTGCTCTGCCCCAAGCTGGTTTCAGTTCAGTATTCAGAAAATGCCAGGCAAGTAATAAATCAGGTTCAAGTTAGAACAGTCCTTGTAACAGTCTGGTGTAGCAAAATATATCTGGATGATGCAATGTCTTTCTAGACAGTAGAAATGCAAAGACTCAGTCTTGTCAGTAGGTTCTTGTTGAGATGAGTACTGTTAGTTACAGGATTAACCATCTCTGTGGAGCACCTGCACAACACTACCTTAGCAGAGTCACAATTTATCAAGATAATTCAAAACTGTTTCTTTTTCTCTATTACTTTCTAAACAAAGCTTTTCCTTCGGAGTCGTGGTAGCTCCTCTTTAACTCAGATGTGATATGATCACAAAATGGATAGGGCCCTTTTACAGCCATATTAATCCCACTCAAGGACAGAATGCAGTTCTACACTTCCCACGTGGAGTTCAAAAAGTAAAGAAAAGACCTGTTTTGTAGGAAGCACATCATGAGGCTGGAGATACTTGGTTTCATTTTGGATGGCAATTCTTTTCTTGTTAAAGGTAAAATACAGAGCAATCTGGTACTGCAAGTCCACACTGACATCTAGTGCTGAAAAAATTGCACTAGCCAGTGAGGAACAAACAAAGAAGGAAAAAGGTGTTGAACTGGAATGAAAATCTGAAAGTACAGCAAAGAATCCCTCCTGCTTTATAAAAGCGACTGGTGGTTTGTGGACCTCTCCAGCAAGCAGGAGGTTCTCTGGCTCCATGAACTTGAGTGCTCTGGGAGCATCCCTTGGAGAACTGCACAGGGTACCAGGTCTGACAGCCAGACCCTCAGCGTAGCAACCCCTGGCTGCCCCTGAAAACTGCTCTTCAGGACACGACGAATCTTCAATTGTGACTTATTTTAAGTTTGTTTTGTAGTCACTGTTATTGTAGGACTTGGTCTGGAGCAGCATAACTAGTAGAGCACTCCTGCCAATGGCCCAGCAATCTTGATTTTACAAAGACTTCACAGAGACGAAATGTTCTCAGCCTCCAATCTGAGAAGATAATTCCCTGGTACATCAGAAAGATCCTCTCTCTAAGCTTTTCCTAGGCAAAGGGATCATTTGTTTAGCAGTAGCTTTTAGTTGTTAGATGTTCTTCTACCTCCCATTTTGATACAAAACATTCTCATCATTTTTCTACACACAAAAATTTGCACATTGTAATATTTTAGTTTGCCTTTAAGGGCAGGCAAAGACTGTAAAACAAAATATTTGCGATTTTTCATTGTCATTTTTCTGCCTTCCATGGGAAAGTAAAAAGTAATAATAATGTACAGAATAATGAGTGTTTTTCAGTGTCTTAGCTGCTAGCATACTTCCTTCCCTGTCACTGGGGAAATGGTGAGATTAAAACAAAGTGCTCTGTGTGCTTCAGAATTGAGATATTCATGTCAGTGTTGTATAAATCATCAAAGGAGATGAGCAAAAGGACAGATCCAAAACTACCGAGATCAATGGACTTTTTTTCCCATTGAATCCCAGGAGCTTTGGATCAGGTCCTGGCAGATGTCAGAGCTCTGCCAGCCCCACTGAGAAACTGTAGTCCAAATGATGGCGTGCTGTTTGGCAAGTCTCAACCTTAAGGTTAGTGGAGGTTGGCAGATGTATCCTCTGTGGAGGAAATCCTGGTGTTGGTGAGCAGATTTCACAGCGGGACCCAGCACAGGGGACTTCTTGTTTCTCTGCATGGAGACAAAGCAGGTCCTAACCCACCAGCCATTGCTGTGTGTGAGGACATCCTCTTCCTCCAGAAACCCTGCTCTGTGTATTAGGACACATTAGCAAGCTGTATCTCCTACCATTTGGTGCTACCTGGGAATAGCTCTTACCTCCTCCTCTTTCACAGCACAACAAGCAACAAATAGCAGGATTTAGCTCTTACTGCCTCGTGAGTGTGAAAGCCTCAGAAGAAAATGTGGCTTTTGTCCTGTCCATAGTACCCTTCCTCCCCTTATAGTCAGAAAGCCCAAGTACTCAGATATAATTACTTTTAATTTTTGCAATTCTTCATTTTTCTGAACAATAATCATATACTTGTAAGCATGTTGTCATGTTAAGGCTGTATTTCTTTTCCCTCCATCTCTTGTAATCAACAACCATATGCAGATTTTAAAAACGTTTCAGACTTTTGTGTCTGGGCTGGACAGATTGGGACGTACAGGGAGGATTGGCAGGCCCAATTAGACAATAAGTAGCATAAGTAGCTGTCAAAAAATAAGGCTAGAGCAGGAGAAAGCATGTGGCATCTCTCACTAGATAAGCTAGAATGATTGGCATACTCAGTCAGAAACACTAGTTTTCTGATTTAATGGGGGCTTAAAACAAATTGTCTCACAGCTGAGACCGTGCAAATTAATCATTAAAATGTAGGGTTAGAGTCTGATGTCAGTTTAAATTCCATTAATATCAGTGGAATTACACCAAATTTATCCATCCAAATTTTTAGGGTGCAAAATTTGACCCATAATTATTATTAGGAGCAAAAACATGCAAAACTGTATCACATGTCTAGAATCTTCTTGAAATAAAAGCTAATAGAGTAGTAAAATGAAAAATGTAGAATAGACTAGAGTAGGATAGAAAAAAAAGGAAAAGGAAGAGGAAAAGGAGAAGGAAAAGAAGGGGAAAAGGAAAGAGGAAGAGGACAAAGGAAAGAGAAAAGGAAAAGGGAAAGAAAATTAAAGACTGAAAGAAATGCCAAGGAAAGGATGAAGGAATTTAGGAAAAGTCCCTAACGAAATTTAAAAACATGGGGGCAAAAAAATCCAAATGTATAATAATAACACTGAATTAAATCACTTCAGCATTGGTGTTATCATATTGTGTTCCCATGCATCCTTTCCTTTTCAACTTTCAAGAGGACCCAAAGGACATATAATCTGGTGGTAGCGAATTATTCAAGAAGGTGCCACTAACATTTTAAAGGCGACTGGTTTTGCGACCATATTTGGTGCAGTGATTGAACGTCCAGGATTAATATATTCAGCTAACATAAGTTCCTAAGCCTTTAGGAACATTGCAGAGTGTATTAAATTCAGTATTTTTTCAGTGCAATACTAGACAACAATGTATATAATCCCATCTAAGAGCACTGACTTCCTTTGTGCAGAACACAATCTGTTTAAATAAAATTTCAAATAAATTCTGGGGAGCAGTGAGTTAGGTTGAATGGTAATAATTTAGTGTTCTGCACTTAATATTAAATTCCCCACCTGATCCTTTGCCTTGTGTTTAGGAGTGCGGTTCGGTGAAGGGAACACTCCTGTTCATACAAACAGCATGAGTCAGGGCTACTTGTCAGCAAGGGTTGCAGGAGCACGGCGCAAGTTAGAGAGCCTCTGTGGGGCCTTTTAGTGGCTCAAGGACTTTGACAAGTCCCCAGGATGGGGTGAAGGAGTAACTTTTGTAAAGCAATAGACTGGTTTTACAAACAATTGCTGCCATGAGACGGGAATGACAGAGTTTTGGCAGTGGACAGACCCATGCAGCAGCAGATTAAACTGGGGTGGCTGACACAACTACCGATCTTGCCTGATCATGCCGCCCTTATTTTAGAGGCTGGCATCCTTGCCTGGAGTTGACAGAGGGATACAGACAGCTTGGTGTGTTAAAGTAAAGCAAAAAATATGTCAGTCAGGAGCAGTGTCAGTTCAGGAGCTGCTGCGTGGCCCTTCAACCCACTCCCCTGCGAGCCTAAGAGAAAGGGTGGAGCAGCCCTGCTTTAGTCCATTGCCACATGGGAGTTAATATCCTGATACTTCAGAATTTGGCTATGAACAGTTTCTAATTCAAGCAGGCTGTCCTCAGCGACAAAGAAAAATGTAAATGCGCAATGACAGTTATGGAGTGCAGTGTCTCAGACAATGACAGTGGAGGAAAATAGTGCTTTAGAAAATTCACAAATACATAAATCCCCCTGAATTGAAAAAACTGAGAAGGCTTTTTTTTTTAGCTCCCTTCTTATATTTTGAGTATTTCTCCTTGTCTTTATCTGAAAATGGTTCTTTCCAGAATCCTTTCAGACTTCCTTTAAACTCGTATTTGATAATCTGATAGTTTGCTCTGTCTGACAAAATCACGATGCAGTTTTCATCATCTGTAACTCACCTGATGTGGTGTACCTCTACTTAATAGCACTCAAACCAAGTCTTTGATTCAGGTCCCTATTTGCCGTGGACACTGGAAGAGAAATCTTACTGCGCTTCCATTTTTTATGAAGGGCATTTTGCAAAGGGAAGAGGAAAATCAAAACTGAATAAAGATGATAAAAACTATTAAAACCCTGTTGTTAAATCCAAAATTATTTACATGAAGAATTCTTTCCCAATGGAAGAAACTGGAAAGAGTTTCCAGTTGCTTGGAGAGCAACAGCATAAGTCAGAAGGAAACTTGTTCTCTAGCTTGATTATTTGGACAACTTATAAGTCACTTTGTGTCTTGTTGATTCAGTTCCTCCCTTTCTACTCTCTACCTCTTTATCATTTTGTCAGGATAAAACACATTACAAATTGCAAGAAGCTCAAACAATGAGTAAAAGGACCTTAATAAGCCCAGAAGGTCAATACATTTTAAACTCGATCCCTATGATAAGAAGAAGTTTGGAAACAGAACTCTTGCAGAAGCCATGGTATCCAAGTTACACAAATGCCAGTCACAAAAAAAAAAAAAAAATTGACACTAATGCTAACCTGCTAAGCAGAGCCATGAAGTACAGAACATGCAATAAACGTTTCTGCAAAAATCCCCTGTAAGTTCACAGAGAACAGGATATATCTTTCAAAATGAGTCAAGGGAATACTTTATCATGTAGAGATTGCTGTGGCTAGAGAAGCCACTTCTGAATTCTGAATTTATATATATCACCTATACTGGAATATAATAGATTAATATTTTGTCAATCACCCGCTGACATAAATGTGTTTACTGTTAATGCTGCTGTCATAATTAATCATAAAATCCCAGGAATCAGATGCTATAGCACCTATTGTTTTTCATTAACATCACTGTGCAGTGCATATTAGGGCTTTCTCAGGTAGGAAATTAATTTTTATTAAAATGTCTTGCAGGCATCAAAACTGAAGTAATGAGACAGGAATGAGGTGGGAATCCAGAGGCAAACTGGGGAGGGGGATGTGGGGTATGTTATATAAAACAGCTCCTTAATAATCAGTAGGGGAAAACTCATGAGAAAGGAGGAGTATGCCAGATGGAAACAGCTTTGCCTGTTGTCTGAATAGAGCCTTTCACCCCATTTTGGAAAGGTAGGGTGAAACGTTGTCAAGGCTGATCAGTCCCACAGACAGCAGTAAAGAATTTGGACTGTCTTTCTCTATTACTGTTTGCTAACTGAGCTGACTGCCAACTCAGACCATTGGTAGAAGTTTAATTATCAGCCTTGTTGTTTTCATTATAAACTGCTGTTCCTTGGGGTTTTATAATTTAAGTTCTTAAGGCCTTTCTGTGTGTGGTTTGGGCATGGAGGTAGCAGAATTAAATTGATTTAGAAACAGATTTAACCAGTCTGAAATTGCAGTTAAGCTAGCCTGACATACCTCTTCACCTACTTCTTTAACACACATGCTAAAACCCCTGCCATTATACTAACCGGAGACCAACATAACTGGAACCACGTCAATAGTCTTTGAGATAAAGCTAGCTAAGACACCTTTCTAAAGATGCATATGATTAATCTGGAATCTCTTAATGAGGCTACAGCCTGGCACATGTACAATGGGCAGGTCAACCTGTCAACATTTGCAAGAAATCCTGAATTATATTCCAGATTTTCATTCTCGTGGAGCTCGTAAGATCTTTTCCCTGTCTTCCTCTTCCAGATCTGGGATATGCCAGTTTCCCAGTTCTACTGGTTAATAAAGGTATGAAAGCATAGTTGTTACTGGGAGGCTTACATATCAGCAAATGGATTATGTCTGAAAAGTGAGAACCTGAAAGGACAGAAAGTAGATTTCTATAGACAGTATTGCCTTGTGCTGATTTTCAAAGAAATGTGGAGATTTATTCTTTTTTTCACATATCAAAGGAGTTCTCAAAAGGGTTATTAGTTCCTCTTCTTTTCCAGTCCTTTCAGAGTGTTTGTCATCAAAGTATTTGTTACCTGCTTGTTCAAGTCTTTAGAGGGCTACAATATATTGTTCTGGAAGGTGTAACTATATAATTATATGGTTATATGGTTGCAAATCCAGCATGTTGTGTGGCTATTTATATAGATAGACATTATATAATGCTTCCAGAAAACGTTTCCATGGTGGCAAGAAAGAAGTTGGAATTGATGAACCAGGTTTTCCTGGACCAAATTGTTCAGATTTAGCTCTTCAAGATCTGTCTCCGCTGTAGGTTTAACTCAAGTGAGCAGTGGACCCAGCTGGAGCACATAGAGCTGCACTGCAGGGCTGTGTTCAAGTGTCATCACCCATCTCCAATCTAATCTTCCTTGCTGGGAGAGAGGAACATGGGCAAACAGAGGTGGAATAACTGTACAAGCACTTTGGTTGTCATTTGTGTTTGGTGTTGGAGCTGCTGTGGGTATATCCCACAACTCTCAGCATTATGCTAACCCAAGCTTCTCTGTCATTTGTTTCCAGTGAACCACGGGCCATAACTAGAAAGGCCTCATTTGAAATAGTTTTCTTGAAAAAAAAACATTGCCTCCCCAAGGTGCCTGTGTGACTGTCGACAGCACAAGGATTTAAGGTTATAACCCATCCTAGTGCAAATGCTCAGATGAGCTTGTCTGTATTTGTGGACACACCAGGGATCTGGGCATAGCACACAGCTAGGACTCCGAGTGAATCCTCAGGGGATGGCTCAGGGATGGATGGCCTTTGAGACACACGTACACAGACAAATGGGGAATCATCTCGAGTTGCCTGTCCTCATCTGTCTTCTTGTCACGGCTTGCTGGCTTGCTGATACTTTACTGCACAGATATGTCCACCACGCCCCAGGCAATGCCCCTATCTCAGGAGACATCTATAAACCATTTAGAGATCCTAAGTGAATCCATTTTAGCGTATATGATATGTGTTATCCAGTCTACCCAGGATGAATTTTAACTGGTGCATAAGCGCTGTGTAATCATTGTTTTGTGTGATATTTATGCATGCTTTGTAAAGATACCGCCCTCTGCATAGCTAGGGTGTTCCTCCATTTGTATGGTAATGAATCAGTATTCAGGGGGCCTTTTCTGCTCTGCTTCTTACCCGGCCCTGTTCCCTCTGATATCTGAGCAAGGCCCCCAACAGCAGAGAGGCTAATGAAGGTAGAAGAAGATGAGGACAAAGAGCCCTGCCATACCTATTGAGGGAGAAATCTGCATCTGAAAGTGCCTGCTGGAAATGGGAGAGATGCCAAACAGCAGGGAGAGGGGTGACACTCTAGAATATAAAGGAGGGCATAAGATTATCTTTTTTCTGTCTTTAAATCACCGGTTATTTGTAAAAAAAAAAAAAAAAAAAAAAGAAACAAACAAGGGGAACTGTTTGATTTGGCAGCAGCATGGTTTATATTCATATCCCAGCACCTGCAGACACCCCTTCTCTCCCACAGACCTACCTGCTGCTGTGACTCCTCTCCTAATGCTACAACCATTCTCCTGTTCCACCTCTCTGTACAGAGCCTCTACCAGCAGCTGATGAACGTGCTGGATCTGCAATTGCCCCAGGATGCAGCAGTCCAGGCAGCGCTATCTGAGCATGTAGATGACGTAAGCGCTTGTTTTCAGGGATCACTGCCTTTCTGAGAGTGTAGATTATGCAGTTGAACACATGATGCCTACACCTCAGGTCACAGCAACCACCATCACTCAGCAGCCATCACTATTCCAGTTGAATGGGTTTTGTTTTTCTGTTTCAGAACAGACATGCTGCCATCTTGCTTTTGTGGTTCTGCTTCCACCCATCCTTAGTCCTCTCTCGTGGGGAAGGCACCTAGGTCTTTCCCACGATAGTCCCTCTGCATACCCCACTGCCTCCCTCTTTGTCCAAGAGACCCTGGCAGCCTTCAGGTCCCAATGTTTAGTGGTACCTCCTGCTGAACATAGGTAAAACTCACACCTCACCTCAAAAGAGAAAGCGAGAAACATCTCAGCAGCAGGCTACAACAGCAGAACTCTTCAGTACTCACACTCACGGTGGACAAACTGCAGCAGGAGCCTAGATGACATGTAGAAACAATGTGCCCAGCCAGCATCAGTGGGTGCTGTAATGCTGGAGAAGCAGCCTGCCGTCTGCCTCCTCTACTCCTTTTTTTGGTAGCTGGGCTAGTTAATAGACAATAGCCCTTCTTCTGGAAGAAAAAAAGGGGATTATATGTAGGCCCAGAGTGAAAGAGTTCAACTGGGAAAGACAATCTTTCCTCAGCAATCCATGTTATGCTTAGCTCTAAAAAGATTTTCGGCACGGTGGGAGGAAAGCTTCAGGCCCCTCAGTGCAAGTTTGGTAACTGTGTGAATCACATGCCAGTGGACCTGGGCTGAGAATTTGTGATTGAAATCTCAGCTTCCCCATTGCCAGAAGCATCCCAGTTGAGGCTCATCCAGGATTAATCTGCAAAGACTAAGAAAGAGAAGGAGCAATGATTGACATGGTAATATAACATCTCCCATGCAAAAACTCCCTCACCCCCTCCAGCATTTTCATAACCAAATACACACCTTGTTTTGCACTATAAAGAGCATGGGAATGAAATGTGATAATGAGACACAACGAGATGCATGTATAAGACAAGCTGTGGACAGGCAGTGAACATAAAAGAGATAGTGTACATGTGCACACAGGGAAGAAGTGGCAGATAGGCACTTTCCTATAATCTAGCAACAATAATCATGACAATAATTAAGCTCTGTTTTCATTTGTCCATCCTCCATGCACCTTTGTGTATTGGGAGAAAAGAAGCAAATAACCAGGCTTTCTGTTCAGATTCTTGTCACTAGACTCCAGTGAACACTGTCAAAAATGTCTGCTAATATCCACTTAAATCATCAGGCAAGTTTATTTCAGCTGTCTTCCTGCCTCTTGTATTCTGTGTTTTTTTCTTTATTGACAAGAAGAAAGCTGCATGGAAAGCCTACAAGAATGCATTCTACAGAGAATATTGGAAAATATCAGTTCATAATTCACTTTCCACAATCCATAGCACACCCAGCGCTAAAATCTGCTTTTGCCTTATCAGGAATCAGAAGCAATGCCAGATCTGCCTCTGTTTCTTACACTTGCAAAATTAATATCAGTAAGCTTCAGATCAGAAAGGACTTGGAGAGATTGTCTGGCAAATATTTTCAAATGATAAATAATACGGGGGAAATAAAACTGTCTGGACAGTGCACCAGCAGAAAAAGAGACAATATTTGTTCACTAAACTCTATTCTAATTATTGACATATGGCAACTAAGAAGCATTAGAGGCAAAAAGAAGCTGTCATCTATCCATGTCCTCGTCTTTTTGGACTATTCCCAGTACTAATTGCAGCAGAGGAGTGTTCCGGACCGGAATCCCTTGGCTTTTCTACGCATTGCTCAGAGGAACTCCAAGCCTGCACAAAACATTACAGGTTTTCTGACTTTTTTGCAGTAACACTTCTGTCCCTTTGCGTTTTTGCAAGGCTACAGATCCACAGCAACAACCCTTTAGCTGAAAGCCTGTTGTAAGCTGAACCAACAGTAGCAGATGCAGAAACAGATTTCCCTTGGGAAAGAATGTCAAGTCAGTCTGACAGCTGTAGTGGCAAGTACTAGCAATGTTCATTGCCCTTGTAAATCTTGGGGATAAACATCCCTAAAATGTCAATGACTGATGGTGGAGATTGAGTAGAGTGTAAATGTTGTAGTACACAGTGTACGTTCCTGTGCTCTCATTGCATAAAAATGACAATAAATGGTCATTTATATAGGGAAGGGCGTAGTTGTCTACACTGTGACATGGAGCTTGGGGTGGGTGAAGACACTTGTACATGAACATGTCATGATGATCAGTGTTCATTGATTCTTCTCCTCCCTTACATTTGTTACTGTCCAGGTGGATGCTTCCCCTTACTGAAGCAGAAATCGTTTATGCATAGTGCAGTGGCAAGAGCTGTGCAAACATTAAAATGTGGGTATGTTTCATTCCTGCTGATGAAAGCAAACCCCTGGCATAAGAGAAGCAAATTTTTCCCTCTCTCTCCACTGTGACATGGAGGTCTCTATAACAGGCTTGGGGGATTTCTAGTTCAGTTTTGCTCCTTATTTGAAAGTAACATTTACTTTGCTCCCCATGCGCAGCCTTTGCAGGAGAAGCTGTGCGGGCTGCGCACCCTCTTCTGGACTGGGAAAAGTGCCTGCCTTATGACATTGAAGCCACTCTCTAGGCATATTTTTCCTCTCAGCCATCCTTCCAGATACCATCTTTTTGCCTTTTCACCTTGGGGGGGGGCAAGGAAATTACTGGTGGGACATCAACAAAGAGGGGAATTTCACTGGTGAAACCAGCAGCCTGCTTATCATTGTTACTTTTTATTCATGCCTGGATCATCTAGCAGGGGTTTCTATGACAACAGAAAAATTATTTCTTAACATAAATCAAGTTTGTCAGACTTATGCTTGTGCATAGCACTTGCTGAAGGCTAGATAAGCAATTCTGAGGCCAAAAGCAGACAAACTGATCCATGCTATGAAAATGGAGCTACCAAGGATCCCTTGTTTTCCTAGGGAAATTTGTCTTGAGTATTGAATTGTGGTTGTTCTTTTATATTTTGAGAAGGAAAAGCATGAGAATAGTGAATATAGTGAATATAATGAACTAATATGCTTATCTTTTAAATGCAGAGTCTTTGAAACAAATCAACTGTGTTTCTAAGAAAATAAGTGTGAATATTCAGCACGTAAACAACATAGGAAGAGGAGGAAAGGAGAAGATTCATTGAAGCTCCTTTTTAGAAAATATGAAGGGATTTCTGAAAATTGTATTCTGTTCCTGTTTGATACATGGGTAATGATAATAATTCTTAGTAACCTGGTCCCCAGAGTGCAAAATCAAAGTTTACCAATTGCTTGCACATTTTTTCTCATCTTGTCCTCTGGCCTCTTTTTATTAGACCCCAGAAATATAGTCATCATTGGCAGATAGGAAAGACTATTTTGCAGACAGTTCATCCCTATTGCATGTGTCTCTGCTTCATAGTGATGAGCTTTTCAAAGAAGTATACATTTCTTTATGGCCAGAATGATGAATGGTAGCATCCCGTATCCGTTTAATCTAGAATGATTATAATTTTTAGTTATGACAAAACTCTTTCAGAAGTTTCATGCAACTTGTAGCATTGATATAGCTATTGGTTTTAGGCAGTGGGTTACTCTTGTTAAGCTAGGTGGTTAATGGACTGTTTTAGTTAAGCTGTCTCTGATGGGGGGTATCCTGTTCATCCTGTGGAGGAGAACAATCTCCATGCCTGGGTATGGAGGATGGGCTACGGTACGAATATAAACAAGTATATTGCCTTCTGTCCACAGCACAACTCCTGCTCGTCTCAAAGGGAGCTTCACAGAATGAGCAAAGGCAAAGCCTCATCTTTTGCTGCAGAAGGTAATGCACTGTTTATTATTCTTTCACTCTGTTAGTGCTTGATTCAGCAGAACTCAGTAGGAGTGATTTCTCTTCCTTTCCTTCCCATCTTCCTTTCTCTGTTTCTGCTCTACTTCCTTCTTGGCATCTTTCCTTTCTTCATCCTCCTCCTTCCAGCAATTCCAAACACAGCCTCAACTGCATCTTGGCTTCATTTTCATTCCTCTCCATCTGCTAAAATGTATTCATGTATTATGTATCAAATGTTGACATTTATAATGGTGTCAATAAGGTTTTGAGTCAAAGCCTGAATGGAAAAAAGCAGTTTGGGCAGCATTTACCTCTCTCATCAGTATTGTTTCAGACTATTTTCAGACTCAAGACAGATGCACAGTTGAGTCCGCCTAGGAAGATTTCCTGAACAACCATGGTGGATGGGAGCATATTTTGTTCTTTAATGGAGGTTTAAATGCCAAAGAGTATGGTAGTTCCATGTAGTTAACTCATGCAGCAAGTGGACCCAGTGTTTCAAGAATCCTGTATCAAAGTAAACATACACAGCTGCAGTAAACTGAATGTGTAGGCCTTTCAAAACATCCACATACACAAATACATATGATTGGGAGTGGATTGTGCATTTAAAGCTGCAGTTCCACAGTTGAATATGATCCAAGTGCATCTCCACTAAGATCTAAGATACACTCTCCATTCTTATCTTCACTGGTATTTGTCTCTTCACTGGTACTTGTCTCATCAGTTAAGGGAGAGAAACTAGCAACTCATTTGATGGGGTAAAAAAAAAAAAACAACAAACAAAACCCAGCATTTTCTTCCAGTTTAGCTCTCCAAACGAACTCACTGCAGGATTAGGTATGTTTTTGCCAGTCTGAGGGAGAGACAGAAAATCCAGCCATCTGTGTCATAGGGCAGAGGGGCAGGTAGTCAAGAGGCAACAGCAGCCTAGGTCAGCTTAGTCTGACAGAACTGCAGCTTCAGTGGAGATTCTGAAAACCTCAGGCATGACTTTGCTGTTTCCATAAAAACACCAGAGGTCTGTCAAACTTGCTTCAGAAGTATTGTGGCATTAGGGATGCTTAAATTTACAGCCCTGTTTTCCATTTCTTGTCTTCAGTGTATTGATTGCTACTCTTCCTCCAAGCTGTTTGCTATGCATCATACTTTCATTTTAGTAGAGGTCTCAGACGTATATTGTCAGCTCTGGATATCTGGATAAGACAAATTTCTCCTGCTGTGCAGATTTATTTGATTTATGTTTATGGGATGTCCATATCTGACTATTTGGATCTGAACTGCATATACACTAGAATAATTTGATTGCTGGTTCCATAGGTCTTCCAATTACAAGACACTATTTTCAGATGGAGGCAAAATATGAAATAGGATTAGGCACAGGACTAGTCAATCCTTATTTTTCCCACAGGAGATTTTTTTTCTCTTTCACCTAATACAAGGTTCAGCACTTGGAAGGAAGGGAACAAAAAATAATAGAAATACTTGGGCTTGATTTCCTCTTGGCAAAAACCAATTGAAACAACCTGAAATTCTGCTTCTTGATTAAGGTGATTAAGTAAGAACTACACAAGCGTAGACTAACGAGTACATGAAGGAAACAGAGAAGAGAAGAGAAGAGAAAAAGAGAAACATGAGAAGTGAAAAACCAGTGATTTTCTGAAGGCTTCAGGTAGTCAAATCCCTGCTTGAATTCCCGGCTAGGTGAACTATGCCCTCTTTACTCTTTGATCTTGGTCAGCAAATGATTGATGGCATTTAGTGATCTGGTATGCTAGTTTGCCAGTCAGTTATTAGGGAGTCATAGAAATATGTCACAGTTCCTCTTTTTTCATCCCACCATTTTTTTTTACTTCATGCAGTTAATCTCCCAGGAGTGTATTTACAAGTGGGAAAGGAGCACCAGTGAAATGGAGAAGAGTTCTCGCTCTGTATGGCCCCTCTTCCACACCTGCCTTTCTGTTTAAATGTTTTCTCTTGTGTTTGGTTCTTGCTGCTCCTGATCTTTTGCAATAATCTCATTTTCTCTAATCATTTTACAAACACAGAATCAATCAAAGGACACCCTCCAGGGGAGAAACAATGTGTCTTAAGATCAAAAGTTCTGTTTTCTTTGCTGTTAGAAGTCACCCACCCTGCACATTAACATTCACAATTTATTCTTGAGTTGCTGTTTATTCACTCTAAGTGGTTCAATACATACATAATATCCTAAAAAAGCCCTGATCTTGAAACATGCTGAGGACCACCCAAGAGCTGCTGAACATTTCCCACTCCCATGAGAACTGAAGGTTTTGAGTAACTCCCTGTGCTGGGCGTTAACTCTTCTGGTCAGAGCAGCACTGAAAAGCTTCACCCTGATGCATCTGCTTCCCACCTTTCCTGTTTGCTAACCATCATCTGATAGGTACCAACTAGACCAATGCATTTCTTCAAGTATGTCTCAAAGAGAGAAGAGCTCAGCAGCACTTTTTGATATGTAGATCTTACTTTTAAATATATTTTCTATCCACTCAGCAGTATCTATAGGAAAAAGTGAATCTGTTACTGCAGTTGTAAGTGATGTGGGAGCCATTAAGAATTGCCTCTTCATTCATTGCTCCATACCATGACACTCTGGGCCTGGAGAGGGAGCTGTGATTGTTGTCTTCCTCTTCCCAAGGGTCAAGAGTTAGCCAAAAAGCAGACAAGATTATACAGGGAGCAACAAACAGTACTGACTGAAATTACTAGTAAATGACCTCTTTCTGAAGAGCTGCTATACCTGAGATGGACATGGTGTAGCCATACCAAAAAAATTGTCTTCTTTCAGGTGGAATAATTACCTTGTTCACAAGTCCTTCGTGATGATGGGAAATACTGTCTGTTCCAGGAACGATAAATGGTCTTTGGCAGAAGAGATCAGTTTTCAGGGATCTGTCTTAGATCACCGTCTCTCACTCTTGAAATCATTAGCTGACAAGTTCTTCCTAGGCAAATATTTTATCTCTAATGAAAGCAAAGCTCCATCTAACCTCAGTGCTTGAAGACTTTTGAACCAGGTCCTGGCTGTGTCTTTCCTTCTGTCCTAACTGTCCTTCCAGATTTGTGTGCAGTATCCTGGGAACCACGAGAACAAAGCCATGAAGGTCAGCTAGTACAGACCTGTTAAAAGTCCTATTGTAGTTTCAGTGGGATGAGTACTCTACATGTAACTGGTTGGGGTAGTGTTTATGTGTAGTTAGAAAAGCTTTTTCCTTTTGCCTTGAGTTCTGTGTCTAGATCTTCAGGAACAACCTCCTGTGGCTACACAGTCAAAGGAAATTAAATGTGGGAATCTTTGCAGGAGAATTCCTAATCCCATCCCTCAGTAGATGAGCACAGGCCTTTGTGGGACACTGTATTTTTTATCAATCACAAGAGTTTTCAGTTTAAATGTCATTCTGGTATATGTGACATCCATGACTTTTCATCAGCTACAGCCTGACCCTGCAGTGCCATCACAGGATGATATGTATCTGTCTTATAATGGAGGCAAAGCTTCTTCTCTCAAGAGGAGAATTCAGAAATGTAGACAACCTACATGTGCCTCACAGGAAGGAGTGTATTATTTAGCTTCCCTTTATTATTTATAGTCACTGGGATCCATTAAATCTGTGAGGCTGCACAAATGTTTGCAAAACTGGAGCTGTATTCTTTTAACCCGTACTGCACCTGGAAACACAAAACAACGTTGCATAATAGACACCTGATGGTGTTGTTGGGGGGGGAAAAGGTAATGTTGTGAAGTGATTTCAGAAAGAATCAGAAGAGGTGTTCAGTCATAAAGCTAATATTTGGCAAGGGAAAAGTGTCGTGTCTATAGACAACACAAAAGATGTTTTCAGAGGATAGTGAATGGAGAAGGATATAAGAAGGCTGTGCCAGATGGCAGAACCAACAAATGAGAAAATAAACCGTACTGCTCACAGGAATTTTACATGGCAATGCATAGTCTAGTGGGCTGTATTCTCAGCTGGTGTAGGCTGGAATAACTCCATTAAAGTCAGGGAAGCCAGCAAGTCCAGCTGAGGACATGGAGAAGGATGTTTCTTTATCAAGCCATGTTGTGTAAGCCACACTTTGGTGCTTTCCATGCTGTTTGTTTTCCCCTTGTAACACACTACGGGCCAAATTTGGCTTACAAGGTTGTCAAGCAGCTTATAACACCCAACCCTATCAGCAAGACTTGCTGCCACTTTCAGAAGCAACATATGCAGAAGCGCTGCAATGCACAGCAAGCAACACTGTGGACCAAAGCAAGATGCCCATGCTGGGCAATAGTAACAAATGGTATATAGACAGGGACAAATGGTGTACAGCCTTGAAAACAGCCATCTGAGCTTGCCTGCTCTCACCAGCATACAGCCCAGGCCTGGCAGGACCAGAGGTGCTTGGGCAGTCCACACTCCTAGAGAGATGTTATGCTTCATTTTCTCTGCATACCAGCTGCTTCTGATCCTCCACTGTTTCCAGAGGAGGCAGGAACAAGCAATTGCAAATCTGCACACATACCAGCCAATCTGTTGTCCTATTATATCCCTAGATCTGCCCTCACTATATCTAATGGAATAGTGAAGTCAGACACAGGGTACTCTCTGCATTCAAAGCCTGTGAGCAATTTTAAAAGAAAAGAAAAGCCTTCAACAAGAGGGAATTTTGAGGGACCTAAAAATTGTATTCTATAGCATGTAGAATACATGCTTGTGATGAAATGACCACATCATATACAAGAGAACAACACCAGTGCTAAGCACAAAGCCATTTGCAGGGAACCAGAGGGCTCCTGTGAGGTTTTGCATGTTTTGCTCATATTTTCCTTTGTCAGGATGAATGCCAGAGAAGAACACACCACCTGATTTGGTTTTCCCTCCAACTCATTTTCCTGGACTTCTGCAAGTCAAAGTCCTCCACAGGCAAAGTTTTGTAGCAATGACTAGCTACATCAGACCTCCAGATAAATGGATAGAGAGAGTCTGGTAGTGGCTCTGGAAGTTCACTCTTCTCAAAGTGAGTTACTCTGTTATTTCTTTCCTCAGATTGCAAATGGCATTTCTTGAGTTTTTCGCTTTATTTTTTATTCATCATCAAATGCCCTTTAGCATGTGTGGACAACACCAAATAAATATGACCCTGTTGTATTATGCGTTAAGAGCAAGAGCCTCGAAGAAAAGTAGGGGTTGATGTAAGTACAGCACCAACCAGCTCATTTATTCATCAACTGATCTCAGGCAAGCCTCCTGAGATGTTTATCAAGTTAAATGCTCAGTTCTTTTCTTCCCCCCTCCCCCCCCCCGCCCCCTATTTTTTCCTGTTGTATTTGGATTTTATATCTATTTAGACTAGTCATTAATTCTTGCCTCGGTAAATAGGAGTACTTTGGAACCACGTACTGGGTTTTCTGGGTGACTTTCCCTGAACAGTTCCATTCCTGAGCACTGCAGTTCAGTAGCAAAGCATTATGAATTGAAGCTTCATGAGTCCATTATGCAACTCCTCTCTAGATACAAGATGTCCTAATTTCTGAACAATGTGGACAGTTGCTGAGTTTTTTGTCATGGTGAGGATCTCTCTCAGGTCCTCCTCACTATGGTTATAACCATAAAAAAACAAATATTAAGGACCTGTTAGTTTTCCAGTGTTTTCCTGCAACCCCCTCAGAGCTCACCAGAGCATCTATTTTCCAATCAGAGGTCATTTGATGCTGTCAGTAGGGCACTAATGAGCTATTTTTATGTCTTGGCAGTGAAAAGAGACACAAGGATAACCTATAAAGCCAATTTAGATATTTTTTCAGTGCTCTTTAGTGCAGCATAGGTGTATATCCTATATGTCCTCTCCAAATTGGCAGTTGGTGTTCATGATGGAATGGCTAAAGCTGTACAACTTACGTCTACAAGCCATTATTTAATTGCTGAGACAATACAGAAGAAAAGCCTCTGCTGGCAAGTTGTAGCCTGAGCCTCCAGCCACCTGCCTGTGACTGCTGCACCAGCAGTAACTTCAGGAGCAGGATGGAAGGCAAGTGGGTTTCAAGAAACCACTTTCCTGTTAGTTTGGAAGTCCATTTTCAGAGCCTGTAGAGAAGAACAGGGTTGAGCAGGCTACTCAGCTGTCCTTCCTCACTCCAGAGATACCTGAAGACCTCATCAATACTTGAAAGTTTGAACAGAAACTGAAGTTCTTGTTGTTCAGGTGATTTTGAAAGGCTCTGGATAAGGAGAGTTCTCTTTCAATGTATGCTTTCTTCTCTACATGTGCACTCAGTCAGGTGGTACAGGCTCTAATCTTAAATCTTAGTCAGAAGAGTAGTCTTGTGAATGAGGATCAGTCCTGGGACTAAGGAGAAAAAGGTTGGCATCCTCCACTTAATCTTATCTGATGTCGTTAGGCTCTGTTTATAGTCGGTGGTCAATGATAGGTATCTTCCAAAAGCCGTTCAGCCTACCAAGCTTACCCTCATTTTTTAGGATGTGATAATTGCCCCCGGTGGTGGACAGTCTCCACTGACTATAGAGATTGGGTCTGTACCAAGGTTAGCTTAGATGCTTGATATCTAGAAGTCTAAACTTGGGTAAAATGAATGCCCTCCTACGTGATGATATTTTGTTAGTACATTAGGCATGATTGCCACAGACTACACCCAGTTTGGCTGCTGTAACCCCTCATTTGGTATTGCAACCTCCATTTCTTGGGCACTGCCTTTCTCCACTGACACTGTAAGAAGCCAAAGGTTGGCTGTTCTGGATCACAGCAGTCAAAACCTGTCTTTCCTTTCTTCCCTTCAAATACTAGGCCTGTCAAACTTTATGTCTGAGATTATATCATTTAAACTGCAAAATAGCTTTCATTTCTTATTTATACATACATTTCTTTGCCTCTGTTCAAGCTGCCTGAATGTCAGGTTTTGACAACCAAGGCACAAAAGAACTGGGTGGGACCAGGACTGGTAGAGGCTGCAGTCTCACAAGAGAAGTCAGGAGTGTCTTGGGGACAAGTCAAGCTCTTTGGAGGTAACAAGGAGATTTAATGAACCAGAGTCACTAACTCTGCTGGAACATGGTAAGGCAGGGATGGGTGTTAACAGCACCTGGAGCCAGATTGGCAATGTATATTTAGTTGCAAGACACCCAGGCATCATTTGCCATTGAGAGGGACTCTGCATAGTGGGGAGGATTCTCAACAGATTATTTTTGTCCATCTGAAAGACTGTATCAGCCTATATTATTTGTGGGTTTGGTCTTTATGGCCTAATTTTCAGACACAGCTCTCACCTCCATTACTCTAGAGTTAGTGACTCTAACTATACTTTGGGGGATTTACTTCTGGTGAATTCTTAAATAACATAAATTGCCCTATTGATTACACAAGGGGGAAATATTACTGCTGTATAGAAGAGCTGCAGGATTGGACTCTTGAGGGTTAAGATTCTTCTAGCTATGATCAGCTTCCCCATTTGGTCAGCCTCCAAGAAACTGAAGACAAGCAGAGCATCAGCATACAATATACAATTACATTTGTGACACATTGCATCTTGTTGTGCCATCTCTTCTTAAATCAGAACCTGTTTTCACTCTTACAATTTAATAGAGCATGATAGGAAGCTTGAACAGAAAGCATTTCTTTTAAATCTGACTGAAAATAACTTTCCTTACACAGTGAGCTCATGGCTTTTTATTTTATCTTATGGTCAGTTGGCTTCCCCTTCACACATACACATATTTTATGAAGTGAATTCATACAAATGAGATCTCTAAATTATTCATTTACTTTGTGTTTTATTTTAAGTTTCCTGTTGTAAGAGTTCTCAGGAAAGGAGTTGGCTGTTATGCGAATGCAGATTTTGCAGACATAGCTCCTACTCTTGTACATAAACATAGTCAAGTATACACTTATGCTTTTCATTTGAAAAGCAGTAGCTTTAATGGATGCTGAGGAAGAGTTCAATTTGCATACTTTTGTCACCTCTGGGGTTTGTGACTGTAAATTTGCAAAATAAGTTGTATACATTTGTTGATCAGATATAAGGCCCTGTTCTAAGTAAAAACTGGGCGGGCCCTGTTCCTACTGAGTCAGGTACCTGGAGCGAGGTTATGAGAAAAGCTCTATTTTTTATTTTTCAAGACAGAGTAGCTTCAAGGTTTTGCTACATTATCTTCTGCTTTCCAAGGGTTTCTGTTAACTCTGGGAAACAAACATCTGCTAGGAATGCTCTGTACAACTTCTGGTCAGCTGGCTGGCCACCTCAGGCTCCACTTATGTCTTAAATCCCTTTACCTGCATTGTTGGTGTGATTGCTGGGTATGCTAACAGTGATTTCAGCCACTCATTGCAGGAGATCTTTGTGTTAATGAAAAAAAGGAAAGAAAAACTGGATTCTGAATTTTGGTGGAGTTATAGTTAATTAGCCCTGTGGAAGTTTTAAGAAGTTGAGTGAAATTATCTTCTTTGATCTACCATTAATAAAAAACTTCTGCACAATACAGTCCTAGTTATTCAGCCTAGCAGCATCATTCGTACAGGCGCAGTTTACTATTTCTCTTCATTTTCTTTTGAGCATTTCTAGCAACAGCAACACTAGGCATAAGTAATCCATCAATCACATCTCATGGGAGCTCGGTAATTTTTCTTTATACTTCATAGGTTGGATCAGAATGAGGTAGCCAGAAGTATTTATTATTTGTGATAACTTTCATTTGTTTTCCAAAGGGTGCAGGAAATAAAGTTGTCCTGTATAAAATACACATTAGCAGGAAAAGCACGCTAAGATGCAGGTGGTTTACGTCTATTCTGATCTGGAACATGAGTTAGGATGATCTTAACTCTTGGCAACTTCACCCATACTAAAAAATGTGCTTGAGTGCCTTTCTGTATACAGTATACGGTAACCAGGTTTCTTGTCTCAGCATGGATTGTCTGTTTTTATGCTTACAAATTACAGTAGAACAGTAGAAAACCCAAGCATTCTGGTAAGCAAATGTTCATGATAAAGTACAGCTCGTGTTTTAAAAAGAGCCAGAGGTTCTTTGCTGTATCTGTCAAAAACGAAGTTCAATCAAATAAGAAAGCCCTACTCATACTGCCTCATTAGCCTGGCATCAGTTTGTGGGACCATGTGCCACCACGGCCCATGTTTGTTCAGGAGAACCATGACTGATTACTAACCAACAATGATGCAACTGTTTACTCTGAAGACCTGAAGAGACTTGCAAGGCGATTAACACCTGAGAACAGAAAATGATCTTGGCACAAATTATTTCATTAGAATAGATTTATTTATGGAAATAAGACAAATTTGAAGGTGTCATTTGTATTCCAAGGAAAGCCTCTTTGTGATAGGTTGCTTCAAGAGCACACCACGTTTAACATATTTACTCTGTTAAGGATATTCAGGACTAATGCATTGAATGTAGTGGTGAAAATGAGTAAGATTGGGGAAAAAAAAAAAAAAAGACAAGTAAGAACCAAGGTTAGATTACATGTACGTTAAAAGCTATGTCTGTTGACTCTAAAAGCTGTAACATTGGTTAAAGGGATTCTGAGCTTGTTTGCAGGAAGATAAAATTTCAACAGACTTGCAGAAGTCTGAAATATTAGTGGCAACTTGATTACACTTCACAAGGTCAATGTGACTTACAATGTCCATAAATCTGCTGAACAACAAGATTCAAGTATTTCCTCCCACTACAAGCCCTCTATGACTGGAAAAAATTATGAAGAAAATCAAAGTACAGTGTCCTCTGCAGTTTAGCAGGGTAGCCAGAAAGTCAATGGTAGTCTGGGTAGTCTGGCAAGTGACAGAAAGTCAGCCATGGATTCCTTTGGCTCTTGGTCAAAGGGAAAATAATGGGAGATGTCCTGTTGCACTACTGCACAGTAGCTTGTTTTTGTACTTTGCACTTAAAACAAGAGACCTGATCTTGATCTTCAGTGTAAACCTGATCTCCAAAAAGACCAATACAGAGGGGATAAGCACTGAGCACTTTAAAAACATAAACCATGCAAAACAATTAAGATCATGTCTAATTTCATTATCTTAACATTGTGATAGAGCTCGTCTGTCAACACCGCAGTTACCAATATATAAGTGCAAAATCAATAGTCTGTTTCAACTCTGCTAAGCAATCCCTCACCATAGATGTAGTCAGAAATATGTCAGGAGGTGAGAGTGTTACAACTGACTCAACAGCTTGAAGCTCCCTTCACATCAGCAGGGACTTCAGAAGGTACTGAAGTACTGCGTCCATTGAACTGCTGTTAAGAGCATAGGTCTCCTTTTAAGGAAGATCCTATTGAAACTTAATAGAAGAGCTGTGTTTCATAGAAACATCCCACCTAACACTAAGAAAACAGTACAGAGTGTTATGACTGAGCACCATAAATGTCAGCTCTATAACCTTATAACCTTAACTCTGCCCTTTTTTCCATCACAGTATCAGCCAGGCCACACTTTAGGATAAGTGTCTGACTGAAAGGAAATCCTGGAAAGCCTATAGCTTCCACTGACAGATATCTTAAGATATTTCTCTCTGCATCAATCAAGTCCTGCCAAGCCAGTGCCCCCCCCTCGCCTAAAGCAGCAGTCTTTCTCTTCTGATACCTCTTTCCTGTGGAGTCCAAGAGAGAGGCATTTCTGCTACTGCTCTGTGAATTCCACAGGTATTCTGAGAAAGGCTTTTATAAAATTTACTATCAGCTAAGCATTACCTGGTTCAGGTAATTCCTGAAGGCTATGGGAGGTGACAGTTTAGAGAACAGCCATGCCTCTACTACCATGACACTAGATCTTTTCCTGCTCCAACAGGCAGCAGGAATGTGGCACAAATGTTCTCCTTTCACTGTTGTTAAACTGTGACCAAGAATGCTACAACTGTAAATTAATCAGCTTAATGTTAATAGTAATTGCAAAAATAATTTCTGCAGGTAACAAGAAAAGCTTTCACTTCAGATGAAGGCCAGCACTTCAACCATAAAGTTGATGTCAGTTGGTTGTTCATCATACTGTCATAGTTTAATTCTCTGTTATAACAGGCTTATATTTTTTTTAAAAGAAAAAAACAAACTAGAAATTTCTCTTGTTCTTAGCAGTGAACATTTTGCTGTATGACTCATGACCTTCAAACATACATATAGCCTACTTGAACAATAAGAGCCTAAACAGTTCCACATAAACCATTAATAATGATATGGTTAACCAATACCTGAGCACTGTATCATAGAGCACGTGCTTTGTAGACTGCAGATCCCCGTTATTTGGAAAAGAATAGAAAAGGTTTTATGTAGGTGACTATCTCCATTAATTAAGCTATTCAGATCCAGTTAGGTTTTTCCAGGGGGTATTCATTACAGTTCTCTCAACTTTAAACAATAAAACAAGCAAGCAAAAACTACAAACCCAGTCTTACTGCTCCCAGTGTCACGATGAGTTAATGTCCTGCTCACCAGAAAGCGAGCAGTGATGCTAATGCTTTTAGTCAGGCATGCTCTTTGCCTTGTCTAAGGCGGGGGAGCAACTCTGATGTTCATTAGAGACACTCATCACTGTCACAAGAGAATGGCAAGTCTTCACATCTCTCTGCCTATACCACAACAGCAATAGCCTCTCATGGCCCTCATATTCCAGCTGCAAGGATCTTCTGAATGTAACTTGCCAATCACAAGTCTGGCTACTGCATTTGAAGGAGAGGCCTGTTGTCCTGTTGACTTAAACAGCACTGCCCATATGTTGATAGTATAGCACATGCATGAGAATTTCTGGGACTCAGGCCCAACATAGCTGGTTTTCACACAGGATTTCACTCAGCCATGTCAAGTGAGATGCTACTACACACCAACTTGTTTTTCCATCTGAACACTGCTGGAAGCATTTTGCTTCTCATAAACAGACTGAGATCATCTTTCCTCATTAGCTAGGTCATTGAATGCCTAGCCAAGCTTTTGTGCTGTGTTATAACACGCACATTTCAATGCTTAATCACTTCTGACCAATAGCTTTCAAATTACAAAAGTAAGGATAGAGCCCTAATTTTTAGGTTTCTTTGCTGAAACATGCCCCAGACTCATGTTCAATGCTACCTGGCAGGGTGAATGAGCACCAGGTCGTTTGCTCAACACTGATACTGATTGGCAGCTCTAAGAGAAACGCCCAGACATTCCTGTTCATTTCTTGCCACCTTGCAGGACTTTGGCGCATGATTGTAATCCAAGAGAAGACTCATAAAACCAGAAAGAAGGAGAAATAAAGGCCATAAACGCTGGGGAGCCAATGAGACCAGAGAACAAACTCTTCTGCCAATGACTCAGAAGCAACCTCCTCCCTTAGGAGGTGTTATATTATTTTTTTTGTTAGGGGGCAGAATTTGGATTAATGAGACTTGTTGGCTATAAATAATAATATCGCTATTTGGGAAACCAATCCAAACTATCTTTGAGTGCTCATAAAAACTCATAAAAACTGATAACCCCTGAACTGATGTAGGACCTGAGACAACAGCTGCAGTGGGCTTCAGCACCAGGTTCTGCTTTGTAATGATGGCGAGACCTAACAGCAGAATTCCCCTGTGAAGTTTGAATGGTTAAACAGGTTTTGTTGCAGAAACTAGGGGAAGTATGACAAGTATTATTATGATTAATGGGTGTTATTATACTGCCCATTTCCTAGATGTGTTCTAGCTAATTTTAGCCACTACACCATCTCTTTGTGCAGTCACATGAAAACACACCAGTCTATGAGGAATGTGCACAGCTACAAACTGGGTGCATGAATTTTAGATTATGCAAAAGGGGCTAACGGATTCTCTTTAAGCATCCTCTCCTCTCTCCTGGCCTCCATGTTGGCCTCGAAAGCTTTGGTCACAGCTTTGTCTCTAGATGCCTGTGTCCAAAGTTTTGCCCTTTCCAGTTGCTAATTTTGACTGACTCTGCAGGATGATTTCAGGGTATCCTGAAAGCACTACCTTGGTGTTGCATTTAGGCTTTTTGGAAAAATAGATTTGGTAAGAGATAAAATAAATTTGATAAGAGATAAATCCCCTTGCGTTCTATCTGGTTCTCAGAGATTAGAGGGGCTAGGGGTGGCTGGACTTGCCTCTTAATACATATTCCAGTTGGGGCTGTAACTATAGGTCTGACCCAGATGCCCAAACAGCCCATATACTGTAAGTCTGGTTGCATTCAAGAGGAGCTGTCAGATTCACAAATAGTATGGTTTATTTTTATGCAACATATACAGATTCTTTAAGATTGCTTATGATAAATGCACAAACTGCAGGTTGGATCTATGGCACTACACAAAAGAAAAACAATTGCAATCACACACACACTTCCCGGGTATACACTCAGTGTAGCTGAGGAAATTTTACCAAAAGGCGTCACTTCGGGGTTGGGGGGCAAGAGCACAAACCTGTCGACCTGTCCCTCTTATTTGGTGTCAGATTATTGTCCCTCCAAGTTAGGTACAAACTTGGGGTAGTATTTATCTTAGTTTGTATGTGTGAGTGGGTGGGACTGTAGTCAAGCCATTATCTTTTGAGTAACGACACAGCACATTCTTGGGTGCCGGGGTACAGATGTTTTTCGTGGGCAAAAAGGGAGGATGAGAAACAAGGCTGGCTCGACGCGAGAGGTGCAGCTGGGGTTTTATGACAAAAAAGGGAGGATGAAGAACAAGGCCAGCAGGCTACTGCAAAAATCATCCCTTGAGAGAAAAGAGTAGAGAATACGACTGCACGGCCTACACCCCGCTTCACATTCCTCCTTGGTGCCTTGACAAACACAAATCAGTGGACCTCCATCCTGTCCTGTGCTTGCTCTGGGCACCCTGCATCAAGGAAATGTGTGTTTTACAGATTTTTCACTGTTTTGTTTTTCTCACATTTCCAGCATCTAATACTTGGCCACTAGCTGCTTCTTTGTCCCAAGCTAGTACTAGCTGTACTGCTCAGGAACCCAGAGATGCCCATCCTCACTGAACGTATGTTCCAATGCTGTTGAGTTCTTAATAATATGGTTGTAACATGCAGGAAACTGTTACAAGACAGAGTCTCAGTGTTAATGACATGTCCATGCAGCGCATACCCAGAATCCAGTATGGGCAGCATTTGCAGTAGCTGGGTTAGGCATCCCTACAGAACCCAAGGTTACCATCCAGGGAGGAGAGCAGAAATAACAAGCGTCAGACACACAGTCATTTTGGCTGAGCCCTGAATCCTTCATTCATTCCAAAGACAACTCTGTAGATCTAATGACAGGTTTGCTTTTGAAATGCAGCAATTACTGCTGATTTGAAGGAATGGTACCAAGACTGATAAGCTTGCTAACCGCTGTTTAGCTGGCCTCTCAGGAAGATTGTAACGCTGGCCTGGGGGAAAACCCACTTTTCTGATACTAATGATTAGGATGAGCTTCTGAGTGATGCTAGAAACGTTGCCTCCTAACCATGCAATGGTGCTACAGTCACCAACAAACGGGAGTTTCTGGATGATCTCTTCAGTGACCCTTGCAGTTGGATCTCAGCAGTTGTGGATGAACCAGTGGCCACTGTCACTGTTTGTCACATCCTGAGAAGGACAAGGCAAGATGACTGAAAATGGAGGGTTTGAAAAAGGGGATGGCTGCCTGATTCTAACACCAAAAACCTCTGTTTGCTGGCATTCTTGTTCCTACACCATGTATTTCTGTATCCTTTAGCATGGTTCTCACAGATGCTCAGACTAAAATTGACAGCTACAGCCACCCAGTCTGAACGACCACATAACCTGGGCCACAGGGTTTAACCCACAACCTTTCCTCTGCCAAGCTGATCCGGGCTGTCATTCCTGTGGGGTGGGAGCATGCCAGGACAGTCCTGAATGAATGGTGACTTTCTTCTCCAGCTGGTGTACATCGATGTGAGAATGCAATCAGACACAAGATTTCTTATCAAGTCACCAATTAGGGTAACATCATACTAAGCAGTCTGCATGTGTTGTTCTTTGTCTGACTTCATATTTTGCATTTTACAGTAGTCTGGCCAGTCAAGGTGGGAGTCATCTCACCTGACATCAGATGTCTCCATCTGAGCTGGCCTTTGTCATCAGTGAAGAGAAGTAGGTGCTTGTAAGGCGTGAGTCATCTGCCCTCTCGTCGATGTCTGCACTGGGGTGAGATGACTCACTCTCTTCCCAATGACTACAAAGGAAGTTCAAACCCCAAGCTCAGATAAAGACCTTTATATTGTAATGTCTAAAGTTAGATGAATCGAGGTGTGTCAGTGGCCCAGCCTCACTCCTGATCTGTCATTTCTAAACAAAACAATACATTTGCCCTGAGAAAGATGTGTCTAATTCCCACCTATTTAAGTGAGCACTCTCAAACTGGAAATAGCCTAGTTTCAAATAATATCATATGGAAATGCCTCCCTGGCTTCCTTCTATCCAGCCAGCTTCTATCTTTTGCTGTTGTTTTACAGTCACATCTTCCTATTACTTTTTTTAATTATACTTCTCCAGCCTTCTACTCCCAATAAGCTGCTGGGAGACCAAATAAGGGTGCAAGGAGTGGACACAGCAAAGAGGGAAGCTATGACATACCACTAATTCTGCCAGCTGTATGAAATAAAGTGATTACCCAAAGAATTTTTTTCACTCTAGTCTCTTATTTTTTTTTTAAAAATAGTAGTTACTTATGACAGCGATACAGACTTCTCCAAGAGAGTGATCTTAGTGGGCAGTGTCCCTTTAAATTAGATTTTTCTAATCAAGTAACTAACTTCATGAAGCAACCAAAATCAATGCTTTGTATTAGGCATGGACCCAAAGCAATTATTCAAGCATGCACCTCCCTTCAGCTTTTATCTCCCCTCGAGGGTTTTCATAGTAAAGCAGGCTTTTTTTTTTTTTTTTTTTTTTTTAATTAGCCCTTCTGCCCTGGAGTCTTCTATTTGATTTTCCAGTATCCAGGGAAGTTGGGTTTTTTTTAACTACTCAAGCCTTGAACAGCAAATTTTGCCTCTTAGTTCTTCATTACCAGTGATAATAAAGCTTTGTGGAAGACATTCTGATGATGCAGAGACAGAAGCACACAAAGGCAAAGCGACACTTCAAAGGGGCATTAGCTCTGATACTGGAATCTCATTCATCTAACTGGCTCCTAAAGGACCACTTAGCAATTCACAGGGGCACAGTTCACACATATACATCAAGTGGCGTGAAAGGCCCTTCGGTTCAGCAGAGCTGCCTGATCTCAGTGCACTTGAGTGCATGGAGCTTTATGAGTGTTGTATTTTTGTTTTTCCTTGATTTCATTTGGTTTCATATGGACGGCTAACCACCTGCTTAGCTGTTTCTGTATGTGTCGTGGGGGAACCAGAAATAATTGTATGAGGAGCAATTTGCATGTTTGCTGCCTTCCCATATATGCTGAGCAACCTGTGACCACTCACCAGCCAACGACATGCAGTACCATGAGTACCCAGGGGTAACCCTCCATATCACAGAAGTTGTTCCTTTGCTACTTAATCATGGTGTACCTCATCAACAGTATAGCAAATGTACACATAATCAATACATAGTTAATCAGTGTACTTACATTCAATGGGTATACGTATCATGTATTGTCTTATCCACAAATATTAGATACACCTATTCAGGAACTGTAATTTTATTAATGAGATAAGAGCATGGACGTATCGTCCAAGGGACTCCTCAAAGCTAAGTCCAGATGCTGGACCCAATCGCTATCAGTGACTGGTGAATCTGTGTCATGAGCACCACACTATAAGAGCACTAGTGAACTCAAGAGTGGCTCAGAGGGGCTCATCCCAGCGTGCTGCCATCAAGGCAGAGGAGCTTATCCCAGTACGCCGTGGTCAAGGCAGAGGAGCTCATCCTGTGCTGCAGCAGCCAGGGCTCCCTGCAGCAGAAGGGGTGTAAGACTTCTATTGCCTTTTCTATTATTTCCATTCTTTGCACGATAAACCGATGAGCCAGACTTGAGTGCCAATGCAAATGTTGCACCTCTGTGGTGCAAAACAGCATGGTTCTGAGATGGGTCAAACAGACACACCCTTGGTAGTTTTATGTTCTGGCAGGTAACTAATGCATCTGTCTCCTTTCCTTTACCAAAAGCTTATTTCTGCGTTTGGCTGGCAACTGCCAGCATCTCGATACCTTGCTGAAAAACTGGAATGTGGAAACTGAGACCAAGATGCTAAACCTTTGAGCAAGAGAGAAGCTTAGGAGACAGCGTGAGTGGGAACAAGGCATTTGGTGAAGGCTTACCTCTGTTGTTTTCAAACTAGGCATCATTGTGGGCGGAAAACAATGTGAATTGACAGCAAGTTGTTTTCCCAGAGCATGAGGCAGTTTCAAGCAGTAACTTCAAAAGGAAACTGTTCTCCTTTTAGTGAGAGAATAGCTCTGCAACCTAAAAGTAGCCATTTAGATGTCTATGCAAATTATTTCATTCAGTGATCATTTTGCTCCTGCTGATGAGTTCATCCATATCCTCTCAAAATCCTCAAAGCCTGAAAACTTCAAGGTTGCACACTGTTTTGAGGAAAACCACAATAATAGCAGATAAAAAATGGAATATGTTGAAATAGCGTAGAAGAACTGAAATGGCCTGAAATGGCTGTCAGACAGAAAATTTTACCGTGCTTTCTTGGTCCAATAGGGTCATTTTCAAAGTTAATTGCTTCTTAGTGTAAGTTTATCAGAAGCAAGCCCCAGACCAGGATGGAGGGCTCTGAATTGTGTATTAATATTCATACTTACTCTGGATGTTTTCATATTTAAATTGGGTTGCCACAGAATCCCTGATCCGTCCTGCCAGGGTGCTCCTGACAAAAGGAGACTTAGGGCAGATCTTAGCACCATCCGACCCTCTGCATGTGTTTGGAGATACGGTTTTCTTCATTCTGTGTCACCAGCATGGGAGATAATTTCCCCTACAGTTGTGCGTACTTCTCTGCCTCAGATTCCTGCAGAGTCCACACACATACTTATTTTATTTCTCTTGCAGCTCTCTGATGGGACTCCAGGAGCTGTGGCTGGGAAGAGGATCATAGACCAACTGTGCTGTGCTTCAGCCTGTTAGAGGAGTGACTGCTGCTCGGGAGAAGGCCTGGCCATCTCTTCCTTGGATCTCGGAGGTAGTCTGTTCAGTTTAGATACACTGAGCCAACAGGTCCACTAGTGAAATGTTTTCAAAAGAAGTAGCAATCCACAACACACCACCTGCTTTTTGGCTGCCTTCTATCCTTTTCTCCACAAGAGTGACTTGAACAAGCACCTTAGCCTTCAGCTGGCAACAAGCAGAGCAGGCAGAGTAGCATACAAGGCATATAGACTGAAATGCTGGTCTTTGTGGCCAGGTCCACCTTGCCTCATGGCCACTGTCCAGACCTGACTCCCCTGAAAGGGCATGGACTTAGCTGGCCATGGCTGGTGGGAGTCCCTGGCATACTTGATATTCTGAGGCACATGGACAGCACAGGCTGTTCGGAAGTGGTCAGAAACTAGGCAGGACTGGCTTTAGAGCTGGTTTTTAGTAGAGCAGACAAATCGATGGAAGTTTTACCCATAACCAATGCACAGCCTGCTAGCTCTGCCCCTTGGCCTGCACTGTGACCCTGGGTGGCATAGCTCCATCTTCCTACCTTCCTCTCCACATTTTGTAGACGGTGCTGGAGTTGAACAGTCTAGGGAAGCCATGTGAAGTGGGCATTGATTACGTCTATGAAGGATGTGTGTTACAGGAGAGCATGGGAGAAGAGCCTAGTGACAAGGTTCTCCTAACAGTTTTTTTCTCTGTAGAGACCCCAAGTCCAGCATCACAAGGGTTAATGGAAAGGTGTTTTTTTTTTCCAGATTGCTTCAAGAACTGGTTGACAGCAGCTGCAAAACCACTGTGTATGGAGGCTCACCTGTGACCCACAGTTGCGTTCACCATCTCAGCTTGTCATATGTTCCATCCTCAAAAAGAAGGCATCTCTTTGTTCTCCATTTTTCCATGGGTGTCAGGTTGGCAGTGGATTTTAGCACATTGCCTCATCTGGACTTGTGTGTTTCTCTAAGTACAGTAGGCCAAACCAGGCTAGCTCACGCTTTACTGGAAAGTAACTGGAAATCCCCGTAGCGGAGTGTCCCTGGTGCTTGTCCCAGGCTGTGCTGGGAGTTCCCGACTCCTCTGACCTTACCTGCTTATGTGAGCGCTCTCAACCATGGTCAAGTCCAATCAAGGCTGTTTATTGTCATAAATCACAGATCTTTGCTAACTTAAGGAGGACGTGGGAACACAGGTTTCATAAATGTGTGAGCCAGGGATTTTGTGTGCTCCATGTTCTGAAGCTGGCTGGCTGGCAACCTGATGAATATTCTGCTCATAAAAATACGTGCCATGAGTGGCATTTTTAATACAGATGATTCGCTTGGGATATTGCTAGCTGACTGAAAGAGAAGTTTCCCTTTGTACCCAGACCTTGGTTAAGAGCATGCTGAACATGCCAGGTATGCTAGGTATTAAAAACAAATACCTAGCTCTTAGGAACTGTTTAGATCATTAGCACATGTAAAAGCACCTCAGGAAATAAGACTGCCTTCAGGCCTTTAGTAGCCATCTAGTCTATCCTTCTGCTTCAAGGCAGAATCAATTAGATGTAAATAATTTTTGACAGGCATTTTCCTAGTCTGCTCTTAGAAATCTTCAGCAACAGAGATTCAGTAAGCACCCCAGGCAATCTCCTGCAGTGTCTCACAATGCCTAGAGTTAGGAAACTTAACCTTCTGGTCTAAGTCTCCCTTGCTGCAGTTTAAGTTCAATTCTTGTCCTGCCTGTGATGGACAGACTATTCCCTGCACATCATCAGCATCATGTTTGAGGACTGCAGTCCTCATTCTTCTCAATCTTCTGTTTTGCTTTCTCACCTCACTATCATTGTCCATTTCTACAGTCTTTTCTCACCAGTGGTGTTATCTAGACACCCCTCCACTCCTGAATCATTGCTTTCCCCTGAACCACTAAAATATATCAACTACTTTTTTTTGATGTGCTGTTAGATGCCAAATACAGTACTCCAGCGCTGATGTGGTGCTCACAGTGTCTAATGTATGACACTCACTTATCTGTGTGAATCAAGCATCCCCCTTTTTTCACCGCAGCATGGTATATCATCCATACAGGTTAAAGAGGGAACAAGCACCCTTAGGTCTTTCTACAGAGCTTCTGATGGGTGGGAAGACCAAGAGCTACAGAAGTAAAATGGCTTGTGCAGTCCCCCTCCACATCAGAGACAGGGGTGGGAACAGGCAGGAGGAGGTTGCTTTTAGAGAACTGTATGAAAAGCAGGGGAAGGACATGGGAATGCAAGCAGCAGGGGTTCAGAGGAAAGCCCGCAGGCTCTCTGTAGGAGTTCTCATTGCCAGAGTTGCGGCCAGCTCCCAAACCACCTTCCTGCATCCCAGCCCAACCTGGAGCTTTCACTGTTTGCTCAGACAAAACCAAAGCAGCTATCCCAGCATTTGCAGCCTTAAAGAAGTCCACAAGATGATGAAGGCTGTACAGGGTCACACTAATTTGGGACCTTGGCTCATTCAAATACACACCTGGAACCCTCCATGGGTGGTTTTCTGCCATGCTGGAGTGGGGTTCAGAAGTTATATCAGCCAGCAAAGCACACACTGCCATGCCACAGGGACATGTCAGCCCTTACTCGCATGTCTCTGCTGCACTGTCACAAGATGCATGGCTGAGCACAGCCCCTTCCATCTCTCACTGACACAGCACCAGGTCGGGAGGTGCAGCACTGAACTCAGAGAGGTCATAGCAGTGTGTTGACAGCACCAGCACAGGGTCAGTGTGCAGGAAGAATGCTGATGCATGCAAGGGTGGCAGGATGGAGATGAGAAAGCAAGACCCTGAAAGCTTTGAGCCTATTGCTCCCTTGTTACTAATTTCCATTTGCATTGAGAAGGCAGCTTTTTTTTTCCATCTTCGACAGCACAGGGTATTTTCCTGACTATTTCCTTCTCCCTTCATTCAGCAAGGAGTGGCCCAGTCAGGTAAGCTGCCCTCATTGAAAGCTAGATCACTTGGAACTGAAAAAGTCTGGGTCTGAAGAAAGCCACCTTTCATTTTCCCTTAATGCCCTATTGTTTGGCAGAGTCTGATAATGCTCAATCCCATGTGCACAGCATCCATGTCTGGAAGGAAGGCGTACCCTGGTGAAAAGATGCATGAGGCTGTCATCTTGGCTGCAGAGAAACAAAAGCTCCAGGAGGCACTGCTGTCGGGAGCGGAGGGGACGTGGAGCCTTGCAGCTGTCATGCTCCAAGTGAAGATCCCTATTCACTCACCTCCTGCCATCCACACTCATCGGGGCTCCAGATATTTCCCCCTCCCTCTCCTTGTCACTGATGAGCCCCCAGGGATGCTAATGCCATACCCTCTCCTCTGTAGCGTGAACAAGAAGCTCTGTTCTGAGCTCAGTTTAGTAGGAGCTTCACACCACTAATCAGAAAAGACTCAAGGTTTGGTTGGGATTTTGTTGTCTGTTTTTTTGTGGGTCCTCAGTGATGAGCTGACTCCTGCGTCCCCATCAGGGTTAATTATTTATGAATGATCCACAGAGACCCGGTCCCCTCGAAAAATGATTAAGCCAAACGCTCGCCAGCTGCACTGCTCGGCTGTTGTGGCAATCATTCTCACTGATCGCTGGCAGAGGGGGATACGGCCCTTATTAAAATACATAGACTACCTAATTGCCTCCTCTGGGAAAAAAAGGCCCTTTCCAAAGGGCCTTTTCTCTTTGGAAAATAGCAGACCTAAAATAGCTGTTTATATCTATATAAAAATACACCCATAGGTATTTCTATGACTGTAGTTGATGCATATGCACTAGCATGTGCGCACAGGCATTAGGGAAAGGTGATAATGATATCTTGAGTATCTTCTGTATGGTGCAAGACAGTGGGCAGGCTGGTGCTATGGTGTTCGGTGGATCTCACCAGGCGTCACAGAGAAAACAGCTCAATACAGATGTGCAAGGGGAAACAGCTGGGTAGCTGGTTCCCTTTAACCAGGCCCTGATGGATAGTCACTGCCTTGCTGCCCCTTTTACTACACCATGATGCCATAGACCTTCTCCCAGTCTGTGGTCCCACAGGCCAGCACCTTCAGGCAGGGGCAGGAGAGAGGCTGATCACTCTGTATTTGCAATATTTTGCAGTATTTGCACTCTAAAAAAAGCAGGAGCTCAGTTTATCATGTGCCTTGGAGCACTGTTACCAGTACTTTGGCCACTGATCCGTATTCCTGGGTGTAGTGGTTTAGGCCCTGCCGGGACCAGAGACCACGTTGCCGTTGTCCCTCCCCCCCCCCCGGACACAAGTAGGGCACAAACCCTGGGTTAAAATAAGAAAAGATTTAATACAACAGTGTAATAAGCAATCTGAACAGCGACAATAGCAATAATAACAATAAACAGCAATAACAGTAAACAAGACAGAAGATATACAGAGAAATACCGCAATGGTTACGGACAGCCCACCGTGTGCTTCCCCAGACCAAAGCCACAAAGGAAAAAGCTTCCCACACTGCCACGCCTGGTATGAATAACCTGGTTGGAGATCCCTTCCCCTTGCTTGGAAGAAACTCAACCCTATCCTAGCTGAACCAGGACACTGGGGAGGGCTGAAACTAGTGAGTGAGGTGTCCAGCTCAGACCTTTATCTCCTATCAAACCCTCATATATGCTAGACACGTGATGTGGTGCAACCAGTGCCCTGCTGGAGATGTGGGACAGGGTGAGGATAGATGAGGAGGGAACATTGGCTGAGTAACTATCTTCTGTTGTGCAGTAAGTGCTGACAACAGAGGCTTCAGTATGTGATAGAGATGTGAGTCCATCACTGTTTTGTTATATGAACAGCAAATTTTGCTTCCCCGGATGACAGGTCTCTCTCCAGTTCAGGACTCAATGCAGCTCATGTTCTGATGGCTACATGCAGCTTTGGGAGGCCACTAGAACCATATCTTGTCATTCCCCCCCCTCAATCTGTTCTTCTACAAATATTCTTACATGAGGTAAACTTTGGGCACCCACATCCTCCTGTGTTAGGTAACATATTTCACCACTTGGGTACATTTTGGGTGAAGAAACACCATTCACCTATTTGAACCTGCCTCCTGCTAATAGTTTCATTTAATGGCCCTTGCCTCCTGTATCAGAGGAGAAAGTGAAAACCACTTTCTCCACCTTCACATGACTCATGACTTTACAGACCTTTAGTATCCCCCTCTGCACTTTCCCTTTTGCAGGAAAAAGAGTCCCAGAAACATTTCTTGATGTTAAGTTTTATCCACAAATTTATTGCCCGTTCCGCTTGCAGCTCTTCGCATTTGGCTTTCATTTTACTACACCTATTAACTTGAACTTTCAGATCCGAAGAATCAGTATATCCTGGAGCCCTGGCTCATGGACACCACAAATGAGAGTAGAGTCCTTCTGCTGTGTTGGAAAGCCAGTTCAAAGCAGGAGGCTTTGGATCTGAGTTATGATGTCCCCAAGGAGAGCTTAATTTATAACTCTCCTGAACAGAAATTCCTAAAGGTTTCAGAAGCAACTAGCCAGAGTCTGCTGGCTGAGCCTCACACCTTAAAACAAAGAGGACCCACTCCTGGTAGCTGATGCCTTTGGGAGAGATGCAGGGCATTGATGGACATAACTGAATGTGTGGTTCTGCTCTGCTGTAATGCAGGGGTAGAGCTGCATGAGGCATGCAGGATCTTGCCTTACTCCACTTTTAGGAGGAAGGAGACTGCTTTCTGCACTGCCACCAGTCTGTGGTATTTAAAAGCCTTAAAACACTGGGAGCAAAGGGCAGCTGCCCATAGGTTAGGTACAAAAGTAATTTGTTTTTGACCTGGAATGCAGTTCTTCTGTTCCTAGGTTTACAGCACCATGTGCCACCAGAGCAAAAGGAAGATGCATTTGTGAAAGCCTATAAATAAAATGTTTACCAAAAAAAATGGGGCACTTAGGCGAGCCTTTGCTTCTCTCTGCTGTAGACATATCCCTTATGTGCCCAAAAGATGGGTGAGGTGAATAGGTAAATGCTGAGCTGTGAATTCCTGAGCCACCCAGCCTGTTACTAATTACCGTGATTAAATATTGACACAGTGACTGCACACAGGGCTCCCAGGCAGAGATCAGTACCCCTCTGTGGCGGCAGCAGAGAAATCCAGACAAAGAAATAGTTCCCTGAGCACTTGCACTGCAAGACCCCAATCCATCCAGTCCCCTGGGGACTGCCAGCATGTGTGAGAGCTTGCACAGCTCTAGCAAGGGGCTGGTGGAGGTCAGGGGGTTTCTGACCCAAATTCATTGCCTTTGGGATTCCCCTTGCTGCAGTCTCCAGCAGCTGGTAGGGCGAGGGGGGTGAGGCAGCACAGTGGGATCTGCTGCCCTGCGGCCAAGGTTGTTACTCAGAAGAAGAGTAAGGTCCTGATGCTCTGGCTGCCAACTCCAGGGCATCCTCAGGGAAACTCCCAGACTGACCTCGCAGCCCTGTTTGGCTATCTCCCTATGCCTGCACAGGCTGGCAAGCCTGGTAGCTGCGTCCCTCCACATGCTCCCTCGAGCATCTTACATCCCACTCTTCCGTGGGTCTCAGGTAAGAGGTCAGAACAAAAGCCTATATACACTTGAGATTGCCCCTACTCGTGAAACCATTTAATCATGCGTCTTGAGTTAAGAGTGTGCTGCACAGGGATACATAAACTCATCCAACATGGGAAGATTTTGCCCAAGAAAGACTCGCCATCAGGACAGGGAAGCCTCTGGAGACTGTAGCTCTTTCTCCCCTCCCCTCCTCTTCCCCAGCACGGGTTAATGTGCTGGGCTGTGTGCCAGGGAAACAGATGTACTGCTGCATGATTTTTCCTCCCCATATCATGGCCGTGTCCAGCATGATTTTGTTCATGGTCATTTTTTAATACAGCAGCTGACTTGGCCACAAGTGAAAAATAAAATATGATCCCTTGAAATTGCAAACTGCCCAAAGCCATCTGCAGCCCTGAGCTCCTTCTCCTCTGGGAACAAGGAGCAGTATCTGCGAAGCTCTCCTGTATCCAGTGTGTCCACCAGCCAAAACACCATTTCCTTTTCATCAGATCTTCCTTCTTCATCTCTTCAAATTGTACTGGGCAGCCACAGAAGCCAGGATGACTCTGCACCAGGCTGGTAGTCTTTAAGCAGCAGAATATTCATGTGCTCAGCCCGACCCTACTCCCATGCTAAGGCTTTTTATGAATGCTGCCTGTTACTTGTGTTAAGAACAGCCGCTCCTCATAATTTGAAGCACTAAAGAGCCTCTGCTTTGTGGGTGAGCTTTCTTGTCCTGATGCCGGGCAGGTATCAGGAGAGATATTTTATTTCAAAAGTGGTGATAGAAGTGGTAGCGTTTGAGATTATGTTTTCAGGAAAACACCAAAGAAACCAGGTTGTATATTAATACAAATTGTTGCAAGACACCATTTTCTCTGTTTTCCTGGCTTCACACTGCAGTGTCCAGCAGCTTTGCCCCAGCAGGGTGAAGGGCTGCAGTTGTGACAGCCGAGCGGGGCTGGATGGGACCACCCTGGCTCCGGCTTCCCTCCTTGCTCCCCCGGGAGTGGCCTGGATGGGGGGAAAGAGGGAACAAGTTATGCTGCAGCTCCTTTCCCCATGGGAGGCCAGAAGCTGCAAAGACAGACGGAGACAAGGGGTCAGAGAGAGGACTAAGGTACTTGTTTGTGGTGGGTTTTTTATTCCCTTTCAGTGTAACCTGTGCTGGGGATATCCCATGTTAGGAGCTGGTGGCAGCCCTGAAAGGCCCTCAGAACCTCCTTATTTGGGATGGGGAGAGGAGAAAATAGGACACACTGTATTTATTATCCACCCCAGACATAATCAACAAGCTGTTAATTATCAGGCTGTAGCATATACAGCTGTAGCATACGTGACTTATATGGGAAACCATTGTTTAAACAAAATATCAACAATAATACTCCTTTGGCTTGTGGTTTGACTGCACTTTAGTATGATCCTGGTACGTTTCCAGTTAACCAGAGGTGAACTGCTCCTCTTGGGGAGAAGCCTGAGCCCCCCAGGTTTGCGGGTAGGTTAGGAGGTGGGTCAGGCAAGCTGGGTCTTGTTCCCCTCCACCTCAGGCTTGTCCCCTGGCTCCAGGGGAGCTGCTGAGGCTGAGGGGGTTATTCTAACACAGACATAGGTCCCACACATCTTGCCTGAATGATTTGTTTTTAGCAGCTGAGAGCTGCTTGGTGGCCAGCAGTGTGAGAAGAACTTATCCAGTGGCAATGAGAGGGATGGCAATGTGGGAATTTGTAGGGAGGAAACACACTTTGTCTTGATTTCTCCAGGTCCTTTTGTGACCTTGAGACAACAAAAGGAGTTTAGGTTCAGTTCTTGCATTTTAATGACAACTTAATGTTGTTAATTAACACAGCTGTGAATTCAAGTACTTAAACATTAATTGTTGTTCATGTGTAACCTCCACCTGCAGTTCAGGGTTAGCCACAACTCAGGATGAACATCCTTGTCCATAAACAAACAGCAGTGAAACACATACAGGAGGACTGACAGATCATCGTCTTAGGCTGCCATTTGATTCACGTTTCTTTCAGCAGTGGCTTCTTCCTTTGCTATTCATTGCCTCTTAGAAACATCCCTTTGTTCCATCAGTTCCTGATTTGGGGCCAAAAGATGAACCAGCCCGGGTTAGAAATAACCATGTCTATATGGGAGGTTGTTTTTAACACAAATCAAGTCTCCAGTCATGTTTATGTCACAAGTAATCTCACTGGCACAACTGAGAGAGCAGGGCTGGAGAGAAATGAATAGCCAAATGCAGAGTGAAGTCCCACTTGAGCTAGACTACCTGCAAAAACGTGCATGCCATCCAGGTGCTATTGTCTGCTAATGCTGCTGCTGCTATTTGCACACACTTCAAAATCTGTTTTGGCAGTGCAGTGGTATATGCACACTAAATACTGCAACCCAGCAACTGCTATACATCTACTGGAGAGCTGAATGTGTAACAGAGAAGGCAGCAGTTCAAATGATAGCCCCAAGCCTTGCTGCTGTTGGATCCCCAGTGGCTCTTTTCCCTAGTTCCCATTTTCTCTAGCTGTATTTTCAATTCATTTATTAAAATGCATAACAAAGAACTTCTACCCTTATTTATGCAAATTTGTAGCCAGAACTTAAATTATTCAAAGAATAGCTTGGGCTTAAGTACAACTGATCTGAATTTTCTGATTGAAATGCACCCAGATGTTATTCTCTTCTTGAGAATAGCTAAATACTTGGTGGTTACTTATACCTCTACAAATCAAGTACCTATCACGCACCTGCATTTTTTTCACCCTTCTTTCAAATCACCTTGCTTTCCTGCTTTCTAGCAGAGAAACTTTGGATGCTTAAGTTCAACTTATAAAAGCTGTTCATGGGTTGGCACAGGGTTTGAGCTGAGACAAATGTTGTTCTAGGCTATCTGTCCCTTCAGAAGCCATCAGTCTAACAAAGCCAGAGGCTGGTGTTACATTAATGCATCTACAGCACATCCACTCCTATAAATACATCGCTTACAGCGGACACCTCTATGGGTTGTCAAGGGGCGGGTTTGTATTTATGGCACCCATTGAATAAAAAGAGGGAAAATTAATTTCCTGTTCTGAAATGAGTCTCATTTTTATCAAAGGAAAAACTACATCACAAAGCTGACTAGCTGCCTGCAATTTAACGTACACAGCTTTCCTATTTAGCCATTAAGCAGATTATTCTCTACTGGATGGATGTGTCATTCCTGTTAATGTTAATGATAGTCCCACATATGCTGTGACAGAATAAATGCCAAACTGCGTGAACAATTTACTCCCTAAAGGGAAAAGCAACTCCTTCAAGCAATGTAGGAATCTGCCAACAAAGTGATGGGAGCCCTGGAAGAGTAGAGAGAGCTTCTAGCGAGGCTGAGGTGTAGGGATGTTGCTTTGCCAGCTTTGGCAGCAAAGCCAACTGAAGATGTTCCCACCCACCCTGTCCCCTTGCGCTGTCATCCCCTGCCCCCCAGGTTGAAGCAGTTGTGGTTGACTGAGGTTTAAAACAGCCATCCAGAAGAAAGCAGAAACGTGGTTGCCCTTGTTGGTTGTTAACCCAGCTCTGTCAGTCACAGTGCAGTTCTGCAGATAGTTGTACCAGAGGCACCGGAGCAGCAAACGGTGGCCAGAGGCCAGGAATGAGCTATTAGGGCAGGGCTGGGGAGAAAACTTCCTAGGCTGGCGTGGGAGGGAGCAGGCGAGCTGGCGGCTGTGGAGTCACGCCAGGGTGCCTGCCTTGGCACACAGTGCATGTCTGAGCCACCTCCACACAGTGACACCAGCTCACAGAGCTGTGTTGAGCTCCGCCTCCACAGCATCTTGCCCAGCTGCTGGCTCCAGCAGGGTTTGGTCAGCACGTGGCTTCTCACCTGAGCCTTTGCTCAGGCTCTGAGGCAGGCTGTCCAGTCCTCCTGGATCAGAGCCTGGTCATTCAAGGGGCCTCCCCGTCATCTGCTTCTCAGGCACTTCTGGCAGTCACGTATACGTGCCAGGGCAGTATGACAAGGGACTCTGTGACCCAGAAAATCCTGAAGATGGAAGGAAAAGGCTTGGCCAGAACATCTCTAGGAGTTCTCTATGCAGCCGTAAAGCAGCTAGTTAGGTGGACAAAAAGAGCAGGAGTTGGATGAAAATCAGCTCTCAGACTCACTGATTAGGCTGAAGAGGAGATTGGGATTTTGCTCTTTTGTGAAGATCTTGTAACAGCTGAGCTGTCAGTAAAATCAGCTTTAACCACGTGCTGTCTTTTCACACAGATTTCACATCTCAGAAAGCTTATCAGTAAACAAACCCAATGGCACTACTTAATATCCTGAGTGCTAACTTGCCAGGGGGTCAGAGCCACTGCAGAGGAACTAAGCTTGTCCTGCCCAGCATATTCCCAGGGGATGCAAACCCAGTGGGTGACCCCAGTAACAGCCCACCTGCAGAGCTCAGATACTTCCACCCCCTGTACTTCGCCACCATGTCTTTCTTTACTTTAAAAAATAAAGAAGGTACTTGCATTTCTGAGGTAATCCTCATGGTGTGAGTGCAAGAATATGTCACGTGGTATTGAAGGAATGCAAACACTGCAGAGGAGGGAAATTAAACCAGGCTTTTGCTGCTTCCACACAGACCCAGTCAAGTTGTTTCCTTCCCACGTAACATTTTCTTCCATGGGTGAGTCAGGCCTAATTCACATGGAGTCTCTCATATGGTACCAATAGGATATGAGAGAGAAAATAGCCAGGAGGGTCCACAATGCACATCTGGCAGGTCAAACTCTGCAAGCCCTGTCTGGCTTCCCATGTTCTCCTGCTTCTCAGGGGCTGCCAGGACTTTGCAAAGGTCTGATGTGTTGCTGTGACCAAGAAAGCTCCATGCACAACGTTGCTGCTCACTGGTTGCAGGCAGTGGCTCCTGCTGATGTGTTTGACCTGCTCTTCTGTCCGTCTGTGGCTTGGTGAGCCACGTGCCTGCCCTGCCAGCCTGTGTTGGCTGCAGCTTGCTGTAGCAACAGCAGCAACTGCAGCTGAGAGAGGGGAAGAGGACAGAGGATCTTTCAAAGGAGAATCATGAAGAAACAAATGCCTACCTTAGGTAGTGTTGTTTGTCCAGGAGGCTGTGAACTGTGAGCAGTTCTTGGGGTCCACAGTGGGCGTGACAGTGGAGCATGTAACTGAGAGCGTGGTTGTGCGTTCAGAAGCATGTGACCACCACCGCCATGAAACCCACAGGTCCAGCTATGGATGGCCAGCGCCAACCAGCTTCATCAGTGCAGGCTGGCTGCTGAACAGCTGAGTAATGGTTGTGTACTCTGCTGCTACCACATGCTGTAAGCCTCACTGGTCATCAGCAGTGGTTACTGATGGTTAGGACTGCATGGGAGCGCCACAGGACATTTCCATTCCTCTTGGCTGCACTCCACACTGTCCCTCAGTGGTCATCTGTAGAAACAGCATTTTTTTCACTGTGCCCTAGTGTAAGTTTAAAAAGTCAAAATGAGCTCGATCTGGAGAATATCTGCTTGAAATTTTTCAGGAATTCTCAGCTGTTTAATGCACAAAGGTCGTTTGCCAGCATAGCTAATATGGACATTCATGATATCAGCAGTCTTTCCCTTCTCTTTTGAAGCTCTTCTCCTCTGTTATCATGGCTAACGAAACATTTTATGGGATATTGGGATTGCAGATCGATGCTATTTAAGTACCATTGCTGGCTAAGAGCGGTGCATGCATTTTGAGAAATGAAGGGTAGGTGACAGGCACTGACTGGAAGCTTTACTCTGCTGAACACCAGCTGCAAAGGCAAAGGAGAGCAGAGGTTCAGGGATCTGCAAGACCACGTGAGCTGCCCATTAGACATGCTGGTTTCAGTGGTAGCAGTCAGAAATATATTATTCATGTCTTCTGTGTAATCTGCTTGCATGTCTAATGTCTGATACAACAGCATGTGTCAGGCCACTGCAGATGAATGAATAGCAGCATTTGGTCACTTTGCTTTGGTTGTATTAACTCTCAGCACCATTAATTCTCCACCCTCGGCCTGGGTGAGCACAAGGACCTGCAGGCCTGGGCAGGTTCCCTGTCTATGGACAAGGCTTGCCATACGTTGTACAAACAACCCTGCTGCAGGGCCAGCGAGTGGAAATAAACTTTATTAGGAAGGAAAACATAATTTTTATTGTTCCAAAAGAATAGTCAGTGGTGAAAGTGCCAACAGTGTGATAACACATATAAGTTTGTGAACCATGCAAACGGACATGGTGACAAGCTGTGCCAAGGGTATGGGGAACTTTAGCCACAGAGCTGCAGATGTGCCTCACACAGCAGCAAATACCCTTTCTTTTCAGTGTGCTGGCCAGCTGGATGTGGAGCACTGTGGCAGCAGGTTGGTGCTTAGTCACAAGGATTTTGGGTCTTGCCAATGCTTTTTTTGCAAAGGCAGATGAAGCTGAGTGACAGGGGAGGGGGCTGGGGCGGGCTGCAGCTCCTGGAGCCCACGATGGCTGGCGCAGGACCAGGCGCAGAGCGCCTCACTGGTGAATAGCGAGGAGGAAGAAGAAGAGGTGCAGCGATCACTGTTCAGAGGCACTTGCTACAGCCATGTTTGCCTGCGTGTTTTTCCATCAGATGCTGCTACATCTCCAAGTCCATTTCTGTGGCCTGCTCTGGCCAAGCCAGGCTGCACTCAGCTGTCACAAGGCCTTCTCCAGTCCCATCGCAGAGCAAACTGATCCCCTTCTTCACCAATCCCTTGCTATGATGCCCTCTTCCTAGTCTCAGACTTCTTGTCTCTCCTCTTTACCATTTCCTTTCCTTGTCTCAGGTATGCTGCCAGCTCCTGAACCACAGACCACTTTGAGGTGGGGTCTGTGATCTCTCAGATGCCTCCTCCTTGGCTCTTTACATCTGCCTCAAGCTGCAGCCTGCTGGCCCAAGGTCGATGCTGCTGTTCCTCAAGGGCTTACTGTGCCAGCATCTCCCCTGTGAAGCAAGAGAAGAAACAAGCTGCTGTTCATCGCTTGGTTTCCACAGTAACAAAGATTTTTTTGGTTTCCTCCAAAAACACCTCCCCACTCCAGTTTGGAGTTCCTATCTCCACTACTTCTTACACGTTTCTGAGGACCCCAGAGATGGTAGGTCTACCCCTAGTTACCCTCAAGCTCTTTTGTGTGCTGATGCATGAAAGCAGGTTCCTAGGGCTGATGGTACACACCTTTGCTGATCTGCTGTGTGCCGCAATCTATCTTTTACAAGGGACGCTGTATGGGGCCAGTTATCTAATTAACTGCTCCTGTGTGTTTGGGAGGGCTCACGCTGATGAAGCCCAATTAGGGATCACATTACCGGTTCTGCAGGTGGTGTCCTCCCTCCTTTTTTTGGATGATGCAACAAAGAAACTGCACAGTGACAAAGCCTAAAGGAATTTAGCAAGAGTCTTGCTGTGGTGGTTCCCAGAAAGGTGCCTCCTGCTATCCTGCAGAGCTGGAAAAACATGTACCCATGCACTAGGACTAGGGGGAAGGAAGTCTTGCCTCACAGTTTGAGAAGCCTTAGTGAGCATTTCATTATCCCACTTTACATCTTCAGCTCATGGCTTGTTGAATCCATAAAACTGTCTTGCCCTCAGGCTCTGACATTTCACGGAGGTGAAAAAGGATCCACGGGTCTGTGCTTTGTAATTTAGGCTTTGCATAAATAATTTCATTGTAGTCTGCTACACTGACTTCAGAAGGCTCAAGAAGGCTCAAAACCAGAACTGAATTCATCAGGCTTGAGGCATACACTTTCTGTAGCTGACGGCACATGGAGGAGAGACGTGACTAGCATCATGGTTGGCCACCCTAGGCACTGCAGCCAGAAAGTCCATCAATAGCTGGGTGACCCAACAGCAGCTTTTGTCATGAGACGTAAACAGGGCACAAACTCGCATGCTTGGCTCGCACAGCTCTGCTCTGCCACTCCCCGTTGCTGCTACGTGACTCACAGGCAGCTCAAAACCTTCCCTGATAAAAGTTGTGCAGAAACAAAAAGAAATACAGCAAACAAGAAGTAATAGAATAATTAAAAAAAAAAAAAAAAACACAAAAAACCCCACAAAAAACCCAAACACCTTTAGAAGAGCCAATATAAAAATTTCCTAACTTTTATTAACCAAAAGGGACAGCATGGTGGGATAAAAACTGGCACTGGTTTTCTATGTGAATCGCTGCATTTCCAGCACAACATGTCCTCCTGAATGAAGCTTGCAAGGCTCAGTCCTCATCAAATGCCTTTGCTGGAGCTGAGTGTATGGTCCTTAAGGACCGAGAGCTGTGCTTGGAGGGTGGCCAGGTAAACAATAGGGGAAAGGGCAGCCACAGTCCTCGGCATGCTGACCAGGAGAAAAACTGGGGAGAAAATGGCATATTTTGCCAACTGCCCTCTCAGTTATTTAGCCTGCAGCTGTAGCTGGGGAGAGGGAGAGCAGTATGTAGGGTGAATGCAAGCTCACACCCACTTCAGGTAACTCGTTTTCTCATTACTGAGAAATGTAATGCACACGCTGACAGTGCCCTGCAGGCAAATACAGCACTGGTTTCAGGTCTTCCTGCTGGGTCTGGCAGTAGGAATTAGGGTCTTGGTTTGGGGTCTGTCCGCTGGATTGCTAGTACATGCAGGGTAGGGCTCACCACTTGCCATCTTCTCAGCACCCTTTAGCCTATGGCTCTGCAGGTGCCTTGTGCCAAAACTCTGTCCATATCCTGGTACTGTGGAAAGCTGACCATAGAGTGGCTGTCTGCAACCAGCTTGTCAGCATCTCATTGTGGCACAGCTTGGCTCCCTTACATGGCCACTCCAATCCCAGAAGCTGAGAAGGTCCAGGGAAAACCCTGCTTCGCTTCCAGCCCTGGGCAGGGGTGACAGGTAAAATGAGTGAGGTAGGTTGGGACTGAAAGGGCCCGGGTGTGCAGAGAGGTGACATCTGGTCAGCGGCTGCAGCATGGCTGAGGCCAGCACGGGGAGGCAGCTCAAGGCTGAGAGCAGACCAGTGTGACCAGCAGCCACACCACTGCAACACTGGAGCGCAGATGCATGCGCACAAAGCACAGCTGCAGTGGAGCTTACTCTGACGGGAGCTGCAGCTCTGGATGCGCTGCGGTCCAGCCACAGTCCCAGGAAGGATGGGTACCACTGGGGCCAAGAGATGTAGGGTCCGGCTGCCGCTGCCCTGTGCAGCTTTGACAATGCTGGCACCCATCTTCAGGCTGCTTCTCCCCCCTCCTCCCTGTGGTCTTTCTTCATGGCAAGTTCTCATCCCATTCATCTCCAAAGCAGGGCTTTTTGTCCCATGTGCTGATTATTTTTTTCCCAGCCTGGCCCCTTCTCCAGAACAGCTGAAGTTGCAAGAGAGGAAAGCAGGGTCTTGCAGGCCAGCAGCAAACTTGCATTTATCATCGCTGCAATGCCACCATTGGCTAGAGTTGCTTCAAAATTTAGGCTCTGCTGACCTCTAGGGGACTGCTACAAACCCAAAAGCATAAAGGCTTCAAAGCATGCTTAGAACCCTTCACACGCTCTTAAGGAGCCCTGTGGTGAGTATAATATAGCTAACACCCACTTCTGGGCCCTTTAGCACTACCAGAGGCTGTAAATAAAAACCTGGCTCCAACACTGCCTCTTCCATCGCACCATTATAGCAGCAATAACTTAAGAAAAGTGTACAAGCACAGAAGTGTACCTTACAAGGTAAGGTTGCTGTGGAGAGGTATCACCTGCTATCAGACTGCCACACATAATCGCTGCTTTTATTTCAGTGTGGAGAAGTACTTGGGAACTTGAGAGCTTGTGGCTTTCAGCCTCTCCTGTATCAGTCTGTCTAATAAAAGGTATAAAAACCTTGCCTTGGTGTCACAACTACAGCACTACTCGGTCAAAAGCATGGATGCATACAGCTAGGCAGTGGAAATACAGTTAAATGTGCTTTTTTATGGCATTTCATCACTCACTAAACAAGCGGTTGAAGCAAGAACCTCATCACAGAGAAGAAAGAACATGAAGACTTAGGTAAAGCAAGCATAAAATCTGATGTATTCTTTAAAACAGCACATGGGAGCTGCTGAGACGGGTGACTGCATTTCCCAGATGACTCCACTTGAGGACAGCTGTGGTGGGAGACAAAGCATTAGGCAGCAGCCTACAGAGGCAACACAAACTGCACATCTCTAATGGATCTGTTCTCCTTGATACAAAGCCAAAACCTATCATAGCCCTGGAATATCCCCATTTCTTGGCTTGGGGAAGATGTGACATAACTCTGGAGAGCTGGAGTGTGGACAGACCCAGACTAAGGCAAAAGCTATGCACATGGCAGTGTCCCCAGCTGCAGCCACCTTGTGTGAGAGCTCCCCACCACAGCAGAGCAGCTCGTTGTCCCTGGTCTGATGTCCTTATCAGCAGAGACCTGCTATCTAAACTGTCTTAAGTTCACTCAACCTTCTGATGAAGGAAGAAGTCCATCCAGCAGCCCTGAGTGGGCAGTGGGCTCCAAGTAGCTGAACACATGCTGGGACCATCACCTCTTCCACAAGTGCAGCTGTATCTGTAAGCCAGAGCCCAACTGTCACAGTGGCTTCCACGGTATGCAAAGGTCTCTCAGGAGGCTGTGGGGCTTGTGTTGCTGGGACCATGCACCAACACGAGGGAGTTGGTCCTGGCAGGCAGTCCGCCAGCTGCAGTAATAGACTACAGACAGCCCTGAGGGCTTTGGACACACCACAGGGCACTTAATTGGCATGATCCTACTCAGTGCTCACGCCATGGAAAGTGCCAAAAATACAAGGCAAGTGCTAAGTTAAAGCACTTGCTCTTCCACGGGCTGGAAGATGTTCTTCAACCCACAGACAGGGAGGCTCATGACAAAAGGTAACGACTGACAGCATTCCTTCAACTAAATCAGAGTGAGAAGATGTCAAAGCAGCAATTAAAAGTGCAGTGTTTAAAGAGACGAGACAAATGAGTTGAACCGAACCACCAATTTTCATTTCAGCATCGTTACATGTCTCCTAATTAAAACAGATGTCTCCCTAATCTGTGCAAAACAGAAGAGGACCTGGGAGGTCTGAAATACTGGCTTCTCCACAAATATTACCACCAATCCCATCTTACTGCCTCAGACTGTGCCAAACCAAACCACCCGGCAGTTCTGGGTCCTGTCCTGCAAAGCAGGGCTTACTCTGCAGTGCCCAAAGATCAGATGAAATCATTTTCTCCTCCTTACACCTGCAAACACTGTGTTTATCCCACCACACACCAACATTGCCCAGGAAATGCAAGCCTGTAATTCCTTTTGCCACATGCATTGTAGCTATGCTTTAGCCCCTCAAAATCCCCGTTTAGTTGATTTTTCTCACAGAGAAGACTCCATCAGTCATCAGAGTTTGGTAAGCTCTTTAATGGCAAGCTCATGGTGTAATGACACTGCTGGATGTGATGCCTTGGTGGTGGGAGAGGAAGGAGGATCAGAAGAAAGGCAGGGCTCCGCTGAAGGCTTACACCTTTTAAAGCACTGAACAAAAGGGCAACATCTTTTGGTGACCCATTTCACAGCTCTGTAGTCCCAAAGACAGAGAGATCTTCCAGCCAGAAAAATGGTGGAAAGCACACCAAAGACAGCCTTTGCATGGCGTGGTGCAACATGATTTCTGCTTGACATGTTGAGGTCTGACTGGTCCCTGCATTAGTAAAGGAAAACTTGACAACAAAAAAATTTGCACTGACTGAAATCCAGAGCTGACATTTCTACCACCACCCCCAAAGATGAAAGCAGACTTCCTTTACATACAGTGTTACCACAGATCTTTGCCTACATGAGCAACAGCATGTCAGTACAGAAAGGGAATTTCAAAGTTCAATGTATTTTACATTAAATCAGTGAGTTTTACTGTAGTCAGCAGTTACTACTTCAAAGAAGGTTTTTTTCAGCAAACGAACACACTTTTTGTTAATCTGTATATTTGTTTATGACCAAGCTCGTACTGACAGTGCAGTGCTACATGGCATTGTAAAAACTGGGGCTTGCAATAATGCAGATGCACCTTTAGGGGTTGTTTTTCTTTTTTAAAAAAATCAGCGATGAGAAAAAAGTCAAACAGAGCATGTAAATGATAATTTGGCTCACTGAACGGGTGATAGTCGGTAAGAGGTTTGCTTTGTACATCTGCCACAGACATCAGATACCAACAAGTAAGTCTCAGAAGTCCTATCAAAACCTGAGGTGACAGGGTCTGCCCTAAGAGTCCCTCTTATTAGAGGTAAGGACCAAATTTAAGGAATCTATTTTAGTATCTGCCTTGGAAGTGATGTCCCTGAGCCCTTAGCTCTGTGGTAACTGCAGGGACCACCTCAAGACCAGCTTGTAATAGGGTTTAAGAGCTGCTGCCCTGAGTCACTCCTGCCTGGCTGTCATGCGAAGGCTTCCCAGCTGCAGAGACCGGCTGCCAGGGAGGTCCTGCCAGAAATAGAGATAAAACAAAGCACTTCCCTCTGCTCAGTGATTCACAGAAAGGGGCATCCAGCTAGAGCCCCTGAAGGGTCCTCCGCAATTTCTCATGTCCTGTGGCCAGCTCAAAACCAGCCAACACTGAGAAAGAGACCTGCAGTCTCAGCCAGGCTCTCCAGCAACCAGCAGACAGAGAGGTCTCATTTTCTGGATGCCCAGCCTTGAAAGCCTCAATGGATCATGATTTTCAGAGAATGGATTATTTAGCTAAGCATTTCTCCCTGTGAAACCATCTTGGGTTTGGCACCTAAAATGACTGCTCTTATGTATAACCCCTGTGCAGCATGGACCACTCACGAGTACTCGAGGGATAACAGGCCCCCCATGCCACCTCATCCCCCTGTGAGAAGGTGCTGCCTGTGCAGAAAGGAAAGCGTGGCTCAGTAACACGCACTGCGCTGAACTGTGGCTCTCACTGATGCACCTGGCTGCAAGCTACGGGAGATGAGGTGTTTCTCTCCCCCCTCCTCTGCTTCCCCTCTTCTGGGAGTGGGAATTTCTGACACCAGTGGTAAGGATGAACCTGAGGGAAGGATGGACACAGGGTAAGGATGGATGAAGTGGTAACCTCACCTCCTGCCACAGCTAAAGCTGACTGTGAGTAAACTAACCAAGGGTTAACGCTGTGTCCCAGTGAAAGATCAGGAAACATGTTGAAAGAGGCTGGGAATATGCCTTGTATGGCAGCTTTCCAAAGCAACGTCCACCATGTTATGGCCATCACTTTTACTGTCACAGTCTCAGTCCCCCTGCAGAGAGGGACAGGGCAGTTACCTGCGAAGCAATGTTGCCTGCTGTCCCCAGCCACCGTCTGGCACAGCACCCTCACACGGGACACGGCACCAAGATGCAGCAGCTAACGTGCAGGTCACTGCCGCTGGAAAACTAACTGGCTATTCCCATCCGAAGTGGTATTCCCACAAGCATGCCGCTTTCAAAGGCACAGCACTATGCACAGAGGGAAACTGCCTGGAAAACAGCTCAGAGCTGGGCAGAAGGTGGAGCTGAAGTCTGGTAGGGTTCAGGTTGTCATGCTCAGGGGTGCGCTATTCACGTTTCTGCGAGGAAACAGCCTGCCTATTTTTTCTCCCATGAGCAAATCCTTTTAATAGATACTACTGCACACCTAATAAAGCAGCTTCCTGCTCCCTGACTGCTGCTCCTACCTACTCACACAGTGTCATAAATAATAATGTTGTAGAAGAGAGGAGAGGGCTTTTTAGTTTGCCTTTTCTTCATTGCTTCCTCTCTCAACCATCTCAATGCATTCATCTGGCAAGACACTAACAGAAAAACACAAATGAGCTCAAGGCCCTGGTAATGTCCAGAGCAGCTTTTTTATAAACTACATAGGTTCAATAAGCAGATACTTCGCAGGATGGTTTGGGCTGTCTCAGGAATCCCAGCACCTCTCCAAAAGGGGCCTTTCTCACTTTTGCCCCTGCTGCCCAAACCAGTTGTTACATTTCTGAAATCTGCTCTTCCCTCTGGCATCCCATGTATTTCTCATCCCCCAAGCAGCACTCTGCTCACTGCACTTGTGCAACTCTTATTCTGAAGCACCAGTTCTGCAAGAGGCTCTGCTCTGGTAAATTTGTATTTGGCTAGAGCATGAAGTACCTATGAGAGAAGGGTGAGGAAAAAGGGAGACTCTTCTGTGTCCTTTCACTAATGGTTTGCTTTGAGGATAGGCAATGATGATGCATACTTCTTTTCACCTACAGATCTAAAAGCACTTTGTACACTAGTAGGCAAATACTACTGATGTTACCTTTTACAAAAGGCTTAAGGTGTGACTTGCAAAGGAGTTACCCTGCTCCCACTGAATTTCATGGAGGCCTGGATGCATAACTGGAGGCTTGCCTTAAATTCCCAGCCACTATGATCCACCGAAGCTCAGGGCAAGGCAGTGTCACAGCTCTGAACCCATGTCTTTTCACCAAAGTCCCCAGGCTTGCAAGCATTTATCTAGCAGCTCAATCTAGCAGCCTAGCCACTGGGTCATGCTACTTGTGGTTAATTATTGAATGGCTACTAACCTCAATATGTGGTGAGAGTGAGGGAAAAATAAAATACAAATAAAATATAAAAATACGCCGTAATACAACTCAACCAGTTCCGCATCTCTTGCATCGTTTGGTAAGTATGGAATAAGTAAATGGTAATACAGAAATGTATTTGGTCAAAGTAAGCGATCAATATTTTTTGGTAAAATATATTCTATATTAATGCTCATTCACATCTAATACACATGTAAATTAAATTTTCTACATATAAAATTCCAGTTTATTCTCGGTGCTGCCTGTCTATGCTTCAGTTTAGCAGCAAGGCTCAACACATTCGGCTCCCAGCAAAGTGAGAAGGGACGAGAGCGCCCAGCGCTCTCCAGGACCAAGCCTCGCACATCCCCTGGAGTGCCCAGTCCTGCAGGTCCCCTTTGAACAAAATTTCGCTGGCTTCAGTGAGAATTGTGCAGGGGTGAATGCTGCAGGAGGGCCCCCCGGCTGTCCAGCACTTGCAGTCTGGTGTGGAAGTCACCCAAATGGCATATGGCATTCCAAGAAAAAAAGTGAGTTAGTGAATACAGAAAATAATATATCTACATAATTTACAGCATTATGTTTGCTTGCAACCATATTAATGCTCAACCGTTCATTAATAATTCAATCAGTATGCAGGGAAAGGTAGCATACTGCAGTACATACTACAACCTCTCGTATGCAATTACAAGCACTGGATCTTACAGTCTTTCCTCATTTCACAAATTCCTGCCTATTTCGCTGCCAGCCCAGAGCCCACTTCTCCATTGAGCCTTGTGGAATCAATCCTTCACAGCTCTCAGGCTGGTTCAGTTTGCGCCTGCACCTCTGCCACGGGCCCCTAACACCGTGCAAGGGGTGCAAGCTGCCTTCGGCTGTGGGTCCTCAGCTACCACCCACGTTCACCTGCACCCTCCCCTCACCTGTACAGCCACACGCTGAACCAGATGGTGGGACTGATCCGGCTGGAAAACTGCCTGTCTGTAAAAAGGCAGAGTTATTTCCCAGCCACAGGTCACAACACAGCTGTGCCCAGGGCTTGTGCAGGTGTGTGTTTGGGTGCATGCACGTGAGTGTCGCTGCCAACCACCTGCACCTAAGCAAAATGGGTGCAAGTGGCTAGCAAACCTGAACAGGACTTTGCCTCCACCTTGTGCTACTGTAAATTATGTCTTGCATTACGTTACAGCGGAGGAAAGTCAGCCCCAAAAGATCTACCTGTATGAGCTGCAACCAAAGGATTGGATGCTATGAAGAGAAAGGTTCTCCAAAAGCAAGGTTCTGTTTTAAGGTTATGGCATTTGTTTTAGCTGGAGAGTAAACAAACAACTTAGGGACTTAAAGCAGGGATGGAAACCACTGGTCTTTCACTTTATTTTAGTAAGCAAAAAGCCTATTGCTGCTGTACAGTGTTATACAATGAACTGCCACGGTTCTCACGTCACTAGTCCATAGAAAATGTGCTGCAACTACCATGTTTATGCCTGCATGCTGAAAGAATGTACAAAGTTTCATTAAGATCTGTTTCTCTTCCACTTTTTTTTGATTTTCTTAAATTTTGACTTTTACAGTGTTGCAGACACTTCTGTGCATACTCCAGTACCACATACCGTCCCGGTTATGGAAGGTCTTTGCCCCAGATTGGAAAATCAAGTGCAATGATGCATCTCTCAAGCCATCATCAGAAAAGTAAACCACCAAGAAAACTTGATCTCTTAAGTAACCTTGAAAAAAAAATCTTTTTAAAAAATCTATTGAAAAGGAGACATCACCAACAACAGGGTGTTTCTAGGAGTTGTCCAAGCATTTTTTCTTTGCTCAATTTTTGTTTTTATAAAGCTAATTCTGTATAAAAGGGCTTTTGAAGCGTGTGACCTTCATTTCATGACTTTTAAAAAATTGGAAAAAAGGAGTAAATTTAGAAACATTTTGCTCAGTTGTGGAAAAGAGTTGTATTACAACAGAATTCCCTTCTTATATTTTCAGTACAAAAAGCAAGTAAATAGAGACCCCGCATCTTCACAGTCTGACACTAATCTGAGTCACTTAAATCTATGCAAAATAAGTATAAAATATGAGGGGTTGTCTTCTCCTTTATACCAAGACACGACCAAACCCCTCTGGGGAGCAAGTCCCCAGCTAAGTAAAACCTCACTAGTTTTTATATCAGCCAAAGTAGTAGTATTTTAGTTTCCCTCCAAAGAGGTGTAAATGTCCAGACTAGCTCAAAGGCCCAGGGATAGGAACAGGTCCAGCACAATTTTAAGAGCCAGGTGCTGGTTTACACCCTTATGGCTTCAAAGTTAAGTTGCACTTCAATTCATGATGCCACAAGGTTTGAGTAGTAATTTAGCAGTCTGTTAAAAACAGCGAAGCTTAAAGTTGGTGTCATGCAGAAGTGGGATAGGCCATGGCTATTTTTTAATTGATTTGTACAAAAACAGCATTCAGCTTTGGATCAAATGGTGTCAGAGGATCAAATGGTGTTGGAGTACCAGGGCTGGTTATAACATGTACAGCTGATACTAATTACACCCAGTTATTAATCCAGCACTTGTAATCTCAGGTGTCAGTAAAACAACATAAATATGTCTGACACCAATACTCCCCTGGATTTCCCACTTCCCATTATTTTTGTTAAGCCTTCATGTGCACTTCTGCAGTACCGACCACTGTTAAACTAGTGTTTTTCAGGAGAAATCTCTCCAAGTTTGGTACTTCGTCAAAAAACATAGCTGTTGAACTAAAAAGAAAAGCACAGGTCACGTTTGCTCTCTGCGCTGGTTTCTTCGGAAAGGTCACTGGTGAGGACTCGGCACTCTCACCACACGCCTCCTACATTCTCAGTACTCTACATTCATGTCAGCGAATGCTACTCTTGAACACAAATCAAAGAGACAAGTCAGTGACAAAACTACCTCTAGACTGATAATGGCAGAATGCTACCAAGACAACTCCATAGAAAACCCACTGAAGCAGGAGCAAAATTCAGGTCACTTCTTAGCAAAGCTCATCACAGATGATTATTATTATTAATAATTTTTTTTAAAACCATTTTGTAAAACTTTTATCCTAAGAGCCAGATATCCCCATGTGATGTGCTCATTCGAACAGGCTAACGTGGGACCACCTGACCCCACCTGGTACCAAAGGCTTCCGAATTTTTTTAGCTTCTCAGAGAATCACTGCTGACTGACACCCATCTGTTGGTGATCGGCTTCTGGTTCCTCTTCTTCAACATCTGCGTTATATTCTTCAAATGCATCATCATCAACATCTGGAAGCCCGAGTAACTACAAAGAAGAGAAAATACTGTGTAATAGAGAATTACCCACTCATGCAGTTTCGCTGCAAATCTTCCAGGTGCCACTCCTGAAAACCACAAACCCTGGAACGCGGGGTAATGTTCTCCACGCTCCTTCTCTCCTTCCTGTGAGAGAGAAAGATTTGAAAATGCATCCTCACACCAAACTGAGTGCTCAGAGACTGGAAGATAAATAAAACCATAGCAAAGCACTTGGAAAAAGCTTCACCTTCTTCCCCGAGGTCGTATCACGAATTGTTGAGTGTTTAGACTTGGCAGTGGTTTAACTTCACAAACAACCATGATAATACTGTAGCAGTAGTTATCTTGGTTTAAGATTGTGTTTGGCAACCCTATAAAATCCAGAGAAGAAAGCATCCTCATGCAGAGCTGGCTAGTATGGAGTAGGCAAGGAGTCCCTAGAAACCTTAAGATCCCACCATGCTAAGTGCTTCTCTTGAACCCTTCACTCCATCACACCAGACAAAGTCTTGCACAGTGGGTGAAGCCCTCACACTGAGAAATACTGTGTATCCAACTGTCTGAGTCCCTTTCAATTTTTGAAAATTAGATTTGGGCTTGTGAAGAACTGCCTGCCAGCCCATCTTCCCTGGACAATGTTTGAATGCCTCCACCTGATGGCTCCTATCACTGCAAGAGCACTTGCTTGCTACAGGAAAAGGAGCAAACAACGACGTTTGAACTCTTCCCCTCTTCTCCAAAAGGCTGCCAAGCCAACAGAAGTCAGGAAGACAGGTAAACCAAGTAATAGTCAAAATAATGCATCTGTTGTGGAAATCTCACATTAGAATCCTACACTAGCAGCTATTAATAGCCATAAAGCAAAATCCTGTGCCAGGCATTATTGGGAATACCATGTATTTAGCTTGCCAGGGCTGGAAGAGCAGCACAGCTGCATGCAACACCCTGTTTGGAGAGTGATGCAGCTGTTAGCTCTTAGAAGAGGCAAAGCCCAGAAAAATCAGGAGGAGGGTGACACTCGCTAGTTGGTAGTATGAACAGAAGGCTGTGACAAGGCAGATTTTAGGGACCTAAACTCATTTAGTCTGTGATCAACATTCAAAATTATTCACAAACACAATGCACAGCCTCTAGGTCCAACGAAGCTCTGCTACTGGGAGAAAAACAGTGGTTTAGTTGCAGGGTTTCTTCGGCAGTGAAGTTGCAAGAGAATTTGCTAACTAAACCCCCTTCTACACATTTTAAAAATACTTACAAGAGACCCCAAGCTGAAAAAGTTCTTGTATTCTGAGCAGAACAAAAAGTAAATATTCCTATGCATATATATTTTTCAAAACAAATGCTTAACTGAACGTGAAACTACTTGGTTTGTCTTCAGGATGCAGGGGTTTTGTTTCACGTTGAAGCTAAAACTAAAATACTCAGTTTTTAAAATGCAAAAGCAAAGCCCCTAGACTTTCTTATCCACCAGTATTATTTTCACTAAACTGATATGGTGTATTCAAATTAAATGTGAGTGTTGTACTCCTCCCTCTGTATCAGCCAGCAGAAAGAGCTTTGATCACTTTCTTTTTGCCCAGGTCTGGTTATAATTCCTCCTTGATTTGCAGAGAAATGAGCCATGTGAATCTTCATTTTATGGCACACCGTAAGCCTTTCCCATGCAAAATTAGCGCAGAAAACACAACATACATCACAAGAACCGCAAAGATGCACACAATCCCAAAGGATGGAGAGCACGTCCTCCTTTTCACATATCCCCTCTCCCTTCACCCTCGGGAAACCCAGCTCTCCTCTCCCTAGCACAGCGTAAATCACCATGATGCTGCAGACGTTAGCGGTTTTATGGAGTGTAAGAAGGACGAGCATGGGACAGGATGGGACACCCCTCCACGGGGCAGTTTTGCTCTCTCATGGACACTTTAGGATCTTCCAAGGCATGAAGGACCTCAGCCACACAGGTCCTGCTTTTAAGGGTCGCATCTTGATGCCGTCCCCAGGACTACAGTCCCTCACTGCTGTTAACCCCATACATCTCTCTGGACTGCATGACAAATCAGCCAACATCTTGACCCCAAGGAGAGAGGATCAGGGTCCAAAGTGCAAGGAGCTCTACAATCATTGGGCCAAAGCAGAAGGAGGGAGTATAAAAGATGAGGACAAAATAAGATGATGGAAATGGCCTCAGCTGATCCTAGATTGACTCCCACTTTGTCTTCTTTCAAATACACTAGTTTCTGCTTTTAATCTGCTTCATATATTAAAATATCGGCTATGTGGCAGACTGGAAAGGACTTTAATGGAGAGTGAAAACAAAGAGAAAAGACGGAAAACAGTAAAGGGGTGTAGAAAGAGAGAGCTGATCCATCAGCCAAACAGCTGAGGGGAACAAAACTGCCAGGTGGGGACATGTGGAGAAAAAAGAGGACAGAAGTGGGGTGAGGAGGGAGGGAGGGAGGGAGGGAGGGAGGACAACAACCAGTGGCAGCACTGCCTGAACTACACCTATTTATTCCTACTGGCCAAAGTATCCATCTGGAGGTAAAGGAGAGGTCACTGGGATGTGTATGAATTCAATGAATATGGGATAAATAGCTTTTAGACTGCAGACTCCCCAGTTTGGATGTAGGCTTTTTAGGCTGAAGGTAAGCTCAATGACGGAGCCCTGGAATTTGCTGCTGAATTGCACAACTCATGTTTTGGTTCTCTGTGAACTCTGCCACTTGGTGTGATGTCCCTCAGGCATTTTTTTTTTTTAATTTGTCTTTTTTTCTTTGTCTTTGTCTTTCAAAGTGCCCTGATTTTATACAAATAATCTAGTAGTTTTTAAGTCACAAAAGCAGAGTGACATTGCCTCCTACCAAAAGCTAACGTACAAGCACACTGAAAAATAAACGAAGTACAAGACTGAACTTTAATGGTCCACATGATGCTATGCTACAGATAACACAGTTCAGTTGAATCCTGATGTGAAGGGCAGTCTCCAGGCAGATGTCCTTACAAGCACCAGCATGGACACCTCTAGCACCAGAGAGAGAAGGACATCAGAGAAGCTGGGAGGCTCTGAGGCAAATAATGGTATTTGAACCCAGTGCTATTGATACTTCATGTACTTGCATGGTGTCTGGCACTTTTGGATGCTCCCTGAGTAAGTGGTAAGGCAAATCATAGAGTTTTGTGGAAACTGACCCAGGAAAGCAGCAATGGGCAGAGACCACACGCCCCACTCCACCTTCAGCAAACAAACAGCTTGACCTTTTCTAGAGGAGGATTTAGAGATCCTGCTCTTTAGCTGTCAAGGGTTAACCAACACTTTAAAAATCTCATCTCAATAAATATCTTGCCCTGGCACTGTGTTTATGTCCATAAATCAAAGGAGAGAGATGTTTGAGAGCAGCAAGGGCTGATGAGTAGCCCCCAGACCACTCTCATTGCCTCCTGTGCCCAGGGAAGAATGGTGAGCAGAGGGAAATCTGTGTCTCTCACCAACAGAGATGCCAACTGCTGGGCATCTCTGCTCTCACTGCCTCCAAAACACAGGGCCCAGTGTTGCCCGCAGCCAGTCCCTTCCCAGGTCACAGCCCCAGGGTAAGCCTGCACAGACAGGGCTGAACTGTTATCACAAACATGCAGAGCAGGGATGAGCTGAGTTACTGGGCAAAGATTGGTCTGGGAGCCCTTAGTTAAGGGAGGGCAGGTGCTTGTGCCATGCAGAGGGGCATGGAGAGCTGCAAATGCTCTGCCGGTGTCTCCTGCTAAACATTTCCCTTTGAAGGACCCCAACAAAGACTTTCAAAACTGTCTAATAATCTTGGGTGTCCAGCTGCAAATACTGAAGCAGGAAAGGTTTTCAAAAGGCACTTACCAAGCACACGCTAAAAACCTGGCCTCTCCTCAGCGTCTCCGTCTTGACTGGCCAGGACCGTCAGACACTTCAGAAGAGTCTGACCTTCAGCAGTAGTTTTTCCTAAACTGACATTTTCCAAACTGAAATTTGCCAGACTGGTTTCTGAGAGCAGACTTAGTGGACAAAAAATGCCCTTCAAATGCAGTTACCTCCAAGCTGACAGCAAAATAGTCTGATTAGCAACACAAGTCCAGCAGAGAAAGGATGGGGGTGAGCATGAAGGAACGCCAAGGAAATAATTTCCCAGTACTGATGAAAAGTGGGTTTGTTCTGGCAAAGGCTGACGGTGCAAAGTAATTGTTTCTGTACATCTACTGTAATACCCTTCACTTTTAAAAATCTATCCTACTGTATGTGTGCTATTTTTAATAATTACAATAAGGGAAAAATGTCAACACATTCCTTATTAGACTTACCTACACACAACCATACCTCAAATGATAAACCTCGTTTTGTTACAGTGATACAAATCTCTCAATACCAGGTCAAAGAAGAATCTGAAAAACTTAATCTTTGTGATACCTCCAAGAGAAAATTAAGAGGTACTTGATTACAGTCTGCAAGAGGTCTCTAACAGTCGAGGATACTGTTTTTGAGCAGACAAAAGCATAATGAAAGTCAACAGCTATGAAGCAAAGCTAGAAAAATTTAAATTCTAAAAAAAAGAGTTCTTCACAGGAGCATAACTAATGATGAGAAGAAAAAGTGCCCAGTAGTGCTGTGTTCTTTAAGACACCTGAAGACATTACATCAAGACTGGGTGTCTTCGTAAAAGACACGCTCCAACTCAACCACAATTTATGTGCTCAGTCGTGGGAATCATGGTGTGAAATGTGATGTATTAACGAAGGGCCCAGACTATATGAGCGTAATAGTTTCCCTTGCTTTGAACCTTTTTACTCTGAAGAGTAACTTAACTTGGTTTGACTGAAGCCAATTTCTCAGTAACTGAAGCTATGCTGAAATATATGTGATTTAAATGAAATCAGTGATCTGTACCAATTTAATTAAGTCTTTTTGAAGTCCTCTTTAGTTAAACCAATGGCAGTTTCTCCTCAAAGACACAGCTTTTCTGAGCAGGAGAAAACAGCTATGAAGATCCAAGAGCCAAATATTGTTCTCGGAAACATATTTATATTTTTGTATGTTTTCACAATTACAAGCAGCTGTACTGACGGATCAGATTTCCAGTCCTTTCTAAGAAAAGTGTGCATCTGTTCTATTTATTTCCAGTCTCTCAAAGGATTCTTTAAAATGATGCTCTTTTATGTCACCAGCTGTGGTGGTCCGTGGCAAGGCAATGCAAGGGTGTAACACAGGGAAGGCCACTGTTTTCATACCGGCACTCCAGGCCCTCCCTTGTGCTCTAAATACTTGGGATACATTTGCAGTCTTCTCAATTAGTCAGACAGAAAAAAAGAGGAGGGAAAAAGGTCTACATTTTCAGCTGAGTATAAAAACGGCCATTGGTCAGCTTTCCCATGGACATCGTGGGAGCATGAGTCTGGCAACAAACCTCCGCTCTGCTTTGCACCAGCCCCTTACTCAGGCCCAGGCACTAACAGGAGAGGCTGCAGAAAGGGAGGATTTGGCAAAAATGAAGGACAATGGCCAGCCTAGATCACCTCACTCTGATGAAACCCAGGCTTTGACCCAAATCTTAGTCTTAAACAAGGACAGAGAAAGTTGAGTAGCAGCAAAACAGAAAATTATAACATGCCCTCTCGCCACAAAAGCCAGCTTCTGCTCCAACTTCTTCTTGCAAAACTCCCCAATTCCAGTGCCAGGAAATAACTCTGCCACAAAGTCCTGCGGCGCTAACTCTCATCCTGTTCCTCGGAGTCAGCACTGCATCAGCAGGACAGGATCCCTTGCGCAGCTGGAGAGCCAGTGCCACCGGCTGCCACACCAGTTGGCCTCCCACCCCGTGCAGGAATCTCATCCTCTTAAACACAGAGATGGAAATAAAAAGGCAGCTGGCTTCCAAAAAAACAATTTCCAGTTGCCTGACAGTAGTTTATGTGCTAACACCCATGCGCTCAGGCAGCTGACTGGAGATGTAAGTCCCTGCAGAAGAAAAACCACCTTGCTCCATACAGTGCTTTCCTATTAAAAGTCACAGGTAACTGTCAATGCTTAGAAGTAAAAAAGAGGCACTTACGGGTCTGAAGGATTTGAAGACTTTTTCCAATATTTCATGGAGTGTCTTTTTCCCACAGGAGGAGATGTAATCCTGTGCAAGCTGCAGAAAAGGTAAGCAGTCCTCACTTTCGCTCCACACATGCTGAAAGCCAACAGCAACACAAGAAAGAAAAGGCATTAGTAAGAATTCACACTGGCCTTTCCACATGATTTTGTAAGGTGACATGTAAACATCTCCCAGAGTACACCAGGTCTCCTGCAGTTCAGACCTGTGCTAGGAACAGGCAGTGCAGGCTGTTTCAGAAGCCACACTTCTGAGAAGGAACCTTGATTTTATTAACACGATGCATCAGAAAGCAGGGAAATCAATCCAGAAGAAAAAACGCCTTATGACTGCGCCAGCAATGAAGGGTACACACGCCTTGCACACACGCATTTTACTAGTAAAGGTGTTTTTGTTTGACATCAGCCAGTCACGCTGGGTCTTCCCTTCTTCTGCATCATCTGCTGCAATGAAGCCCTCAGGAAGAGCTAAAGCATCTTTGTCTTCCTGTCGTTAGTGCAAGCGTGATACGACCCTGGAGGTGGAACTTGATGTGCAATTCCCTCGAGGATGCAGAAAAAAAGATGCAAAATATACCTGCAGGTTAGACAGAGAGCCAAGGAGAGACATTTGGGCACTCACAACATCCTGACACTTCATGCCTCCCTCCCTGTTTTCAGGTTTACTACTCCTAGACCCGAATCATCTCTTCCCAGGCAGGCACATTTAAACCCATTTGTGATATTCCTCTCATCTTGCTCTTGCTTCGGAAATGCTGGTTCCCCAGCATGAACCTGTGAGGCCTCTCCCAAAACTGATGCTTATTTTGCTGCTACGAGGTTGTTTGAAACAGAGCTGGTGAGCGATGGTGGAAGCACTCAGGCAACAATGCTCCTTGCACACAAGGGCTGCACTCAGCACAAGCTAATGCATACTTTTAAAAGATTTTCTTTCTGAAGACTTTGTGCATGGGACAGTCTTAGGCAGTCTGCTAAACAGAGAAGCAAGCGTTAATACTTCAAAATTGGTTTGAGGCTCTTATACCTCTATTTTTGCACAGCAGCTCTTTTCCCCAAAGTGTCGTGCAGCTTTTTACTGTGCTATAAACAGTAGGTTATGCTTAAACAAGGGAAGAGGAGGGTCTCTCTGAAGCTTAACTAACATTCAGGGAAAGAGTAAGAATGACAGAAGTTTCAATCCCTAACACAAGGCTTGCATGTTGCCTTCCTGCTCAGCGGTGAGTACCTGCCAGGGATGCAGTTTTACACTTACCGAAGAACACTACTTAACATCACCTAAGCTGCATCTTTCAGACAAAAACTGTAACTGCCTTCCTATGAGCCTCGCTTGACCTACATTTTCTTTGCTGCTTGTTGCATTTTACAAGCATAAACATAGTGAAATGTTTTGTTATGAAAAGAGCCTTGCCTTGCTGTGTAGGTTCTGCTCTTGCCATATAATCACAGTCATCTCTTAACCAGTCTGGCAATAAAAATAAGTTCTTTACAGTCTTGCCAATTTTCAAAGGCACATACCACAAGTCTCATGATATTTCATGCCATCTTAGAGTCATGGGCCTTGTAGTTCTATAAATAGACAACCAAATCTCAGTTTCTGTTTACACACACACAAAAAAAAAGAAAAGTCTGCACTTTGTGATTTCTATGGCCTAAAAAGGCAGAAGGCACATGAAGTGAACTCAAATGAACCCTCTTTAAAACATCAAATGAACACTTTCAAATCACAACATTTTAAGAATAGCCTCAAGATTTTGGAGGTCTGTCTCACGATTTCGTAATACTTGGGGTTACCAATAACCGTTCAGTTACTTCTCGTCTTTGCATCAAACTTCGGAGCTGGATGTTGCAGCTTGGCAATTCATGGCTCATGCTAAACCTGTTGCAATTGTTTATTTGTTTATATATATGAAATGATTATGGCTGCTAACATCCTGATTCTTGTTTAAATTGTGGCTTCTTTTGACTACCAGAGCTATACACAGAAGCTTATAAAAATGAAAATCAGGCCCTGCTTTTATAAATAACAGCTAGTTCGTTCCCCAGGGAAAGTTAACCCCATGTGTTTACGGTGTCTTTTCAAGCTGCACCACATTTTAGACTCCACTGTGAATTTGTCAGCAGTAGATGATCTAGCAGGAGGGAAAACCTAAGTGAGTAACTTGATCACTGAGCCTTTGAAGAGACATTTTTGCACAGCATCGTAAGGCAATAAGTAAGGCTTCCAACAATATCCACATCTGCAGAAGATTTAAAACTTTGGCTGTAGCAACAAATGCACTGTGAAAGGTCTCACATGCCATTAGTGCTGGTATCTCATTCAGAAACAGCTTGATTTCATCTTTCCCCCCAAGAAAACTCTACTGTAATAAGACCAGGGTTATAACACCTCTAAGTTCAGCTGCATCCACAGCTCTCTGTGGACGTTCAGTGCTGCACCGCAGCAGTGCAGGAACTGAGTCTCACCACTGACTCATGCATCTCCAGAGGAACGTGCAAAAGGAATTTTGGCCCCTCAAAATAAAAACAAAGGTAATTTGAGGATTCGGCTCCTGCTTATAAAGTTAAGAGCAGTCAAGTGAGGCTGCACATAGAGATGCTTTTACTGAAAAAAACCCTGAAGCCTGAGGATCTCTGCGGTGGGAGAAGTGGGCTGCTGGCAAACCAGTGGACCATAGTGCTTGGCCGTGGCTGCGCAATTAAAAAAATATTAACCTCATCATCTGAGTATGCGTTTTCCAAGCTTGCCCAGTTTTGCTCATAGCTGCTTTTGTGTCACTACAAAAGCACACAGCCACTAATTTCCACCTCAGCTGACCTAGGATCATGGTTGAATTATTTAGTTCATCTACACGCAGCACATAGCTGAGGCAATTCATAGGGTTGCATCTGGAGGGGTTTGCTTTCCCTCACGCCTTTAGAGGATTCAGCGTTGCTGGATGACAGCCACTTGCTGTACCACCTTTTTCTAACCAGCCCACCTGTTGAACATGGCAGCAAAACTTTTTCTTTGTGGGGGTAACTTGACTTGCAGAAAACACTCAGACTGACTGTATATTTTACAGGAAATCTTGCATCAAGGTAGCATCATATATTAATTTGCTTTATCAGTTACTTTGAATACCAGCAATAAATAACACGGTGACAAAACAAATTACAGACTATAAGGAATAGCATCGTAACCCTCACCCTCATTGGTTATGCCTATACAAGTCCAATTAATTTTTTGAGAACACCACAAGCCTCAGGAGCTAAATTATACCTACTTCAGCTATCTAAAATGCTGATTCAGAGAGTTTTAGTGTCCAGCTGGTACTGAAAATGCCAACAGGCATCTAGATGCATCTTCTGCATCCCTAGCATGTTAAAAATCTAGCCCAAAGACACCTTTCCAGGAAATTAAAATTGCATGACTGCTGCGATCTGGAATCTCTGATTTTATACAAAATTCAGAGTTATTCTCCCCCAGATTGCATCTTGGCAACCTTTCCATGTTTTTCTCCTCCTCCCTTTTAAGTTCATCATGCTCATCATTTCCTCCTTACAAGTGGGTTATCATGGACTTCTCTGGCACCTCCTACATAGCTTTTTAAGTTGCATTATTATGAAATGAAGACCTAAAGAAAGAGAACAAGAATACCAGGCACCAGATGCTTATTAAATGTGAGGCTTCTTTATAAGAGTTGCAGGGTGCAACAAGGCTGTAAAGTGTGCCACCGTGAATTCTGTTTATATTTACTCACTCTCGCACTCCATTGTGTTACTGGAGCCATGCAACAAGGCTCAAGTGCAAATGAGAATCAGTCCCCTGGCTTGTATTAAGTCTCCTTAAAGTAAACTTTAGCCTGTAATTTCACGTAGAAAGGAAACATATCTTCTGGAACATAAAAAAAGAACATGACTGCAAAAACCAAGATAGCCAAACTGGGAGCAGAAAGGAAGCTCCAACAGTGCACTAGGAGCAGAAAACACTGGTGAATCAGCTCATTAGTGGTTCTTAATCACATTAAAGAGACACCATCAACAGAAAAATAATGAAGAATGACACCTATCTGCCTGTCTTAAAAGTATTATTACTACAAAAAGTGCTTCAAGTAATTATGTCAAAAAAAAAAAGAAGAAAACACTGCCTCTAGTTTTCCACTGTTTACGTTCTCCACTTGACAACAGTTGGCCCTTTTGCTCTGCTTTACTACTGGCAGCTTTGGGCCTGGAGTCCTTCTCACAGCAACCCTGGAATGAAAGTATTTGCCAAAAAAAAAAAAAAAAAAGAAAGAAAAAGAAAATGTGGCTACAAACCCACAAAAATTGGCCAGTGTTGGAAGCATGGGAACAGGGACTGAAACAGCTTAAGCTTTTTTTTTATAAAGTTCACTAGATTTTGTTTTGAAAGAGCAACATATAAAGGAAGAATACAAGTCTAAGAAAAATAACGAGCTTTCTTTGCAATTTCTTATGTTAGCATCCAATCACAGCTTCAGCCTAGTCCTGCATTAGATTCATACACAACCCTGCTTAAGAGTCCAGCCGGCATGGCCCTTTCTGGGCACAGACATCTTAGAAGGGAACACGCGCCGCGGTTTGACAGGCTCACGATGGGAGATGGGTGTGCAGGGCTAGTCCCTCCCGTGGACTGGGAGAATCCACAACCAGAGATGCTCCACTGCCACAGCTGGGACTGCAGCTGAAGGTCTTGTGTATCCCTGGACAGATGCATAACTGAACTCCAGATAACTTCTTTCATAATTCAGCATGTCCACCTGCCCGACACAACAAATAAACGTCCTGCTCCCTGAGGTTTGCGGTCTTGGAGAAGTCACTTCGCTGCTCTTTGTTTCCATGAACCCGTCTGTCAAAGGGGTTCATACTGCACTTACCTGTTGGGAAGGGAATTAATGAACATTTGTCAAGCAGGTCGAGGGATGAAAGTTGCTCCAGGAAGGGACGAACCTGCAACATTCCTACAGTAATGTACTGTGCTAGGAGCTATTTTTTAAAAGAATAAAATAAAATCCTTTCATTACAGTTAGCTGGAGCTTTGCAGGCTACAAACCCCGTGGCGAGGTGCTGCTGTTCGGTTACTCTTCTTGCACTTCTGCTCACCACCGGGAGGCTTTGGGGGAGGGGTACAACCCATACCCCCCCCCCCCGCGTCCCAAAGCCAGGGACCTTTTACCGGCGCCTTTTCTGCACAAACTTGCCGCTGAACTCGGCGAGGGGCGGGGGGGGGGACGCGGCGGCGCCAGGCCCGCACCTGCCCGGGTCCCCCAGCCCCGGCCGGCCCGGGGGCGAGGAGGGGGGGGGGGGGGAGGAGGCGGTGCGGCCCTCCTGTCATCCTGACTCCATTTTATTCCTGCCTATTCTCCATTTGCCGTGACAGCCCTGTCAGCCCGCCCGTCCCTGCGCCGTGCCCCGGCACCCCGGAAGGATGGAGGGGGCGGCGGGGGGAGCCGCAGCTGCAGCCCCCGCGGGGCGCAGGAGGAGCGGGGAGGGGGGGGCTCGCACTCCTCTTCTCCCCGCCCCGGAGCCCGCAGTCGCCCCGGGCCGGGGTGATGGGGGAGGCGGGGGTGGGGGGGCGGGGGGTGTCCCTGCCCGCAGCCCTGCCCGCGGGGCCGCCCCCCACCGGCAGCGGACTCCATTTTGCAGATTGTGGTGCGCGCTGGGGAGGATCCCCCCGGCCCTTGCGCCGGGAGCCCCCGCAGCCCCCGGCACCACCGCCCTCCATCCCCGCATCCCTCCGCCCCTCCCGGGCACGGCTCCCTCCTCCGCCCCCACCCCCCCCGTGGCGCTCCCCCCTCGGGTGCTCCCCCAAGCACCGGGGACCTGCACGGACAGAGAGGGGGGAGCGGGGGGAGCGTCCCAAAGCGGCTGCAAGGGCTGCCCGCCCGTTCATGCACACGCACGGGTACCCACGCACGCCCGTGACCGCGCCGCCCGCACTCCCCCCCTCCCCCCCAACGGGTTCCCTCCCGGGTCACTCACGAAATTGTCGCCGCAGGCGGCCTCCGGGCAGAGCACGTAGAAGGAGACGCCGGGCTCGGCGTAAAAGTCCATGCGCCGCTCCGTCTCCTCGGCGGCGATGAGCTGGAAGGGCGTGCGGGCGCACCACCGCTCCGCCGCCTCCGCCAGCGCCTCGAAAGCCATCGCCGCCGCCGCCGCCGCGATCCGCGCCCGCCCGCGCGCCGCCCCGCGCGCGCCGCCCCGCGCCCGCCCCGCGCGCACCGCCCCCCCTCCTCCGCGAACCTCCCGCCCCCCTTCCCCGCCCGCGGATGGGGGGGGGGGGGGAACTCGTCTGAGGGCGGGGGTGACCTGGCGGCTTCCCGGCGGAGAAAGGGCCGCCTCCTGTCCCCGCCGCCCCCCCGGCCGCTCCCTCCCTCTGGATCGCCGTCCGCGGGATAGCCGCCCGCTCCCGGGGAGAAAGCCCGCCGAGCGATAACCCTTCCGCGCGGAACTAAACCGCTTGCGCCGAGTTCCGCGGAAGCCGCCCAGGTGCGAGGCTGCCCCGCCGCCCCGGGTTCACCCCGTGAGGAGGGAAAGCTGTACGGCTTGTGTCAGCGGCGCGGGGCAGCGGGCATCTGCGGCTGGGTTCGTGCTGCTCTGCCCAGCACATCCCGGGGGATCGTCTGCGCGTCTGGCAAGGCGTCTCCGGGACGAGAGGTCTGCATTTACAAAGGGCCTCGGCTTCGCGTCGGTGTCTGCTGTGCCACAAAGGAAAACAAATCCCCACAGACCCGGGCGGGCTTTGGCTGGAAGCCTGTGACCTCGCGGAGGGGACCGGGCAGCGCCGAGCCCAGCCGCGGCAGCGGGTGAAGAGTTCGCACGGACGAAGGCAACCCTCGGCCTCCCAGTGGTGCCACGCACTCACTGTGGCTCACCCCCGGAGCGGTGTTTAACTGCATTCCCGCCGCAGGCACCGCATGCCCCGCTGATGGGGTCTGCCTTAGGCATCGTACGCGCCCATCGTACGTATTAGTCGGTGACAAAATCATTCAGCCTCTACCAAAGGAACCGGCGAGGCCACAAGCTGCGGGGTGGGGATGAGGGCAAGCGGGGCAGCGCCAGCAAGGCTGCGGCAAGGAGGCACCCACCCTGCCTCTGGCTGGCCTCGGGGCACACGCCAAGCACCCACACTGCTGCCGCTGCGCTCTGCCCCGCCATCATCATCATCTGCCCCCAGGCATGGGTGCAGCAGGGCTGGGAACTGGTGATGGCACAGAGAAAAACCTCCACTGGCACTGTGAGCACTGAGGTGTCAGGAAATACCAGTGACATGAGCGCTCCTGCAGCTGTAACTCAGCCCCTTCGTGCCTGTGGGATGTGACTGCCTGCTGGTTTTGCCACCAAAGAACGTTTCATTTATTCTGTGCAGATATTCTGGATACTGCCCTCGTTCCTGGGGTGCTATAAAGTGGCAGGTGCTGAGCGCCCCTCACTGCACTTGGAGCGACGCTCTGACTGTGCAAAGCATCGTAAAAATGACAAATGTTTCAAAACTCCCAGCCCAGGTGCCTCAAATCCCAGAATATAGGGGTGTTCTTGTAGGTATTTACCCTGGTTTCACCTCACCTCCCTTTGTCAGGAGAAAATGAGGCAATACCAGTCTCCCACCTACCACACAGGCCTGGCAGAGGTGAGTCCAGTAATACCCGCAAAACACTTGGTGCGTGAGGCATCTGTGGAAGATCCATGGCTTTGCAGGCAGCTCGGGACCGGAGCGGTGAGTCCTGAACAACTAGAAAGGAAATCCTAAACCACTTGCCATTTCTTGAAGGAGGCAGGGATCCTGCAGAAACCCAGACGTGACCACAGGCTGTTGGGGCTCCGGAAGCTGGTGAGGCTGTGAGTCCTTCACAGGGCTTTGCAACTTCAACACTCTTTCAGTCTTGGGTGTTTTTTTTTTTTCCTCCAAATGTATTTACTAATTAGCATGAAAATAGGACATGGAAAAATACAGCCCTTTCTCCTAAAACCTGACATTGTCAGCTTGCCTGCAACTGGTGGGCAGGGTGCCACTGCCCGGAGAGACATCTCCCCACCACAGTGCTCAGCCGCCAGGGTCGATCTCAATCCCACCGTCTCTTTGTGCTTCCCCAAAATCTGGTCTTGTTTTCTGTCCTTCTCAAAAACGATGTTGATGTTGGGTAAGGATGCAGTGGTGGGAGCGGAGCCTTGTCCTTCCCTCTCACCGGCGGGGCCGTGCGCAGGGTTTGGGGCCTCCAAGGCGGGCAGCCAGGCAGCCATGTCCTCCCGGCTGGCAGCGCCCTGGCCTGTAGCAGCAAGGGGAAAGTCAAAGCTGCATTGCATGCAGCCACAATTTCAAATAAACGAGGTCTCGGTGTTAACACCTATGATTTATGTGCATTTTCAAAGCCCCACGTGAACGTCTTTTTAGTCCTTAAAACGTCGCTTTGAAGTATGTGCTGTTCGTTATCTCCCTTCTGTGGGGTAGGGAAGCTGACAGGTTTTGAATGAGATTTTAAATATCTTATTTCAGCATGCACCGCAAAATCCTTTGTCATGTCTGACAGCGGAGCCATTCAAACCAGACAGCCATGCTTATTTGTTTATTTACATGTGACGAGTCCCTTTGCCCTTACACCTGTACCCCAAAAGCAGATTATAAAAACAACCGGGTAAAGGATGGTGATTTTGGCAATGCTAGAATGCAACCTGCAGAAGTGCTGCTTGCAGAGCAAGCCAGGCACCGTGGCCCTGGCCGTCACACCAATGCCAGGGGCCAAGGGATGGCAACGTGGACGCGAGGCAGATGCAGTGCGTGAGACACTGATCTGCCTCCCTGCAAGTCAAAAGCAGAAGCACTCGCTGCTCGTTTGAAGGGACGGGTAGATGGCCAGCAGTGATGTACTATGCCTCAGCTTTTCCAAAATACTGTATAAATCACGCGCATGGTTTTGCTTCCGACTTGTTCCAAATACCCTTGAGCATCCATGCCCCGAAGGATGGCCACATAAGGGGAGCAGCTGTCTTCTTGGGAGAGGAGGAGAGCGGAGGTCAAGAAGCTGTCTGCTATGGAAAGGATAGCTTGCAGAAGGGAAACTGCACCAGGAGGAAGGTATTTCCCCCTACCCTGTGAGGATGTACTTCATTTGCATCTCCCTCCAGGACACAACAGATCTGGTGCTTTTCCATTGCCAGGTCCAGGCCATGGTGAGGTCAGGGAAATGTTGTGAGACCATTTCAGAGAGATGCCCCTAGCCAGTAACTATTGCCTACTGGAAACAGCATTTGACTTTGAAGAATGTATGAAGAGTGTTAGTAAGGGGGAGCATGTGCACTGCCGCAGCCATGCTGGTTGAATCAGAAATGTAAGTATCGGCATTTTATAGGTGACTTCTGGTTTTATGCAAGGTTCTCCACCATCTCAGAAATGAAATTGTCAGGTCAAAGGGGAATGACAGCATGAGGGTTGAGTGAATAAACCAATTTTCTGCCATTTGCATGGATTGGAGGAGGTGTGGAGGAGAAAGTTTTTAATGTATCAGATACCTGGGCTCCCAGGAGTTACCTTTACAAAAGCCTTTGTGTCTGAGATGCCTCGTGATGAGCATGGTCTAGAAGGCTGGAAACTTGGCAGCCCTGTGCTCAAGTGAGGAAGGGAAGAGCATCCTGTAGGTGTTTACTATTCCCCTACTCTCCAGGACACAGTGACATTAAATGACGTGGGGAAAAGGGGCACAGGGGACGGGGAGCGAGAAGCTGCAGAAGGTGGTGGAGGAACGGAAGGGTTTCTGAAACGTGTCAGACAAAGGCAACTTACCCTCAGCTGTGGTGTCTTCCCAAAACACTGAACCACTGTTCTCTACAGTGGGTTAGAAATCTGACAAATCCAGTGCATGGACTGGCCACCTTCGAGAATTTTTTTTTTTTCTTTTTTTCTCATGAAGTGCCCTCATTGGTCTGCTTTTGGTGAACTGCCAAGCAACCCGCATTAATTCGCCTGACCGGCTGTAAGAACCCGATGGCCCTCCTGCAGCCCTCATTACACACTCCTCCTGCTGATCTAAATACAGAAAGGTCAGGAGGGTGAGCTCCAGTAAATTATTAGAGATACACCCTTAATTGCTGCTGCGTTGGCTTGTTCTCTTGAATCTCTACACTGTCTCCACAGTTTGGTGTCCTAAGGAAAGACTTATTCCTTTGCTCCAGAAGAGAAAAGGATCAAGAAATCCTAGGGGGAAAAAAAAAATGGGTGAGGGGGACTGATCCTTTCATAGATCTTCTTTACACCATGGGCCTTGAAAAAGAACCTATTTCTTACTGTTATCAGTACCAGCTCATTTGCAGCATGCATTTCATATGTCCAAAGCCTTGACTATTGCGCTTGCTTGAGTGAGATACTGAAACAGCTGTCCCTGCAAAAGCCTAGTTTATGCAGGGCTTTCAATGGTGCTTGCACCATCACAGCTCTACACACGCCTTCACCAAGCCTCTTAATAGCATTAAAAATCATACTGCAGCACATTAGCAGGGGCTTCTTCCAGGGACTCAAGCTGAGTGACAGTTGCCCAGCAGACGAGTTTTTAACTGCTGAACATCTACACTAAGGTTACTAAAACTTCCTGGCTGATACAATAATTCCAACCCACCCACCAGGTGCTGCATCCTCCCCAAGCACGCAATACCAACCGCATCATCCCCTGAGCCTGGAGTCACCACAGTGTGCTGGTATCTTGCAAATTGTTCTCCACCTGACTTCTCGGCTCCCGAGGATACTCAGCTTTCCAGAGTCTAGACATCGATTTGTGTTTTTCTTGTCTTTAAGAGGAATGCAGCTGCGGCTGTCCTCTTTGCTTTGGGTTGTCTTTTTTTTTTTTTTTTTTTTTTTAACCCATTGCCATGGTATAAATGGAGCTCAGGAAAGAGCAAGAAAACTGTGAAGAATGATCCAAGACAAGAAGGTGTTGTAGAGGGATGGTAAATTAGAAATGCACGGTTTCTTAATTAAGTTTTAAACTGTCAAAAAATATTAGTTAAAAATCTCAACAGAATGAAGACCCCGTTGCTCCCACAAATCCTCCTTTTGAAGTCAATGGCTGAACATCCTATTGTTTCGGCAGTAAGAAATCAAGCACATAAACAGTGATGAAGATCTGGGCTATGCAAAACCCACTTGCTAATTAGCAGCTTTCCCTGATATCATTGCCTGCTCCAAAATATGAACTTAAATTTTAAAAAGTCGTCAAACAACCCCCAAGTCTGTCCTCCTTCATGTCCCTGCTTTTTAGGAATAGGAAGATCATGTGCCAAATGTGAGGAAGAATATACTGATGCCCTGTCATCTTCTTGGTCCTGCAGGCAGGCAGTTTTGAAGTCTCCATTGCTCTTGACATCCAGACCAGCAGTATTACACCACACTGCTGGGTGCTGTGCAGTAACAGTCACGTGTCTCCAGGCTTGATAGTGCTGTGCATTTTTTAAAGCAATGGCACATTACATTTGTGAGCGGTGTACTGAAATAGAATGGAAATACTTGATGACTCAGCAAACAGGGTGACACAAGAGGCTGGATTCACTGTGGATCACTTCAGCTGTAGATATTTTCCTCTATCCTCCCTTTATTCTGACCCTCAAAGCCCAGCACGAAGCCTTCATCCTACCGCATGCAGGTAAAAACAACACCAGCTGATTTTGAAAGAAGTTGATTTTCTTTGAAACTTTCTGAAACACAGGCTGCGTACACAACATTCAGTGCCCTTTTGAAATGGTATGACTCATCTCAACTATAGATGTGACGGTAGGAATGAAGAGTTGCGTAACCTTGTTTAAGGCCAGCCAGCTGAGGGTCAGCAAGCAGCCAGCCAAACATGCCCAGAGATGAGGCTTACTGAGCCCAGGCTGGATCAGGGATGGAAGAAACTGAGAGGAGAACTGGACAGCTTCTGCCCTTGCATCTTTTTTGGACATTGGGCTCGTTATGCCCCAGTTCCTACCTTTTTCACAGAAAGTATCTGCTGACACTCTTGTTTATTGTTAGATCTGTGTAGCCATGAGCAGACTCTGTGCAGACCCTGTGGCCAGGCAAGCCAAGTGTGGAGTATATTATGAATTGGCTTATTAACAGCTGAAAGGTGATTTTGCAAAGACCTCAATGTCATAAGGCACCATAATGTGTTCAGGCAAACAAACAGGATTTTTCGTTGATTTGCAGTCCTTTATGATATTGAAAGGGCATAGAACTGCAGACTGTCCCTGATTTTCAGATGATTGCTCCACTAGTATAAAAGATATTCTCATAATAGTCCCAAATTAGCTGATTGCTTGAAGTGCCAGAATCCTTAATGCTCTGCTATTTTAAACATATGGAAATTGATTCAACACTTATCATCTATTTAGAGATGTAAATTTATTGAAAAAGATGCCACTTCTTCCTAAGCTTCAGGCAAGCTCTGATACTTAGCTTTCTGGGCACAAACAGGTTTTTACTAGGACTTGTGATTTTAACTAGAGTGATTTATTTCCTTCTAAAGGCTGGGAGAAGCAGAGGAAAATTGACTGTACTCTATACAGAGGAAAAAAAGACACTGGTACAGCACTGGTGTGAACTGACACAGATATGGCAGTATCTGGCACATCATACCCTGAGGGCCTTTTCCCAAGCACGGACACTGGCCCAGACCTTGTCCTAACTTCTGTTGCAATTGCTCTGTCAGTAGGTCCACACTGATGTTGGAAGCGTCGCTTATTTCTGTTACAGTCACTTGCTTTAGGGCAAGAGCGATGAAAAACTAAGCGCAGGCAGTGACAGCAGTGACATTGGCCAGGTCAACAGCCCATGGCAAAGGAAGCTCCCCTTCCCAAATTTAGCCTAAGCTTCTGAAAGCAACAAACACTGAACATTCATCTGCAATTAAAAGCTCTTCTCTGAAAGTCAGATTGGTTCCCAATTTCAGTCTGTTAGGATACCTTCCTGCACAGGCAAGCCCTGTGTTGATGTTGCGGGTGTGAGGCTGCTGTTAGGATTAGATGAGAAAATCTGCAGCCTGGTCCTAGCTCTGCTGCTGACAGCCTTCTTTTTGATTTGGCATAGTCACTTAGCACCTTATAAGATGGAGATTTGTGTGTATCACATAGGAATGCTGTTCATGGCCTTAAAGCTTGTGAAAATATGAGTTTCTCCTGCGGAAAAAGATTTTTTTAAAAAATGGTTATGTTTCAGCTATTTGATCATGTATTATTATTCAGCATGATTCATATATTAATACCATACTGAGAATGTCTCTATAAAGCCTAATATTATGCTTCTGGGATTAAGCAGTATTTCTTAATGTGTTTCTTATCCCAGTATTTTTGCAGAGAAGCTGGAACGGGGCCAGTTCATGCAAGGTGCCTACACTTTAGTGGTTAGCTCAGGTCAGGAGAGCACTTAGAAAGCGAATGCCTCAATCATCCCCACTTACACTGCTGTGGTTTGCATCATGGAGAGGGCACACGAGGTGGATTCCTCTCAGATGAAAGCTGGATGGCAGACACATTGCAATCTCAGCACTCTTGGGCATTATGGATCTTCTCCCAGCCTGTACTACTTGCTAGCGTAGACATAGCTACAGCATATTTACTGCACCTTAAAATCTCTTGATGGCATTTGGGAATTGAGTTCACTGGCTGGATTAACTAACCACCAAACCTGGTATCTTGACTGGCTAATGTTTAATCAGGGACTTTATTTTTGTGTTTCCACCAGTTTGTTTATGATGCCGAGTCCAGCCTCAGTAGCATAGAAGAAAAAATCTGGCTCTGTTCCTGAGGTAAAGCACCTTAGTCTTTTGTGTAAGCCTGAAAGAACTAATTTGAAGATGGGGTTACCACAGAGCTGGTTTTTGAAAGTGTCCCTTCACTTCTGGGAGGTGGGCTTAACCAGTATCTTTTCTCCCAATGGGAATCGGTGATCTCTCTTAAGACCCACTAGCTCCTCTTTGAAAAGAGCAAGGAACAACCAGAGCCTGCTGCTGCTGCGTGGTCCCCATCCCTACTCTTCCCTTCTGCCTTTGCTCTCCACCATCCAAACCCAAGCATCCAGGTCTTTTCCCTAATTACGCAATGATTGTGTATCTAAGTATATTTCTTACATCATGAAAGGGAGGATGACAACTACCATCATCTCTCAGGGCAGTCAAAGCCTCTTCCCCATGCCAGTGACCTCTCACATCGGTTGTGCTGGGCTGCTACAGGGCTATGGTGTGACCTGGCTGATGGGATCCTGTGGCTGGCTTCTCACCTTCATGGCCCCTGCACCCCAGTCCCCTCAACGGCCTTGCTGTCATCTCCTCTGTGCCAAGCACTCCCAAACCTCTCCTCCCAGTTAGCTTCCCAACACACATGGGGCACAGCCCGTGGCTCTGGCATAACTGAAAATTTTGGTATGCATCCCATACGCTTACAAAGTTTTGGCCACCTTTGTTATGTGTGATGAGTGTCCAGGTCTCATATCGCAGGCTCTGTTCCTAGCAAACTATCACAATCCTGAGACTTGAAGCATTGGAATAAAACCCCTGCAGCTCACTGAAGTATTTGATAGCTGTTTTCCTGAGCAGATGCTTGTTTATTTTTGTTAGTGATTATAATGTCTGGCAGTAGGAAAATGTTATGAAGGTGTCAGAGCTACAGAGGAAAAAGCCAACTCCCAAGTTACAAAGGGGTGATGGCAGAATTTACAGGCTGGCTGGGATTGCAAAGACATGAACAATTATATCTTACTTGCAACACGCACAGAAAGTTTTCCTTCAGACCATGTCCTGTACAAGCGTGCCTCAAAGGTTTTCACACAGGGTCCTACAACAAAGCTAGCTGGTCTGGGAAGAAACACAGGTCAAAATTTTCATGCAAAACCTTCAACATGATAATTTGTGCATTTTTACTCTCTGCTCTTCAGAAAGCCCTCTTTTTACAAAAGTTCAGAGGAATTAAAATCACTGGCAGATGTACCAGAACCTACAGATTCTCTGGGATTTCAAGTAAAATTCATACGATTCCTTCTGAGATATCCTATCAGTTGTCTCATTTAGCTTGTCAGTGCCATTTTTAAAATACACAGTTCAACTAAATCAAACAGCACATAGTAAAAAACCATGTCAGCTTTGCTCCAGCCTCTGCTTTCACCAGCATCTGCCCAAAAAGGGAGACATGGGTACCCCCACTATGCACAGCACACGAAAACTCACTGGCAGAGCCAAGTGAACCTTAGCAGGGCCAAACATCTCACCAAAACTCTCACGCAAATACCTTTAGCAAGGTATTTGTAACGTACTTTTTCTCCAAATCCCACTTCTCCCAGCCACAGGTAGCAATGAATTTTGTGTTTTATTTACGGTGATGCTACAAGAACAAGTCAGTGTTGCTCAGGCCGTGGCTCTGCCAGAGAGCATCCTCAATGTAGGCAGTAGCAGCTTGAGGTCTTTCACCCTCTCACATCTTTTGCCCTTTCTTTCTCTGTTGCCCAAAGGAATACTGTTCAGTCCCAATAAAGGCGGAGCCAAGGAAGGGGAGGAAGATGGGTCCATTCACAAGGTCCTTGTCATTTACAATAAATTTAGAACAAGTCACCCAGCTAATGCACTTACAACATTTCAACAACCACCCCCTTTCCCGTAAATTCCTGCAGGACTTTGGCAGCAGAAAGCATACATGTGCGACAAATAATGGAATTACAAAAGAAAGGAAGGGAGTATAAGCGGTGGGAATAAGAAGAAATAGCTAAAGAGATACCTTTCAATTTATATACACATCCTTCTCACATAAACCAGAGGTAGTTATCAGCTAACTAACTATTGGTTTGTTAATCAGCTTATCTTCTGAGAACAGGGTTTGGGTGTGCGATACACATAACAATCAACTACTTGAAGTTCAGTCTGTCCCAGTGATTGCCCAACATCGCAGCTTTTTTTTTTTTTTTAAGGCAAACATCAGCAATGCTCTTTTTCCTTTGGTATTACATGTATTTGTGTGTGTATAAAAAAACCTGTAAATTACCAGGTAGATTCAAGACGTTGTCATTCATCGTTAGGAGCTGAACCTGAGACCCTCAGAGTTACCAGCAGAAGCCTTCATCCCATCAAGACGCCCATCGCTGGGCAGCTGTATTTTCCATAGGTTCTCTGACTCAGCGGCTAGCAGGAAATACATAGCACACTGAACAATGAAGCACAGGCAATTACTGAAAATAAGTGTTCTCCATTACAAGTAATTTCAGGCTACATTTCTCTTAGCTTCTAAATTAAAAAAAAAAAAAAAAAGAAGAAAAAAAAAGACATTCGTGGATTGTTGAACTTCATTCTTTTTTATTCAAATAAACGGACTTTGAAGGAGGAAAAAGAGACTATAAAGCTTCACACAGCAAACTGTTTCTATACATAGCTGTAAACAGGCACATAGCTAGTCTATAATAAAGCAAACTGTGCAAATCTACTTAGGCAAAGTATCTTCAAAACAGATGTACTACCCACAGTTAAGCTTTGAGCTATTCCGAGCAACGCTGAAGAAAACAAACATTTTCCTATCAGTCTGCCTTCTCAACAAAATCAGTTCAGCCAAGACTCATGACAGGAGGGGGATGCTTTGCTGGAACAAGAAAGGGTAGTGCGGCATGTTCTTATAAACGGGTGCTGTGACTCTTAGCAGGGGACTGGGACACCTTTCGCCTGGAGGTGACCATGCCTGTGGTTTAGCTGGGGTTAGTCAAGCCGTGCCTGCTCCTAGGGCTGGTAAGCCCTCCCTCCAGGCTGGAATAAGGGCAGAGGTGGGTGGAAGCTTTTCTGCACATGACAAATCTGAAACACAGCTTGGGCATTGCTGTAGTTGTATTTTAAGGTGGCCAACATGGACAAGCGGGTGACTGAATTTGCCCCCTTGGAAACCAAGCCTTTGTATTAAAAAAAAACTCGCAACAATATTTGAAATTGTGACAATCTAATTGAATCAGTTTTAAATCATTATTATTACTCCTAAAGCAATTCTAGTTATGGGAAAGGTCATGAGCAGGCCATGCTTGCTGGTGAAGTTTCAAGGAAAGTCAAACCACTGAAATGGATGAAGTCACTGAAGAGAAGAAACCGTGAGAAACCACAGCTATCTTGAACTGCTAACCTTGCCATAGCCAGCAGGCAGCTCTCCCACTAATGCAAAGAAATATTTACTCACCTTCAATTCATTCAGATAATTGCATTCCATATGCAGCTAATCACATTTAAACTAATTGGCATACAAAAGATCTTCCTACTTTATGTGGAAAAGTTAGCAGAAAAATTAGCATAAGGTGGTAAAATCTGCTTGTGCTAAAATCCTGCAGGATTAGAATCTTCCAGGAAAAATCAGGAATACTATGTTTCTTTAATAGGTTTAATCAAAACATACTTTAGTCAACTTATTTCTCCAGCATAGAATCACCAAATAATTTGTGTTGGGACCTTAAAGACCATCCAGTTCCAGCCCCCTGCCATGGGCAGGGACACCTTCCACTAGCCCAGGTTGCTCAAAGCCCCGTCCAACCTGGCCTTGAACACTGCCAGGGAGGGGGCAGCCACAGCTTCTCTGGGCAGCCTGTGCCAGGGTCTCACCACCCCCACAGGGAAGAATTTCTTCCTTATATATTCTCCTTATATCTAATCTAAAACTACCCTCCCTCAGTTTAGAACCATCACTCCTCATCCTATCCCTACACTCCCTGATATAGAGCCCCTCCCCATCTTTCCTGTAGCCCCCTTTAAGTACTGGAAGGCCACTATAAGGTCTCCCCGGAGCCTTCCCTTCTCCAGGCTGAACAACCCCAACTCTCTCAGCCTGTCCTCATAGGGGAGGTGCTCCAGCCCCTGATCATTTTCGTGGCCTCCTCTGGACTCGCTCCAACAGGTCCATGTCCTTCTTATGTTGGGAGGCCCAGAGATGAACACATTAAAGATATTGCCAACTAATTAAAAGAATTCTAAATGACCACTTTTCTGAAAGAAATTTGAGTTTCAATTTCCATCTGAATAAAACTTGCAGCAAATCATGAACAAATAAACAACCATCTAATAGGAGCAGATAGACAATGTTTACTACTTCTTAACGTACGAAACATAAAATTTTAAGAGCCCAAATCAAAATGTCAGGCTGGCAATGGCTTTAAAACACACTCGTGTGTCTTTAGAAAAAGGAAAAAAAGCAGCAGCCACCCTTACCACTTACAAGTTGCCTGCTGAAGTCTCTACATGGTTCACTCTCACAAAACACGTCTGATTGCTGTGGGAAGGGTGGAGATCCCAGAGAGCTCAGGCAGGAGCTGCCGGGAGCTGCTGAGGACACAGTGGCAGGGAGAGGACAGGCTGGTCACACACGCGTAGGGACTGGCCTCCTTATGCCCGCAGGCAGGCTGTGGGCCACCCTGTTACTCACCAGCCCCGTGGGCAGCCAGGTGTTGTAGTCTGATGTGCAGCTATGCAGCTCACAACCAACAGCCTGGCCACCCTTGATATGATGTATCTCCAGGGGATACAAAGGATGGCCCAACCTAGTTTAAATGTGGTGTGGTTGTGTGAAAATTTGTTGATTTGGTCACCAAAAAACAGGGAGGGGAAGAAATCTTTCAGGGAGGCATAGCAGGGCAACATGACCTGGAGGACGAATACAAAACAAGGCAGAAATTGATTATCTTAATGAAGCTTTCCCACTTGCGGATCTAAACAATAATTGGCGATTCAAATCAATGTAGTCTGGTGTTGTCTTATCCTCTTCAGTTTCATATATTTTATTTACAAACAGATAGTAAACTTCCTATGACATGTCTTGGATTTTTAGAATGCATGAGTAACCAGTGAATGTTAAGCAATGAAAATGCTGCACTGCTGCTTTTTCATTTAAGCGCAAATAATGTCAACAGAACTCAGGAATAAGTTCCAGTAATAGGGAAATAGCATCGAGAAATGTCTCCCTGCTTATTCATATCTTCAGACGGGAAAAAGTCAGGAGCAGTATTAGCATTAATTAGGCCGCCAACTACCATTCAGATCTCCTGCACCAAAGTGTAAAATCCCAAATTGGTACAAGCTGGATAAAACAGAGCACTTTCACTGTTGGGGGAAGAAAAGGGGGGGGGGGGGAGGGGAAAAAAAAAAGAAAAAAAAAAAGAGAGCAGTTGTGGCTTTACATCAAATATATTTCAAAATTGTCTGTTAAAATAAAACCCACATCACAAAACACTTTTAAAAAACCCAAGTATTTTTAAATGTATGTACAACAATGCAAAAATATGCCTGAATATGTATCTAATGCAAAAAAATAAACCATTTAATAAAATCTCCCTTCAAATGTCCCCTTGCTCTTCAACACCTTAAAAAATAAAGAGCTCAGTAAACAAATAGGAGTTAAACCACAAACTAACAGACAGACAAAAGCAGTGCAAAGCAGACACTCAAGAATGGAGAGGCATCCTATTCAGCTTCCCATTGCCCTGGATTACACCACCACTATGGTGCCACTTGTCCTATGCCAGTTGAGTTTTGGTTTTAAAAAGTCAGCCTGCTGTTCAAGCTATAAGAGGCTGCCTATGGCACTCATTTTCCACATGAGCAAAAAAAGTTAATGATAATCTAACTAAGCACCCTTTAAACCCCCTTAAACAGGGGTGAATTTCAACCTAGGCAAATATTTCATGTTCTGTGTACTCCTGCCAAGCACAGAGATCCCATCCAACAAATAATATGGACTAAAGTCTACTTGGACAACTGTGGTAGGAGAGAGACTTCTGGTGTTTCACAGTTAATTGTTTAGTTATCTCTTCTTCCTGCATTCTCTAGGAAACTGCAAAGAAGTCTCTGGTCTTACAATTTCAGTAAGTCCAATATCTTGTGTTTCTGACACTGCAATTTCACTGGTAATTGGGCTCCTAAGTATTTCTGAAGACTAGGTCTGAATGAGTTAAATGAGACACTTAGTTGCAAGAGAAAACGCTGATCTGGTTCTAATTTGGATTTGTTCAGGTGACTAACATATATCCTCTTTCTTGCTAGAGTAACTGCCCTTAGAGTACATCTGGCTGTATGTGAAATACAGCTCCTGTTCGCAAAAGTAACCCGAGGAGGTTTCAGTATTGCTCCCTATAGGAAAGGTGGTAGGAATGGAAGGGCTGTTTAAAAACCTGCTTATAAGGCACTGGTGCAGCAAGGTTTGTGATGAACATGGTTTTATGATTTCTATTTTCCAACTGTTTAAAAGTAAGTCCATTAATTCAACCATAAATAGCAATAAAACAACATTAGAAAAGTCTCAAATCAATCCACTTAGTATTGAAACTTAGTTTACAACAGTCTCACTTCAGTACACACACTAGCTCCTGCATGTTTTTTTAAACTCATTGTTGGCTCATGCTCACCCTATATACAAAAGCTCCCCCCCCCCCCCCGAATTCATGAAGGGCTGAATATCTTCTACAAGCAAGACATTTTTAGATGACATCATATAGTTACACATTAAACTTACAGATGACGGACAGGAACATAGGGAGAGATAGATATTGGCTTACCACTGTACATATCTATTTAAAGTTTTGGAAGAATAAGAATATACACAAAATATACACTTAATTCACAAAGTAAAAGAGCCCTCAACATCTGCTATTTTGTAGGTCTATGCATTTCTTCTACTGAAATTCCACACATGGAACTATGTTTGTGCCAGCTCCTCTTCATAAGCAATAGGATCACTTCAAGGTAAATTAGTTCTTCATGTATATGTAACAGAAACAGTAAAAGCTCAGCCTCTAGTCATCACTGTCGCTCCCAGACTCGCTCAACTGCAAGTCATTTCCTATGGAAAACAAAAAAACCAACAAAACACAACAAGTGAGTAGGTGTTAATTCACATTTCATGGCAATCAAACCAAACAACAGTCACATTTATGCTGGAATATTTAAATAAGAATAACACAAGAAATTAATGCAAACATTATCTGTCATTTAATGGACCTCTCCATGCCCAAGAACACTACAGTCAGCTCCAGGCCAAACCAAACCGAGTGTCCGTGGTTCCACAGCCACCAAAGCTGCTCCCTGGTGGGAGAACAGCACACCCACGCTAGCAGCTGCTCCACACAGCCAAGCTCCCCTGTATAGCTCTGGGACAAGGCACTGGTGAATCCCCTGGTTTTCTCGGCCCTTCTAAAAAATTTTTTTTGGTCTTAAGGCCATTTGGGTAGGCAAGGCAAGGCCTCCACATGTCAATAAACCAAAAGGAATGTTAAAGCCATCACAACTCAAGGCTATCGGCTGAACTAAGCTGACAAATGCTGTGATGGTGAAGGCCCCCCTGCAAAGTGCAAAAAGAGAGCAGACAAAAGAAGACCAGGATATGGATGGAACCCACAGTCTCAGACCTTGTTTTGCAGAGCACTTGTGATTTGGTGAGGTGGAGGGCATAAAAGGGGGCAAAAGAATCACGCCTGTGTTCTGATAATTGAACCTAGCTCTTCCAGCGTTCTCCCACAGCCCTGCCCCAAAGAGCTGCTGAGCAGCTACACAATGGCTATACCCTGATTTCTTCATGTCCTCTCCCTTTCTGTGAAACAAGAACTTGGGTTAGGGGTGACTCTCCCCATGTAGATGGTCACCAATGACTTGAATGGTCAAGGACATATTTATTAATCCTTGGCAAAAGGATTTTAAATCCAAAGGCAAAAATCACTGCCTGAAAAAAGGAGCTACCCTATGAGTTCTCAAATTCTCCTGGAGTCACAGGCTTCTGGACATTCCATGACCTCCTGTTAACATGGCCCAGGAGAAGCAGAGAAGAGGAGCTCATAATCAGAAACAGGGAAATGGAAAGATTCCTACTGACTTTGTTAACTTTGGATTTCACCTAGACAATTAATTACTGACAGGCCTTTCCATTTTTCCACAGCAGGCCTTTTCAGTGTTGTCTGTGTAATATACTTATCTTCCTGAAGCTGGAAACTCTACATTTATCTGTATTTAAACTCCACCAGTTCCCAGTGTGTGGGTGCCAAGAGATATATGCAAACATGCCTCAGGAGGAATTAAGAACAGTTTATGACAACTAAGTTCTGGTTTCCTGTAAATGCACTATTTTAACTCCACTGAGTTAGAATATACCTGATCTAGCGTATGGAAAGAGCAACACAGATGTACAACATCTCCCTAGAGAAAGTCTCACAGGACAAAACTGTGCTTTAAAAATATTTTTTTTACACTTTTTAAAGGGTGGATTGAATTTGTATTGATTCAATGCATGCAAACACCATAGCTCTAATATTTTAACCAAATACATGACACTTCAAATTTCCCTTCAAAGTGTGGTATTCGTGAAAATGCAGCTGTGACCAACACAGTATAAAGTAAATACTCTGACAACGCAATACAGCTAGCAACAAAGACCCCAGAGACCATCATTCACAATGTTTTACAGACCTTTAACTGACACATCCCCACCGCTTATGTCTAATCTGTGTTTTCACATTAAAATAATTCCCATCCTCTGGTGCACCAGATTCTCCCACACAGATGCTTTTCTACCTACTCACTCCATGCAGAGGCCTGAATCCAGGCTCAGCACAGTCAATGGGGGGCATTGGGCTGATGCCCACAGGCTCTAAACCAACCTGAAGCAATCTCCACCCCTTCAGACAGGTCTTGGACCTCTGTTCAAAAAACCTGTCCACATATTTCAGCCAGCCCAGCTCCCCGGGATGGCAAACTGCACTTCATGAAGTTAGCCTAACATGCTAAGAAAATGAGTGGTCCCACAGCAATAAGACACAAGCCTTTACTTACGGAGCGTGTTCATGAGCTGATTGCTTCCTTGTGGCCTGCTGGTGCCATTAGCGACAGCATTCCTGTTGTTATACTGCTGGTGTGGTGGCTGGGAAGGGGAAACATGTGCTGGCTCTTCCCCCTCACTGCTGGAGCTTTCATCTTCACTCCCAGATGAGTTTTCTGAATCCGATGAGCTGCTTCCACTGCTGCTGCTCATCTGCTCAATAATTTCAACCTCTGCTCTGAGCTCTGAAATAAAAGGACATTCATCTGGTTGAAACCATAAACAGGGGCCCATGGAATTTTGAAAAAGAATGTGAAAATGCAATAGTTTTCTCAAATATAATTTATCACATCAAAATATCTCACATGAAAGAGACAGGAAGGAAAACAAAAAAATTCTGAAAATTTTTTACTTAGTTGTTGTAGATAAATTTAAAGAAGCAACAGCATAGGTTAGTATCATAAAACCTTCACTTCCACTATTTTCATATACTTTACAATCCTGAAAACACTTCCTGCTTCATTATTTTTGACAGGTTATATGTTTACAAACTAAGTAAGTACATGCCTGATTTTTACAGGCCCATTTTTAAAAAACATCTTAACGTGTAGGAATCTAAATTGGTAGGTGTCAGTGACATTTAGGCTTCTGGAAAGCACAAAAAGGGCGGGGGGTGGGGTGGGGTGCGCACAGGCACCTGATCACAACAGAAACTGCCTTGACTTCAGATAGTGTATGAAACTGCTCCAGTGCAAAGCCACACAACTAATTTTGAACAAACTTCAGAAGCAGATGGATGACATCAGATAACTTTGCAGTGGGGCAGATAGAATATTCACATGCTGGGGAGTGGTAGTAATACCTTAATCTGCTATAGAGCTTACAAGTAGTCAGGAAAATACAGGGACTACTCTGAAACTGGGAGGTTATTCAAGTCAGACACACCCAACTTGAGGGTTTCCAGTGCAAAGAAACACTGTAATACCATGACAGCACCATGACAGTCACATCAGCAACAGCCAGTGTTGGCTGAATGACTGGTTACTAAACAGTTATTAAGGTAAGTCACCTCAAATGATTTGTCATAATAAGTGGCCTAAACACTATTAGAAGACAATTCTTTTGTATCCACCCACAAAGTCAAGTATCTAATAACTCAGTTCACCTAGGCAGGTTTCCACAAGAGAACAATATTCACACATAAGTATAGGATGTGAAATCCTCAAAATCTAGACTTTTGTTGGGTTAGCAGTTCTATAACCACAGGGTTAGAAGTCAGTGCTCGCCCTGGAGAAGTCACAGGCTAAAAGGACAAGAATGAAAGAAGGGAGAGATGAGGTACTGTCATCTCTACCTGACAAATTGAGAGCTGATGCCAGAAGTCATTCACCTTAGGTCAGATGTGTGTCAAAATGAGATGAATCCCAGCTCCTCAGCTGAGGACATCCTTTTTGTCTATGGCACAGCTAGATCATGTAAAATGAATCTTTAGGTAAAAATGGCACAATTTTAATGCTTCTTATCTTCAGGCCCTGCAGGAGTAAGTCTGAGCAACTGGAACTCTTCCCTTTTTTAATAAGACCCATTTTCCTTGGGCTACTTAACACTACCACATTATTTGCTGGAGGGAGCTCCTCTAGATCAGCATGTACTGGTTTGAGAAATTAAGGGTTTTTTTGCCAGTTTTAAAACTGCTGTTTTTCAATTTCAAAGTTAAGAGCTCAATTTCAACTGCTATAGTTATACTGAATCAGAGGCAAGGAAGGTGCATTGAAAGGGAACAACCCTATGACTAACTCCAGCTGGGTATTTAACGATAGTGGGGCTGTTCACTCAACTTACTTCCTAAACCTGTATCTCTGACTAGACCACCCGTGCTCTCTGTACTTTATTAGTATGCCAGGTAAATCTTACTCATTCACCTTGAAGACATAGTGTGAGAGACCATTGGAAGAAGGAGAAAGAATATATGATTAGGCCAACAGAAGATGTTACTTTGTACTGTAATGTCTTTCTCCCTTACTCTCAACACAGTTGTGCAGGCTTTAAAAATCCATTTCATACCTGGAATCTGATACACAGACAAATGAACACTTGTAAGTCACTGTTCTCAGTCCACCCATATCGAGGACTTCATATTGTAAATGTACCCTGTGTTCAAGGCTAAGATATTCACAGGGGAAAGCTAAAGGAAAAGGTAAACACAATAATGGTTCTTTCCCTTTAAAATACTCAGATTTCAATTTTTTTCTCCCTAGTTTAATGATGTAAATTTTCCACATACTTCTAGTGATGGGAGTTGTTGTAACTTATAGTGATGATAATAATACATTGTTAGAATATCCTGGATTGTAGTAAGTACAATCACCTACAGACCACAGTTCATATTGCAAAAAAGATTCAGTAAACAATGCTAATAAAGGACAAGTGTCCGAGAATTACACACGTACGATTACAGAGCTAGAGAGTCTATGGCTGAGATGGAGTGATGGCACACGGGCTGAGAAGAACACAGCAGCCCAGAAAGCATCATATAAAATAGTGTGAAGAAGGTGAAGTAATCTAAGAGGAATTGGCAGTGAAAGGGAAAAGACACAACAAGAAATGCACTCCAAAGAACTAGAGAAAAAAAACTAAACAAGAAGTTTGAACTTGATACAGTAGGTGAGGAGATAACTGAAGGAAGTGATGCAGCCTGATGAAGAGGAAAGGAAGATTAGCCTCGCTAATTTTAAACAGAATTAGAGATTAGTGTCTGATTGAAAAGTGAGGGTTTTCTGCTGAGAAAGCAGAAAACTAAGAGCCCATAGAAGAGTTTTGGTTATGAGGAGGGGAAGAGACAATGCCTTGGAAGAAGTGCTAAGGCCCACTACGCTGAATACAGGCAAGAAAAGCAAAACAGAGCCAATATCACAAGCTTCATGGACTGGGAAGTTAAGGGTGTTACCAGTGACAATGGTCATGGGTGGAAACATGGTCTGAGCCATCTTCTAGTCAACTTTTGCCTCACAGACTGTCAGCTCCCCACAGGTCTCTCTTGTCTCTTAATTCCTTGAGCCCAAAAGTCTAAACATCTCATCTGTGCAGATGAGAAAAAAGTAACGGTTGACACTAATGTTATGGTGGCTGCTGCATTGCTACAAGTCTGCCAGGCAGAACACCATGAGGATCACTAAGGAAGTCTGTTCAAAACCCTCTTGTGCCACACTGTCAAACATGGTGGCTAAGCCAACGATGTCACCAAAGCCTTGTAGGAAAAATGAATCTGCTTTAAAACCGTCCAATTTTGCATTTTCCTATTTCCCTGTTACGCTTAGTGCAGTTCTAGGTACTGAAGCTTTGGCTAAACATTTCCTTGTGGTGCCTCCAATTAATGTAGCTGTGTGTATACGTGTACATATACACTAAGCTGAACAATGAAAGAGTCAGACATTTCCCAGATCTTTGTACGGTAAGATCAAATGCTTCACGTTGATGGACCTTTAAGGTTTAAAAGATGACAAGTGTTAGGATGTGCAGCAGTTACTTTTAAAAAAGCTTTCCATATAGTACAGTTTTGAACACTTGCCTTAACTGAGTCTACATCATCTAAAAAGGCTGACATTGCTAGGGGAACCTTAACTTGTGCACATTTCATGTTACAACTGTAGGCTTTCTTTCAAGAAAACAAAATGGCTTACTGTTTTACACTAGCAGTTTTTAGAGTAAAAAAAAAAAAACAACAAAACACCCAAGGTCAGAAATCATTATACAAACAGAACAGCCCTTCTCAACAGGGCTGTCTTCTGTATATATTCAGTATCAAATGCCCTAATTTCTTTCCGTAATCATGTCTAAGGGTTCTTACTGCTTCTCTCAATTCCCATAGGCTATGCAGAATTTTAACTAATACCCTAACCTTGGGCTGCAAGAATACCAAGAACTTTTGGAAATAAAGTAATTCAGCTTTAGGAAGGATAAGATTGCATGCCTATAGTAGAATGCTTACTGTTAATAACGGTATGCAAGGTGGAGCAAAATAAACTTGATGCTGGCACTTAGAGCATGCAAAGACGGCAGCATTTTACATTGAAGTGCAAAAAATTTGATTGAGGTGTTCTTAAGAGACAAAGGCAGTACTATGGCATAATCCTTACATACTACAGCTGCATTTTAGGTAAACAAGATCTGCTCAGATTTTTAAGCACTGAATTTACAGTCTCCAAACCAGAAATATGTTTCTGTGGTTTTTTTCCCAAGTACAGCATGCTGTAATTATGTCAACATTACTGAAAACATTTCTGTTGTGGTCAAATACATCTGATAAATGCTGATCATTTCAGGCACATAAATGGCTGTATTGCGGTAGATGTTTGCAAATGTTCACCGCTTAATGAAATGTTATCAGATGTAGCCAAGAATTCAAAAGAACAAGCTCTTACCCTCTCTTTTGCTCCCTTCATGCAGGAGGGCAATATAAAAGCTTGCAGGGAAAAAGATTCCTCTGCCACAGGACCCAAGACCCAGGCTCCCCAAGGCCTCTGCATGAAGGAAAGGACTGGCTCAACTGCCATAGGCTCTGACTCTGTCCTCAGGTACCACTGTTTGGACAGTTGTGTAATGGGACAGAAAACTGACCTACCTGAAAGTTTGTTTCCCAGCTTGTCTGTAAGGGGAGCTATGGGAATGCACAGCTGAGGGTACTGGGGGGAAAGCAGTAACTTGTGCTGAGGTTACCTGAAAGCCATTGTTAAACATCATGAAGGCTGCATGTCTTAGCACACTCTTAAGTAGGGCACACTAGGAGAAAGAGAGTGTCATAGCAGCAGAGATCCTTTCAACCACTTCTTTTGGGGATTGTAAGGTCTGCGCTGCATCCATTAAAGAAAAAAACACAGAATTTCAGCTTAATCTTTCTTTCATACAAATGAGGTACTTCACCTAGAAGGAAATCTACTGCTTCAATGGAAAGAACACAGTCTCTTCAGAACTTACAAGCCTTTGTTCATACAAAGACATATTAAGGAAAGATAACAGGACTGAAGACTATCTCATAGCTTTTACAGTTACGTTTTATATTTTCATTGTAGAATGGTGCCATTTTAGTTCTACCCTTCCCAAGTAGGTTCTTATGATATAAATGGTTTAGTAATGATGATGCTCTAGATAATAAATGCTGGAAAAAAGCTATAGAGGCATATACTATAAGCAAAAATGAACCTGCTCAGGGATTTGCTCTCTTTTTGGGCTTTGAACAACTATCCCTATAAAACACCAACTTAAAGTCCTTTTTTTTAGTACAAGTCAGGTGTTCTTTTGCTTGATTTTGGAAACAAAACACTAAAGGTTATTTATTTGGGGGTACTTTTCCAGTAAAAGATGATCAGGTGGCAAAAAATTACTAAGACATTTCTAAACAATGTGACTTATATTTTAGACCACTAGAAAACAATCTTTGTAGAACAGATATCATGCCAGACAAACATTATAACATGACCTTTACAGATTGCTGTATGTATACAAAAGAGTGCCCCAATGGTTAAGTAACATTACACGCTACAAGAAAAAGACATTTAAAATTCACAACTAATTCAATTTGTAAATAAACCTGTTATCTTTCTCCTTACAGAAAATAAAAATGGCAATGCAGCTAAGGGAACTGTAGCTAACAGACTCTCAGATGATGATTCCGTCTGTTGACCAGCATCCAGGTATTGAAAATACTACTGCTGCAAAAGAGTGAGACCAGTCAGTACGTATGCAAACACACAGACAGCTTATCAGTAAAAATGTCACCTAGTGATTACCATGAACTGAAAAAATACCCTGCTAAGTAATTAACATAGTCTGGGCAATTAATATAGCTAAGTTTACAGGCAAAAATAGCTACATGGGAAAGAGAAATAAAAAGAGACTCAGAAAAAAAACCTCACAACCACTAGACAGAAAGAGCAATCTTAAAATAATTGCATCTGGTGCCAGACAAGAAACATAAGACGAGCAAATAAAAACCTAAGTTTAAAATCTTCCTCATTCTGACTGTCGTATCCACAGCAAAACCAGGTTATCACACCAGTTGAAAGGAAGGACATGGACAAAGAAAGTGCGCCCTGTCCACAGCAGAACAATGAGACAAAGCCTTGCTGGAGCAGGAGACTGAGCTGAGCCAGTCATCCCTTCAAGGTACTTTAACAAAAGTATAGCAACAATTTGGCAGATGTGATCAAAGCTGCAGAGAAGTGGTTGTGGTAAAGGGGAAGCTGAAGGGTTGTTCACACCCTCATCCCTCCCCAACTAGCACTACGTAGCATGGCACAAGCTCCAGGTCTTGTGATGGGAACACAGCCACTCAGCCCTTCCATCCTACTGGCAAATGGCTCCAACCTAACTCAGTGCAGGAATAACTTTTGTCCAAGTTATCTGATTGCATAACTAGATCTTGGACCATTAGCTTTTGTTGCTGTTGTTGCCTAGGACACCCATTCAACTTGTCTAGCACTCAGCTACAGGTTTCTGAATTCATGCTTATTTTGTCTTCTTTTCAGAACAGAAAAATAGTTTGGAAGAGTAAAAATAATCCAGAAAGAGGAAGTTCTCTCATGCCAGAGAAGACTGCAGTATAAATATCTATGCTGGCAGAAGAGAATAAATAATTCACTAAGATGCCTTACAATGAGATATAAAGATGACAAACCAGCTGTCAAGTGCCATCTTTTAATCCCTGAACACTCGTAAAGTTTTTATAAATTGCACAGTCATAGTTTTTATTAGAAAGAAGAAAGACAAAACCAACGAAACCTCCAGAAACTACAAACCCTTCTTTACCTCTTTTAATGTCATCCAGCTGAGGCTCAGGAGAAGGATTATCTTTCAAAGGAGAAGTTTTAGGTCCAGCTGCTGGCTTGGTTGGGGCTCTGAACTGTGAAGGAGGCTGAGACGCTCGGGCAGACTGTTGTTCTATTCGGGCTTGGATCTTACTGCTGCCCTCTGCTCTGAAAAAACAACCATAGACATTCAGCAGTACTGAGCAACTATGTCCATCTTTTTCAGTATCCTTGTACTAATGAATCATCTGTGACTTCCTTTTGTATGGATCTCTACTTTTTTTTATAAATGGTGAATTACAGCTTTCTGTATGCAACACTTACTTTCAACACAAATAAACATATACAGCTACACTGCAACACCCTTACAAAATGTATTTTCAAATCCAAATGTGCTTCGGTGGTGCCAAATTCTCTACTTGAAGAACAATGAAGGCTTTAATTTAGCAATTAGTATTTGTATTTTAAAAAAAAGAATAAGCAATCACAGTAATTTAAAGTAACTACATGATAAAACAAATCCTCTCCTAACAAAATCCTACATAAACAATCACAGCAAAAAACCCCAATTTTCTCACTTTGAACTCTTAGTGGTCAACCTGACTAGAGCAATCATTCTTACTGCTAAATACAGCATACAAGCATTTAATTCCTGGTTTTCATTCATTTGCTATTATCCCTTAAAAATAGTTTAAGCTGTTTCCTTAGTGGGAAATAGTCTCCAGAATAACACCATGCCTAGCTGTTCAAATTCAAATCAGGTATTTCTTCTTTTTACTGAATCAGTGATGTGACTGAGATTGTAGGACAGTCAATAATTTGGTAGAAAAAAACCCCCACAACATAACAAAATGCTTATTCAAGATAAGTATTTTGTCCCTCTGCAGTACACCATAATGAAGTTAAAGTGTGTGGTGTATTTATCACATACCACCAATGCCTTTATGTAGTGCAACACAGAAGCAGCTTATGTGGGTATTAGAGCTCAGTTTGGGTTCTAGGAGGGTCCCAACTCAGCAGTGTGACACTTTGTGGCCACGAGCGAATCCCACTGAGATACAAACTAGCCCATGAGGACCTGCCTGGACTTCATCTAAACCGCTTCTGGTATCCGAGCTAGTACATTTAGCACTAACTCAGGTATCTCTGTGCCTTATTGAATTGTAGATGCAACCTCAAAAATTAAGCACAGAACCACCTCATTGTTCATCACTGAAATGCAGCTATTAAATACCACATTAATGCAGCTTACACAGTCATTTACAATAGAAGTGAGGACTTGGCAATACATTCACTGTACCAAGTGAAAGGTAAAAGCAAAAGATTGTTTCTAGTATTAATTATGCTCTTGGAACCATGGAAGATTTTATGTAGAAAAAGTGCAACTACTCCCCCTTGGATGTCATCAGGACGTTAACACTAAAAACTGCTCCAACTGCTCCCACAGAGTGTCAACAGGTCGTTACAGACCAAAGTAACCATGGAAAAAAAAAAAAACCAAACCAACCCAAAAAACCCCACTTCTGATCTAGAAAACGGAATGACTTTGCAAAGCACTGTTCCTCAAAACAGGGATCCCCAATATCTTACTACCCTGCCTCTGCTTGAGAAAAGTTGAAACATTTTTCACCTCACCAGAGGCAAAACTCAGTGGATCCAAACACCTCACTGAATCCAAGCCCTCCTGCACTTCTTTGCTCCTTTTTGACTTAAGCTTCACCTAGACAAAGTCCAGCAGAACTTAAATTGGGAATTCAAATCTCATCTAGGACATGCTCATATCCACTGGACAAGATGAATGCCACAGGGGTGAGTTTTCACATCAGCGATTCAGAGGAGTGTCACAGGCCATCTACTTTGAACTCAAGGTGTTCTTGGCAAGCTTCCAGCCAACTGCTGATGAGCTGCAACCCATGTTTTTAGTAGTTTTAGCAGCTGAAAGTTCTACACTGCAATAGAGTGGGTTTTCTTAAATGTAAAACTTGTAGCATTTGTGCAGTGAAATGAGAATATTGGGTCAGAGAGGATTTCTGGCCTCAGCAATTCTTCTAGGCAAAACCTCATAACCATTATTTCTACAGTTCCCGCCCCAGCTGGATGCTTTGGACTTGTGTTACACTTTATATATCACTGATCTAATACAGGGATGAGTGTTTCTTGTTGCCTAAGACTCTATTATTAAAACATCATGAGTCCCAGCGGAAGCTGTAGGGAACAAACCCAGAAAGTCTAACAATCCTTTTGACAGCCTAATATTTCCATGGTCTTTTTCAGCCAACTAGAGATTCCTGAAACACATCCCATCCTTCAGCCAGCTTCCAAGGCTTCAAATCATCAGAGGTGTTTCACTGCAAACTATAATTATGTCCTTTCAGCAGTGGAGAATTTACAAATTCTTTACTCTTGGATTCGCACTCCTATTTGCATTTTTAGGCAAGATAATTGGCCATGTAAAGCCCATAAGGCTTAGTAATTAAACATCACTACAAAATAAAAGGAAACTGAGTTCTGGTTCAAAAAGACAGTCTGAAGAAGAAACTTCAGCAAGAAATAATCCTGTCAACAGCCCTGTCCCCAGCTTTACCTTGTTTTCTTGACTTGAATGCTGCTATTAAGTTTTTCCAGCATATATTCCCCAGTGTCATGATTGACAATAAGCACACAGTCCTTCTGATACGGCCTTTTATTTCCTTTAAACACAGTCATTGGTGGAGTTGAACCCTGGTATCAAAGAAAGAGCACACATTTGTTTGGTTGTATTCCCCTACACAGAAGTTTATAAACACTAAGAGAAATGATAGATGTATTGTTCTGACCAAGAGGCTAAGCAGTTAATGTTTAGTTCCTCCAGAAAATGTTCATTCATGAAAAGGGAAAAATAGTTATATGCAGTAGATCAGACATCTCCTCATAGTAATATTATGCCTTTCATCACTTTAAGTGTCTCTGCAGTGACAAAACATCATCTCCATGGTTGCCATTATTTACAGTTCTCATTCCCAAAATGGTAACATAACTGAATTTGCATAGCTGGCCCTGACAAGTGTCAGAAATCTTCTTGACATTTCTCCTCTGGAAATCTTGGCTTTGGATGAGAAATAAGGTTCTAATTATTCATGTAGCACAACAGCTGCCTAAAGAAATATGTGGTCAATTGAAAAATAATTTAAACTGCTTCGTATTTATATTTATATATATATGTAAAAAGGCAGTATTTTAATTACAAGCAACTGTCACAAACTATGTAACAGTAGCTGCCTTCTTCAAAGTCAGATTAGCACATAGATCCCGTGAAATTACAACAAAAAGTCTTCTCAAAAGCAAATTGGGTATTTTGATGCCTTCCAGAAAGTCCCCCAGTCCACACAATGCTGCACAGAACCACAAAAGTCTGAAGGCCTAGACTGAGAAGCAATAAAGACAAACTCCTGTGGTGGTACATGCTGGCTAACTGACACTGCTGGGATTATGCTCAGCTAAACTGCATCCATGCACAGGCTGGCTCATACACCTGGTTTTGGGGTTACAGGGAGGCAGAATCTATGGTCTATGTGCACACTGAAGCACGGGTGCACACAGGGCCACGTCAAAAAAGGACATGTTACTCAAAGGGGATATAGAGAAGTATGTTCTCAGCTATGAAACTGCCTCAGGCTTCTCTGTAATGTACAGCTACTGTATAAATATTTTTTTTAAAAAAGGTTTATTCATGTGCATCTTTACACATGCCACAGGAAAGGAACCAAAATCAGTGAGAAAAGGAAAAAACACACCCTTCTACATTTTATTCCGAGTAACAAAAATGAGCAATCATATTTTAACCACAAAGAATGCAATTCCTATTCTCCATATTGCTAATAAATAGAATACATTTGAATTTAAAATGGTTTCAGAACTGTAAGGGTGAAAAATCTGAATTCCCACAAAGATACAGTAAGAGATACAGATACAATTCAGAAACTCAATCTCAAGAAAGTCTAATCTTCAAAGGCATGTTACATTTTTAGCCTTCCTACATTTAAGAGAGGAAAGCAACACTGAAGAGAATAAAAAGCTAAAAGTCTAATCCTGCTCGCTGTTGACAACTACGTCAGGAAATGTATGATTCACAAACGTAACGAAAATTGTTCAAAGTTTGCTGGCTATCATTCTGCTACCCAAAAGCCTCCTAACTCAAAAGACTGTGATTTCTGTCTTAAAAATTAAGCAGAAATAGAACCCTGATTAAGCAAATTAACCATCCCACCCTTCTACTTTAAATGTTTAGGTTTTATGTTAGTGCCTAAATAACACTGTCTTACAGATTTTGCTGATTACAGGATAGAAGACTACATACAATAAGTGAAACAGGTGACATTTAATCAATTTGTTTTCATGTTTGAGGGTCTTTTTAACAAACAGAAATTCTTCACTTCCCCATCCAAACTGTTTTATCAAATACTAAAGCCACTGAAGTCACATGTAGAAATAGTACTTCAATTTATCAAAATATCTCCACTGAACAAATTATCAGATACCCTCAGGGACCAGACAATTTCAAGAAACAATTTAGAATCTGAATCCTATCCAGTTGTTGGGCAACTGAGAACCAAAGCAGGATCCAAAAAATTCAGTAAATCTTCTCAGGATGAAATGATCTCAAAATTTCTCACTCTTTTCCACTGTGCTCAGTGTTTTCCAGCTCTCTGTCTGGACCACAGGCAGCACTGCCTTGGAACAACGCACGCACAGTGGCTGCATTCAGTGAGGTTAGCTGCCGAAGCCTCCAAAGCATACTAGGAGCTTAAAACTGCTCATACTCATGGGAAGACAATCAAATTAAACTCATCAGTACAGAGATTTGTTGTTCAACACAAAAAGACGAAGGAACACTGTTCTCAGTCAATCCAAGATGAATGCCACGGCTACTAATCCTATTGTCACCTGCTTTCAAATTGCACTACCACACTCATCGTTTTTATACACAAAAACCACTATTGCGACCTTCTGCAGCACTAAAGGTGACCAAAGCCATAAGAAACAGGAGTGGGGGGGAAGCAGGCTAAAGCCTCATTCAGCGAGAATTATCACAGTATCATCACCTACCAATTAATGTGCCAGAATAAACAATATCAAAAGGATCTGACATACAGCTTCCAAACTGACTGCTGTCCCCCTGAAACCACTAAACCCATCGATGTCTCTGAATTCTGGTTTATTGGCTTGACACATAGCATTAACTTTAGCTAATAAACAAATCCAGTTACAGCATGCAAGCACTTTCTTTTGTTTTGGTAAGGAAACCACGGAATCTTCAATTACAAAACAGCTGCACCTATAAAGTTTGATCACTTGTTTTATTGCTGTTTGACCATCATCCTCACACAGTAGATCTTTATGGCATCATTTGAGGAGGAAGTGGATGGGAAACCACTTCATTGCCACTCACCAGAACCGCCCCTCTTGCTTCCACGGATGAAGCTAACAGCAGGGAACCCTCTATGCTCTTTACATGTTTTAGTAATGGGAACAACATGCTTACAGGCCAACCTGTGGCTTCTAAGCATCGAATCTTGACTAAAGCCCAAATTACTCCGCCTTTCTTCCTTAAGCCATAGCACTAAAAATAGATGGAAACCAGGCACAGAGCTTCAGCTAACAGTAAGAGTCTTCTTGTTATTCAAGGAAGAGTAGGAAGGAAGGAATCAAAAGTAAAGAACAGACTGGAACCATAAAAATATAACCCTTTACAAAGATTCAATTGCACAGTCCTTTCCTGAGGTAGCACGCTACAAGTCTGGCTGCTCAAACTCAAATATTGAACCCACTTGCGTTAACAAAGATGAAAGTGAAACTAACATTTACATGAGGCTGCAACTACATCGCAAATTTGTTGGAGTAAACAAGGACACATACATAGCAAACTTACTGGAATATGTGGCAAAGTGATTGTTACATCTTCTCCTTTACCCACGTAGAGGTCCCCCTCACAAGCTGTATCAAGCGATGCTGGCTTAAAATCATCTAAAGAGGAAAACAACTGTGATTACATTCCTCGGAGTCTTCAGAAGTGTCATCCTGCCCTGCAAAGAGTCACTGTATATTTACTGTGGTAACAGAGAATGCTAAAATACATGCTAGCGTTTACAGCAGGAGTGGGATAACACACCAGCACAATGTGTCTATGGTCAGTGCCTCAGGCATGGATGGCAACAGATTCTAAACTTCCTTTTTAAAATGGAAATAAGGTTCTAGATCTTGTGTTTGAAGACCAAAAGCAGACTTCTCCAAACCCTAGGCATAGACTGAGACTTAATTTTGCAAGCAAGGGTAAAACTGTATCATGCATCTCAAGAGTACTGACTTCACGAATCAGGGCTCTGTGTGGCTCCTGCCAGTTCCAAACCTGAGGACTCTCTCTGTGACAAAGACTGACTTAGTGACACCAACTAATTTAGCCTTGCTGATATTTCTGGCTATTTAACAGCCATTTTGCCTCCACAATACCTCCTCAAGCGTAGGAGACCTCAGCTCTCACCTAAAAGGAAAAAAAAGGTGCTGATCTTACTTCAGCAGGCTCCATGCTAGTCCAGTGCCGCTGTGAATGGAAAGCATGACTAAGGTGAGACACTGTAATAGCTTTAAAGTAACCCTAGCTTTAAGTATTTTTGTTGCATTGTATAGAATGCTTTGTCCCCCAAACAAGGCACTTCTGTTTAGTGTATTTATTTGAACTAAGAACATTTTAACTTAAAAGTATTTTCTCCTCATTATTCTGTCATGCTGATGAGCCATAAAAAACCCCATAAAAACCTATCAGAACCTGTAATATTTTGACAGAGGATTTAGACAAAGTGAAATAAGATATAGTTTGGTTTGCGTTGTTTGTTTCTAAAATAAGCCTCCATTCAATTTTAGCATCTCTGGATATGAAGAGATGGAATTATATTCACAATTAAGGCTTTTAATTACATTAGTTAAGAAATTAATATCTCAGAACAAATTTAAAATGTAATTCCACTATGAAAAGCACATTTGCAGAAAAAAAAAAAAAAAAAACCAGCTTGTATAAATTCTCATTAAGGGGATGTTAATGTCTAATTGAGTTTTAGTTTGACAGCACAACAAGCAGAATCAGGCACACTTGACTTAATCCTCATGCCTTAACTGCCAGACCAAATCATACCCTTCACTTTCATCCGAGCAGTCTATTTCTAGCTATTGTTTCCCACCTACTTTATGTGCAAGCTTGCTAAATAAAACAAATCAGCTGTACAAGAGCTAGTGTCTTTGCCAAAAAGGGATCAAGATTTTCAACAGCGCAGTCACTAAATTAAAAGGAATATCACTATCAGACTTCTTTCTTGGGTATCAGAATATAGCTACTCTAAACAAACATTCAAATTGTTTTCATTTGGTTAGCTCACTAGGTGTACGTGCTTGGCTATCTTACTGTAGATTGAGTGCACATATGTCCCTCCAAATGGACCCACAGTCCTTTTTCCAAAAGTCAATGTTTTTAAGATGGGTTTTCCTGGGATAATCCAGTTTTTCAGTACAGTATTTCATAAACATTATGGAAAGGAATGAAGTATTTTAAGAAGGCCGAAACAAATATAGCCTACAAAATCCTCTTATTGTAGTTTGTGTAAAGAGGTTTACCGGAACAATATAATGCTTGGATCCCAAATAAATAATTCCAGATCAACAGTTTGAAAAAAAATTTCTAACCAGGAAATGAGAGATCTCACTTGAAAGTCACGGATGGAAAATACAGCACACAGAAAGTTCTTTTAAATCAGACTACGACTGAAAGAATACAGTTTTAAGAGCTTTGGCTTTGCAATCCCTTAAGAAATTGATTATTGAAGCACTTTCAATTCTAGAAATTCAGTGTATTTCTATCTGGATATGGCTTGGCTTCATACACTATTAGACAACAACCTCATTCATTTGATAGCTGGGCTATTTTAAAATTTTGATCTGTAAATGTAGATCTGCTAGTATGTTAGTGCTGGATAAAACTGTTCAGTGTTCTGTATAAACAGTTAAATGTACCAAACATATGGTATGGTATTTTTTAGCACCGTGGCATTATGTATAACCAGAGGGGTGAGACATACAAAATGTAAGTGTTAATCCACTAGACAGTTTACTGTTGAGCAAAATAACTTTGCCTCAGTCACTGACCATCTGCTTGAGTAACAGCTCAGACTAGAAAGCTGTTCTTTCAAGTTGTACTCGGGTGATTAATATCACTGAAATTACTTATCCTAGTGTATGAATACAGGCCATGAGACTGGGCCTAGGATTATGCATCATAAACCCCCAAAAATTCCTACTGTTAACCGTATACATTTCCTACCTTAGTACAAAGCTGCTGAAATCTAAGTTTAGTATCACTTTCATTTACTGTTGACGATTTACTACTCATTTTAAATCCTGGACTCATTTAGGGAAGAAAAAGCAGTTTCTTGCCCACAGAGAGTGAGCTACTCTTCAAAACAATCTTCTAATATGAAATCAAATTTACTCAAGGCTAAATACAGCAGTTGGAATAAATCTGGTGTCCTTAAAAGAAACCCACGTTCTTCCAATTATTCCACAACTTCATAGCTGCTCACGACCTTACCTCAGGATTTATCTTACACTTATTAGGCAGCACTGTAAGTGTCTGAGTCATTCCTGCTCGCTTTCCTGGGAAGTGACTTATCAGAGCTGGCTGGAGTGGGGACAGCCAGGGACGGGTCTGCTGGGCCACACGTTGCCTCATGGCGAAAACAACCAGTTAACGATCAAGCAGACCTGCCGCGTTCCTCTCCAAGCACTCCCGCAACCTGTCCTGCGACTGCTATAAAAAAAAAACCCAAAACCCGCAAGCCACCCCCTCATGGAGCGGATCGCTTTATGCTCCTGAGCGATTCACGCACGTTTCGTGGAAAACTTCCTAAGATGCTCGTCCACCCTGGCCTGCCTCGCTCAAATCTCCTCCCCGCCAGCAATCCCGGCCCGCATCCACCTTCCCCTTCTGCCCCCAGGCTGCCCGCCGGGGCGGGACACGTCTGTGGGGAAAACACTCGTGGGGGTGGCGCGGAGGGAAGACGGGCGCTGAGGGAGCGGGAAAGGGGGGGTGTGGGGGGTGTCGGGCGCTGAGGGAGCGGGAAAGTATGGGGGGGGGGGGGGGGGGAGTGGTGTCGGGCGCTGAGGGGAGCGGGAGGGAAAGGGGGGAAACGGGCGCTGAGGGGAGGACGAAGCCCTGAGGTGGCGGCGCGAAGGAGGCGGCGAGGAGCAGAGGCGCCCAGGGCGAGCGGAAGGCTTCGTCGTGGCGGGCCGGAGCCCCCCGCTTCCCCCGGCACCCCGAGGCCGGCGGGGAGTTAGAAACCGCGGCGGGACCCCGGGAGGAATCCTCGGTGAGGCGGGGTACTGCCCCCCGCCCCGCGGCCGGCCGGCGGGAAGGGGCCCGAGGAGAGGGGGCTCGCCCCCAGGAGCGGTGGGTGCGGCAGAAGGGGAAGCGCCGCCGGGGCAGGCGGCAGGAGAACGGGACGCGGGGAGCGGGAGGAGAGGGGGGAGGAAGGGGCGGCCGCGGCGGGGCCCGCCGGGAGGGCGAGGGGGTGGCACTCACAGCGGATGGTGTGGAAGAAGGCCTTGGGCCGCCGCTCGAAGCTCTCGCCCAGCTGCAGCGGGTGCTCCTCCTTGTCCAGCACCGAGTTCGCCGAGCCGTTCATGTCCCCAGTCCCGTCCCGTCCGCTCCCCGCCCGGCCAGTCCCTTCCTCTCCTCCGTGCGCTGCCGCCCGGCGCCCTTCCGGGGACCGAGTGCAGCCGGGAAACTGCTCCGGAGCCGGCGGCGGCGGCAGGTGCGGCGGGGCCAGGCGGGCGGGGGTGCTGGGCCGCGCGGGGGCTGCTGTCCCCGCGGGGCGGCGCGGGTCCCCGCAGCGGCGTCCCTCAGCGGGGAGATGGGGGCCCGGCGCTCCCCGCCCTCGGCAGGGCCGGGCCGGGCAGGAGGGGCCTTCCCTGCCGGGTATTCAGCGCGGCGGTGGCGGCCGCGGCCCCTCTGGGGGAGCAGCTGTTGGCGGGAAGCTGCTTTCCCTGTGCGGGGAGCGGGGGCGTGCGTAGAGGTGTTTTGTCTGTTTGCGGTTTTAGGGCTGGATTAAGCACCTTTAAAAGGCTCTTTATCTTAAACGTAGGCTGTTAAAACCGTGTTTATCATCGTGCTAACTTCCCACCTCAGCTTTTTCTGGGAGCAAATGGGTCAGTGAAAGGACTAGTTCGGATTATTTTTTTTTTCCTAGCTTGTCCTGTGAAGAAATACAAACGTTAATCTTTTTGTAGCGTGTCAGGCATATACGAAAAAATCTGATGATTAAGCTTTTTTTTTAGGATATATTATTGAGGAGACTTTATATCAAGGGAACCTGCTTCTCTGTGTTGTTTCTGAAAGGAAAAGGGGGTGTCTGACTTCTGTGAAGCTGGACAAAATTTTGACAGTTCTTTAGGTCCTTTGCACAAGTCTGTATTTTGTGTTTGTATCATGTAAGATAAATAGGTAAGTGAAGTACTTTATTTTTTTTTTTCTTTAGGATGCGTATTGTTAGGTTTTTCTCATTTCTATTTTGGTAAATGACACCAATGCCTGGTTCTGGGCATGGTCATAAATGAGTGGCACGTTTTGGCTTCCCTCACCATTACTGGGCCATGCAGAATTTAATTCACATGTGCCATCATCCAGGATCTGGATGTCTGTGGCAAGGCATGAGTCAGAACTAGTTTAACATCAGAGAAAAGAGTTGAATCCCTTCCCAGCCTATGCAGAACTCTTTTCATTGCTCAGTTTTTGTTAACTCCTGAAAATGAAACTACCTGTAATCGTTAAAATTGGTGTGGATCCTCAGGAGGAGTCAGTGGAAAGCTGGCTGTGGGCATTTTGGCCACAGTACTGGTTTTGGGCTCTTGTTAGAGTGACGGTGGTGTTATGCTTTCACCAGTGTTTTCTCACAGAGGTGAGAGCTGGAAGGAGAAATGCTAACATGAATACAGTTTGTTTCATCCACTTTAATGGGACTTTTAAATGTCACCTTTCAGTTACGATTTTTCTGAAGTGTTCTAACTGGGGTTAACAAGAAACAAAGCCCTAGCTTTCATTTTAAAGTCAGTTTTAGTGAAAATAAGCTTAGAACAACACCATCTCTTTTGTTAGGTAGCTTTCTAGGATGCAGAGGGAAGACCATCAGACTCTGTTAAGTATCTTCTTTTAACTTTGACATCGATGTGATCTTGTACTCAGTTGTTAAGTTTGGATGGCGGATTTCTGAAATTAAGAGAAATCTGATGGTACTGCGGACCATCAGGTAAGACAGGTCACTGTAAAATCATAGTAAGTGCACCCTGTAACTCTTTCTCATTTTTTCTTCTGCTTCTAGATCCTTGGCTATTTTACCTAAGTGATGGAAGCATACACTAAAGAAAAAAAAAAAACAAACTTTGGGTCTTTGGCATTCATATTTGTGTGAAAGAATATAGGATGGTCCAAGAAAAGGCATCAGCGAATTGCTTAAATATAACAACATCTACTGAAGATGGTGCTTTCCAAAAAAAACCCCATAGTGCAAGAATCCTTAGCCCAGAAGAAGCTGAGAGACTGGCAAAAGACTGGGTTTTGGTGTCTGAGTTCAAACAACTAAAACTGGAGAAAGAGGCACAGAAGAACTGGGATCTATTTTACAAAAGAAACAGCACCAACTTCTTCAAAGACAGACATTGGACAACCAGAGAGTTTCAAGAGTTAAAAGCATGTCGGGAGGTGAGAGCTATAAATCTATAAAAATAAGATCCCATCCTCTGTAAAAGATGGGATTGATTGTTTCTAAATGATTTAATAATACTTATAACAAAGCCATTAGGGTAAGAGCTGTTGGCGCGCAGAAACAAACTCTACAACTCAGAAAGAGTTATAAAGCAGGTTTCTTTATTCCGGCCGGGGTGCAAAGGGATTTATCCACAAAGCTTGCACACCGTCTCTGGCAAGTAGCCAAATATTTATTACAACAAAAATACATATTCATTAGGAAGGGCGGGGTTATTACAATTAGCTTGGGGAATAGGTGTGATTATTATAATTATTCGAGGGGTGAAGTACTTGATCTTCTTCACTGTGTCTGTTCGCAAAGTCCAGATATCTCCTTCCTAAATCGGCAAGATCATCCTCTCTAGATAGCATCTGAGTCCTTTTGTTCAAGTTTAAGTTTGCCTAAGTGCCCATTCTGGGCTTTGCTTCTGCTATCGGTGAGTTGTCCTTTTAATTCATACCACCGGGCTACCTGCTACTTTCTTATCATAGCCAATCCCCAAGCTATCTGGTAAGCTACACTGAATCCACAGAACAAGTCTGGACAAGCAGGATTCTTAGACAACGTTCAGAAATCATCATACGTTGCTATAAGTAAATAATTTGCAAGAAAAGTGATTATTTCTCTGTAGCACTGTCCCATGTTAAGTTTGCAGTGCCCTGTGTAGTTTCGCTTAATATCAAAGATCCCACCTCAGAATCAGATGCATCAGTTCGGTTTCAGTTTATAATTGACCCATACTGGATACTGAGAATGAAATCTGAAATGTTTGTTTTGTGTCCTAAATAGACACCTTGTCTCTCTGTGATGTGTCATTTTCAGATACAAGTTGGTGCACTTCAGAACACTTTTTAAAGAAAAGCATCCAAAATTACAGACTAACTGCAAAACATGATTAAGGGGAATAGCCAGATGCATCTGTTGCTCATTATAGCTGAATGAAAGACACGACAGAAATGGTGCAACAATCTGTTGATTACTTAAGGGGTAGATGACTAAAGAAATATTAATATATTCTAAAAAGATTTATAATTTTATAAAACACAAGGTTTCTATTTTGTAGTGTCAGATTATCCAATGGATGCCTACTTTGGTTTTTGGATCAGTGGTAATTAGAATTGATTATAGCTTTTAATATGTTGAGTGAACAATGTAATGTCTCTGTTCATATAATGAGGAAAACAAAAATAATGTGCTTTATCTTGGATTTCTTCTTCCCCAGTTTGCAGATCAGAAACTGACCATTCTGGAAGCAGGCTGTGGGGTTGGGAACTGCTTGTTTCCACTCTTAGAAGAAGATCTGAATATCTTTGCATATGCCTGTGATTTCTCTCCTAGAGCTGTTGAGTATGTGAAGGTTGGTGTGATATTTGGAACTTCTTTTAGACTGTCTTTAGAAGCATCTGAAATTACAAATGACTGGAACGACAGACTTATCTTCCCTCCCTTTTTTTTAAGAAGGGTAGAATAGCTTTTGCCAAAAAATGGGAGACTGGTCCATTTTAGTGGAGCTCCTGTGCAAGAAGCCGAATCATTGCTCAAGATTTAGTTTTTCAGCGTCAAATTCAGCGTAGTGTTATGGTAATATATGTATATTACTTGAATGATTTGTGAAGATTGTGTTTCTGGGGAGCACTACTATGTCTCTGCTCACTGTGCAGTGCAAGCAAAATTTTTTGGCATGGAAGCTTGCTGTTGATATTTGTGGTACAGAGGGAGTCTCAAGGAGGATTTTGAAAACGGGGCTGTGAAAGTTATTGTTACGGAAATCTGTAGCCTGAATAGAAATAGTATGTTTATGCTTATTCATATGTAGGTGGTAATGCAGTCTGAAGTTAAGTCTTCCAGCAAGGCTGGTGAGGGCTTTGGGCTTTAAAAGTCTTCTGATTTATTAAGTTTATAATCACAGGTAGATTTCTATGTATCTGTTATTTGAAAGCATTCTCTTGTGGGAATTTGTGACTGAGAACCACAAGATACATGCTGCATATCTCATAGAAAAGATGGGAAGAGATATGTACAGCAAACAGGAGAGGGGACAGCAGCTCCCTGGGATACCACTGCTGCGTTGCAAGCTGAGGTTGGGCTGAGTGTGTACCCCTGGTTTTGGATGGCTTGGTGGTGTCTGCCTCCACAGCTCTTGCTGAATTTCTTTCTTGCCAAGACCAGGTTTCCTTTTACCCTGCAAAACTGTGGGCTAGAACAGCCCAACTGCAGATTATGTGACATGAACTCTTAACTGTTTACAGTGTACTTATAGCTCAAGAGCTGTACTTTGATCACTTTGTAATACAGAATTTCTTTTAATAATATTTTTGTATTTTTAAAGAGTAGAAGCAGCGGTAAAACAGAAATGGTATGTTTTCTGAACCGTCTTAACACACGTTCCTTCTCAAACTCCAGAGAACCAGAGTATTCTGGTAGTTGTAGTTTCATTATTGTGGTATGCAGTGAAGAATTTCTGGTTGCATTAGTCACCTGTTGGAAGTTAATGTGCTTTTGCCACCATGTTTTGCCATGTTTTGTGTCACTCTACTGGTTAGTTTCACAAGGCTTTTTTACTTTTTTGAAATAAGAAATGCTGGTAATTTTCAGTGAAAGCATACTCTTTTAATTTCCCTAGAAAAATGCCTTGTACAGTACTGAAAGATGTAAAGTGTTCCAGTGTGATCTTACCAAAGATGATCTTCTAGAAAATATTCCAGCAGATTCTGTGGATGTTGTCACACTTATATTTGTACTTTCTGCCATTCACCCTGACAAAATGCGTCTTGTCTTGAAGAACATTTACAAGGTAAAACCAGCTGATTTTACAGCCTTTAAAGCACTTTCCTTCTTTTTAGCTTGAAAGTACAATTTTTTTCTGAGAAAGTAACCCCTCTTGTAATGGTGATTCTTAATACTATATTCCATGGCTGTATTTAGTTAGTTCACCTAGTGTATGGGACTAAAATATGTTTTACAATGTTTTTTCTCTCTCTTGTTATGGTGAGGTTGTTTGGATTCTGAGCTAATGCAGTCAACATAATGAAAAGGTATTTTGAACCTGTGACTTGGGCTTCTAGGTTGTAATGTTTATGGACTGCAGAAATGTCGGTCTTTATCAGGTGTGAATGACAGTGAATCATACAGTGACTTACAGTTAGGATGTTATTGTTATTCTTAAACAGACTTGATCTGTGGTGATTTAGAAGTGGGGTGTTCAGAGATCAACATTAATCTAGAGATACTCGTCTCCCTGGGCTGCCTTTGTTAGTTCATAGACTAGGATAGGCTCGTCCGGAGGGTGGTTTAAACAGTGTGAATTGTGATTGTTCTGAAATTCCCTGAGAAAATAGTCCACATATTTTTTTTTTTTTTTAATTTATGCATATGTGTGTGTTTGGGGATTTATATTATCAGTCGACCTGTTTGTTTTATCATCAGTAGTTTGAAAAGGGGATGTTAGATCTTTTGGTATATATCCAGCTGTTTTCCAAAGTCAGGATTGATTCTTAGCTCGTGCGCATGAAAAAGCTAATTATTGTTTTCTCTGTGGAGATGCCTGGCTCATTTAACTCGCTTGTAGGTTTCTGCACAAATTTGCAAGTGGCATGTACTCCTTCTCTAACAAATACAGCTGGCATTTGATGAGGTAGGAAAGTGGTGTGCATCAAATATCTTAAGTCAGCATGGCCAATGCCCATGTATTTCTAAATTTTAAACTCTTTATGGCTTGATTTCTTTATTAAAGAGCAATTAAAACCCAAACCTGCAACCATTTAAAAAAAAATTCCTTTTTTATTTCTTATTATATTGAAACATTTTTCTTTCTCACATGAAAAAAGAAATGTCATTATATTCTTTATTGTTAATCGTGAAGCAAAATCAGGTGCTAGACTGTGTACTACTCAACAAAGAAAATGCCCTGTTAGGACTTAATTTTTCTTCTTAAACTGTATTATTTGCTTCTTAAACTGTATTATTTGCTTCTTTCCTCTGTATTTGAAGAGTGTTGCAAAAAGCTTGTTTAGCTGATCAGCACCCAGACAAGTGTGTTAAAACTGTTTGTAGTCTACTGTTCATGGGGAAGCATTTTTAAGAGCAGACTAATGCAGTTTTTATACAACTTTTTTGTCACACAGGGTATTAATTCAATATATATATCACTTCTGTATTGAATTTGTTAGGATACCTTGCCTTAGTTATATGTGTGTATGTATACAAATTTAAAAAAAAAATATATGGCTAAATTCTTTTATCTTATTAAGGCATATATGTATTATGTGACAGGTATTGAAACCAGGCAAGTGTGTCTTGTTCAGAGACTATGGACTGTATGATCATGCAATGCTCAGGTTTAAATCTGGCAGTAAACTTGGAGAAAACTTTTATGTGAGGCAAGATGGAACAAGATCATACTTTTTTACTGAAGGTAAGACATCCTGTAGAGTGCTTTCTTTTCTGAATCTTCTGGTGAAATTTGCTTTGGGGAATTGCCAGCATGCCCGTGGAAGTTTTGTTTTAAACAGTTGAAATGTTAAAATTGTGGTGTACTTCATTTGCCATCCAATTTGGAAGGAAAAGGGTATTTAGACTGGCAGGACTTTTTGGAGCACTTTCTTGTTTACAAGCTTCTTGTATGTGCTATAATGTGCCAAGAGCAGCAGTTTCTGAATTTGCTGGATTTCATTCCAGGTTTGTTATCTAAGGGAAAAAAAATCCAGTGTTCAGTAACAAAATTGATTATCTTCATGAAGCAACTAAGCAGTTGTCTTGACATTGTTCTTTTTGCAAGGCTATTCCTGGTGTGCAGAATGAGGTCTGCTGAAGAAGTCGATGAGTTCTGAAGCAGAACCATGAGTACAGGACTGAGAAGCTTGTGCACAAATCATGCTGAGATTAACACTGACTAGCTGTGGTCATTCTGTCTTCTGTTATTTTAGTAAAGATGATGCAAAAACCATTTCCATGTGATACAATATTTAAACAGTTTTTTGTTCAGTGCTCATAATACGTTAGGAAGGAAGGTAATTATTGCAGTTTACTGGTGGAGAATTTGAAGCACAGAGACATGGAGGAATTTGCTTAGACTCTCACAATGAGTTGGGATTATAGCTTGTCTTCTTAACTCCCAATTCCTCATGCTAAACTTTAGTGAACTGTTACTTCCCCCTATCAATTACAGGGCACTGTGTAATAAGAGCTGTGTGTTTATTTCTGTGGGGCTCTTTGTTCTTAGTCTAAAGCCAAATACAGCCACTGAAGAGACCGATTTGGAGCCAAGTAAATGTTATTCATATTTTATGACATATTACCTAATTGCTTCTGATATATAAAACCCATTAATCTTGTCTGAGCTCTCCCTATTCTTTATAGGACAATGATGAAATCTAAGATAATGCAGGCTGTGCTACAGCTTCATTGAAGCATTTCTAGAACTGTTATTGAGTCATTTTTAGTTCTGTTTAAACAATTAGCTCTTACAAAGAGTTTGGATGCTAAAGGGAACAACTAAGAGACTGACCTAGCTGTGGAATTTTAAATCCCGTTTTTATGGTGTGTTAGAATTGTTTCTGACTGAGAAATTCCTTGCTAGTGTGCATGTTTGCTTTGGAGGAAGAATTGAGGTAGGGAGGAGGAAGAGAAAGGAAGGAGAAAAGAGAGAGTTTATATTATATTGCTCATGTTAGGAATTGTTTTGCTTTGGGTTGGTCTGTGACTGTGTCATGCACCACCGCTGCTCCAATTTTTCATCATTATGATCTCATTCATCTCGCTGATTTTCATATAAGTATTGCTTAATGTTTGAGCTTCTGTTACTAGAAACATGACTCCCATAATTCCCGCAGTTTGCAACCTGTGCTATTCTTCATTTGTTTTGCACTACACTAGTACACCAAGTAGCTGTTGCATGGGATGATTCGAAATGCTTATTTATAGTTTGCCTGGCCTCAGATAACACACTGGGCCTCTTCCATGGAAAAAAAATCCATTCCACTGTTTGAAATAATACTAAGTTTGTGGACGAATGGATGGTTGTAATTTTGTGTTATGAAATATGTGCAACTTCCTCACAATGAGATTTCAATAGGTCAACAGTTAAGTGCTGTTTATTTATATTTCATTGATGTGAGTCCCCCATTTTACATGAACACACTGTGTTTACAACCAGTGCATGTGGCTTCATGATGGGCTTAGATAAGCCTGTACTACTGCCAAAGTGAGTGGTTTCAGTGTCCTTCCTCAACACCCCATCCCTTCTAGTGCTGTGGTTCCTGTACCCACACGATCAGCTGTTTCACTGAGCCAGTCCCCCTGAGCAATGAAAACATGGCATGTTTTTGTTTTCTATCAAGAAGCACAAGTTTAGAATGGCTTAAATTTATTGTGAAATTACTGCCTGAGTAAGTGAAACAAGGTGCAGGAAAGGAAAAGGGATGATTTTTAGTTAACATGACAAGTCAGTGGCATGAGCAGCCCTCTCTGCTGTGTAGGTCACTCTGTTTGTGAGGTACTTCTGCCTTCTCTACGGGAAATATGCGTTGAGTAAGATCCTTTTGTTTATGGAAAATACTTTCTGTTTGACTTAGTGGAGGCTTGGTACCACCGTATCTCCTTTGCCATTTTGCCAATGGCATGTGAATGTCTGGTAATGTAGGGTGGTATTCTTCCTCAAGCAGAGATGGATCTAGAAGGCTGAATTACCTTTGAAATATTTAAATAGGCGATGTATTCAGCTAGCAAAGATCAGCTGCACGAAGTGAAAATGCACTGGCGTCAGTCACAAGGAGGATGATGAGACTCAATAAAAATAAGAGATCTGGTGAGTTTTGGAAACTAAACTGGGTAACTAGCTTAAGCCCCAGTTTTGCAAACTGTTTTGGTTAGATTGATGTTTCTAAAGGAGATCTGTATTGACTTTTATTCAGCAGTCTGTCTGCATAAAACAGCTTGAAATCTGAAGGCCTGTGTGATTTTCGTGCTGTAACACATAGGAACATATGCTTATATAAATGCTGACTAGTGTTTTAAAAATAGCTTAAATGTAATATTTCATCTTGTTTTTTTAAATTCTCTTCCAGAGTTCTTGTCTCAGCTTTTCAAGGCTGAGGGATACGAGCAAGTGGTCAATGAATATGTGCAGCGAGAAACTGTGAATAGGAAAGAAGACTTGCGTGTTCCAAGAGTTTTTCTTCAAAGCAAATTTCAAAAGCCTTTCAGTAAGACATAAGTTCTTGCTGATTAGCAACAGCACTGCTTGTTTCACATGGAAACTAGTACGTAGTTTTTCCTTGTGTGTGCTCATCTTTCTGGTAAATCAGAAATGACTGCATCTAGTACTTGTTGGTTTCCGTCCTCAGATATGAAATATGAATGCTATTTCTAATTCAAATTTAAGATGATCTAGTGATGCAGGCAACCTGTTGAGTATCTGTATTCCTGCTTCTAAAGTAAATCCTGTGCAGCATTCTTGAAGGATCAGGTAAAGCACACTAAATATGGTTAATTTTAAGCACTAGTTTTCATTCGTTAGTATCACAACTGTTGTTTCCATTTTTATTAAAAACTATTCTTTAAATAAGTATCCTGTGTTTCCTCTCACTTCTGTTTTTTGTGGCCTGTTAAAGTTACAGTGTTTCATCTGCTTTCAGTACTTGTAGGACTTCTGAGTAGAATTTCTCAGATGCGGGAATGAAACAGACTCAGTGAGTGGTATAATGTAAGCTGCCTTGGTATTTTAATAATGGTATCTTTTTAATGTGCTCAGCATTTAGATATATAAACAAATCTTTATATTCTAAATAAAAACCTAATTTATCTGATTTCATGCTTGAAGAAAGTTGTTACAGGATTAGGTTGTCTTTATCCCTAATTAATTTCAGACGTTCTTTGTTTGATGAGCAGAAATGGTTGTGGTTGTGCAAGTCAGTGAGTCAGAAGTAGTTTCCTTTATACCAGGTGTAGTCAGCTTCTTCTTACCTGAGCAGAGGTCTTAATTCTTTTTCATCACTCTCTCAGGAAAGGTCTTAGTCTTTGCTGTTCCTATCATTAAAAGCCACTATATTAATGCTGTGGCTTATAGCCTGCCATGGACTTAACTGCTTGAAGGAACTCCATCCTTTCCCTTCAACAGCACTGGCACTTTGCACTGCAGAACCTCTTCTTTGTTCTTGGATGATATAATCTCAAAAACGTGTCTGGATCTTTAACCTGCATTTTGAACAGGTGCTTTTAAGCAGAAGAATCTCAGAAGTATCTAGTGATTCGTGCAATGGGCTGTGATGATCTTGTGTAATGTATGCAAGTTGCAACAAGGGAAATCCTAGTGAAATACTGAGATTTGTTTATTTTTTTTGTGTAAGGGGAGGTCAGACACTGTTACAGGATCCAGAGGGGTTGTGAAACCCTGGTCCTTAGAAGTACTCAGAAATAGACTGAGCAAGGCCTTGAGCAACCTGTAGCTTTATCTGAGGGTGGCCCTATTCTGAGTAGGGATTTCATCTCTTGCAGTGTGTATTAGTACGCGATTGATTGACTCAGTCTGCTGTTCACTGGACTTGTGTGTTGCTAGACGACCCAGTCATAAACAGTCGTACAGTGATGTGGACCAGAGCTGAGTATTTGCCTCTGTTTATGACAAACCAGCCATAATATGTGATAATGATTTTTTTTTTCAGCACTCTTACACTGACTCTGTGTGAGTGGAGGGAAAGAAGTAAGAACTTTTCCAGCATAAAGCTTAAGGTTTCAAAGTTAACCACTCAGAATTTTTTTAAACAAATTGGAACTGCCTGAGGTCTTACTTGGTTGATATGTTTAAAAATAAATTTGCAGCAGATCATTGCTTTGCATCAGGGCACCACAGCTTTTTTTAATCTGATACCATGAGCCTCAAAGCTGGATTTATTAAATCATCAAACTTTGGCCTCAGAGGAAAAAGTGATTAAACCACACAATTCTCCTAATGACTCTGTTGAGGAGGGTTATTACATGACATCTCCCTTTTTTATGGAGAGTATCATCCCAGGGATTTATGCATTGCTGACCCCTGCTGTGCAACCCATTAGCACTTTCTACCATACTAGTAATAAATATCTAGTAACGTTTATAGTAAAGGAAAAAATATGTTAAAAAGGGGTATAACAACGATAGCATTATTCTAATCTGAGCAGCCATCATTTTGTGCCTTCCCTCAGCAGATGTTCATCTTCAGTGCAGCAGTTCTGCAATGACTGCATGTAGTCTGACCTCTGTTGATTTTTAGTGGGGTTTGAACCATGCGACACCGAGTGCCTTACACAACTGGATGTTTGGTCCTTTTAGAGTTTACAGCACATAAACGAGACTGAAGGATTGCCTTGTGTGATGCCCTTTGCTATAGGATTGTCAGCGTATGCAAAGGCAAGTACACTGAGCTGGGCATGCCAAAAAGGAAATGAAATGTAGGGGAGTATTAAAAATATTAATCAGAAGGTTTGAGTCAACCCAATAGACTTAGCTGCAGACAGCCATTGACTTCATTTTTACACTGAACTAACTATTGCCTGAACAATAATACCCCTTTTTGTGGCTGGCTGTAGCTTCAGTGTTTCTCTGTATTTCTACTTGAGGAACTGCTGTCACTTTTTGTGTAGCAACACATTAAACGGAGAGCAGTATTTCTAATTTTTTTATTTCTCATTCAGTCTCATTTCCAGTCAGACCTGGAAAATAAAGTAGCATGCATTAGCACCCCTGCCAGAAATGCCTTCAGCTGTAGTTGTCATAAAGCAGATGTTATTTTGAGATGAATGGTCAGAAAACTTTATTTGCTCTCTATGCCTCTGCTTCTAAATCATTGCAAGTTTTCATAACTGTGGTGAAGTTTGAGGAAGTTGACTCAGCTTTAGGAAATCCTTGCCTCATCATGTGAGACACAATAACTGATGGGGTGCATGTGGCTGTTGTAGTGCTGAGTAAAGTGGATATACTCCCCCCTACCCTTCAGACTTTCCAAGCTCGTGTAAGCTCACCAGAGGTAACACATGCCAAGGATACCTGTACCTAGTATCCTTACTTGAAGAACTGTCCTTAGGGAGATGTTGTAATCAGGATAAATAGTGTCAAAAGGACTTGAAAAATATATACATGCACTGAATCATTCTCACCTTGCACAAACTTCTATGTTCTTTGATTTGTCTTCAATCAATGAGGGCTGCTGAGATTGACTCAACTGTCTGTAGTTCTTCCTTTTGTTTCCCTTAATATGAGCTAGCTACTCTATCTGGCAAGCATAAGTATTAAGTTACTTCAGGCCGTAACCCTGTTCTGAGCAATATTTAGAATAGAAGCAAGAAATTATTGAGGTAGTGCAACTAAGAAACCCCATATTATTTATTTATTTATAATTTTTTATATGGTTTGGTGTGCTGTGATTACATTCTCTGATGTTTAATAAAGTAAGAACTCTGGTTAAAACTTTTCCCTGAGCTTAGGAATCCTAAATGTCACTTTCCAGTATGGGATTCTCTGATGTCTCCTACTGGAATTAGACAACATATATTAAGGGATCATGTTAATGGGGCATTGCCTCAGTGAGGGCATGAGTGAGGTCGGTCTGTTGGTTATTTTCATCAAGTTTATAGAAATATAATGTCTTCGAGTCTTCTGACTTTTCTGTCCTTTACTGTTCTGTCAGATTTGGTTGATATTGTCCAATGTGTTTGACAACAGGCTAAGACTAGAAAGAAATCCACATATGTATCGTGCACATACTGTATGCATGGGTAAGCTTTCTTTCCTTAGAAATATGGGCTACTAGAAAAATCCATTTGAACTTTAAAGCAGTGGTATCACAGCAGGGTTTTTTGTGGTTCATTTGATAGTTAAAAGGCTATTTCTATGCATCTTTCAGGTATCTGAAGGTTCCTTGGGTTCCAAAGGCAGCATATTAAAGTAGTTAATACAACACTATCCCCATGGTTGATTGTGCATCATTTCTATGAAAGTGCTATAAAACTGGGACCTGAAACTCTAGCATCTATAAGCATCAGCAGTCAACTGTAAAACATACAGCCTTGGTCTCATAGGAGAAAACTGGTATATGAAATCTGAAAGGTCATTTATATACCCAACTGATGTTCTTTCTTTTTTTTTCTCTTGATATGGTATACAGTTTATGCATCTGAATATACTGAGATACAAATTACCAGTTAGGAAGTGTTTTACTAGAAGAGTTATTTGAAAGATAAGTATATACTTGGAGAGGATATCATTGTTGAGAATCAGTATGTGAAGAAAAAAGGTAAGTTTATGTTTAATGGGGGAAAAAAATGTTTTTTGAGTTTCACAGGCCAGGGATGACACGCAATTAAATAAGTGGTTCATCTAAAAGGTGGAATTTTGGGAACAAAAGCCTACAGTTTCCAAAACTAGACTAATGTTACAGGCTGGCAGACGGGCAACATCTAATTGTATGAGATATTAGTAATACAATTAGAAATACATAAACTACCTGGGAAGCAGAATTTTGTATTGGAAATATATAATATATGGTGTTAAAATACAGTTAGTGAAAATAGGGCTTTGTTTTTGGATTTTTACCTCCCATAGTGCAACTATGATGAATTTTTCACTGGTTATGCTTGTTGTTATTAGGAGAGATTATGAGTCATTTCAAACATTTGGGAGCAAACATTTACTAGTTACACATTCTGCAAAAACATCTGGCCCCTGGGTGCAGTAGGTTCAGGATATGAGTATGTTTGCGCTCTGTATTTGTAGCGCGAGTTCATTTATTAGAACAAAGGCAGATGGTGAGCCTACGCTGTGGGGAGGCACACAGAGGCATTGCTTGCAAAGATAAAAGCTATTAGCCAGGTAAGATGTTCCATTAGAGAACCTTTTTCATTCCCACTTCCCAGGCTGCTCTGCACCATTCATTGTGTTTGCAGCAGGGAGAAAATACTGCTGCTGTGAAATCAGGGAAGACAAGGGCACAAGAAAAAGACTATGTGATTCTTCAAAATGACTATTGATTTTGTATACCTCTACTTAAATTATTCTGGTTTGGAACATTTACCTCCATTTCCAGCAAGTCTTAGGTCTCACTCATCCTTGGAAAATTTGGTTGCTTTTGAAGGTCTTTGTCAAAGACACAGGTATAACTGATGCGTGCTTGTAGAATATATGAAGTGAAAGATTTGGAAAGGCAGCTGTGTGACTGAAAATGCAAATCCAGGTTTGTTTTTCTCCCTTAACTTATAAAAACCTTTATACTTCACTGTCACTTCAGTGCTTTTTCAGAATTCCCACTCTGGGGTGTCTGTGCTGTCTTAGCCTTGTTTGAGCTAGATGTACCATATCAACTATAGCTCAGGTTTCTGATGCCGGTAGTATCCAGAGAACTTAGAACAGGAATAACTGAGGATAGTTGTAGGGAAAAGTCGGACAGTAGACAAGTCACAGCCTGCCTACTGTCTAGGCTCCACTCAGTACTTTTTTACAGTCAGCTCTGGACCCTTGGATTTCTGTGGCAGATTTTGAATAGCAGAGAAGCTGCTTTTCAATGGGGTAATGCATTGCATATACAATCCCATGCATATGGGAGTGTTGCGCATCTGAAACTTAAGGGGTTGATGTGGTTTTTTTGTTGGCTTTTTTCCTAATTGCAGCTTGAAGCTTTTGTGTGAAAGGTGACATTTAATTGGAATTTTTATCGTTTAATAGAAGCCTTTATCTTTGAAGTGTAACAGACCTGTTGCTGATTTGCTAAAACCAGATTATTCAAAAACAGGATGGAAGATGATGGGGAGGGGAAGGAAAAAAGAGTTGTTTTCTGCACAAATACAATGAATGTTCTGTTCTACTTAGATTTATTAGCAAAGCAAATTTCATAGGAACATAAAAATACTTTGAAGAAGCCACAAAACTGTTACTACTATTTTTTTCCTGAACTCCCTTCAGAGAGATAGTTCTGAAATCCTGTACAACTTCTTAGACTTAGCTGTGACCAGCTGGCTGAAGTGTCTAAACACATACTTCACATTCAGCATTTGAGGATGCTCTGTCATGTCCTTTAGGGCCTGGCCCCAGGGAATGTCACATTTGTAACCTCTTGTCTGGATGGATGTGAGTCACTTACTGGAAGTTGAATATGCAGATATTCTGGCCTCTCCACGTGATACAGTAGCATATCCTCTTTGCTCCACCATCTATGCCACTAAAGATTTTTGCTGGCTTCCAGTAACAGTTTCAGGCTTCATTTTTGATTTTGAAAGCAGCTAATTAAGGATCAGCAACCATCTGTATATTCTTAATCTGTACTTGGCTGAAACATGATGGCCAAGGGAAAGCCTGTTAGAAATAAGAATAAAACTCAGAAGAGAGAAGAACCCACTTCGAAGTAAACTGAAACAATCAAGCAGATGCAGAGCCAGAACATATTTTAGAAAACTGAAAAATCTTCCCCCTATGGACTTCCCTCTATACAAAATGTTAGCCTGCCCTTTTACTTAAGGGATCCCTTCCAAGCCAATGAATAAAGGCTTTAAAAATAGAACATAACTGGACCTTAAAGAAAAAGAAAATAGTACAACCAGACTCTACAACATGAACCACATGTGTCTCAAAGTAGGGCAGTGTCATTCTCAAAAGCCCACTTAAGAGAGGGTAAGCTTGTCAACGGGTACTGGTATTGAGAGCTTTTACCTTGATTCCATAATGCCCAGTTTATACTTCATTTGTACAGACTTCGTATGGGAGCTCTTTGTCTGATTTTGTCACCAATGGTAGATCAGTGAGATAGAACTATTTTGCATAGATCTTAAGATGTGTTAGTACTTCTGTAAAAGAAAGACTTCTTCTGAATGTCTGATGAAGGAACAAGACTCTTTTGTCAATGCTAGCAGCAACTCTGTTCATATGCCAGACTAGCCTATCATTTGGCAGGAAATGCAATGTCAGGCAGCTTTTTGTAGTACTGCAATAAAAATCCAAAGATGAATGCCCTTTATTTTTTTTTTTAAATAAAAAAGGCAGCCTTCAGAAATTTAAAGAGGGGCGCTAGAATATGCCTGGCATGCTCAAAAAGCATGCAAGTAAATCTGTAGCTGCAACAATGGCATTATTCATATATAAATACCAAAAAAAGCTAAAGATGTGTAATGCCAGACTTTTGCTCCAGGGACACCCAAATGGGTTTGCAACACAAGTAGCAGTAGTGTAACTATCTGTTACTGTGATGATACAGTTTTGCTTCATTTAGCCTTGTAGAAAGTTGGGAATATGTTACTGTTGACTACGTTTATAAATATGAGTAAAGTATGAGTCATAAGTATGAGTAAAGTATGAGAAATTTGCTTTTGTGGCTTGATTTGACATTTTCTGGAGCCTTTTACATCATATATCCTCACTTTACCTAAGTTTTTATTGCTGTTGATTTTTGTGGTGCATGTGTTGAATTTTACGGGAGGTGGAAAGTAATGTGCTGAAATATTAGGTTGTACAGGACTACAGGGGAGTCTCGGAAGGGAGTGAGGATGAATGGAGCCCAGATGTAAAGTTCAACATATGGTGTCTTCCGAAGCGGATTCTTTTGAACAAACCCCTTAAAAAATGTATATATACAGATATCTGGAAACCCATGAATGGGACAGCATTGTTCTGGATGCTGTGGACCTGGAGTAAAAGACAATCCCTGTCCTAAAAATTGTAACCATTCAGTTATGCAAGATGTTTAAGAAGAGGAAAGAAGGACAGGCCGTTTGTGATAAGACAGATGAATATTTTCCCTACTTCAAATTTAAATTACTCTGAAAATGGGACTGAAGAAATGTATTGCCCAGATCTTTGTTCAGTGTCTAAATAGGAAGCTATCTTGCTGCAGAGAAAATCCTCTGTTAATGAGAGATGCTAGCTCTGATGAAGGAAAACATGGTTCCTGAATGTCTTGTCACTGCAATTTGAAAGGCAAGAGTACCATTCCCAACCCTGCTGTTGTTTTACTGGGTGATTTCAAGCCTTGCCTCTCACTTTCTGCCCTGTAGGGAAGAGGGAAGGATTGTGGAGTGAAAAATGGTATGTAAGAAACCAGTAGCTACGTTTGGTATGAGTCCTAAGTCTTCTTATTTTCCTACTGCTACATCCATCAAGTTTTTCAAAGTCAAGGAGATGAAGAGGTAACCACAATGCATCCTTGAAAAGGAAGGGATTGGGTAAAAGGGCAACACTGGAAAGTACTTTCCCAGATTGGAAATGGACATTGTAAAAGGCTCCTTCTGTCAAAGTTAGTGGGAAAACTTCATCTGACTTCCTTGAGAGCTGTTGCAACTCCAAGATGGCAAAGGGAATCGTACTTCAGGATGAGAGATCTAATGCATCCCTCCCCTTGCTGACCCTTGATGTTTGGAAAAGAGGATCCACGGATACAGTCAAAGCTGATCATAAAAACTGATGAAGTAGGCACTCAAAATCCATGAGGTGGCGTGGTAGGGAGTGTGTGGGCAGGGAAGAGAAGATAGAAAAGTGCCTTGATGAGAGATACAAAATATTTTTAAGTAGAAGTGTTTTGGTTACAGTTGCATGGTGCCAGGAGCAGACTATAATAAAAATGGTAGTATGTTAGGAGAAGTGGCAGTGTTGCTTTTCACCTGATCTCTCCTGTCTTTCCAGTCTGTTCCTGGTCAGAACACAGCAAATCTAACCCTCGTGGAGTCCATAGGGAGATTGGAGAGTTGGTGATCCCTGTGTTTGGCAGCCTGGTGGATCTCTAGCATAAACCCTTTTATATTCGACAGTTTTAGTGCAACCTTGTCTTCCACTGCTGTTTGAAGCCCAGGCACAGAAGAAACATAGGTTTAAAAAAGAAACTGACCTAAAAAAACAAGGAAATTTTGTCTGTCAGTGTTGGTTAGCAAAGTTTGTGGCTGACATGATGTTTATTTCTTGAGTAAGGGTAACATTAGGTGTTGTTTGCAATGCAGTGAAAAAGGAATAGCTTCTCTTACCATCAGCTGTTCTTCTCTCTAGACTGTTTCTACTTTGTCAGGCTCCTATCTGGCCTGGTTGGAGGCTTAGATGCATGCTTTATGCCTAAATATGGAGCTGTTATGAAGTTGCTTACTTGTTCAAAAGTCGGAATTTTTTTCCTCTACTCTGTTGCATAGGTACACTTTGACTAAAAAGGGTGAAGGAAGGGTGTTTGGAATTTTGTTCACAAGATGGCACTAGCCACTAACCAGCGCTACCTTCCTTTTAACCCTAGCATTGAATTGTCTAAATCTTTAAGGGGGTAGTAGGAAGAACTGGTAATGATTAACTATGGACAAGACAGCTAGAGTCTTTTCTTATATACAGTTAAGTCATCTTTTTGTCTACTTATATAGCTCTTGGATTTTGAAGAAAGAAAACAATGGGGTTTTTAATGAGAACATAGTTGCATCTCAGATAATGCTTCTTATTTAGAGGGAATGCTCTTAACACAATGTGAGGGAGAGTAAGATGAAATACTGTTACTGTTAATGGCAGCTGGGATCCTAATTGCTTCTACCCATGAGGCAATAATTTGTTGCATTGACAGCTTGCAGTTTGTTTCTATGTGAGTCCCATTAAACTGTTACCTTAGAAACTGCAGTGAATTAAGATATAGATTTCAAAATGCTGTGCCTTAATACAATGTTTTTTGAATTCCTCAAAAATATTCGACAGATTTCTGTTTATATGAACTGTTTCTGTTTTCTTCTCACTACTTCTGTTTTCTGCATGAGTTTTCCAGTTGAGCAGCTGCATTCAAGCAGGACTGCATAAGATGCACATGACCAGAGAGGTTGTGTCTCTCTCATTAATTACTGTGTGAAGTTGGCTGTAGTTTAGCTTGCCATTTTACCGTTTCCTCTACTTTAGTAATCCCCATTTTGTCTCCAGCAAGCCCTTCTCATTTCAAGGGAAAGAGGAAGAATAGAATAAAATTACATCTTACTGGCTTTATATCTCACTTTAAACATTGTGTGTTTAGTATAATCCGTTACCAGGCAGTGCTAATAAGCTACATGTAAAATTTCCTTAACTGCATTTTATGCAACAGTAATTCTTTTGGATATTAAATATTTGAATTAGTGTATTAAATATTTGAATTAGTGTAAATGCTAATTCCAGTGCAGAAAACGATTTGTAAAAATGCAGCTCCTCTCCTTGCCTTTCTTACACTTTCCCTTCTCTTTATTTGGGATCGGCTTATCCTTGCTTTTTGCGTGAGTGGGACCTGCCAACCCCAAAATAAGGATTTTCACGGAAAGGCCTTTTGGAGTGAAACCTATCACCAAGCAAAGCACAGAAGCTGTATCCTAGACGGTTCCTTCCCAGCAACTGGATGATAGGCAGAAATGGAGCAGACTGAGAGCTGCTTTTTCCTACTTCCCAGGACAGTGGTGAGTGGAACTAACAGTTATGTTCAGCCCAGGAGAAGTGTTGCAAAGGACTCTTTCCCTAGGCAGCCTCTTCAGGCACAATTTTTTCCTGGCCCCTTTCTAAGCAGTATGTCTATCTACTTAGTCATCATATGGGCTTTCTTGCTCAGAGCCTTCTTATTTATTACAAAGGGCCTGGTCCTACAAAATGTTGATTTGTGCCATCAATTTCTACTGACTTTTGTGCAGGGATCACAGCATCCCACAAGTTTGGGCCTTGAGACATTTCAAGAAAAGGTTATTTTGATGATTTACAAGTGACTGTTAATAGTGCGATACTGGAGTCCCAGCACATTGTATTATTCTTCCTTTCCAGTCCACCAAACTTGTCCTGATTTCCATGGTGTAGAAGTAGTATTTGGCCTACCGCTTCCTCTCTAAATAGCCAGTGATCAAAAATAAAGCATGTCACTCTCATGTCAACATTCTTGTGTCTGTACAGGCTGAGAGACCAGCAGACCCAGAGACAGCACCAGCTGAGTGTACTGGTGCAGCTGGGCAGGCCAAGAAGTCTTCCCTTTCTGGTTAACACAGGCTGCTGGGGTGTCACAGAGACATGGGACTGTGAAATTTCCCCATTTTGGTCAGGATTGTGTTCAGCCTTGGCATCTCTTTTTAGTAGACACTGGAACAGCAGTAGAGCAGGGATATTGAGTGTTACCCTGGGCTATGGTGTATCTGTTGGCAGGTTAGTCTGTGTCACTGCCTGGGGCTCCGAGGAGCCATGGTCATCTCCAAGAAGGATGGGACTGGATGCTTGTATTCTGTAGTGCTTGCACCAAGGCAGGTGCTCAGAGCCAACAGCTGTACAGCCTGCAAGAGGGGTACTGAAGGTGGTATCTGCCCTTTGTTCAACAGGTTGGATGATCCTGGCGTGTACTTACTGAGGCTGCATCCAGTACACAGCTAGAGAGAACACCATAACCCCAGCCTTCCAGCTCCCCACCCCTCCAGCACTCTCTAGCGCTCAGCAGGACTGTAGAATCACTAGGGACAATTTGTATCCAGGATGTGCAGTTCTTTGCTCAGCTCCCAGCTTCATGGCCTGTTCCCTTATGCCACATTCTCAGAGTGAAACTGGAAACAAAAGGCATCCAGAGGCCTACAGAGTGATCGCTCCCTCCTCTCTTCAGAGAAGTTGAATGGAAGCATGACTGCTCTGTGTTGGAACTAATCGGTGGTCACTGCTGCCTCTGACATGGTGCTGGAGCATGGTACCCCCGAGGAACAAGCAGTTGGAATTGGATACCATGCTATGCAGTGGCTCACGTTGTGCCAGGCTAATCAATTAGAGCTCGGCCACTGAATACAGCAGACTGTGGCCAGGCTTCTTGGCAGTGTATGACTATTGTACGGCAGATGGTACAGGGAGTATAATGGACTAAGAAAATATTCTGAGTGGGGAAAATGTCACAGCTAAAAATGCCACCTCAGCTGATGTTCGCTGGAAGAGCAGAGGCCAACTGAAAAAGCCTTTTATGCAAACAATGGGTACCAGCAAAAGTAAAGACAGTCATGAGATTTTTTTTTTCCTCACATTCTGAATCAGTCAATGTCTCTCAGACTTTTGAGGCGTGCTTCACCCTCCGTGATATTAACAAAACAAAGATGTGAGGAGAGAGTGGGATTTTTTTGTTTTGTTTTTAACATGGGAATATAGAATGAAAACACAAATCGAGGCACCAGATTTTTCCATCAGGAGAGTTAACATAGTCCCTGATGAATTGCCATATGTTGACTGGAATCTGAGACAAAGGAATCAGAGAAAGATTATGACTAGAGAACACAAAACTAACCAGTTATATTGATCAATTGTAATTTGCAATGCAGAGGAAAACACCAGACTAGTTTATGAAATTGATGAAGGCTGAACAACTGGCCAATACTGTGGAAGTACTAGCAAATTAAGACTACAGACTAGAAAAGGAGATCTAACACAAAAGGACATTGCAGAGCTCAAAACTGGATTTTCAAGAAACAAAAGGTGATGATAGAGAGACTGGTGAACATTGTGAGCCAAGACAATGCAACATTTGGAAGAAGGATACAAGAACACCTGTGGGTTGTATTATTTGCTAGTGGCAGCAGTGAGTATAGATTGGACTGGAGGGTGGTGAGCTTCAGGAAGGAGGGAAAAGTGGATAATGCTGCAGCTGAAGCTATATAGACTAATCTTCCCTGAAGCAAATAGGACATGTGTTAATGAGTTAGCCAGTGGGGCACAAACTGGTGTAACATCGGAAATGGGAATAGCAACTTTGGAAGAGTGCCCAATAAGGCTGAAGAGAAACAGATAAAGCCTAAGTGATGATGGTAAGAGATATGAATTGACTATCTTGATAATTTGTGAGTAAGCACTATTGCAGTTTGCTGGAGGGCAGGAAATGAGGACAGTAATTGTTATGGGAAACTGGGACTTACCTAGTTGTTGACCTCCTCATGTGGATATACCCATTAGGGACGCAAGAGATGAAAAAAAAAAAAAAAAAAAAGTGAAATAATTTGAGAGTGTGTTCACAGATCAGCAATATTTGTAACACAGCACCAAACAGAGATGATTCAACTTTCCCATAATTCACACCCTTAGTACAGTTCTCCTTGCCCTGAGGCTGAAGTATGGGAAGAGACAGGGAAACTGATTACACTAGTTACCACAAAATCAATAGGGGAGCTAACTGAATGGATGCCCATTTGTTCATTATTGTGAGAGGGCAAAAACCCAGAATCATCCCCTTCATATATAAACCCAAAGAAATTTAATAAGCATTTAGAAAAGGAACATTTTCCATGACCTGGAAGAAAAATGCTTGAAGATGTCAAATGTTTTTTTTAAGCTTAGTGCACCAGCTAAGTTCTGAAAGATGCTCCTAGGCTAAAAAACCACATTCATGTATTCAGACCTGCCTTCCCATCATAGTGCTTCCTTAGGTTGTAGCTAAACTGTGGGACTTGGGCCTGTACACTGGCCCTCAAATGACTGGATGTTGGGATACACTTATTTGTGCACCATTTCCCCTCCTCTCTCCTGAAGTCCTAGTTTTCATTAAAAAGTATCATAATTATGTGGGCAGGGGGAGGGCCAGAAAGGCCTCCCTGGGTACTCCCGTGTGGCTGTATTATGGAGTGTACTCATCCTGACAGCCTTAAGTTGCCATTTGGGGTTTCTTGGCACTAGAGGGGTTGCACTGGAAAATGCAAAGGACAATAAATGGTTAGAGGAGCAAAGGTTTATACAGGGAGCTGCTTTGGCAGCTTGGATCACTGCATGGATCTCTTCTCACAGACAGTTCTGAGATAGGTACTTTGCTAACTGACAGAAGCTCTGAATGATCAGGCCCATGCAGAGTGTGGATGCTGGTGAGCACCAGCTGTGCAGGGTTGGCAAGGGAAGCAGTGCTGCACCTTTTGGGAGGGTCCCCTGCACAGTCCCGTGTTGCACGGGGGTGCGGCCCGCAGACTGCACGAAGCAGATCTTTCTGCCTGCTTGGCTCAGGGTGACTTCTGAGCCAGGAAATTGGGCCAATAACCAAGTCACCCTTTCCCCCATTTTCTATAACATCTTTCTAATTCTCCTTCCCTTCAGTAACTTGACTTGCCTGGCTTCTTTCTCCCTTCAGTGATACAAGCTACCACGCCACTAGCATTTGCCATTTGTATGTGATAAACATTTCCTTCCTCCTTAAGATTTATTGCCTTTAGACTGCAAATGTTTGGGGGTGGGTTTGACTTCCTGTATGTTTATGTGGTGCTTAGAACAGTGGAACCCAAATTTGGGCTGAAACTACCAGGATTTAGTTACCCCTGCTCTTATTTGTCATTTGTAGAAGAGAAGCTCTACTGGTAAATGCTCTGGCAAAAGCACTGCTGCCTCTCTTGGTACCAGTTCCTGCTGTGCCTCATTTGCAAAGAGGATGTGCTGGAGGAAATTGCACTACACCCAACATGGGGTTAATTGCTCCTTATTATACCCTTATTCAACATCTCTTTGTTTTTTCTTATAATTTCTCCTTTTTCTATTAAGCACTAACAAAAATGTTGACAATTCAGATTGCTTTTATGAGCAATAACAGTCTTCTCTGGCTCGTTGTTAAGCTGACTAGTGAGTTCAGTTTTGTGTCACTCTTCACATACAGCTATGCAGAGTATGTCATCCAGCCTCTTCCCTTCAACTGTTTGTCCCCATCTCAGCAAGTTCTTAGGCTACTAAATATCCTAAATTGCATTAATTGGCCTGTGACCCTACATGTAATGCAGAGAAAAAAAAGACAGAAAGAGAGGAAACATCATTCATTGTAAGCTTATGCTCTAATTTCTTTCAGCCAAGTGGTGCTTGCAGACATTTGTGCGAAGAAAGCACCTGTTTTCTGTAGAGCCAGGACCAGTGCCTAGTTCCCAGTTTTGGGCCATGTTCCCCACAGAAAGTACAGGTGAGAGGAAGAGCAGCCCAGCTGCAGAGAAGTGAGAGATTTGAGGATGAGCTTCAGCTGTTCAGTAAAACATAGGAGAAGCCTGGTTGAATTATTACCTCCAGCATGTATGAGGAAAAGCACACAAGCTGGGGGTTTCTGCTTTGGTTCCAAAAGCTGTGGGATCTTGTAACCACCAGAGAAGCCTGCGTAGAGCCACTTATTACCTAGAGAGTTGTTTCAGGTAAGGATCCTTACTATAACATAAACACAGACAGAAGTCAGCAGCACTGCATGACAACGTAAGTGCTACTGCTAGTTGTGCTCTGAGCAGTGGCCAGGTAACTCTTGCCTAACTAATTTAAAGCTGGCTTGCAAAAGGCTGGTACTGCCTTACACACACAAAATCTGTTTGGAGAAGCTTAATGGCTGCCAACTGTGCTGCCCTGTGAGGATATAGACAAGGGAGAAAATGCTGGGTTAAGCAGCTCTGAAGGTATTTTGGCTGCTCTTGCAGTCTGCTGAGGACTTGAGAAAAGGACCAGAGGGAGGTAGGCTCCGGTTTTCCTCGAGGCTGGATTTCCTTGCTGTGTTTGCTTGTTTTCAGCTCTGTGGTTCTCTGTGCTCTTGGGCAGAAGTGTAGCCTGGGTGTCAGACTGGGCTGAGATCTGCAGGCAGGCAGAGATGACTCCCCTCTTGTTTTCCCAAGTGTCTCTAGCTGGCTTAAGGCTATTGGTATAACATACCATACAGTAGCATGGGGCTCAAGCTCTTAGTGTAAATAGAGAGGGCGGCTCATGCAGCAAGACTTGGCTTTAGCTGTCAAGGAAGCTTTCATTGTCTTGCCCTGAGTTCCTCATGTCACTTAAAAAAAAAAAAAAAAAAAAAAAAAAAGTTGTTCAGCTGACCTTAAAGTAGGAAACAAATGTAATACAAGAAAGACAAAAACCCACTTTGGACACCATTAGAAGAGAAAAGCAAGGAGCGTGGAGATCAGGTTTCATGTGCAACCTCAGCTCTCTACTCCGTGCTGTCTTCCCAATATGCAGCCCACTTCCATCATTTTCCTTTTTCTTTTTTTCTTGGAGTCCTGGTTCAGGCTGTTGTGTTACTAACTCAGTTCTCATTACCAGAAGTGCGATCTCAATTCCTAGTCTTCTGAGTTAAAGAGCTTGTAACAATGGCAGAAATAAGATAGTAAGACCCCCCCCAAAATGAGGCTGTACTTGAAACCTATTTTAAGCCATTTTGTGGGCAGGAGGAGGATTTGATAGGAGGATGATATTTGGCTATACTATGCAGAAGCTGCAGAATTCCCTTCCTCCATGCACAGTTCTTGTAGATGAAGAGGTGGAGGATGTACTGTGTTACCCAGAGTTGATGGAGGAAACCTATTTTGGATTTCTTGATTTTAAAGCCTGCTGGACATTTTGTATTTTAACAGAAATATTTCATGAAATTTTCCTCTTCAGTGTTTGTGGTTTTTAAAGGTGTCGTAGGTATAATGCACATAAAATACATTCTGGATACTGCAGACAAGAATACATACATGCATGTAATGACTGTTAGTATTTGCAGGATAGGAATCTGAGTCAGGAGGTGTGTTAGAAACACCTAGAAGAGAGATCTGCTCATCTGAGAAACCACATAGAACTGCAGACTTGAAAGCAGTCTGTGTGACAGATAAAAGCAACCAGTGTCTTTTGAACTTCTTGCTGACTTTTTATTGCTTGTCAGTCTATGTGTAAACCAGCTATGAGACCCTTTTAATACATCTTTTGGAAGAAAGAGTAGTTTTAAAACTTGAATTTTATTTCTTTCTCTGCATTTATTTTTCCCCTCCAGGGCATGCAGGTGTTTCTTTGCTGCCCCTGTGCATGCTCGTGTTGCAGTCTTCCATTTCAGTGCTTGAGGCAGGGGTGGCAGCAGCTGCCTGGCTCTGGGTCAGGCTGTGGCAAGCACAGAAGGAGGTGTCTGGCAGAACATACACTTGTTCTCCACCTCTGTTTTGAAACAGGCAGTGGGATGTCTTTAGCCAACAGCCCTCCAGTTAGACCAAGTGGATTTGTGAAAATATCAAATTAAAGTGTCTGGCTGAAGCACATGGTTTAGTAGAAAAGTATTTCAGTGTGCCTACTAAATGTGTGAACTAACACAGGCAGAACACAGGAACAACCACAAAATCGCGGATGAAACGCAAAGGGTAAAATTATTTACATTACCACATGACCTGGGGGATCTCCACAGCAACACCTGGGCAGAGGCACACAAGTGGGACACAGGCACTGCAGAGCTTGGTCCTTGCTAGCCAGGAAAATGAGAAGACAGAAAAGAGCTCGGGCCTGCTTCTTTTGCATGTGTATGTCCAGGATTTTCGCAGGTGTGATTTTCCACTGTGCTTTGATCTCTCCCACAGCAGGGCAGGAATCTCAAGATGTTCGACAGGGTACCTCTGAGTCTATCACAGCCTGTTTTATCTAAACACTGACATTCTACCCATCAAGAACACAGAACTAAGCAACAATTAGTGAAATAGATGTGTTTTTCAGCACCCCAGCTGCAAGTCACTTGAGCATGTTTAGAATCCTTCCTGCCAATCTTCCCTTGTATTCCCACACTAAATTATTCCAATGTAAAGAATTCTTGTGGTTCTAAGAATAACCTTTCTTTAGATAGCTTAATAAAACCTCTACTGCTCCTTTTCTACTTTTTTTTCAATCAGTTTCTCGTTATAAACTGTAGAATAAAGCTTTCTTACAGAGAGTGTTTTTGTTTTCCTACTGAATGGAAGAATTGATGTTCATTGTTGTGAAATCAGACTGTAAATATGTAACTCCTGAAAGCTTAAAGTTTATCTCTTGCGTGAGAAAGCAAATTCAGGTCAGGAGTCCAAATTTCAAAGTTTTCTTTATGTACATTTATCTTAAGTTTTAAAGATTAGGATTGTAGAGGAGGAGGAGGATATGGACTAATAATATTCCAGAAAAGACTTCAGAACTTTGAATTTGGCATTCATCACCAGTGTCCAGGTTCCTCAAGTTTTACTTATTTTTAAGCCATTTATTTACTTTGTCTGTAGTCAGATTATCATAAAATTAGGAAACACATTAGCCACACATCTGTTATCACGGTAATTCCATCAAAGCCTGATTACAGTAATTTTAAAAAAATCATATCCTGTAAGTGAAGTCTGTAGTATCTGTTTTCATCAGGATGAAAAGGAGCACTATCTTTTTGAAGAGGAACTGATCTGACTCTGCACACTTGGATACCAATTAGGAACAAATTCTCACTGTAAAAGCACAAGGAAGAGTGGGTGGAAGGCTGTATGTCTCTTTAAAAAAACTGAAATAATACCCTTTTTACAGTCATGTTAATCTTACCATATGAATACCAGAATGTACAGTATTGTAAACATGGGCTTTTGGGTGTGGGGAAGGTGCACCTGAAAGCAAATCATAATCGATGGAAGGTTGCTGTGCTGCTCTGCTCCAGCAATGAGATACTGTTAAATATTAATGCAATGCACTTCTTATAGGTGAAGGCATGATATGCAGAATTTATGTACCCATTTATGTATTTTTGGTAGAGAACCTGTTTCCTCACAAAACAGCTGCAGTGACTGTAACCCTGTGTAAACGGTATCATTAGCTTAAAAGGAGCTTAGAACAATGTTGCTGTTCCCCGTATGGGTGTAAGATCAGATCTGTTTTGTACATCCTCCACGAGACTTACGTACTTGAGTCTCAGTTGTGCTCTGCTGTGTTGCCTTCATTTCCAACCTTGTGTGTGACTGGGATGGAGGAGATGCTGCAGTGTTATGGTGCATCTGGGGCAGGTTTTGGAGCCAAGGGGTCTCTTGCTATAAGGTGATTTTCTATCAGTAGCTTCATACCATTCCCCCATCCTGCAGTTGGGAGCCAACCTTGTGCCCTGCCGTGTGATGCAACTGGTAAAGCCTTGCATGTTGGACTGAAGGAAGGTGGGAAAGGTCTTCACCTTTGTGCCCACAGGCTCAGACAGTCAAGCAAGCTATATGTGGGTGGCTCTGCAGCAATTGTCTGTGTGCATACTCCTGCCCTTGGGGAAACACGGGGGAATTCTGTCTGCCTGTACAAAGAGGGTTTTACTATATTATAGCATGGTTTTTGCATGTAGGCGAGTTATGTATTATTTAGTTATGTATTATTTAGTTATGACTAAACCCCTTGCTTCTGTATCATAACATTGTCGCAGCTGCTGATAAAGCTGTGGGCAATCCTTATCTGTAAGTGATTCAAAGGAGGTTACCCTGCACCCTCACCCTTGCAGGCTCTTCTGGCCTCTGTCCCCTCCAGCTCTGGTATGTTGAATGGGCCCTTCAACTAGGGAAGGGGCATAGCTCCCTTGAACTCAGTGGAGCTCTGCTAACCTATGTGAGTGGCAGATATGATCCGTTAGTGTTAGTGTCCCCAGAGGCAGTACGTGCCCAGATGCTGTTACTGTAGGCAGGGGATAAGAAGCCACAGTTTTGTTCTTAATTTGTATCTTTGTAACACTGTGGTTGGGGGAAAAGGTGAAGGAGCATTTTATCTCCTCTCACTTCTGCTAGTATTTACTCATGGATGTGACAAGCTGTCATCTTCTAGTTTGTGTGAAAAGTGACACTTAATTTCCCTTCCCCCCATAGCAGCCTTGCCAATATATTTGCTGCATGCAGATATAGATTTGTGTTCATTTCCCTAGCAGATGCCACAGTGATTCAGTGCAAAATCTGCTTGGGGACATGATTATAATTGAACTGTTCTCCAGGAAGAGGAGATGAATGCATTGGTATTTTCTGGTTTTGTTACAGTACTAGAGTTTTGTATTTCAGATCCTTGATTCAGAGTTTTAACTTTCTGTTTTGCACAAGGAGGCAATGTGTGCAACTGTTACAAACACTTCAGAAACTCTGTAGGACCAAATGTAAATAACGAAAGTATCTGATCCCCAAATATAAATTAGAGCTATGCTGATTTTTACAATGAGATTCTGAACATCCAGGCAGTGGCATGTAGTGCAAGCTGCTATTTCTAAGATGTTTTAGGCAAGGCTGGTTGAGATGTACCGACATACCAATGTGAATTCCAGATGATAGTTCCTGCACATTACCTAAAGGTGTTTAGGAACTGACTTTATTTTCAGTGCCATTGTGAAATGACAGTTGTTTGTTATTTAAATGCAAGAAAAGTGTTTATGAGTAGAACATGAGTACTACTGTTATTTAAAGTATGGTTTAATTAAATGCAGGCTCCTATTACTCAGAGTTTTACTAAGAATGCTTATCTCCTTTCTTTCACTTCTGTATCCAATTTACATGGAAAAGTCATTCTCTGCTGAGGAAGTGGCTCAAGAAGCTTTGGCATTCTAGCAACAACCCAGAGGCACCGCTTCCCCCTTCAGAATATGAGTTAATTATATAGCTGAAACAAAATAATGCAGGAGCCAAATTTAAAAATAGTAAAAGGCAGTTATTAGCTGCATCACACTGCCACTGCTGTGCTGTTGTTTGATAGCTGTATAACTGATGTGTATGGCTGTGATATGCAATCTCTAGTTTGTGTGCATGCCTGATGCCTATATATTCTTTCAGGAGTTCCCAACTGCCTGCTATTTTCTGTTGTTACGACTAGATGTTTACATAGCAATGTGTCTCCAGCTGGCTCTTGAGTAAGCCTTCTCAGGGCTTGTGGAAATACCCCTCCTTTAATAAAGCTAATGTCAGTGGAGATTGCTACCTTCAACCATTTTGATATCCTTGGCACAAAGGAAATGCTGTTTCCTCCCTCTGGAGGATTAGACAGCATTAAAGCTGCTCTGTCTGTGAAGATCAGCACACGGCTGGGTGCTTCTTTTTTCTCCCCTTCCCTGCCTTGGAGGAATTAATGCTCCAAAGGAGTGCCTGCAAGAGGAGAGCTGTTCTGCAGACCACCTGACATCTGCTTTGTTCCTTTTGCTCACTCTGCAAAATGCCTGCATCTGAAAATCAGTTTCATCTGCTGCTGTTTGGAGAGGGTGTTCCTGTGCTTGCACCCCACCATGCATCCCCACCACTGTGCAACGGCAGGCGGAGGGCTGACTGTGCCGCTGCAGCTATTGTTATACTGGGACTCCCTCGCAGTCCTGCTTGCTGGGACTGGGAAGTGGTCTGGATGCCAGACTGAGTTAGAGCAACTTTTGTCCCCGTGTGTCAGGACTGCATTTGCACTGTTGACACTTCCCAATTCACTTGGGAAATCTCAGAGACAAGCCTTCTGGGTCCCCAGGGTGTGAGCACACTGAACCCTTTCTTGTGGTGGTAACTAAGGAGGCAGATCTCTCTGCTTTCTGGTAGGCTTGCTCTTAAGAGACCTGTATGTCAAACACATTTTCAGAATAATTTGCAATATGTGGATCCTTCCCCAAACAAGGGCTGGATTATCCTCACACAACTGTCAAACACAAACCCCTTCAACTACCTTCCTCCTTATCTGCATTTTGGCTGATGACCATGCTGATTTCCTGAGCCATTCCGTCCATTTGCTGTCATGGTCCTGGCAACAAATCACCTAGGCATCCTTTCCTTTCCTAGACGCAGTGCCTGCACACCTCTTTTCACATTGCCTTTTTTTGTAGAAAAGTTTAGATAAATGAAGGTAGCCTTTCAGATCAGATTTCGGACATGTAAAATCCTACTGTCCTACCCAGAATCTGCCCCAGGTATTCATCACGCCTACCATTTCCAGCAAATTCAGATATTTTGCATCATGGGAGGGTTGCTTGTGCCTTGGTAGCTCGTCAGACATGTGGGTGCAGGGGTGTATGGCTGGCTTCTGGTGCTAACAGCTCCCTTGCAAGGAGTTACCCTGTGGCAGGGTAGGAAATTAAAAGATGGGAGGAAATTGGAGGAAAGGCCAGAGGAGCTAAAAGGGAGGCTCAGGGGTCATATTTTAGATCAGCGGAACATAGTCCCCAGTGTGGAGTGATTTGTGTTCATGTTAGTGAAGGGCAATCTGTCAGGCTCCCCATGGTCCTCTTGGGCAGAGTTTTCCGAAGGGCTGAAGCGTGCTCTCTTATCTCTTCCTGCTGTTGTGGTGCTTGTTTCTGGGGTAGGCAATGCCTGTTGTAGCTGGGAAATGGCCTGCCTGCACATTTGAGCTGGGAAATAGCTGTTCCGATACAGTCACTGGCTGAGAATAAAGGAATTGTTACCTTACCTCCTTGTGTCAACGGCATGAAGAAAACGGAACAATGAAGGGTCTTTGAGGGTGAAAGGGAGCAGTTTTTAAATCCAGTTACCTGGCACATAGTAGTCCTATGGTACTCCCTACACTGGAGGTCTAGAGGGCATCTTAAAAAAAAAAAAAAGAAAAAAAAAAAAGTGAGTTTCTTGACTGGTGGGAGGGTTGCAAGGACTGCCAAGGTGTAATGCTTCACTTCTGCTCCTATGACCTCTTATTCAGTGGAAAGTGAGTGCCTTCATATTGGAGAGATTCCAGTGGAGGAGCTTGCAGCACCATATGTTAATCTTTCCTAGGGTTAAGAATGTTTTCTGTGGCAAAAGAGACTCGTCTGCTCTGGGGAGGTTCAACATACTCCAGACAGTACTGAAAAAGTTATCCAGTCTCTGCAACAGACAACAAACATGACCCCGAAGTGGGAGTTGAAATGATGTAACTCTATCATTTGGAAAAACACTGGTGTTGAACCATATCTAATGGCAAGTGCTATGCAACAGTTTATATATGAAAAAAGGAAATTTGTTTTTGAATTTATTACCATAGCAAGAATTACTTTTTTTAGTTTTGTAACTTGTTCTGCAGAAATCTTAGTGAGGTTTTTTTAAAGGACTGTGCAGTAGGACATGGCTCCTAAATAGGTTATTCCAGTTCAAGATGAGAAAAGGCCTTTTGCAGAACTAGAGCAAAGATGAAGTGCCAAAAAGGGGAGTCCGGAAGAGAGGTTAAATTAAAAAAGCGACTCTTGGGGTCTGCTTTTGAATTTTGCCATAAGATTCTTATGTACCTTTTTGCAGTCATTTGGCCTCTTTATATCTTCATGGCTTTGCCTGAAAAGTAGATACGGCAATAATACTAATATAGATCTTCTCTCAGTCTCTTACCCAAAGCTGCTTCTGTTGGCATTCTCTGGTACAGCGCTTGCTTTTACCATCCAGGAATGACCATAGCTAGTCTGGCCTTGGCAACAGATTTTTGCTGGTATATTGAATTACTATTTTTAAACCTAGGTCTAGAACTTGTCTGCACCTGCGGGTGAAAGAGAAAAATCAGAACCAGTTCAAGTAATAATGAAATCAGAAGCGTGATGTGCAGGTATCTGTTATCTGGTAGCTTTAAAGGTTTGGTCTTGTGCCTTCAGAGCTCTTCAGCTGATGGAGATCTGAACCACTCAGTGTCACAAAACTCTGAAGATCCTTTCCCCTGCCTGCTGCTGCATATCTATGCTGTACTTTCCAGACCTAATGTAAATTTGTAGAAGCTCTAAGGATATCCCCTAATCCTCAGAAGTCCCCAAAGCAGTGAGCAGTTTTATTTTTGGTGGTTTGGGGTTTTTTTTCAGAACTTACTGTCTTTCCCTTCTAGGTCCCTCAGGCAGCCTCAGCAGCCTCCACTTTGTGCCTGCCTTGTCTGCATTGCTGAGGGACCTGTGGGGAAGAGCTGATGAAGGGTGGGATGGGTGAAGAAAACGGAACAATGTTCTCTTCAGCCTGAGAATTGGTGTCTAGTCTCGGCTGCAATGCTGAGACTGTGTTTTGGTGATAGAAATTAGGGGTGTGGGGAAGTGAATGAGAGATGGCATGAAACAGAGAAATAAGAGAGAAATTTTCAGCTGGGGAGAGGGAACAGCCAATTCTGCTTCTAGGAGAGGGATTTCCAGGACATAAAGTTGGGGAGAATGTAAGAAGGGAAAGAGAGAAATGAAGGACAAAGACAAATTAAAGAAGGAGGGAAGCAATGGCTTGAATGATGCTTGAGATGGTAGAAAGAAGGGGAAGGTCTTAAGCCTGGGGGAAAAAAGAGGCTGAGTGTGGATAGTGAGGGAGAAGTAGAGATGACAGAGTTCAAGAGTGGGGAGCAGAGGTGAGAGGGAGAGCCTCTTACCTGCATTGCAAACGAAAATGTTTATTTGACTCTTGGAGGTGTGAGGCACTTGGTCAGATACGGCTGGCAGCATGGTTGTGGCAGTGAGGCTTCAAAACCTGCTCTGTGTGACTGACTTTGGATCGGGGCAGGTTTCACAGCCTTGGCGCTGCTCTGGGCTGCTGTTGGGCACCAAGGTGGAAATGCAGGGATGTGGCTCTGCAGCAGCATGCCCCTGCGGGTTGTGGCATGAGGGAAGGCAGGAGAGGGAATGCACATAATCTCTACTTCTCCTGATTTATAAAGTTGGGTGCTAAAACAGACTCTACTTCACTCCTACACACAATGTGCTCAGTCTCTCCATTTTTATGTAACAGGAAGCACTGAAGAGTACATTTCTGCCAGGCAGCGGAGGGCAGAAAATCTTGCTATTAATGGTAGAAGAGAGGGGAAAAGGGCTTTGTACAAAGAAAGCATTTCATTTTTACAAAACTGAGACAGATTTCTTTTATTTGAATATTTTCAGGGCTTGTGGATTTCCATACATACTGGAAGGACACATCTGAAGTGTGGACCTTGATCTTACAGGCATCAAACTCAGCTTTGTTAAACTGACATTTTTTTCTGTGTCTAGATACTTGATAAGCTCATATTTTCCAGCACAGGGTAAATTAGGCTGTAAGGGGCCTGGAAAGGAAACTAAAGAGGAGGGTAGAAAAAACATTTCCTATTTATCTTGTCACTGCTTATGGGTCAGTCAGATGTGGTTAGGAGGAAAAGAGCCGTGCAAAAAGACCTTTCTTAATACCTGGCTATTGAGGCTTGGCTGTGGAAGGTCTGTCACAATCTCTGGGCTGCCCAGCTGTTTCTCTCCTGGCTGCCAGTCTGCCTTCACAACTCAGAGACAGGAGTTCCCCTTTGGTTGCCAGCCCCCATCTTTTGTTTCTCTAGATAGAGACCAGGGTTCTGCCTTTTCTGTTTGTACTTCAGCTGGTAATGATGACTATGACAGTAATGGTCCCAAATCTTTCTGTAGCTACCTGGTCTGATTAACCCCCTGTCTGAAAGTTCATCTTGAGTAGGTGTCTGTTTCCCTGATCCTCTGGACCATCCTTGTCTGTGCTGTTTCCCTCTATTTAATCAACTAGCACCTGTAAGAAATGGGATTTGTGCAGGAAACCAAAGGGAAAGCTTCCCTGAATAGCTGATACTTGAAGAAATGCTCTGAGATCCTCTAGTGAAGGTGTTCTGGAGGCTCAAGGTGTTAATGTTGTGTGCTCAGCAGCTTAAAATATGGGTGAATTTTCTGTCTGATAGCAGGATTACAAAGAAGTGAAGTCTGTAGTCAGAGAGCTTTCAGCAGTCACCAGGTTGCTGTTGCACAGCGCTGCGCTCCAGCCTGCACGCACAGGGTAGCTTTGCTCTGTAGGAGATGCCTCGCTGGTGGTGGGAAGGTGCCTGCAAACAGTGTCACATGGCACCTCTCAGGAGCATTGCCCATGAACGAGAGGCATAAGGAGACCTGTTGCATTTAGGGTGAGAGTAAATTTGGTAAGAGATAAATCCCCTTGCGTTCTAGCTGGTCCTCAGAGATTAGAGGCGCTAGGGGCGGCTGGTCTTATCTCTTAATAGGTGTGTCAACTGGGGCTGTATCTATAGGTCTGACCCAGATGCCCAAACAGCCTGTATGCTGTAAGTCTGGTTGCATTCAAGAGAAGCAGTTGGATTCACAAATAGTATGGTTTATTTCTCATGCAACATCTACAGATTCTTTAAGATTGCTTACAATAAATGCACAAACTGCAGGTTGGATCTATGGCACTACACAAAAGAAAAACAATTGCAATCACACACACACTTCCCGGGTATACACTCAGTGTAGCTGAGGAAATCTTACCAGAAGGTGTCACTTCTGGAGGGGGGGTGAGAGCACAAACCCGTTGACCTGTCCCTCTGATTTGGTGTCGGATTATTGTCCCTCCAAGTTAGGTACAAACTTGGCGTAGTATTTATCTTAGTTTGTATGTGTGAGTGGGTGGGACTGTAGTCAAGCCGTTATCTTTTGAGTAAGGACACAGCACATTCTTTGGTGCCAGGGTACAGATGTTTTTTGTGGGGAATAAAGGAAGAATGCGAAACAAGGTTGGCTTGATGCCAGGGGTGCAGCTGGGGTTTTATGACACAAAAGAGAGGATGAAGAACAAGGTCAGCAGGCTACTGCAAAAATCATCCCTTGAGAGAAAAGAGTAGAGCGGGAGATAAATCTGTCCTTGAAATGAGTGAAAGAATGGGACTGTGAGGCCTACACCCCGCTTCACATTCCTCCTTGGTGCCATGACAAACACAAATCAGTGGACCTTCATCCTGTCCTGTGCTTGCTCTGGGCACCCTGTGTCAAATAAATGTGTGTTCTACAGATTTCTTACTGGTTTGCTTTCCTCATGCTTCCAACACCTAACAAGACCCTTTCCTGGTGAGCTGGAAAATTACTGTGCTGAGTGCACAGAGTAGCCATGCTTGTGAGGGAAGGGTTGTGGCAACTCCCACCTTTGAGCAACCATTCACGGCTCTCACTGAAATACACTGGACACATGAATACCCTGAGCCAGACCCACAGGACCTTCATTACCTAGAGATTCTTGTTTGTTGTTATATTTTCATAGCACAGGGACTTCTGCCTTCATCTATCAGTGTTGCGTTTGGTGTCATGAGCAGGGTGGGCTGGTGGCAAGAGACCAGTGAGAGGGGTTTTATCCTTTAAATCTACCAGTGAGAAACCTACCAATGAATAGCCACAAATAAGGAGTCAGTCTGAACATTAAGCAAACAAAGGACTGGAAAAATGAGATGTATTCTTGCAAGTGGCTAATGTTATTTGGAAATTAGAAGTGATTCTTTAAATAAATATTTTAAATGTGGTTTGCATAGATGTCTAAGTATAAAAAAATAAAAGACGAGGGTGGGTACTCTTGTACTGAATAGTAATGATGCATCTGCACCTCTGCGGAAGCCTTACTGAATGGTCAGGCTGGGTAGAAGAGAATGGCACTTGCATCTCATTTTGGCTCTTAACACCTCTTGTCTAAGGCCTTATTTTGAGTACAGACTAACACCTTTGCATCTGATCCTGATTCTGTCGAAACTGATGGGACACTACTTATCAAGGAAAGCAGACAGCAGGACTGGGAACCTGGGTGGATATATTCAACTTAAAATGGTGCAGTATAGCATATTTTCCCTGTTCAAGTATGAAGCACAGTAAAAGGGATCTTCCTTATTGTTCAGCAGCAGATCTGAGGAAGAGTCTCCTGTTACTCTATTATTTTCTAGATCTGCAAGAGCAGTGCATGCTGTACTTGGCCAGATGAGCAGCAGGACTGCTCTGCTCTTCTGCAGATGTAGTGTCGTTGTACTGATGGTTTCCAGTGGGAAATTCCACCCGTCATCTGCCTTGCCAAAGGACAGCTTGGAGGAGGAGAAGATAAGTCCTGTGATGATGGTGGTTCTTTCCCAATGAAACAAGAATCAGGGAAATCCATCAAGCTGTTAGTCATGCATTTTTTATGTATATATAAAAATATGTATATAGCATAGTATATATGAGTGTGTATATACTCACACTGTCCATATAAAACATCATCAATATCTGGCTTCAGAATAATAAGAGAAGCAGCTCATGGGATATAAATGCATTTCCAGTAGAAACTGGCCCAGCAGCTGCTAATCCTTGTATTTAGTTTTTATGAAAGATACTAAGATTAGTATGGCTAGAAAACAGATCATACCTCTTTAAATGAGCCTCCTTTCTTTGTAGCACTGTGAAGCCTAGAGGGTATTTTTAATCATCCCTAAACTGTGCTTGTTAAAAAGAAGTGAAATTAAAAGGTATTTGGGGATGTAGCTTTTCTTTAAATACATTCCTTGTAGGTGGGGAAATTTACAATTGTTTGTACCATAGATTCTCAAGCTCCATTAATGTGTCTTTGTGTGCATCATTTGTATGCAAGTTCATAAGGTGATAGCATCTTACAAACTGGTGTAAAAAAGATAATTGATTTTTAGTGCTTTCTAAAATGCAGAGCACATGCATGCCACAACCATTGTGAGTATGGAAGCGTGAAAATTTTCTTCAGAAATAAGCCAGAGGAAATTTTGATTCTGACCACTTCTTAAGTGTTTAATACCCTGCATGTGTATCCAGGGAATTTAAAATCTTCCATAAATACAGAACATACCTTCAGAAAATGCATGTGCTT